>NC_069791.1:106876085-108092960 GCF_027406575.1 Nycticebus coucang
AGAAGATGGCAAATGAGTCTGAATAGGAATAATTAGTGGGAAATTTAACAGCAAAAAAAACCCCTCTCTGCTTCTTTTGTGTGCCTTGAAGAAATTTCAGGTGAGTCATAAGTGCTGGTGATGAAGCTAATCTGACTGTAGAGTAGAAAGGAGTTGTCAGATAGTTTTGTCTCTAGTTGAGGCTTAGAAAATACTCTTTTTTTCATGTCCTAGATGAGGAGTCCAACACCCAAAATGTGCAAGAGACTAATCTAAGGTCACAGAGTAGGAGGCACCTACAGCCTACTGCATTCTGTCTCCCGAGGTTTCCTTGTCCAGATTGGCGGGCCTTCCTCAACACCACGCTCTCCTTGAAAGGAGGAATGCCAGCGGAAGCTGTCCTTTGCTCCTCCATCCTAGACCCTCAGTAACATCAGCAAGACTATATAAATGGGAAAAATGGCCACTGGAGAGCTAAGAGTAAGATTCCGTTCCTAAAGTTTTTGGCAATACGACAATTTAAGTTAAGGAAAAAAAATGTGTGTGGCTTTGTGCTTTAAAGTTGATGGGTCTGAATGGCAGGTGCCTAAATTACTACTCCCTTCTGCAAGGAGCAGAGTTAAGACCAACCTCAGATAGAGAGGAAAATGATTTACCTTTTTGTCACTGAGGCCAGTCACCTGGTCCACAAATTCTTCTTGGATCATGAAAGCAGCTAGATTGGCCGTGTAACTGGCCAGGAATATGACGGCAAAGAAAGCCCACACGGACACCATAATCTTGCTGGTGGTCCCTTTAGGATTCTGGACGGGCACGGAGTTGTTGAACACCAAGCCCCAAAGGAGCCATATAGCTTTTCCGATTGTAAAAGAAGGCCCGTGGGGTGCTGCAAATCATAGAAGAGACATTCTCAGCATTTTCTCCAAGTGCATACTTGTGCATATACAGCAGCTACCAGCAACCCTGGAGGTTGCCAGAAGATGGAATTACAGCGCGGTTATGATGATAATGTTTTATCACTGTCCCAGGACAATAACCACCATAACTTAAAAAAAATATATCATTCTTCCTACATTCCTATCTAACTGGGGGTTTTGCTGCATTTCTTTTTTAAAAAGAAAGAAAAAGGTTATGCAATATGAAAGTTTGAATAAGAAATAGTATTATGACCTATTGTAAGTTTGGATTTGATTTCCCTTTGGGAAAACCAGTCTTCTTCATAAACATAAAGAGAGACTGACAAAAACGTGTTCATGGGGGCTGTTTTAGAATTGGTTGGCTGTGCTATTGTATGAGAACCATGCAATTCGGTGGGACTTATGTTTGGTATTCTAAGCCGGACTGGCCCTTGAAATTGCTCCTGTTGAAACTCAGACGTCAAGTGTGCGCAAAGTAAGAATTAAACCAAACTAAAGCTCTCTCCAAATGGAGACATTGAGGAATGAAACAATAGAGCTTAATTCTTCCAACCCTTCACAGATGGACGACATTTCATCGCAGGCTCATGGAAAATGAACACTGATATCAGAGGCCTCCCCCCCTCCCCATTGTATCCTTGCAAGAGCTATGTGTCCCTTGCAAGATTCTTAAATGTTCCTTGCAATAGATTTAACTAGAGGCAGAACAATATGCAGGCTGTAAAATACAAACATTAGGGGTTTTGAGTCTTTGTTTTGCACACGGAAAAAAAAAAAAGAATGGCTTTATGCTCTCATTTCATTGGGGGGGAGGTCTTCCTTTAACAGAAGGTGAATTTTTACATCATTTAAATAAATAAAGATGTGAAAAAATGATCCACCCAGACTTTAATCGGCATTGCAAGCAGAATGGGCAATAAATAAAATGGCATCAGTGAATTCAGATTGATGGAAGTTATGAAGATCTGGGCAGGGAGCCTAGGAAAAGTCAGCTTTCTGCATATCACAGGCCAAATTCAGGCTACAGCAATACTTATAATGTCCATGATACAACACATGAAAGAGAAAGTAATTAATTCTATTCTTCTCAGTCTCAATCTCTTGTTTTCTCTTTGCTGTCCTGGACTTATTTCCTTGAGGCTAAGAACTCTAAGGAAAAAATAATTAGAGTCAACCCAGTTAACTTTATGAAGTACTTAATTTTTTATTAGGGATGCTTGTTGATCAGAAGTGACAGCTATTTGAGAAGCATAAATAGATAGTTGCAAAGAATCTAAGACTTTTAGGGATTCCTGATTTATGAATACTATTCCTGGGCTGTATAACTTGCAGTGAAATGTAACAAAACCCAGTGAAATGTAACAAAACCCCATAAAGTGCAGTGAAATGTAACAAAACCCATTTTGCACACAGAAACAAGTAGCTGTCATTTCCCTGAGAGTCCCAGGTGCAGATGAGCAGGAAGGAGAAAGCATTGCAGTAAAGGAAGTTCTGGGGAGACAGCACTCTGGGTTGTTTTCTTCCTAATAGTTTTACAGGGCACCCTTTAGTCAAGGGAGAAATCATTTTAGGTGATGGCATTTGAGTCATTTTACCATTTCCAGACTGTCTCAAATTTATCCACTTATCTCCATCTGCACCCCTCTCATCCAAGACCAAACCACTGTAATTTTTTCTCTTGGAAAACTCACACTTTCTTCACGGGCCCCCGTGCTCCTCCCGGTGCTGCTTCCCTCCCACTATCTTGACAGAGCAGCCCCAGTGACCTTTCCACTTTGTACCTGTGTTGCATTTGGAAGAAAATCTGAGATGCCTGCCGCAGTGGACTGCCGGTATCTCCGACTTCATCTTACACTGCCATCCACCTCACTTGCTCACATCTTTTGTTTCTTGAGCATAGCAAGATTGACTCCCTCCCTCGAGGCTTTTGTATTCACTGTTTCTCCTCCATGGAATGACTTTATCTATTTTACACATGATTGACTCTTTCTCACCCTTCGGGGCTCAGCTCAGTGATCAGTCTTTCCTGTGCGACTGTCCTGTAACGCAGGACCCCACACCCTCACCCTCACACTGCTCATTCCTTCTTCTCCTTTTTCACCTCTTCCTTTCCTCTTCCCCCTCCTCCTCCTTCTGGATGTTTATTACAATCTATGTTTATTTGGGTATGTGTTTACACATCTTCTCTACAATTAGATTCTAAGCTCCCTTAGAGTCGAGAATTCTCTATCTGATTTATAGTGTTTGGAACATAGTAACCACTTGATAAATATTCGTTCAACAGATATGTAAATTCACAAGAGAACAAGCTGAGACTACGCAAAGGTAAATATCTAGTCTCCCCCAGTACGATCCCTTACAGAAATTGTCTCAGATTCTACACTGTTGGAAAGCTTCTTAATGACATGCTGTGATATCAGTGTTCATTTTCCAGCACCCCTTTAGTGAAGGGTTGCAGTATCCCATTAAACAACACATGATTACGAATGGCATTTTTACTGCCTTAGTTGATTGGAGATGGTTTATGTAGCAGTCATCACTCTTCAGTAGTTAAGAAGATTTCAATAAAACCAAGTTGCTTACTAGAGTCCCATGACCTGCTGAAGGTTTCTAAGCCCGGATTTTCCAAGTAGAAAGAGTATGTGCCAAATTAAGGTGTTCTTTTTTTGAGAGCATTTGAGACTAAGATATCTTCAACTGTAACAAGTCGTTTCGGGGGAAAGAGATTTGGTCATGGCACCTTTCTGATAACACCCAACTACTCAAAATGCTGTAATGTGTTTATGTCCAGGACATAAACCCTGGCTAGAGAGGGAGCCTCTTAAGGAGTGTTAGCCAATGAATGCCTCCCATTCAATTTTACATGTACTAACTGTCCTTTTATTAACATGATCCTAACTAAAGTCAGGCCTATCAAGAAGAAAATGTAACTCTTTGGGGAAAGATGCCCTTTATAGTTATAGTTATATTTATGTATTTATCTTCAAACAGATGCAAATCAAATCAGTAGTTTGAAAAATGTTCTTAAACTAGCTTCTCTAATGCCATTTTCTATGCCTAGATTGAAGTTGACACTGACTACAATTTTAGCATTTCTTTTGACACACATCTTAAAAATTAATTGCCAAAAAAAACCTCCTTCAAATTTGCCTTCTTGACAAATTTAGTATCAGTGGTTTTTACCTAATAATTATCGACTTCATATTATAACAAGATTAAAATGTTTCATTTTGTTTTATCCTTCTTTCAGCTGAAGTGAGTAAGTCATACTTGTCTGGCATTATAAGCCATGTCAATGACCCCCATATCTGCCTTGGATGGCATACCAAGGCAATATAGGTTAATGTGTTCTAAGAACTGAAGTTTTCACTGAAGGTAAATGAAAGAGTATCAATGTCGAGTCATGCTGAAGAAAGCTTCTTTACCTTTCCCTTTGGCTAAATTTCTGTTGTACCCAACAGGACTGAAGTATTCAAAGACAAAAACAGCTATGGCAGAAACGATGAGCAGCATCACAAACATCATCACCCAGACGGAGGCGCTGAAGGGCTCTGCAGGTGAACAGACACAGGAGTGGAGACCAGGTCAGTTAGCAGAAAGCCCAGGCGTCCATCTGCAGGCCCACCAACAAATTTTTCTTTCATTTGAATCTGATCATTCAAAAGAAGCTATTCATTTTTTATTCATACATTTAAACCATTCTTTTTTCTACGAAATAGTTGAGCTATTTTATAAATTATAGAACCATCCAGGGGCCAAAGCTAGAGAGAAACAAGACTAGGTCTAAATAGCCATGATGCACCATGAAACCAATATAGTTTGTATTTTTATTTTGATCTTCACATACTAGAAGGACGGTGTTTAGGGATTCCGTAAGTAAAGGAAGGATCATAACCTGTTAGAAAAGGATTGTCAAATCATTGGGTTAATAGGAACTTTGGAAGGCATGATGTGCCCATTGCTACTGCACCCTGCATTTACTTTCTGTGTCAGACAGATGAGGTCTCTACAGTTTTATTAATCTGGCTGATGTTAGTAACAGGCTAAAATGCGATTGAAAGTCTATTGAGAGGGCACCACCTGTGGCTCAAAGGGGTAGAGCACCGGCCCCATATGCTGGAGGTGGCAGGTTCAAACCCAGCCCCGGCCAAAAACTGCAAAAAAAAAAAAAAAGAAAGTCTATTGAGAGTACTATATTCATATGATAATTCAACTAAAAAATGTCACTTAAGAGTAGAGGCAATAAAGTGGTAGATGGATAGATGATTGTTTTCCCTGAAAGTAATTTTCATCAGTTCATTTTTATGTGATTGAGGAAGTAAGAGGATGTCCCAGAAAGCCTTTACCTTTCCCTTTGTCTAAATTTCTGTTGTACCCAACAGGACTAAAGTATTCAAAGTAGTTTTTACCAGTTCATTTTTAGATTAGGGTTTGGGTTAAGTCACAAGCTTCTAGAAGGGTAAGAGATATTCTGTAAAATAAACAATTCTATTCATCTTGATTGAGGATCTGAAAATTATCTGACTGAAGCCATTTTCATCAATTTGTGATATGGATTTGCTATAAAATCAACAGAGACTAAAATTTTGAAAAATGAATACATCTCTTATCTTTGGGATGAAATTGACCATGAACACTAATGAACTTAACATTCTTTTCCTCACAAGCAAACATTTTTCAGGAGTACAATACGCCCAATTATACCTCTTGAATAGTAAACATTTTATTATTTTTAAATTGTTTTTCTAATGGAGCTACTGATAATAATGAAGAACTAGGCTAATAGGGTATCTTCTTATTAGAACCCATGACTAACACAAATTCCAATTTAATGAGCTTACTATGTGAAAAGGAACTAACGTCTGAACTTTACGTTAAATAATTTGAACGCTGGAAAGAATGCTTTGTAAAGCATGTTGATAGCGCACACACCCTAAAAAGCAACAGGTGGCAACACAACTTACTTGACCTAAATAACACAAGTTGAACTCTCCCAGAAATCAATGAGACAGCAACTTAAATCTACTTAGTTAGATTCAGCTTGAGTAATAAATGTCCATGAAATCATAGAAATTTAGCAAAGAGATGTATTTGAAAAGGAAGATAAGTAAATGAATCATTAAAAGTACTTAATGTTGGCTCAGCACCCGTAGCTCAGTGGGTAGGGTGCCGGCCACATACACTGGGGCTGGTGGGTTCAAACCTGGCCCAGCCCAACTAAACAACAATGATAACTACAACAAAAAAATAGCCAGGCGTTGTGGCGGGCCCCTGTAGTTCCAGCTACTTGGGAGGCTGAGGCAAGAGAATCGCTTAAGCCCAAGAGTTGGAGGTTGCTGTAAGCTGTGATGCCACAGCACTCTACTGAGGGTGACATCATGAGACTCTGTATAAAAAAAAAAAAAAAAATGTTGGGCGGCGCCTGTGGCTCAAGGAGAAGGGCAACGGTCCCATATGCCGGAGGTGGTGGGTTCAGACCCAGCCCCGGCCAAAAAAATCACACACACACACACAAAAAAAGTACTTAATATTCAACAACAGAGATAAAGTGATTCTCCAAGTTGGGTATACTGACAGCATAGGGTATTTAACTAGAGGAGGATCATTTTAATGGGTTTTAATGGGCAAGTAAAGCATTTGGCAGCTTGCCTCACTCTCTTTATACTCACAACATATTAAATGGAATAGCTTTCTGATTAAAACCAGAAATGATGGGGACAGTGTGCTGTCCGTTTTTATCTGATTACTTTCATTTCTCTGCATGCTGTGATAGCATTATTTTTAAATTAGGGAAAGTCCTCCCTGAGTTCTTCTAGTCACATGTCAAAATCTGTGGACTTGCAGTGGACTCCATTTGGCAGGTGCACCCTGGTGACCAGCACACTGGTCAGAGATTAGGTGGAAACTGATCAGGCAACTGACCCCAGATGTTTCCCCATGTGGAAGTGACCACAACTGTCCCTTAACTTGTGAGCACAGAGATAATGATTCTTCTGTGGTAGTCTGAATTTAGTAAATTAAGTACC
Organism: Nycticebus coucang; assembly: GCF_027406575.1. NCBI lineage: Eukaryota > Metazoa > Chordata > Mammalia > Primates > Lorisidae > Nycticebus > Nycticebus coucang. Next base: position 106,883,008 of record NC_069791.1, read on the forward strand.
TGTGAGTGTCTCCAAAGGATGGCTACTCCAAAGGAATGCACGCAGGCACATACACACACATACCCCCCATTCACGATGGAGTAAAACATTAGAACAATGTCAAAACCATTGGTAATGTCTAAGGAATGACCCAGAGATATTTTAAATAGCTCTGGATTACATCCTCTAATAACTTAAAACAGATTCAATATTTGTCCATGAAGGAACTTCAGTCTAGGAGACAGCAGGTCAATATTTCTTTGGATCAAAGAATGGAACTTGCTTGAAAGGTCTTTAGAATTAAGTAGATGGAAATATTGCCAGAGACGTCATCTCTGTCCTTGGAGAGCCACTGGTTACATTTTACACAAAAGCTCAGAGGCATTACCTGTAAGTGTTTCTGATGTGAGTTAATGGAGTTTGCAGAGGAAAGAGAATAAGAAATAATGAAGAGCAATGCAATCAGATTTTGAATGTTTTGGCTCTTCCAGATGACTGAGTCAGTGAATGGAAAAATGTAGTTTAGCATGGTTCATTATGACTTTCAAAACCTGCAGATAATGACCTACATAAGGGGGTGCACAGTCAATCGAATAAGGATATAATTTAGTGACTATGAAAAAATATTAAGCCTACTGAGTAAAAACAGCCTTGAAAATAGTTTCCGCTGGCTATAATTTATTTTATTTTATTTTTAAAGATACAAGACAAAAAATATGAAGCAAAGGAGGTTTTGCTAAATTTAGCAGAATACTTGACTTTTTTTTTTTTTTTTTGTAGAGACAGAGTTTCACTTTATGACCCACGATAGAGGGCCGTGGCCTCACACAGCTCACAGCAACCTCCAACTCTTGGGCTTAAGCGATTCTCTTGCCTCAGCCTCCCGAGTAGCTGGGACTACAGGCGCCCACCACAACACCCAGCTATTTTTTGGTTGCAGTTTGGCTGGGGCTGGGTTTGAACCCGTCACCCTCAGTATATGGGGCCGGCACCTTACCGACTGAGCCACAGGCGCCGCCCAGAATACTTGACTTTTTATGGAAATGTTCTACAGGTGCAGGTAAGATAAAAATCTAGGGGAACTTGGCCGTGGCCAGATTAAATATCAGTGACCCATTTTTTATGAGACACACCAATCGATATTTTTTTCCCTCTGATTGAACTGGAAAAAAGTTCTCTTTAGCTCACTAAGGAGACACTGGAAGAATTTGTGAAAAGAAACTAATTTGTTTCCATTTTGTTCTATGAACTCACTTCCTCCAACTCTTTCTTAACTTCCAGGGCAAAGGATCCTTTGCCATCCAATAATTAAGATCTTCTTGGGTTATCAATGTCAGTTGGCTGCATTTTTCCTTGTGCAGTGATATTCCCTTATTGAGATGTGAGTATCTTTTTTTTTTTTTTTTTTTTTTTTGGTTTTTGGCTGGGGCTAGGTTTGAACCCGCCACCTCCGGCATATGGGACCAGTGCCCTATACCTTGAGCCACAGTGAGTATCTTAATCCATGTCAGACAAAGGGACAAACATAATGAGGTGTGCCAAGGTCCACATTACCCCAACAAAGGTTATAAAAATTGAAGCACAAAATCAAATCCCATGAGCGGCAAGCATTTCAACAGCTTACGTGGATTATCAAAAAATGAAAATAGCAAATCCATATGCCTCTGTAAGTTAGGCTGTATCCAAAATCCTGTTAGTCAACATTTCACTCAAAAGAGTGAAGCTTGCACATTTCACTGGATGTTGACATTACCTATAAATGAAGACCATGAAATAATAAGACCAAGAGCTTGGAGAGGGTGTCAACAAACTGATTCTAGTTTGTGATTTTCTTTAATAGGTTAAGTTTTTTGTCTCTGTAAAAAGGTCAGAAATTTAGTTGATCTTAATGTAACTGTTTTCCCCTCCTCATGTAGTTTTCCTCTAGAGATTAACATTTGTGTTACCCTTCCCAAATTTGGGACAAACCCACTTTTATGAGAGTGCCAAGGAAGAATTAATCATACAAACTCCATGAATTTCAACAAGACAGACACGATCAAAAATTATTCGTGATAACCAGTTAACATAACACTTTTCCTTTAAAAAAAAAATAGTGTTCGATTATGCTCTGTGAAGTTTCAACAGTCTGGACAGGCTACATAAAATATAAATATACAGTTACAGTGCTAAAGAAAACCAGATGATGGAAAATATAGCTCTTCCTTGATTTAAAGGAAAAAAACTTTTTTATGTAAAAACATAAATTCATGACATGGTTGAAAGGACAGTCAAAAATTTCCTGCTTTGCAAACTATTTGGCTTAATGGATAGCCACATTTAAAATGTGATTTCATTCATTTTAAATCAGTGGATACTCTTCAGCCTACTCCTACTTCATTTATCAAAACACTGCTATAAATCACTGCATGGTCATCATCATTTTCACTCTTATGTCTCATAAATAAATGTTCTGTGTGGGATGGAGGATGGGTATGTTGATGCTGAATAAGGTTTATGGGCTGAATTAAATTAACTGTGGACAGACAGGTTATTTTTAAAAGGTATTCAAGGTGGCTCTGAGCAATATATCTATTAATTTACATTCTACAGAGTCAAGACCATTATCTGAATATGTGATATTTTTTTTTCCCCAGCAGGTATTTCCAAGTTAAAGATAAATGAAAGCTGTGATGGGGGAAAAAGCGAAATGGCACAATTCAAACGCCCTGAATTGTGATACGCCCTGCAATACAGCAATGTGATGAAATTGACCCAAACAAAGTCCTAGAAGATTCCTTGTGGGAAAGGGATGGTTGCTATGAAGTTCACATACCTAGGAAAGCAGAAGGTGAGACAGTGCCATTGCTCCTCGAAACCATGACACTGATTCCTGTTTCCACGAAGGGTACAGAGAAGTCCACCACTTCAGAACGTTCCTCGTTGATGGTGAGAGAGCCGACCGCCATCACGGCCCGTTGGTAGACCACCTGGGTACAAGGCAAAGACAAGAACAACACCTTGACTCTTCCTCCCTCACCCCTTTTCCTCTCTACATCTTAGGCCCTATGTCCGAAATGACAGCCCAGGGTGGATGAAAAGATAACTTACTTCACCAATCATTCCATTCCACACATTGTTAACTTTTTTGCCATGCTTCCCATTAGTCACCAAGTAGAGGTCGTAAGTAAACTTCACAGTCCTGGAAAGCTTCTTTAGAATATCAATGCAGAACCCCTTGCAGCATTTTTTAACATTCATCCCCTCATTGGTTGAATTGCTGTAAAGAAAATCCCAAGATCACAGAATGTTAGTACTGGAAGGTTTGTTCAGAATCCTTAGCTCTATGCTCCTAGTGTTTTCAGATGGGAAACTGAAACTCAGAAAGGGGCAGTGGCTTTTTCAAGGAAACCCACTGAGTCTGTGACGGCAAAAGCAGAAAGTGTTCTTAACTATAGCAGTGATCATGACGACTGAAACACTTATTGACTGATTACTGTTTTCAAGGCACTATCCTAAGTGCTTTATATTAAATTTTGAATTAATCTGTATGATATTTCTCTAAATTAGATGGTATTTGTACTCCCATTAAATAGGTAAGAGTTACCGACGCCCCCTTTTGAATGAGTTTATAGCTCATATAACCTCTTTATACCACAGCTTAGTCATCTGAGCTAAACCAAATCATAAAAAGGTGCTGGAAAATGGAAGACAGAAGGATGTGGAATTCTCAGGTAAAGCAGAGTTTTATTTCAGCCTATAATTATAGAGGTTTAAAATCAAAGGGAAGAAGTGAGGGTACTAGCAAATTCCTCAGTTAAAAGTCGAGAGACCTGAGTTTTATTTCATGTCTGAGTGCATGGACTTAACCTTTCTTGTTAGAGCCAGATGTTACATTAGGGCTCGTTCGTAACATTTTACTACCTGCCTACATAGCATGAAGTGTAAAAGTGACATTTAGAGAAAAAGAAAAAAGCAATGTCCTTGATGAGGAAAAAGCCCTACTAGAACGTAGAGATCGTTTTCCCTTTAAAGGATATCTTATTTATAGTCCACCAAGTTTATGCTCATTGCCTTGTACCAACCACCCCACTTTATTCACCTGACCAAATCATATTCAAAGGACACCCACACAAACCACAAACACCTTTCAAAAGGTAGGAAACACTAGTCTACCCAACTGATAGCAAAACACGCTTAGACAACTCAGGTAGGAAGATCAAGGCTCTTTAAGCAATCCACTTGATTCTACCTTGCACCAGGGCATCCTGTGAGCTCAACCTGGCCCTTGAGTCATGCAAGGATGTGCAGAAACATGTGCACTGTCTGAATATTCCATTCCAGGTACATCTGCATATAGGAGTGTTACCTAAGCGCTAAAATGGTGTTGGAAACCCAATATCGCTATAGGAAAATACTTATGTTTCCATGTCTTGTCAAATAAGTAGGTCACATAGTGGCACAAACAAAATAACCATTACTATGTAGAATTGGATGAGATATGGAAAGATTACGAAACAGGAAGCATGGCTATTTTGAATGTTGGAAAACAGGTCTTTTCTTCTTTTTCATATTTTTTAGGGATTTTTCTCCCCCAAATGATCTAGGGAGGTATGAACTACCTATGTAACTGGAAATACACACACATCAAGCACCGCTGATGCTTGTTGATGATATCCACATCTATGAAGGTGGACAGAGCTGAAAATATAATTTAGAGTGATTGGAATAGGTTGTAAATGATACCTTCCCCCCAATGCATTCCTTTTTCTCAAGATCACAGATCACCTACCTGAATCGCAATCTTCACCATTGTACCCCTCTTAGCCCACCCTTGACTTCTAGTCAACTATTCTGCTTCAGTCAGCCCAGTCCACCATGGAGACTTTGCTTTCTTGCCTGAGGTTGGATGCCCTTCTCTGATACACTATCCCTAGTGTGGGGCAGGGGGCAGCCACATCTGTACACATTCACATGTGATGATCGGTGGCCTCCATGCTGTGGTATCATCAGAGGCAGGTGCCTGCCCAATCTCCACCAATGACCCAGAGCAGAGGGGCCCATGCTGAAGTTAAAATGGCCATAAATATGATAGAAATGTGTCCTAAGTCTATTAAAGTAATGAGATACCCAGAAACGGTCTCCTATTTGATACATGTGGCTCTGAAAAATGTGTCAAAATCAAAACCTCTGTGTTTCTTCCGGGCCACGATAGGCCATGCATGGATGCCTCCTCCCTACCACTGCCCCCTGTCATCTCCTTCACTCTGCTCCTTCTCTCCCCCCTGTTATAGCTCTGCCCTCTCTCTAAACTCGAGAGAGTTTAGACAGAAATTACAAATGTCTTGGGTTTAAAATTCAGGGCCATAGGCATAGAGTGGCTTTCTTTGGTCTCATGGGAAACCTCCACCTGTGACATTCATAAGTGTCACCCCACATCCCTGAACACAAGGTGTATTTCCCAGGTGCAGATGCCCACTGATACACGTTCACCCAACACATACCCTGGGAGTGCCTGCTGCGTACGTGACATGAAACTGGGTCCCTGGGGACAGAAGATGAAAAAGACATGCCGCAAATGCAACAGTTGAATTTATCTTGGTGATTATAGAATCACAGACCAGGTTGTAATTGGAAACTTCTGTTGGTTTCTATTACAGCCCTTGCGTGGGTGTGGAGGGGGTGGGACTTAGCTGCACAGACATCTGAGAAGTGGTCCCCATGCCATCTCTCTCAGGGCTCCACCACCACCCAAAAGAAAAAAATGACTCCTAAAAACAAATATGGGGAAAGAGATCCAATAAGCTGTCTAGTTTACTGCTCCATGGTTCCCCAGCGTGGCCCATGGAGAAGAGCCCAGTCCCGTGGGTCAGACAGAGCTGTGTTGGGTTCCTGGGTTGTCTTATCTCAACCATGAAGACTCAGGCAAGCTTCACCCCACACAAAGCCTTGGTCTGTTCATTCGTAAATTGAGATCTTTACTTTGTAGGATAGTTGGGATGATTAAATAAAGTGTCTAAAGCATGTCTCGTATCAGTGCTTAAAAATAAATATTCTCTCCTTTTGACAATAGTTTGATAGTTTGGGAGGCTTGAATGGTCATATGGCAATTTCTCCCAACACACTGGGCCAAATTATTCTTCTGATTTTCTCTCCAGTTAATAGAAGGAAAAGCTGATCTCTCAAGTTATTTCTTATTAACCATTTCTTAGGAAGACTGATGTGTACCCTAAAGGCCCCACCATTTGCCAGAACTGAGAAACAAAGGATTTTCCCTGAGGAAAGAAATACAATCGTGTTGTGTAGCAGAAATCCCTTTTACCTGCCTCAAAGATGTTACCTTTAATCAATTTGATTGATCTAATATGGGGTAAGGTTGGGATGTGTAGATCCTCCTAATTTTCTATTGCTCTCACGTAAGTCAAAGACTTTAATAATTTTACCTAGGCACATGGTAAACTTCTCATTTTCCCAAGTGGAAAAAAAGGGAAAACTTCAAGTCACTATCGTCCCGCAGAAGCCAGCAACGTGAATTTGAACCTGTTAAGCTGTTTACAGTCTTCACTAGAAAAGTCAATTCTTTTAAAGAGAGTGATTTATTTTCGGCTCCTTTTCTTTATACAAATGTGACTTGGGACTTGGGGATCTACTTGTTTTCAGCTCCAGATCTTTTGATTTTAAAGATTTTCCATTCCCATTATTGACCATGACGCACAGGTGGCCCTGATGAAACGCAGAGGGCATCGTTACATAAAGGAGGTATCCTAACAAGGGATACCCTTGGCTGTCTCCCAACCACTCTGCTTTCTTCACCTGACCAAGTTCTGCTAAAAAAACAGCCGCCCAAGTCAGAGCTTTCTGCGACAACTTTCCCACTTTATCCCCTCCATCCTTTTCACAGTTCATCACTCCCCAGCTCTGCACTTGGTTACCTTCTGCTTCCCAAACTTCCAAGCTGCTCCCCTCCTCGGAGCCTCTGCACCTGCTGTCCCCTCTACCTGCAAGGCTTTTTTCCCAGATCTTCACATGTCTGACCTCTTTTCGTGTTTTATATATATCACCCAACCTTACCTGTGTGAGCTACAGTGGCCCCACATACCCCAATACACTCTTATCTCCCACCTCCTTCTTTATATCCTTCACAAGGTTTAACACAGCACGGAGCTGCCCTAGTCCATCATTGGTCAGCTGTTTCCTAACAATGTAGGCTGCATGGTGGCAAAATTCTTGTCTTTGGTCTTCTCTGTTCATCGATGTATCCCCTGTGCCTGGGACTGTGCCACACATGTATGCACTTTGTCATTTATTCTTTTTAAAACAACTCTATGTATAACAGTATCTGTGTTATTTAGTGGTAAAGGAATCAGCAAAAATTGTTAAAATACCCATTCACCCAAACAGGGCCACCTCCTGGCCTTTCCCCCAAACAGGGCCACCTTCTGGCCTTTCCCCCCAAACAGGACCACCTTCTGGCCTTTCCCCCAAACAGGACCACCTTCTGGCCTTTCCCTCAAACAGGGCCACCTTCTGGCCTTTCCCCCAAACAGGACCACCTCCTGGCCTTTCCCCCAAACAGGGCCACCTCCTGGTCTTTCCTTGGTGTGCCTTACCTCTTCTTCAACCTCAAGGCAAGGGGGGGCTGTTTATCAGGAAAAATGCAGGCTTGAGAGACAAGGGGGGTGTGCTGCACAGGGGAAGGCCTATGTGGGAGGGGCACATTTATTTATTGCATGATCTATTCCAAATTTCAACTCCCACGAGGCTGACTTTAATGACCTCATTGATAAAATGTTCTCCAGACCAAAATAATAACCTTCATAATACATTTGGCAATTATATATATATTTTAAAGTATATCCTAATCCCAAACACTGAGACCTGGGTCCTTGCATGTTGTTTAATAATGGCTGAGGGTGGAGTTTGGAATCTGGAAGTAAAACCACCTGTTCATCATCTAATCGTGAAACAAATACTAGTGTGCGGTTGCTCTCCTTGTAACCGAGAGCCCAAAGACTGATAGTCATATTTCTGACGTGTCGGCAGCTCACAAGCCAGAGAGAGACAGATCAAATGTGAACTATTAACGCAGGTGGTAAGGGCAGAGACAGGAACATGCCTGGGGCACTGTGGAAGTAGGAAGAGTGAATCCGCTGAGGGGGGCAGTGGCTAAACTTAAAGGACAAGTAGGAAATGGCCAGGTGAAAGGTGGTAAGAAAAAGAGACTTACACACCCCGCAGTGGGCCTTTTGTTTTTGTGAATCTTTCACGGTGGTGGTATGTTACATGGGAAAGACCACCACCAGGGAGATTTCCGTGCCCCGTGAGGGTTTGTGGATTAAGGAAGCCCCTTAATCCACAATGTCAGCTTCTTTCTCAATCCCAGAAAAAGGGGAAACGACACGATGAAAGCCTGCTCGCTTGCTGTCGGTGAGCCGGGAAACTGCCCGAAGTTCAGTGTCCACCTGAACCTTGTCAGAAGGTCCCATGTCTGGAGTGTATGTTCCACCCCAATGGAGAGAAGTTCCTAAAATGTTTGAAAAGTGTGTATCTGGGAAATATAAACAAGAAGAAAGGAAGAGGAATGTGCCGGAAAGGGAGAGGTGGGCGGGGTAGCCAGAGAAGTAGAAAAGAAATAATTACTTTTACAAAGACTGAAAGTCAGGGTCGATTCAGCATAAGGATTAAAAATACAAGTGTTGGAGTCAGCGAGACCAGTGTTTGCAGCCCACCAGTTCCATTTCCTAGTTGTGTGGCTTTGAACATGCTTCTTAATCTTCCCATAAGTCAGTTTTATCATGTTATTTACAAAGGCAAATCTACCCACCTGACATTTCTGTCAAAATGAATGCAAACTTGGTGCAGACATTTATTTAAGTCTTTTTAAAATCAATGATTATGCTACGGACATTATAATAGAGTCTATCTTACATTATATTTTATTATTAAATCATGGACATCTTTATTATCAGTGATACGTGCCATGTGGAGGGACAGGGCACATTCAGCATCCCTGGCACTCACTTGATTTTGACGAACTTCCGACATGGCACCGTGTTCCGCACACAGGTCTCGGTCAGCGGGTCTATGTCTTCCACGATGACAAACGGGGCCTCTTCCAGGGTGACAATGCTCAGATGGTTGTCGTCTGGCTCACAGTCAGAAAAAGACTTGTATCTGGGCCACACGGCGTGCCTCAGGCTGAGGGTCTGGTTCTCCCACTTACCCACCTGCATCACAAACACAAAGACACATCTGTGCTTCCTTGCACCAGCGACTTCTTGGGAGTGAAGTCCTTCCCTACGGGAGGCGCAGGAGAAGGACGGGAGGCGCAGGAGAAGGACTCTTTCTCTTTTAAGGGCCTTTCTGCTACATACCTGAACATATGCATCTGCGTATGGACCAAGAGAAATGGGCATAAAGAGAAAACAGAGTAGCGGGCAGCTCCCCGTCCCAGCCCCTCCCACACACAGAGGCATTAAAAAAGCACGCTGGGGGGTGGTGCCCAAACTCTGATACTTTTAGAGCCCCCTAAGTAGTTCTGATGTTCTTCCAGAGTTCAGGACCACTGATGTCATGGATAGAGAATCAGAAAGGTCTGGGTTTGATTCCCCAACTCCGCCACCTGCCAACTGTGTAAATCTAGGCAAGCTCCAGATCGCTAAGAACGTCTGCTTTCTCTTGTGTAAAACAGGCTCATTGCCTCCTACTTCAGAAGGATGTCCTGGAAATTAAACGAGGCAATGCGCAAAAAGCAAAAGCACTGTGCTTGGCACATAGGAGGAATGCTATACTTTTTTTAAATGTATAAAGGAGAGAAAATGAAAAGGGGAAACCATTTTTAAAAACATTAAATAGTAAAGGGAGAGGAAGATGAAGAGTAAAAAGGAGAAGAGGGCGGAGGATGAGACAGCACCATGGGGGCAGAGCAGGTGAGGACATGAGAAGCATCATTTCCACCCCAGAGATGGTTCTATTTAAGTTGCAAATTAAGGCGAACTTTTACTAATCTGGCACAGAGCGGAGACTGCTCCTGCTTAGCGTACATCAAGACCTGTCAAAACAGAATCGATTGTATTCCCTCCGAGCAGCAGTCGGCATCTTAGTGAAATCAAATTGAAGGCTGTATGTTTTGAACTTTAATTTTATTTGACAACTTATTGGCACTATTCACATACATGCCAGGGGAAAGCTGCCCCCACATTTCTCTCTCCCTCCTTTCTCCTCCTGCTTCTGTGCACAATTGCTTGACACCACAGGTCAGGGCTTTATTTGTAACACCAGCCTCAAGGAAAACACTTCGTCTGAAAAACCAAGTGCCAAGTCCAGGCTTGTCTGTGTTGACATGACCCACTCACCTCTCCTCCTATAACCAGAAATGAATCTGAGGCACTTACAGGGAATTCAGACATGCTGGACACCAAAGGAGGTGGTAAGAGTGGGGAGAAAGAAGAGAATCGGTGCTCTCTAAGACTATGATATCATTTGGGCTGGAAAGTTTTGGTGGCTGTAAAGAAACACCTGTGTGGCTCATTTTCAAAACTATTAAGAAAAGAGTATAATTGTGATGGCTGGGTTACTTAGTTCAATGTAAATATTCCACATTGTATATCAAATCAGTATACTGAACCCCACAAATGCATCAATGTACACAGTTATGATATAATTTTTAAAAAATTGTCCAGCTTCACAGATACCTTCTTTTGTGAGACAAGAAAGTCGGTAGTGTCATTTGGTCAAACCTGTTCATCCACCCATGTTATAATGTGTAATGTAGGTTGGGGAGAATATTGAGCCCTTTTAATTCTTCACTCATTCAACACAAAATTTTTGAAGACCTACTATGTGCCAGTACCAGCCTGGGACAATAATCCTGGATAAAGCAGAATGCCTCCTGCCTTCTTGGAATGTTCTGTCTGTTGCAGGACAATGACCAAACCCAAAATCCTTATTATGCACATAGCTAGAGAGATATACAAGATTTTCCTTTTAGAATATACTGTGCCAACCCCCTTTCTTTCTAAGATTTATCTTAGAAATCTCAGACACAACTTCAAGAGAGGCTGAGTACTTCGGTGGGTAAGAGATTGGCTTTTGAAGTCAAACAGAACTAAGTGTTAATCCTGGCTTCACCCATTAGCTGAGGAGCCTTGGGAAGGTCATTTAACGTCCCTGAGTTTCATTTCCTCCATTTGTAAAATGTGGAGAACAGCAAGTAGTGAGGTTCGACTGAACGTACCTAAAACGTGGTTCACACAACTGAGCATGACACATAATATGCCTGGTAGCTGCTATTGTTTTATTATTGTTATTGTTGGTGGCATTTCAAATACTGATCAAACACCACCTGAGCTATAAAGTCATCCCTGGTTTCCTTTGTAACATGAAAATCAGCATTTCCTCAACATAGCATTTTGATACTATAATTTTAATAACATCACTTTGACCACTTCTGTATAGTCAGGAAATGTGCCAATACCAAAACTTAGTTTAATTCTTGCAAATTCTACATTGTAAAGATTATTATTGTAACTTCACAGTTCATGGAACTGACACACAGAGAGGTTATGTGGCTTGTCCAAATTCATACAGAGAGGAAGTGGAGGGACCAGAATTACACCATGGGGCTGTCTGAATCCAAAGGCATTTTTCTCACTATGTAAGCAGTGCTTCTATTAATTTAGCTGTGGTAACCATGTTATAACTCTAAGACGCCTCTTTCCTTTTAGACTTGGCTCCTGGAGTCACAAGGGAACATAAATTAAAGCAAAGCATCTTTGATGATACCACTGACCACGTCTCATAAACCTTACACCATGGGGGTCGAGAAAAGTTCCAGCCCAAGGCTGACTCCTGTAAAGAGAAATTGCAAAGTGCAATACCTTCCTAAATCTTTTCCGAGTTTCACTTCCCCTTCCTGATGTGTCCAAGTAAGCACCCGGTGGTCAGCTAAGGAGGATGAAGGCAAGTGGTGGTGGAAAGAACTTGACCAGGAGCTGAAGCTGCTGTTTAAATGCTTCCCTAGAACGTGAGCACTCTTAACTCCTTCTCTGAGTCTGATAGGCTCCTCCATACCCACTCCTATGTACCAAAAATCCCCACTACAAAATATTATGTACCAGATAGGGAGAATAGACAGTACTCATTTTCCTTTCCTATGTTTCTGTTTGCCATTGACCATAACCAAGTTCAGTGTTTGTAGACATTGTTTGTAGGGTTAGCAGAGATTAATTCACTGCATACATATTCACTGAGTGAGTACTAGGTGCCAAACCCCATGCTAGATCCTGAAGATAATGTAGTGTAAGCGATGGAATTTTTAGGCTAATTGGGAAGATGCATGAGTCCGTTATACAAAGACATACATTCATACAAACTGGGAAGAAAATGAAACATGGGTCTAAGAGAATATATGAGGAAGACTTCCCTGAGCAGGTGGCACTTAAGCTAAGATTGAAAATCAAGGATGATTTGGAGCGGGGTAGCTGAGTGGAGGAATGGAGGGAAACAGAAGAATAAGGAGCTCTCCAGACAGGCAGGGGCCAGATGATGGAAAGCCTTCTAGGCCCTATTAAGTCAGAATTTATGCAAGAGTTTGCTACAGATTGGACATTTGTGTCACCCCAAAATTCGTATGTTGAAATCCTAACCCCTATAGATTGACATTAGGAGGTGGAGCCTTTGGAAGGAAAAACCCTCATGAATAGGATTGGTGCCCCCATAAGAGAGGCCAAAGGGAGATCTCATGCCCAGCCCACCACGTGCTGATACAATGAAAAGACTGAGAACCAGGAAGCAGCCCCCAGACACTCAGCCTGCTGATACTCCGTGTTGGACTTCACAGCCTCCAGAATCATGAGAAATACTTTCCTTTTGTCTATAAGCCACTCAGTCAATGGTATTCTGTTATAGCTGCCCACACAAACAAAGAGGTAATCTAGTCTATTAGCCAGAATGGAAAAGGATCACAGACTTCATCTTGGATATGCGTCCATACAAGGTGAAAGCTTTTTGCCTCCTCAATTCAATAATTTATGGAAAAATTTTTAACTCGTACAAAAATAGATATTTCTATTACCCAGCTTGAATAATTAGCCACTCAGGATCAGTCTTATTTCAATTACACTCCCACTTTCTCTTCCCATACCATATCAAAGGAAATCTCATATGATTCATTTATACTTAATTGACTTCAATATCTAATTGCATTTGCTTAACAATATTAGACCTCAACAATCTATGCATTCATGTGTATGTTTTTTTAATTAGTTATGACTTCCCAGTCTACTGGGAATTTTATATAGGTAGTGATTGGCTTCTGTGTACACAGTTTCTAACTCGGGTCCCAACGTGTGGATAATTGTTAGCGGAATGAATGATCACACCAGTCTGAATTTTTTCTAAATATACAGGAGTCACGGGTAGGTTGATCAGTGTGTCCATATGTGCCTCAGCTTTGGAATCCTGCACACTAAGCAAAATACCGATGCTCAAGGACCTGTGTTGTTTCTGTTGCTCTTGCTGCAATTTCAGCCTCCCAGGTTCAGAGCTGTTGAGGACAGCTGTCTGAACAACCTCTGGGAAAGGAGAAAAAAAAATACTATCATGCTAACACCACTTGAAAAGGGACTCCAACCACTCTGAAATGTTCAAGAGGAAAGCAAGATCCAATGGATTAAACCCAGAATGAGATCCAGGAAGCCTCAGCTTCCATCACCATGTTGTCTCTGCTTGCCTTGGTTTTTATAGGCATTAAATAGGAAGGGACTATGGGTACTCCGAGTGCCTCTCTTTTTCCTTTTTTTTTATTTCAAATTAATATGAAGGTATAATTTTTTAGGTTATATTGTTTTCATTTCTTGATTTTCTTTTTTTTTTTTATTAAATCATAGCTGTGTACATTGATATGATCATGTTTTCATTTCTAAGGTAAAGTTCAAGTTGTAGTTGAGCCCTTCACCCAAGGGTTGGGCTGTACCCTCACATTGGGCACATTAGGTGATTTCCAATCACCCTCCCTCCTCCCCTTTCCTGTTTCCCTCCTCTATTCTTCCCAGCACTACAATATACTTCTGTTTTTCTTTCCTGTGGGCATGTAGTTGTTTATATATTGGTTTCACATTAGTATTGAGTACATTGGATACTTGCTTTTCCATTCTTGTGACACTTTACTAAGAAGAATATGTTTCAACTCCATTCAGGTAAATACAAAAGATGTAAAGTCTCCATCCTTTTTATGGCTGAATAGTACTCAATGGTACACATATAACACAGTTTGACAATCCATTCATGGGTTGAAGGGTCCAAGGTCCTTTCTTCAGAAGGTGTGCCCCAAATGAAAGAACCCAGTACAGTCTGAAGATAGGAACCACCAATCTCTCTCTCTCTCTGCTCCCACTTTTGACCCAATAGTGACTCCCTGCTATTCTTCAAACTGGATCTTTCTCCTGTTCTTGGTTCCTTTCACAATAGTGCCCACCACACACAGTTGAGTCTGTTACTTTGGATCAGCAATCCACACCCATGTAAGCTGTTATGAAAAGTGAGCCAATACCAAGCTTAGGCCACATTTTCCCTGTTATATTTCCAGGGGTAGGTTTTCAATGCATTCGAACAAATGAAATGATATAGTCATTGTCAATCACATGACAATGTCCCCATTTCTAGACCTCACAGGGAAAGTGAAGTTCCAGAACCCCTTGCCAAAATTCTCATTTGATGTATGCACCACCAGGACAGGAAAGCATCTTTGTGTGTGTGCATTGGATGCACACATGTATTCACATCTGGATCCCACTGACTTTTCAGAATCAAGTTCATGCTCTAGACCCCTTCTCCTCACCCTCACATGGCATATAAAAAAAAGAGTTCAAAATTTTTAATACCATAGGCTTAGGGATTGGAAGACAGCTGGACAGGCTCAAATCCTGCCACTGCTTTACTTGTGTGACCTTAGACAAGCCACATAATCTTTCTGCACCTCAGTTCCCTCGACCACAGAATTGAAATAACATTTCAATTTCCTATGTTGTTGTGATATTTATAAGCAAGATAATTACAACAAACATCTCTGAATACACCATTCCTACCACACAGAAATTTCCCCAAACATGGTACTATTTATTAAAGCTGTTACCATTATCATTAACTCAATATTTATTAAGCCCGTCTTTTAGAGAACGATGAGTCTATACAGTGAAAGTGGAGACCTGAGGTCCTGCTGTGATTGGCTCTTGACTTTTGACCTCATTGTTTGAGTCTTCTCCTCAATGAGGACAGTGGTTTGAACTAGGTAATCTTTACAGCCTTTTGGATCTAAGGTTCTATGTGAAGTGCAGAGATAAGTTGGCCACCCCCAACTCTCTCTTAATTTGAGATCTGGGTAATGAGTACATAACTGGAAGCTGGGTGAAGGTAGCACTCCTCATCTGATGTTTAACTCTAGATGGCAACTATATGTTAGGCACCCTGGCACCTAGGGAGAAAGAACAGCAGTGAACTATAGTAGAATGGTTCTGAGGACAACGGAGTTCTCCATGCTGCACAAAACCAGGGACTCAAATCAGAGTCTCTACTCAAAGCTCTTCCTCATTCTCTAGAGAGGGACATGAGTTCAAATTGTGACTTGGCCAATCCTAAATGTGATGCGTTGGACAACAATAACAAAGTCAATAATTAACGTTTATCGAGGCTTCGCTATGTTTTTCCAGGACGAGCACTAAGGGTTTTTTGTGCCTTATAATGCTCAATTCTCAAAGCAGCTCTAAGAAGTAGATAACTATAATTATCCTCACTGCATGATGAGAAAACTGAGGCTTAAAGTGATTAAGTTTCTTGTTCAGGTCAGATCATCAGGGTCACAACAGGAATTTAAACTTCATTGGCAAAAACCTAGAGCACTGCTTAATCACTGCCTCCCTCTCTGAAATTTGGTTTCTTCATATATTAAAGGTTACAGAAACCTCAAAGTATTGTTGTAAGGATTATACAAGATGATAAAAATAATTCTTTCTGTTTCTGCTATTCTGAGAGCTTTAAATATTAATTCCTGTATTCCTAAAAATAAACTCTTGAATATCATGCTGCTCTTATTATCCCTATACCTTAGCTGAAGAACCTGAGGTGTGGAGTTTAAGTAACTTGTCCAATTCACAGGGTTTGAACCCAGGACTCATTTTTAAATCAGGGAAGAAATTCAACTAGAACTTTTTTCTGGAGAAAAAGAGACAAGTTTGTCAAGTTTGACAATGCTTAAATGTGACAAACACTACCTCAGCCAGATAATCAAAGTGAGTATTGACAGTGATGTGTCATTTTTAACAGTGTTTATCCTTTATGATGGTCTTCCTGTATGGTCATATAACCTCAGTCTAATTATAAGAAAACTATCATAAAAATTCCTATTTGGGTATATTCTAGAAAATATCTAACCAGTACTCCTCAAAACTGTCAAGGTCATTAAAACACCAAGAAAGTGTAAGAAATTGCCATAGCCAGGAAAAACTGAAAGAGTTATTATGATTAAATGTAATATGGTATCCTGGATCACATATCAAGATGGAACAGCAGAAGAAAATTAGATTAAAAAGTAAAGGAATTTGAATTAAGCATGTGCTTTGGTTAACAACAATGTATCAAATGGTTAATTAATTGTGACAAAAACAGCATAGGAATGTCAGATGTTAATAATCTGGTTATGCGAAACTGTGTATGAGATGTATGAAAACTCACTGGACTATCTTGGCAATTTTTCTGTAAATATAAAACTATTCTACACTATAAAGTTTATTCAAAACCTTTTGTAATTCAAAACAGGAAACTTGGCATGCATATAGAAAGAAAGGAAAGCTTATACATGGTTGGGGAGACTGCAAATTAGTACAACCTCTATGGAAAACAGTATTCAGATTCCTCAAAGAAATAAGACCTATCATGTGTTCCAGCAATCCCAGTGATGGGTATTTACTCAAAGGAAATAAAATCATTTTATGTAAAAGACACCTGCACCTAAATGTTCATCAAAGCACAATTCGTATTTGCAAAGGTGAAGAATCAACCTAAGTGCCCTTCATTTCATGAGTGGTTAAAGAAAATGTGACATTTATATACCATGGAATGCTACTCAGCCATAAGAATGAATGAAATAATGTCATTTGCAACAATGTGGAGGGAACTGGAAACCATTATCCTAAGTGAAGTATCTCAGGAATGGAAAGCCAGACACTGTATGTTCTCACGAACAAGTGTGAGCTAATAGATGGGTAGGCATGAGCACAAAGTGATGTAAAGGACATGAGAAACTGGGGCAAGGGCGTAAGAAACTAAGAGGGCAGGTGTGGGATAAAAACTCACCTACTGAATATTACAAACACTATGCTGGGCACACAACAAAATCCCTGACTTAAGCATTATGCAAGATAGCCATGTAATAAAAACACTTGTACACCTTTAACTAATATTTTGAAATTTAAAAAAGAGGGGTTTTAACAAGTATATGCTCAGAGAAAGAGTAGCAGACTTGCCAAGAATTTGAATTCTAGAGACAATGGTAGTTTTACCATTTACCACCTGTGCCACTTGGGTAAATTGCTTAATATGTCTCTGCCTTAATTTCATCATCTGAAAAACATGATGATGATAATGGTACATATCTCACTACAAAACTTTCAGGACAGATTGTGTTATGGTCCATTATTTCATTTCCAAGAAACATATAACACACAGGATTGCTGAAAAGACTAAATTAATTAATATATGTAAATCCTACAGAGGAATGCCCAGGACTGTGTGCTGTGTGGCTATTTTGATATTATTTTTTAATTTTTAATGTATTTTTTATTAAATCATAAACACATAGATCATGTATACATTAATTCATTTATGGGGTACAATGTGCTGATTTCATATAGAATTAGTAACACATTGCATTGGTTAATAGATACCTCATCTCATTTACTTAATTATTGTGTTAAGACATTTATACTCTATACTAATACATCTGACGTGCACCATAGGTGTGATCCCACCATTCACCCTCCCTCAATCTGACTTCCCCCCATTATTATTTTTTAAATGATAGTTTCTGTTTTATTTATTTATGATTATTACTATGTTTTTTTTTTTTTTGAGACAGAATCTCATGCTGTTGTTCTGGGTAGAGTGCCATAGTGTCATAGCTCACAGCAACTTCAAACTCTTGAGCTCAAGCAATCCTCTTGCCTCAGTTTTTCTACTTTTAGTAGAGATAAGGGTCTTACTTTTGCTCAGGCTGGTGTCTAACTCATGAGCTCAAGCAGTCCATGTGTCTCAGCCTCCCAGAGTGCTGGAATTACAGGTGTGAGTCATCACACTTGGCCTATTTTGATATTATTTTAATCAATGGGAAATAAATCCTTTTAAAGAGGAGTTCATATTATCTTATGTTTTAACTTCATAAAAGCTTATCTTCATGCTCACTTTAGTCTGACTTAGACATAGGTTATTCCTCATCAGTGATTTTAGCCATAAATCATGTTTTTCTCCACATTTCCCCAAGGCTTCTATAATAGCCTTTGCTATTTTACCTGCCCATCATCCATTTATCAATTTTTTGGCTTTAGCATATTGATTTTTCCCTTGGAGAGATATCAATTTTAAGAATAGGTACATGTCCTTTATTTCTCACATCAGTACATTTAGTCTGCCCAGCTACAGCAGTTGGCTCAGGAATGTGCATGTGACCTAAGCTGAGCCAATGAGAGCTTTCCTTGGGACTTTTGCTGGGACTATTAAGATAGGGACATCTTGGGAGAATAACCTCTCAGAGAATGAATATCGAGCTAAGAAATAGAAGAGAAAAATAAGGTGGTGATGACATTTCTTGATCTCTTGTAACAGTAAAAGGTGATATTCCTTGGGCACTTACTATGTATAAGGCATTATTCTCAGCACTATTTTAATTCCAGTAAACTCCTTACACACAAGAGAAAGTTATAGACAGACCGTTTTTTATCTCTCACATGAACAATTTTGTACTTAAAAACAGTCTCCATTCACTCAAATATGCTGTGTAAAAGGAGAAAAAAATATTTGCCTTCAAAACAAACTGAACTTTAGTGATAAACCTTTGAGTAATTTTGGCAAATAGACTAAAGTTGTGAGGACAAAGAAAAATAATTAACCTCTGATGGAGAAAAGTGATTTTGCTAAGAGACATATGAAAAGAGAAAATTAACTTAATAATGATTTTTTCCATTCTTACTAATAAAATTTAAATATAGTGCTTTTAGGAAGCTTAATTGCTCTTTGGCTCCTAGAAAGAGTTTTGTGAAAGGGCAGTGATTACTCATCAAAATGTTCAGCCAATATTTTCTCAAAACAGGGATAATTTCATCTCCAGAAACTGTATGTCTCAAGTTAATATCCACCCCTCATGTCTGAATGAATTCAGAGAAACGTCACAGAGGCTGCAAAAGGCTGGAAGAAATTAGGTTAATAGATGGATGTAGCTCTTCTTTCAAAGGGATATGAGCATTTGATCTTATTCGATTTATTTATGAGATGCTTACAAGAAACAATTAAGATAACCTCATAACTGGTCTTCTGCTCTCCAAAGATACCTCCTAAAAACACGTATCTACACACCAAAACTACAAATATACCCCTAACTAAATTCTTCCATGACTACCTACAGAACCAAATCTAGACTTCCCTTTACAATAAAAGTCTCTCTATAAGAGAGGTCCAATCAACCTCGCTATTCTCTTTCTCTGGCCATCTCTATTTCTTCTTCTTTCTCTCTCTGTCACTCTCACACACACTCTATACATAGTCTCACACTAAAACACATACATATAGCACACACACCTACACATACAATTAAACATGCACACAACTACACACATATGTCTACAAATATCAAATACCTACATATGTATACACAAGCCTTTACATAAACACACACCTACATACACACATTCACACCGACTCAGACTCACATTATACATATACAGCCACTCATAGCTACATGCACAACTATACATGTATACATACTTAACATGCATGTGCACTCACACCCCTACATATATGCTCATGCACACACAGACACACACACCCCACACTAAGCTACAACAACACATACACTTTCAACAAAGCACCCTAAGCAACACCCACTTTTCTTCCTCACCTCCCTTACAGGATTTCTTCTGCCTGAAATTTTTCTCCTTAATGTCTCCCTCTACTGAAATCCTACCCACTGTTTTCAGGCCTAACTCAAATGCCAGTTTGCCCATGGAGACTCATTCTCCATCTGGAATTCATTTTTGCATTTTCTGTCTCTAGAACATCCTCTTTCCTCCCTCCCATATTCATTCATGAAGTCAACACACACACACATTCTGAGCTTTATGCCGTATGGGGCACTGCAGGAGTAGAAAAGGACTGTTCCTATCTTCAGAGTTTCTGAGTTTCCGGTCTGGTTGCACAGAAGAGATGTCCACTTACTACCAATAAAGTGAGATGAACGCTGTTCTGAGGGTAATGCACAAGATGATATAGAAGAAGAAAGCTTCCTACTCTGGAAAGGAATCAAAAGAAGTGACTTCCAGATATGAACCAAACCAGGAGAGTTGGAGTGGATCTTTGTAAGGGGTTTTACCTTTATTCTCCGGATAACTGAAGTGTGAAGGATTTTAACCTTTTCTAATTTAAGTAATGTTATCATCCCTTTGATTAAAGAAGTGTGTTAGAAAACTTTTCCCAATGCTATGAAATGGAAGGGTTTGTGGCTGAAAGTGCTAAAGGCAGAGTGATGGATAGGAGGCAGCTGGGTGCACCTGGGTGACAAGGGACCACAGTGGTAAGAACGGAGCAAACTCACAAGACCATATAGGGATCAACAGAACTGAGAGGTGGATTGTATGGGGTGGGGGATGAGCACCCAGTTGCCTTAAGCTGTAGTTCTGCAGAACATCCTGACTGGCCAGTCTTCCCCAACCAGGGGACCCGCATTGAACGTAGTATAGCATTCACCAACAGCCCACTTTGATAAATATTTCTGTAACTGAACTCATTTCTGACTGCAGCATACCATCAATTTTTACTCAGAATTCAAAGTTAAAAGAGGAAAGCTTTATGTTTACTCAGCTCCTTCCTTAGAGACGAGACAACAGTAATTGCAAAATTAAAAATCAGAAAGGAAATTTATTAAATCCGACAGTGGAAGCAAAGTTCATGCTGCTTGGGCTCCAGCCCAACCAGGCCCAGGTTAGCTCACTGGTTGACTTCATAACCACAGGGGAAAGAGGCTTTAAAACAAACACTTCATGAGTGTAAACCATCAGGGAATATTTCAGTCCAGATAATAAGCAGTGATTCACTCCCAAGCTGGAGAAAATATGAGTAATTAACTCTTCAGGAAGATGAAGTTAAGGAAGAAAGGAGGAAAAACAAAGCAAATGGGAGGCTGATTTCTCTCCACCTGAAGTACATGAGATAAATGGCTATGAAGGAAATTGGAAATGATTTAATGTACATATTTTGCATTAAGTAGCAACATCGATTAGCATCATCTCTGAGCCTCTGTATGCATAGCTGAGGCACAAACAGATAGCAGGTTTACACTTGAGTAATTTTGTGTTTTGGATTGCTGCTTGAAACCAAAAGCAGATCTGAATTTGATTGATCTGGAAACTACAGTACAGATACCTGAGCCCCTGCTACAGCTTGATATTAAGTTGAAATATGCCTATCTGGGGTACTTTGTAATTGAGTTCAGTGATATATATATATATATATTTTTTTTAACCAACACCTGATCCAAAGTTGTCTGAGACAGCTAGTATAATAAAACCGAATGCCACCTTGGAACTCGGTTTTTCTCCTGCCTGGGACACACAAGAAGCTTCTATTAAAAATTTGCTGAGAAGCAAGTGGGGGTTAAATTTACCCTGTCTTCAATGCAATCTCCATTGGCAGAGTGAAACCAAGAATTTCTTTTCAAGTATTGAGGTAAAGTGCCTGCTTCCTTTGAATTCACTGTTTCAAATGCAATGATCAAGGTGGGGGGGTGGAATTAAGGAACATTAACGTAAGACCCTCTCCTTGGAAGATGATTAAGAATGCAGAATCCTGGATCTCTGCAGCGTCAAAATTGGTGGATTTGGGATTTGGTCATAGAAACCTGACTTTTCAACCATCTTCCCAGGTCATTCTGCTCAGGGTGGTCTGAGGACCCCATTTAGAGAAGCACGGAAGAATCATGACTATGGCTAGAGCCCAGATGAAAAACAGCAAAAGAAAAGGATAGGAATCTTTCTTCTTAGGTTACTTATGTAACCAGTGGCAATTGCCAGCAGGTCTAAATGAGTTTAATCAGCTATTAGAGCCTTAATTAAATTCCTCTCAGTTGAAATTTCAGAATTGCCTAATTGTTACGCAGTTCACACTAGAGCAGGTTTTTCTCCTATAATAATAGACTAATCTAATATCTTTAAGGATAACAGAATCAACTGCCTTAGAACCCAGTACTGATCAGGTAATTCATGGACTCGTGTTTCATTCTTTGTTATTTCCACGAACAACCCGCCCATCTGCTTCCATTCTCCTCTTGAGACTCAGCCAACAGGAGAGAGTTCCATGCTTGTTCAACCTCAGATTTAAAAGTGAAAATCTTTGGAACAATGATCTGTTTTTTTCAGGAGTTCATTTATAATTTTCAGTCCCCCCAGAGTTCCTCTGTTCTCAGATCCCCGGAGATGGATCAAAGTCCTATTTCTTTAGTTTACTTTTAATTCTTTGTGCGCTCTTAAAAGTGATGAGTTCTAGTAATTAGCTAAACAGTTAATAGTGTTTTCTTTCTCTTCTTTGGTTCCACGTTAGAAAGATATAACATCTCAGACATGAAAAATCAGAAAAATAAGGAGCTCTTTCATAATCACTAATTAATTTTTTGAACATGCTTTTGGGAGTCTTTCATTGTGTAATTCTCTATCATCTGGTCCTCCATGGGCTGTGCTAATAATTATTAAATAATGTACAAATATAACCACCGGCATTTGTTGAGGCACTGTGATCATGCCAACAGGCATTTTCTCATTTCTTCTTCACCATCCTGTAATAAGAAAAGGCATTTATTATCCTCATTTTACAGATTTGGAAACAAGGAACTTAAGTGACTTGCCAAAGATCAGTGAGTGACAAGACCTGAAATCTGAGCCCCAACTGCCTTGGACTCCAGGGCCCGAGACCCATCCAACTGCTGGATATTCCTGAAGTTGTTATCTCTTGGCTTTGTGAAATACTAAGACAAACATGAGCAGTTTATGTTGTTGAGGGACATTCCATGGTTCAATAGTGAAGAGAGTAATTAGCACCCTGCAGTGAATAGTGTGATGTCCTGGGAGCTAGAACACCTGGGTTCTGGCTTCCAGCCTTTCTCTTTGGGGAGGGACAAAGCATCCTTCCCCTGTAATGTACAGGAAGGAGATGGGAATACAGCAGTCAGAGATGGTCTTGTGGTTTGCTTTTCTGCATGACAGTTTTATTTCCTCAGCTTGTCTATGAATTGCTTTTTCTAAGGACCTTGAATTTGAGCATGGAAAACGCCTCTGAGCAGCAGAGCTGCAGTGAGCCCTACTTTGCAGATTTGAGGTTGCATTCCACTGCTACCAACAGGGACATCCAAAAGGCGATTAGAATAATAGATCCGGGTATTGGGGGTGGGGAGGGGGGAATCAACTGTTCAAATGTGAACCATGTGACAATTAGATAATGTGAGGATTTCAACCGAGAGGAATGTAATTAAGTCTCTAACAGCTGATTAGACATCTTTGCCTCTGTGGTAAT
This sequence comes from Nycticebus coucang, assembly GCF_027406575.1. NCBI lineage: Eukaryota > Metazoa > Chordata > Mammalia > Primates > Lorisidae > Nycticebus > Nycticebus coucang. Next base: position 106,906,786 of record NC_069791.1, read on the forward strand.
CTCCATCCATTACATAAGGGGCCTTGGGAGGGAAGGTCCCCTCTTCCTTTCTCATCATGTAGTGTTCGAGATCCCGTCAGCCAAGACCACACAATTCTGTTTACCCTGCTGCATCTGCTATTGTTGAAACCCAAACATAAACTCATTTGAACTCTTTAAGGAGCTGCTGAAGAAGAAAACCAGAATACAGGTAGGTCTGCATTAGCTGTTCAGGAGGAGAGGTGAAGGAAATTAGGACAATCACAGAAAGTGGAACTGGAGTTGGGGAGGTTTGGCACACAGCATTGGAGAAGTTGACCTAAGGTCAGTCTTCTATTACAATTCAGTGATGACTATTATTATTTTTAACACCGTCACAAAGAAAATTTAGAAATATGGTAAAGGTTTTCTTTTGACCTTCTAAGGTATTTTTTCTGGGTAAATTTCAAAGATCAGCCTAACTTCCAACTGTAAGATAAATGAAATGCCATTTGCAATTTGGCAGAGTAAATAGCTCTTTTGGGGAGTATTTACCTGAAAGGTATTTAGCAGCTCTGGTTCCCTGGACAGAGTTGCCAGTCAGAGTCAGAAAGTGGTCAAGAGAGGCATGCTCAGATCCCGGGGTGAGCAGAAAAAGGGCCTGGGATGATCAATTCATTTTTACCAGCCTGAAAACCGTAAGGCTGATCATAAATATAGGTCTGACTCCACCTCTTACTCCATGGCAACTTTATTCTAAAAAATGAAAACCTTGAAAAGCAGCAAAATTTGGGGATGAGTGTGTAGCACTTTATAACAGGAGATAAGCTCCAGCTAATTAAATTGCAGACTAAGGAAGCAAGAGGCTTCAATGCATCCAACCTGACTTCAGGTATATAACAGACCAAAAGCTGATGGATTTACTCACTCAGCACTATGTAAAAGAAGCCAATTCTATTTGGATCTCTGCCCTGAGCGTCCATAGTTAACCTCATTGACAGTGTCTGCAGAGTCTTACTAAGGCTATAGGACCCGGGAGTATCGATCAGTTGAAAAGCATTTTATCACGTCGCTTGTAAAAAGTTATTGGGTTGTGAGAGTTGAAGTGATCAGAACTTGGTGGCAGGTCTCTGATGAGCATTTGTTCTTCTGTATCTGGGGCAAAATAATAAATTTAAATCTCTAAGATGGACATTTTCCTTTTTTCAAATAAAAGGGCAACCAGGGATTGATGCCTGAGGCCCTGTTGGTTATTCCAAGGACACTAACCAAAGCCCTTGTGCACGGGTGAAATTCATTGCCATGATGAAATGCCCACTGATCAGAATTTCAATTTTCTTTAGATAAGAAGGTATTTTGACAATCATTTTTCTTTGCTCAGTTCTGGCCCCAAACTACTTTGCTGTAGGCTTGTCTTAGCCCCAAAGTATTCTAACAAGAGAATCCTTTGAAATACTAAAGCCAACAGAAGATTTGGTGTTGAGGAAACAGTAATAAGCTTAAAAACAGCTTTGCCCACTGTTAAAAATGTGAGTAGTAGAAGGCAGTGGGGGGAGGGGGGAGGAGTAGGATTCCCTTGGGATGGGCCAGATAAGACTCATCATTTCAGAAAACTGAGCCTTTGTAACCCAGGACTGTCAATCGAATTTTGGTTAAACCCATTGTCCTCTTCTCAGGCACCGATCAACAATTCCAGGGCCCCATGGAGTGACTTCGGAAGACACGAGGATCACAGTAACCAGTCGGGTAGCTACTAACCATTGCTTTTCCTATGGGATTACAATGGCAACTTCAGCAGTTGAAAAGAACTCTAAACTTATTTAGAGTCAGAAGACCCAAATTCAGGTTCAGCTATGATGCTTACCAGCTGTGTCACTTCAGTTACGTCAAATCTCTTGAGATGCATATAAATTGCAGCCAAAGGTGGAATCCCAAGACTCCTGATTATTCTGAGTGTTGAAACTAGTAAGCAAAGCTATTTTTCTAGCCTTTCGGTTACTTGGCATCAGATTATATTATTTCATTGGTTCATTCATTCAACACATGTTCATGAAGTACCTATGACATACTACAAACTGTTCGAACCCTGGTCACACAGCAAGGAATAGATTCTAAGCCTACGGTCAGCAGACAACAGCCCAAGGGCAAGCCATTTTTATATGGCACATGTGCTAAGAATGGGTTTTTTATTTTGAAATGGTTGGAAGAAAATTGAAAGAATAATATTTCGTGACGCAATTATAAAATTACATAAGATTTGAATGTGAGCATCCATAAATAAAGTTTGATTGGAACCCAGCCATACTTGTTTCCTTACATATCCTCTATGCTTACTTTAGCACTAAAACAGCAGAGTTGAGTACTTGCCATAGAGACAGTATGGCCCACGGAGCCTAAAATATTTACTAGCTAGGTCTTCACATAAAGAGTTTGCTGGCCAGGCACAATGCCTCACTCCTATAATCCCAGCACTTTGGGAAGCCAAGATGGGAGGATTGCTTCAGACCAGGAGTTTGGGACCAGCCTGGGTAACATAATAAGACTTTATCGCTGCAAAAAAATCATAATAATAATTTAGCTGAGCATGTTGGTGCACACCTGTAGTCCCACCTACTTGGAAGGCTAAGGTAGGAAGATCACTTGAGCCCAGACATTCGAGGTTATAGTGAGCTATGATCATGCCACTGCAGTCCAGTCTGGGTGACAGAGCAAGACCCTGTCTCTTAAAAAAAAAAAAAAGTTTGCCAATCTTGCTTTTAAGTCCTTGTCTGTAAAGGACTCACTTCCCAGTAAGATAAAATGCAATGTCCTTGGAATTAAGTAAATAATAAAACAGAAAATGATAATTGCCAAGAGGGCAAAGGTAAAATAAATGCAGAGGACATCAGAAGTAAGAAAGTAAGTCTGACGAGAGAAGGAAGAAACTACAAAAGGAGTGAGACTCTAGGGCCATGGCCCCTAAGCCTCCAGCCATGGATCAGTACTTGTCCATGGCCTGTTAGGAAATGGGCCGTACAGCGTCACCACCTGAGCTCCGTCTCTTGTCCCATTGCCCCCCCCACCCCCATCTGTAGAAAAACTGTCTTCCATGAAACCAGTCCCTGGTGCCAGAAAGGGGACCATTGATCTAGAGGCGTTGTGGAGTCTGCAGGGGAGACTGGATGGGACGTTCTGGCTCATAGGATGAGAGAGTAGTAGGGAGCTTAGAAACTGAGCACGAGTCAGGAATTTGTCTAAACCACCACACAATATCCAAAGGGGAAAAGACAAAGAGGAACAAAGGGATATGTGGGGACAAGATTACAGAGGCCCTTGGATGTTGGGCTAAAGTCATCAGGTGCACACTGGAATTTGTTGGCATTTGAGTTCAAATGGCAGTTGGCCTTGGGGGTCCCTGAATGACTTGACTCAGCCTGGGGGATAAAATTGATGATTTCATCCACATATGGCTGATATGTGTCACTCCCCACATATTCTGGAATTGTCCTACTTGCAAATAATTGATGTCATTTCCCTCATAAATACATTCATACTTGTCAGCACATTTGGATAAAATCAGAGTCAGTTTTCTGACCTTCTGTCCATTGATCACCCCAGTCCACTTTAGTCAGCCATTTCCATGGGGGAAATTCACTTAGAACTACTTGATTTGAATGATTGCAAATTCAGACAATCTGCAGCTCTCGCTGGGCTATTCTTGTGTCTTTTTCCAACTTCATTTTGGCCCCTGGCCCCTTCTATTTTCTCCCAATCAGTCTACTCATCCACACCTCCACCTTGTTCCTGTTCCAACCTAGACCTCTTCATCCATCACATCAACAGACCCACAGTTTTCCTGCCCCCAATTTGTCTTCCTGTCACACCCACCTGGCACTACCACCCCCAACTCTGAGTCACTCCAACCACTTCCTCACCTGTGCACCAAATACAGGTGGGGAACATCGCATAACCACACAGATGAATGTCACTTCAAATTTAAGGACTCCCTCTCTGGCTAAAAATCTTTTCTCTCTCTTCTTAATTGCATCTCTCCCATTCCCTAGAAACTATTTCAAACCTTCACACCTGCCCACCAGACAGCAAGGCTGCCAGCTCCATCCTCACTCCCAGTTGATGAATCTGTCTTATTTCAGATTCTATAGAAAACCCACATCACCCACAAACTTACCTGCCTCTGCACACACGTCTTCTGTCTCCCCCCTTTCAGTAGTGAGGGAGGCATCTCTCCTCTAGCCCAACACGAATCCCATTATCTGTGCTCTGGACACATCCTCTTCTGCATTCACCTCTCCTCTAAAACTGGCCTTAATAAGATTCCCATGATCTGCACTAAACCCAACAGGTACATGGCACAGAAGCCCCCACTGCATCTGACACTGGGAGCAACTCCCTTCTTCCTTGAGTCTTCGGGCCCAGACTGTCACGATACAGCCTCTATCCAGTGTTTTCCGCTTCTTTGGTTGATCCTGTGCTGGCGAAACACAAGCTTCTTTCTCTCTGAATGTGTCTTATATGTTTTTCCTTTCCCTCCTGCCCCCCGACATCCATACCCAGGCCTCTTTTGCTCTGTCATGTCCAGTTTCCGTCTCTGTGTTGACAGCTTCTGATCTTCCATCTTTCACCTGCTCTTCTATCCTGCCTCTGAGAAACCTCAAACTCATTAGGCTTAGAGAAGAACTCATCTTCTTAACTTCAATCATTAAAAAATACTCTCTCTCTCCCAACTGCCACATATGAGTTCTTGAAATTCCAATCCTGAAAACGTTCCTCAATTTCTCTCTCTCTCACCACTCCCATATCAATCACCATGTCCTATAATCTATTGAGTAACTTTCATGTCTTTTGTAATTCACAGCCACCCTCCTAGCCCGGCCCCGCACCTCCTCACTGGTTTATGCCACAGCTTCTCAGCCAGCCTCCCTGCTTTAGGTAGGTTTTCCCTTCAGCCCATCCCCCAAGCAGCAGCTGGAAGTATCTCTGCACATCTTGCACATCTGATCATCCCACTCTCCTCCTTGAAACCTTTTGATAGAAAAGGCTACAGGTGATGGGTGGCGCCTGTGGCTCAAGGAGTAGGGCGCCGGTCCCATATGCCGGAGGTGGCGGGTTCAAACCCAGCCCCGGCCAAAAACCACCAAAAAAAAAGAAAAGGCTACAGGTGGAATAAAGTGAAAATGCCTGACTACAGTCTGAATGACTCGGTCCCGCCCCAGGCCTTTCTCTCTGTCTGCATTCACAGCAATCTCATTTCTGACACCCAGCTCCTGGTTCCAGCCCTACCCACATCAACTCATGGATCACATAGAACTAATCACAGGCTTCTAGTACATCGAGCTTCTCTCCCGGTGCCAGGTTTCAACACACGCTCCTCACCCCTTCCCACCCCCTGCCTGGCGCCCTCCCATTTGTTCTTCAGAACTCAATCTCGAGGACAGATCTTCTGGGAGCTAGCCTGTGACCCCACAAAACTGGGCAGGTGGCCACTCTATGCTGACCTCCTTAAGTATTATAAGTATCCACACTGTCATCTGTCGGCTCCAGGAGGCTCACTGAGCCTGTGTTCTGTTAGCCTTCATGCACTTCCTAACCAGCCCAGGGCTGCTTGCATAAGAAATTCATAAATGCTTGTATTAAATGAACAAGTTGATAAATTAATGTACCAATATGACCACCAAAACTATCATCTTCCAGCAGTCAATGATCAACTTTAATTGTTCTCTTCTTGTGTATTTTGGACTCAGCTGAGCCTGAATTCCCAGCTCTTGTGCTTGCCAGCTGTTTGACCTTGGCTCACTTTAGTTCTTAGACACGTGTCCTCATCTGTAATGTGGGCAGAATAGCAGTAACCGTATCATATGGTTACTGTGAAGAACTAAATAAAATAATGACGGTGAAGTACTTATTATACCATCTGCTACATTCACTGCACAACCACTGTTAGGTGCTTTGTCCTACACAGGGACCTGGGAAGGACTGCACTAACTCCTGTGTTGACCAGCAGAAGGATGTGCGGCCCACAGTGGTCGTTCAGTCGAGGATCCTGGCCGCCACTTGCATGCAGGTCCTCATAAGGTCGGGTGTGGGACTTGGCTGTAACTCCAGGGCAGGCAAGAGCAGGGCATTGATTTTATCAGAATTCTAGGCCCCCAGCTTATATACTAAAATGACACTTCGGAAATGTATTTTCCTTTTTCCCTGTAAGGGGAGACAAATATGCTTTTCACTTACTCCTGTCTATTTTGGATACGACTGATATTGGCTATTAATATAATTCACTGCCCAGAGAAGACAACCCTGCCAAAAGCAGCCCAGGGTTGTTTGAGCTCTACCAACAAATCCAAAGCCTTGGCAATTATTTTTAATTCCATTTGCCAGTTTGAGGTTCTGCACAATTAAATGCATACCATCAATTTCATGACTATACATGTACCCCAAACTTTCTTAGATCCTTATGCCAAAAAGTGGGACCTTGTGTGCATACTTGCTAGTGTTCAACTGGGTCAGAGGCTGTATTGGAAAAACATGAAAAGAAATAGAAAAACAAAAAGTTCAGAGAATAGATACATCGGAAGAAGCATCCTGGCCAAAAAAGCTGTGTGTCATTATGTGGACAATAATATAAAAGCTCCAGAGGTTGCATAGCCTTGTACAGCTACAAGTTGCTGCCTATTACCTCATTTTATGTGGCCATCGTGGCAGAGTCACACAAAGGTATAGGAGATATTGCCAAAACTTTTCTGTGTAGTAAACTGCTGCTCATTCAAATAACATTCAAATTGAAGGACAATTCCCATGTCTCTTCTCCCCTGCAATCTGCTCATCCATGCCTCCACCTCTTCCCCATTCCAACTTAGAGAACTTTATGATCATATCAAGAATTTTCTTGCCAGAACCACTATTTTCCTGCCCTGACTTTGTCCACCTGAGGCAGCCACCTGGCACCACCACCCCCAACTCTGAGTCAATTTAACCACTCCCTCACCTCTGCACGCGCAGTGCAAGCTCATGATTTATAGCAAAGATGTGAAAGAATTAGAAACAGCTTTCTGTCTCCTTGACTAGCAGTCGAGTAGCTGTGTATGTCGCAATATTTATCCCCTAGTGTGGGACTCAGAGAGAAAGCAAAGGGACAACCAGCCTGGAGGCTGTTCGTCTTCCAGCTCCTCCATGCTGTCAGAAGGCTTTATGATAACCACTCAAAATGCAAAATCAAAGCAAAGCAACCTTAATAGCTGTCATTTAAAAGTCTAGATTGCATCGCACTTGGCCTGCACAATACTCCCCGTTTATTAAGCTCTTTCTGCTCTGTCCCAGGCCCCATGCTACATGCTTGACATATATTATATGTGACCCCCGACAAGCTATGGAGCGGCTGGGTGACCATGTGCCCATTCATTCACCTCTCTGGTGAATTCACTCACCTTCTCATTTGTGAAATAAAACTAATTATAAAGTCTGCCACGTGGGGCTGTGGTAAACACACGACGTGGTGATGTAGAGAAAGTACTTGGCTCAGGGCCCGTGATGGCGTCAGAGCTTGAAAACTGTTAGGCATTTTGTTTTCACCATTTGGAATTACGTAGGAAAAGCAAACTGCACGTGTTTCCCACTTGAATCCTCTACCTCCTACAACACTGCACAGATGAGGGTTCAAAACATGCTTGGATTATTGGAAATGAGTTCTCTGTTTCTTAGTTCTCTCATTTTTGAAATGGGGATAATAATAGTACCAATATCACAAGGTTTTGTGTGAATTAGGAGAGACCACGCATTTAAGGTTCTTTATAAAGAATTTAGTAAATGGTGGCTTTAATATCTTCACGAAAACCCGGGGGGGGGTCAGTATTATTGTTAGCTCCATTTTATTGATGGGACCACAGATTATCTGAGAAATACAAAACACTACAGCTTTTTAGGCTCTTAGAACTAAGTGTTGCCTGGGGCCAAACTCAACCCTGTAAGTGTTGACCAAAGGCACTCTATCCAAAATGGCTCAGCTGCTAACACATCCCAGGCTCACTGACCACCGGGACTGGGGCAGCAGCCCATTTTTACTGCCTGTGATGTTAATTTCGTTGTCACGTGGGCATATCACCTATCTCCTGACACTGATCTGGGATTTAGGGCTCCCGATCATGCACATCCTTGTCTCCAGTTTCTGTTCCCTTTGGTTAATGACACAACTTGGATGTCCCAACCCTATTTTTGAATCCTCATCCATTTTCAATGAGGTGACAATTTCTGAATGCAAAGCCTCAGGTGTCATTTGGTAGTGAGACTCTGATCTCGCTATGTTAATTGAAGTTACCAACTTCAATGCTTTAAGTGGAATGAGATGTGTACAGTGCTTGCAGGAGAACCTTGAACACATCTCTTCTCTTCTCTGAATCTCAGTCTCCTCACCTATTCAAAGGGGGTAAACTTTTCTGCTTTCCCTGTATACAGTGCAGTTGTTAGGAGACGATACCCAGAACTAATTCTTGCCATCCTTTCCTTCCTCAGATCTGCCTATCCTATTTTCTTCAAACACATTTTAATCGTGCATGGAAAGAAAAAAATATGATATGAGCTGTAATCCAATCACCCTCCGGGAGGCCAGAATAGTGAGAATCAGTACCAAGAGTCAGCATTCTTCCAACATGGACCATTTGTTTCCATTTTAAGGTTAAACACAACATAACCGAGAGGTCATCAGCTGCCACGACTCATTCTACAGCTCCTGTCAAGGGAATAAGAGTAGATTCTCTTGTCTTTTCTCAACTTTGGACTTTTTTTCTTTCTTTCTTTTTTTTTTTTTTGGTGGTTTTTGGCAGGGGCTAGGTTTGAACCCACCACCTTCAGCATATGGGACCGGTGCCCTACTCCTTGAGCCACAGGAGCCGCCCATGGACTTTTTTTTCCTGATAGAATTTCCAACTGAGTGTTTTTTCACTCTGAGAGAAATCAAAATGGTTCAGCCTCTACTCTTTTGATGTCAAACAGGTCCACTTAGTCCATTTAATTCAGAGAATTATAGTTCAAATGGAAGGAATATAGATTCTCAGAACATGTAGACATGATTGTGATGAGCTTTAAAACACATTTTCAAAAGACAATGGCTAGATAACAAACCCTATGGTGAGTAATAAGGATGAAAGAGCAGTTTACTGCGGGGTGGGGACTGATTTGCATCCTCAGATTTGCACAGGAATGCTGATTGGTTTTGCACAGAGATGCAAGAGCCTGATTGGGGGCAGATTAGCACACAGCACAGTGGGATGCTCTGAGCTAAGTGCAGGAAGAGACACAGGGTTCAGCGGGGAATCTTGTACCCCTAATAGTCCTTCTTGCAAACACTGGGAGCATGTCCACCGTGTAGGAATTGGGGTGGGGGGGGAATTCCAACATGAGTTTTCATCATTAAAGCACTGACAACCTTTACTACCAATATGCAAACAACCCCTATCCCTACCACATGGTGTGGTAGGAACAAAATGGACTATCTAAGCTGACAGACTTGCCCTGGAATCTAGACTCTGTCACTCAATTGCTCTGTAAATTTGGGCAAGTTACCAATCTGCCCAAGTCTGTTTCTTCATATGTAACTGGAGGGTAGAAGAGGGTGAAAGTAATCATCTGGAATGTCTGCTAAAAAGTGACTAAAGTTGGCCTGGTGTGGTGGCTCAAGCCTCTAACCCTAGTATTTGGGAAGCTGAGGAGAGGGTCATTTGAGGCCAGATGTTTGAGACCAGCCTGAGCAAAAAAGCAAGATAAAAAAATGGAAAAATTAGTTGGACGTGGCAGTGAGCACCTGTAGTCACAGCCACTTGGGAGGTTGAGGCAGGAGGATTGCTTGAGCCCAGGATTTGGAGGTAGCTGTGAGCCCTGATGACACCATTGTGGTCTGTCCTGACCCTGTCCCAGAAAAAGGGAATGGGGTGGGAATCAAAGTAACGCATACAGAACTCCTAGGCCATAATCACAACCACGATTATTATTGTTAATAAAGTCTTTAGAATCTAGAAAGCATATTAAATCTTCCACAGCTTAGAATATTTCTTCAAAAATATTCAATCCTTTTCTCTGTTTCTCCTCCTGGGCCAAGCCAGGCTCCAGTGCCCAGAAAAACAGGGTAGTAAAAAGGGCAGCCCCCACTGCCCATGGTACAGGGAGAAAACCAGACTGTGGCTTTGGAGGCAGCAGGACACAGCCACGTGGAGCCAGGCACAGATTGCCAAGGTGGAGAGCCTCCCTGTTCTGTCTCTTTTCTCAGGGACAAATGTCATGCCTGTCTGCACTATCGTCAGGCAGATGGGGAAACACAGGTAACAGAAACTGACGGGGACGATGCTAAGAGAACAGAGAGCCAGTCCAGACAGCAAACCACTGAGGTCCAGCAGGGCTGGGTGGGGGTGAGAAGAGCCAGCTGCTTCTATCCAGATGAGCTGTGAGATGCAAAAAAACGGGGACGGGCTTTCAGTGTTTGTGGTTCAGTTAACTGAAGGGTTCAGATGATCCTTACCCTTCAGATCGGTCTTCTTCAACCTTTAGGGCTTGAGTCCTACCTACCAGAGCACTTTTAGAAAGTTTCATCTCTTCACCTCCCAACACCCAGGCTGAGGTAGGTGGCCCAAGTGTCCTCTGTGCACTGTTACTGTTACCACTCATCTCATGATGCTGTGACTGACAGCTCAGTTCTCTGTCTCTTCCACTGACCTATGAGTTCAGAGAACTCATAGGACATTGTGTCTGTCATCACTGCCCCACCGCTACCTTCCACAGGCCTGTATGGAGCAGGTAATCAGTCAGGACTTGGCAAACAGACTGCTAGTGGGTGAGTGGGTGGGCTCAGGAGTGAACAGATGACTATCTGGGTGGATGCATTGTGGTCAGACAGGTTGATGGATGACTGGATGTCTTCTTAGATGACTGATCATTGGATGACCGGGTAGACAGGTGAACTAACAGGTGCACAACTAGCTCGATCCTGTCAGACAGGCATAATTTACAGTTACTTTATCCTAAAGAGTAAGAGCTGAGCCCACAGCAAGGGCTGGGCATTGTCATGCTTCCCCTCCACTCAACACCCAAGTCCGGCACTATCCATAAGAATCTCCAGCTCCTATCTGAAAATGTCCATTATTCATCCCAGGAATTGTGCAAAGTAGTGGAATGAACACCGGACTGCAGATTTGCAGACCTGAATTTGAATTCTTTCTTAGCTGTTGATAAAAAATGTGACTGAACAACTCCAAGTCTGCACTCCTCAAATGTAGAATCAGAGAAAACTATCTATATCACTGTCGCTACAGTGAAATAATAAACATGAAAGCCCATATTGTAAGGTTTGGCACAGATTAGAGGCTCAAGAAATGCTTCCCATTTATTTCAATTTTATTCAGAGAGTCACTAAAGTCTATCCCTTATTCTACTTGCTTTCAAATTAATTTTTAAAATATTTAGCTTTTCCCTAAATGAAAACTCACTTTGGGCCCCAGCATGCCAGGCAGATAAAGCTTTACTGTCTCCAGTTCATGCTGGATCCTGCCTCATTAACCCCCCACACACCCACAGACCCCTGGCACTCAGGGTTCTGAAAGAAGCTATCCTTCCAGGGAAGAGTTGGAGGGAGAACTTCCCCTAACTTCCCAGGGTCCTCTTCCTCCCTTCTTCCCTTCCTCCGTCAGAGATGCTCAGGACTTTGCACTTTCCTCTGCATCACAGATGAGTTGATGACCCTCTCAGAAAATCGAAATGGTTTTTCCTGTCTATTCAGGAGTTTCTAGAAATACTTCTGACTGAGAGTCTCCTTCAATAATTTACTCATTGGAGGTCATTTAAATAATCTATTCACTCATTTTCATAATTGATGGCAACAGCACACTCTCAAGGGTGCAGCTTTCCCCTTACATTTATGCCATCTGTCGGCTTAGTCACGGCCCCATCGCCCTCAGAGAGCTTCCTTAACACCCTGGGTTTGTGAGTGGGGTAGAGACGGATACTCCATATGGCATAATGGTGGACTCTGGCTCTATTATAATATTACTTGGACTCAAATTGTCCCTTTGCCCACTGCATGACCTTGGGCAAGTCATTCCACTCATACGGCCTCCAATTTCTCTCCTATCACACAAGGGTAGAAATAATGAGAATCGGAACTGGGATTTATTGCTCATCCTCTGTGTGCCAGTCACTGTTCTGAACACTTGATATATTATCCTGTTTAAGTGTCCTAACCAGCCCTGTGGGGTAGGCACTATTATTATCTCTCTTTTAGATATGCGAAAACGCAGACTTAAATGAGATAATAGATTGAACACGCTCAGCATGGCGTCTGCATATAACAGGAGCTCGACTAACGGTAGCTGCTGTCTTCCTGACTGTCCCATCCATCAACAACATTACCACCACCATCACCATCTATCATCATCATCATCATCATCAATCACCTGCATCATTAACGTCCCTATTAATGATGTTCCCATGGAGGTGTCTTTCCTACGAACTGCATTTTTTTTTTTTAACTTCTGAAACTAGGAAACTTTCAGCAGGATGTTGCCTTGCAGGAGGAAGCTGGCCCAATTGCTATTCTTTTTGGAGTTGGGTTGATGTTACAACTGCAGCAACAATAACAAAAAAGCCAGAGCAAGACAGACACACACATGTTCGGTGTGCACGGGCAGGGAAGGAGACATCATCACTTCTTTCAGTTGAATGTGTTCATTGTTAGAGACCTACTATATTTTCCCCACTGTGACCTAACATATTGTACTGTGTGGGTATTTAAAATAGTCACTATGCGTGACTTTAGGGAAGTCAGACGATAATTTTAAATCTTCCATAATGGCTCAACTTTCTTTTCCTCTCTGGCTCACATCATTTGAGAAACTTAATGATCATTATATAAGGAAACAAATTAAACTCTACATGGATTCAGCTGAGGTTGGGGATGTTACTAAACCCATTTTACAAAAGGGTGCTTGACTTTAAATGTGAATTTGGGGGGGTGGGAATAAAGAAGGCGAGAAGAAGGGACGGCGGAAGACGGGAAGAAAGAAAGATGAGCAATGTCACTTGCAGGCATGACAAAGTTCTAGAAATAACTGTTCTGAAAATAACCCAACTACAGACCCACACCTAAAAATTAGAAAAAATCTGATCATCTGATTCCTCCCTGTCACACATCCGCTCAGAGAATCAGTGTTACAGATGCCTTGGACGTTCAATTCTGTTGCTGAGATTTCTCTGATTCTCCTGTCACTGCGGTTTCTCATGCTTTCAATCCTCAAGGCACTTAAATAGCCCCTTTGAAAATTTCCCAAAGATTCATGCCAATTGCCGTTGTCTGACTTTTTAAGGAAGCCATATGCTTCATGTTTAAGAGTTCAGGTCAGGAGTATACCTGTAATATTCTGAAATAAAGAAAACAATTGATCAAACTAAAAAAGAAAGTGTAGCCTATTGGAGTCAATACCTTGGCTTTGCAACTTATGAGCTCTGTGACTGAGTGAGTCACTGCATTTCTTTGGGCCTCATTCCCTACAGGTTCAAAGAGAGCAAAAGGTGTGTGTATCATGGTGCTGGCGTGAGAAGTAAAAGTATGCTTAGCATCCTACATGGCACATCATAAATTTAAATGAATGTTGATGTTTAGTATTATTACTTTATGTTGTTTTTTCATCCCAAACTGTTCAGTGGTGCCCCAGAGATTACCTGAATTGTCATCATCTATAATTCAATTTCTAGCATAATCCTTTATTCCCATAATTTCCCCTCAAACAAGTTATACTAGCATTCTGCTGTTGTGTAATAAATTTCACAGCCACTTAAAACAATAGCCTTTTATGATCACATAGTTCTATAGGTCAGATGTCCAAGTGGACTCAGTTAGTTCCCTGCTTAGGACAACACAAAGCCAAAACCAAGCCATCATCCAGGCTCATAGTTGGAATATCTGGGGAAACTTCCAAGCTCAGATCCTTGGGGCCATAGGTGTGAGGTCTTTGCTTACTTCCTGGCTATCAGCCAGGGACAGCTCTGTGTCCAGAGGCCCCTGTACTCCTGTCACGGGCCTGCCTCCATCCTTAAATCTAGATGTTGGGCTAACTCTTCTCATGCTTTGAACATCTCTCCTGCTACTAGCTGCAGAGACCTTTCTCATTTTAAAGGGGTAGTGTAGTGAGGCAAGGCTCATCCTGATAATCTACCTTTTGAGTAACTCAAAGTCAACTGAAAAATCCCTTTTGCTGGCTGATCTAACATAACCATAGGAGGGATCACCCATCATAATTACATACTCCGGGGAAAGGCTTATAAGAAGGGTGAACGTCACTGGGGGCCAGCTTTAAAATCCTGCCCCCTGCACTAGTTGTGGAGAGTGGGCTGTGAAACTGGCAGGGCCCTCACAGCCTGGGGAACATTCAGAGAATGAACCCCCAACTGCTTCTCCTCCACTCCCAAAACAGCCATATTCCTTCCTTCATGCTCCCTCTGCCAGAAGTCATGGAGCCCTTTGTCTAGTTAACTATGCAGAGATCCTTGAGGTCTCTCCCTTCTTTCTCCTTGTCATACGCTAACAAAGTTGAGTAGAAACCACTAAGTCACATAGTTCCTCCTTTGTTTTGTCAACTGAGCAGAGATCCTCCTGACTCTCCCTTCTTACTTCTTGTCATATGCTAATGAAGTGGAGTGGAAACCATCAACAAGATGATTTGTCTCTGTTCCAGTCATTTACAGTTCCCAATCATATTGTAAGACCAAAAATATGTCTTTTGTTATACTACTGTAGAGAACCCTGTACAGATACCATAAAATAAAGCTGATTTTGTGCTTTGGAGCTGGCTGCAGCCATCAGCTCCGTCAGTCCTCCCAATCCCATCCTTTGTTTCAGCGTCTTCTCTTATGCTGATTTTCCTCTTTCCCCACCAATTCCACCCTGGTTCGCTCCCCTTCCCATGCTAGTTTGAGACAACTAGTCACATTTCAAACACTGAACTCTTCTCCCAACAGGCCTTGAGCTCTCGTGCCTCTGGACTTGGATTCAAAGTTTTTCCCCTGCATGGAATGGCCTTCCCACACATACTCAGAAACCCAACTCTGAGACCTTGTTCAAATGAAAAGTTCTCTCTATCCATGCCTTGATCCTTTTGCTTACACATAACATTTCTCTTCTCTAAATACCCTAGAAGAGTCTTTTTCAACAGTTTTTATCTCACAACACACTTGAACCTACAGTTAAACTTCCGTAGCACACTGAAATTACGCTGATCAAAAAAAAAGAATAAAAACAAGAATATACTTACCTGTGTTTTGAACTTCTTTCAAAAATAATTTAATTAATGATCTTTAAAATTTTGAGGGGCATACCAGTTGAAAATCACTGCCCTGGAGTCTTACCAGAATACCTTTGTAGCACACCTCATGCTGTCCCGTAGTTATGAGGATCTCCTAGTGCCTGCTACACTCTAAGTCTCTTGAGGTCTTGCCTGTTTTGCAACTTTCAACTATGAGTTGCACATAGTAGGGACTCAGGAATCTTTTTTAGATCAAATAACTATGTGAATAAATACAGGGTATCCCAAAAGTCACCCATAAAGTTGCCATATATAGGGAAATTGTAGCTAAATGTACCTTTGTTTACAAAACATTCATCCCAAGAATATTTACAGAACCTTCTCTATGTGTTGACCACCTCTTTGTAAAATTTTATAATGAATGAATGTCTTCTAAATAAAGGTACATCTAGCTACAATTTTCCCTATGTGTGATGACTTTATGGGAGACTTCTGGGATGGCCTGTATCTCTGTTGATGGGGAAAGGTATAGAAAAAAACATTTATTCATGTAATATTTATTGAGAGCAAAGCAGGTTACAGGCACTGAACTACATCTACAAGCAACATTTTATTTGGCCTCATTACTCTCTGATTTGCCAGGGATTATTTAAGGCACAAAAAGACTTCAGTTCCCTTCTCTCCTTTCCCCTCTATCGTCCGTCCTAAGCTCTGTCTTCTGCAGAGCATTCCAAAGGAAAAGGGAGGCATAAAATCCAAGAAGCAAGGAATCTTGTAACAGGATGACCTAGATAAAACCATTTCAGGGTTACGAAGAGTAAGTCTCTGCCCTAAAGCAGTAGTTTTACATCTTTAATGGGCATGGGAATCAGTAGAGGAGCTTATGCAAACTGCAGAGATTCAGAGTTGGAAATTATTCCATAGGTTTGAGGTGGAGCTCAGACCTTCATCCCTTCTCAAGGTGATTCTGATAACAGGTGGGCCAAGGAACCACACTTGTAAAATGACCACATGAAAAAAATTTTCCTCATTTGAGGAAATTCAAAAAAGTCTTCCCATTCATTCTCCCACCCCTTCTACCAACATTTATGAGCTTCTGCTATTGAACCCCAGAAATCTAAAGGAAAACTGAAACCAAAATCACCGTATGCTTTTAGCGCTAGTCAGAGTCAGAACTCACGGCTTCTCCCGTGGGTCGCTGTTGTCTTTCTAAGGAGAGTGAGCCACGCTATGTTTCTGCCTGCCTAGAGAATGTGTAAACAACGTTCCTCCAGTTTAGCAATCCACACAGTCGTTCTATATCATTTACTGTCGTCCTCACAATGACAATTTCTCTCCAGGATTTCTTTTACATAATGTTTATTGAAATGTATGTGCAGAAATCAAGTGCAATGTTTGCATGAATACTTCAATCCTTTGGGTGAATGAGTCTTTTCGCAAACAGCTAGTCTCTCTTTCTCTCTGTCACACACACACACACACACACAAACAACCTGTGTGTTCCCTTTAGTTCTTGAGACCCACTGCGCCCTTCCAGATTCAACATGGTGACAGGGATAGAAAGAGATGGCAAAGAGGGGGAGTTAAAATATAATAATCTTGGAGGGAGGGAACCACGGCATTCTACAATTACAAATCACAATGGTAACGATTGCTCCCCAGGCATCACCATGCCTCACTACATGTGATAACACTTTGCTATGCCACTGTCAGAACCACAGACTCAAAAGAGCAATCGTAGCTTTTCTAAGATCTCCTTTATCATCTCAGCATCTATAACTGGCATTTTCTGTGTTGCATCCCCTTCCTGGCTGAATCAAACTAGAAGATAGCCCTGCTGTAGACCCAAAAATACAAGACCTGTGAGATGTGATAAATGCTTATACCTCAAGTCCCCATTAGCTGGGTTGAGACAGAAGCTACTCCATCCAACAAGAAAAAGAAAGAGGGAGCTCCCTCGGTTTTTTCCCTTAAATACCCTTTCCCTCTACAAGTCATTCCATATCACGTAATAATAAGAAGCACAGTGCCTGGGTTCAGACAGACCTATGTTCACATCCTTCCTCCTTCACACCTGAGCTAGGGGACTTTATGCAGGTCACTAGCCTTTCTGAACCTTCATTCCCATCTCGGAGACAGGGCTAGGATACTTACTCCAGATGAGTTGTAGAAATGCCTAATGGAGAACATGAATGTAAAGATATCAGCTTTGCTCTCAGTACAGAGTGGCTCTTAATACATGGTGGCTGAAGTCATCGTTACCAACAGATGCATGCACTGGACCTGACCCTGAGGTAGCGCTGAAGGAACACAGATGAAAGGAAAGGTGTCCCCCAGCAGGGCTCCTAGTCCAAGGCAAGATGGGCATGTGAGTAAATGATGAGCAAGCAAGCTGCTAACATTCTTAAGAGTGAGCCCACGGGTCTGTAGAAATGAGATGGAAAGGATCCAGCTCATTTTGGGTTATCCAGATACAGCGTCCAGGGAGGGGATGTCCTTGGTAAAGTGGGGGAAATGTTTGAAGGGACAGGAATGTCCAGAAGCCAAGGAAAGGCAGATTACAACAGAATGTGAAGTCTTCAAGGTGCTGGGGGAATAAGAAGTAAGAACAAGCATATTTGTAGGTGGGAGATAGTGAAGTTGGCTTTGAGCAAGATAAGGCTGGGTGTTTGTGGGTCATCCACGTGGGGCATCCTGCAGGCAAGTCCAGAGGTCAAGAGACAGTGCTGGGCTCCAGGGTGAAATCTGGCCAGACCTCTGTGCAGAAGGCACCTGCAACCGAGGGGTCTCCCTCACGTCTTCCAGAACATTACGATCATCTTTAACTAGGCCTTCTTAGGGAATGAAAGGCTTGCTTTACTTTTATATGTATGTTTTTGTCCTATTTATATTTGAAATCAAAACTTCAAGCATCTTTCCTTAAATCAATTTCTTCCAGAAGGTGGTGGCTCATGTCTGTAATCCTAGCATTTTGGGAGACTGAGGCGGGTGAATTGCTTAAGCTCAGGAGTCTGAGACCAGCCTGAGCAAGAGCGAGACTCTACCTCCACCACTAAAAAAGAGAAAAACTAGCTGGGCTTTAAGGCAGGTGCCTCTAGTCACAGCTACTCAGGAGGCTGAGACAAGAGGATGGCTTGAACCCAGGAGTTTGAGGTTGCTGACAGTATGACACCATGGCACTATACCCAGGGTGACACAGTGAGACTCTGTCTTAAAAAAAAAAGAGAAAAGAAAAAGAAAAAAATCAATCTCTAAAAAAGCAAGCCTGCAATATCTTAATTAGCTTAATTTAGCTTTTCCATAGTACATGCTTAGCTCAAAACATGATGTTTTGTACCATAATTATGTGCAATTTTTGTTTGTTAATTTAAAAAGCAAATGAAAAAGTTAATCTTTATGTTTATATAGGTGTGTGCATATACACATAAATATTTTCATTTTAAAACTATTGAAACCCTAAAATGTTAAGTAGAGTTATCCTTGAAGCATTTTTATTTAATTTCAGCTAGTTTTTAATAGTAAAAAAGTAGTTCAGCCTGGAAAATTCCAATTTATCACTCAAGGCCCAGCTCTAATGTCCCCACCTTCATAAATACCTTCCATAAGTGACCAAGACGAGTTCAACCCTCTCTCCCCTATGCCCTGTGGATGTAGCCAACAGAACATCCATGGCGTTGCAGCCAGGGTTGACTGGGTTATGAGCTGTAGGAGAGGGATGGTTTCCGCTGCAGCCTTGCAGCAGCCCTGGTGTCTGGTGGACTGCTGGCCCAAGAGTGGGGACAGAGGAAACATTGGTTGTGCTGGCCTCGATTGCTAATTGGTTTGTGTCCAGGATATTGTTTCTGAGCATCTCTGGAAAGCTTTGGACCCATCAAACTCCAAGGCAGAACAAAAGCACTGAAATAAAAGAGAGAGAGACAAAGGCTTGGAGTTTCTGATTTGCAAAGGAAAGCCTGCTCGGTTCCGAGTTGTGTATATGCAGCACACAGGAGGGCACAGTGCCCGGTGCTGGTGTCACCCACGCCGGCCGCACACAAAGGCTCAGCAAAAAGCAAGTATCCCTCTAAGGACTTGTCATGTTTTCCAAGACACTCTCATTACACGCTGTTGCTTCCAGTGACGCCACTGGGTGACCTCGGAGATGAAAAGAAATCTTCTCTGTGTCCCAGAATAACAGCTCCCTCAGCAGTCCTTGCCCTCTGCTGACCCGCCGTGCCCACGTGGAGTGCTGGGGGGCAGCTCCGAGGATAACATGACTGATATTTACCTGCTCCACTGGCTTCCTCTTTCTTCGAGACAGAAGCACAAGGAGTTATTTCTGAAGCGCTGGGTCCCCTGAGTGCCAAGAAAATAGAAGAGCTACAGGAAGCATTTGTGCATTCTAAGCCCAATACAGCAGCAATTCCCCAAGCTGCCTTTTATGGGAAATCGCCGTGTTTCAACAGGAATTTGAAGAAAGAACCACAAAATATTAAAAGGCATTTTCTGTATCTGGAAATGGAGTGTATCCAGAACAGCCTCCTGGTATTCAGTGCTATCACCTGCGCTGCAGTGGCCTCCTGGTAAACCAGCTCTCTGCATGAGCCAGATCCAAAGGCAGCAGGGGAAATTCAAAGCTCTGAGCCAAGCCTGACCCAAGACTGGTTAAATCCAACCAAGGAGAAAGGTTTTACAGCTTTGAAAGTGATCCTCAGATTGTGCAACATTAAAAGGTTGAAAATCCCGAAACTCAATAGGGCAGAAAAGCCCAAATTCTCTGCTTCTCCTATCAGTCATGAGAAAAATATGACTTAAGTTTTGCTTTTGCAGTTGTAAGAGAAAAGAAAGACCAGGACTTGAAGGATGGATAAAAGAAGATAAGAATATAAGAAAATATTATAGACATTATATATACATATGTTCAATAAATTTGTATATATGTTCATTATATATATAATATTCGAAGATGCGTAAAGTAACCCATACATTCAATGGAGTTGTGAACTACTTGTTTGGTGGGGAGTACAGGATGGATCAGAGAGAACAGAGGTAAAAACTGGGGACAGTTACCTAGAAGTTAACCCTCTCTTGGAGCGTAACAGAATTCTGTCTATAGAATCCCAGCCTAGCCCATCTCTCCCATATACACTAGAATCTGAGTTCCTTGCATATAGAAATTATTTTCTTCCTTCCTTATTCAATTCTTAGATTCCAAGCATTAAGAACAGTGCCTGGTACATAGTAGGCACTGAACAGATAGATATCTGCTGAATAAATAAGTGAATAAACAAAGCATGAAGTCAGGGCATTGGTCTGTCCCCTAAAGGAAAAATAGATGGTCAATAAACAATGGCTATTGTTGCTATAATTAGTATTCATATCTGAGATTAAATATGAAGATTTAGCCAAAATCATTAGTTAATTGCATTGGGTATTCCAATTTGAAGGATTTCTTTTTTTAATTGAGTACAATGAAATGAATAAAATAAATAGATCCTGTATCATGATTTGCTGCATTTAGACAAGAGCTTGGGGTAGGAAATGTTGCCATCAGGCTATAAAACTTCCTGTGACTCTTTCCCGTCAATTGTACTCCCCCACGAAAGCAACCACCATTCTGGCGTCCAGCCCCAAAGGCAAGTTTTGCCTCTTACTGAACTTCATGTAAAGAGAATCGCACAGTATCATCTTATGTGTTTTGAAATTCAACCACATTGTTCATATTAGTAGTTCATTAATGAGTAGCATTCATGTTCATATTTTATGAATATACCATAATTTATTTATCCATTTCATTGTTGATGGACATTTGAGCTGTTTCTAATGTTTTGGTATTATGAATAAAGTTGTGATGAATATTCTCCTGTACAAATATTACTTTGGCAATTATATGTTTACATTTCTTTGGGATCAATAGGGGTCCCAAATTGCTGGATCACAACTTTTTTGTATGATTAACCTTATACAAAACTGCCGAATGGTTTTTCACAATTGAATTTTATATCTCCACCAGCAGTGGGATAAGAGATTTGGTTGCCCCACATCCTCACCAGCACTTTGTATTGTTAATGTTTTTATATTGTTATGGACATAAGGTATTTTATTGGGGATTTAATTTGCATGTTCCTGATGGCCAACGATGTTAAGCATGTTTTCCTGTATTTATTGGCCATCTGCTTAATAATTTTGTGAAGTCAATTTCCCACTTTTGGTTTTTTCTCTCTCAGTGACTGATATTTAGGAGGTTTTTTGACATAGTCTGAGTAAGTTCTTTGTATAATAATATATATAGATTGTTAATTTTTCTCCCAATGTGTTTTGCCTTTTTCACTTTCTATTATAATAATGTGATTACATGAGCAACATTTTTTTATGAGCAAAAATTTTTAATTTTAATGGAGTGGAGTTTATAAAGTGTATTATTTCTACCATTGGCATAATATTTTTTACATTCTGTTTAAGAAATCTAGGGCCCTCTCAGATAACAAAAATATTTTCCTATATTTTCTTCTAGAAATTTATGTAGTAGTTTTAGCTTTTATGTTTAAGTCTGCAATTTATTTCAAGTAATTTTTTATATAGGTTTATTTGTCAAGGTTTATTTTTTCCCTATGTGGATATCCAGTTGATCTAATCCTATTTATTGAAAAGACTTTCTTTTTTCATGTTGTTGCAATCATTCATCAAAAATCACTTGAATTACATTTATAAGTCTGTTTTCATTATATCATCATTAAAAAAGATATCAGTTATAGAGTTTTCATAGATACTTTTTATCAGGTTGAGGAATCTACATTCTTTATCATCAATAAATACTGGGTTTTGTCAAATATTTTTTCTGCACCTATTGAGATGAGCATATAATTTTCTCCATTATTCTGTTAATATGGTAAATCGCATTGATTTATTTTTTTAATGTTAAATCAATTTTGTTTTCTTAAGATAAACTCCACTTATCTTTTTTAAGATGTATTGTTGAATTATGATTAGTAACATCTTGGAAAACTTTGTGTAGATTGGTGTTATTTCTCTTTTAAATGTCTGATAGAATATATAATGAAGCCATTTTGACCAGGAATTTTGTTTTGTTTTGTCTATTTTTAAATGAGTATGTTTTTAGGTGTACTCTCGATGTTTTGTCAAACATTAAGCTATTCAGATTGTCAATTTCTTTTTATGTCACTTTTGGAAAATTGTGTTTCTTCAAGGAATTTACCCATTTGATAAATGTTGTCTAATTTTTTGGCATAAATTTTTCATAATATTCTTTTTTTATCATTTAATGCCTGTAGGATCTATAATGCCTGTGATGTTATTCCCTTTTGCATTTTTAATATTGGTTATTTGTGTTTTCTCACTTTTGTGTGATAATTATTGCTAGGACTTATGAATTTTATTAAGCATTTCCAAGAACTAGCTTTTGGCTTTGTTGATTTTTTTGTATAGCTTGTTTCTTCTTTGTTGATTTTTACTCTTATATTTATCATTTTTTACCTTCTACTTCATTTGGGTTTACTTTGCTACTCTTTCTACCTTCTTAATTTAAAAGCTTAAATCATTGGCTTTACCCTTTCCCTTTTTTAAAAATAAAGCTATGAATTTCCCTCTTAGTAAGCCTTCAATTTTATTCTTCAAATTTTGACATGTTACATTTTCATTATCATTCTGTTCAAAATATTTTCTAATGTATTTCTGACTTCTTTTTTTGATCTGTATGTTATTTAGAAATATGCTGTAATTTCCCGAACATTTAGGGATTTTCTTCCATACTTATCAATTCTCTCAATTAATGTGAATGGCTTAAATTGTCCTCTAACGAGGCACAGGTTGGCTGACTGGATACAAAAACACAGGCCAGGTATGTGTTGCCTACATGAGACTCATCTTACCTCAAAAAATAAAAAAAGACTCAGGGTGAAGGGATGGACATCTTAATATTGGCAAATGGAAATCAGAAAAAAGCAGGGGTTGTGATTTTATTTCCAGAAACAATAGAATCTAAACCAACAAATATGAGGAAAGACAAGAATGGACATGACATATTTGTCACGGGAAACACTCAACATGAAGAGATATTTATGCACCCTACCTAAATGCTCCTCAATTTATAAAGAAAACTCTAATGGAAATGAAAAATGTGATATCTTCCTGCACTATAGTAGTTGGAGAGATTTTAACATGTCTTTGTCAGTTCTGGATTTTCTGGATATGTTTTTGTTACTAATTTTTATTTTAATACTGTTGTGGTCAAAGCATGGATTTTGCATTCTTTCAATCCTTTGAAATATATTGAGACGTGTTTTACTCTCCAGAATGTCACATATATTAGTGAATTTGTGTATTCTGGAAGGAATGTACATGCTAAAGCTGTTGGATCTGGCAGGATTTTCCTAAACTTATTCTTCATCATTCCCTTCTAGGAATCTGTCATTGTCTCCACGAAGTCAATGCTTCTGTTTGGATGTATTTTATCCTTGTTCCAGTTAACTACATTATGTTTCCCACACCACATCCTGTATCTTGCTCTCCTCTGGGGTCACCGGAGCCTCCACTTGATACTCAAAGTGAAGCTAATCTCAAAATGTTAAAGTTTGGAGGTCATGAATTGCTTGTCAAAAAAGACACAATAACAATATAGGCTTCCTTCTTTGTCTTTATTCCACCTTTTATGTGATACTATAGAGACCAATGTAAGTGTTGAATTATGGGGAAGGAGCAAGTGCTGCTGGGTCAGATATTGCCACTGTGTGTGAAGTCATCTGTAAATTCCCCACCAAGTCTCCCCTCTCTAAATCAGGTCACGGCTTGTGTGATACGTTAGATGATGTTTTTCCTTTGCACACTGAGTTTTTACATTTTTCAATAGTTTATACACAGACACACACAAATATATACACTGGAAAATGTACTTTACAATAAATGTAACTTCTTTCTCCAATCTACAATTTACAGAAGTGATACATTTAGGTTTTGAAAATTAGCTTATTTAAAGTAGAAGGCTAAGTGAATGAAAATATACTGGGATCATCCATATGACAAAATAGTGAATGTGGTACAAGATTATGAGGTTAGGGCAAACTGGTGTGATCATTGCTAAGTAGTTAACATTTGGTACTGCAATGCTGCAAACCAAACTTCATTGTCTTTAAATATCCCCAAGTCCAGACCCTTCCTTCTGGGATTTGAGAATCCACATAGAGCCCACAGTTACCACAGTTCATCTAAGGAAAACATTCTGATTGCACTTTACAATATCTAGCCTGCCTTGTTCCAAGACAGATCTGTTCTTGGCTATGGGATGGGATCTGGACATCTCAACAGGAAAGGTTTTGTGGAAGAGGCAATTCGAGCCCCTTTGTTGCCCAAGCTCACTTCCCTCCTCACATGGGGCACACAGAAGGATGCTCACCTTTTCCCATTCTCGGTCCTTGTTCAGTACAATCACTACCAGCCTGGGGTGCACCTGATACCCTTCTTCAGTGAAGGATAAGTCTTTGCCATTCCACGTCACATTGACCATAAATCTGCAAAGAGGAAGAGAGAAAGACAAATTTTTAAGGAAGAATTAAGAAGGTCAAACAAATGAGTGGATGCCGCCATCTTTGTAACACTGGCAAAGTACAAGCTTACTATGCTATTATGTCATTCCTCACAAGCAGCACTTCTTCACTTCTCTCTGCAAAAGTATCAGGCAAGCACTGATAATTGATGGTGCATTGTAGTTGACTGTAATTAGCATGTGGAATGTAACCTTTTTGTGCTTCTAGAGCCCTAGGCCTTTGTTCAAATGATGTTCTTATAGGAGGATCTGAACACATATTCTATTATACTTGAACAAGCTTCCCTGAAGGACACTGTTTGCTCATAAACCACATGGTATTCAAGTTTGAAGAAATTATATCCCATCCACTGATATTTATTAAGCATTTGCTACATGCCAGGGCTCAGCTAGTTGGTGGGGGGCTAAATAAAAAAAATAGACATAATCCATACTAGCCGATTAGTCACAGAGCTATGACAAGTGGTACCGAAAAGAAGCATGTGCTATATGAATGGGGAACAGGAGCCGGGCAAGGTTGAAAAAAGTGCAACTTGACCTGAATGATGAGTCAGCATTAACTACATAACAAAAGACACACACAGGAAAAAGACACATGTGCAAAGGTGCAAAGGCCCTGTGGCCTTCATAGGAGGGACTAAATGTAGACCAGTGAGACAGAAGCAGAGGAAGACAGAGAAATGTGAGATAGGTGGGGCTGAGATGGTGAACAGGAGCAAACAGAGCTCTGGAGACCATGTTAAATTTTGTCTTTGTCATAAAACAATGGAGGATATATCCGGGATTTTAACTAAAGCGGTTACATAATCGGACTTTTGCTTTAGCATGTCACTTGAATGCTACGTAGACAATGAATTGGAGAGGGACCGGAGTGCATGTAAGGGTAATATTTGTACCATTCTTATAATCTAGGTAAAAGATAATGGTTTTGACCCTGGATGTGGCCACAGAAGGAGGAGAAAAGGCAGCAACAAACAGGACCAAGTTAAGAGATATTTAGCAGGAATTTATTGAAAGATTAGATGTGAAGGTGAAGGAGAAAGAAGCATTGAGGACGACCCCTCATCTTTGCCTTACATGTTCATGCTGTCAACTTTTGGTCCATGTGTTTTCATCACAGGTAACAGCTATCTGCCTTACAACACTTGTACCCTCATCACTGCTCAAATCCAGCATGCCTGCTGTCAGGCTGAACTCAGATGGGGCACCAAGGCAGAGTTCATCTCTCAGAACTTGGGTGAAAGGGTAACGAAGGGAACAACTTCTCCTTGAAGCTTGGGGAAAATGTAATGGTGCTGAAGATATCTAGGAAAACATGGTGATGGCCACTCAGCAGACAAACAGTAAATATACTGAGGTGGACGGAAGCATTCCAAGCCTTCCTCGGAAAGAAAAGCTATCTTAAAGCCATAGCATTTTCCTGCTTCTTATTCCACTAACACCAAGAACAGAGAAGAAGTATGAAATTAAGTAGGAGAAAGAGGCTACCAGAAATTCCAAAAAGAGAGATTGGCCTAATGAGTCCCATGTGTGTCCCTGGACCATCATAGCACAGAAGAGTCTGCTGGTGTTGTATGGGGGAGAATCACGTCTCCCAGGACAAGGTGAAGAAACTGGGGTAAAGGGAAAGAACAAAGAATCTGTTTTATGGACTGTATATGGACCACAGTAATGTTTTTGAAAACAGTTTAATGACAGGAAAAAAAAAAACTCATTATTTAATATGACCAAGAAAAAAGAAAAGGAAAACAAAGCTTGCCTATGCATAGAAGGATTACAAGTATTTTCCATTTTTCTTTCTGTGTCTTTGTATTTTGCAAATTCTATCATGTTATCAGACTTTAGGTTATACCGCAAGTCTACAGTGATCAAAAGAGGATGGCACCAGCATGAAAGTAGACATATAGATCTATGGAACAAAATAGAGAATCCAGAGGCAGAGCAAAATGGCGGCCGAGTAACAGCTTCCTTGTATCTGGGCACCGTGAGTCTGGGGAGATAGGACTCCAGGCATCTCTGGCTGGTGGGATCTGCCTATCATCAACCCTGTGAGGATACAGAGAGTCAGCGAGAGACTTCTGGACCCCAAGAGGAGGACTAAAACAGTGGAAAACCAGCAAGTGGTCGCGTGTGTTCAATCCGTCTAAACCAGCCCGCAACTGTAAGTTCAGTAGCAGCGAGACTGCAAACCAGAAAGGCCTTACCTGTGAACTGTTTTGGTGTCTTTGGATTTGGCACTCAGTTGAACTGGCTTGGGGAGAGCCTGAGCAGGAGTGCACAGAACTTTGGCCTTTGTCTAGGGCCCCAGTCTGAGCCGCTGAGCCAGACGGAGCTAATAGTGTTTGCCTGTGGGTCACAGGGAGCAATTGTGAGCAATCTGCCCCAGAAAGCTCCGCCCTCAGGGTCGCAGAGCTAGAATTGGGTGGGAGCTGGTAACCCAGCAACCAAGTAGCCTAAGGGTGGGGTCTGAGCCGCCTTGCAGCCCTAACCCTCAGGGGCAGAGTGAGACCAGTTTTGGCACACTGGGTAAGTGGATAGCCACTTCAGCAGTGATTCCAGTGACAAGCACTTTCCTGGGAAAGCTTCTGCTCAGCAAGTTTACAAGTTCAAAGTGCCTTTTAAGTAGGCTGAAGAGAGATTTAGGGTGTCTACCTGCTATATTTAGGGTGTTTGAGAAATCAGCAGCCTCCAGTCGTATCAGAACTGTGATTAACATCTCATACCCCAGAAGACCACGTGTTGCCCAGACAATATTCAATAACATATACATACTGCTTTGTTTTTGGTTGTTTTTTTTTTTTTTTTGGTTTCATTGTTTTTTTGTTTATTTTGATGTTGTTGATGTTGTTTTGTTTTTTAATTTCAACCTTTTCCATACAGATACTTTTTCTTTCTCAATTTTTGTAGTTTAATTATAATTTCCCATTGCTGCCTTTTTCAATAACTAGAACTTCATTTTTGCTACTGTTTCTACCGCTATTATTTGGTTTTTCACCCAATTTTATCCCGTAAAGTTTTCTGTTTGCTTGTTTTGGTTTGATTTATAGCATTTTTGTCTTTCCTCTCTACTTGGTAGAGGTGGGGTACTGTGTCTGATCAGGTTAGCAAAGAGCTGCTGACCTCAAGGGAACCACCTAAAGGGGCACCCCCAGAAGGTGGGGTTTTTCTTATTGTGTCAAAGTACCCTACTGTACACCTATATTGCTCTGTCTCCCTTTTTCTGTGCCTCTCTTCTTTTTGTCAATATTCCTTTTACCCACCCCCTCTCCTTTCTCTATTTTTCCTTGTTTTTCTTATCACTAGGTCCGCCTTTCTTTCATCCCTTTTTTGCTCTTCAACCTTCTCACCCTTCTGGTCCTGTAACCCTTAGTCCACAGGCACGAGAACTTAAAGAGCAAGAGGAAGTGAAAGGAAAATTAGGGCAAGGAAACAGATAAAAGAAATCACTCATGACTAAGAATCAGCAGAAAACTCCTGAAAACATGAAGAACCAGTCCAGAACAACCCCACCAAGGGACTATGAGGTAGCTACTGCAGATGATTCCACCTATAAAGAAATGTTTGGAATGACAGAAAGGGAATTTAGAATACACATGTTGAAAATAATGAAAGAAATGATGGAAACAATGAAGGAAACTGCTAATAAAGTGGAAAATAACCAAAAGGAAATCCAAAAAAAGAATCAAATAAGAGATGAACAATATGAAGAATATAAAAAGGATGTAGCAGAGCTGAAGGAACTGAAACAGTCAATTAGGGAACTTAAAGATGCAATGGAAAGTATCAGCAACAGGTTAGACCATGCAGAAGAAAGAATTTCAGAGGTAGAAGACAAAGTCCTTGAGATAACTCAGATAGTAAAAGAGGAAGAAAAGAAGAGAGAGAAACGTCCACTGTCAGAATTATGAGACTTTATGAAGCATTCCAACATACGAGTTATAGGAATTCCAGAAGGGGAAGAAGAATGCCCCAGAGGAATGGAAGCCATACTAGAGAATATTATAAAAGAAAATTTCCCAAATATCACCAAAGATTCTGACACACTGCTTTCAGAGGGATATCAGACCCCAGGTCGCCTCAACTCTAACCGAGCTTCTCCAAGACACATTGTGATGCACCTGTCCAAAGTCAAGACAGAAGAAAACAGTCTGCAAGCTGCCAGGAGTAAGCACCAGTTGACCTACAGGGGCAAATCCATCAGAGTGACCGCAGACTTCTCTAATGAAACTTTCCAAGCAAGAAGACAATGGTCATCTACCTTTAATCTACTTCAACAGAACAATTTCCAGCCCAGAATTCTGTACCCTTCTAAGCTAAGCTTCGAAATTGATGGAGAAATCAAATCATTTATGGATATACAAACATTGAGGAAATTCGCCACAACAAGACCAGCTCTACAGGAAATACTTCAACCTGTTCTGCACAAAGACCACCACAATGGATCAGCAGCAAAGTAAGATCTCAGAAATTAAAGGACAGAACCTAACCTCCACACTGATGCAAAAGATAAAACTAAGCAATGGACTCTCACAAAATAAGACGAATAGAATACTACCACACTTATCAATTATCTCAATAAATGTTAATGGCTTGAATTCCCCACTGAAGAGACATAGATTGGCTGACTGGATCAAAAAACACAAGCCATCCATTTGCTGTCTGCAAGAAACACACCTGGCTTCAAAAGACAAATTAAAGCTCCGAGTCAAGGATTGGAAGACAATTTTTCAGGCAAATGGAATTCAGAAGAAAAGAGGAGTTGCAATCTTATTTTCAGATACATGTGGATTTAAAGCAACTAAAGTCAAAAAGAGAAAGATGGTCCCTTTATATTGGTCAAGGGAAAAATACAACAAGAAGACATTTCAATTCTAAATATCTGTGCACCCAATTTAAATGCTCCCAGATTCTTGAAACAGACCTTACTCAGTCTGAGCAATATGATATCTGATAATACCATAATAGCAGGGACTTTAACACTCCTCTTACAGAGCTGGACAGATCCTCTAAACAGAAATTAAACAAAGATATAAGAGATTTAAATGAGACCCTAGAACAACTGTGCTTGATAGATGCATATAGAACACTCCACCCCAAAGATAAAGAATTTACATTCTTCTCATCACCCCATGGAACATTCTCCAAAATTGATCATATCCTGGGACACAAAACAAATATCAACAGAATCAAAAGAATTGAAATTTTACCTTGTATCTTCTCAGACCATAAGGCACTAAAGGTGGAACTCAACTCTAACAAAAACGCTCGACCCCACACAAAGGCATGGAAATTAAACAATCTTCTGTTGAATAACAGATGGGTGCAGGAAGAAATAAAACAGGAAATCATTAACTTCGTTGAGCATAACAACAATGAAGACACAAGCTACCAAAACCTGTGGGATACTGCAAAAGCAGTTTTGAGAGGAAAATTCATCGCTTTAGATGCCTACATTCGAAAAACAGAAAGAGAGCACATCAACAATCTCACAAGAGATCTTATGGAATTGGAAAAAGAAGAACAATCTAAGCCTAAACTCAGTAGAAGAAAAGAAATATCCAAAATCAAATCAGAGATCAATGAAATTGAAAACAAAAGAATCATTCAGAAAATTGATGAAACAAGCAGTTGGTTTTTTGAAAAAATAAATAAAATAGATAAACCATTGGCCAGAGTAACGAGGAATAGAAAAGTAAAATCTCTAGTAACCTCAATCAGAAATGATAAAGGGGAAATAACAACTGATCCCACAGAGATACAAGAGATCATCTCTGAATACTACCAGAAATTCTATGCCCAGAAATTTGACAATGTGAAGGAA
Organism: Nycticebus coucang; assembly: GCF_027406575.1. Lineage (NCBI taxonomy): Eukaryota > Metazoa > Chordata > Mammalia > Primates > Lorisidae > Nycticebus > Nycticebus coucang. The sequence goes on from NC_069791.1 coordinate 106,937,375, forward strand.
ATGGATAAATACTGGAATCACACCCTCTCCCTAGACTCAGCCAGGAAGAAATAGAGCTTCTGAACAGACCAATTTCAAGCACTGAGATCAAAGAAACAGTAAAAAATCTTCCAACCAAAAAATGCCCTGGTCCAGATGGCTTCACTCCAGAATTCTATCAAACCTTCAAGGAAGAGCTTATTCCTGTACTGCAGAAATTATTCCAAAAAATTGAGGAAGAAGGAATCTTCCCCAACACATTCTATGAAGCAAACATCAACCTGTTACTAAAACCAGGAAAAGACCCATCCAAAAAGGAGAATTTCTGACCAATCTCACTCATGAATATAGATTCAAAAATTCTCAACAAAATCCTAGCCAATAGATTACAGCTTATCATCAAAAAAGTCATTCATCACGATCAAGTAGGCTTCATCCCAGGGATGCAAGGCTGGTTTAACATACGCAAGTCCATAAACATTATCCACCATATTAACAGAGGCAAAAATAAAGATGACATGATCCTCTCAATAGATGCAGAAAAAGCATTTGATAAAATCCAGCATCCTTTTCTAATTAGAACACTGAAGAGTATAGGCATAGGTGGCACATTTCTAAAACTGATTGAACCTATCTATGACAAACCCACAGCCAATATTTCACTGAATGGAGTAAAACTGAAAGCTTTTCCTCTTAGAACTGGAACCAGACAAGGTTGTCCTCTGTCACCTTTACTATTCAACATAGTGCTGGAAGTTCTAACCAATACAATTAGGCAAGACAAGGAAATAAAGGGAATCCAAATGGGAGCAGAGGAGGTCAAACTCTCCCTCTTTGCTGACGACATGATCTTATACTTAGAGAACCCCAAAGACTCAACCACAAGACTCCTAGAAGTCATCAAAAAATACAGTAATGTTTCAGGATATAAAATCAATGTCCACAAAAACACCAAAAACAGTCAAGATGAGAAGCTAATTAAGGGCACAACTCCCTTTATCATAGTCTCAAAGAAAATGAAATACCTAGGAATATACCTAACGAAGGAGGTGAAGGACCTCTATAAAGAAAACTATGAAATCCTCAGAAAGGAAATAGCAGAGGATATTAACAAATGGAAGAACATACCATGCTCATGGATGGGAAGAATCAACATTGTTAAAATGTCTATACTTCCCAAAGCAATCTACCTATTCAATGCCATTCCTATCAAAATACCAACATCGTACTTTCAAGATTTGGAAAAAATGATTCTGCGTTTTGTATGGAACCAGAAAAAACCCCGTATAGGTAAGGCAGTTCTTAGTAATAAAAATAAAGCTGGGGGCATCAGCATACCAGATTTTAGTCTGTACTACAAAGCCATAGTGGTCAAGACAGCATGGTACTGGCACAAAAACAGAGACATAGACACTTGGAATCGAATTGAAAACCAAGAAATGAAACTACCATCTTACAACCACCTAATCTTCGATAAACCAAACAAGAACATACCTTGGGGGAAAGACTGCCTACTGAATAAATGGTGTTGGGAGAACTGGATGTCTACATGTAAAAGACTAAAACTGGACCCACACCTTTCCCCACTCACAAAAATTGATTCAAGATGGATAAAGGACTTAAATTTAAGGCATGAAACAATAAAAATCCTCCAAGAAAGCATAGGAAAAACACTGGACTATATTGGCCTGGGGAAAGACTTCATGAAGAAGACTGCCATGGCAATTGCAACAACAACAAAAATAAACAAATGGGACTTCATTAAACTGAAAAGCTTCTGTACAGCTAAGGAGACAATAACCAAAGCAAAGAGACAACCTACACAATGGGAAAGGATATTTGCATATTTTCAACCAGACAAAAGCTTGATATCTAGGATCTATACAGAACTCAAATTAATCCACATGAAAAAAGCCAACAATCCCTTATATCAATGGGCAAGAGACATGAATAGAACTTTCTCTAAAGATGACAGACGAATGGCTAACAAACACATGAAAAAATGTTCATCATCTCTATATATTAGAGAAATGCAAATCAAAACAACCCTGAGATATCATCTAACCCCAGTGAGAATGGCCCACATCACAAAATCTCAAAACTGCAGATGCTGGCGTGGATGTGGAGAGAAGGGTACACTTTTACACTGGTGGTGGGACTGCAAACTAGTACAACCTTTCTGGAAGGAAGTATGGAGAAACCTCAAAGCACTCAAGCTAGACCTCCTATTTGATCCTGCAATCCCATTACTGGGCATCTACCCAGAAGGAAAGAAATTCTTTTATCATAAGGACACTTGTACTAGACTGTTTATTGCAGCTCAATTTACAATCGCCAAAATGTGGAAACAGCCTAAATGCCCACCAACCCAGGAATGGATTAACAAGCTGTGATATATGTATACCATGGAATACTATTCGGCCATTAAAAAAAATGGAGACTTTACATCCTTCGTATTAACCTGGATGGAAGTGGAAGACATTATTCTTAGTAAAGCATCACAAGAATGGAGAAGGATGAATCCTATGTACTCAATTTTGATATGAGGACAATTAATGACAATTAAGGTTATGGGGGGGAAGCAGAAAGAGGGACGGAGGGAGGGGGTTGGGGCCATGGTGTGTGTCACACTTTATGGGGGCAAGACATGATTGCAAGAGGGACTTTACCTAACAATTGCAATCAGTGTAATCTGGCTTATTGTACCCTCAACGAATTCCCAACAATGAAAAATAAAAAATAAATAAATAAATAGAGAATCCAGAGATGAACCATGTTGTCATCAGAACATACTTCTATCTGATCTTTGATAAACCAAACAAAAGCATACAGTGGGGAAAAGAATCCCTATTTAATAAATAGTGCTGGGAGAACTGGTTAGTCACGTGTAAAAGACTGAAACTGGACCCACATTTCTTACCACTTACAAAAATTGACCCTCACTGGAAAAAAGATTTAAATTTAAAACACAAAATGATAAACATTCTAGAAGAAAGTGTGGGAAAAACTCTTGACAGTATTAACCTAGGAAGATTTTATGAAGAAGACCCCTCTGGCAGTTGCAGCAATAGTCCTGGCATGTAGCAATAAATAAATAGGACACGATTGAGCTAAAAAGCTAATGTATCACTAAGGGTACCACAACTAAAGCAAACAGACAGTCTTCAGAATGGAAAAAGGTATCTGCATGCTATGAATCTAAGAAAGGGCTGATAACTAGAGTCTACAGAGAACTTAATCTAGTCAACGAGAAAAGAGCAAACATAAGTAGCCAAGAGGCATGAATGGAAACTTCTCTGAAGAAGACAGATGAATGGCCAACAAACACATGAAAAAATGCTCAACATTTCTAATCATTGGAGACATGCAAATCAAAAATAGCCTGAGATATTGCCTAACCCCAGTGAGAATAGCCCACATCACAAAGTCCCAAATCTGAAGATGCTGGCATGGATGTGAAGAGAAGGGAACACTTTGACCCTGTTGGTGAGATTGCAAATTAAAATAGCCTCTATGAAAAGGAGAGTGGAGAATCTTCAAAAAGCTAAAAATAGACCTTCCATTTGATCCTGTAATTCTATTACTAGGTATCTACCCAGAAGAAATAAAATCATTTTATTTAGATGATTTTTACTTAGATCACTTTATTTAGAACTTTTAGAATGTTCAGTGCGATTGTTCAATTCACAATCACCAAGACGTGGAATCCACTCAGGTACCCATCAACTCATGAAAGAATTAATATACTGTAGTATATGTATACCATGGAACACTAGTCACAAAAAAAGATGGAGACTTTACATCTTTTGTATTTACCTGGATGGAGTTGAAGAACATTCTTCTTAGTAAAGTATCACAAGAGTGGAAAAGCAAGTATCCAATGTATGCAATACTAGTATGAAATCAATAGATAAACAACTATACAACACCAGAAGAGAAAAACACAATTAAATTCAAGGGGTGAGGGGAGAAGAGGGAGAGAGGAAAGGGGAGGAGGGAGGAAGACTGCTGTGCTCTCACCTAATGTGCACAACGTGAGAGTCTACAGCACACGCCCTTGGTGAAAGGCTCAACAACAACTTGGACTTTACCTAACAAACACGAACAACATAACCTAATCATTTGTGCCCTTATATTAATCTGAAATTAAAAAACAATTTTCCAATGTATACCATGGAATACTATTCAGCTATTAAAAAAAAATGGAGACTTTACATCCTTCATATTAACCTGGATGGAAGTGGAACACATATTCTTAGTAAAGCATCACAAGAATGGAGAAGCATGAATCCTATGTACTCAATTTTGATATGAGGACAATTAATGACAATTAAGGTCATGGGGGGGAGGGAAGGAAAAGCAGAGAGAGGGAAGGAGGAAGAGGGATGGGGCCTTGGTGTGTGCCACACCTTCTGGGGGCAAGATATGATTGCAAGAGGGACTTTACCTAACAAATGCAATCAGTGTAACCTGGCTTATTGTACCCTCAATGAATTCCCAACAATAAAAAAAAAAGAAATTCTCCAGAGAGGTGCCTGTGGCTCAGTGAGTAGGGCGCCGGCCCCATATACTGAGGGTGGCAGGTTTGAACCCAGCCCCGGCAAACTGCAACAAAAAATAGCCGGACGTTGTGGTGCACATCTGTAGTCCCAGCTACTTGGGAGGCTGAGGCAAGAGAATCACCTAAGCCCATAGAGCTGGAAGTTGCTGTGAGCTGTGATGCCACTGTACTCTACCGAGGGCAATAAAGTAAGACTCTGTCTCAAAAAACAAAACAAAACAAAACAATTTCCTGTACTCAATTATTTTATCAAACAGAAAAGTATAACACTGCTACTCCAGAAAGAGAAAAGAGCAATCACTATTTTACTGGGTGCATTCAGAATATCCCTGACTACTTCCCAGAGTGACACTTCTTAAAGTAACCACTATTTTCTTCATGTCTGTTATGTGTCAGACCTTATAGTAAATCCCACAGACACAGAAATGACAAATACAAGATGTGCCCTCTGACCCACAGCCTTACAGTTCAGTGATACAGACACATAGACAATGACAATGCCTACAATGCCACTTGTGGACTGATGGGGAGTAAGTATAAAAAGTCACAAGAACACAGAGGAAGGGCCCTGACACACGCTGGGGGGCCAAGGGAGATTTTCTAAGGGAATCTTGAAGGGTGAAGGGGTTGAGGAGGGGTGGGAGGAGGCATTCCGAACAAGGGGGTCATCTAAAGTAAAGAGTCAACAAAAGGGGCACACCCCGGGGAAGGAAAAGACAGCTTAGTAGTGGTTGTGTTATGTGCAATTGGAGGAGACTGGAGAGGATCTCTGAAGCCAGATCGTAAGGGATTTGCATGACATGCTAAGGGGCTTTGTTCAGAAAGCCATGGGGGATCCATGAAAGGTTTTAAATGGAGGAGTGAGGCATTAGGACCTGCTGCCAATAGAAGCAGAATGTAAAAGTGCTTCTCTGCATTTGAAAAGAACAACAACATTTTTCCTAATGGTCCAGTATCTGCCCAAAAGAAAAGAAATCACTTTTATCAAAAAGACACCTGCACCCAAATGTTTATGACAGCACAATTCACAGTCGCAAAGATGTGGAATCATCCTACGTGCTCATGGATTCATGAGTGGATTAAGAAAATGTAGGACACACACAGACACCATGGAGTAAAAGGAAGGAAATAGTATCTTTTGCAGCAACTTGGATGGAACCGGAGACTATTATCCTAAGTAAAGTATTTCGGAATTTTGAAAAACACCATATGTACTCTCTAATAATTGGGAGCTGATCGACAGGTAAAAAGAGATGTAAAAGTCACTGGAAATCAAGGAGGTGGGTAAAACTTATCTATCTGGTATAATGAACACTAGTCAGGTGATGGGAACTCTACACACCCTGACCTAAGCATTATAAAAAGTAACAATGTAACAAAAATATTTGTACCCCTTCAATGTTTTTTTAAAAATCTCCATTCATTATCTAGTCAAATCAAGCTATTTTTCCCTTTTATGTTGCCTGGCTGGAGTTTGATGAGCTAAATGAAGGGTTCCAGACAGGCACATCTAGCAGTGTTCCACTTCACAGCCCTCACCGAGACTCTTTTTCTTTTTTTTTTATTGTTGGGGATTCATTGAGGGTACAATAAGCCAGGTTACACTGATTGCAATTGTTAGGTAAAGTCCCTCTTGCAATCATGTCTTGCCCCCATAAAGTGTGACACACACCCACCTCCCTCCTTCCCTCTTTCTATTCCCCCCCATAACCTTAATTGTCATTAATTGTCCTCATATCAAAATTGAGTACATAGGATTCATGCTTCTCCATTCTTGTGATGCTTTACTAAGAGTACATAGGATTCATGCTTCTCCATTCTTGTGATGCTTTACTAAGAATAATGTCTTCCACGTCCATCCAGGTTAATAGGAAGGATGTAAAGTCTCCATTTTTTTTTTTAATGGCTGAATAGTATTCCATGGTATACATATACCACAGCTTGTTAATCCATTCCTGGGTTGGTGGGCATTTAGGCTGTTTCCACATTTTGGCGATTGTAAATTGAGCTGCAATAAACAGTCTCCAGACATTGGTATGGACGGAGGCCTAGAAGAGAACTGAATTTCAGTCAAACTCCTCATTATTAGCAGGACTTCAAAGTAAACATTTGGAGGCTAAATTAAGCCATTTTCATTTTTCAAGCTGACATTTTGGTTCTATTTCCCATGGTTAATTTTAACCCCATGGCGCTGTCTGGCATATGGTGGGGGCTCAGTTAATGCTTAGTGACTGTGTTGGTAGTTCATCACTAGAAGTGCTATGCATCCATCAATACATTTATCCAGTTACTCAATACATCTGTCCACCAATCTATCCGTCAATACATTCATCCAGGCACTCAACACATCTCTCCACCCATCTGTCCATCAATACATTCACCCAGGCACTTGCTAATACATCCATCCACCTATCTGTCCATCAATACAATCATCCAGGCACTCAATACATCTATCCACTTACCCATCCATCAATACATTCATCCAGGCACTCAATACATCTCTTCACCTATCCATCCATCAATACATTCATCCAGGCACTCAATATATCTCTCCACCCATCTATCCATCAATACATTCACCAAGCACTCAATACATCCATCCACCTATCCATCCATCATACATTCATCCAGCAACTCATTAATACATCTATCCACCTATCTGTCCATCAATACATTCACCCAGGCACTCAATGACATATTGATGTTGTCATCCACCTATCTGTCTGTCAATCCCTTTGTTAATACACTCATCCATTCTTCCAACCCTTAGACATGTTTGAGTGCCTACTATGTGTCACTCTCTACGCCAAGAACTATGTGAGGAAAATGATACAAAAATAACCAAACACACTTCAGTTTCCAAGGTTGGGGAGAGAGACATGAATAACTGTAATGAAGAACAGCAACTGTGGAAATAGCTGCATAGTAATTAAGGTGGTAAAGAGCGTAAGGCATAGAATGGCCGACACCACTGCAATTCCGGGCTGGACTTGGGAAAGAAAGTAGAAGGTGTTTGAGTTGAGCTGGGAAGGAAGAGTAAGGGCAGAGCATGTGAGTGGCAAAGGGAAAGGGAGAAAGCACCTCATGAGGAGAAGCTGCAAAGTCAGAGGCAGGAACCATGAAACACCAGGGCGCATTCAGTGAGCTATAGTAATTCAGAATGGTAGGGATGTGGGGTGCGTGTGGAAAATCACCAGGGTTTGAAGCTAGAGACGTAGAAACCGAGGGCAGGGAAGTCAGTCAGTCCCTGTATAGACTGTACTATGGGGGTTATAATTCATCCAGTGTTTCTTGGAGGGGGAGTCTTGAAAAGCAAGTTTGCATGAAGCAGACAGATGAACAGAGAAGGCTTTGCAGTAACTGAGGCAAGAAATAGGGCCAATGGTCAAAGGAAGCAGCAGTTGGGATAAAGACATTGGACAGATAGGCAAGCAAAACCAATGGGGTTTCAGTATAAAAACTCCAGACAAGGACACAGGTGGCCTCAACCTGAAGACCTGAGCTAGAAGAAAACAGTCACTCTGTGCCTGCACCAGCTGCCCCAAGTTCATAGTCAGCCAGTAGACTCTTGGAGGTATTTCTAATTGAATCCAATGTGCTCCCAAGCCAGGTTTTCATTACCCAACACCTTGGGGTGAAGGAAGTTCAGATTACGTCTACCTAATCTCCCAAATGTGGGAAAACTGAAAAATTTAGTAAATTGCCGAGAAACCACTTTGTTTCAACATAGACACTTGGCCCTGGGGAGTGCTACAGTAATCATTCTAATCACGAAGCATTGCCTTGAGCACCTTCCTTTGGATTTCTCACTTGAATTTACTTAAATCTCCACCTTTAATTTCCTATCTCCATTTCCTCCACTCATTCCTTTTTCTTCCATTTGGTAGTGAAATTTGATGGAATTAGCAGGGTAAATATTTAAATGCAACCTCTTGTCTTCAGATTATGTAAAAACTGTATGGAAATATTCATATGCCAGATTTTTCTGTGTTCCTTTAAGATTCAATATTCTGAGCCAGGGACTCTATATATTCAATGTTGATACTGTCTTTCTTTTGCTATTAAGAGTCTTCAGTCTCTTGAGAGGGGAAAAAAAAAAAACAACCCTTAACAGAAATTTCTGCTGAACGGTAATTTCATTATGAAGTTGGCAGAAAGCAAGTACCTATTACCTTCAATTCCCCAATTTCTAGGAAGGACAATCCATATTTCCTTGTGCTTGCTTCTCATTTAAACTTGCTCCCAAGTGCCCATCGATCCACAAATGGATTAATAAATTGTGGTATATGTACACCACGGAATATTATGCAGCCTTAAAGAAAGATGGAGACTTTACCTCTTTCATTTTTACATGGATGGAGCTGAAACATATTCTTCTTAGTAAAGTATCTCAAGAATGGAAGAAAAAGTATCCAATGTACTCAGCCCTACTATGAAACTAATTTGGGGCTCTCACATGAAAGCTATAACCCAGTTACAACCTAACAATAGGGGGAAGTGGGAAAGGAAGGGGAGGGAGGGGGGTGGTGGGTAGAGGGAGAGGGATTGGTGGGATTATACCTGTGGTGCATCTTACAGGGGTATTTGCGAAACTTGGTAAATGTAGAATGTAAATGTTTTGGCACAGTAACTGAGATAATGCCAGGAAGGCTATGTTAACCATTGTGATGAAAATGTGTCAAATGGTCTATGAAGCGAGTGTATGATGCCCCATGATCATATCAATGTATACAGTTATGATTTAATAAAAAAATAAAATAAAAAAAATAAAGTAAACTTGCTCCAGAGCAAAATTCTATAGCTAGGGAAATACCATTCTATACCACATTGCTTGGTCCCCATTAACATCTGCCAGGCACTGGTGTTAAACAGTAAAATCTTATCACTGTTTTGCTTATCTCTCAAAAATTGACCATAAACCTTCAGTGGTCAGATAAAATACCAGAAATTCTGGCTGCTTCTAAGCTGCCAATTACATTTTCAGATGAGCTTGGGAGCATTAGGAGTGCTAGGGCCATAGACTCAAATTACCTTTTCAATAGTTCCATCAGGAGCAATAAATACACAGAAGCACGGTAGCAAAATACAGCAGAGGGAAGGCTCTAATGATTTGCAAAGATGTTCACTTCTGTGTTAGCATCCATTGGTGTTAAGTGCTAAGTAGTTCACTGACATATAAAACTCTAATTCCAAAAATATGTAAATATATGAGACATATTTACATTTTACATGCAAGTTTCCTTCAGCATTTGAAATCTTAAGTGATAAAGCTGAAATCCAGGTGAAATAAACATTTCTCTACTGCTTGCATTTTCTGCTCTATGAATGGTGGTACATGGGGACCAAACATAACATTGAAAAACAAGTAGGCCGTATTTCCTCTATTACGACTAAAAAAGAAAGAGTGCCAGAATTGTCAAGTTCTCTCTAGAGCTTCACTCTCATATGAAAGCCACCAACCACTGTGGCTTTTGAGCACTTAACATACGCTTAGCCTGAATTCAGGTGTACCATAAGTGTGAAATACACAACAGATTTTGAAGACTTGGTATTTTAAAAATGTGTAAAACATCTCATGAAAGGCCCTGGTGTGGTGACTCACGCTGATAATCCTACCACTTTGGGAGGCCTCCTGAGCTCAGGAGTTTGAGATCAGCCTGAGCTAGAGCGAGACCCCTTCTCTAAAAACTAGCCAAGTGTTGTGGTGGGTGCCTGTGTACTCCCAGCTACTTGGGAGACTGAGGCAAGAGCATGGCTTGAGCCCAGGAGTTTAAGGTTGCTGTGAGCTATGACAGCACAGAGGGTGACCAAGTGAGACTCTATCTGAAAAAAAAAAAAAGATCTCATAAAAAAATGAATATTGATTTCATGTTGAATTAGTTTAGAAATGTTAGGTTAAATAAAATATATTATTCAAATGAATTTCATCTGCTTCTCTTTACTTGTTTAATATGCCACTAGAAAATTCAAGTTACATGTGATTTGCATTATATTCCTATTGAACCGCTGTTGTAGACTCTCTTTTATTCTTTTTTATAATTTCAGAATATTAAGGGGTACAGTTGTTTTGATTATGTGGATTGTGTTTGTACTGGTTGAGTCAGGGTTATATGTGTGCCCACCACACCCGTACGACAGTGTCCACTGTACCAGTTAGGTGTGATCTCACTCCTTCCCTCCTCTGCCTCTCCTCTGCCTCCCTGATTTCCATTCAGTTTTACTTCCATCTGTGTGTGTGAGCCGTGCTCAGTGAGTACCAATTGAGTGGACTCTCTTTTTTCCTTTTTAACTAACGAACTATATGCATCATGGAGGCAGGGACCTCACCTGCCTTGTATCATATTCCTACTGTTAAACAGAGGACCTGGCGCAGAGTTGGTGCTGAATAAATATGCCCAGAATGAATGAAAGAGTATAAATTGCTGTTTCTGTGTTGCTGAGATTTCATGATGTCGAGGAAGGAGAACAGAAGGAACACAGGCATTCCTGTGAGACAGTACCTGGCTGCTCTCCAGCTATGACCCCTGGAGCAGCATACTTACAATTCTCTCTCTGAGCCCCCATGGCCATTTCTGTAAAAATGGATTAGGTCAAAACACATAAACTGGCCACGACAATTTCATGTGGTTTAACCTAACATAATTCAATAGCGTACGTAAAATGCATAGTACAATACCTAGTATACAGCTGTTGCCTAATAAATAGGAGTTAAGGTTTATGCAAATTTACCGTGTGTATTTTTCACTCTTCTCCTGGCTTGGTGTATTTCCTAACATCCCACCACAAATGCAACTCTGTGTCTTTTTTTTTTTTTTTTTATTGTTGGGGATTCATTGAGGGTACAATAAGCCAGGTTACACTGATTGCAATTGTTAGCTAAAGTCCATCTTGCAATCATGTCTTGCCCCCATAAAGTGTGACACACACCAAGGCCCCACCCACCTCCCTCCTTCCCTCTTTCTGTTTCCCCCCCCATAACCATAATTGTCATTAATTGTCCTCATATCAAAATTGAGTACATAGGATTCATGCTTCTCCATTCTTGTGATGCTTTACTAAGAATAATGTCATCCACGTCCATCCAGGTTAATATGAAGGATGTAAAGTCTCCATTTTTTTCAATGGCTGAATAGTATTCCATGGTATACATATACCACAGCTTGTTAATCCATTCCTGGGTTGGTGGGCATTTAGGCTGTTTCCACATTTTGGCGATTGTAAATTGAGCTGCAATAAACAGTCTAGTACAAGTGTCCTTATGATCAAAGGATTTTTTTCCTTCTGGGTAGATGCCCAGTAATGGGATTGCAGGATCGAATGGGAGGTCTAGCTTGAGTGCTTTGAGGATTCTCCATACTTCCTTCCAGAAAGGTTGTACTAGTTTGCAGTCCCACCAGCAGTGTAAAAGTGTTCCCTTCTCTCCACATCCACGCCAGCATCTGCAGTTTTGAGATTTTGTGATGTGGGCCATTCTCACTGGGGTTAGATGATATCTCAGGGTTGTTTTGATTTGCATTTCTCTAATATATAGAGATGATGAACATTTTTTCATGTGTTTGTGAGCCATTCGTCTGTCATCTTTAGAGAAAGTTCTATTCATGTCTCTTGCCCATTGATATATGGGATTGTTGGCTTTTTTCATGTGGATTAATTTGAGTTCTCTATAGATCCAAGTTATCAAGCTTTTGTCTGATTGAAAATATGCAAATATCCTTTCCCATTGTGTAGGTTGTCTCTTTGCTTTGGTTATTGTCTCTTTAGCTATACAGAAGCTTTTCAGTTTAATGAAGTCCCATTTGTTTATTTTTGTTGTTGTTGCAATTGCCATGGCAGTCTTCTTCATGAAGTCTTCCCCTAGGCCAATGTCTTCCAGTGTTTTTCCTATGCTTTCTTGGAGGATTTTTATTGTTTCATGCCTTAAATTTAAGTCCTTTATCCATCTTGAATCAATTTTTGTGAGTGGGGAAAGGTGTGGGTCCAGTTTCAGTCTTTTACATGTAGACATCCAGTTCCCCCAACACCATTTATTGAATAGGGAGTCTTTCCCCCAAGGTATGTTCTTGTTTGGTTTATCAAAGATTAGGTGGTTGTAAGATGTTAGTTTCATTTCTTGGTTTTCAATTTGATTCCAAGTGTCTATGTCTCTGTTTTTGTGCCAGTACCATGCTGTCTTGAGCACTATGGCTTTGTAGTACAGACTAAAATCTGGTATGCTGATGCCCCCAACTTTATTTTTGTTACAGAGAACTGCCTTAGCTATACGGGGTTTTTTCTGGTTCCACACAAAACGCAGACTCATTTTTTCTAAATCTGGAAAGTACAATGTTGGCATTTTGATAGGAATGGCATTGAATAGGTAGATTGCTTTGGGAAGTATAGACATTTTAAAAATGTTGATTCTTCCCATCCATGAGCATGGTATGTTCTTCCATTTGTTAATATCCTCTGCTATATCCTTTCTGAGGATTTCATAGTTTTCTTTATAGAGGTCCTTCACCTCCTTCGTTAGGTATATTCCTAGGTATTTCATTTTCTTTGAAACTATGGTGAAGGGAGTTGTGCCCTTAATTAGCTTCTCATCTTGACTGTTTTTGGTGTATACAAAGGCTACTGACTTGTGGACATTGATTTTATATCCTGAAACATTACTGTATTTTTTGATGACTTGTAGGAGTCTTGTGGTTGAGTCTTTGGGGTTCTCTAAGTATAAAATCATGTCATCAGCAAAGAGGGAGAGTTTGACCTCCTCTGCTCCCATTTGCATTCCCTTTATTTCCTTGTCTTGCCTAATTGTTTTGGCTAGAAATTCCAGCACTACGTTGAATAATAAAGGTGACAGAGGACAACCTTGTCTGGTTCCAGTTCTAAGAGGAAAAGCTTTCCGTTTTACTCCATTCAGTAAAATATTGGCTGTGGGTTTATCGTAGATAGCTTCAATCAGTTTTAGAAATGTGCCACCTATGCCTATACTCTTCAGTGTTCTAATTAGAAAAGGATGCTGGATTTTATCAAATGATTTTTCTGCATCTATTGAGAGGATCATGTCATCTTTATTTTTGCCTCTGTTAATATGGTGGATAACGTTTATGGACTTGCGTATGTTAAACCAACCTTGCATCCCTGGGATGAAGCCTACTTGATCATGATGAATGACTTTTTTGATGATAAGCTGTAATCTATTGGCTAGGATTTTGTTGAGAATTTTTGCATCTATGTTCATGAGTGAGATTGGTCAGAAATTCTCCTTTTTGTTTGGGTCTTTTCCTGGTTTTGGTACGAGGTTGATGTTTGCTTCATAGAATGTGTTGGGGAAGATTCCTTCTTCCTCAATTTTTTGGAATAATTTCTGCAGTACAGGAATAAGCTCTTCCTTGAAGGTTTGATAGAATTCTGGAGTGAAGCCATCTGGACCAGGGCATTTTTTGGTTGGAAGATTTTTTATTGTTTCTTTGATCTCAGTGCTTGAAATTGGTCTGTTCAGGAGCTCTATTTCTTCCTGGCTGAGTCTAGGGAGAGGGTGTGATTCCAAATATTGATCCATTTCCTTCACATTGTCAGATTTCTGGGCATAGAGTTTCTGGTAGTATTCAGAGATGATCTCTCGTATCTCTGTGGGATCAGTTGTTATTTCCCCTTTATCATTTCTGATTGAGGTTACTAGAGATTTTACTTTTCTATTCCTCGTTACTCTGGCCAATGGTTTATCTATTTTATTTATTTTTTCAAAAAACCAACTTCTTGTTTCATTAATTTTCTGAATGATTCTTTTGTTTTCAATTTCATTGATCTCTGATTTGATTTTGGATATTTCTTTTCTTCTACTGAGTTTAGGCTTAGATTGTTCTCCTTATTCCAATTCCATAAGATCTCTTGTGAGATTGTTGATGTGCTCTCTTTCTGTTTTTTGAATGTAGGCATCTAAAGCGATGAATTTTCCTCTCAAAACTGCTTTTGCAGTATCCCACAGGTTTTGGTAGCTTGTGTCTTCATTGTTGTTATGCTCAAGGAAGTTAATGATTTCCTGTTTTATTTCTTCCTTCACCCATCTGTTATTCAACAGAAGATTGTTTAATTTCCATGCCTTTGGGTGGGGTCGAGCATTTTTGTTAGAGTTGAGTTCCACCTTTAGTGCCTTATGGTCTGAGAAGATACAAGGTAAAATTTCAATTCTTTTGATTCTGTTGATATTTGTTTTTTGTCCCAGGATATGATCAATTTTGGAGAATGTTCCATGGGGTGATGAGAAGAATATAAATTCTTTATCTTTGGGGTGGAGTGTTCTATATGCATCTATCAAGCACAGTTGTTCTAGGGTCTCATTTAAATCTCTTATATCCTTGTTTAATTTCTGTTTAGAGGATCTGTCCAGCCCTGTAAGAGGAGTGTTAAAGTCCCTGCTATTATGGTATTATCAGATACCATATTGCTCAGACTGAGTAAGGTGTGTTTCAAGAATCTGGGAGCATTTAAATTGGGTGCATAAATATTTAGAATGGAAATGTCTTCTTGTTGTAGTTTTCCCTTGACCAATATAAAGGGACCATCTTTGTCTTTTTGACTTTAGTTGCTTTAAATCCACATGTATCTGAAAATAAGATTGCAACTCCTCTTTTCTTCTGAATTCCATTTGCCTGAAAAATTGTCTTCCAACCCTTGACTCGGAGCTTTAATTTGTCTTTTGAAGCCAGGTGTGTTTCTTGCAGACAGCAAATGGATGGCTTGTGTTTTTTAATCCAGTCAACCAATCTATGTCTCTTCGGTGGGGAATTCAAGCCATTAACATTGATTGAGATAATTGATAAGTGTGGTAGTATTCTATTCGTCTTATTTGGTGAGAGTCCATTGCTTAGTTTTATCTTTTGCATCAGTGTGGAGGTTAGGTTCTGTCCTTTAATTTCTGAGTTCTTACTTTGCTGCTGATCCATTGTGGTGGTCAGTGTGCAGAACAGGTTGAAGTATTTCCTGTAGGGCTGGTCTTCTTGTGGCGAATTTCCTCAATGTTTGTATATCCGTAAATGATTTGATTTCTCCGTCAATTTTGAAGCTTAGCTTAGCAGGGTACAGAATTCTGGGCTGGAAATTGTTCTGTTTAAGTAGATTAAAGGTAGATGACCATTGTCTTTTTGCTTGGAAAGTTTCATTAGAGAAGTCTGCGGTCACTCTGATGGATTTGCCCCTGTAGGTCAACTGGCACTTACTCCTGGCAGCTTGCAGAATCTTTTCTTTTGTCTTGACTTTGGACAGGTTCATCACAATATGTCTTGGAGAAACTCAGTTAGAGTTGAGGCGACCTGGGGTCCGATAGCCCTCTGAAAGCAGTTTTCAGAATCTTTGGTGATATTTGGGAAATTTTCTTTTATAATATTCTCTAGTATGGCTTCCATTCCTCTGGGGCATTCTTCTTCCCCTTCTGGAATTCCTATAACTCATATGTTGGAACACTTCATAAAGTCCCATAATTCTGACAGGGAACGTTCTCCTTTCTCTCTCTTCTTTTCTGCCTCTTTTACTATCTGAGTTATCTCAAAAACTTTGTCTTCTACCTCTGAAATTCTTTCTTCTGCATGGTCTAACCTGTTGCTGATACTTTCCATTGCATCTTTAAGTTCCCTAATTGACTGTTTCAGTTCCTTCAGCTCCGCTATATCCTTTTTATATTCTTCATATCATTCATCTCTTATTTGATTCTGTTTTTGAATTTCCTTTTGGTTATTTTCCACTTTATTAGCAGTTTCCTTCATTGTTTCCATCATTTCTTTCATTGTTTGCAACATGTGTATTCTAAATTCCCTTTCTGTCATTCCTAACATTTCTTTATAGGTGTAATCCTCTGCAGTAGCTACCTCATGGTCCCTTGGCAGGGTTGTTCTGGACTGGTTCTTCATGTTGCCTGGAGTTTTCTGCTGATTCTTCCTCATGAGTGATTTCTTTTATCTGTTTCCTTGCCCTAATTTTCCTTTCACTTCCTCTTGCTCTTTAAGTTCTCGTGCCTGCGGACTAAGGGTTACAGGACCAGAAGGGTGAGAAGGTTGAAGAGCAAAAAAGGGTGAAAGAAAAGAGGACCGAATGATAAGAAAAAAAAAGAAAAATAGAGAAAGGAGAGCGGGTGGGTAAAAGGAATATTGACAAAAAGAAGAGAGGCACAGAAAGAGGGAGACGGAGCAATATAGGTGTACAGTAGGGTACTTTGATACAACCTTAAAAAAAAAAAAAACACCTTCTGGGGGTGCCCAGTTGGGTGGTTCCCTTGAGGTCAGCAGCTCGTTCCTAACCTGATCAGACACAGTACCCCACCTCCACCAAGTAGAGCGGAAAGACAAAAATGCTATAAATCAAACCAAAACAAGCAAACAGAAAACTTTACAGGATAAAATTGAGTGGAAAACCAAATAATAGCGGTAGAAACCCTAACAAAAATGAAGTTCTAATTATTGAAATAGGCAGCAATGGGAAATTATAATTAAACTAGAAAAATTGAGAAAGAAAAAGGATCTGTATGGAAAAGGTTGAACTTAAAAAACAAAACAACAATCTACAACATCAAAATAAACAAAAAAAACAACCAAACCAAAAAAAAAAAAAAACACAACCAAAAACAAAGCAGTATGTATATGTTATTGAATATTGTCTGTTCAACACGTGGTTTTCTGGTGTATGAGATGTTAATCACAGTTCTGATACGACTGGAGGCTGCTAGTTTCTCAAACCCCAGCAGGTAGACACCCTAAATCTCTCTTCAGCCCACTTAAAAGGCTCTTTGAACTTGTTCACTTGCTGAGCAGAAGCTTTCCCAGGGAAGTGCTTGTCGCTGGAATCACTGCTGAATTGGCTATCCACTTACCCTGTGTGCCAAAACTGGTCTCCCTCTACCCCCGAGGGTTAGGGCTGCAAGGCAGCTCAGACCCCGCCCTTAGGCTACTTGGTCACTGGGTTACCAGCTCCCACCCAATTCTAGCTCTGGTGACCCTGAGGGTGGAGCTTGCCGGGGCATATCACTCACAATGGCTGCCTGTGACCCAGAGCCAAACACTATTACCTCCGTCTGGCTCTGCGGCTCAGACTGGGGCCCTAGGCAAAGGCCAAAGTTCTCCGCACTCCCGCTCAGGCTCTCCCCAAGGCAGTTCAGCTGAGTGCCAAGTCCAAAGACACCAAAACGGTTCACAGGTAAGGCCTTTCTGGTTTGCAGTCTCGCTGCTACTGAACTTACAGTTGCAGGCGGGTTTAGACGGATTGAACACACGCGACCACTTGCCAGTTTTCCACTGTTTTAGGCCTCCTCTTGGGGTCCAGAAGTCTCTCGCTGACTCCCTGTATCCTCTCAGGGGTGATGATAGGCAGATCCCACCAGCCAGAGATGCCTGGAGTCCTATCTCCCCAGACTCACGGTGCCCAGATGCAAGGAAGCTGTTACTCGGCCGCCATCTTGCAACTCTGTGTTTTTAAAGCCATTTAACATACTCATTTCCAGAGTCTCTGTCCGTGTGTTCATTAACAGCCAACCACACCTGGCCTGCCTGGGCTCCTTTAACTATTACCTAAAATATCTCATTCCTCCAGATTTCTATTTTATCCCTTTTGCATTGTGGTCATACGTCTCTCTTCACTTTCAAAATCTGATTATTTGAAATGTTCTCGAGACATATTTATTATTCGCTATTTCCCTTTAGACTTCAATTCTCTTACTGTTCCATAAATGCCACCGTAACTCATTTAGTGTTTCTCAATTTTAGGTTAATTTTCCATCTGCTTTGCCATTTCCCAAGTTCCCAGGACCATTTCCCGAATCAAGCGTCCCTTAAATGCCTCCTCCTCACTGCTTTGGGTGTCACAGTCTTTTCCTTAGTCATTTAATTTGCATGTTTTTGAAAACGGAGTCGCTGTTTTCCTTCACCTCTTCACAATTCTTAAGACACTTTCATTTTTAGAATTTTTTTTTCTGGCTCTTCCAGCTTCCTCTTGGGCTTTAAAATCTCTTCAACTTCTATGTCTGTCCCGGTGCTTTCTCATCTTCCATCCCCAACCCCCTCCCCGGCACAAATGACTCTTCATCCCTCTGTAAAGCAATCTC
This sequence comes from Nycticebus coucang, assembly GCF_027406575.1. NCBI lineage: Eukaryota > Metazoa > Chordata > Mammalia > Primates > Lorisidae > Nycticebus > Nycticebus coucang. The sequence continues at coordinate 106,955,983 of NC_069791.1, forward strand.
ATTCTACTTTAAATATTTTTTTAAATTTCAGATTACTATGGGGGTACATATATTTTAGTTACATAGTTTGCTTTTATAAGGTTAGAGTCAGAACTGCGGTAAATGCCCACTGCACAGGTATATCACACACTTTCTGGGTGAAGATCACACCTGCTTTTACTAGTTTTTAGTTCCCAACTTACACACCTCCCCTTTTTCTCCTTCTCCCAAACACTCCTGCACCATCTTTCTTTCTTTAAAAAAAAAGTCAGATTAATATGAGGGTACAAAGCATTACATAGTTCACACATGCCAGGCTGAAGTCTGAGTTGGGGCTGTGTCCCTCACCCAGAGAGTGTGACACATCTCTGTGCACTGTGCCACTGGGTGACTGCACCATCTCTTTTCAGCAAGATCTTGAGGGATGTACCTTCCTCTTTACCTTGTGCTCAATTTCACATACAGCCCACAAATGGTGATTTCCTGTTTCCTCCAAAATGACTACCAAGGCCTGATAGCAGAGCCAAGGCTCAAATGTCAGACAGAAACGTCATAACACCAACACACAGATCTGCATCTACACCAGTGTCCTCCAACACAGGCTTCGGAAACTACTGCATAAAGAAAAAAAGGTTTAAAAAGTAGGGGGGAAGTACCATTTACTCTTTAAACACAAATTCTATTGTGGCCAGTTTAAAAAAAAAAAAAGTTTGTCCTCTTGGCTGAGAAATCCTGAATTTTAAAGAAATTAGAATGCAAAATGGAAAACTCTTTGAAGGCAGGGATCTTTGTTTTGATTGCTGAGACTCTAAACGTATCTTGTAGCCAGAGCCCAAAAGCACTTGTTGAATAACTGAACAACTGAATGAGCAGGTGCAGGTGTCCAGGATCTCCCACATTTCAAGTTCAATTCCAGTGCAACCACTGAGAAAGGTCATTTCACAAGAATCGGAAAGGCGAGGTTAGAATCCAGTTTGGTGGCTTTCAAAGTCAGGGAAGTATCCTGAATTCGTGGAATATCTGTTTCCTCTTTTGTGAAAATGAGGTCGTAGTAGCCATGTCACAGGGGCTACGTAAAGTGACGTTCGTGGAGAGACAGTGCAATGTGGTTGGCAGAGTACTTGGCACAGGATAGGCGTCTGGTAAATGATGCTGCTTCCCCAACAGCAGCACTCCCATGCTTTGCTTAACTATTTTTTGTCCTCCTAAAATGCGGGGTCAAATGGCTTTCTTTTGCATGCTGGGGGATCATTTGTCTACTAATCCCAGCCCCCTAAGGCAGGCAATGCACCCTCTCCTGGACCCTCCCCCAAAGGCTGAAGAGGAGCTGATCTGACCCCTCTGGGCTCACAGTACCCCCTGTGCTGGGCTGCCTGCATTTCCCGGGTGTCTGTCACCCTTCACCCAACTGTCCTATTCTCCAGCACCCCACAACAATCACAGCCTAGCCCTTGTAAAGCTCTGCTCCTCTCTGCCATTCAGTGTACTCATTTCCAGCGTCCCTCTGTCCTTGTGTTAACAGCCAACCACACATGGGCTGCAGGGGGCTCCTTTAACTATTACCTAAAATATCTCATTTCTCCAGATTTCTATTTTATCTCTTTTGCCTCACAGTCATAAGTCTCCTTTAACTTCCAAAATCTGATTATTTGAAATGTCCTCTAGACATATTTATTATTCACTATTTCCCTTTAGACTTTGATTCTCTTATTGTTTCATAAATGCCACCGTAACTCATTTAGTGTTTCTCAATTTTAAGTTGATTTTCCAAAAATTGAGGCTCCTATGGTGCCAGAGCCATGACCCAGGTCCCAGCCCGCCTCTCGCATCTCCTGAGCATCATCCTCACTGCATCTCTATTTGGTGAACGTGTGAGTCGAGGGTGACTCTTCAAGGGCAGGATCCTATGTGCTGTCTGTTTTAATACAGCCTCTACGTCTCAAACTTGGGGTCAGGGCTAAGCTGTCTCTAAAAATATGACTCTTCCCCCTTCTTCCTACTCCAGATGGTATACCCCTCTAAACCAGCCAGCCAAAGATTTCAAATGGGGAGCGGGGCGTACAGCACAGGTTCTGCAGTGGGTGTCCTAATTCTACCTTGTTAGGAGTAGAATGGCCATTAATAAAGTCACCCTTTGAATTCCACTCTGCTGTTGTTCCTACGTGTAGTGCTCCCTCAGGAACCTGGGGTGGGAGAATCTGGAAATTGTAGGTAGTATTTCTAACACTATTTAAATGACACCAAACATATCACCGTTAACCTCTAATGACTATGCCTCACCCAACCATTCGGAACTGGCTGGCATAAGAGCCACTGCAACCAGCTCCTATAATGAGCTTCTAATCCAAGAGAGCAGAAAAAAGTAGGTAGCACAACAAGCAGCTTCTGAGCTCATTCAGTCACCCGGGTCTATGTTGCCAAATTGTTCAAAATCTCGGAGAGGCAGGTGTGCACGGAGCTTGCCTCCCCCACCAAATCCCAAACTATGGAATAAGATGATATGGATCAACTGATGCTTAGTTCAAAGTGGACTTTTAATTGAGAATTTCTGAATATTCTTGTACTAGAATAGAAGATCCATGAAGGCAGGGGCTTTGATTTGTCCACTGCTATTCTCTGTCACAGAACCTGGAATAGTGTTTGGCATGGAGTCAATGTTCCATGTGTATAGATTGAATGAACTAAAGTCTCGGCTCTCTGCCCTGGTTTTGTCTTGTTTTACCTTTGACAATGAGCCCTACTTGACCTGTCTGTCCAGTGGGTGTCTACCTGCGCTCTATGGATTACTACAGAATGTAGGAGCATAGTCAAATGTAGAGGGGAAAGGTCAGGATGATATTCCAACAGGACCCTAGAATTCTCACTTGCATTTGTATCATCAATATGTTTTTCCTCCTTACAAGATTTTATTTGGAAAAAATTCTGCTGTTTATATTCATCAGTTAAACAAAGCAGAAAACATGTTGCAGCAGCAGACAAACCTGGATTCAAATCAGGAGACCTAGGATATTGTCTCATCTCCCTGGATGTGGGAGTGACAGCAAGCTACTACTTAAAGGTAAGGGACTCAAATTATTTAGCCTCTTACATGTATTAAATGTACAGATACCTTCGATGTTACCTGAGTTCTCACCCTTAGAACTAAGTGTGGATTTTCTCATTTTATAGAGAGGGAAAACAGAGGCTCAGAGGCTTTTATAATGCTGCAAACAGGTAACAGAGTGTCAGAGACATCTGGTTGTCTGTTAATGTCCTCTCGTTTCCTCTGCCTTAGTAATAGAAAGCCCAGTGGTAAGCTGGGCACAGAACCTCCAACCATAAAGCACTTATAAATAAGCTTCCCTGGCACCCAAGCATGGCCATGTGACTATGTGGCCAAGAGGAAGAGAGAAGATAAGATATACATAACCTATACGAAGTACCTTATAGGGAGAAGATGAACCCTTCTTTGCTTTGTCCTCCTTTCTTCTGGTTGCAATGCAGACACGATGGCTGGAGCACCAGCAGCCATCTTGGACCATGAGGTGGAGCCCACTGGCTGAGAGTGGCAGAGGCACAAGGTGGAAAAAGCTTGGGTTCCTGGACACTGTGAAATACCACACTAGCTCTAGCATACATTTGGACTTCTTTTATACAGAAAGAACTTGATGCCTTTCTTATTTAAGCATATTTTACAATTTAGACCTTCTATTCTTTTAAAAGCAAAATTAATCCTAGCTGGTTTAAGTGGTAGGGTGACTATTTGAACAAAAATACTTTGGATTTCAAAGCACCAGCTCCTGTTTAAGCTCCCTACACCTCAGCTGCCTTCTCTAAAAAATGTGGGGGTGATACCACGTATGTGTGTTCCTTTGTTTCCTTCTAGGTCTGCAATATTTGATCTTCTCTCCTGATCTCTCCCCCTGCCTCCTACAAATACCCAGTATATTTGGTCCTACCTCTACCTCTTAACATATGCTATTCCTCCCATCCAAAATGCCTTTCTGCTTTATCATTTTTAATTTAAACCAAATACTTTTTTTTTTTTTTTTGGTGGTAAGCTTCATTTCTTCCATGTTGAGTTACCTGATAATATGTCCCTTTTGTGATCCTTTTTAATCCATTTTTTCACATGATAGTCCCCTGCTGTTTTCTGAGGATTCCACATTTGTACATTTGCTTCTGCCAGGAGGAGCAAAGATCAGGCCTCCCCTCCCATCTTTTATGTTTACCCAGCAGCATCCCATCTGGGATGGAGTGTTCACCTTGTATTGACTTGATTTGAAAAGTGACACATTACTCTGCACCCCAGGACCACATTTTCCCCACTTCACACCAAACACAAAGCTGTGTGGTGACAATAAGCCAAGGCTGGGCCACGTAGCTTTGTCCACGTTGCTTCTCAGCAGCTTGAACATTCTGAGTGTCATACTTACTGGACGTCCTTCTTGATCATCCTAAATGACATCTCCCCACAAAGTAGCCCCTGACTGCTGCAAACTGGAAGTGTCCTCTTCCAGCTCTCCACCACTGTTCTTCATGTGGCATGCTCCTCTCCCAGAGCAAACCTTCATGATTTATGTTAGTCCCAACCTCTCAAAGTTAATCATAAAAAGACAACTCTTTAAGACCCTTTTCTACCATCTGCCAGAACAACTGTGAAAATAAAACACAAAATTTTATCACCTCTGCTAGATTGTAAACTTCTTCAGGATAAGAATTCACAGCCCAATACTTTGAATTCTGGGAACACTGAGTTAGAGAGAAGAGATTTAGAGACAGACAAAATGGACTTGAATTTTCAATGTACTATGATGGGTGATGCACCCGTAAGCAGACTGAGTCCCATGAGACTCAGTTCACTCCTTGGTTGATGAGATAACAGTCAGTTCAAGCTGCTAAAATAAACAGCAGTAGACTGGGTGGCTTAAACAATATTTACGTCCCACAGCTCTGGGGGGCTAGAGGGTCCAAGATCAAGGCCATGGAAAATTTGACATCTGGTAAAGGCCTTATTGATGGTTTATAGAAGGCCATGTTCTTAATGTGTACTGACATGGTGGAGAGAGATGGATCTAGTATCTTTCTCATTGTACAAGAGTATTAATCCCATCACAAAGGCGTCAGTTTCATGACATCATCTAATTCTAATTACCCCCAAAAGGCCCCACCACCTCCAAATATTATCACATTGGGAATTATGAATTTAACATATGAATTTGGGGAGGGGACACAACTTTCAGTCCATAACAACCACACAGTGTTGTTGAGAAGTTTCATAGTGATAGTTAGAAGATGATCAGTAATATTTTGATTGGCACCCCTTAGAAGTGTGACAACCATCCCAGTTTCCCCAGGAATTTCCTGCAGCATGAAAATTTCAGTGCTAAAACTATATAAATTATGAACCATAAAATTAAGAGTTTAATCCACTAAGCAGTACCTCAAAAGCACATCCATTTGAAAGGCTTCAAATCTACTTCTTAGCAAACACATCAATTCCACAAATATTAATTGAGTATCTACTATCTGCTAGCAAAGTAAAAGATTAAAGTAGTAAGTAAAAAAAAAAATTGTGTTCCTTTCTCTGCAATCACTGAGCGTTTAAGGGAAAAGCAGATCTTCTACAAACAATTACAATAAATGGTAATATTTTGCAGCTAAAGTCTCTGTTGCTATAGGAACATTAGCAGGGGAGCCTGACCTATCAGAATAATGGTTAATCTTCCACTATTCTATCTCTACTTGCTTTTTTCAGGGAAAACACCAAGTTGAGTCTCAGGAGGAACCAAAATCGCTCACGATTTCCAGGACTGGGCAGATAATATCAATGAGTCAAATGCTTTAGGCACAAGATTACAATTGTGATGAAAATCCCAGCTAAAGGCTTCCAAAATTCATTTAAATGTAAATGAAATAAAACATAACTACTGACCACACTCATTTCAACTCTCTATTTTAAACCAAGTAAAGAATATTTATATTCTTCTCCTTGGCAAAAATCTAGGCTTCCTTCTATACCAACACAGTTCACAAGATTGTACCCCTTGGAAGGGGGTGCTTATTGACATACAGTAAGTCCCATTCTTTGAAAAAGGCCCCCCTATGTATGCCTGAACACTTACAGTTTCCCCCTGGGATATTAAAAAAAAAAAATCAGGAGATGGAGTACACCTGTCCCAAGGCGAATCACTCAGATTCTCTCTCTTAGGAATTTTAACCTGGGGATTATTGGCTTTGAACCAAGGTAACAGGGATTCTCCCACATCACTTGATATTGCCTCCCGTACTAACCATTCCGAAGTTTAGCTGCTCAACTCTTACTTTGATGTCTTAAAACATACTTTAGTAAAATCCCCAAACATTTTTTATTGTTCCTTCTTCATTACCTCCCTTTGTTTAAATCAAGCTAATCAGAGGTCATTTTTGTTGCTTGCTAACAACATGCCCCGAGTAACATTCACTTTGCTCCTATCTGGACTGTTAGTACCTATTAACCGCTCTCCAAATTCCTGTGTATCATCTCCCACCCTCATAGCAAGCTCACAGGCCACGTTCATGTTCCTAAATCTCAGGTCTGCTCGTGTTCTACCCTTCTCAAAAACTTGAAATGCTCCCTCCCATTGCTGCAAAATAAAATCCATGCTCCTTAGCCAACTTTAATTTTTCCAACCTTACTTTCTGAAGCTGTTCTTCACAGTCTTAACAGTATTCTACTCTGAAGCAAACCCAAAACACTCAAAGTATCTCACTTAAGCCTTGTGATTTCTCACTTCTTAGATTTTCTTCCTACACTTTCCTCCAATGGAAAAGTAGTAATAGCTGTTGTTTCTGGCCAGTTCATTTCCTGATCTTCCCCTACCCACTAAGAATATTTCTCTGGCCACAGTGGTTGGTTCAGGGGTGAGCATAAGATTCAAGCTCATCCAATCAGATTTCTTCACCAGAATTTTTGTTTGTTCATTTTAGCTAAAAGGGATCACCGTCTTTGTGGACTGAAGAGATGACTCTCCTTCTGATTTCATGAGAGGAAAACAATTCATCATATCCAAGAGAAACATGCAGATGGGAGGGAAGGGCCAGGGCGGGGGAAGAGACTTGAAGACATCCTTCCAGCCCGGATGTAGACAGGCAAGGCAACAGGTCCACCCCATCCTTTCTAGTTGAATGGACCAAGTTTTTTGTTTTCATTGTGTTTTATTTTTGGTCGAGTTAATGAGAACTGGCTTTTTTAACACCTAAAATCACAAAAGTCTATTTGTTATTATGCCATTGGAGGCCATTTAGGATTTGCATAGCTTGGTGCAATTATGAAAAAAGGTTATAAACATTTGTGTAGAAGTTTTTGTGTGACTGTAAGATTTTATTTCTTCAGTCTAGATACCCAAGAGTGGGATGTTAAGGATAGTCACATACTAGAATACCACGTGGCAATGCAAGGGAATGAAGGATAAAAAGACAGAATGACTTGGATGAATCTCAGAGGCATTCTGCTGATTGAAAGGAGTCTCAAAGGGCACAGTTGTAACTTTGACTTAAAATACATATAAGCAGATTATGTAACCAAAATGTGTGTACTCCTATAATAAATATTTTTTTAAAAGGTTACCCTCCTGGGGGCAAGACATAAGTATAAGAGAGACTTTACCTAACAAACGCAATCAGGGTAACCTGTTTTCTTGTACCCTCAATGAATTCCCAACAATTAAAAAAAAAAAAAAAGGTTACACACCATATGATTCCATTTTGTACGACATTCTCTAAAGACAAAACTGTAGAAACTCAGTGATTGTCAAGGGTTACAAGTCTGAGGAAATGTGACCCTAAACAGATAGCATAAGGGATTTTGTTTTTTGTGGTGCGAGGTGTGATGGAATGGACGCCTGATTGTGGTAGTGAGTTCATAAATTGTGTGTTAAGAACTACACAATTATGCATCCAATCTTACTGAATATTACTTTTAAAAATGAAATGTAAATTTTTCACTAAAAAAAAATCACAAAAGTCTCAATTAAATATAAAGATCTTTCTCCCCTAAATATTCACATGTTCATATCCTCCAAAACTGGGCACAGAGTCCATCTCTTCTCAAAAGGCTCACTGAGCTTCCACCCGCCACTCCCTCCTCAAAACACCCCTCACTTCCCCTGTGTTTCCCTTTACACATTACAGAGACTTTGAACACATATATCATCTTCTCTGCTGAAGGGTAAGCACCTGAGGAATAGGGACAATGTCTGAGTCTTCGCCAGTTGTCCCCCAGCCCAGCATAGTGCCTGGCATATGGTAGGCAGTCAGTGACCATTTGTTGAACAAACAGGAGCAGATTTTCATCTGGCCAGAGCTGGAGTCCCCAGCAGCATAGAGAAGGTCCCAGTGTGCTGGATGACGTCTCAGAACCATCAGGATGGAGTTAACTCTATTCTGGACTAAAGATCGGTCTAAACACTGCCTCGTCTCATAATGAGACTTGACATCCCTCTGTAAATTCAGCCATAATAATATTTCACATCTTGCCATCGGTTTCTGGTATGAAAATGTGCTTTCCAAAAGACAGAGCTTTGGCAGTCCCAATCCCTGTCCTGATACTCATATCTTCACTTATAATTGCCAGTGCATTGATGGAGAAGAAAACGATGCATTTACCACTAACAAACGGAGGAAGAACAGCTAGATCAATAAGGGGTTTTTTTCTGTATAAATGATAAAAAGAATATAGGTATCTATTTTTTTTTTACTATCCCTCCTCTTTCTATTTTTTTTTTTTTTAAGTAACTTTAAAGAGCTAATTTGGCCAGATGCAGTGGCTCACACCTGTAATGCCAGCACTTTGGCAGGCTGAGGTGGGAGGATCCAGTGAGTCGAGAGTTTGAGAGTAGACTGGGCAACATAGCAAGATCCCATCTCTAAAAAAAAAAAAAAACTTAAAAATTGCCCAAAATGGTTAAGAAGCGGGAAACAAAGGAGTAGGAAGGGGAAAAGAAGGAAGAGAAGTCAAAGATAAGGAAACTCAGGCGCAGAAGAGGAAAAAACAAGGAGAAAGGAAAGGGAAAAGTGTGGGAAGGGGAGGAGTGATGCGTTCTCACAGTCAATAACAAAACAGAATGGACTTGGAAGTGGAGCAGAGACCTTCAGGAAAGTCGGCCAGGGCTGTGTGGGGGGAGGACCTCGGGCAGCCACTTGAGCGCAAGGGACAGTGGCAAGATGGAGTGAGTCCAGAGGCGGGCGAGCAAACAGGAAGGGGAGCGGGGAGAGCAGGCACCACCCTGTAGCCTGGCATCGGGCCCTCCCTGGTGACATTGGAAAAGTAGGTCAGTTTCAGGGCTGGCTGGGCAATGAATGGTCGGCCAGAAACAAGTGGCAAGAGTGAGGACGCTGAGTGCAAGGTGGACTGGAGCATAGGGTCCAGGAGATGGGGAGGTTCCCGAGCACAACAGGAAGGATCAAAAACCACAGGTAGGCTGTGCTGTCCAACAGAACCTGCCCGTGATGGCTACATCGTGTGTCTGTGATGCCCCATACGGTAGCTGCTAATCCTGTGGCCGCAGAGTCCCTCAAATGCAGATGTGAAATTCAGTGAGAAACTCAATTTTCATTTGATTTTAACTAACTCCAATTTAAACATCCATGTGTGGCTAGTGGCTATCACACTGGCTAGAGAAAAGAGCTGAGTAGATCACACTCAGGAGGGAATTGATTGCCAAGAGGAACCCACAAGGCTGTTCCCTGCTGTGCCGTAATGGGCACTTCAAGTGTGCACTCAGATGGCACATGGGTGAGGTTTATTTGGAAAACTAGATTTGATTATCGTCGTGTATATTTGAAAAATGAAATGAGCAAATCAAACCCATTATTTCACAGATATCATCATTTAAGAAGAAGCTATTGCGGAATTATATATCTCCCAAAAAGTAAGTCAATGTAAATAAAAAATACTATCTGAAAAATACCACAACGGGTTTAGAGATAATGAAAAGTACTGAACCATTTCATAGAAATGGAACCTTGCAGTGTGTGGCCTATTGCCTAATGTTTCCAAGGTCTGTGGTGTTGAATGTGTACTAGTGTCTCATTCCTTTATGGCTGGATAACAACCCACTGTAAGATAAACCACATTAAGTTTCTTCTTTCATCTGTTGATGGACATTTAGGTTATTTATGTATCTGGTTATTGTGAATAGTGTGTCCATGAACATTCTTGTTTGAATACTTATTTTCAATTCTTTTGGGTATATAATTAGTAGAATCATTTGGGGTAATAAAAAGTTCTGGACATGAAAGTGGACATGGGGGCATGACACTGTGGATGCACTTACTGCCACCAAATTATATAAAATAAAACAGTGGACATGGTAAATGTTATGTGATACGTATTTGGCCACAATAAAATATCATTTTAAATGTAAGTAATAGAAAAAGTATGTGGCTAAATAGACATAAGCTAATTCAAAGCACATAATAAGGAGTCTAAAACTGAGACACAAAGTTTATCAGGATTGTCAATTCATCAAGTTCAAGAATCATGAACTTGGCCCAAGAATCATGTCTCCAATAGCTCTGGTAGACAGGTGGGCCTGCATTTCTACTTATCCACTTCCATGGAAAAAAATTACCTGGGTACTTCTCCAAAGTAACCAAAAACATTGCTGCATAGATATACATTTTAGAAAGGTCTTTTTCAATTTCACCAAAATATTCCATCTTGTAACTTTCAGTTTTTGTCCTATAGTCCCCTGGAGTTACCCAAAATGATATAGTCCTACCATATGCCTGGTTCTATGGCAGAGGCCAATAGCAACCTTAACACAGGAGTGATAACAAGAAGACAGCAGAGGTCAGCTACGGAGACTGCCAAACGGGCATGAAATGAATGAGGGGAGCAGCGAACACAGTGATCAAGTCCACTAGCTCTGATGCCAGATGTTTTTGAGTTTATGTATTAGCTCAGCTAGGGCCTAGTGGTGAGATCTTGGGCAAGTTATTTAGCTATCCCTAGCCTCTGTTTCTTCATCTGTAAAATAGGCACAATAGCTTCCACATCATAGATGTGCTGTGAGGATAAAAGGAAAATTCTAAGCGTCACTCCTGTATTCCTGAAGTGCTGACATGTGCCAGTGGCTCTCACCATTATTAACACACAAATGCTAAGAACGTCCTCCAGCTTGGAGACAGGGAAGGGCATTCAGAAAGACGCAGCTCTGGAAAGAAAGTCTCTCTCACAATGTGTGATTTTTCTGTCTGGTAGCAGGGAGAAGTGCACGTTTCTAATGGCGAGACAAACCTAACGCATTCTGTGGAATAAAGCCTGAGTGTTAAGGTTGAGTGAACACTTTAAGTATTTTGGGGAAGTGTCCCTGACTTATCCAAGTGAAGATTCCCACCCTCGGTGAAGCTGAAAAGCAGCCTTAAGAGCATGAGAGGCATTTAAAATATCAAGGCTAGGAGGATGGCTGAGCAAGCTGTTTTCTCTGTGTCAGTTTTCTGAACTGTAAAATGGGGTTAATAACAGAACCTTCCTCACAGTGTTGAGGTGGGGATTAAATGTGAAGACATGTGGTGGGCTGGCACACAGTGGGCGCACAATTTGTGTTAGCCATGATGGCAATAATGATGGCGGTGGTGACAATGATGATGATGGCGATGGTGAAGAAAGAGAAGAAGCAAGCTGAGGAAAAGTAGGGGAGGAAAGTTGAAGAAGTAGAAGATGTTGATAATGATGGTGATGATGATGACGAGATGTACAGGGTGATGTTGGTGATGATGTGGTGTTGACGGTGAGGTGATGGTGATAATGGGAATGACGACGGTGATGATGGTGGCAATGATTCCATTGTTAGTAGTACTTAGAAAGCTCTAGAAAGATGCCTCTACCCTTTTCTAGAACCTTGTTTCCACAGATATCACTCCCCAAACTCAGTCCCTGACTGACAAGTATATAGAACCTTTACCCAGATGGAAAAGACTTAATGAGAAGACAAACCACTTTCTCACAACTCCCAGTAACAGGGATAATGTTATACAAAAACGCAGTTAAGGGAGGGGAGGGGGAGGTTCAATAGAGGGAGGGTAAATGGTGGAACCACACCTATGGAGCATATTGTAAGGGTACAAGTCAAATCTAGCAAGTATAGAACCTTAATGTCTTAACACAATAATTAAGTGCATGAAGTGAAAGCTATATTAATTAATTTGATATAACCATTCCAAATTGTATAAAAGAAACCAACACATTGTACCCCACAAAGGCATAAATGTATTCATGATCTATGTGTACATGACTTAATAAAAGGAAAAAAAAAGACGCAGTTAAGAGCAGAAGCTCTGGATTTAGAGTCTTTGCTTGGTCTCTCCACATTGCTAGTCATTAGTATGCACCTTTGAGTTAATTATGCCAACCTCTCTGAGCTTTATGTTTTTAAATCTACACAATGGAGGTAATGGAAGTACTCATCTCACAGAGCTTCTCTGAGTATTAAAAGGGCAATGCACAAAAAGCACTTCATCCAGAGTCTGGAACACAGTGAGTGAAGAATGCGCATTAGTTATCACTGCTGTTAACAGGCATAATAAAAGGTGGAATGGACTGAGCCCAGGAACAAACGCTATTGGATCTCACATCTAAAGGACAGTAATAGCTGTGCTTTTCAGCAAAAGTAGATGGGAGGATTCTAAGGCAGAGAATTTAATGGACCCAAATGGTCTCCATATAGAAGGGTATGAAGATTATTCATCTGAATTGACAGAACCACTCCTTCCATACTTGGCTTCACCACACGTTGCCCAAACTCTTCCCAGTCTTCCTGACAAATCATTGCCCATCTATCAAGAGGGCTCCAGGGTCTGTGTGATAGTTCTCTACCTCCTGGGAGGGTCCCTGTCACTAACACCTCAAAGTGTTAGCCAGGGCTTCCTTCCACCAAGCCAGAACTATTTCCTTGGGACCTCAAGCCACTGGTTTCTCTGCTATCAGCAAAGGAGATGAATTCTGCTACAATTTCCAGAGGGCCATTTTTTTTTAAAGTCTGAAGACAGTTCTTAGGTCACCCCTAAGAAGGCTCTTCTGGACACTGGTCAACCCTTCCTCATAAAACATACAAAGTTGGACAAAGCAATTTTGGGACTCTTTTTCTGGAATGGCCATCAGAACTGTCATTGTACCAAGGTATAACAAATTCAAGAACTCATTCTAGAAAAGGTGTTTTGAAGGGTGGACTAGGTACTGACATCAGCACACAGCTTCCCCAAGGGCAGTACTTCAGAGGTGACCCTCGTGATATTCAGCAACGAGGGATGCAGCACTTGTTCTAGGATGAGTTCCCAAACTTAATTTTCTGGCCTCATATATTAGACATGGGTGCTTCATTCCATTCAAAAATACACTTATAGATTCTTCTCCTTTTTTTTTTTTTCTCCAGACAGGATCTGGAATTTCCAGAATGTTTTCAGAATGCAATTCCACCCCAGGGAACATTATGTAAAGATTTATAAACATTTGCTACAGCAAGTTGTCCAGTCTTGTATTTTAAGTCAAAGAGGTAATTGAAAAAATAATATCTATTATTCTAGATAGGAGTAATTAATAATATTAATTTGGGGGCCCAACATGTGCTAGGCACAGTGGTGAGTGTTTAATGTAAGTTATCCCATTTCATCCTTCAACAATTATGCAACTAAGCAGCTAATGCCTTCAATGTTTACATGTTTCGGAAATTAGGCCTTGTATCCTGGAAAGAAGCTATATTCTACGCTTCATTTGCACTTCACTCATCAAAACCCTCTTTGGTAAGAGCTATTTGATGTACTAGGTCCCTTTTTTTAGCTTTTGCCTTTAACTAAGAGGTCATGTTTTGAATTCTCTGACTCAATCCTCAAAGGCTCTCAGCCTGCTTAAAATGTGGAAGGCAGATAACATTGGTGTGGGCTTGAAGTTTGAGAGAACATTTTTTTTCCCTATCTATCCTTTGGGAGGCATACTGTATTTCACCCACAGGGGTTCTTTTTACTTGTTGCTACTTTTCAAAAGAAAAAAGAAAGAAAGGAAAAGAAAAAAAAATCCATTATATGAGGGCATTAAAATCAAGTGTGAAGCAACAATTTAGAACAGAGGTCCTCAAGAATCTATGATTTAGAGAGAACTAGAAAATCCTTCCTGGTCAAAAAGATCATGCATTTTCCGGCATTAACATAAAATCAGAGACTAATTTCTTGCAGTCAAAGTAGAGCCAAGAGTCAAAATGCCAAGTCATCATTCAAATGCGGGAAACCTTAGTATTTCTCTCCTGCACACAAATACCTAGGAAGACAATAAAACTTTACAGAACTGCCAGTTTCTCGCACGCTGGCAGCTAAACCTAGCAGATGCACCAACAAGAAAGGCAGACCCAAACTAGCCTAGCAGGAGCACCGTTTGGCAAGTAGACAGCCTGCCACCATACTGGTTTCTATTTCAGACAACAAAATTGTCCAGTACTGTCTAATAGAGTTAACTCAACCAGCTGTGTGGCTGACAAGCCTGCACCTGCTTTCAATACCACTTTTGGCTTCTGGACAGCAGTCTATTCCAGTTCTTCTCACCGTGTTAAACAGCAGCGGAAAATTTCCCAATGCACAAGTTCTGGAACGGGCTCCAGCAAACGCATATGAGACGCTGTGGCACAGAAGTTAGGCTTAACCGAGCTGGGGAAATGGCCCCAGAGCGAAAGGAGCTGGAGCCCAAAGGGATTCTCAGACCCAAAGATGAAGCCAGTGAAATCAAACTTGCCCTTGATACTGTGTTGTCAGCCTCATCACCTGGATGTGATGGCAGCAGTCAGACAAAACGCTGAAAATGAAGAGGCTCCATTGAAAACCGAGGCATCAGGCTGCAAAGGCAGCTAAGGGGCAGAAGAGCCAACAGCAACATTCCCCACATGCAGGGAGGTGCATATGTTTCCATTTATTTGCATCCTATTGACTATGCAGAATTCTTAATAAGGCAAGCAGAAGAAGCTGAAGCTGACAGCAAAATACAAGCCAGGAAAATAGGAATCAACTGGTTAAAAAACAAACACATCAAAACTGGGAGGGCTTGAACTGAGTCTACAGCAGCCCCCTTCCTTAGGGAGAAGAGCGTGGACCTACACAACCATCCAAATGTTTGGATTGATGTAGAAAATAGATACAAACGTGTTTTTTCCAGGCTGGCAGCTTTAAGATAGGATTATTTATCAAAGCAATTGATCCAATTACTTGTTTCTATTTGCTTCTGTGGACAGAGGCAGCGTAATGGAATGCTGTTCCATTTTTCCTGTTTTCATGCTTTTATAACCAACAGTTAAGAGATGAGATTCACAAATGGAAATGTCCTCTGTTCAATGAATTGATGGAACTGCCACTAGTGTCAGAAGTACACCCTCACAACAGAGGTGGTTTGGGTTAGGGTGGTAACAAGCACACACTTGGAGTTAACTGTCAAAGTGTATGAACTATCTCTGCAAGTTGCTGATCACGTGAACTGGGGCAAGCTGCTGTTTCACCTTTTTGAGCCTCAGTTTCCTTATCTGTTGAATGGGAATGATAATGGCACCTACCTCATGGAGTTGTTGTGAGAATTAAATTGGCTTATACGTAGAAAGAATTTAGCACAATATTCCAGGCACATGCTAGGCACTGATAAAGGCTAATTATTGTAGAAGTAATAATACCATTAGTAATTGATGTTAATCAACATCTTAACTTCCTCCCTGAGATTGTTGAGAGAGGTGCAAAAATCTCACATCTCCCGATTCTTTGCAACCTTTATCTTCCGGATTTGGTTAGAATTAGGTCAATGTTTTCATATGATCCTGGGTATACGAGTCTTATGTCACCTCTATGAACTTCATGTGCCAAATGGGAATAATTTCAGGCAACTCACAGAAGTTTCATGAGGATTAAATATTTTGTATATAAATCTAAAATACTGCATATAATATTATCATAATAATTTTTAATTTTGTCTAATTAAAAGAGGTGAACCAGGAAAGAAAATGATGGTTCCACTGTGCTACAGATCCTCCCAGCAGTCCAAAGCTTCATGCCGTGAGTCCTTAGAAAAAGCAAAAAGAGAAGGCTGCTGGTTAAGAAACACATCACACAAAGCATCAGCCAACTTCTCAAGAGGACCAGAGGCTGAGAGTGGAGCTTCCCGTGTACCCTAAATTTGCAGGCATTTACAAGTCAAGGCCCTCTCATTCTCTTACCTTCAGTGCCTGTTGGGAAGGAAGGTCCTGAGATGAAAACCATTTGGGAACTAAAAGGCACACCATTAAGAGCCAGAGCACTACCACAGCAAATGAAAGGGGTCGTTCCACCAAGCTGCTGTGGATCAACAGAGACACCTAGTGCTCCACCTCGGAGCTGGCCGGTGACTCGGCTCAGGTCAACTGCCCACTCCTGGTTCCTCTTCTACCATCCTCCCTTGTACATTTTTCAAGTCATGATCCCTTTTCCACCAAAGCCCCCCCCCCCACACACACACACACTCCATATGGAAACAAATATCTCTTCCAGCTTTAATAGGGCAGGGATCAGGTTGTTCACATAACATTCAGAAAGAGTTCTATTCTGGAGAATTAAGTAACTGATGGGAGGGAAGGAGAGACAAGCCTCCCTTGGACAGCCACCACTTCACCACGTCTCCTGGCCTTCAAACACCCAGCTTTCTCTTCTGTACAGATAGTGTTTCTTAATTTAAGAGCACAGCCTCTGAAGTTAGATCTCAAACTCAGCCTACCATGCTAAGGATGGTTATCCACTAAGAATGTGACCTTGAAAAGGGCATTTCACTTTTCTAACCCTGGATCTTCTCAGATGTCTAAGGAGGATAACATTCACCTGCCTCACGGAGGGCTAGAGCACTGTCGTGGCTAGCACTGTCACTCTATCTCATCAAGGCTAAAATGTATATCCTTAGCACTTAAACTTTTCCTAAAAAAAAAAGATCTTCTTATAATTGCTGAAGTCCTTGGTTAAATAAAGTATGATAACATCTCATTCATACACAAAACCTAAATTATTCTTACATTTTAAAAAAGTCCATCGGAAAAACATGTTTACATAGCTCTCACTGTTTAAGGTCAAGAGAACATCAGTATTCACACATTCTACTCCACAATTTCATCACTTCCTCGACCTCTCACTTCTTGCCCCAAGATTGCCCCTTTCCCACTTTCTTAGTTAATAAGACAGTCTTTCTAAAATTTTTTTTAAAAAATCTACTTTTCCTTTAAAACCCTCAGGGAGTTATAATAGAATAATGAAACATACTTAATTAAGCTATGCAGAGCAATCCTGCCATCTAGGTGGTATTTTTTGTTCCACTTTCCTTGGTTATTTTGAGAATTACATTATGACATAAGAACTAACATAGATCATTCACTGTGTGCCATGCACTGAGCTAAATGTTCCACATACTTTGTCTGATTCTCACAAACTCCCCGACTCGGAATGGAGACAAGTATTATTTCTGTTTTACTGATGACAAAAATGAGGCTCAGATGTATTTAGTTACTTGCTCAAAGTTTAAGAAAGCAACCCACAAGGGTCAGAAAAATCTAGAATCTTTATCCTAAAGCCTGTGGGTTTACAGGATCTCCCCTTAGGATTCCAAAGACCCCCTGTGGGTGCCCAAAACCTTGTATAGTACCAAACCATACATAGAGAGACTATATTTTTCTTATACATATGTACCTATGATAAAGTTTAATTTATAAATTAGGCATCATAGAAGATTAACAACAATATCTAATAAAAATAGGATAATTATAACAATATACAGTAATGAAAGTTATGTAAATGTGGTCTCTCTCTGTCAATCTCAAAATATTTTACCGTATGTAATATTTTTGGACCATGGCTGACCTTAGGTAATAGGAACCACAGAAAATTAAACCATGGATAAGGGGGTCTACTATACAAGGTTGAACCCTCCCTAAACTACAAATATATACCAAGCACAAATTATATCCATCAAGGAGTTTTCTGTCTGGAATTAAAGGCTAAAGTGTCTTGTGTAAAACAATCTTACTGAAATTCTTACTTGTAAAATCCTTTTTGTTGTTCCCATTCAGCTCTGTTAAATGCAACCATGTAACTTAAAGGGTATAATACAATGTTTTTCAACCTTTTTTTATCTGACCATGCGCTTGAACCTATAGTTAAACTTCTGTAGTGCACTTAAATTATGTTGATCAAAAAAAAAAAAAAGAGTAAAAAAAAAGAATATACTTATTGTGCTTTGAACTTCCTTTAAAAATAATTTGTCAATGACAAAAAAAATTTGAGGCACACCTAAGATCCTCTCAGGGCACACCAATGTGCCACGGCACACCAGTTGAAAATCACCAGTATAAAACATCAACTAATTAGCTTAATTCTATAGCTCAGCTGCCGAACGGGTATATCCATCAAAGTTCTTTCGGGGTGATGAACAGACACTAAGTTGAATGGACTTAAACCACAAAGGGAGTTTGACAATTGATATCTGAAAGGATTTGTGGTAGGGTGGACTTCAGGCATAGTCTGATCATGGCTCCAGCTCATTCTCCGTGCTGGTCTTAGTTCTGTCACATGCGTGAATCCCCTTAACCTTAGACTGGTTTCTCTCATGGTAGAAAAACAGCCACCAAAATTCCAGATCTCACTCATATCTACACACTTGACATGTATCAAATAGCCCCAAACATTAGACCAACTTAAACCACACATCCATTCCTAAACCAGTCACTGCAGCGAGGTGGATAAGACTGTTCTGATCGGCTATCCTCAATGAGATCACCCCATTAAGTCCTGCATGATGGGGAGGGGAGGGATGGAAGCTGGGAAAGCAACTGTGTGGTACCTCACACTGAGCAGAGCTTCTTTCTAACAGAAGATGGACAGTGTCACACAGAAAACAAAAAGTAAACGGGGCTCCAGAAATAACTTGTGCAAACTCAGTGGTCACTGCAGAAGTCTGCCTCACTTGCCCACTCAAACTCCCCGATGGCTTCCCATATGTGCAAATACTTGAAACAAACCCCCAAACCCCCACCGTGCCTTCTAAGGCCCACAGAACTTGGCCTAGCTCTCTAAAGCATGCCCCACTTAGCCAGTCTGCTTCTGCCATCAGACCCTCCAAGCAATTTCCCAATTTCAGGCCTTTGCACTGGCTGGTCCCCTCTCTAGAACACTCTTTCCCCAGACTGTCATGTTACTTTCTTATTCACTTCATTCACATAGCTGCGAAAATTTCACATTCCCAGCCATTCTACCTGAAATAACTCCCCTTCATTCTCCATCCCCCTGCCCTTCCCTGTTTCTCTTTCCGTCTCCTATGAATCCCAACTTGACTTTGTGTGTATTCATTTATTTTTGGTCTCCCCACTTGAATAGGAGCTTTAGATAGGACACCTTTGTCTGTTTTGTACACAACTGTGTGTCTCTTACTGATTATAAGGTCTTGCCCGTAGTAAGTTCTCAGTAGCTGAGTGTTGAATACATAAAAGGCTAATTGATTAAAAACAAATGAATCGATGAATAAATGAGCAAATGAATGAATGAATTCCAGGCAATCAGTGATAAACACGGGTAACAGATGTCTAGGGGACTGTTTTTCTTCTATTTGTTTTGTTTTGTTTTGCTTTCACCTTGTCGGCTAAAGACAAACACCTTTTCCCAGCCCTGCATTGAGAACTCTGAGTCTATTTAGGAAACGCACTGTTTTGAATGAAGAAGATTTATTGAACTCAAGATAAAGTTTAAGCTCAAGTAATTATTTCAGAAACATGATGGCTCCCTCCTCCCTGCAAGCCTCACCATCACCTATGCTGAATGGAAAATATTTACCTCCTTGCATATATGTGAATAGAACACTTTAAAAATCAAGGCTGACAACCCCATTATGAAATACCTTGCATCAGTATCAAAATTAAATCTTGGCTTCCCTATTCCTCTCTGCGTTCTGTTTCTTTCCCTTTCTCTGGTGTTTTTTACTAATTCCTTGCAGAGTTATTATTTATCGGCCTTCCTCGGGGTGTCCAGTGTCTCAAGGGACTCATTGTAAAACTAATTTAAAGAGAGTTGATGACTCTGTGATTGAGCTTTTGATGATTCTCATAAAAACTCTCCCTGGAAAGATCAGCTTCCCCTTTTGTTCTCTGCTTGTTTTATTATTGGTAATGCCAAACATAGATCCCTCTGATAGCGACAACAATGATAAAAATTGAGCTTGATGGTGAGAATATTAAAATTTTCAGAAAGGCTTTGTAGTTTACTAAATGAATGTCCGTCAACCACACTTTCACGATAAATTACCTTTATTGACAAGCAACTAATTCCTGCCCACAAGAGAAGGAAGATCTTTGGAGGGGCACTGTGGCACTGGAAGGTGTCCTAGGCCTCATGGAAACACACTTGGAGAAGTGTCTTTCTTTACTCTGAGGAGCCAGAGAAACAGAGGATCAGGGGTCAAAGTCAGAGCGATCCTCTTGATCCTGATCTTACCACTAAGTGAGCCCGAGAAGGTCATTTTCCTCGCTGAGATCTTTTTCTCCTACGAAAATGGGATAATAGTACAACCTATTTTATGGAGACATTGTGAGAGTAAAATAAAATGGTGCATACAGAAATCCTCAACACAGCACCTAGATCAGAATGAGGGCTGTGTTAGCAACTGCCATTAATAACTTACATGTCACGTATTTAGCAAGTGTCTACACTGTGCGAGGTCCTAGTGCGGAAAGATAAAATGGGCAGGGTTGCCAAAGTTCTTTATCATCATATGATTGCCATTAATCATGAGAAGAAGAGAGAAAGAAGACTGCGCATCCTATAAGCAACACCCCTAGATCTGGGAGAAAGAAGAATTGGGCTTTTATCATGTCTTTGCCATTAACCAGACAGTGAAAAATTAACCTTGTCTCTTTGGGGCTTCAATTTCCTCATCTGTAATACAGCAGAGAGAAATAATTTATAATTTTGATTTTATAAAGCCAGTTGAAAATAATCTATTGCAACTAACATATTTTTATGAAATCAAACCAAATTTTATGAAGTGTTTATTAAAAATATGAATTAGAGCACAGTTGCTGTCCTCACTTACTCTAATGTTCTCATGTTTTCTTGAAAAGGGGAAATGGTTTGGAATTACTGCTTACACCTTAGGGACTGTGATGATATTACACAGGCACCCAAAGCCTCCTTATGAACAAGAATGAAAAATAATTAAAAACGATCGGCCTAAGTGATTTCCAGCATCCTGCCCTCCTCTAACATCTTGCAATTTATTTCCAGATTATCGTACCCAACACCATCAATTGGCAGATAAGAAGTCTCAGAGCCAGAAAAGTTAAGAATCTTAACAAAGACGTCTACAGGAACGAGCATGGATTAAAACCCACATCCTAAATCTTAGTTTAAATAATATTTCCACCATCGTATAAAGCCTCTGATGAGGGCAGGGAATGTGGCTATCCTGAGAATTACACCCACATCCATCTGGATCGATCCAATTTTTCTTTTTCCTTCTTTTTTGAACCTGCCACCTCTGGCATATGGGGCCAGCACCCTACTCCTTTAAGACACAAGCGCCACCCCAATTTTTTATTATTTTTGTCGGAAAGCACATCCTTCATGCCCTCATATCTACCAAAGTCCATGTGGACTTCAATTCATGAGTAAGCAAAGGGTCAAATGTATGTCACTTGGTCAATGGAAGATGTACCTTATGCCTGAGGGAAGAATAGGTTCCCAAAGAGGCCTGGGTTTCTGCCAACTTATAACTTTAATGAAAGGTCTTTTTCATGAAATAAATTCCTAGAATTTAATGAATGCTAGTCATGTGACACATTTCATAATACTGCTGAAAAACTGGACACCCACCCCACTTCCCACCAGAGAAAATATTTTCTTCCAGCTTTAAAAAATATACACAAATTAATCCAATTTGATAGATGGAAACTCTCCTGGAATAAGTTCTTGCCTTTGGGCAGAAACCCTATGCACACACAACTCAAATTGTCACCTGTAAGTTGAACAAAGAAAGAAATCTGTAAACTACAGCCACATAAAATGACTAAGTCCCAGAAAACTCAGAAAGCCGTCTTTATTTTTTGATTTGTGGAAATATGGATAGAATATTAGAGGCACCTCTCTAATCTTGGGAAGCATTTGGTCACTGAAAATCATAAACCAGTAGTGCTTCATACAATTTCACCAGCGGCTTTAAGTAGGAATGTTTGCACAGGAAAGCAGCAAGCATATAGGATGAGAGAGACTTATGTTGTCCACAGATCCGGTACCAACTCAGGCATAAAGATCCTTAGAGGTGAGATATAAAAACCTGCTGTTGCTCCTTGGAATATCTACTGGTCTGAAGAATCAACAAGTTCTTGTTATGATAATATTTTAAAATAAGATGATTATGATAAAAGTAAAAAAATAAATACAAGACACCATATGATAAAATAAAATATTGAAGGAAACCATGGACGTGATATAAACGGGTAGTGATCCAGGTGAAGACTACAGTTCCCTGGGCAGGCCTGTTTTTTTTTTTTTGTTTTTTTGAGACAGAGTCTCACTATGTTGCCCTCTGTAGAGTGCTATAGAATCACAGCTCACAGCAACCTCAAACCTCAACCTCCTGCTTAAGTGATTCTCTTGCCTCAACCTCCCAAGTAGCTGAGACTACAGGCACCTGCCACAATGCCTGGCTATTTTTTGTTGCAGTTGTCATTGTTGTTGTAGCTAGCCCAGGCCGGGTTAGAACCCGCCAACTTCAGTGTATGTGGCCGGCGCTGTAACCACTGTGGTACAGACGCCAAGCAGGCCTTTCTCAATCAAAAGGTGAAAGTCACTTCAAGCTTCCAGTTGTACATCACTAGGCAGGAATGTGAAATTATTTTCACCATATCTTTATATTTTTCATGATAAGCTAAAAATAAAATTTTGGTGAAATCTTGTAACATTTAAACATTGAGACTTTCTTGACTTTTGGAAACAGTAAAAACACTCTGTGAGTTAAACACACACACCATGTAGGTCAATTTGCAGCCTTCAAAAGTGGTATACTAGCTTGAATTCTGGCTCCATTTTATATTATAATAGTGATGTGGCTTTTGTCAAATTGTATAGCTTCCCTAGTCCCCAGTTTCCCAATCTGTAGAATGAGTTACTCTGGTTTACAATTGATTTTCTGTTAGTCTCCCAGAATTCACTTATCTCATCCTCATTTTTTTTTCTTTTCTTTGAGACAGAGCCTCACTCAGTCACCCTTGGTAGAGTTCTGTGGCCTCATAGCTCACAGCAACCTCAAACTCTTAGGTTCAAGTGATCCTCCTGCCTCAGTCTCCTGGGACTACAAGTGGCCACTCCAGTGACCAGCTACTTTTTCTATTTTTAGTAGAGACAGGGTCTCACTCTTGCTTAGGCTGGTCTCAAATTCCACAGCTCAGGGAATCTGCCTGCCTCAGCCTCCCAGAGTGCTAGATTACAGGTGTGAGCTGCCACCACACCAGGTTCTTAACAGAACTTCCTCGTTCTTAACAGAACTCAAATATCATTGATACTTTTTACCTCCCGTAAGAGCCCACAGGACGTGGGAGAAGTTTACCTCATTGTCAGCTCCAGGGGTAGTTCTGGCTTGGTTTAACCTTATCCTTTGTGCCTTCACAATTAGTGGGTAAGGAGCCTAGAATTAAGCCAGTGGTAGCATGGCATTTCCAAAATCACTATTATTGGCCCAAAAATCGATGCATGACCTAGTTTAGCCATGAGCAAAGAAGGCACTCCAAGTGTTGCTGAAAGTAAATTTGAGGTAATGGGGAAGCCACTTGTAGAAAAAAGATCACACTCCCCAAAGAATGGAGTCAAGTGATCATAGGGAAAATGACCAGAACCTGATCACACTGCACCTGAAGTCCAACTACTTCTAGAATTTCTGTTTTGTGAAATAATTCAAAGCCATAACTTTGAATTAAGCTGATTGTCACCTGCAGTAAAAACATCCTAACCCATACCTAAGGATTAAAGGTAATGTAATTAAAACTGGTTGGTACATGGGAGGCAATCAATACATAATCGCTCTTATCTTTAGACTACCATCTTCTTTGCATTACAGCACATATTAAGATAGATAGTCTTATATAATATAACCTATAAAACTTAAAATTCCCCCCAGCCCCTCACACATAATGAGACATTAATTAAATTAAAATTTTAAAACTTCCTTTTATTAATAGTGATGGAAAGGAAAAGAAAATGAGCACCTGTCCTAGGAGAGTGGTTCTCCATCAGGTGGGAGCTGAGAGGTGTGTGTTTACTCATTGTGTCTGGCCAGGACTTAACCAAATGAAGCAAATCCTCAGGAAACTGGCTGTGGGATTTGGACAATAGTGCACCAGACATCAACAGATCTGCCAGTTCATTCACCAAACTTTGAGGCCTGTGTAAAAATACGGCCAGCTTCCCATGCCCACGCAGAACACAGCTAGCGCCACCAAGCTGGACAGCGACTCCTCCGTTCCTGGGATCCCTGCCAGGCTTGGAGGCCCCAGGAACCTGGACGGGGGCGCAGGCACACCTGCAGGCAGGCAGCGTCCACATGGAAGCAGAGAAAAGCGGAGATGCAAGGGGTGAAAGGCAGAGGGCAGGTGGCCAGCTCCTACCCGGAAGAGACGACAAGCAGGGCTTGTGTCCTGTAGAGAAGGTGGTGCAGAGAAAGACACTCTTAGGAAAGCAAACCAAGAACCCCTTGCGCATAAACTAGCCCTCAGCACCTGCCCCTTCACAGTCTGCCACGTGCATCTCCCTTTTGGTAGAAAGAATTTTTAACTTTGTCATTTTGTACGACAAAAGATGTTTCCTAAATCATGTCCAGAATGAAACAAAGGCAGAGGTTCTCCCCCTGCCTAAACTATCACCTCTCCTTGAGCCTGATCCAAAGTGTAGCTCACCACTAGATTCAAAGTATAGCTCAAGCCCAGGCTGGTACCGGTTTCCTGGGACTCAAAGGACTCACTGATGAGATGATTTCACTGGCAGTTTATCATGGAATCAATTTTTCTTTCTCAATGTACTGATGAAATAAAACTGCTGGTTTGGTTAACTCTAATAGGTTGTACTGACTAAACCCAGAGAGATTATACATCTTTGGGGGTTTATGGTATTATACCTATTACAGTTCTAGCATGGAGCAGACGCTGTATCGATCAGGCTCCAAACAAAATTTAAAAACTGGGAGTAGAGAGTCTCCCTGTGAGCAAAGCCACTGGATTTCACAGCCCAACTATATCTCTCCAATTCTCCTTCCCCTGGAGGGATTATTTACCAATTAATGGAGAAGTTCCTCATGGTTTGACTCCAGGCCCTTCCTTCTGCCTTTAGTGATCTTGCCAAATCTTGGGGCTTTAACTGCCATCAATAAACTTAAACCTTGTGTTTTGTATTTCCAGTCTAAGCTCTGACACTTCTTGCCAACTACCTACTTGAGATTTCCACTCGGATACCTTACAAGTATGTCCAATCTAACATGTCTGAAATTAGATGTCATTCCTGCCTCCCCATCTCCCAGCTTTTCTTCCCCATTTTTTTTCTGTTTAGTAAAATGCTCCACCATCTTTTCCACTATGCAAGTGAAAAATTACTGATTATTCTATCTCTTTTATCACCTCATGTTCACCCATCAGGTATTGTTAATTTTATACCCAAACTATGCACTAAGCCCACCCACTTCTCTGAATCTAAGCCTCACTGTCATCGAAGTCACTTCTCCTAACTGGTCCCCGCACTTTGACATGAAGACCTCTCACCCCTGAGATACAGAGTAATTAAGTAATAAAGCTTTTATCTGCTTTATCTTTTGACAAGAAGAGACTTTCAACAAATAATTAGTATATGTCACCAAATTACCACATTTCAGAATGAAAACTTCTCCAGCACTCAACCTAGTCGAGCTGGCTCCAAAATCCAAAGATGTACATCAGGCTGAAGGCAAATTTGAACAATATTGGTGCTTTATGCATGACCCCCAAACAACCCAAACCACCTTTCCCTCAAGGTAAAGACATAGCCACCTTCTGGTCCTTCCAAGGTGCCAGCATCAGGCTCCTACCATTTGTCAAGCTATTCACTGGGTGCCAATTGGAAATGATTGACTTGCATTGCAGGATTGGCACATGGTTCTTTTGACTTCCAGCCAAGAAAGGGAGGGCTGTGTTCCAGGGGAGATGCCACAAACAAGAGATGGTGCTGCAGAAGAGAGGCTGTTAAGTTAGCGCTCAGCCTGAACACCCAGCAAGCTGAGCCACCTCTCACGCTCCCATCAGGACACACAGGAGGCCAGTACAGCTCCAGGGAAGGAGGGGGATTGCCATCTGCAGCGTGCCAGCTATATCCTAGATGCTTGGCTAGGTGTGTTACACACATTTAGTTGTCATCATCATCATCCCCAACAGTTGGGATTTTCTCTGTTTACCATCAAGGAAACGAAGGTTCAAAGAAGTTACATGACTTGCCCAGTATAACCCAGATGATAAGAGGGTTCGAACATAGCTCTGTTTAAAACCACATTCCACAAAGTCACATAGCCCTGGGGAATGTGCTCTGTGTTCCCAGTTTTCCACAGGTGCCCAGATTCTCTCATGACGTGTCTCCGACCGATTAACTTTGAGGCTCAGCTTTTTACCACATTGCTGAGTCCAGAGTCCCACTCAGGTGCACCACACAGGCTCATAGGACAGCTCAGTCTCTGGGGTGCCTGATGATACTGCCAGAAATGTTTGTTGAGCATATGGTAATCCCACAGATAAATATTTGCAAAGAGTTATCACATTCACCCCAGGGAAGTTTTAACTCCAGTCAAGTTCAAAGAATTAACGGGGCAGGCTCTTTTAATGGCATTGAAAAAAAAAAAACAAAAAAAAACAAACCAACAGTAATAATTCAGATTATCAAATAAAAATATG
Source organism: Nycticebus coucang (assembly GCF_027406575.1). Taxonomy (NCBI): domain Eukaryota; kingdom Metazoa; phylum Chordata; class Mammalia; order Primates; family Lorisidae; genus Nycticebus; species Nycticebus coucang. The sequence continues at coordinate 106,982,904 of NC_069791.1, forward strand.
CCAATGGGACTTAGTACAATCTCTTAATGGGTCATTAAGCCAGCAATTTTTCTTGTGGTTATTTTAAAGATTAAAAGAAGTATCAATGGGACTCAGACATGAATTAAACTGCTTCTCACACACAGATCTTCCTTCCGATTTCCCTCTCTGTCCAGGCATTAATATACAATGTCGTTGCTTCTTAAACCAGAAGCCTGACTTTATAAATAAAAGAGGTTAAATAGTCAAGCCATGGATTACCAATTAAAGCCAAACAACTGCCCTTTGAGACCAATTCATAACTCTACCAGGAAAAGATGGTTTGCCCATTCAGATGCGTCACAGGTCTGCGTGAGCACTTGAATTTGACTTCCAGGGCATAATTTCTCCAAGTCCTCCCGCCCTAACTCAGGAGCCACAGGAAATACAGCGGTCATGCAGGGCCTAAGAACAGAAAGTGAAACCCACTTCCATTCCTCACGTCCCTGTATGTGCATAGCATACAGCATACTAAGTATAAGCTAAGGTTACAGTGATGATGATGATGGTCATAATAACAATAAGAAGGTCATGACAAATGCTGGTGGAATATCTGCTATGAGCCAGGCGCTGCGCTAAGCATTTTGCATAGACACTTCCATTCAATTTTGTGACAATAAAAAGAAAGAGCTATCTGACTCACACACACACAAGCACACAAGCACACACACGTGCACAATTACATGTGCAGGTGCCTGTAAACAAAGGTGTGTGCACACACACCACTCACAGCACCGATTTAATGTTCTGGGTCTCACAAAACCACAGTCCTAAAACATGTTATGAACTTCCTCTGGGTTTACGTGCTCCAGCCAAGAGCCAACATAGGCTTTAACAATGAGAGGTGTTGGCACCAGAGGAAAGAGTGAAATTACCAAAAAGAAGCATGGAGAATGTTCACAGAACATTGAGTCCTCCAGATTTCCCTCCGCTCTCCTTGGATGCTGTGCTTCACCACCAGGATGTTCCCTTTCCTCCTATCCCTCCAACCTGGTGGGCTGGACCTCTACTGTGGAATACTCCACGGGTCCCCAAACCTCAGGGCAAGCAATGGATGAAAGAGAACTCTGCAATACCCAGTCTTTACGGGGTGGCCTCTCTGCGTCTCACCACCTATGTATGGATAAGTGGTGCTTAGCATACCTAAGGCACTAAATACATTTTTGAATGAATGAATGAAAGAATGCTAATATCATGGGTTTGGGCATGCAGATACATTTGTTTTGCTCATGACTTCGTAAGTTTCATCAGTGATAGTAACCGTGTGCCAGGCAGTGCTCTAAGAAGCAAGCGTTTTCCTTATCTCCATGTCGCACCTGAGGGAGCAGACTTGGAGGAGTTAAGTGACTCCCCCCAAATTTTAGGTCTCAGAGAGTGCAGACCAGAGATTCAAACCCAGGCAGCCTGGCGCCAGAGCCTGTGCTCTTAACCTTGGTGCCACAAGCCGCCCAGGAGGCCCCAGCCACTAGTGAACTGGACAGACCAGCCTAGGTTCCATACCAGCAAAATAGGTAATGGTTTACCGTCATAATTCTGGGAGTTACCAGTGACGTGCTCTGTGCTTGGTGAAGGAACAGATGTTTAATAACTTTGCAGTAGCAAGGAGGAGGTTACATAACATGGCTGAGCTATTTTTGAACTTTAGAAAATGCTGACTGCTCTTTTCAAAGTGTCTTCTGTAAAATCAGGAATATTAAATATAAAGGAAATTCTCCCCTTTCCCTTAAACTTTTTCTTTCTGGAATCCCATGGCCAAAAACAGGTCCATGGTAAGGTCGTGAACATGCCATCCCTTACAAGCAGCCCCTTGAGCACAGCAGCCTCATGAGCAACAAGGCCTGGTTATAATGCCCTAAGTGCACAAGATCTTTGCATGCGATTTTAAGTAAAGTCTGTGGGGTTGGCCGGGTGAGATGTCCAGCTGGCCCCAAGATGTTGTTCTCAATGACTCAAAGCTGGAGCCCAGGTCTCCTCAGTAACTCACTCATCTGAACCTCTTCTGAAGCGATTTGACCTTCCTCATAAGAACTATTTGTTTACCAGATGTTTTGCAAAGAAAGACTTTTTTATCCAGCTGAAAATATAATTTTTGTAAGCTTGAAATGAGGAACCCCTAACTGGGTTTCCATCGAACACGCTTGTGAATCTAACACAAGCAACAGATACATCTGTTCTCAGTCTCCGGCTATCTAAACTGAGGACTCCTTACTGTCAACAACCTAAACGTCTATCCAAGGGGAATGATTTTTTAAAACAAGTTAGAATACTTATACAACAGAATACCTAATGGCAATTAAGATGAGCATGTTGGAATTATAATTGTCTTCATAGCGAAATCTTGAAAACATAAGGTCGAAGTAAGGGAAATTCTCATACAGTAGATACTATTTGTGCACATTAAAAAAGAATGAAGTATTGGGAATACAGTGATATGTACATTTACATTGAAAGCACAGAGCACGTACCTGGATTTGGATATATACCTATTTCTTTACAGTGTTTTTCCCTCCCACAAAGACAAGAGGAGAAAAGTGGGACTGGGAAGAGGAACGATGAAGACTTCAACGTTATCATTACTTGCTTCTTTTAAAATGTTGAAATAAACATTACCCTTTGACATTCTCACCTTTGTTCTTGGTGGTGAATGTTGGGTTGGGTATTTTATCAGATTCTGTATTTTTCTGTACTGTTCTTTTTTTTTTTTTTTCTTCAGTATTAAAAAAAAAGAATTCTTATTAACTGAGTTTGTCCGTAGACAAATTCTCCCCATCTTCATCAGACTGTAAGTTCTTAAAGGAGAGAAGTTATATCTTCATCTGTCAAAGTATTCCGGGAGCCAACATAGGGTCTGTTGGATGGAAGGAATGATGGATGTAGGAGAGAAAAATACAGGGCCCTTATTACTCCAGCCAAGGGCAGCCACCCACCCTCTCCTGGGGCGGACGTAAGAAGCATGGTGGTGGTGGGAGAGGGTGGTGAGGGGATATTACTTATACACATACCAGTGACCACTACCAGCCCTCCACAGATGGAGAGAAGCTTTATTAAACACCCAGAGGTGTGTGATGATTTACCACACTCGAAACAGCGCTCTGGGGGTGAAATATCATGTACAGAATTGCTGCATTTAAAGCCATAACGTCTGGGAAGAGCACAACAGCATTTCAAGGCAGCGGGATTTTCTTTCTTTAGAGAATGGAATCCAGCGTGGTCTCCAGAAAAGGCTCTAAATGCCTTGCCAATCATCCCTCTTCAGTTCCTTTTTCCTATATCTATTGTATTTCAATTGCTCTAACATTGAGTTATATTTCCATCAAAATTGTCTATTTCTGAATATTCCAGCTGCAGGGCACGTCTTATGATGGGGGGGTCAGCATTCATTCTCCCAGCTCTTGTCTTTGGGCTGGCAGTGAACCTGCCTTGGTAAGAGCCTCCCGTGTCTCATCGTGACTTATTTGAGTTCCTTCCTGGTATTGGGACAATTATTTAAAATGCCGAAAGTGGCGATGTAGAAATGGGATCACTAAAGAGGGAAAGGGAAATATCAAAGGAGCACGATTTCTTAATTCAAGAGTTTGTTTTTCATGTGTACGTTAATTGTAAAGAAGTATACTCTGCATACTCCATCACGTGTGCACATATGTACACACACACACACACACACAGAGCCCCAGTTGGGATACCTCTGAACCGTGGCAGAGTAACAGCTTGAAACCTTGCAGAGACATTTTAGAGTGACATGGTAATCTGCTGGTAACAAACCAACATGGTCTACTAACTGTCATTTCTGATGACCAGAAACTTCGCCATTCTGAAAGATATTAAGTAATGACTGGGTGGGAGTCTCTGGACTGCAGCTCTTCACATCACTTCATTGAACACATACAACTTTGGTTCTCAAAGCCTGGCCACTAGGCTAGCAACATCAACATTACCCACAAACTAGACAGAAGTGCAAATTCTTGGACGTTGCCCCCAGATGTACTACTCCACTAGAAACTCTGAGCTTGGAGCCCAGCAAGGTGTGCTTTGTCAAGCCTTCCCAGAGGTTCTGATGGACACTAAGTTTGAGATCCATTGCCTAGAAAATCAGGTGTATTATCACCACTTTGTGATGAATGCATGGGGCTGAGAAAAGTAATACAATTGTCCAAGTCACATGGAAAGTGAATGAGATGAGAGATTTGAACCCAGACAAATCTCTAGAATCTAGTCGCATAATCACAATACCGCATAGCTCATTATCAGAGGAATGAAGCATGAAATAAATCAGTGACTCTCAGGCAAAAACATGCAAAGCGAGTGTGGGAGTGATCCTTCTAAATCTCAACAGCTGAGCTGTGATGACAACCACAAGGAACAATGACACTTCTCAGAAACATAAAATTTAACTTAAATGTCCACCGAGATTGGGGTAGTTAAATAAATCATGATGCACCCATGCGATGGCGTATAATGCGGCTCTAAGGGTAACATTTGCCAAGGTTTCCAATGACCTACAGAAATACTTAGGCTATAAGAAGGGAATAAATCCAGATAAAAAGTCAATCAGAGACTAGGAAACCAGTGTGGGCAGTTTTCCAAAGCATGACATGTTGGTACGGATGTGGGAAACCGGGTGACTTCACAAACTGTCAGTGAGAATGCAAATTGGTATAATTACTTTGCAGGATAAATAGGCAATAGAGATTTAAATTTTAAAATACATGTGCCTTATGACCCTAACTCTCACTTCTTAGAATTAATCCTAGAAAAACACCAGCGCATGTGCCTAAAGAGACAGGCAGCATAATGATTATCATTGCAGTTTACTTTCTAATGAGAAAAGTCTGGGGAAAAAGTCTAAATGTCTATGATTATGCAGATAGAATAAATAAATCATGGTAAATCCATATTGAGGAATATGATGTGGGCTCTGGAGTTGGACTTGTCAGAATCTTTGTGAGTTATGAAGAATGTAAATATACTTCAGATGTACGAGACAGAGGACGGATGGATGAGAGATGAGAGACAGATCCTTCGTGTAGGTTTCCAAGAGATATTGTTGAGTTAAAAAAAAAAAAAAAAAAGCAAGTTTCAGAAAACGGTTAAAGTATGATGTTACTTATGAACAAAGGAGGTGAGGGAAGAGAAGACCAAACGGAAAATCCCATAAGAACACACACAGTTATCTGTTTCAGTGCATATTTTCATCAAGCAGTATGTAAACAAACAGATAACACCACCACAAGACTCTGATCCCACTTTGGGAGACAAAGAGCCCTTTCTTACTGGTGCAAAGTGTGCATCGGGGTCTCTGGCTTCTCCACCTGCCCGTAGCAGGTGACCTTGGTCTCAGGGATGTAGGAGAACTTCTCCAACATGGAAGACGCAGCAGTCGTTAGGATGCCGATTCCGTCCCTCACTCTGGCCTCCAGGGTGTAGTCCCAGTCATCGTAGGAGACTGAAATGAGTCCTGATGGAAACTCTTTGGGGATGAGCTCTGTGTTCCCAGAGACCAAGCTGGGGATGATCCAGAAGAAATCATACCCGGTGAGGCCAAGGGAGCGAGCCTCACTCAGGATGAGGACAGCCTCATCTTTGGAGCAGTAGAGCAAGATGACAGAAGAGTGGATTTTCTTTAGCTGAACTTGCGTCTTTGCATCCTCAAATGAGGTGTCCAGGGTGATCACGTTCTGCATGTCCCAGCCCACGAAGCTGTTGTCCACGGTGGTCTTGACGAAGCTGATGAACTCCCTGTAGCCGGGGAAGATGGTGGTCACCAGGGAGAAGACATGCCAGTCGTAATCCTGCATGATCTTCAGCATGACCGTGGCTTGTTGCTGGATGGACGCACCAAACTGGAAGAAGGTAGACGTCGGATCCTGCCAACAAGTAAAGAGAAAGTGAAACAGAGGATGAGGCAGAAGGCAGGGTATATAGAACTGCATGTCTTTATGGGTTTACAGAAGCGCCCTCCTAGAAGTCAGGGAAAATAAATCACACATGTATCAATATGCAAACTTTCCTGAGCACCCACTGTGTGCCATACTCTGGAACAGACACTGGAAATACACAAATGAGAGAAGCCCCATACTTGGAAGCCCATAGCCAGGGATGGACATCTGCAACTATTGCTTGCTCATCATGTACCCTCATTTTCCTCCTGTTCATCCCCCTCCTTCCTCCTTTGAGTCTATATGGTTCCAATGGGACAAATCCTACCTGGGCCCGAAGCTCATAACTGGAAAATGACTCCATGCAGACAAAATAGCATCATCAAAGACAGACCAATTTCTGATGACACATGTGGAGCTCCTGGAGCCTGCCATACCTGAAGCTGTTTACCCTGGATTTCTTGGTTATATGAACCACTAAGTTCCAATGTTCACATAAGTCCATTTAAGTAGAGTTTCTGTCACTTAAACCAAAGACTCCCATGTGATACAGAGTATAAGAAATACTATGTGAACATCCATCTGCTCAATAAAAAAAAAAATTTGTTGCCACCTTACAATGTGCCAATATAATTTTAGATGTTGAAGAAATCCTGGTATAGGAGACAGACTTAGGCATGGTCTCTGCCTTCACAGAGAACTTAAGGGAACCTAAGGAAGAGCAACTTCACGAACTGGGGCCTGAGACGTGTGTATGGGAAGTTGAAGGAGTGTCCAGGTGAGCAAGAGAAGAAATGAGTGGACATTACAATCAGAGGAGTCCTGAGGGTACATTTTTGGCTATTTAGGAAACTTCCAAAGAACTCATTGTGCCCCTACAGTAGGGAGGATGAAATTATGTTGGAAAGCTTGGCAGGAAGCCCATTTGTAGGGCCTCAGAAGCCATTTCCAGAGGCGTAGACTCTATCCTAACGTAAGGGGAAGCCCCTGAATGTTCTTGCATTCGAAAATGACAGGGTAATTTATGCTGGGTTAAAGGGCTCTACCGGTCCTACCATCTTCATTAATCTATGATCAGGAGAAAACATTTCCACTAAGCAGTGGCTGGTGATATCTGGAGTCCTACAACTTACATCCTGCCGTCACGCCCCTGAACTCATCAAATCTCTACAATGACCCTATGAATTTGGTCTTGCCGACAGGGGCAAACGAAGCTCAAAATGACCACAGGACAAGTAAGCATCTGAACCCTAGCTCTGCGATTCTGCATCCAGCCCCTTTCCAACACCCAACGACAGGCTTCCTGGGATCATCTGAGATCTGCATAGAGCAGATGCTGAAGCCATGTTGCTGACTGGCTGGCATGGTGCAAAAATGCCAACTAAACAGAAGGTATGCCTCTGTGTTGCAGCAAAACAGGATTTCACAAATGCTGAGATACTTTCTTTTTTTGAAAATGGAAAGAATTCTCAAAGGTCCATATCATATTACAGCCATGTTTTTATTTTGCATTCTGTATTTATCACATGTATTTAATACAATCTCAATAGCACAACTGATAAGATTCTATTTCTGTGAGTGTGTGTGTGTACGAGAAGTTCCCATCAGATCTATGAAGGCAGAGACCAGGCCTATGTCTGTCTCCTACAGGGCAAACATTTGCCATGGAAATACTGCTCTTTTCCCAAATGCATGAGTTTAGGGGATAATTTGAGTGAAGTATGGCCCAAAGCCTACAAAAAAAAAAAAAAAAAAGGAATAAATGCTTTTTGGGCCCTGTCCAATATTACAGTTCTATGAATCGTACCTAATTAAATCAATTAAAGTGGGTAACAGATTTAAAGACTTTGGATAATTATCTTTTTCCCTATAGTAGCTTTTGGAGAAATCCAATATTCTTGAATTGATGAATCGTTTTAAATCTCATCTCAACAGGACCATGAACTCCTCAAGGACAGAAATTTTTGCTGTCCTGATCTTTCTGTCCCCAGAACCTGGCAGAAGACTTGGCACATGGCATATCCAAATATGGACAATGAAGAATTGATGAGTGAATGAACGTGTGAATGAAGGAGCCCAGGAGGCATTCTTGGTTTAAACGGAAAGTAAGAAGGGGAGAATTCAGTACCTGAGCTTGTATTCTGCCTGGCTCTTGACTATCATGTCCAAAACAAAACAAAAAACTTTCAACATCATCACCTATACCTGCCTACCCCGAGGAACTACTCCTCCGCCCAACCCCAAAAATATATTTCGGCATATTTTTTACTGATCAGGAGGAGAATATTAAAGTCCTATCAACCTCAGCAGTTGTCCATAGAATGAATTTCATTAAAAACACACACACAAAAAAAAAGCCAACAGTATAAAAAACCCACTAACAGAAGACGGCAGAAAAGTCTGAAGGCAGGTCCATTGTCAGCCTCGTGCTGTATCAGGGGGCCTCCTGGGATGGGAATGAAATGTTCTGAACTTAATTACAAGAGACATGTAATAACCCCCATGGGGAAATGACGCCCCTGAGGGAGCCGGTCCACAGAGCTGCCTGATGCCGGCAGAAGGCAGTGCAGCAGCATCTTCTGGTGGTGAGTGCATGAGGAACAGAGTTCTTAACAGGGGGCACTCTGAGGGGCAGGGGGAACCCAGCAACAAGGTCTGTGAGACAACCCAGGTACACACAGTCCTCCCTCGGGACCACTGGGGTTGGTGTGGAGGCACAAGCCAAACGTGCTAGAGCCTGATGGGGTTTGAGACCCAGTACCCTGAGCTAGACACAACCAGCATGACCCATGCGAAGATGTGCGTACGGAGTGCAGCTGTCAGCAAATGCTGTCTTCTCTGGCTCTCCACATGTAGAGGAGGTGAACTTCATGAGGGAGAAAGATAATCATAGGAACAGCAATTCATCTGCCCATAGCCAGCTCGGCACAGGCCATCTGTGACGGAGTTATGTGCAACAGCCCTCGCTTGGGGCTGTCTCCTTCCTCTGCCTTGCAACTCTTCGGCCCAGGTGGGCTCTCCCATTATACTCTGTTCTGATCCTAGAGCGTCTCCTCAGGATGGAGACAAGCGTGACTTCTAGGGTCACACTGCCTGGCTTCAGTCCTCATCGTGCAGCCTTAGGGAAACAACTCACAACTTAACCTTTCCAAGCCTCAGTTTTCTCATCTCTGAAATGGGTGTGGCCAAGATAATAATTACTGTAATGAACACGCAGAAGCACTTACCCTATGAGAGGCATGTTGCTCAATAATTTCTAGGTACTGTCTCATTTAACACCACCCTCAACCACCTTACAAAGTTGGTACTAGTACTATGCCCATTTTACAAATGAAAAAAAAAAAAACCCAACAGACTCAAAGGTAGAAAAGAGTGACTTTTCTGGGGTCTCACAGGGAGTAAATAAGGTTTGCCTATCTTCAAGATCCCCAAGCTTTTCACCTCTCCACTACTGTTACCAATAATGAAAGAATCAAATGATCTTCCTATATCAACGCAGCCTGGGCGGTGCCCTTCACATAGCAAGTGACCAGCAAATATAAGCTACTATTAATTTTTCCACAGTACAAGTACCCCCTTGGTATCTCACCCAGCAGATCGTGGTACTCTCTCATAGAGGTAATTCACACTCTGGACTGAAAGCATCTCGCTGTGTCTGTAGATGCCTGATGGGAATCGCTTTTGTGACCATGCCACTCTCCTGCTCTATAGTCATCAATGGCTCCCCTGGGTATGCTACATGAAGTTCAAACTCCCTCACCACCCCGTTGTGTGCCTCACTCAAGCTTTATAGTTGAAATATCATGGGGTCTACCACACCTGAGTGCGAGCCCTATCTCTGCACTAAACTGGCCATGTGACTCTGGGTAAAGGCATAACACTTCTGGGTCTGAGTGTCTGCACCTATAAAATGGGAATAGTGCCCAGCATCCCACAGAGCTGCCATGAGCACCATCCGTGCCTAACTCCAGCAGTGTCAGAGCTCTCCTCCATGTCCCCACTCCTGTAGCCTGCAAAGACACCGCCAGAAATGTAAGCCATCTCCAATCCAGTGACATGCTAGTTGCACATCCCACCATCCCCCACAAACCAGCGCATTCTTTTTGAACCCAAGGGGCCTGCAAGACAAGGAGAGGGAACTGGCTTTCCGCACAGTAGTGAATCCGTGCTTTGCAGAGAAACCATCACTGACGTCCTTCCTCGGCCTCACGCAGTTACCCTGCCCCACTTCAATCTTGGTTTGCTCTGTAAACTTCAAGACCCATTGTGGACCAAAGGCATTGTACACCCCTCGTGGGGACAGAATTAAGGAGTTACTTGCAAATCATAGTTGCAGAACAAGGCCCTGAAGAGGCCTTCACAATTAGCTTTGGTTTTTCTAAGGTGATTATATGGACGGGCAGGAGGTGATGAGGCATCTGGCCACACTCCCATGACCTGGCATCTGATGTGCCAAATGGCCCTTTCTTTCAAGCCCCTGGACACCCTTCCCATTCCCTGCCTGGGTGGTAAGGTCGCCTCTCCTGCACTCACCTCCTCCTGCCATGGCTCAGCCTGCACTTTTCCGAGTCTACAGATCTCTGACCACCTCCGGCACTCAGCTTCCTCAGAATGTGCAGCCGGGGGAGAGGAACAGATTTCATACACCCACTTTGGTTCTGAAGCAAAAGCAGTTCTCTCCCCATGCTCCCTGCTCTTCAGAAGACAGAACAAACTGTTTCAAACCCAGAGCGAGGGAGGCAGGGGGTGTGGGATTCTGGGTGTCTGCTCTAGACTCTGTGCTTCAGTCACACCATTAACTGAGGTCTCATTCCATCCAGTCTGGAGCATTGGATCATGTTCTAGAAAGTTCCAGAACTTGCTGAGTCCCCAGGCTGACACCCTGATGCAACAGATACCAGGGCCTGATGTTTAACAGAGTCAAATAGCAACTTTCATTTCACTCACACATTCACCATCGTTACAAAGCACACCCACACCTGTTATCTCTTTGTTCCTGACTACCCAAAAAGTAAGGCAAGTGGTACAACCCTCATAAATGGTATTCCCTTGAAGACAAGGGAAGAGAGGTTAAGTGATTTATGTGGCTGTGAGGTGACAAGGGCTCGGTAACCCAGAGACAAGCCCGCTGCTGCCCTGCACACGTTGGCTGCCCTGGTTCCTACACATTAAAATCACCTGGAGAGCCATAACAGAAATAACTCAGGTCTGGGCCCCACGCCCATCAGGTTGAAACGGGATTCCTGTGACCTGAGCATTTCAACTCCAAAGCTGTTTTATTGGTTTTTCTCCATCTCATCTCTACAGTAGGATGGGTGTTATTCAAGTACATCTGACACACGGTAGGGGCCTGATGAAGAGTCCGTGAGGGGGCAGGGGAGCAGGAAGCTTTTGCCCGCCAGGAGGCGCGCGAGAGTTTGTGGCTGTTATCAACCCTGCACCCGTGTGCACAGCTTATTTTGCTGCTGCTGCCAGGATGGGCCCCCACAAAGAAAGGAAAATGATGCGGTAACACAGTAAGGACCAAGCGAGAGTGCTTGGGAATTTGCTTGCTCCTGCTGAAGGACTGCCCCGGTGAGCCCTGAGGTGCTTCCTTGTTACTCTCAGAGTGGCGTAACGGAGCTTTTAAACGTGCTTTATTTTAATTTCCATGGATGAATGGAGAAGTAAAGGTATCAAATGAGGCTGATATGCCGAGGATGCCGATGAACAGACTTTCCGCAGGCACATCAGCTGAATCTGTCCCACTGGAGACTATACATCTCATCACCACCCAGCCTCCCTCCCCTTGGGTACCATCTCCCCCCACCACCTCCACCCTCCTCCTCCTCACCATCATCATCACAGCTAATATTCACTGGGCACATCCCATATGCGGCACTATGTAGCATGGTAGTGGGAGGTCTCATTACTGTCCCCGTATTACAGGTTTTCAAACTGAGGCTCAGAGGACGTATATTGCCCAAACTCATGTACATAGTACTTGGCCGAGCCAAGGTTCAAAGCTAGGCAGTCTGAACCCATAATCTGCTTCCAGGTGTACAGAACAGGTGTGCACATGTGTGTGTCTGTGAGAGAGAGAGAGAATGAATAACCACCACTCAATTTCTCTCAATGCATCCAACCAGAAGAGAGAATCCCCCGCGAATGGGATGACATCAGTGATCTCATCTGCCACTGGGGATAAGAGAGGAAAGGGTACCCAGGTACCATTTCTCAAAATCACATCAGATCCATTGCCCACAAACACCAAATTCCACTCCAAGCAACCCCTGCTCGTAGGACCATTGTATGATTGACATTCTGCCCGCCATGCTGCTCCTCCCAGCACAGGAGGAAACGTCTCTTCTCACACTCACCACCATTTCAGTGTAGGGGCCTCCATGCCTTCCCAGCACCCCTCACGTTTCTTTCTTTTTCCTTTCCCTATTCTACATGCTTGTGTTCAGAGCCACGGCAGGTCTCTCTCAAACCGTAGAGGGAGCCTCCTGTCTGGAGCCCCTACCAAGTCTGGCACCCTCCTCCCACCCTTCCTCCACGCTGCTACTGGAGCTAGCTTTCCAAAGTTCAGATTAAAGCATTCCCCTGTCCTCCCCCCCAACTTAAACTTTTTTTTAGCAGCTCTCATAGCTCACAGCAACCTCAAACTCTTGGGCTCGAGCGATTCTCTTGCCTCAGTCTCCCGAGTACCTGGGACTACAGACGCCCACCACAACGCCCGGCTATTTTTAGAAGAAAGTAGAAACACACTAGCCCCATCCCAGTCTGGACTCAAGAGTTAGGGTCCTGCACCTACTGCAGTGCCCAAGAGGGCTCAGGTACTCCATAAACAGGGATTACTGGGTGAGCTCGGGAAACCAAGAAGCGTGTGTTTGGCAGGAAGACCAAAGACTGCATTTGCTCCATCCAGCCTTTCCCAAGAATGCATCAGCTCCACCACTTGTGTCATAGAATTCCACCCCAAGGCACCTCCATGCATTGGGCCATTTTGTCATTCATATTCTATCCCCCATTTCACTCCTCTTAAGAGGACATCCATCAGCATTCTTTCAAAATAACCTCCCCCCACCTTTCTCCTGCTTGCTCTTTCTTCTCTTCAAATAAGAAGTTTATTTCTGGGTTCTGTTCCATTATTCTACGTGTCTACTTATGCCAATACCGTGCTGTTTGAGTTCCTATCACCTTGAAGTCCAGTAATGTGATGACTCCAGTGTTGTTCTTTTTGTTTGGGATTTTCTTGGCTATTCAGGCCCTTTTCTGGGGGCACATAAATGTTAGGATTGTTTTTTATAATTCTGCGAACATGCTATTGGCTATTTTGATAAGAATTGCTGCACTGAATCTGCAGGTTTCCTTGGGCAGTATGGCTATTTTAACAATGTTGATCCTTCCAATCCATAAGCATAGGATGTTTTCACATTTCTTTCTGTTGTCTATGATTTCTTTCATCAGCAATTTGTAGTTCTCCTTACAGAGATCTTTCACCTTCTTGGTTAAATACATTCCTAGGTTTTTTTGTTCTTTTCTTTTTTTTTTTGCAACCATTGTACATGGCATTGAGTTCTTGATTTGGTTCTCAGCTTGATAGTTATTGCTGTGTAGAAATGCTATTGGGTTTTGTACATTGATTTTACAACCTGACACTTTATTGAATTTCTTTTTAATTTATTTCAGATTAACATGAGGGTAAAAATGATTGTTTGCATTGATTAGGTAAAGTTCAGGTTACAGTTAAGCTGTTCACCCGGGGGCTGTGCTGTAGACCCTTTCATTGTGCATATTAGGTGAGAGCTTACCAACACCCCCCTTCTCCACCCCTCCCCCCTTTGAATTTAATTTTATCTTTTCGTTCATGTGGGCATGTAGCTGTTTATCTCTTGATTTCATGTTGGTATTAAGTACATTGTATACTTGCTTTTCCATTCTTGTAATACTTTGCTAAGAAGAAGGATAATTTATTTATCAAATCTAGGTGTCTTTTGGAGGAGTCCTTAGAGTTTTCTAGATGTAAAATCCTTCTTCTTCTTTATTATTTTTTAGCTTTATTGAGGTTTAACTGATAAATAAAAATTGTTTATATTTAAGATATACAATGTGATAATTTTACATATGTATACATTGCAAAATGATTACCATAATCAGGCTAATTAACATATCCACCACTTCACACAGTTATCTGTGTGTGTGTGTGATGAGAATATTTAAGATGTACTATCTAAGCAAACTTCAAATATACAATATCATTAACTAAGGTCACAGTACCATGCACTAGGTCTCCAGAACTTACTCATGTTACAACTGCAAATTTGTACCCTGTATCCAACATCTCCCCATTCTCCTCACCCCCAGGTTCTGGGAACCACCATTCTATTCTCTGTTGCTATGAGTTCAACTTTTTTATATTCCATGTAAATGTGAGATCACACAGTATTTGCCATTCTGTCTCTTATTTTCACTTGATAGAATGTCTTCCAGTCTCATCCACATTGTCACAAATGGCAGGATTTCTTTTTCTTTTTTGAGATAGAGTCTTGCTCTGCCCTGCTCCTAACTACTGCACCTCGGGCTAGGGTGCCGCAGCATCATCACAGCTCACTGTAACCTCAAACTCCTGGGCTCAAATGATCCTCCTACCTCAGCCTCCTAAGTAGCTGGGACGACAGGTATGTACCGCCATGCCCTGCTAATGGTATTTTTGTAATGTAGAGATAGGTCTAGCTATGCCGCTTAGGGTGGTCTCAAACTTCTGGCCTTAAGAAATCCTCCTGCCTTGGCCTCATAAAGTGCTAGGATTAAAAGTGTGAGCCACTGCACCCAGCCTCCAGAACTTTTTTTAATTCCTTAGACAAATTTAATGCCTAGGGCTGAAAATGCTAATGTAATGCTTCAGTATCCCAGGCTACATGTGCATCAGCTGCTCTGGGGAACTGTTTATACCTTCCGGTTTGCAGGCTCCACACCACACCCACGGAATCAGACTCTCCTCCGAGGAGCTCTGGAGGATGTATTTTTCTCAGGATATGCAGAATATGCTGGTGGATGACAAGACTTAGGTACCGCCAAGTACAACTTCCGTATATTCTAGATGAGGAAACTCAGGCTCCAGAACCTTAGATGACTTGCTCCAAATTTTACATAAATCAGTAGAATAGACATGGGGCTTCTTGACTCCTAACTTGGGGCTCTCTTTCCTACATCACGATGCCTTCACATGTGAAGTGGTTTCAATAAAGACAATGCACAAGGAACGGGGACTCTACAGGAAGAACGTGGGCTTTGCACACAGCCCGCCTGGGACCTGCTTCTTACTGGAAACAAGTCCTTTAATCTCAGCCTCTGTTTTTCCCCCTGAAACACGGAAATGATAAGAACAGTAACCGCCTTCCTGGGTTGCTGTGCATATTTTGAGAGATGACGCACACGAATCACTTGGCACATAGAAAAGGCTTGGCCAAGTGGACTTGGTGGAGAAAACGGCTGCCTTGTCCGCGCAGCCCTGAGTCCCAAGCCCACTGTGGGCTTCCCAGTGCCTCCGCTTCCTGCTCATCCTTGTCTTCTAAATGTTCAGAGTCTTTGTCTTTGCTCCCCCTCCTCAGCCCCACACTGTACGCGAGAGGTACAAATCTTGTCTGCCCCTCACACCAAGAGTTCTTGAAGGCAGGGACAATGCCCTGCGGAGTCCTCTACCACCTTGCAGACCTGAGCCACTTGCTCGGCCACTGCTTTGGGAATGAGACTGGCACAAGTATTCCGAGTCTGCAAGGCGGCCGGCGGGCAGGAAGGACTGGATCCCAGGGCTGCTTCTGTCTGAGCAGACCTGCCAGATCTGTGGCTCTAGGAAGAAGCATTCACTATTGATTGCCCTTCACTCACTCCACACATTTCACAAGTTCTGGCCATGGGCCAGGCATGGCTCCAGAAAAGTGGATCTGGGGAAGAGAGGCCACCAAAGACAAGGCCCTTGGTTTTACTTTTTTTTTTAAGAAAGAAATGAACAAATAGGATAATTTCAAGGAAATCAGATGGAGTCATGGTTCAGGAGAGGGATGGCAAAGAGCCCCAGTCTGGGTCATCTGCTGTAGCAGGCTGAGTCAGCCAGGCAAAGCCTGGGGGTGGGCGGGCGGGCTGGGGTTGGAGAGTTATTCCTTTGCAGTATATGTGGAAATAGGAAAGGGGTTGGCAAGTTCAGGGAGCGAAAGAAGGTCAGAGCAGCTGAAGTTGAAGGAGCAAAGGAGAGAATGGTGGGAGATGAGTCAGGAGAGGAAGCAGAGGGAACATCACACATTGAATGCCCTGCAGATCCAGATAAAGGCCCTGGATCCAATTCCTAGCTTAATTTTATTCCAAACAACTCTTCTGCTAAATGCACCGATGTTGTCTTCCCAGAAGCTGGGAGAGAACTTGAAACTTTGGAATTTTGTGTAAGCTAGCCTTGTTCTTCTCTCTGAAAATTTGCCCTGTGCCAACAGGTGACCCCATGCTGAGGACGCAGCAAAGCACATATCTGTTTGCTGTATCATTTAGTCACCTGCACCCAAACCACAAATACCGTGGCTGAAACTATCACATCTTCTGGGAATTCCAGACCTTGTCCCAGTTCAGCATTGAGAGTCACATTTCCCACTCGCAAGGACTGCAATGCTAGAGGAAAGAATATCAATACAGGGAAGGATGCATTGCTTGATTCCTGCCACAACTAGTTCAGGACGCCCAACAAACTCTACTTAATTAGAACCACACAATGATTGTTGCTCTTGGACCCAGCCCTGCCAGTCAACGGAGACACCTGCTGGGATTCAGGCCCTTAATTCTGTGTAAGGACACAGCAGAGGCCCCAACTGCTTTCACCTGGTGCTCCATCCACCTGCAGGTGAGCATCTGACTCCAGGAGTCCAAGGAGAATTGTTAGCAATTATGCCTTGTTGGAGGTGAGGTCCAGCTATTCTCACGCAGAAAGGCCAGCTCCCACCAAGCCAGAGAAAAATTCTACCTGACCAGAGGCTATCAGGTCAGGTCTCTGAGGATCCAGTAAAGTTAAGTACAAGGGAGCATTTTTAGTTTGCCAGCCCTGTAACTGGACAACTGGCCTTCTCTGGGCACCTAAAGCCAGCTGTTGTTTTTTTTTCAGATCCCTTTTCTTTTTATTTTTTAATAAAAAAATTGTATTTACTTAGAAGAATTCAGAATGTCAACAAAACAGCTTGCAACTTTTTTTTTTGCAATGACAGAGTGGTATTCAGTTAACAGAACAACAATTATTTCATATAAGCTGCATCAGAGACAACTGAAGATGAAAAAACTACCATCCCCATATATAACTAATTTGTGCTGTGCACCAACAAGAACCTGCTTTAAATTTCCATGCCAATTTACAACCCCCAGACTGTACCAGGCAAGGTTAGTGGCTGTTGAAAATACCACCAGGACAGGGCTATCTAAAGATACATTCGGTAGTGTGTTAGCTATACAAAAAAAGACACTGTACAGTTTAAAAACAAATCTTACACAGTCTTAACATTTCAAATTTTTTTCTTTAAAAAAAAAAAACTGGTCTAGAACCAACTTATCCATCATCTTCTTCTTCATCACCTTCCTCCTCCTCTTCATCCTCTTTGCCTTCCTTATCTTCCTCCTCTTCCTTCTTTTTCTTGCTTTTTTCAGCCTTGACGATTCCTTTTTTCATTGCATCAGGCTTTCCTTTAGCTCGGTCTGCAGCAATATCCTTTTCGTATTTTTCCTTCAGCTTTGCAGCCTCCTTTTCATCAGGCTGCTTGTCATCCGCAGCAGTGTTATTCCGCATCTCCCCCAGCTTCTTTGCAACATCACCAATGGAAAGGCCAGGATGTTCTCCTTTGATTTTGGGGCAATACTCAAAACAGAACAAGAAGAAAAAGGCCAAAGGAGGCCTCTTGGGTGCATTGGGATCCTTGAACTTCTTTTTTGTTTCTCCTTTAGGAGGGATGTAGGTTTTCATTTCCCTTTCATAACAGGCCTTGTCTGCCTTTGCCGTATCTTCAAATTTTCCTTTCTCTTTAGCAGACATGGTCTTCCACCTCTCTGAGCACTTCTTAGAAAACTCTGAGAAGTTGACTGAAGCACCTGGGTGCTTCTTCTTGGGCTCCTCCCGACAAGTTTGCACAAAGAATGCATATGATGACATTTTGCCTCTCGGCTTCTTAGGATCTCCTTTGCCCATGTTTAGTTATTTTTCCTCAGTGAGGCACAAAGTCGCCCAGGGCCCATCCGGCTCTCACTTGCTCCGGCGCTGTCTCTATGGAGCTCAGTTTATTCTCAGATCCCTTTTCTTAGTGAAGGTCTCCCTAAGCCACATGAAGGACATTTGTTATTCTGACCACTGGGCATCCATTCTTCCTTTCCTGATCATATTGAATTTCCCCTGGGAGACATCATTTCCCCTCTCTTAGTCAAGCCAATTGGCTCATCCAACCTCCAAATTGTCAGTAATTAATTCAAAAAGTAGGAACATGTCCTAACCTGGTCCAATCCAAGTGGTCCCCAAGATTCATGGAGAAAGTCACTAGGAAAAGACTGTTCCTTTTACAGTCAGATTGGAATATGGAAGGCTGTTCATCCAGAATTTCTGGGCACCACCTGCCACTATACACCATTCTAAGAAGGAAACCACCAGATCCAAAGGCAAAGTGGGAAGATGAAGAGTTATTGGGTCCTGAAATCCTTTCTAGATCCTTGTTCAAGCCACACCTGAAAGCCAATGTCCTCATTGTCAATTGCATGTCCCAATTAATTACCTCATTTTGCTAAGCCAATTTGAATTAATTTTTCTGTCACTTCCACTCAAAGATTCTTGACACCAGTTTGGCTAGGGGGAAAAAAAATGGGGAATAATGTTACTCATTCTTCACTCATCTTCTGGAACTTGGATCAGAGGAATTCAAACTATAGAGCAGTGGTTCTCAACTTTCCTAATGCCTCGGCCCTTTAATACAGTTCCTGTGGTTGAGAACCGCAGCTATAGAGTGATGTGTTTCCTTCCTTCATCTTTCCCTTTTCTCATCCACACTTCCTTCCCAGGGCCACTTGCCTCTTTCCCTATATCTCCTGCTTCCCTGAATGAGTTCTTCATTCTTCTTTTGTTTTTTGTTTTTCATTAATATGCTGCTGAGATTGGTTTCTTCTCAGAGAGTCTGACAGCCACAACTGCCATGACCCAGACTTAAGACGTGACAAGTTGCCACCAATAATAATCGCTTGTCATTAAGCTCTTCTGGCAAAGAGAAAACCGTACTAGTCCCATTCATTATGTTTTTGTCTCTGGCTGTCATATATGCAGGGGCTGCTGCAGAACTGAAGGAGGCAGCTTTATTTTTGGAAAAGAAGGAGAGGCTGAGGCTTCCCCGTAACACTTGCTAGGGGCAGGCCACGGTGATAAAAATTATATTAGAAATGTCCTCTTCAAGGACCCCCCGGGCAATTGAAGCAGCTTCAAAAATACACTACTGGGACCTGATCAAACTAAAAAGCTTCTGCACAACCAAGAACACTGTAAGTAAAGCAAGCAGACAGCCCTCAGAATGGGAGAAGATATTTGCAGGTTATGTCTCTGACAAAGGTTTAATAACCAGAATCCACAGAGAACTCAAACGTGTAAGCAAGAAAAGAACAAGTGATCCCATCAAGGCTGGGCAAGGGACTTGAAGAGAAACTTCTCTGAAGAAGACAGGCGCACGGCCCACATACATATGAAGAAATGCTCATCATCTTTAATCATCAGAGAAATGCAAATCAAAACTACCTTGAGATATCATCTAACTCCAGTAAGATTAGCCCATGTCACAAAATCCCAAGACAAGAGATGTTGGTGTGGATGTGGAGAAAAGGGAACACTTCTACACTGCTGGTGGGAATGCAAATTAATACATTCCTTTTGGAAAGATGTTTGGAGAACACTTAGAGATCTAAAAATAGACCTGCCATTCAATCCTATAATTCCTCTACTAGGTATATACCCAGAAGACCAAAAATCACATTATAACAAAGATATTTGCACCAGAATGTTTATTGCAGCCCAATTCACAATTGCTAAGTCATGGAAAAAGCCCAAGTGTCCATCGATCCACGAATGGATTAATAAACTGTGGTATATGTACACCATGGAATATTATGCAGCCTTAAAGAAAGATGGAGACTTTACCTCTTTCATGTTTACATGGATGGAGCTGGAACATATTCTTCTTAGTAAAGTATCTCAAGAATGGAAGAAAAGGTATCCAATGTACTCAGCCCTACTATGAAACTAATTTTTGGCTTTCACATGAAAGCTATAACCCAGTTATAACCTAAGAATGTGGGGAATGGAGAGAGGGAGAGGGGGGAGGGGGGAGGATGGGCAGAGGGACGGTGATTGGTGGGATTACACCTGCGGTGCATCTTACAAGGGTACACGTGAAACTTAGTAAATGTAGAATATAATTGTCTTAACACAATAACTAAGAAAATGCCAGGAAGGCTATGTTAACCAGTGTGACGAAAACGTGTCAAACTGTTTATAAAACCAATGTATGTTGCCCCATGATCGCATTAATGTACACAGCCATGATTTAATATTAATAATAAAAAAAAAGAAATTTCCGCTTCAAAAATGTTTCACTGTTCTCTAAGAAATGTCTGCAAAGAGCTCCAAGCGAGCGCTCAGCCTCCAGAGGACACTGTCTCTCCCTGTGGGAGTTTGTACGTCCAGGTTATTAAAGGCACAGACACCCTAGTGATTTCTCACAATTTTTAAATATTAAAAAAAGACAAAAATGATTATTAAGCATGGCAGACATGTAGACCAGAAACACCTGGGTATGAAGAGGAAAGAGAAGAGAGGGAGTCAAATGAAGATCTTTGGTAAAGAGAGAAGGAAGGCGGGGAGAGAGGGAGGGAGGGAGGTAGTATTTCCTGTACCGCAAATACTTAGTAATTTCATACCCATTCCATATGTATGGGCTTTTTTACACAGACAGGATGCTACTACACATATTATTCTGCCCTCTGGACAGTGCGTCATGGGCCTCTCCCACATCAGCACATACATAGAGCAGAGCTGATACTTCACCCCACTGCCTGGCGCTCCACTGTGTGGCTCCACACCCTTTATGCATTGGTTCCCCACTGGTGGTTGCCTCCAGCATCTCATGAATAGCACTCCAGGCTGCAGCAAGCCTCCCCACTCAAGATCCCCGCACACCTCGGCCAGGGGGTCCACGGACTCGAATCTCCAAATGGAACATCCAGTCAGAAAACTGTTGGCAAAGATTAACTGATATGGAATTTTTTTTCTTCCCTGTTGCTATGTCTATTTTTTTTTACTAATTTTTATTATGACAAAATGTAACAGAACGTTGGTCATGTTAACCATGTTTTAATCATGTTTTACTGTACTGTTCATTTAAAAAAAAAAAAAAAAGGCACAGACACCCATGTCAACTAGAGGCTCAAGTCTTGGCTCTTTCTCCTACTAGTGTCGGGGCCTTGAGCAAAATCCTTATACCTCCTAATTTAGTTTTTCTCAATTTGAAAAAGAGGGAATTTTAATCTCTACTTTTTAAAGGTTGCTGTATGAGGATAATGCGTATATTGCTCTTAGCACATACTGAGAGCTCCATTAGTGAAAGCTGTGATTATTGTGACTGTTGTAATCAAGAAAGAATCAAGCACAATGATGGCAACAAAACCCCAAACACGGCAGCCCACCAACACAGCACTAATGCAAATACAAACAGTTCCCCTGTGGCTCTTCCCTGCCTGTCCTAACCATGGCAAGGAGCTCTTACGGAGTCCAAACACTGAGCTGAAGGCAGGTGGATGGCCCTTGCCAACGTCAAAACAGAATGTCCCACATCCCAGGGGCACTTTCAGTCCTGGGTAAATGTGGATGATCAGTCAGTCACACAAATGTCCTTAAGTGCATTTACTTAATCTTCACACTAGCCTGTCAGGGAAGGTATTTCTATTCCCATTCTATAGTTAAGGAGGTTGAGGCTTTAACTTTAATGAGTATAGGAACCACCTGGGGTCTTGTTACAATGCAGAGGGAGGGAACTGAGGCTTTGCCCAAAGCTCCCAGTGGAGCCCCTGCTGCTGGTCCAGGAAGGACCAAGCTTTGAGTAGCAAAGTTGCAAAAGGAAAGTCACAAGTCTAAGGTCGAGGCAGTGAGCATCAGCAAGTGAAGGTTCAGAGCTAGGGGTGGACTCCAAAGTGGCCTCCAACCATGGGGCCCAGTGACCTCTGTCTCTCCAGGGAGGAAATGTAGAGTGATGCAAGATGGTGTCTGGTGTCTGACACCCTCACTGTAGTGCGCCTCCATCAGGCCTCCTAGGCGGAGACAGCTACGTGTCACAGCCTGTCAATCCAGCATCATCTTACCCAACAAAGCACTTTCTTTCAGCTTTGAGTCAAAATGTACTGTGTGGTGGAGAAGGAAGAGGGGCCATGCTGGAATGAACCACCCCATTCTGGAGAGGGAGCTGGAGCCACATAGGAAAGCTTAGAACACAGACAGAGAACCATTAGGCAGACGGTGCCCATGGCCATCTGCTGGGTGGAAAATGACCCCACCTGGAACATAGCCCACCTTCCTTGCAGGCCTACCCTACTGCTTACTAACACAAGCAAGTTGTAGAGTCTTCCTGAGCCTTTGTTTTTTGTCTATAAAGTGGACCTGTTGGTTCTTTAGCAACCTGGGGTGGGGGGGTGCTGGGGTATCCGTGACATGGTGATGAGCAAGAGTGATGTGAACTGAAAAGCAGAGAACAATGTGGGAGCTCACTGAGTAAATAAGGAGCAGCTGCCACCTCCTCCATCCCCCTCAACCCCCACAATGCTCCCAGAACACACTGCCCAGCCCTCTATTGTCATCATCACCAGGTATTTTGTGTTATTTTAAATATCTGTCTCCATGCGACCAGATTAATGCTAATTCATCTCCACAGCAACAGCACCCAGGCCAGCTCATGGTTTATGGTGGAGCTAACAACGTATATGCTGAAAGTAAAAGTAAGTGAATGGATGGATGGATTCATACATGCATGAATGAGTGGAGGATGCATAGATGAATGGATAAATGATGGATGGATGGATGAACAGTCAGGTGAATAAAAACACAGATGAATGGAGGGATAGATGGAGGGATGCACAGGCAGTGGGCTGCATGACTAGATAGAGACATGGATAGATAGATAATGAATGGATAGATGGACGGATAAAAGGATGCATGAATGGATGGAAAGATGCATGATGGATGGAGGCACAGAAGGATGGAGAGATGCATAATGAATGGTTAGATAATGGATAGATGAACAGATGAATGGATGTGTGAACTGGTGGAGGCATGGGTGGATGGAAGGATGAAGGCATGGATGGATAGGTAATGGATGGATGGTCAGAAGCAAGGATGCATGAATGGATGAATTCATGGATGAGTTGAGGCATGGGAGGATGGAGAGATGCATGATGTATGGTTAGATAATGGATAGATAGATGAATGGATACATGAATGGATGGAGGCAGGCATGGATGGATAGACAGATGAATAGATGTATGAATGAAAGTAGGGATGCATGGACAGATGGATGCATGAATAGATGGAAACATGGATGGATGGAGGGATACACGGATGGATGGATAGATAATGTATGAATGAACAGATGAATGGATGCATGAATAGACAGAGGGATGCATGGACAGATAGAAGCATGAGCGGATGGATGGGTGGGTGGATGGATGGATGGACAGATAGGTGGGTGGGTGGATGGGTGGATGGATAGGTGGATGGATGGACAGATGGGTGGGTGGGTGGATGGATGGATGGGTGGATGGATGGATGGACGGATATGTGGGTGGGTGGATGGGTGGATGGGTGGATGAATGGATGGATGGATGGGTGGATGGGTGGATGGATGGATGGGTGGATGGATGGATAGATGGGTGGAGGGATGGATGGATGAACAGATGAATGGATGCATGAATAGACAGAGGAATGCATGGACAGATAGAAGCATGAGTGGATGGATGGGTGGGTGGATGGATGGATAGGTGGATGGATGGATGATGAACAGATGGGTGGGTGGGTGGATGGATGGATGGATGGATGGACAGATGAATGGATGCATGAATGGCTGAAGGCATGGATGAATGAATGCAAAGTGATTTGTGCTTATAAGAGAGTGAAGAAATATAGAATATTCAGTGAAAAAGTGTAGCTAAGGTAAGCGCCCATAGATGAAGTTAGGGAGAGTGGGATTTAAGTGGGAGTTGCATGGAGGGGGGACTACGAGCTGAGGAGCTCAGAGACAGGACTGAGTGTCTGAAATATTCGATTCCCTGGCTAACCAAACTACTATGATCTGAAGGCAAGAAATTAATACACAATTTGGGGGTAAATGGGTATTCCTCATTGTCTGAACTATTTTTGCTTGCTCTCTTAGAACCAAACAGATTCAGGCAAAGTGAACTCCCTCTCAGAGAAGTAACAGAATGAAGGATTTCATTCCAACAGGAATCTTGCTGCTATCAGAGCTGACTCAGGGCTCTCATGAGCACAGAGACAGATTGTTTCCCTCCCATAATCTCTAGCTCCCTCCCAAGCCCCCTTTCTCTTCTCCCATCCCAGCTATGTATCTTCTGCAAAAGCTTCTCTGTGGCACCTACAGTCATTCAGATGGTGTGAGGGAGCCTTAAGGTCGGTCACTTGAGGCCCTGGTCCAGGTAGAAAGAAGAAACTTCTGGGAGACTTGGATGGAGGAGGCATCCACCCACCAGCTGGTACCTGGAAACCCACACCTTGTTGCTCTTCCCAGGTAGCCAAAGTCACCAAAAAGCTTTGCAACCATCAGTCTTACCCCCCTGGCCTCATAGAACCTACAACTTGAGTGGGCTATGACAACAGCAGTTAGCAAAGAGGTAGCTTTGCAAGAGCAGAGGTGGGCAGAGACCCAGCCAAATCATGGGAGATGGTGTGGTGCAATGGGAGGCAGGAGGCATTCGGGTTCTGGAATGAGAACCAGATCCAAATCTAGGTCCAAATCTCTGCTCTTCCACAACATTACCTGTGTGACTTTAAAAAACTGCTTGATTCCCTTAAACCTCCATGTCCTGGACCATAAGCCAGGAGAAGCAACCACAGCCAGCCTCATGGATTAGAAGAGTTCATGTACTGAGGCTACCGTTATTGATTACTTATTGCACACCTGTCATGTCTTCCACATTTAATCTTTGATACAGCCCCATGAAGAAGGTAGTACTAATGTCAAAACCAATTAATTTGAATTTTATTGGACTCCAAAACCCTGCTCTTCACCTCTGACAACATGCAAACTTCTCCTTACCAATGTTTAACCTGTTTGCTCCCTTTCCTTGACCCTGACAGTGGCTCCTGTTGTGAACATACAGATACCACCTGAAGATCAGCCCTTCTCAGCCCTGCACACCCACAGCAGAGCCATCATCCCTGAATCAATAATTCCAGGAGATCAGCAACCTGTGACGTTTTACTTCAGCATAATATTCTGCTTGCTGACTACTTCCCCACTGAAGCCAACAAATACAGAGCTTTCTCTATAATTTATGTAGATACAGACACTTTACAAGCCTTAGATTTATTCATCTCTAATATCCATGGAGACCAGCAGGCCAAATATAGGATATCGTCCCCCTTTAATACAGCAATTCAGAATTCTCATGAACACGTTTGTGTGTGTGCATGCAAGTGCAAACATGCCAAAAAGCTAGTAGTTGCTTGTTCCCTCAGTAAGGGCTGGTCAGCCTGTCCCAGACTCACCTGAAACTCAAAAGAAGGGGATGAACTGGCTGTGACCAGAGTTCACCATCACAGTCAAACTCCAAACACAAATCCTTTTAGGAGCATAGACAAGGGGTGGGAAGGTGGAGATTTTAACAGAAAAATTGATGCTTTGAGAGCTGTTCTGAGAAATGATATAAAAGGGGAAATTGAATGTCAGCCTCTGAAAAGGCTTCCAAATTACTATAATATTTAAAAGAGAAAAATACAATCGATGATGGTCCATTTGTGTTCACGCTCCGCCCCAGGGCCCCCCAGTTGCCCTCATGCTCAGAGCTGACGTCAGGCAAGAGCCCGAGTGAGCGGCTATGTTCTCAACCCCAGGTAGGTTTGTCTTCCCCAGTGTTGTCAAAAACAGCAAGGACACCTCCCTGGAGGCCTCAGAGGCTGGGGGAGCCTAGTGACCACCCATCCCTTACCCTGAGGTATTTCTCTCTCTCTCTCTGTCTTTGCAGTTTTTGGCTGGGGCCAGGTTTGAACCTACCACCTCCGGTATATGGGGTCAGCACCCTACTCCTTGAGTCACAGGCACTGCCCCCCGAGGTGTTTCTTATTTGCCACAAACCTTGTGGCAAACATGGGAAATCTGTAGAAGGCCCATTTCACACAAAAATTAAGTCTGGAAGGCGGAGGAGGGCACTCACTGGCCTCCTTGACTCACCCAGGGAGGGAGCAAAAGAGCTCAGCTCACCCTCAATGGAGTCCAGTAGTGCTAAGAGCCACAGCCAAAGAAAGCTCAGGGCACCGAGGGAATCCAGAGGAAGTGGAGGCACCTCTAACCCAGAGAGAAGAGGTGCAAGGGTTCAAAATAGGTGACCCTGAGCTGCTTCTGAATAGAAGGCAGCCAGACGCTGGTAGGCTGGAAGGGTCTAGGCTGGAGGAGTCACACAGAGGACAGTGTGCAAAGCTGTGGACATTGTGGAAGACGACATGCACTGGGGGTGTGAGCAGCTTGGTGCTGAGGCAGAAAAAAGAAAACGTAGGGGAAGCCCGTGGTGGGGAAGGAGGCGGGGCCGAAGGTGGGTCCCAGGCTGTGAGGCTTGGGATGCAGAGGACCCTTGAATTTGCTCCCAGAGTATTTACTGCCTTTATATGCCATATAATTCATATGCTTTACTTACTATGTTTGATATTTCCTGCCTAATAGAATATGAGCCCCATGAGGTAAGGGATATTTTGTTTGTTTGTTCATTGACCCAAGTGCATGTAGCAAGGCCATATGGTGGACTCAGTACCTATGTTTGTGGAATTGAAATGGAGACAGTCAGATCATTGTTGGAAGGAATGGAGAAAGTCAAGTAAGAAGACAGTAAAAGAAGGAGTGAGAAAGAGAGGAAAAGAGGGAAGGAGGGAGGAATGAGAGAAGGAAAGAAGGAAGGAAGGAAAGAAGGAAGGAAGGGAGGGAGGGAGGGAGAGAGTCAAGCAAAATGAAAGTGAAACAAGGAGGGAGAAAGAGAGCAAAAGAGAGAAGGAGGGAGGGCAGAAAGGAAGGAGAGAAGGAAGAAGAACAAAAAGACAGAGAAAGGAGTGAGGAAAGAGTTGAAGAGCTAAAGTTTCCTGGGGAGGAGCCACCTGACCCGATGAGAAGAATCCAGGAAGGAATTTTTAAGCAGTGGTGTGACACTGATCGGATCTGTGTCTTCCAGAAGGACCACTCCGGCTTGAGAATGAAGAATGTCTCTGAAGAAGGAAGGAGGGAGGCAGGAAGACCTGTCCAGCACACTCCCACCAAAGTCATTCCAGAGAAGAGGGGAAGGCCTGAGCAGGATCATGGCAACACAGACAAAGAAGGTGAGGAAGGTTCAAGAGACACTCAGGCGGGAGATGCAGCCGGCTTCGGGAGCCGTCGTGGGCATGGAGGAGGATGGCCGGGTGACTTGGGACGTCCTCACCAAGAGGGAAGACACTGCTCCTTCCTCCCAGCCGCCCCGACGTCCAGCTCTGCAGCCAATACATAGTAACAGCTCAGTAAGTGTTTGCTGAATGAATGAGTTAGCAAGGCATGGAAGCAGACCCGGGTCGGGGAACGGGGAAGTGCACGTGGGATTCAGTTAAGGGCCAGCTGCTCACGACGCTGTGTGGGGAGCCCAGCACACAGCAGATGGACACGCCCGTCTAAAGATGAGGTTAGGTCCAAGGCTGGAGATTTAGAAGCTGTTCATCTGTAGGGGGTTGTGTGCAGCTGTGGATGACATCTCCTAACTTATGTGGCTGAGAGGAGCCTTGAGAACTCTGTGGGGAGCTCACAGAAAGAGAGAAGGCCTGGAAAGGAGGCAGAGAAGGAGTATGGGGAAGTCTGGGGAGAAATCTAGGAGTGTGACAACTTAGACGGCCAAAAGTAGAGTGCTTGATGGTGGGGGCAGGGTGGAGGTGTCCAGGGTCTGACAAGACCAAGACGGAAAGGCATTGTCACCGGGCACAGTGAAAACTCCCCTGGGGCTTTCATGTGAGTGAAAGGGTGGACACCAGGCCTGAGGGTGATGAAGGGGACGGTGGAAGAAGCCAGTACTTTCCAACAGCCTCGTGCTGCTTCTCCAACACAAGGGTAGTCCAGAGGCAGAGAGAGAACCCTCTGAATGCTGAGACTGATGCTCGGGTCAGGTGGCTCCCACTCCGCCTTCCTCTCCATCTCTATTCCCCACGTCCTCCACCCCTGACAAGGACACTTGTGCCGGAAACACAAGGCATCCCTGCATGCTAAAGAATGACTGTGGGAGGAAGACAGGCTGAACTCCTCACCAGCCTTCCCACTCAGGTAAGGTGCCCAGTTGGGGGAATGTCGAGGCCACTGTTCCTGCCTGGGGACTCAGCAGTGCAGGCAGCTAAGTTAGGAAAAGTCAAGATAGCTCCAAGGGATGAAACTGTCCCCCCTTTCTCTTCTCCCTGCATAGGTGATCTGGCCACTTCAGACGGTCCATTATGCTATGTCCCTGTTCACCCTCTACCCCACCTCCCTGGGGGAAGTAATCTCCCTCTCTCTCATTTTTAACCTTGACTACTAACTACTACTAACTACATTCTTGCCACGTACTCTGTCATGATACCTAATAAAATGACTCCTGAGAAGCAGAACAGGTTGCTTCAGAAGACCAAGTGAACATTTTTCCTTTTTAATTCCAAAATGCTTGCTTGCAATACACCCTCCATGTTGAAGAATGAGGTTTCTCAATTCTTTGCTCTGAACATCCCCTTTCACTTTGCAGAGAAAACATGAAACCTAATTGTGTCTTGCACCCCAGAGAACAGAAAGAAAGAAAACGTTGAATGTGCACACTGCGCGCAGATTGAGACAGACAGCTTCACAGACACTCTGGAATCGGGATGGCTGCTCTTTCCGCCTCACACACATGGCATCATCTTTCTGTTGATGTCTCCTTGTAGATTTGTTCCAAAACCCTCTGATTTGAACAGGACAGAGAAAGGAGCTTATTAAAAACCCAAGGCTCTACATTTGGTAGAGGAATACGGAAGGGCCACTGAACCCTCAATATGTTCATAGCCTGCACAGGTGACACCTATACAAAAGCTCCTGTGAGATGGCAGTTAGAAATCCTGGCATACAACCCCCAAGTCTTCATTGTATAATCCCTTGCCAAGCAAAATGTTCAGGCCACAGATTAGAGGTATTGCTGGTACAAAAAAGAAAAAGTTGAGATTTTAATGCACCTTCTGCCTCTAAATCAATCTATCTCCCCAACACTCAAATCCTTTCCGTATTTAGATAAATTCAGCCAAGTCAGGCTGGGAGACAAGCCCCAAAATTCAAGAATAGTCAAAGTCCTCCTCTCCCCAAGCCACTGTCCCATTGTTCACTGTTATGAGTGATACGTTTGTAGCAATTGGTGTCAGACTTCACTCTGCAGTTAGTATGCAAATAGTGACGGTTTCCCTTACCTGGAATCAGGATGATTCTGCAGACTGTCTGGTTGAGGTTGGATATGAGTTGGTGTCATCCCTGCAGGCCACTCAATAAACCAATTGCCTGAGTCAAAGGGAGAATTTAACCTTCTCAACAGCCTGAGCTTATCTCTGCTCTAGCACTAACCACTCAGTGTTGAATGGCTCCTGGGACAAATACAAAAACACCACTGTGTGGCCTGTAGATACCAGCGGGGTATCCATGCTGCCTCTGTCATCTGGTCTCAGGCCACACTCTCCTGTGCTTTCCCCTCCCCAGATGCATTGGCTTCTCAGTCTCCTGGTGCCCACCACAGGCCTTTTGCACATACTGTCCTATCTCCCTCGGAATGTTCCTTCCTCCTTGGTCTAACCCCTGTCCTTCCTTCTTTTCATTGCTGGATCATCATTTCCTAAGGGATAACTCCACAACCTCATTGGTAAGCCTCATTTCCTCACCTCTATGCTCTGCTTATATTTTCATAACACTTAATATGGTTGTTAACTAACATTCATTTATAGGCGTCTTTATGACTGTATGTGTCCCCACTGGAATATAAACTCCATTGAGGAAAGGACTGTGTGTGATGTCTTATTCTGTTCTTTTTATTTTGTTTTGCTAAACACTGTATCTCTAGCACACAGTAGGGGCCTAATTTCATTTCTGGTCTACCGGCTTGTTTTAAATGAAGTTAGGGGAGACTTGTCCAAGTATGTCTGGGTAAATGAACTCCTTGAGCCAGATTCTCTCCTCACCTCCAACTTCAGCAAACCAGGGAACGAGGCAGGCTGCATGGTGTCAGGCAGAAATGCCCAGAGTCTCACGCATCACGATGCCAGGCCACTGCCAGGAACGAGGTGCTGGTTTCTACCATCATTCCCACACCACCCCAGAAAGCTCTCTGCATCATGCTTGGCCGGTTTTGTTACTTAAATTCATGATCAAGATGCAAAATTACTCTCAAGGGCTTGAAACAGTCCCTCCTAGCTGCTACCAGGTAAACACGGAGATTGGTGTCAGGTAATTTAAATGAAATAACAGA
Source organism: Nycticebus coucang (assembly GCF_027406575.1). Classification (NCBI taxonomy): domain Eukaryota; kingdom Metazoa; phylum Chordata; class Mammalia; order Primates; family Lorisidae; genus Nycticebus; species Nycticebus coucang. The sequence goes on from NC_069791.1 coordinate 107,013,560, forward strand.
CCTTCTTCAAATGTACATGACACTGAGGTGAGGCATTAGAAAATAATCCATCGTCCTGTAGGCTTCCTTGTCTTTCATTCTTGTTTCTGTTGTTTGAATTTTTAAATTTTTAAAAATTCTCCTTATAAGCAACGTAATACCCATACTTAAAGTAAAGATGAATAAAAAGTCAGATTCTCGAGGGCTCTGAACCAGTACTGGTCTTGGGAAAGTCACTTTATTTCACTGATCTTCAGAGCTGCAGTGTCTTCATGAGAATGACAGACAGCGCCAGTCTTACCAATTTCTAGTACTGTACAGAGGACCAGATGTCAAGTCTCACATAACCGCATGTTCCTTTAATTCATTCATTTATTCTACTATTTATTCATCCCTACACCACCTATAGGCACTATGCTAAAGGCTGGAGGCCCAGTGGTGAACACAAATAGCTATGGAACCTGCACCCACAGAGCTTAGGTCTAGAAGGGGAGGCAGGCATTAATTAAACAGCCACATACATGTAAAATTGCTATTGATATTTAAGTTTTGCAGGAAAATGTTATAGTACTTTAAGGACCCACAATGTGGGAGACAGAGCTGTAGATGGTCAGAGACTTTTCTGAAGAAGGGACACTAGAACAGGAGTTACCTAGGCAAGGGGGAGAGGAAAGAATGCCTCTTATGAAGAGGGAGCTTCATGTGCAAAGGCCCTGTGGTAGGAGGCAAAAGTGTGAGGGTCTGAAAACAAATCTTTGGGGGGAGGGTGAGAGAGGCTTGTTCTCTGCTTACAAAAGATATTTTTATTTCTCTATACCTACAGAAAAAAAACTATTACCTTTCTTTTACTTCTCGCTTTCCCAAGAATCTTTTCACAGTTTCTATCTAATCTTTTTCAATAATTCCCTGGCTGCTAATCAGAGAAAAGGTGCTAATTTCCTTTAGCATGCCTTTGCTTTCCTGTGTGCACAAAAAGCTCCTAACTTCCCCCACCCTGGGAATGCCCTGGCCTGTGTGCTCCCAGCAAGAGCAGAACTTACTCAATGCCAGACCCCAGTTTTACACTTGCATTAAGAAAGCTGACAAGTTCGGCATATGAATGTGGAAACAAGACTGAACTCCAAACCCAGGGCTGCTCTCGCTGTGTGACACAGCCACCCATACCCCTTGGACTGTCCAAGAATGAACAAGGTCTTCCACTTCCAAGAACACTCCTTAGCTAGTGTGGTTTTCTTCAAGGAGACTTCCTTTTCACGCCTGCTCTTGTGAAACCCCAATTCACTCTGAAAGACTTACTAAGAACAAAGTCACAATCCAGAGTTGTTATCTGCATTCCCTGAGTAACCAGAATAGCAGAAATAAAGCAAATACAACCCGCAAGAGGCAGCTTCCTAGAGGAAGGGAGATTACTCAGACGATGCGATCATATCATACTCCACAATGGGCCAGAATGTCCAAGCACAGGAAAGCACACAAAAAATGATGGATGTCACCTCTCCTTTAACTGGGCGATTTAACAACCCCTAGTGGCCTATGACATCTCTAAAGGGCTTGGTGGTTCAGGTAGCTGCTGGACCTCTATAAACGTCACATGAGAACAGTTCTGCAGACCTGGACAGGAGGACATCATCTGAACCTCTTTCTGGAGGTTTCCAGCAACCACACTCCTGAATTACAGAGTGTCGTATTGGCCATCCCCATGAACAGCACTTGCTAATGATATGAAGATCTTCCCTAAAGGACAGGCTGGCCTGTTTTTCGTATTTATAGTGTGTCTTCCCTCTCAGTTCTATTGGAGAAGCAGAGACAGCAGTCAACTGCATTAGCATCTCAGTTCTGTTATCTCCAAGCTGGGTGACTTTGGGCAAATTGCTTAACCTCTCTATGCCTGATTTCCTCCTCTATAAATGGAGATAACTGTACGTTCTGCAAGAGTGACCATGAGGACTGTAAGTGGCAATGGATGGAAAAGAATCTAGCACACAAAGAACTCCCAATACATTTAGGTGCCATTGTAACCACCATCGATGTCATCCAGTCCATCCTGGACATACTAGCAAATCTGTCCTTCCCAAACGCCGACTTGCCACAGAGCTACTGCTCCCTCTTGCTGAATTGGGCAATGCTGGGTCTCTTTGTTGACAAACCACACTATGAGTTGCCAGACTTACTACTGACTACTACGCACACCGATCAAGTGCCCCACTAACCACACTCACACACATCCCACCCCACTCCATGTCTTTACCAATGGTTTCCACAGCCCCTATTTTCATAGATTTCATCTGGATAGTATGTCTGAGGAATAGCCCAGGAATCTGTATTTTTAAGCAGATTCTGAAACAAATCATCCTCAAATTGGCCCTAGAACCGATCCCATGGAATAGAAGCATCTTGCCAAAGTGAACTCTTAAGAATCCCAGAGAGATGGGAGAGAATGTTTGCAGTGTATTAGGTTTCAGTTTACGTACTACATATTCACTTTCATATCAAGTTGCAAGCTCCTAGGGCAGAAATTAGAACTTGAATGGCTTCATCCTTCCACCTCCCCTGATAGCACATATAAGAGGGGGCAGAATAAATACTAAAGTACAAACTTCCCCAGTGGATGATAAAGTCCATACAAGCGTGTGTTTGCTCACTGATATATCTCCTGTGTTGGACATACAGGAGATGTGCAATAAAAATTTGTTGGATAAATGAATTAGTGGATAAATATGGAGGAGTTGGTATTAAAAAGGCAGAAATGAGCAGAATTAGTGCTAATTTATGTTGATGCAGACAAATGTTCAGCTTTTGCCTCATAACACAAATTTTTACAGCCATTTTTTCCCTGCAGCACTGAACAACTGCTAGGGGCCTTTAAGCAGATGTGGTCTGTCTCAAAGCTACCCCATAGTTCTCATTTCCATTCAAATATTTGGTTTCAAGAGCCACAAGGACAAGTAATCATCTGGAACAGAGAAATAGGGTACATTTGCACTTCTGTGTCAAAATGCCCTGAAATCAGCCTCAAATGATTCATAACCCTCTTAAAAATATCTCCACCTCCCTCCACCACCAAGAGATTAGAAAGGCCAGTTTCATTTGCTTCCCAACCCACCCGCTGGCTTTCATCTCTGAACCTGGGTTGAAGCTCCTGATCTCCCATCTCCTCCTCCTATCTCCATCCTGTGCCCTGTACACCTTCCTACAGGAGCTCGTAACAGGCTTGCAGGTTCCACTTGATTCTGAAAATCAAGTTATGGCACTCAGGCTTTGGAATCTTTTCAATCTATTTGCAGAGCAAGCCTCATAGTATTTACAGATGCAGCCCAAGCTCCCCGCGTGCAACGTCTGAACTCCTCACCTGGAATGATGTATTCCAGGAGTTTCCGCTCTGATTTGTTACACAAGATTCCCACTGTGCTAAATCTGGGAGCCCAAGGAACCTGCAGGGACTTGTCAATGGTTTTCTTCTTTAATTAATTAAAAAAGTAGCAAATGGCATCAGACCTAGGAATGCATTACAGGCACGGGATCCAGCAACATCAATGTGCTGTGTGGCTTTCTGATGGGGAACCAACTAAGCTGGCTAAGATAAGAGACAGTAGAGCTCAGTGGGGAAAAAATGAACTTTATATTGTATCCTGCACATAAAACTGAAGCAATGAACAACGCCACATAGTTGGTAGCAATGAATGAATATTGGATGAAATAGATTATAGCCACTGAGCTTATAACAACCTAGGAAAAAGTTACATGAAAAAGTAGGATATAATTTTATGTGTACTGTGATCTTAACTGTATTAAATAACAAGTAATAAACTATATACAGAAAATAAAGCAAAAGGATAAATATATCCCCAAATATTAATGGCGATTACCCTTGGGATGTAGAGGTAGGATGCCTTCATATTTTCTTGCTTCTGCTTTTATGTATTTGTCAAAGGTTCTACAATTAACCTGTTTTCCTTTTAAATGAAAAATTAACTAATTTGAAAAATAGAAAGCCTTGGAAGGTAGGGAGAACATATGCTTTGGAGTCAACCAGTCCATCTTTTATTCATCGTATTACCTGAACCCAACATATGTAACTTTTGTAGCCTCAACATCCTGAGTTGTATACTCGAGTTAATAACATTTATCAAGTGAGTTGTTATCATTGTTGTTTTCATCTACATGAGATAATAGACGTGAAATGTTCAGCACTATAGAGATTGGTATAGAGTAAGCACGCAATATGTGGGAGATTTTAGCACCCAATAGACTGTTGACAAGTACACTACCTGTTCATGTTCCTGAGTGGCCCTTCATACGCCTTGACCATGAACCAGGTACCACTGAAATTGTCGTCCATGAGGAAGACATTCCAAGCCTGAATCACTGGCCACCACTCCGATGTAAACAAGGACCCATCATTCAATAGGAGGTCACAGCCAGTGGACTGAGAATTCATCTAATGATGTGGGGCCTCGCTAGTGGACTGCAAAAACCAAAACAAAATAAAAGCAAAAATCTTTCTACACTTGACATTATGGATGAAAGTCAAAAGCATCAGGTTAAAGCAAAAGAAAAAAAAGCCAGCCACAAAAGAATTCATGCTATATAATTCCATTTATAACAGAACAGAATAGAAATTTTATATAAAGAACAGGCAAAACTAATCTGCAGTGATTGAATTCAGAAGAGTAGTTATCTTGGGACTGGTGGGAAGGGAGGAAAAAAGAACTTTCTAGGGCACTAGAAATGGTCTGTACCTTGACCTTGGTGGTCACATGGTTGTACACACATGTAAACATTCATTGGGCTGCACATGAGATTTGGACATTTTACTATGTGTAAGTTATAACAACTCCATAAAGTGCTGTCAAAATAGGCTTTTAAAGAATTTTACAGGTTTGTTAACCCTCCACCTGGATTTATTAAGAACCTACTAGTCATTAATTCTTCCATTCGGCAGATATTTATCGCATAGCTATTACATGTCAGGCATTCTTCTAGGTTCCGGAATACAGCAGTGATGGACACTGCCCGCTGGGGCTTGCATTTTAGTAATCTGTGTTTCAGACACAGTGCCGCATCCTGTTTAAAGAGAGGGAGGGCTCGCAATGTAGGAACTGGAAGAACTCATAGTCTGGTGGCAAGACCACCACCGACTGTCCACTGCACTGCATGGTCACTACTGTGAAGGGACATGTAGATGTCCCTGAGACCCAAGAGGAAAGGGCCATGTGGCCTGATGGCACGTTTGGAGAGGGCTACTCAGAAGACAGAACACGACCTGAGAATTGAAGGAGAAAGAAGCACAGCTTGCCAGGTGGCTCTCTGGACAAGGCAAGAGCATCCTCCAAGGCTCATGTACAAAGGCACGGCTGCGTGAACGGATAGGGATGTCCAAGGATCCATGCAGAGTTTCATACTGAGGAGCTAATGTGAATTCACGGTGGCTCTGGAACCAACAGTCTGATTCTGGGTCCACCACTTGACAAATACGTGGCCTTGCACAATTATTCAATCTCAGATTCTTCTTCCTAAAAACGTGACTGGATGTTAAGCATTTAACTTGGGGTTTTTATGAGGACTTGATGAGATCAACCTAGTGAGTATTACTTTCTATTGCTGCTGTTACATATTCCCATCAACGTGGTGGTGCCTTACACAATATCTATGTATTACCTCACACATCGGTAGTTCTGAAATGTGAGATGGGTCTCACTGGATTAAACCAAGGTGTGACCAGAGTTGTGTTCCTTTCTGGAGGCTCCAGGGAAGAATCCACCTCCTTGCCTTTTCCATCTTATAAGAGGCCACCTGCCCTCCTTGGCTTGCAGCCCCCTCCTCTGTCTTCACGGCCAGCACTGCTACATTTCTCTGACCACCCCTCCATCTGCACATCCTTCTTTAATCACAGCTTCAAAAGGCTCTTCACTTTTAAGTATTGACAGGATTAATTTGGCCCCACCCGGCTAATCCAGGATCATCTCCCCATCTCAAAGTCCTAAACCTTAATCACAACTGCAAAGACCCTTTTGTCATACAAAGAAACATATTTATAGATTCTGGAGATTAAGGTGTGCCTATCTCTGGAGAGCCATTATTCTTCCTACCACATGTGATATGGCTGGCTTACAATACGTGCTTAATAATTGTTAGTTGCTATGATATTACTATTGCTGTTATTACATCTGCTTCAAGGTCGTGAGAAGGAAATGCCAGATCCTCTGGTGTTGATAGGCATGCAAATCTGAACCAAACAGGTTGTAAATCCTGGCAACAGTCAGGTCTTAAGGAATGACTCCAAAAGATGCAGAAATCTAGAGTTTCCATTTAAACAAAAGTTTCTAATAAAGTAATGTTTTTTCGCTAAACACTATCAGTGGCATACTCGCCTGCTGGCGGAACAAACACTGCATGGTGTCCTAGCATTGCCATATCAACGGCTAGAACAGATTCCTCTCCTAACCCCCTGTGCGTTATCAACCAGCTGGCCTGGTCTGAGTCATACACTCAGCTATAGCCTGGTGGTGGGTAAAGGAAACTCTGTAAACCATTTGCAAAGAATTCAAGGCAACTGGAGGGATGGAACCAAAAAATGCTCCCCGACATTGCCTCAACTTCATTAAAAGTTGGGAAGCTAAATAGCCAGGAAATCGAACACAAAGCATATTGGGCTGGGCTACGGCATAAGAGACTCTTTAGAGGGTTACTAAGCTCTCCCTCCCCAATTTTAAGCAGAAGCCACAATAGATTTTGGCCCCGCTTATTAATTTCTCCCCACTTTGATGGGACCACAAGCTCCATGAAAACAAGGATATTCCCAGGAAACCAACAGTTGGTCTTTGATAGCTGCTTGGTGGCTGGGATGCAGCCAAGAACCAGCAACAGTTGCTGAATTAAAGAATGAATAAGGAATTACCCAGGATCAAACATAGGGCAATATTTAGATTCTAAACCAGGGATTGACAACTAATGGCTCATGGCCGAAATCCTGCCCATATCCTACTTCATATGGCCAAAAGGCACAGCCATACTCGTCCTTGAATATATTGTTTGTGGCTAGTTTTGTCACAGCAGCCAAGTAGGTGGCCTCTTGGTTTGCCAAGCCTGAAATATTGACTCTCTAGCCCTCTGCATAAAACATTTGTCAACCCATGCTTTATAATATATTCTGGTAGCTCACTAGAATAATCTTGGGATCTTCTAGATATGGAGCGTTCTAAGCCCCCAAATCTGCATTTTTAACTAGTTTCCCAAGGTTTTGCAAAAGATTTTATCTTCAGAATCACCTGAAAGTCTCCTTACGACTAAGATTGATAAGATCTGCTCCAAGAGTTTTTGATTCGATAGGACTTACACAGGGCTAAGAAGGTGCATTTTTATCCCGTCTCCAGTGAACCGATGATGTTGGTTCAGAGTCCCCACTTTCAGAACCACAGCACAAAAGTTACCCATCACCTAATACTGCTTAAAAGTCACTCACTTCCCACATATTAGCTGTAGATCCTGTGTCCAGCAGGCCCCACGTTTTGAAATGTGGGTGAATTCTTCCTGCAATTCTATGGCAATAAAGATTCTGAAATATGAAGGCATTTAGAGGTGAAGGCCAAAAAGAAAGACACTTCATAACTGTAGCTTAAATTATTTCATATGTGTCATCACCTTCAAAGGTAATCCTCATCTATTATCTCATGCAGACTTCAGGACAACCCTGTGGGTAGGCATCATTATTGCAACATGATCCTTACTCCCATTTTGCAGAAGAAAATTAAGAGTCAAGAGCATTGAAGACAGATTCAAGTTCATCTCCCCACCACTCCCCCATCTGTTAAGTGACAGTCTCCCTAAGCTCTGTCTTGCTCCATTCTTTTTTCTCTTTTCTGGATTGACCTTTTTTTTTTGGCCTCTATTGACTTTTAAACCCTTGGACTCAAACATGCCCAAGTCTATCTGTTCCTAAAAGATAAATCCTCTGTAGCCCTGGCTCTTCTAGCCAATAATGTAATCATTCATCTTCTTTGTTCTGCCCAAGAGCAAGCACTCCATGCTCTCCAGTGTGGCCACTGGTCCACTCCACAGTTCCACACCTTCGTCTTCCACTCTCTTTAACCCAGTGTCAGCTGGTCTTAGTCCTTTCTGCCCCACAGAGACTCTGTGTCTGTCAGTGTTGTCCAATAGAGATACTGTGAAAGCCACATGTGTAATGTTACATGTCAATGTTGTCCAATAGAGATTTCATGCAAGCCACACATAGAACGTTGCATTTTCTAGTGGCCACATTAACAAAAGGAAACAAGTTGAGATTAATTTTGATAAAGTATTTTATTCAGTGCACTATGCCCAATATATTATCATTTTAATGTGCAATCAATATAAAACTGAGATAAAACTATATAAATATATACAACTATATAAATTGAGAGACTTACATTCTTTTTTATGCTAAATCTGAAATTCAGCGTGAATTTAATACTTATAGCACATTTCAGCTCACTAGCCACACTTTGAGTGCTCAGAAGCCCCAAGTAGTCAGTGGCTATAATATTACACTGCCTGGGTCTCTATGGCCAAGGTAACTTCTTGGTAGTCAAGTTTGATGGGGATTTTTTGGACCTGGTGTTACTGAATATTTCTTCTACTAATGTCACCCATCTTTTCTTCTTGCCACACTCTCCTTCACTGTTTCGGAAACCCCCTTTTCTCCTTGTTTTTCTCTTGTGTCCCTGGTCATTCCTCCTTTACTCACTTGTTAAAGAGTTGATATTTCCCCAACATTCTTTTATCCACTGTGTCTGTCTCAGTACGTCATTTACTTGGACATTTTATCCATTCTTTATGGTTTAAACTATATAGGCTGATGGCTCCCAAATCCATACCTCTAGGTCTGTCCACTCCTCTGACTGGGCTTCTATATTTCAATAATGGGATGTTCATCATGTTCCATAAGGCAATTAAACTCAATGCAAACTCTAAAATTGACCTTTTCATCCACCACCCACACCAATCAATGAATGATATCTCAACTTGCCAGCCATTCAGAAGCCCAGAGTAGTGGGTTTCAATACAAGGTGATCATGTCCCACCAGGGATCAGCTGGCTGAGTCTGGAGACATGTTTAGTGTCACAATTAGGGGAGAGTTGGGTATGACTGGCATCTAGTGAGTAAAGACAACAGAAGCTGCTAAACAGCCTACAATGCACAAGAAAACTCACCATAATGAAAAATTATCTGGCCCAAAATGTTGAGTTCCACTATTGAGAAAGTCTTCCTTAAAGCCTTAGCTACATTAGCACCACATGGGAGATGAATGAACGTGCTTTCCTCAGGACCCATCCCAGACCTACTGAACTAGAGTTCTCTAGAGTGGGGCCTGAGACCAGCATTTCAATAAGCTCTCCAGGTGATTCTTATACACAATAAAATTTAAGAATCATGCTGTAGGTATAACCAACCTTGATGCCAGAGAGATCCACTGAGTTCTTGTTCTTGTTACAGTTGACAGAGAAAAAGAAACTCAGATTCAAAATTTGAATAAGCACTTGACTTCAGCCCTCATGAACCAACTTCTGGGTCTCTAGGTGAATCATTTAACTCTGTTTTCCCTTCATTAGTTCTATTCCAGAAGAAATTAACCTACAAAGTTCATTGTCCAAAGTGACAAGTATTTAATATGTAACCTGCTTCTTAGCCCCAGAGCTTAGAGCTTATTTCTTCAGGTTCAAAGCTAGAAAATAGACCAGTATTTGGTACATTGTCCACTAGAGAGACTAGAGACCAGTGTAAGAAAATCCTCAAAACTTTTCTTCTCACTAACCTCAGTTTATATTTTAAAACATATGAAAGAAAGTGCTCTTGAGGTCAGGTGCACTTTAGTGAGATCCCATCTCTACTAAAAATACAAATATTAGCTGAGCATTGTGTTGGGTGCCTTAGTGCCAGCTACTTAGGAGGCTGAAGCAGAAGGAGCACTTGAGCCCATGAGTCTGAGGTTGCTGTGAGCTGTGATGAGGCCACCAGCACTCCAGCCTGGACAATAGAATGAGACTCTGTTTCCAAAAAAGAAAAAGAAAAAGAAAGAAAGGAAAGGAAAGGAGAGGGAAGGAAAGGAAAGGAGAAAAGAAAAGAGGAAAGAAAGGAAGATAAATACTCTTGAGATGTAAGAACAAAGGCATAGACTGACCTACTAAGGAAACAATGCTAGATTTACTCAGCTGCTGGAGAGCCCTCAGAAGAATCAGGTTAGAGGGCAAACAAATCTGAAATCCAGTTCTGGCTCTGCCTCAACTATGTAAATTCCAAAATTTCATTCCAGTTCAAGAAATATGTATCAAGCATCTCTTATGAGCCAGATAAATATCTAGGCACTGAGGGTATAATAAATAAAATTGGCAAATTTTTAGACTTTAAGGAAATTATAAATTGGTGAACTCTCAGTGGCAGAAATGGTGAATGTATCAAATATGGTCTCTGTCCCCTGAGAAACAGACTGGTTGGTGGGGAAGACAAATAGATCTTGTCATTACAGAACAATATAATGAATTCTAAAGTATTTATAAATGCTATGAAGTAATGGAGAGATGAAAGTTTTATTCACTCTGAGAGATAAAGGAAGTCTTTCTGGAGGAGGCAATTATTTGTGGAGATGGACTTGGAGAGAGATGAGACTTGAGGGAAGGGGACGCATTAGAAGGCTGTCTCAGCAATTCTGTAAAGAGATGGTGAAAGCATGAACAAAGGCCAGGGAATAAGAAGAGTAGGCAGTATCAAGTGGAGTCTATTAAGGTGTTCATAATCTTTTTTTCTTTTGCCATCTTTCCCATTGGCAAGTGGAGTTGCTATATCCTCCTCTTGAATCTGTCTGCACTGTGACTGTGTGACTGATGAGGCCTAACCTTTAAGAGAAATGTCAGCTTTCACATCCTCAAGCAACATTTACCCATGAGCACTTCAATTCAGAGTCTTATTCTGCCCACATTCAAGTGAGCCCACAAGCCAACAGCCAGTACCAACCACTAGCCATGTGCTAATCTTCTTGGACTTTCCAGCCCATTTGTGCTCTCAGAGGACTGCAACCCAGTGAACATCATATGAAGCAGAAGAACCACCCAGCAGAACCCAGTCATCCCACAGAATCATGTCTTATAATGAAGCAATTGTTATTTCAAGCTCCTAAATTTTGTAGTAGAAATATAAGAACATAAAACTGAGAGTCAGGACACTGAATGAGATAGCTGAGGGTAATGACATTTCCGTTTAACCTAACCATAAAAATGATCTGATTTAGTTTAGCTGCAAAGGCAGTTCCTGCCAGTCCCAGCAGAGTGGAAGGATGAGAAAGAGCAGCAGCAGATAGCTAAGTGAGTTCTACTTCTAGTATGGTAGAGTAAGATCCTGATAATTCCCTCTACATCCAAATGGGAAAAAAAAAAAGAAAAGTGGAAAGAGAGAGGAAAAAAAATTACCTGAATACTCTAGAAAATGAAATTAACTGGTAGATTTTAGAGAGGCATTTAAACGTGAAAGAAGGGCTCACCTTTTGAGTGAACTCTGCATTTTTTTCACCCAGGCCTGGTAGCAAGCAGGCTACTGTCCAAAAATGGTATTGGACAGCCCAACCTCTAGTAGGACAGCCAACATCTTTCTGGCCTGAGAAGATGAAAGTTAGAGAATCTGATGCCACCAAATATGAAGTAAAAATCCCAGAAAGAAGAGACTTAGAGAAGGGAATCTGTAAACTCTGCCCAAATCTCTGGCTAATCTGTGAATGAGGGATGAGTGAAGAAGGCTCAGAGTATTTAAACCCCCAAAAAGAACTGAGAATTAAGCTTCCACCCAACAGACAGAGTTAGAAATTTAAGTCTAGCCAGGTTAATTACCTGCTGAGACACAAATATGACACTCTTTGAATAAGCAGTATAACATGGAGATCCCACAATACAGCATTCACAAAATCTCAGTACAATTCAAAATTGCTTTACATATTTAAGAAAAATAGAAAAATGTGCCTATCCATAAGGAAAAAGAATCAACAGACCCAATATGACCCAGGTGTGAAAGTAGTTGTTATAACAATGTGCTTAATGAGGTAAAGGAAAATATGCTGTCAAAAAGAAAAAGATAGGAAATCTTAGCAGAAGAACAAATACAAAAATAAAATGAAAAGCCAGGTGTGGTGGCTCCTGCCTGTAATCACAGCACTCTGGGATGTTGAGGCAGGTGGATTACTTGAGCTCAGGCATTAGAAACCAACCCAAGCAAGAGTGAGACCCTGTCTCTACTAAAAATAGAAAAACTATCCAGGGGTTGTGATGGACACCTGTAGGTAGTCACAGCAGCTTGGGAGGCTGAGGCAAGAGGATCTCTTGAGCCCAAGAGTTTGAGGTTGCTGTGAGCTATGATACTACGGCACTCTACCCAGAGTGACAGAGTGAGACTCTGTCTCAAACTAATAATAGTAGTAGTGATAATAATAATAATAATAATAATAATAATAATAATATGGAAATTTAGAACTGAGAAATAAAATAGCCAAAATAAAGAATTTGCTGAATAGACTTAATGGGAAATAGAAATGGGATAGGCAAGATCCAGGGAGCTTGAAGATAGCAATGGAATGACTCAAGCAGAGGGGAATTTTAAAAATCTAACAGAGCAAGATCTAACACACATGTGATTAAAGTCCCTGAAAGAGAGAGAATGGGGTAGGAACAAAATATTAAGGAATAACAGCCACAAACAAAGTTGATGAAAGACATAAATTTATCAAATGAAGAAGCTCAGAGAATCTCAAACAGGTCAAGCATGAAGAAAGCTGTGCTAGGCATGTCACAGTCAAACTGATGAAAATTAAAAGAAAAAGGAAGTCTCAAAATTAGCAAGAGAATAGCGCGTTATAGACAGAAAACAATGATTCAAAAATTCCACAGATCTAACGTGAGAAATAACAAGAGACCAGAAGACATGTGCAGTGTCTTTAAAGTGCTCAAAGATAACCCCCAAATTCTATATTTGGTGAAAATGCCCTGCGAGAATGAAAGCAAATTAAGACTTTTCAGATGGAAGAAAATGAAGAGAACTCATTTCAAGAAATGCTGAAGGTTCAGATGGGGGACAGTCTGTCTACCATGTTCATCTGCACGTTCTTGGAGGTCGGCAGATGAATTGGCCTCCTGATTAAGCATGTTTTGGGATAATTTGCCCTTCTTTAGGCAGTGATCAAGTTCGCAAGTTCTTATATGTTAAAATAACACATTAATTTTGTCTGTGTATGGAGAGATTGAGGAAATAATTATAAAAACCCATACATAAAAAAAGACATTCTTGCATGGTTTACAGTCAAAAAAAAAAAAAGAAAGAAAGAAAAGAAATGCTGAAGGAAGTCTTGTAACACCAGAGGGAAATTTAGATTCCTTCAGGAATTAATAATGAGCACTTTAAGCATAAATAACTGGATGAGCATAAAAGACTAATTTTTTTGCTTGTTAAGAATAGGTATGCATGTGACTATTTAAAGTATGAATCTTTACATTGCTTTGTGGAGTTTTAATATATAGATGCATATTACACTATAGCATAATGGCTGGTGCAAGGCAGTGATGGGCTATATTGTATGTGAAGTGGTACAATATTAGCCCTAAGTAGCCTGTGAAAAACTAAAGACATTTAATGTAATCCCTTTAAAATGAGCAATCACTTTAAGGTGAAAATAGAGATAATTTTACTCCTTCCTTTCCAATTTGAATGCCTTTTATTTCTTTTTCTTGCCTAATTGTTCTGGCTATTATTTCTAGTGTTGTGTTGAATGGAAGTGGTAAGACTGAGCATCTTGTTCTGTTCCTGATCTTAGAGGAAAGCTTTCAATTTTCTCCGTTGAATAGGATGTTAGCTCTGGGCTTGTCATATAATGGCCTTTATTATATATATATGGAAGTGTGTTCCTTCTATAAATAGCTTGCTGAGTGTTTTTATCATGGAAGGGTGTTGAATTTTGCCAAATACTTTTTCTGCATCTATTGAGATGGTAATTTAAAGAAATGTCCGTGAAAAGCTAGTAAGTTAAAACCGGATTCTAAAATATTACAAAAATCCAAAGGAGGGTAGGTGTGATGGCAGAATGGCCCCAAAAGATGCCCACACCATTACCCCCGGAAGTTGTGAATGTGTTATGTTGCATGCAAAAGGGGATTTTGTGAATAATTCAGGTTACAGACTTTAAAATAGGGAGATTATATTGGATTATTCTAGCAAGCCTACTCAAATATGCCCTTAAAAGCAGAGAACTTTCTCCAGCTGGAGGCAGAGAGACATGGCAGAGGAGAAATCAGGGAGATTGAAAATGTGGAAGGACCTTGCGCCACCATTTCGGAGGGGCCATGTGGGAGGCGTGAGCAAGAATCCAGGCAGCCTCTAGGAACCTTTAGGGCCAGTCCCCAGCCCACAGACAGCAAGTGAAAGGGACCTCAGACCCACAATCTTCAGTTTGTGATCATTTGTTACAGCAGCAATAGGAAAACTAATACAATGGGAAAGAAAAAAAGAGAAATGAAAAACCAAGGGGAAATACAGAAAATAATAATAAGATGGAATACGTTAGGCCAAACACATTGATAATTGCATTAGATGCACTAGACTAACAGTCAGAAATTACTAAAATGGATCATTTAAAGAAGCAAGACCAACTATTCTTTAAAAGAGCTGCACTTTAAATGTAATGATACGGACAGATTGAAAGTGAATTAATGAAAAAAGATGGCCCACACAACTAGTAAGCATTAGAAGGGTGCAGTGTCTTCAGAAGCATCAGAAAAAATAGGCTTCAAAATCAAGAGTATTACCAGAAGGGCATTTCACAATGACAAAAGGATCAATTCACCAGACATACCAATCACAAATGTGTATGAATGGAGCCCCAAAATATATGATGGAATTAAAGAGAGAAATAAATAGCACCATAGTCCTAGTTTGCCCTCAACCACAGATACTTGCCATTACTTATTGTTAGCCTATAAATCAACTCACTTTTAAAATGCAATTAAGCTATTTTAAGGAAAATTGATAGCTTGCATACATGGGGAAGCCCTGTGTCACTTACATAAATAATCACTAGAAAATAATAAAATAAACTGCATTATTAAAATGTAGCTAGACACTATGTCATGCCTACTGTATAAGCCTATGTTCTCTAAGGCTGGGACCGCGTACACCTAAAGTTGTCTCGTTTACCTTAGGTGATGTGCACCCCGCAGTCTAGAAAACACTTATGTAACCCAGCTGTCTCATATGTGCAAAGGAGGGCACTAACTGGTCTCATCTAACAAGACAAGTCACTGCCAGATGCCCGAGTTCTGACCCTTTGTTGAATGTTCCTTCCTCTATAGTGCTGAGCCTTTTATTCGCGGTAAGAGTAGAACCCAAGCCTCCTCTTTAAAGTTAGTATTTAGAACTCAACAGAAAGCCACAAGCTCCAGGATCCTGAACCAACTCAAAGGGTCAGCTGTGATTAGAGCAGCCAGCATCCAAGAATATTCAGAGCCAAGTTTTAACATGACTGATGTCATCAGTGGAATTATAGAAAAATGGGAGTCAGGGCTCCAATTTTGATAATGGAATCACAGGCAGGAAGCTCCCGCCCCTGTCTATAGGAGCTTCACGAATGATGCATGTCCTCTGAAAACACTCTGCTGGGATGACATGTAGACTTATGCCTTGGAGAAAAGCCACTATCCAGCAGGTGGCCAGCCGGACGCCACGTCAGGTGACAAATGAGATCTGGAAACCAAGTCTTACCAGGCGAAAGCTGCCACATTAGTGGACATGGAACAGTTCATCCTGCTGGCACTCAGCTCACTGCTGCGAGGGAAGTTCATCTAAGGCCCCGACCAGGAGGGCCCAAAATAACGTCAGGTCTGTTTCCAGCAACAAAGACAGAGGTGACTCTCTGCCTTCCCTAAATGATCATGGTGATTCAATCTTTCTTTTTTTTTTCTTTCTTTTTTTTTTTTTTTGGCAGTTTTTGACCTGGGCTGGGTTTGAACCCTCCACCTCCGACATATGGGGCCAGCACCCTACTCCTTTGAGCCACAGGCACCACCCAGGTGATCAATCTTTCATCTACCACTTTGTTACCTGGACCCACTCAGTGTGAAGCTGGCATGAATGTTTTTGCCATAAGAAATAAGTAAGCAAGGAGATGGTCATGTTAGTCAGTTAGATGTAAGCGTTCCACACTGTATGTCAAATCAGCACTTTGTACCCCATAAATGCATTAATGTACAGAGTTACGATTTAATAAAGAATTAAAAAATTAAACAGATCTGATTTTGAATCCTGGGTCTGTCATTTGCTAATATTGAGGGATTTCAGGAAGTTATTTAAGCCTTTAAGTCTCAATTTTTTAATCTATAAAATTGAAGAAACAGTGTTTACCTCACCCTAAATGAAATAATTATAATTAAAATTAATTTTAATCGCATGCCATCTGCCAGATACCATGCTCAGCCCTTTATGTGTATTGGGGCACTTATGTTAAATGCAGAGAAGAGTTCTGTGCACCCACTAGGTGTTCTGTGAGCAACACACCACCTGCTCCAAAGCTGAGATTTGAAGGCAGTACTCAAGCAGTCATGGCTCACGTGTAGGCAACTATGCCACCAAATCTTATGTAGTGCTTATGTGAGTGGAACCCCACGCCTCCCCACACTCCCAGGCATGCACACACACTTCAATTCAGAAAGTTAGTTTTTACTCAGGGAGTGGACTTTGATCTACTCTCTCTTAGCCACCATCTCATTGCCAACAAAATAGGATATTTTTCTATTTTGTTTCTATTTTCTAATTCACAAAAGAAGAATGTTCTTAATGAGATTGACCCTGGAGCTTAACAACAAAGGTAAAGAAGGGAAAGATCTCATCCAAGAACAAGGCAGCTATGGCTTGAGAAGAAGACGGTGGGCTTGGAGTTTGCACTCAAAGCACGTGGATGCCAACTCTCTGCTTAGTGACTGGGAGAGTTTGGACTCATACTTCCCATTTCAGAGCCTTTCCTTACGTGCAAAATGAGGCAATTGAATATCACACTTCTAAAACACAAGGATGCAACAACATAAACAAAACAGAGGTTGAAAACAAAGAAGCAGCAATGGATTGTCAGAGTCTAGTGCAAGTTAGAGCAAAGTGTGATTGGGCTACAAAGCCAGGGCCACTCACTTTTCAAAGCATCCAAGGAGAAGCTCTGTCTGCAGAGGCCTGGCTCAGCCTCCTCTTAATCGGTGTGAACACGAGCTAAGTCCTGACCTCGCTTAGCCTCAGTTTGCTCACTGGAAAGGTGAGGATCATTCCTAGCCTTGCTGGGGTGGGTGTGGAAGGGTCTTACTACTAACGGTACGTCGTCTGTTCCTTAGTCCTCCTCCTCTTCTTCCTCATCAAAGCAGGGGTCTTCCCTCAGTGATAACATTAAATTTCCCCCACCCCGTGACCTGAGTAGGGTCTTTGTGACCTGGCTCAAGTTCACCATGAAAACCATTTCTGCAAGTAGGAAAATTCATTACAGGAAAGCAGAGAATCAACAGTTGGCTCCCCTTGGAAGATGAAAGCAGGTTGCTCCGTCTCCCAAACGGGTGCTCCACCGGAATCAGAGTCATGTCTTCACCGACTGTGTTCTGATGACATAACGTCGCTCCGGTTCTTCATCTCAAATAGCAGGTTACTCATCAAGACAGAGGGAGAGCAGCAGATGGATGTGACAGTAAATTCTGCTATGTACCCACAGACACTTCTAAGACATTAAAAAGTTGTGCCCACATTTCCTACTCCCACAGCGAAATCTGTGAAGAAATCCTGACATGGATTGCAGGAGCACGTGGGATCGTGCCACTCTCAGTGCAAGTCCCTGGCTCTGGTCACACCACGCACGGCTTAAGCCCACCTCTCCGATTATGAGAAGAGAAAGCCAAGAGGAGGCTAAGATTGTAACAGGTTTCCTTTATCTGCTTGGAAGGGACAGCAGAGCTGGGGTATGTGAGAAGTCAAACTCTTGTTCTATGGCTTACTAGCAATGTCACGAGAGGGCTGCCTCGGTTGTTCCATCTGTGAGACGGGAAGAACAGTGAGAACAGGTCCCGTAGTTGTTCTGAAGGCCAGATCAACTCCTCTCCCTCGGGCGTCTCTCCCTCCTTCCCATTATCCTCCAACCACAATAGACCCGGACAGGTTCCTGGCTGTGCTCAGCTTTTCCTGGCTCAGCGTCTTTGCCCTGGCTATTCCCTGTGTCTGGAAGGCATTTCCTTCAGCTCTTCCCATCCTTAGCGGCTCCCTCTCAGCCTTCAGATTTCAGCTTAAATGACACAGGCTCTTTCTAGAGCAGGGTCTTTGTTGATTAGTCTTTACCAGAGCTCTGTTTATTTTTTTTCTCTCATAGCACTTTTCAAAATCTGATCTGCAACTGTTTTTTTTCCACTGGTTCTTTGACATCTCCCCACACTATAATGTAACTTGGAATCCGTTCTTTTCATTGCATCATCTAATGTAATGCCAGCTATTTAAGGTTTTAATAAATATTCACTGGATAAATGTATGTATTAGAAAACAGGAACTGTCAAACCCTAAATACACATAAGGGATTAGGGGACTATGTATAGTCTAGATGTGATTGACATCTATACATATGTGATAAAAAGTATATCATGTATGCCTAAGATATGTATTCTATATGTGATATACTACATATATGTAACATAATATGGAAAGTGAAACTATAGACTCATTCCAGTGATACAAGAAAATTCCCCTATGTAACTAAAGGATGGTTTAACCCAGTAGTCCCTAAATCCCACAGCTAATTTAGAGGAGGAAAAGAAGTTGGCATAGGCTCCAAACTTTAAAAAGCTACCGCTTACTGTCACTGTCAGGCACCCACAAAGTGCAAGGAGAACTACAAGACAGGAAGTGCACAAGGTGGCCTTAGAATAAAAACTGCAAATGCCAGTCCTCCTGTTTGGTGTTCACTTCCTGGCTGGGCGGAGCCTTCTGCGATCTGAAGGCAGCACCAGCCAGGCCACACTCAGAATCTCCAAGGATGTCTAAAAGTTATTGGGCTGGTAGATTTTTGCCCATCTACAAGGATGAGGTCATGTATAGGGATATTTACATAAACTTAGGTCACTTTATATACTTTACATACTTGTTATTATGAGAAACGTCAAAGGTAAAAAAGAGAGAAAATAGTATAATGAACCCCCATATACCTATCACCCAATTTCAAAAGTCTTTGTGACAAAATCTTTTTATGTATATCTTTGTACATATTCTTAACAATGTTCTCTTTTCCCTACATTATTTTGAAGTGAACCCCAAATATTGTATCATTTCATCAATAAGACCCTCTTAAAACCAAGGAATCCCTTTTCTAATATCACCACAATGCTATCATCACCCTCAGAATTTCTTTTTAAAATCTTAATATTTTCAAGTGTCTGGTCTGTGTTCATAGTCCCCTGATTATCCTAAATACTTTTTTTTAAATATTTTCTTTTAATTAGAGTATGTACAAGGTCCATGTATCAAGATCTGTTCATGTGAGTCTTGAGCCTCTTTTAAGGTACAGGTTCCACTTCTATTTTATTATTTTGTTTCACTGCATTTTTGTTTGGAAAAACTGTGTCTCTTGTTGCAGTTCCCCATAGTCTGGGTTTTTACCATGGTCTCATTTAGCGAGATTGTACCCTCTCCTGTATTTACTGAAAATAAATAGTTCATCCTTAAGGCAGGTACAGATTTCATTTATTCTCTCCAAGTCTGTGTCATAGGCAATGCGTATACTTCCTCCAGGAAATGAAAATTTTTGTTTTTCTCTATTTGTAACATTAGTAGGCATTGATTCTCATTGCCTGGATCCATGAGCTCATTAGAGTTTTCATCTCAAATTCTCAAATTCTACTGTTCCTTCTTCACTTATTAACTGGAACAGTGTAAAAAAGAGAACTTTCACTCATCAACTATTTCACAGAATATGCATAAATGTCGTGTTATTCCCCCTTATGCAGGTTTTCAAAACAATGAATTGATTCCCTAACATCCTTCAAAAGGGTTTTCAAAAATATTTTATTACGTGGTGCATCTTACAAGGGTATATGTGAAACTTAGTAAATGTGGAATGTAAATGTCTTAGCACAATAACTAAGAAAATGCCAGGAAGGCTATGTTAACCAGTGTGATGAAAATGTGGCAAACGGTCTATAAAACCAGTGTATGGTGCCCCATGATCGCATTAATGTACACAGCTATGATTTAATAAAAAAATATATTTTTTATTACAAATTCACGAGTATAATATTACAAACCTCATGGATTTTATGTGTTTCAATCCTTTCCACTTAGTATGCTCATTAATGCTCAAATTAATGCTCAAATTATCCACCTTCCCAGCGGTTTCCTTCAGTGGGAAACAGAATTTAGAAACCAAAGTCAGAGTGCTAGAGGAGCTTATTGTTACTGTGTTGGCCACTGCTCTAGAGTATACATATGCTTCGTTAAAATACATCATAAGTTCATACTGATAGTTTTTATTTTGTTATATTTTTATTTATGTTTTCAGAGACAAAGTCTCACTCTGTTGCCCAAGCTGGAGTACAGTGGCCTGATCATATCTCACTGTAACTTCAAATGCCTGGGCTCAAGCCATCCTCCCACCTCAGCCTCCAGAGTAGCTGGGATTACAGACAGGCACCACCACATCTGACTAATTCTTTAAATTTTTTTGTAGAGATGGGGTCTCACTATGTTGATCAGGCTGCTCTCTAACTCTGGACTTCAGGCAATCTCTCCACTTTGACCTCCCAAAGTTCTGTGATTAGAGGCATGAGCAACTGTACTCAGGATATTATTATTATTAAATAATAATAAATATTATTGGGCAGCACCCATAGCACAATGGTTATGGCACCAGCCACATATATTGAGGCTGGCGGGTTCTAACGCAGCCCGGGCCTACTAAAACAACAATGACAACTGCAACAACAGTAATAGCCAGGCATTGTGGCAGGTGTCTGTAGTCCCAGCAAATTGGGAGGCTGAGGGAAGAAAATCACTTAAATGCAACAGTTGGAGGATGCTGTGAGCTGTGACGCCACAGCACTCTACTCAGGGTGACAGCTTGAGACTCTGTCTCAAATAATAATAATAATAAATATTATTATATTTAATTGATGCATAATAACTGCACATTTATGGGGTCCAGAGTAACATTTCAATACATGTATACAATGTGTAGTGATCAAATCAGGGTAATTAACATATCCATCACCTTAAATATTTGTTGTTTCTTTGTGTTTAAAACATTTGAGACCCATTCTTCTAGATTAAAAATATGTAATAACTCCCATCCAAGTACTAACAGGCCCAACCCTGCTTAGCTTCCGAGATCAGACGAGATAGGGCGCGTTTAGGGTGGTACGGCTGTGCCTAACAATTGCAATCAGTGTAACCTGGCTTATTGTACCCTCAATGAATCCCCAACAATAAAAAAAAAAAAAAAGATATGTAATAACTTTCTGTTACTTATATACTCTGCAGTCCTAGAGACCTCTTGAACACGTTCCTCCTATAACTGTGCTCTGGCTCCTCATCACCCTCCCTCCCCAGCCTCCACTAACCACTGTGCTGCTCTTCGCTTCCATGAGATCAATGTTCTTAGTTTCTACGTAAGTGAAAACATGCGGTGTGTGTTTGTTTATTCCTGGCTTATTTCACTTAACATAATATCCTCCAAGCTCATCCATGTTGCCAGGAATGACAGGATTTTGACCCTTTTTATAATTAAGTAATATTCTGTTGTGTATGTATACCACATTGTCTTTATTCATCTCTTTTTTTTTTTTTTTTTTTTTTTTTTTGTGGTTTTTGGCCAGGGCTGGGTTTGAACCCACCACCTCTGGCATATGGGACCGGCGCCCTACCCCTTGAGACACAGGCGCCGCCCATTTATTCATCTCTTAATGGGCACTTAGGTTGGTTCCGTGTCTTGGCTATTGTGAACAGCACTGCAATAAACACGGGACTACAGAGATCTCTTTGACACGCTGACTTCAATTCCTTTGGATATATATCAGCATTGGAGTTGATGGATCGTATGGTAGGTCTATTTTTAGTTATTTGAGGAACTTCCATACTGTTCTCCATAATGGCTGTTCTAATGTACATTCCTACCAACAATATATAGGAATTCCACTTTCTCCACACCTTTACCAGCACTTGTAATTTTTTGTCTTATTGATGATAGCCATTCTAACTATGGTAAGAATGTCACATCTCACTGTGGTTTTGATCTGCATTTTGCAGACAATTAGTGATGTTGAATTTTCTTTTTTTGTAAACCTTTTGGCAATTTTTATGTCTTCATTTGAGAAATGTTTATTTAGCTCATTTGTCCATGTTTAATCGGATTTTGTTATTTTTGCTCTTGAGTTCCTTGTATATTCTGGATATTAATTCCTAGTTGGCTGTAAATACAGCCTGTGTATTTGAACCTGTGTTTGGGGGTTTTCCATTCTGTTCCATTGGTCTTAAGTGTCTGTTCTTATGCCACACACTGACACTTTTTATTCATATTCAGGACTTAACCTCTTCTTTCTCTCAAGACAAAAGGCCATCAACATAATTACTAATTTTACTTATCCCACATTATATGCAAAAAAGTCTCAGAAAAAAATTATTACTATTTCCTACAATACTGAAAATGGCATGAGGTTTTGCGGCTGTTCTTTTTGTCCTTAGAGCATATACATTAGATGTGCACAAAGTTGCATTTTAAAGTCACCTTCAAATAGTTCTTTTCCCTGCGGCTATCACAAAAATTAGATCAATTGGTTTCATTTTACTGCAATACTTAGAAATTGCTTGTTTATTTTCATAGTTGGTTAAAATGTTCATATAACTCTCAAATAAAATGCATAAAATCGTATATATTCAAAGAAGTCTGGTTTCTGTTCCCTCTACTGAATTTCCTCCCCTCTCCCTAGGCAACCATTATATTATATCAAAGACGTGTGTACAGATGCAGGGACAAAGACAGAGGCTCTCTCACTGTGCAGCCGCTGTATTTGTTCAGCATCTTATTTTTAGATATACCTTCACATTTAGGAAGATGTATCTTTAAATTCTGACAGTTATTTTTTCATACCTGTTACATGTTAAGTTATGTCTCCCTCCAAAAAATTATATGTTGAAGTCCTAATCCTCAGTACCCCAGAATGTGACTTTATTTGGACACATGGTCTTTATAGAAATAATCAAGTTAAAATGAAGTCATATGGGTGAGTTCTAATCCAATATGACTATTGTCCTTACAAAAAGCTGAAAATTTTTTTTGGGGGGGTGGGGTGGTTCTGGTTAGCAGAAGTATTTATTTTTAATCTTCCTTTATAGAAAACTTGATGAGAAAAATGTTCTAAAACAAAGAATTCTACCACTCAAAGGAACCACTTTTGGTAATTTTTTTTTTCTTTTTGCAGCTTTGTTTTTTTTTTGGGGGGGGGGGGCCAGGGCTGGGTTTGAACCCGCCACCTCCAGCATATGGGGCCAGCGCTCTACTCCTTTGAGCCACAGGCGCTGCCCCACTTTTGGTAATTTTTTGAGAGCATCTTTGTTTTTTCCTTTTTTTTGTTTTTGATTTCAAATTAATATGAAGGTATAGATTTTTAGATTACATTGTTCTCACTTCCAGGGTAAAGTTCCATTTGTAGAAGAGCCCCTCATTCAGGGAGCATGTTATACATCCTCACAGTGTGCACGTTAGGTGAGATCCTGCCTCCTGCCCTCCCTCCTTCTGCCAACCATCCTCCCTGCTTTCAACCTCCCTCTACCGCCATACTTACTGTTCTTATGAGCATGTAATTATTTATATATGGGTTTCATATTAGTACTGACTACATTGGATCTTTATTTTTCCATTCTTGTGATACTTTACTAAGAAGAATGTAAAGTCTTCATCTTTTTTAATGGCTGCATAATATTCCATGGTATACATATACCACAGTTGGTTGAGCCATTCATGAGTTGATGGGCACTTAGGTTGCTTCCACGACTTGGCAATTATGAACTGAGCCATTAATAAACATTCCAGTGCAAATGTCTTTGTGATAAAATGATTTTTGTTCTTCCGGGTAGATACCTAGTAATTGGATTAAAAAAGTGGAAATTTTGAGACAGACATGAACATGGAGAGAATGCCTTGTGAAGATGAAGGGAGAAATTCGGGTGATGCTTCTATGAGCTGAAGAATATCAAACACTGCTAGCAAATCACCAGAAGCCAGGGAGGAGACATGGAATGGATTCTCCCTCCTAGCCTGCAGAAAGGACCAAGCCTGACAACGCCTTCATCTCCTCTTCTACCTCCAGAACTCTGACATAATAAATTGTCGTTCTTCAGGCCACTCAGTTTGCAGTACTAGAAAACCAATGTGCTATCTTACTATCTTATTTTATTGGACTATTTCCTCCTATTATTAGGAATAATGAAACTAATAACTCTTCTTCCTCAACCCATTCCTTTCTCTTAGCTTTTTATCTTATTTTCCTTTAAAATCCAATGGTTTTAGTAGAATAAATCTCAGTAATGGCCAATCTGGGATAATATGTTTTGTACCTTTTCAATGTACTGCTTTTCACCTTGTTTATATTTCATGAAAGTTTTCTTGAAACTTTCTCATAGTTTTTAAATCTATTCTATTGTTTGGGTGTTTTTACCCTTCAAGATTTCCTTTTATGTATATTGGATCTTCTTTGTCTATCTTTTGTATATGTAAATTTCTTGGAAATTGTTTTTTTTTCTTTTACTATTGAGTGTTTACATCTTTCCTCCCTTTATCTCTTACTTTTTAAAAGACACTAGCCATTGTGTTTATTCGCTGTTCTGTTCCTTCATTTCTGAAATTAGGTTTTTTCTGGTTTTTCCCTGACTTCATTCATGTTTCTCTCAATATTTTTCCTCCAATGGCCTCATTTTTGAGATTTTCTAATGCTGATTTATGGGTTCCCTCCACACACACACCCATTGGCTTCTTTTAGCTAGTTTTGAAATGCTAGGTTGCAGGTCATTCCTGTTCTGTGGGTATAATTATTTTTATTCTTTATTCATGCACATGGTACCCTACTTTGCAATCTTTTTAAATCATAATAACTTCATATGGGATTCAACCAGGATCCATGTATATGGCCTCTTAGTTTGTTTTTTTTTTTAAATCAAACTTCTATTTTTATTTATTTTTTGCAGTTTTTGGCTAGGGCTGTGGTTTGAACCCGCCACCTCAGGCATATGGGGCTCGCGCCCTACTCCTTGAGCCACAGGCGCCGTCCTCGTCTGCCCCATCACTGCATGCCTTCTGTACCTTTCTGTCATCTGCACCTGTTGGCTTTGTCCTGCCTAATGTGCTTTTGTCGCCCAGCTCTTTCTCAATAGAGCAGAGTTTTGTCCTGGAAAAATACCTACATTTGTCAATTCTGAGAGTTGATGGAGCCCACACCCTGGCCCTTGCTGTACCCCCTCGCACTCATCCCCACATTGCAGCCTATGAGACACCTCGCAACTTCTTCCGTCGTCCTTCCAGTGGTCTGCCTTGCTCTCCAGGAGCGCCCAAAGGTGATTGTGGACTTCTCAAACTCTCAGGGTCATCACAAGTAACTTTTTCTTTACTCTCTCACATACAATTTCTGATACCATATGTGGTTTTACCTACATGCTCAGTTTTAGAATCTGTGGGGGATATTCTGTCTTAAAATGGTTTGCAGCTATGATCTATGAGTTTTTGTTTCTTGTTTGTTTATTACTATTGTTGTTCTCTCCATTTTTTGAGGAGTGGGTTCAAAAATATACAAAGGCCCTGCTGCTGATACCACCTAGATTTCCCTAATAAACTTATCCTTGATGTGATAAACTTATAATAAACTTATCCTTGATGTGATACTCTTCAGCTATAAACACACACACACACCGGTAACATTTTTTTCCCACAGACACTCTCACCTATGAACAAACACTCACATGTGTCCGCATCCTGGGCACATCTAGTGTGCATAAACACGCATACATTGAACGGTCACTTGACTCTCCACAAGACTCTGCCAGCATCTAAATTAATGACAGATGTTTCCTGATTTAACCAACTCTCTGGGTGTGTTCCTCAGTTAAGCTGGTGTCAATTTTCTCATAATTAACAAGAATAAACTCAGCATCAGAATTGCCATAATGAGCTTTTAAAAAGGGATGTATCTGGGTTTCACTCCAGCTCCACTGACTCAGAATCCCTAGCTATGGTGCCCAGGATTCTGCATCCTGAACCAGCATACCTGGCCTCATTGAGGCAAGTGGTCTGCATACCCCATCTGGAACACTGTATTAGGGACTGGACTTTTCACTGGGCGGGTATTTGATACCTAATGGTGTGGCTGCTTCCTATTACGGACCCATAATTTGCCCCGGAGTTCTCTAAATGATTCCAGTTATTGGGCCAGTGAAGATGACCCAAAGACTTAATACTGCTCCCTTTTAAAAAATATTAATTATGTAGGTTCATATCAAAACTTACTCTTTTCCACCTGTAACTCAGAAACTAAGACAGCAAAAAAATCAGCTAAAACAATGTCGTTTCCTTTGTAGGCTGGTAGGCACACAGGTAGAATTTTCGCTATTTGCTAAGAATAGTAACTACCTGATAAGGGCCAGTTGTTTCAATGCAATAAAATAAATGAGGGCATAAGAAAGTAAACAAATACGCCAACACAAGTTTAAAATGTGGCAGAATAAAAACACGTAGTTACCTTTCTCTTAAGCTAAGAAAATTAAAACAATGATCCCCCCAGAAGAAAATTATCAGATGTTAAAAGTTCTACAGATTTGGTTTAAACAAAAGCAAGGAAAGGCAGAGAAGTGGCTGTTCACATGAGCTCTGTCTACTCTCCTTAGCCCAGATCAGAAGTGCGGGTCTTGAATAGTTCTAGGAGGATCTAGGTGAACTCAGATTTGAACTGGGTGGAACCACCCACTCTAGAGAGGGAAAATCCCCAAATATGGAGGTAATTCACTACATTTGAAGTGGCTACTCTACAAAAGCCAACATCTTTCCAGATTATGGGCAAGAGGTTGTCTCTACCAAAAAATGAATCCAAGGAACACGCCCTTAATACTTGACCGTGTCCGGCACTGTACTAGGCTGCTCGCCTGAATCATCTCTGATTCTCGTAGAAACCATTTTGCAGGCAAGAAATCTGTGGCTGGTAAAAAATAAACCCAAGATTCAAACCCTGGTTTCTCTGTCTCCAAAGTCCATAAGGCTCCCCATTCAGCAGCCTACCACTTAGAAGCAAAAGAAAAATACAAGATCCACAGAAAGTAGGGGCCACTGCCGCTGATGTCAGGGCCAGAAACTCACTGGGGAAAAGGAGATGCTGGGAAGTGTTGAGGTGGTGCCTCTCCAGGACACGGAAAGAAACAGAAGAATGGTTATAAGTGTGTGTGTGCGTGTGAGAGAGAGAGAGAGAGAGGAGGAGAGAAAGTGAAGAGAGAGAGGAAAAAGAGATAAACACAGACAGAAAAGGGAAGGGAAAGAGATGGAGTGAGGAGAGAGGAAAGGAGTCTCACAGCACATACTTTTGGTAAATTTTTAGTATCTAAGAACAGTGGACAAATCATTATAATATACCACTCAATTAATTTTTTACAATTTGAACACTTTCATGTAACTATTTCACAAACCAAGATCACAACAGCCTGCCAGTCCCTCCAAATCTGCCTCCACCCCCTCCAAGGTCATCTGATCATCTCAATATTTCTATCTCAATCCTCCCACACACACACACACTCTTATAACAAGAACAAAGACTATTCAAAGAGCACCTTCTATATACCAGGCACTGTGATAGGTGCCTTAAACTCCAATTTATTTCATCCTCACAATAACCCTTTGAAAAATTCATTGTCTCCATCATAAAGAAAAAGGAATTAAGGTCAGAGATGACAAAAACTTCCCCAGGTTGATGTAGCTAAAGATATGATTTGATCTTAAGACACACCACCAGCCTGGGTTCTTCCCACAAAGCCACCCGTCCCCCCATTCTGCCGCTTTTGATGTAATGTAGCTCAAGATCCCCCAAGAACAGAAGGATGTTAACTAGAAGGGTGAGAAAGGTCCTATAACTAACTTTATGTCCCCTTCAAGTCAGTACTGAAGACTTACTATGTTGACCCATCTTTCTTGCCTTAATAAGGAAAACAAATAGTATCGAACATTGATATGTGATGATGACTCTGACAGGGCTTTGGTACTCTCTGAATATCTATCATCTCTTCCCAGGGATCAAAAACATAGGGTTGAGGGAAAATGAGTGGTCCTGTAGATTCTACCTTAAAATAGTCTTGACTATATTGCTAATACTGGCATTTTTTTCACTTGTCTCCTTCTCATAAAGGTCAAGTGCAGGAGAGATTTTCAGCCAGCAGAGTTTGTAAGGTAGGTTTTGGATAAAACTGATTTCTTGTTTTAACAAATAACTTGGTACTTCTTCTTCTTCTTTTTTTTTTTTTCCAGTTTTTGGCTGGGGCTGGGTTTGAACCCACCACCTCCAGCATGTGGGGCCAGTGCCCTACTCCGTTGAGCCACAGGTGCTGCTCCTAACTTGGAACTTCTAAGATGCCAATGTTCTCATTAAAAAGAAAATGGAAAAAGGCAAATGCCTGTTATTTCTTTTTTTTTTTTTTTTTTTTTTTTTGTAGAGACAGAGTCTCACTGTACCGCCCTTGGGTAGAGTGCCGTGGCGTCAAACGGCTCACAGCAACCTCTAGCTCTTGGGCTTACGCGATTCTCTTGCCTCAGCCTCCTGAGCAGCTGGGACTACAGGCGCCCGCCACTACGCCCGGCTATTTTTTTGTTGCAGTTTGGCCGGGGCTGGGTTTGAACCCGCCACCCTCGGCATATGGGGCCGGCACCCTGCTCACTGAGCCACAGGCGCCGCCCTGCCTGTTATTTCTTAATGAAACACTAGGCTCAGCACATCATAGGAGTTGTCAGACTTTATGTTCCCAACACCTTAATATCAGGTATTATTATTAGCTCCATTTGCAAATAAGGAAACCAGATCCCAGAGTGAGGAAACGGTATCCTTCAGGTAGAGAATGTTGGTCATCTGGGTCCTGAGTCCATCTCTGAATTATGAAATGGTCCAAAAGGTAAAATAAATGAAGTGAGATCAAGTTGCGATCATGGTTCTTGCCATAAAGACCTCTCAGAGGATAAGATCGCTAACAGAGAAAGCGTGGAGAAGTGAAAGGAAGGATGTCTGTGTCTAGGAGCTCTCGAGCTGATGTTCCCAGGTGACGATGGAACAGGGAAGAGAGGTTCTATTTGCTCAGCAGCAAAGGGCCAGCTTCACTCTTGGCAAACTGTTTGTGTCCTATTTCTTTGTGCCATCAAAGGGAAGAAATAGGTCAATAAATTTCCCAGTGCCCCAAGTGAAGGAGAAGGTGTCCATGGTGAAAATAACCTGCCCCGTTTGAGCTCCTTCCACCAGAAGCAAGGAATAGGACCAATGCACTCATTTTCTGCAGCTTATGTTCTGGATATTTGCTGATAGAGCAGGTTATAAAGTGCTGTTGATTTCACATAGAGGCTCACTTTACATCAACCAGGGCTAACAAATCAGGTCAAAGATGAATCAACACAGCCGTGCAAAATACAGATCACAGAGAAATGTGGATACTGGACTAATCTGAGGTGGAGAAGCGACACTCAGCTAAGTCACTGGATCAGTGCATACCACAAGGACAACACGAGCCTTTCTCAGGCCCCAAATGATCTACTTTTTTTTTTTTTTTTTGGCCACGGCTGGGTTTGAACCTGCCACCTTTGGTATACGGGGCTGGCACCCTACTCCTTTGAGCCATAGATACTGCCCTAAATGATCTACTTTTCAAACTTGTTTTCCAACACTACTTTTTCCTGCCATAAATAATAAACTGTCATCTAAGAGTTGAGACTCTTCTTCTTCAGATCTCTCTGGTGCATGGGTGTGCCTCCCTCCTATATTTTAGGCAGGAAACAAAGACACTGGGCAAATGGGTGATGTGCCCAAAATCCAAAAATAACTGTGTCAGAGGGAAAACTAAGACCAAAACCTCGATGTGTCCCACCGCCAGCCTCACGGTGGCAAGGGGACACACGGTGCATCACAAATCAGCACTGGTGGCACCTGAAAGGAAGAGGACGAACCCTTCATTCTAGCCACGGTCTCGGATTTCAGAAATATCACCGGCTCCTCTGGCCTCATATTGCACCATCATTTCCACACACTTGCAAAGAGTAGTTGGGTTTTCTATAGGAACCACAGGTGGAAACCTTACCTCTGAAAGTTCTGTGGCAAGGGAAGGAGAAATTCATCACACAGACTATCCCTCTGCATGTTTTATCATCTTACCTCTGGCACGAGCATTCAGCAGTGATGGGAACACCAAGAAACACCTCCTCTCCCGCTTAAAAAACAAGAGGAACATGCTAGATCTTCGACTGTGAGGCTCATTTTTCCAATTTCCAAGTCAAACTGCTGAAGGGGGTTTTGCCCTTGTCAGAATATAGAGCTCATTTATCGGCTCCTGGATCGTTCCTTTCAGCTATTTGAAAAGGTGGCTTAGGTTACATCCCTCAGATTGCCTGGCCTGCGCCTTGTGTCTCCTTCTCTCCAAGGCAATCAGGCAAAATGTCATTGTTTGAGAGACTGTGGAGCCCCCCACATTCCCAGGTGGCAAGTGGAATGAGAGGGCCTCAGTAACAGGATTCCTTCAATTAAGAAGAAAGCATTGTCTTCCCTAAGTCCTGCCCTGAAGATGGGCTTCTCCAAGATGCTGACCCCCATATGTCAATGGAGCGAGGACCTGCAGGGCTGATTTGCTTTTCTCTAAGTGCAGGAACAAAATGAGGGAAACTATTGATTTCTATCAAAGTAGACAAGGAGCAAATAGAAGAGAAGACCACAGACAGGGAGGGGTTTGAATACAAATGGAAACTACCATGTATAGTGTTGAGAGTTTCTGAACTAAGTTTCTGGCCAGAGACACCTACGTCACCATAGCATGAAAAAACATTCAGTGAGATTCTTGGCTCAGCATCTCCATTGCATTCCTTTATCCTGAGAAGGAGCTTCCAGTTGCCTACAGTTGCTATCCCCGGTAGTCTTAACTGGGATCTTGATAATGGTAAGTGAACTAACAAATAAATAACCTCTTTTCGGGTGGTTACAAGAGCTAAGAAGCACATAAATGCAAGCTAATGTGATAGGGTCTGACAAGGGTATGGCGGGGGCTCTTGGAGACTGACTTGGTGATGCAGATGCCTAAAAATTCCAGGAGTGGGATCCAGGGAGCAGAGGAGCCCCCTGAAATCAGGGAATAAAAATGATCCTGTATATGAGCATCTTCCTGCACAGAGTTCTTAGTCGCATCAAATTCTTCAAGGCATTCTCTACTATCACCACCCCCTACTCCAAGGTTAAGATCAAGTCCTATGGTATATGTACACCATGGAGTACTGTTCAGCCTCCATAAAAGATGGAGACTTTGCATCTTTTGCTTTTACTGAGATGGAGTTGAAATATATTTGGAAAAAAAAAATCCATTGTACTCACTACTAAAATATGAACCCAATATATAAACAGCTATACACCCACATGAAAGAAAAACAGAAGTGTAATATAGTAAGGGGAAGGGAAGAGGGGAGGGGGATGGAGGAGGAGGGAGGGTTATTGGTAGGAGGAGGGATGGCAATTGGTGGGATCTCAACTAATGTGCACAATGTGAGGGTGTCTAACACACCCCCTGGGTGAAGGGCTCAACTACAACTTGAACTTTACCTTAGAATTGAAAATAATGTAACCTAAACATTTGTACCCTCATATTAATCTGAAATTTAAAAAAGTAAAATAAAATAAAAGAACAAGTGTCAGAGAGAATGGTTGGATCTGCCACTCTGAGGAGACAGCATGTGAGCAGAGACCTGGATGGCGAGGGGAAATCAGCCATGTGAAGCCTGAGGAGGGCCCAGAGAGAGCAAGGCAGAGCTGAGCTGTGTGATGAAGAGCCACACCAGAGATCAGACAGGAGATAGGGAAGAGCGCTGGTGAGAGGTGATCAAGAGAATATGGGTCAGAGAATAGACGAGGACTTTTGAGAGGCATCATCCTAAGTGTTTACCCTCTCAGGTTCAATAAAAGCAAGAATGTTGCTGTTGTTTAGGCCAAAACATCATGAATGGGCCCAGCTCTTTCAAGCCATCATGGGCACCATGTCCAGGGAACGCTTGCAAACACACCAGAGTCTACCTGGGATCATCAATGGGTCTAAGACTATAGGGGGAGGGGTTTTCAGGGAGGGAGAGAAATAATCAAAGGGAGGGAAATGTACACTGGAGAAAAGTGAGCTAAGACGTGAGCTAACAGGCCAAGGAGGGAAAGGAATGGGAAGAGTGAAGCAAGAACAAGGACTGAGAGAAAGGAGACAGGGAAGGAAGAAGATAGATGGAGACAAAAAGAGAAGGAAGAGTTTGGACACAGAAGAACATATAGAAGACACAAATGTGGAAATAAACTAATGAAAGATCGGAAGATATGGATGTCAGGAAGGGAAGAAGAAAGACACCCAAGAAAATGGCAGAGTTACATAGGGTGGAAGGTCATCTCCAGCGGTATCTCCAGCTGGGTCATAACTGTCTCTCTCTGCCTCCAGAAGGGGCAAACGTCAGACTGTTCCACCACATTGCATTGCCTGAAACCACTTCCCACTTTCACTACTCCCCAACAAGTAGCTATTCTTTCAGACTATAGCATGCATGGAAATTGAGCTCAACTAAATGCAAATTTAACTCCAGAAGACCTGTTCCCAGCCATTATGGTTATCATTAACAGAGAAAATTAATTGCCTAAGGCCAGAGTATGGAAATCCAACTAGACATCTCCTCTCAAATGGCCTGTCCCTGAGAGGAGGGTGTTAGGCACACCTGCGGGTAATAGTCCAACTTTGTTTGCCTTACAGAATTTCCCTTGTGGGGATCTAAGATCATACATACATAATTGTTGCTGCTGATGTTGTTGCCTCTGACCCTCCCCAAAACACTCTAAGCTCCACCCATGGGAAGGGGTTATACCTATTTTTTAATAGCACAGCACCTAGTACAGACCAATCACTCAGCAAATACTTCTGAAGGATGGGCGAATGATAGGAGAAGGAGTCTCAAACTAGAACTTACAGTTCTTAACAAATAAAATAGAATAAAAATAAAGGTATTCTTTTTGGGGGGGGTCTGATTCCTCTAAGACCAGGTTTTAAAAAAAAATTATAAAATTATTTCTCTGGTCTTTGATAAGCTTAACAAAAGCATGCGCTGAGGAGAAGAATCCTTATTTAACAAATGGTGCTGGGGAGAGCTGGTTAGCCACCTGTAGAAGACCTACACCTCTCACCATTGACAAAAATTGATTCTCACTGAATAAAAGATTTAAATTTAAGACATGAAACAATAAAAACTCTAGAATGGAGTTCAGGGGAAATGCTCGAAGATATTAAAAAACTTTATGAGGAAGACTCTCCTGGCAATTGCAGCAACACCAAAAATAAATAACTGGGATTTGATCAAGCTAAAAAGCTTTTGCACAGCTAAGGATACCACAAACAAAGCAAACAGACAGCTTTTGGAATGGGAGATTTTTGCATGTTATAAATCTAACAAAAGCCTGATAACTAGAATCTACAGAGAACTCAAATTAAACAATAAAAAAGACAAGCAATCCTCTCTATAAGTGGACAAGAGACTTGAATAGAAACTACTCTGAAAATGACAGACAAATGGTCAATAAACATGAAGAAATGCTCATCATCTTTAATCATCAGAGAAATGGAAATCAAAACCACCCTGAGATATCACAAACTCCCAAAACTGCAGATACTGGCATGGATGTGGAGAGAAGGGAACACTTCTAACACTGCTGGTGGGACTGCAAACTAATACAGCCTTTCTGGAAAGAAGTATGGAGAATCCTCAAAGAACTAAAAGTTGACCTTCCATTTGATTGTGCAATCCCCTTATCTACCCAGAAGAACAAAAATCATTTTACCACAAAGACATTAGCACCAGAATGTTTATTGCAGCTCTATTCATAATTGCCAAATCATAGAAGCAACCCGAATGCCCAACGATCCATGAAAGGATCAACAAATTGTGTTATGTTTACATTTATGCATACTATTGAATACTATTTATACATTTATATAAATTTATATATACATATGTACACATTTATGTCTGCCATAGAATATTATTCAGCCACTAAAAAGATGGAGACTTTGCAACTTTCATGTTTACCTGGATGGAGTTGAAACACATCCTTCTTAGTAAAGTATCACAAGAATGGAAAAATAAATATCCATGTACTCCATACTAATATGAAACCAATATATAAATAATTACATGCTCATGTGAATAATAAAACATAAATATAGTATGGGGGCAAGGGAGAAGGAAGAGGTGAGGGGGAGGGGAGGCTGACTGGCAGGAGGAGAGAGGGCATTTGGTGGGATCTCATCTCATGGGCACAATGCCAGGGTGTACAATTCGCCCCAGGTAAGGGAATTCTTTTACAACTGGAACTTTACCTTGGAAGTGAGAACAACGTAATCTAAAAATTTGTACCCTCATATTAAGTTGAAATTAAAAAATAAGAAATAAATAAAACTCTTTCTCAATCAGTAAGTATTAAATGGCCATGAAGTTCCAAACAAAAACCGCTAATCTTTACAAAATGCCTTGAGTCATGCTCTTCCATTCTTTTTTCTTTTTTTCAAGACGGGTCTTGCTCTGTTACCTTGGGTAGAGTGCTATGGCATCATCGTAGCTCACTGCAGCCTCAACCCACTCCGTCAGCCTCCCAGAGTGCTAAGGTTATAGGCATGAGCCAGCTCTCCTGGCCTCTTCCATTCTTTTAAGCAAACCATGATTTTTTTTTTTTTTGAACACCACCATCCCCCAGATTTATTATCCTGACAACCCAGAAAAAAACAACTTGATTAACCTTGGAAAACTTCCTCTGAAATCGAAACACTGATTGGGAGTATGACTCAAAACAGTAGCTTCATCCTGAGCTGGCCTCTAGACCGTCCAACACTGGAACAAACTAATAATGACCAGTGTTCTAGATGCCGAAATTAAAGTCAGCTTATCACGACAGGCAGAAGTCTGAGTCCAAAGGCTCTCCCTGTTCAACACTCCCCCCACACACTGTTCCTGCTCCAAAGGGCACAGCTATGGTGTGACGATGGGGCACCCAAATTCCATCCCAACGGGTCTCTTCCTCCATGTTGGTTCTCCTCTGTGCTTTTCTTTCTTTTTTCTTTTTTGTTAAGTCATATACACATAGATCATGAATACATTTATGCATATGTGGGGTACAATGTGTTGATTTTTTTATACAATCTGACGTGCTTACATCAAACCTCTATGCTTTTCTTAACATTCATCTCTGTCGTTCATTCCTTTTCTTGTTTTCTTTCAACTTGACTCATTTATTTAGACTCTTTAAATACATGAGTGTATTATCCTTGGACAAATCCAAACATTAAGAGACAAACCTAAAGCCCCACTTGACCACCACCTCTAACGTCAAGTCATCCCTACACAACCTCTCTTGTGTTATGTGCGTGTGAGGTATCCACCCAAACCTCGCCCTGTGCAATGATGTGCCTGTGTTTATACACAGAACTATATCACTCCATCTCAGAACTCTTTACATAAATAAAAGGATATGCTTTTTACTGATAACTTGCTGTTTTCATCCCAGAAAATGTCTTGGAGACCTCTGCATATCAGTGCCAGGTGCTGCCTTATGCTACCAGCTGAGTCCCTTCCCTGGGTCACAGTGGCCACATGGGACAAGGATGGATATTCAATCTATATCACATTGTTGCTGTTGCCAGTCACCACAACATGCAGTAACCTTAAAAACGTCACACTAAGTGAAAGAAGCCAGACGTCGTGTATATGATTGCATTGCTATGAAGCGTCCAGAAAAGGCAAATCTACAGAGACAGAAGGTAGACTAGTGGTATCCAGGTCCTGGGGTTGGGAGGGTGTGGGCAACAGATCTCGAATTTTCATTTGGAGTAATGAGAATGTTCTGGAACTAGATGGTGAAAATGCTTGTACAACATTGTAAATGTACTTAATATCACTGAATTGTACTCTTTTTAAAATGTTTAAAATAGTAAACTGTATATTATGGGTATTTTAACTATAGTATTCTTTTTAATGTAGAATGCCTGAATCACAGAACACGCTCTTTTAATTTTAGTAAAGATTGGCAAATTGACCTGCAAAATCTTACTTCCTTTCTGTGTTTTTTGCACTATTGTGTATATCTCCCCCCTCCATTTTTTTTTTATTTTGAGACAGAATCTCACTCTGTCACCCTGGTAGAGTGCCATGGTGTCATCATAGTTCACAGCAACCTCAAACTCCTGGGCTCAAGCGATCCTCTTGCCTCAATCTCCCAAGTAGCTGGGACTACAGGCATCAGCAACAATGCCTAACTAGTTTTTCTATTTTCAGTAGAGACAAGGTCTCATTCTTGCTTAGGCTGGTCTCCAACGGCCTGAGCTCAAGCAATCCATCTGCCTCAGACTCCCAAAGTGTCTAAGATTACAGGTTTGAGCCACCGTGCCCGGCCCTCTTTCTATATACCTTTCTCAATTTAGTTCAGTATCAGCCTCACTCCTCTCTCCCTTGCTTTTTTCTGTTTACTTTTTAAGAGAGTGGCAAACACCTGCTTCTCCAATAATTCCAACAATAGTCAAAATTCTTTCCCTCATCCTCCCCCAAAAGGTTTCTAGGTTAAATCTATCTTAAGGCTGGTACGCCCTCATGGGGACAGGATGGAAACACACCAACCCTTCCAGGAGCTCCTCCCTGCATGTTCTTCTGTGTCCTAAGCAGTAAGAACAGGGTCTCTTTGCAAGAGTCTAAGAGCTCTTCAATCAAATATTCTCATTGTTCTTAACTTTGATTCATCCCAACTGTAGAGCCACTCACTATGGCCAGTGAATTGGAAATATACTGGGTGGTTTCAGTCAAATGGCCTGCTTTCCCCGAAGGACATGAACTCCATGGGGTAGGGGTTGTTATGCAAAGGACAATTGTGGCAGTTACCAAAAACAAAACAAGGAATAAATTTGGGGAGAAAAATATAAGACCCTGCACCGTGGCATTTAGTACTGTCTTTAACTCTCAATTTGCACACCTATGAACCAGATACAGTGCCTACTTTTAGATGGAATTACATGCAATAATGCTTATTAATCATTTATCCTGTGTAAGTTTACCCTGGCAGCATTTTCCCAATAAAATGTAGCCACTAAATCATCATCACTATCAACACCATTATTATTTTTATAGAAACTCAGATAGGGTCCTCTGGGTCTTCCCAGGTGAACTTCAAATCCTCAGGTAGCCTCATGTGTCAGCCTGGAGCTTGGAAAGGGTGTAAAATAGCCAGTTGAGGCATAGTACAAGATGAGGAGATGTCAGGGTCCTCGCAGCCCATGTGTTAGGATGGCAGCCCTTGGAGTGTCTGAGTCCCTGGGTATGCAGTGGAAATCAAGTTTGGGCAGATATAATGATCCAAATTGATGCTCAACCACCAGATATGTCACCCAGGGATGGCAGCACTTAACAGATAAAAAAGCCACTTCATCCATGGAAGAACTTTCTCCCATGGAGAGCTGATCACGGATGGAGTGACTATGTGGGAAGGCCAGGAGGACTTCATCTCTGCAGGTAGAAAAGGACATTCACAACTAAAGTGGGCAGGAGAAGGGGGTCAGGGTAGATGTCTGTAGTATCTTTTCTCCCTGTAAGCCTGGAACTCCACAAGGAAGTTGCAAACTCAGATGCTTACAGAAAATCAGCCAGGCAGCAAAAGCGAGCAAAGCAGAGTGTGCTAAGAATAGCCTGAGATGAAACACAGGTTGCCACCTCATCCCAAGAGGCAGTTACTACTCAATTCCAGCTGTCTGTGGCCACACGAGAATACAAGCTTGCTGTGGTCACATCTGTCAGTATGTCAACCTCATCCAAAGTCAGTTTTGCTTGATATCTTCCTATTTTAACAGTTGGCAACACACACTCATTTAAGATCTTGTGTAGGACACATTTGTGAATAAGAATCACCCAATGGACCACCATTTCACAGCCTTTATGAGAAGGGAAACTTCCCCCACAGGATACCACAAAGCCCTTTATTCAAGTCAAAATTCATCAATATTTTATAAAATGAAATAAACTTTTAAGCATTAACTACTAGAAAAATCTGGCACTTTGCTGCTGAGTGCATAGTAATCGACAGTTATGGACGCTAGAACCCAAATGAGCTCCTGATGCAGGTTGAAGGGAAAAGAGAAAACAAAGCAGGCGATATAAAAGTAGAACGTTTCCTGAAAGCCTCCATCTGTCTTTCTGTATGAAGAGAACAGAGAGTCCCTGATCCTTCGTGAGCAGCCCTGCCCAGATGGAGGGCAGAAACAGAAATCCGAGATTCCAGTTCAAATGGGAGAAGCAGGAAACTGTGAAGAGGGGGGATAGAAGAAAGAGAAAAACCCCATGGAACGTGCCAACAGCAGCAGTCACTGTAGAGGGATTTCAGATAGGAAATCTAGGGCCCAGAAAAGGGACGGAGAGTGGGATTAGCTAGAGGAAATCAAAGAAAGGACTTAATCAATTTAGGAAAAACTGAACAGACCTGCTAAAACACTAATAAAAGAGGAGGGGAAGAATGGAATGGGGATAATCACGGAATAGTTCGGAAGATAGGAAAACTAAGAACACAGTGGGAGTATGGAGAGTAGATGTGAGTTCTTGGACGAGGCTGAAATTGTACACGCTCCCACTTCTGGTTGCCTTGGCAATGTGACTCCCACTTTATAGGAATGACATGAGAATGAGTAAAACCTCCTGCAAATGAAGCACACGGTAATTAGAGGCACAGCCACATATAGTCTAGAGAAGCTGTGTCAGAGGACAGTCTAGGGAACAGTCTGGTGGGCTTGTGCAGCAGGAACGAGGTCGTAAAAGCACAGAGACTGAGTTATAAACAGAAGGGAAAGTGCCTGAGTCGTGAAGACTGGGGTTCTTTAGACTTGTTGTTGGTTCCTGCACCGATCTGGGGCAAGTCCTTAAAGGTAACAGATCATGTAGTCACATGCCTACCTCACCTCACCTGATCCCCTTCTGTTCATTCCTCCTGGGAAGGAATCTGGGACTGGAGAGAGAAGGTCGCTTTCACTAACTGCCTGCTTCCAAGTGTGTGCTGCCTCGCTGCCGCCATAAAAGGCATCAACAGAGGCTGGGG
This sequence comes from Nycticebus coucang, assembly GCF_027406575.1. Lineage (NCBI taxonomy): Eukaryota > Metazoa > Chordata > Mammalia > Primates > Lorisidae > Nycticebus > Nycticebus coucang. Next base: position 107,052,941 of record NC_069791.1, read on the forward strand.
AAGTTTCACGGAGACGCTCGCGAATATACAAAGAAAGAGGCCGATTCTGGGATGCATTAGTTTCCCGTAGCTGCTGTAACAAATGACCACAAATTTGGAGACTGAAGATGATTTACGTTCATTCTCTTACAGTTACAGTCCTACATCCGTTGCACTGTGCTGGAATCAGGGTGTCAGCTGGGGAGTATTCTCTGTGGATATTCTAAGGGAGAATCCATTTCCTTGTCTTTTCCAGCTCTTAGAATTATAGTCCTAGAATTTACTCCTTGGCTCTTGACAATCTTTTTTCCATCTTCAAAGGAAGAAACAGAGCATTTTCTTTCTTTTTTTTTTTTATTGTTGGGATTCATCGACACTATAAGAAACCAGGTTACATTGATTGCATTTGTTAGGTAATGTCCCCCTTGCAATTGTGTCTTGCCCCCAAGAGGTGTGTCCCACACTGAGACCCCACCCCTCTCTCCTTCCCTCTCTCTAAACAGAGCATTTCCATCGGTCATCTCATTGTCTTCTTCTCCATAGTAGAATCTTCCTCTCCTTCCCCTTAAATGGACATTTATGATTATATCACCGGGTGCACCTGGGTAATCCAAACTAATCTCCCCATATCAAGATCCTTAATTTAATTACACCTGCACAAACCTTTTTGCCTTCTAAGGTAACATATTCTCAGGTACACAGATGAGGACATGGACATCTCAAGGAGTCATTATTTTATCAAGAGAAGAATCAAAGCAGAAAGGAAAGTCAATTTGAAGAAGTGTAACATAGATCCTGCCATCCCCTTAGTAGGCATCTACCCAGAAGAAAAAAAAATCCTTTTATCATAAAGACATTTGCACTAGCCTGTTTATCATGGCTCAATTTACAATAAATTTACAGCCTAAATGCCCACCAACCCAGGAATGGATTAACAAGCTGTGGTATATGTATACCCTTATTATTATTTGCCTTTTAAAAAGATGGAGACTTTATAGCTTTTGTATTAACCTGGATGGAGGTGGAACACATTCTTCTTAGTAAAGCATCACAAGAATGGAGAATCAAGAATCCAATGCACTCAATTCTAATATAAAGGCAGCAGATGAGCTAATAATATACAAGGGGGAGGTAGAGGAATGAGCAAGTGCGGAGAGGGCAGTCGTGGTGGATGGCACATCTCTTGGAGACATAATTATAAGAGTATCTTATAATATTGATTAGAGTTTTATATTGTATCTAATAATACAATCAGAGTAACCTAATTTTCTGTACCCTCAATGAATCCCAAACAATAAAAAAAGAAAGAACTGTAACATACAATGCATCATAAATTATTAACAGACCGCTATTAATGTTTTTGAGAAGATAACAAATAAAGGTGGGAATAATAACTTTTTAATAACTGTTACAGGGTTTCTCTAAAATAGTTTTGAGATTGGAGTACAAGGGCCACTGGTATGCATGTAGTTTACGAGTGTTAACTAACACAGTCATTTAAAAAATTATGCCCAGCAACATACATCGCTCAGAGTCATGATTTCAAGAAATTACATCCTTGTCAGCCCTTATTATAAATAAATATTGGTGTGCAAAGTGACAGGGAAGTTTTAACTATCCAAAACTTCTTACACTGTGAGCCAATGTAAAATTGAATGTTGATTTCACCTGTTTTCTTTCTCTCTCTCTCTCTCTCATCTTCTATTTATATTTGTAAGCTTGGGTAATCATACAAATTATCAAACATAGATGTATCACTTTTTACTGCCCACATTACCTGCTATTTTCCATTTTGAAGGGAAATGGATGCGAAATTTTAAAGTGAAGGTCACAAAGGCAAATGTCATAGAGGCCAAAAATGCAACGTAAGTGAATGAAGTGTTCTGGATGGTAAAGGGACAAACCACAGAGGGCAGGCCCTACCTAGAGAAAAAGCCTCTATCCACCTCTTTCTCTGATTATTGCCATTTCAACAAGTCAGTGTCAAGAAAAGTTAAAAATCTTGAATTTCATGTAACATTTCCTGATTTTTAAGTCTTGGAGACTAATTTAAAGCACCATGCAGGCTGAATAAAATAGATTCAACCTGTGGCCTGAAATTTTACAAATTCCATTATAAATTCTGTTAAATAATTCTGACTTAAGCCTGAGACAAAAAGGAGATGTTTTTATTCAGTGGAATGACATGGTCATGTTTGTGGGGAATGTGTTTATTTCTAACACAAACACACGCACACATTCACACCCCCACACAAACCTTCGATTGTGTGAATAAACTACTTTTAAAACCACAAGTTCTTACAAGATAGCTGCCAGCCTCATCTTACAGCTTTAGCAAGCATTGTTTTTCTTGTGAAGATCTATGTGAGGTTATATGTTGTGGTAATAACCTGCACCCTGTGAGAGAAAGTGAGGCTGGCAAATGCAGGGTGACCAGCCCTAGTGGCTCATCTAGGTAAAATGGTCCTGGGAACCTGGGACACCATCCTAACTGCAGCCAGAGACATCATCAAAAATATTCTCCTGGCCCTTGGCCAGGACTTGAATTTGGAAACATCGCAAAGGAACATTCAATTAGGTTTTTAAAACCAATATTTTATTTTTTATTATTTATTTTTTATTAAATCATAATTTTGTACATTGATGTATTTGGGGGGTTTAGTGTACTGCTAAAACCAGTATTTTAAAAAGAAATAGCAAAGTCTATATCAACAAATAAAACATGTGAACAACCAAAACAATTTTTTCAGATAAAAGATCGGCATGAAAGATAGAGTGGGCAGTGGTTAAGGAAGACGTGTCATCTGAGGAGATGCCATCCTAGCTGTGGCTAGAAGGAACTGACATGGAAAACTCAGTGGGCTACATTTTCTCAGCAGAGGAAGATAGAAGTGCAAATGTCCTGTGGTAGAAATGAACAAGGACATTTAAGTGGCAGAAAGAAGATTATGGCAGCTAGAAGGAGATGAGAAAGGAAGAAAGTGGGATTAGCATTAAGTTAGAGGCTGGATGGAACTGGAAACCCTTCTTCTAAGTGGAACATCACAAGAATGGAGAAACACACACTTGTACTCAAATTAGAATTTAATGAATCAACACTTAAGTGCACATACAGAAGTAAATGTCAATGAAAATCACAGTGGGGGAAGGGATGGGGGATAAGTAAATTCATACCTATTTTGGTACAGTGCACACTACATAGGTGAAGGGCACACTTGCATGTATAACTTAGACTCAATATAAACTAAAAAATGTATGTAAACAAAACATTTGTACCCCTCAACATTCTGAAATTAAAAAAAAAAAAAAGATTAAGTTGGAGGTATTGTCAGAGGACAGATAAGAGCATGGGAAGACTTCAGAATGGAATGTCTTACGCAGAAAGAGACTTAGTCTTACTTGTATTTTTAAAAGTCTTATTTACAATATATTTTTAAAAGCAAGTCATTCTACCTCTGTGATTCTCTGCTATAGCCTCTGATAGAGGCAGCTAGTCCCTGGGACTCCACTGCTTTTCAACATTGTACTGGAAGCCTTAACCATCGCAATCAGGCAAGAGAAGGCGATCAAGGCTATCCAAATAGGGTCACAGGAGATCAAACTCTCACTCTTCGCAGATGATATGATCTTATACCTGGAAAATCCCAGGGACTCAACTACAAAACTCTTAGAAGTGATCAAGGAATACAGTAGTGTCTCAGAATACAAAATCAATACTCACAAATCAGTAGCTTTTATATATACTAACAACAGTCAAGCTGAAAATATAGTCAAGGACTCTATTCCTTTTACAGTAGTACCAAAGAAGATGAAATATTTGGGAAATTACCTAACAAAAGACGTGAAAGAGAACTCTATAAAGAGAACTATGAAACTCTGAGAAAAGAAATAGCTGAAGATGTTAACAAACGGGAAAACATACCATGCTCATGGCTGGAAAGAATCAACATTGTTAAAACATCCATACTACCCAAAGCAGTATACAAATTTAGTGCAATCCCTATCAAAGCACCACTGTCATACTTTAAAGATCTGGAAAAATTAGCACTTCATTCTGTATTAAATCAGAAAAAAACTTGAAAGACATTAATCATAAATAAAAACAAATCAGGAGGAATCACGCTACCAGACTTCAGACTATACTGTAAATCTTTAGTGATCAAAACAGCATGGTATGGCACAAAAACAGAGAGGTAGCTGTATGGAACAGAATAGAGAACCAAGAGATGAACCCAGACACTTATCATCATTTGATCTTTGATAAGCCCATCAAAAACATAAATTGGGGGAAAGACTCCCTATATAACAAATGGTGCTGGGTGAATTGGCTAGCGACTTGTAGAAGACTGAAACTGGACCCACACCTTTCACCATTAACAAAAATTGACTCTCACTGGATAAAAGATTTAAACTTAAGACACAAAACTATAAAGATTCTTGGAGAGAGTGCAGGGTAAACACTTGAAGAAATTGGCCTGGGAGAATACTTTATGGAGAGGACCCCCCCAGGCAATTGAAGCAACACCAAAGTTGTACTACTTGGATCTGATCAAACTAAAAAGCTTCTGGCCAGCCAAGAACACAGTAAGTAAAGCAAGCAGACAGCCCTCAGAGTGGGAGAAGATATTTGCAGCTTATGCTTCTGACAAAGGTTTGATAACCAGAACCCACAGAGAACTCAAACTTATTAATAAGAAAAGAATAAGTGATCCCATTTCACTGTGGGCAAGAGACTTGAACAGAAGCTTCTCTGAAGAAGACAGGCACATGGTCTACAGGCACATGAAAAAATGCTCGTCATCTTTAATCACCAGAGAAATGGAAATCAAAACCACTTTGAGATATCATCTAACTCCTGTAAGATTAGCCCACATAACAAAATCCCCAAACTACAGATGTTGGTGTGGATGTGGAGAGAAGAGAACACTTCTACACTGCTGGTGGGAATGCAAACTAATATGTCCCTTCTGGAAAGAAATTTGGAGAACACTTAGGGAACTAAAAGTTGACCTGCCATTTGATCCTGCAATTCCTCTTCTAGGTATATATCCAGACAATCAAAAATCACTTTACAACAAAGACATTTGCACAAGAATGTTTATTGCAGCCCAATTCATAATCGCCAAGTCATGGAAGCAGCCCAAGTGCCCATCAACCCATGAATGGAGTAACAAATTGTGGTATATGTATACCATGGAATACTATACAGCCATAAAAAGGATGGAGACTTTCCCTCTCTGTGTTTACATGGATGGAGCTGAATCATATTCTTCTTAGTAAAGTATCTCAAGAATGGGGAGGAAAGTATCCAATGTACTCAATACTATTATGAAATCAATATATAATCACCCACATTTTCATATGAATGATGAAACACAACTATAGCCCAGAAAGACAGAGGGAAGAGGAGGGGGAGGCGAGGGGAAGGGGTGGACAGGTGGTGGGAGGGTAATCCGTGGGACCTCACCTACTGTGCATATTACAAGGGAACATGTCAAATATATTAATGGTAGAGTATAACCGTCTAAAAACACACACACACAAAGAAAGTTACAATAGATCCTACACAGAAAGCACCTGGAATGTGAACGTGAGCTGAACCTGAACATGTTGGAGGGAGACACTAACCCCACGGAGACGAGGCTGAGGCTGCGGTTAACAGGCGAGAACTGTTCTCTTGAGCCCCGACAGCTCTCACTCCTAACAGAGATCGTGATTTTATGACAGTGCCTCCCCTCATCGAGTGGCTAAGTGACAGCTGTGCCCCAACTAGCATCCCATGGTGGCTTCCAACAGCAAAACTAATTTGGTAGCATCGTGCTGAGAAATCCATCTTCTAACACAAACATAACAGATCAGCTCACAGTCCATTGGAACGCACTGCTTGTGACCACAGAAAGTAGCCACATAAAGTGAGTGGGTCACTTCCCCACTGCTGTGGTTTTGTGGAGCCCACGGAAGTGGCTGGGTTGTTTCCAATAACATTACCCAAAACACCAGAGACCCAACCCATGGGAACTGTGATTCCTCCCTGGGCACACAATAAAATAATTAGGCACTGTCACATAGCAACACAACCTCACAACCAGCAATTCTACATGGAAGAAACTTCCTATAGGTACTCACGGTTTGGGGCAAAGAGATCTGTGCCAGGATGCTCAGGGCATCTTTGTGTGTAATGTCAAGACACTGGGAACAACCTAGCTGACCTTCAGAAGGGGCTCAGTCCCATCCTCACCACAGATGCACATTCTATGCAGCTATTGGAAAACAAAGCTGATTTCCAGGTGCCAAAAAAGAATGATCTGAAAAACAGTGCTAAATGAAGAAGGCCAGGTGAAGAACAGTGTATACACTTGGCTACTACTTGAGAAAACAGAGTGGCATATTTATTTAGTGAGAGCCTTTTTTGGAGCGAGGCACCAGAGACACAGCCGTGAATGAGCCCTGACTCCACTGAGTTTACAATCTGAAGAAGAGAGACAGACACACACCTGAAAACATGCTCTATGTCAGGTGAGTGAGAGGTAAATTAGAGGTCCCATATTTATGCTTGAACTTGGTTGAACTGTGTGACATTGCCAAGAGGTGACTGCTGGGACTTACGTAGAAAATTACTTCATAAGGTTTAACCAAATACATACTCAGATAAAATGATGTTAAAAAACAGACAGCAGGTCCTCTGGGAAGGGAGATTAGGAAGGGAAATTGCTCACTAGACATATGATGGAGTGATAAAAGTCTTTAAATCACATGCGGGTATTGCATGTGATCCCAAACAAATAAATATTTAAAAGTATATAGTCATGGGAGCACAACAGAGTCGGCACAGAGAGAGGAAGAAGTTAGATAAGGACGGAGTGAGATGAGGCACTAAGAGCAGGTGGATTCTCTAAAAATTGCAAAAGTGAGCAAGTGGCAGTGAAATGTTGTGGTAGGCTGTGCTCCACTCAAAAATCATAAGTGGCCTTTTATTTATGATTCAGCTCAGCCCCCAAGGACAGCCATATCCATAGGGTAATTGGTAACAGGCAGAGAGACCTGGGCAACATGGGGGGTTAGTGTGGAATCTGTGGCTGAGGAGCTCACCTGTGCACCTCTCCCGGTGTGATCTACTCAGATCTGTTGCTTACACTCGGTTCACTGACACAGCATGGGTTGCAAATCTCAGCTTCCCATCATCACCCTTGGTCTCTCAGGGCCTCTCTCAAATGAGCAAAAACCCTGCCATCTGGGTCTTTCCAATGTATTATTCCTGGCAGAGCAGAGAAGAGCCCAGGCAGCTGAAACACATGACCAGAGGCAAACCCTGCAGGAAGAGGTCACGGGGACAGAGATGAACAAGAGGCAGGACAGGCAGGACAGCAGCCGCATGCACAATGAGACTGGACCTGAGGTTCCTAAAGACGCTGACCCGGCATTGAGTGGTCACTTATCTTGGGCCACACCAAAGTACAGTCCCCTCTGGACAAGCATGACCTTGAACTCAGGGTGAATTCCTGCTCTCTCCTTCCTAGCGTTGAACCCTCGGGCACATAGACAAACATCTCTGAGCTTCCATTCTCCAGTCCGTAAAAGGCAGATAATAACAAGACTAGAGGCTGTGAAGAGTAGGCCTTCAACCCAGGCACCTGCCCAAACAGCAGAGTCTTCCCTTGCACCCTCTGGGGATGCTGTGTATTTACACTGGTCTCTTGCCCAGGGCTGTCGTGTTGCACAACTCCAGAGGGATAGCATTCACCTTGCATTCCATGAGCATAATCCTCCACCCAATGCAGCCCCTGCAGTTGTGCGACATGGCACTACCCATGCTCTAAAGTTTCAGGCTTGCTGAGTCGTTACGACAGTGTTTGCTTTGATGATATCCCACTCCAACTTATCTGTAACATACTCTTCCTTAGCAGCAGTCACCCCACAAACAACTGGAGAGATACTCATCAACCTCCCTCCCTCTTTTTCTGATTTATGGATCAATTTGACATTACGGGGAAATATTTGTGCCTATTCTCTGAAGATGGCTCTTATCAGGAATTACAGGTACATGTTAAACCAAGCTTTATTATTTTTTTTTATTAAATCACAACTGTGTATATTGATGCCTTTATGGGGTTCAGTATACTGCTTTGGTACACCACATGAAATGCTTACATTAAACTTAAGTAACACATCCATCACAATTATACTCTTTTCTCAATAGTTTTGAAATGTACCATTGCATCACGTACATTAGGTGAGGTCCCCCCCAAATACCCTTCCTCCTCCCACCTCCCCCATCCCTTCCCTGTCTCTCCTCTTCCCTTCTACTTTCTGGACTATAGTTAAACCAAGCTTTTTAATGATAAGATTATCTTCCCAGGTGTTAAACAGAATTCTAGATTTGGAGATAAGAGGAAACATAAAGATCCTCCCCCTTTTTTTTAAGAGGAGAAATTGAGACCCACAAAGGAAAATGGATTCTCCCAGGCTCATTCAGCCCATCAGCAGCTCTCTCCACTACTTCACAGCACCACTGCCCCCTTCAGTACTCAGTAAGATGCTACGGGACCTGTGGAATTGCCTGAGCCTCAAATCCTAAGAATCATTTCAAGTAAAAAGTTGCTGTTGACATCAGCAGGCAGCCCTCCCTCTATGGGTAGTAATATCCTACTTCCTTTGGTCTTGGTGGGCCCATCAGTCAAGGTGTCTGCTCAGCCAATTGGATTTTCCCAAATTTTGCATCTCAAAGGAAAAAAAAAACGCAAAATCAGAGCTGACTCACCTTGATAGCTGCATGCTAAAGTACCTGGATGTCACACCCTGATTCCCAGGCCCCCCACAAAAGGCTTGCTTTCCTGTTCTTTGCAGAGGCATGCTTTCTTCAGAACACTCTTAAAACCTGCCGATGAATTACATTTTTATCCAAGTTATGAGAGTTAAAACCTGCCGGTGAATTATTTTTTCATCCAAGTTCCTCAGAGTTAGACAGTAACTTCTTCCCACTGCCCTATTGCAAAACTAGAAAGGTATCTTTGTGGAGGGGAGATGTTCTCCAGGCCTCCTTCAGGGCTGGCTCATTATCATGCCCTTCTCCCTGACCCCAGCACCTGCTGTCTGGACCACATACATAAGTATTTGGTCACATGCTATGGCAAATTGCTCTTAGTTACACCCTATAACCTTTAGCTTCACAGCTATGAGGTGTAACACAACTAATTTGTCAGAATCTCAGGCCGCGCAGTGATATTCGGAAATGATTTAGGCTTTTTCTATAGTTGCAGCACGTGCAAGGTCATTTCTGTAATAATATCGTTCTTGTTCACCCGCATTCTGAAATGTTTTCTTGAGTGGGAAAGAAGAGGTTTTTACTGTTTTGTGCTTTGTCTTACAATTTTTTTAATCCAGTACAGAACAGAGCACATGATCAATAATGATGAATTAATTGATTATGTCACATCTTACAAACAATAAAATCATCACTTTTAAACAACTCTAAAAATTCCTTGTCACTCTCTAGTCCCCTAAAAGAGAAAGGTTTAATTAATGCATTTAACCCTCATATGCTAAATCTCATTTCTACTTATAGAATAACTATAGAAAAAATGGTTATCTGACTAACCCCTTTTACTTTAGAAACACAAATGCAATTGCTACAGTGGGGAGGTAGGGAACGCAAACATATAAACCCTGTTCTAGGCCAGGTGTGGGGGTTCATACCTGTAATCCTAGTATTCTGGGAAGCTAAAGTAGGAGATCCCTTGAGCTCAAGAGCTCAAAACTAGCCTCAGCAAGAGTGAGACCTCATCGCTAATAAAAACAAAAAAATTACCCACGCATTGTGATGCATGCCTATAGTCCCCAGCTACTCGGGAGGCTGAGGCAAGTGGATTGCTTGAACCCAGGAGTTTGAGAGGTTGCTGTGAACTCGGCTGATATCATGGCACTCTAGCCTGGGCAACAGAGTGAGGAACCCAATCCAAAACAAAAAAAAAAAACCTGTTCTAAAAGGGTGGACATGTATGAGGTAGGTAGAATAATACCCTCCCCCCATAAAGATGTCTTGTCCTAATCCCTGGACTCTGTGAATATGATACCTTATTTGGCCAAAAGCATTTTGCAGATGTGATTAAAGCAATAATCTCGAGATGGGGATCCTATTCTGGGTGGGTCCATTGTATCCACAAGTATCCACCTCCTTACCAGAGTCACAGAAGGAGATATGATGATAGAATTGGGGTCAGAGAGAGAGACTGGAAATGCTACTCTGCTGCCTGGGAAGGGGGAGGAAGGAGGCACAAGCCAAGCCATTCCAGCAGCCTCTAGAAGCTGAAAAAAGGCAAAACACAGATTCTCTCCTAGAGCCTAGAAAGAACATGGCCTTATTAAGACCTTGATTTTAGTTTGGTGAGACCCATCTCAGACTTCCAAACTACACAGCAATAAGATAATAAATTTGTATTGTTTTAAGCCACCTGCCTGCAGTCATGTATTTCACCAATAGGAAACTAACACACCACGTATCCACTGCTAACAACTACTGTGGTTCTAGAACGCTGACCCAATTTGCCAGTTCTTCTGGCTTTTCAAAAGAAACCCAAATCCAGATGTTTTAGTGAAAACTAATTTGCTTTGTATATCACTCTGAGGCCCTGGGTGCATTTGTGGGCTGGATTCAGCCCACAGGCTTCCCTTTAACCTCTGCCCTACCTCCGTGAAGGCACGGCCCTTGTTTTTTCTGCACAATAGCCATCCAACTTCTGCCTAAACAGTGGCTTGTGCCTAAACGTGCCAGGTGAGTACAGCTATCTGCCCTCATGTGCACCATTCCAACAACTGAGAACTTCAATATTCCACAGACCCTGCTCTGAAGCAGAGCTCATGCCTCTCCCCACAGCCCCTGCCCATGGGCCATCACTTCCCTGATGGACAATTACAAGGGACCCTTGTCTCTCCTCCACAGGACAGACCTTCAAATGTTTGAAGACTGATCTCTCCTACCCTCTGCTTCTCCTGAGACGTTTCCTGGAATCATAGTCTCCCTCTCTTATCTCTGGCTCTTTTATATTTTTGTTGTTTTCTAGTATTTTTTTGATTCTTTATTAAATCATAACTGTGTACCTTAATGCATCTATGAGGTACAATGTGTAGATTTGATATACAATGTGGAATGCTTTCATCTAACCAATTAACATAACCATCTCCTCACTTACTTATTTGTTGTGGTAAGACAACCATTCTCTGTTCTGATTAGTTTAGAAATTTATCATTGCATTTTGCACATTAGGTTAGGTCCCCCCAAATACCCTCCCTCCTCATGGTCTCCCCCCTCCTCTTCCCTCTTTCTTTCTGGACTATAGTTATGTTTTACCTAAAGACTGGTTCAGGACCACGGACAGTGAAACCACAGCCTCTCCTGTTCCACTTCTTTTCAAATACAGATTATATTAACTCTGCATAAAACTTCCGTCTTCTCCCAAGAAAAGAGATTCTCTCTTGTAAAGAGAAAATTGCTGAAAGCAACAAGCCAAACTTGACCCATACCTCTCTCTGCAGCCTCCTTTCTCTTCCTAGGGATCACCAATCTCTTGAGTCAGCTTACACTCCCTCTGGGAATCTTGCTCAAGCATCCATCAGCTGCAAGTCTGAGCAAGCCCCTTTGTTAAGTGCCCTCTCTCTTTGTAACGCTCATCTCCATCTGTCATTGTACACAGTTCGTGTGGCTAGTTGTTTGAGGCCTGTGTCCCCCCATCTAGATTATAAACTCTGTGGGAACAGGGCCCATGTCTGTGTCTTCTGTCCAGTGCTTGGCCCAGTCAATGACTGGGTGGGAGGATGAGTGAGTGAATGTGGGGGTGGGGAGGGCAGATTGGGGGACAGGTGTCCAGCCTGCTGATATTCTGCTTCACTAATTAGCACAAATGAAAATTGTCATCTATCAACACCCTTGGTTATTTTTTCATGGCTGGATGCCTCCATCTTCTCCATCTGCACTTGTAGAACAAATTTTGTCATCTAAGTGCAAGGCTTCAACATTCATGTCTCTTAAATGATACCTTGACATCTTTATTCCACGTTCTAGCTCAGTGACCCATATTTGCAGCTTGATTTTCATTTGGCCATTGTATGTACTTCCCTCCTGGCCTAATAAATTTACAAATTTATTGGCAAACTCTGGTCTTCGTTCCTTCTACAAACGTGTCTCGAGTGGAGACTGTGATCCAGGCCCTGGAGGTGGCTGAAGATAAACAAGTGAACAAAGCATGAGCTGTGCCCTTAGATCAATCACTCTAGTTGCAGACACAGAGACATAAATGGGCCACTCTGAAACCAAAGGTTGAGTGACGGTGGGGATGAGACAGGAGGTCCAGACAAAGGGAAAAGCATCACCAAGAAATGGAGATGTCTCAAGAAGTGACAGGTACTTTGAGTGATTTAAATAGAGGTGAGGAACATGGCAAGACAAGCCTGGAAAGCTAAGGACAAGCGGATTTATGGTGCAAGTTAAGTAACATGGACTTTATCAACAAGTAATGATTAATAACAGGAGCTTCACATTTGCATTTTAGAAAGAAAATTTAATGTCCATAGGACAGTGGTTCTCAACCTGTGGGTCGTGACCCCTTTGGGGGTCGAATGACCCTTTCACAGGGGTCGCCTAAATACATCCTGCATATCAGATATTTACATTATGATTCATAAAAGTAGCAAAATTACAGTTATGAAGTAGCAACGAAAATAATTTTATGGTTGGGGGTCACCACAACATGAGGAACTGTATTAAAGGGTCGCAGTATTAGGAAGGTTGAGAGCCACTGTCCTAGGAGGTTGGATAGATAGAAAACTAGAAGGGCAGTTGGAAAGGTGTTATGATAGCCAAAAAGAGAAATAGCTGGGGTCTCATCTAGGGCAGAAGGAAAGATGGAGAGGCAGAGAAGACTTGACGGATCCACAATGTCCACAAAGCAGCCCTAAGCACAGAGACCTGGGCCTGCCTTTGAGACCTGCTTCCAGGTGACTTTCCCCAATTCAGTGACACAATGAGTAGTGAAAATAATTATAATGACTTTGAAAAGAGACTCCCTGGTTACTTTGAAATTGCAGAGTATTCCCACACTTGGAAAATCATTTTGCCCTCCCATATGCGGTTTGCACTAGATTCATTTGCACGCTCGGAACATTACAGAGTAAGCTTGCTCTCAAGTACTTTCACCTGCTCAATCACCCATTGATGGCATTCCTTCAGCAAACATTTACCGAGCACACGATATTGACAGCTACAGGGCACGGGGAGGCAAAACAACTCAGCCTCTGAAATGAAGAAGTTCACAGTTGGTGCGGGAAACAGACACCCAACCAGAACCTCACCAAACAACATGGGGGCCAAGCCCTAATGGAGGGAAGCCCAGGGGAGTAACAGGAGGTAGAGAAGCGGCGGCTAATTCAGCCTACAAAGCATGGGAAGCAGTTGGGAAAGAAGCCTGGGCTATCTGAGAGTTGTTTAGTTTCCCAACCGGGCTATGGGCTTCTTGTGGTGAGTGTTTCCTGGGACCCCATGCAACTCCCAGCTTAAAGAGGATGGGGTCAGACCGCTACATTATGAACACTGTGCTTCCACATACATGTGGGAAAGGAAAAAAGGACTATCGCCCCCATGGACTAATAACTGCAACTAGTATTTACAAGGGGCTGCAATGGCTCACCAATCACAGCCCTATTTTAGCACACGGTGGAGCTAAATCATGCACCTTAGCAGGGCAGGGAAGCCTGCCCCTCTGGACTGCTGCTGAAGTCCTGGTGTCTGACACAGCATCCCACTCTGGCGGGTGCCCAGTAATTGTCTTTGGGATGAATGGTAACAACAGAGACCAGGAGTTTAGTTTAGTCGGGGTTTTACAATAGTTTCTCTTCCATGTTGACCTGTTCTCTGGACCTCCCAGCCTTGGCTCCTATAAGTGAGCACCCATTATCCCTCTGCCCCCACCACCCTGAGCGTTCACACGGGGTGGCAGGACAGGGTTGGCACAGAAGACCAGCCTCCCACACTTCCTCTGCCAAATCTTCAAATATCATTAGTTAAGTTGGATAATGGCCCCGAGCTGCCGCTGCTTAATGGGCCATGATGGATGAGCACAGAGCCAGAGGAGGGCTGTGTTTACCAACTAAGAGACAACATGCCCACGGGCCTGTTTCTGGGCATGTGAGCTGAGCACAGGGCCAAGAGTAAGCATGGGAGCAATCCCAAGCAAAGTGCCCATGAGTCTTTCGTCTCTGGGCCACAAAATAGCTGTGGGAACATGAAGACACTGCCATTTTCAAGAGACCTCGTGAGGACAGACAAGTAAATAGATCATCATTACGCAGAGTGGCTAAGTGCTACGATGATGAGTCCAGGGGCTCTGAGAAGGCCCCCCAACAGGAGGTGGGACCAGCAATCACTTCTGCAGGAGTATGGTACCCTGAGTCCATATTCCAGAGCCAAAAGGCCTCAGTTACATCTTGGTTCTGCATCTTTCCAGCTGTGTTAATAGCAAATTACTACCCTCTGAGAGTCTCAATTGCTCTGAGAAATGTGAACAGTAACAATTCCTAGCTTTGGGGGTTGTCGTGAGGATTATGCACATAAAAAAACCTAAGAATAAGCCTGGGATATTTGAGGGTTCAGCAAACGTTGGCTGTTATTATCAGGGCTGAGTGAGACTTGAGCCAGGTCTATAAGGCACTTGCTTTGGGTGCAAAATGTAAAGGGGCCGACAAAAGACTCGTCAATCAAATAATATTTTGATGCAACATTTTTGCAGCCAGGTCAGTTTCAGCCCAGCCTAGATAGGATTCGGGATGGCCAGAGTCGGGATTTAGAAATGACCCCAAAACCAGTGCAAAACATATCCATGATGGAAAAAAAAAAAATCAAAATTTGAAATAAGGATGGGATTTGACCCCCACTTGTCTGACATTAGTTCCAACCTTGTTGGATCCTTTCTTTAAATAGATCCAATATCTTGTTCATCCTGGAATTCTTTGCATTGCTTTCTACTCTTTAAAATATTGCATTAGAGTAATAGTTACCTTGATAAATAAGTTATTTCGCACCCTTTGAAATTTTGCACACAAGGCAAGTGTCTCACTCTACTTTGCCCTCGTCCTGACCTTAATATATTTCTTTCACATTTTTCTATGAACATTATTTTACTTTTATAATTAGAAGAACAAGATAAGATTACTATCTTAATTAAAGAGATGAACAGAGCATTTAGCCTAGTTTGGGAAACAATGTCTACACAAGCGATAAAGGACCCATTAAATGAAACAATAATGGATATTACAAGAATTCTGAGACGGGGGGAGCTGGTGTTTTCTGGAAAGAGTTGGAAGAGAAGAAGGTGGGGTTCTGTGGTAGCACCAAAAGGCACACTCTGGGGACAGCAATCCCACCACATGTGATGTGGGTGGCGGTCTCTGGAGAACAGGTCACCAGAGCATGAAACTGGAGACCAGCGTCTGTGTACTGGGGTGGCCGGGGTCTCTGCCCAGCTCTGCAGCCTGACCTGCTTACAAACAGACGAAAGAATTCTGCAGACTGTTTCAGACTGTCTGCACAGGGAATGCTTTTGTAGAGGGAGGAGTGAGCCTCTAGCCTCACAGTTGTTGAGGCCATGTGAGAGGAATTCCAGCCAGGAAGGTGACTGTTGTGGCACCATGGTGTGGCACTGTGGCATTCAGCTTGGTGTGCCTGCCACACCCACACATGGTACACACCCAGCTCTGCTTGAACTATGAATATGAGCAGGAGAAAATCCCTCCTTCCAACTCCAGACTGCTCTGATTCTCCCCTGGCCCCAGACTCAGATAGCCACAGGCATTTTGGTGACCTTGACTGTTGCAAATGAGAATGTGCCCACAGTCACAGCGCCACCCCTGGCTCGGGCACTGGCTGTGCTCTGCACTCAGCAACCATGGGCCATGCTAGTGGCTCAGACTCCATTTTTTCCTCCCCCAGTCCCAAGAAAAAATTATTTTTTGGAAAATATACTTTTAACAATGAGGTGGGAAGTATCCACCCCCCAATAGATTCAAGAAGTAGAGATCTCCAATGAAATTGAAAACAAAAGAATCATTCATGAATGATTGAAACAAGAAGTTCAAAATTAATGAAACAAGGAGTTGTTTTTTTGAAAAAATTAATAAAATAGATAAACCATTAGCCAGACTAACGAGAAATAGAAAAGTAAAATCTCTAGTACCCTCAATCAGAAATGATAAAGGGGAAATAACAACTGATCCCACAGAGATACAAGAGATCATCTCTGAATACTACCAGAAACTCTATGCCCAGAAATTGGACAATGTGAAGGAAATGGATAAATATCTGGAATCACACCCTCTCCCTAGACTTAGCCAGGAAGAAATAGAGCTCCTGAACAGACCAATTTCAAGCACTGAGATTAAAGAAACAATAAAAAAATCTTCCAACCAAAAAATGTCCTGGTCCAGATGGCTTCACACCAGAATTCTATCAAACCTTCAAGGAAGAGCTTGAAATTATTCCAAAAAATTGAGGAAGAAGGAATCTTCCCCAACACATACTATGAAGCAAACATCACCCTGATACCAAAACCAGGAAAAGACCCAACCAAAAAAGGAGAATTTCAGACCAATCTCATTCATGAATATAGATGCAAAAATTCTCAACAAAATCCTAGCCAATAGATTACAGCTTATCATCAAAAAGTCATACATCATGATCAAGTAGGCTTCATCCCAGGGATGCAAGGCTGGTTTAACATACGCAAGTCCATAAACGTTATCCACCATATTAACAGAGGCAAAAATAAAGATCATATGATCCTCTCAAAAGATGAAGAAAAAGCATTTGATAAAATCCAGCATCCTTTTCTAATTAGAACACTGAAGAGTATAGGCATAGGTGGCACATTTCTAAAACTGATTGAAGCTATCTATGACAAACCCACAGCTAATATTTTACTGAATGGAGTAAAACTCAAAGCTTTTCCTCTTAGAACTGGAACCAGACAAGGTTGTCCTCTGTCACCTTTACTATTCAACATAGGGCTGGAAGTTCTAGCCAATACAATTAGGCAAGACCAGGAAATAAAGGGAATCCAAATGGGAGCAGAGGAGGTCAAACTCTCCCTCTTTGCTGACGACATGATCTTATACTTAGAGAACCCCAAAGACTCAACCACAAGACTCCTACAAGTCATCAAAAAATACAGTAATGTTTCAGGATATAAAATCAATGTCCAAAAAAAAAAAAAAAATCAATGTCCACAAGTCAGTAGCCTTTGTATACGCCAATAACAGTGAAGATGAGAAGCTAATTAAGGACACAACTCCCTTCACCATAGTTTCAAAGAAAATGAAATACCAAGGAATATACCTAACGAAGGAGGTGAAGGACCTCTATAAAGAAAATTATGGGGTGGCGCCTGTGGCTCAAGGAGTAGGGTGCCGGTCCCATATGCCGGAGGTGGCGGGTTCAAACCTAGCCCCGGCCAAAAAAAAAAAAAAAGAAAGAAAGAAAATTATGAAATCCTCAGAAAGGAAATAGCAGAGGATATTAACAAATGTAAGAACATACCATGTTCATGGATGGGAAGAATCAACATTGTTAAAATGTCTATACTTCCCAAAGCCATCTACCTATTCAATGCCATTTCTATCAAAATACCAACATCGTACTTTCAAGATTTGGAAAAAATGATGCTGCGTCTTGTATGGAACCAGAAAAAAACCCATATAGCTAAGGCAGTTCTTAGTAATAAAAATAAAGCTGGCGGTATCACCATACCAGATTTTAGTCTGTACTACAAAGCCATAGTGGTCAAGACAGCATGGCACTGGCACAAAAACAGAGACATAGACACTTGGAATCGAATTGAAAACCAAGAAATGAAACTAACATCTTACAACCACCTAATCTTTGATAAACCAAACAAGAACATACCTTGGGAGAAAGACTCCCTACTCAATAAGAGAACTGGTTGTCTACATGTAAAAGACTGAAACTGGACCCACACCTTTCCCCACTCACAAAAATTGATTCAAGATGGATAAAGGACTTAAATTTAAGGCATGAAACAATAAAAATCCTCAAAGAAAGCATAGGAAAAACACTGGAAGATATTGGCCTGGGGAAAGACTTCATGAAGAAGACTGCCATGGCAATTGCAACAACAACAAAAATAAACAAATGGGACTTCATTAAACTGAAAAGCTTCTGTACAGCTAAGGACACAATAACCAAAGCAAAGAGACAACCTACACAATGGGAAAGGATATTTGCATATTTTCAATCAGACAAAAGCTTGATAACTAGGATCTATAGAGAACTCAAATTAATCCACATGAAAAAAGCCAACAATCCCATATATCGATGGGCAAGAGACATGAATAGAACCTTCTCTAAAGATGACAGACGAATGGCTAACAAACACATGAAAAAATGTTCATCATCTCTATATATTAGAGAAATGCAAATCAAAACATCCCTGAGATATCATCTAACCCCAGTGAGAATGGCCCACATCACAAAAATATCAAAACTGCAGATGCTGGCGTGGATGTGGAGAGAAGGGAACACTTTTACACTGCTGGTGGGACTGCAAACTAGTACAACCTTTCTGGAAGGAAGTATGGAGAAACCTCAAAGCCCTGAACCTAGACCTCCCATTTGATCCTGCAATCCCATTACTGGGCATCTACCCAGAAGGAAAAAAATCCTTTTATCATAAGGACACTTGTACTAGACTGTTTATTGCAGCTCAATTTACAATCGCCAAAACGTGGAAACAGCCTAAATGCCCACCAACCCAGGAATGGATCAACAAGCTGTGGTATACGTATACCATGGAATACTATTCAGCTATTAAAAAAAATGGAGACTTTACATCCTTTGTATTAACCTGGATGGAAGTGGAAGACATTATTCTTAGTAAAGCATCACAAGAATGGAGAAGCATGAATCCTATGTACTCAATTTTGATATGAGGACAATTAATGACAATTAAGGTTATGGGGGGGGAGGAAAAGCAGAAAGAGGGATGGAGGGAGGGAGGTGGGGCCTTGGTGTGTGTCACACTTTATGGGGGCAAGACATGATTGCAAGAGGGACTTTGCCTAACCATTGCAATCAGTGTAACCTGGCTTATTGTACCCTCAATGAATCCCTAACAATAAAAGTACTTTGATTGCTATTAAAAAAAAAAAAAAAAAAGAAGTAGAGATCTCTAAGACCTTAAATCCAAATTTAAGCTTGGGATTTTCAGCAAGTTACTGAATCTCTTTGTGTGTCAATCACCTCATCAATAAAGACAAGAAGTCACCTCACTGCTGACACCTCATTAGTCACTTGTTATACCTTCCTGGGTCAAGTATTAGAATAACATGAGATAGTACAGATAAAGCAAGTATTCAGCTCAGGGCCGGACAAGTACTCGATGTATGAGAGCTATTGTTTGTTATTGTATAATTATTGCTATCATTATTATTAGTAGGTTGTAAAGATTAGAATTAGATCATGCACGCAAAGCATCCATCACAGTCTGGCACATGGCAGAGGCACAAGAAATAAAAGATGCCATCATAAGAATGGCAGGTAAGAAATGTTAAACCTGTGAGCATTTCAAAAAGGAAAGTTAAAACGATATTTCTAAGCAGAAATCTGCAGGCCTGCTTTCATGGAAAGATTAAAATACATTTCTAGTTAGTAGAATTATTTGCACAAAAACAATTTATCTACATAGCTCAATAAAACAGTTTGCCCTCAAGTAGATTAAATGTTACTCCATGCCCCAATTCCTCTTTTTATTACTCATTTTGCTTGGAAAGTGCTTTCTTCTGAGATCGCCGCCAGGTTAGTTTCAGCCCAGCCAAGAGAGGATTCAGAATAACTGAAATCAGGACTTAGAAATGCCCCCAAAAGAAGATTTGGGTCAAAGGATTCAAACTTCCAGTTATAAGATGAATAAGTCTGGGGAATCTAAGGTTAAAGCACGGTGTCCGTAGTTAATAATAATATATTATATACTTGAAATGTGCAAAGGGAATAGATGTTAAGTGCTCTTATCTCTCCCACACCCACACCATGCACACACAATGATAACCAATTATGTTAACTGGAGTATGTTCAGTAATTTGATTGTGATAACCATTTCACAGTGTATACAAACATCAAAACCTCACTTTGTACACCTTGGGTATGTACAATTTTTGTTTTTAAAGTATACCCAAAGATCGAAAAAAGAAATTACTCCGAAGAAATGAACAATCTCTCTAGCTCTATGCTATAAAATTGTACTTTTCCCCCATGGGTGGTTAGTTCAGAACATTTAGCCTCAGATGTTATAGGAAAGTCTTTAATAGACTCTACTTTTGACCAGAATCTTGGGTAAATATGATTCATTCAAAGGGGATAAGTCAGTGTTGCAAAATAGCTCTCTGCATTTTTTTTTTTTTATATGTTTGAGTGACTTTGAAAATAAAGGGAAGAAAAGAGAGAAGCAGGCTCATGCCACCTGGGATGTTGGGCTCAGTACTGGGGGCATCACAAACCCTTCCAGTTGGAAGGGTTCTCAGCAGGCCTCTTGGTCCAAGCTCCGCTTCTCTGCAGTCACTGAGGATGCAAGCAAACTCCCCTTACAATTTCAGGTGCAGCCCGGCCTCTGGGGGCTGCTCACAGGACCAGCTTCCTCGCTCTCTTCTCTGTCCACCATCCTGCCACAGGTCGAGGGAATGCATGTAGACACCCATGGAATCAGGCCTCTGATTAAACAGAGGGGTTTGCTGGGTCCTCGAAGATCAAAACAAACCCTGAGCTGAGACTGGAGACACTACCTACTAGATCTGGCTCCACCATGAACCCGATCTCGCTGACTCTCAGCTTCTCCGTGTAAGAAAGGAGAAGAATTGGGATAATTCCCACTGCCTCCTTTACAGGGTAGTTTCAAGAAAAATAATGGACATAAACACGCAAAGGGCATCTCAACCTGGCTGTGCTTTTAACACCATGGAGGGTATCTTTAAAATGTGCAGATGCTGAGCCTGGTTTAAGGGCAGAAAAAAAAAAAGTATAGAGGTTGGGGCCCCACTCCAGAGCAATCAATTGATCCACAAAACTTTCTGCAGATGCTCATATGCATTCAGGGCTGATAGCCACCGGGCAAAAATAAAACACTGCAGCAGAAAGACAGAAGTGCTCCTCAAAGTGTGACCCATGAGCCTGCTAATTACAGTAAGTATAGAAATGCAGAACAGCGCTTAGAAACTGGAATAGCAAGGTGCTGCAGTACTGCAGTGTCCACACACAAAATCATGTTCCTAGAAAGTATTTTTATTATATTTTATCAAAGCATCTGATAATGAAGGACAAATAATTGAAATAAACAAACTAAAGTGTAGAGCCCAGCACAGCAGTTCAGTGTGATGAGAAAAGGCCAGCCTTGAAGTCCATTGAGCCTCCGTCCAGACCCTCACTCCACCCTCCATGAGCTGCCTGGGCCTTTTCTTTTTTGCCACCCCAGATGATTTATTACATAGGGATATATTAAGCCAGGCACAGTGGCTCACTGTGCTGTAATCCTAGCATCCTGAGAGGCCCAGGCAGGTAGATTGCTTGAGCTCAGGCATCCAAGACCACCCTGAGCAAGAGCGAGACCCCATCTCTACTGAAAATAGAAAAATTACCCAGGTGTGATGGCCAGTGCCTATAGTCCCAGCTACTCGGGAGGCTGAGGCAAGAGGATCAGATTGCTCAAGTCCAAGAATTTGAGGTTGCTGTGAGCTCTGACGCCACGGCACTCTACCTAGGGCACAGAGTGAGACTCTGTCTCAAAAAAAATGAATATATTAAATATGGCTATATTACAAATCACAATATAAAAATGTAGCTATAGACATAGGAAAAGATTATGAAACAATATTTTTCAGTTTATCCTATTTCATAAAAATATGTATTTACAAGTTGCAGGTACTTTCATATATACTGGACCTCCGTGGGTTCAATTTCTTCATCTGGAGATGAGCATTCTCATATCTTCTCTGCAATATCTTTCCAAGAAGTTCAAAAGTAAATTGCATTTTTTGAAAAAAACAGCTTTCATAGTGTAGGTGATCAGTATAAATAAAATCGAAGCTCGGTGTATTATGATTTCAACATAAGGTGGGAGTTTAGTGCATGAGGCATGTGGCTGCAGCCAGGCAGGCGGTAAAGCAGAATTAGAGATTCCTGAGTAATCACTAAAAACACGGACTCTGGAGTCACAGATCAAATGTGTGCTGTGCTGCATTCTAGCTACATGATACAAGATACGTTAATTAAGCATTCCACTTCTCAGCTGCAGAAGGAGAGTGAATAATCATGGTGTAGCCAGCTTGTGAAGTTGTAAGGACGAGATAAAAGTAAGGGCACATAAAGCATCAAGCATAGTGCTTTGCCCTGTTAAATGCTCAGTAAACAGAATTATTACTATCATCACACTGCCAGGACTATCGTGGCTGCTCCCCTGCCAGGAGTAGCAGGGATTCTACCTGAGTTGGCCCCAGCATGTAGGGCCACAGCCCAGGAGTCTGGGTGTATGACGGAGATGTCGCAAGTCTTGGTCAGGCCTCTGCACTTCTCCCACCTGCCTGTGTTGCCACCACGTCCCCAGGTTTCTCTCTCTCACCTCTGAGTCTGTGCTAACAGCTTAACCAAGCAGCTTCAAAATCATTAACATCTAATCAGCCCTAATTGGCTGCCATTCAGCAGGCTGAGCTCAGGGAAGAGTCCTTCCAGGGGCAGGTGACAAAAACATGCCCAGGGCCTGTGGGGGCAGCCAGGCGGGCAGGCGGGAGATGAAGGACCACAACAGGATCCCTCACAAGCCTGTGTCCTCCCAGCTCTAAGGCAGCCACAGGTAGTGAAGGAATGAATCGGTCAAGCAGGGCTCCATCCAACGTGGATGTATTGATCCTGCATGTCTGTCAGACTCTGCCCTCCTGAAGGAGCCTGTGAGGTAGAATCTATTGCTGTCCCCATTTTATGGGAGAAGAAAATGAAGCCCAGAAAGGTGACAAACTTGCTCAATGTCCCAGCAGTCGGTAAGTGGGAGCCGGGAGCCTCACGCCAGCAATCTGCCCTGCAGCGCTCCCAGGGAGCAATGGTAGATGTTTGAGGACGGGAGAGGGAAGACGCACACTGACCACGAAGATGGGCAGGAGGGCATCGCAGGAGGGGGGCAATGGTGCGTAACAATTAGAAAGAGGCAGCCACGAAAGAGCATTCTGGGCTGAAAGCAAAGCAAATGCAAATTCCCAGAGGTGGGAGAGAACTTGGCACTAGCAGGAAACTGAGACAAAGCCTGTGTGGCTGGAGCAGATGAGGAAGACGCCAAAGGTCAATGTCCATCAGCCCCATTCAGGACTCTGAGTGACCTCAGGACGCCTGCTGCTCCAGCAGCCTCCCTCCTCTGCTTGGACGGCCTCACTGGACTCCTTCCACCCACTGGGTCATCATTCTGCGTTACCATTCTGCTAACTTCTCAGGGCATCAGTTTCCACATTTGTAAAATGAGAGTAATGGTCACACTACCCATTTCATGGGGTTACTGTGAGGATGATGTGAGGTAACATGTGCAAAACACCACAGCACCAAGCGTATAGCGTATAGGTACTTGGTAAATACGTGTTGAGTAAGTGAATGCCAACTCCACAACAAAGCACAGGGGACCCAAGTCCAGCTTTCCAGCTCACCTTCACACACACATGTACACACACACACACACACACACACGTGCACGATTCTGACCACACAGAACACCTTGCTCCATGTCTCTCGTCCTCCAAGCCCCACTTTGACAGCTCTGCAACTCTCTTCCCTAGAACGTCTTTCCCTATCTCCATCTCCTGTAGGGGGTTAGCCTGTCTTTAAAGCCCAGCACCATTGCTGTTTCATTTTTCTCTACATCCCTGCAATATTTTATGAATCAAAAGCAGAGTATATATCAACTCTGCACCATCACCTGCTCCCCATCTCTCCCCCATCATGCACTGAGAGCTTCCCCGTAACACTTCTGACTCCTCTCTGGGCTGAACACTTAGCTCACATTTTGTGGTGACCGATTGAGTGAGAGAGTGAGTGAATACAATGGGGGTATTTCTCCATAAATATATTCTCCTACAATTCTATTCCTACCACACTCAATGAAGAAGTATTATTTACTTAATAATTGTCAAACAAGGACCAATTGTAAATAGTATTACACCAGCGAGTTAGAAGAAAAATGACGCAAAGACATTCTTCTAAAGAAATCACAATTTGACTCACCACTAGAAAATACTGCAAGATAATATACAATCAATGTGGTGTCACACTTTGGCACTCCAAAGTCTACCATAAATAAACTGCTCAGCTTTCAGGTTAATAAGGAAATTGGAAGAAAAAATATGCTAATCAGTATGTATTGTATAGCTTAACTTTCTTAAGATGATCAACCAGACTTCCCAGGCCTGGAAAAAGAAAACTCTGCCAGTGAGGGATGAACCCCTACAAGACATGGAAATGGCAGATTCCACCTGGGCTCTCTCAGGCCAATCTTAGACCACACCATAAACAAACACAATGACAACCACAGCTGCTCCCAAGGTTCCAGTTGCATTCCGAAGCTAAGGGATGAGGTATTTCTCAATGTCTATAAACAGCCACCAGAAGCCAAGGAAAACATATTGAACAAACATCACATAGTCTATTTTCTTTTCTTTTTTTTGAAACAGAGTCTTTGTCACCCTCGGTAGAGTGCCGTGGCATCACAGCTCACAGCAACCTCAAACTCCTGGGCTTAAACAATTCTCTTGCCTGAGCCTCCAAGTAGCTGGGACTATAGGTACTTGCCACAATGCCCGGCTATATTTTTGTTGCAGTCGTCATTGCTGTTCAAACCCACCAGCCTCAGTCTATGTAGCCACTGCCGTAACCACTGTGCTATGGGTGCCAAGCCACATAGTCTATTTTATATAATACTTATATCTGCGTATATCTAGGTGCCTTCAAGTATGGTTTCCACAATGAACTTTCAGAGTGGGTCCTATGATTACAACTTTATAGATGAGAAAACCAAGTCCAGGATTAGCTTAGTAACCTGTAAGGAAACAAATCAGGATTTGAACACCAACATGAGCCCGCTTTTTCCTATTACTGCTGATGGGAGTACTGACAAGTCCTCATCAACTGTTGATGAAAGAAATAAGTATAAAGGAATTAAAATGCCAGAAAGAGGCTGCTGGTATTTCTTCTTGCCCTGGTTCAATGACCTCTCATGAGATGAAAGTTTCAGTGCATGTTGCTGTAAATGGGTGTTATTATCTTGCTAGTTGGATGTACAGACAAGTGGTCACAAGTCCACCCATTTCCACTGGCCTTCCAAAGAGCATTTTGTCATGTAGTGCCTCAGCTCCCCGCCCCCCTGTGGCCCAGGGACGTGGGCATGGGCGCCATTTTCCATACAAAGAAAATATCCCCAAATAGTGAAAATAGGGGTGACAAATTTCTATTTGGCATTCACTTCATATATTACGCCATTTAACCCACCCATGTGAGCTGCCATTGTGCCTACTGTTCAGAAAAGCAGATTGGGTCTCAGAGAGGTTCAATGACTTGAACTGAAAGACACGTTCTTAGCAACCATGACATCTGCCTTTCACCAGCATATAAAAACAGAGCCCATCAGGCAGCTGCCAGTCCCTTTGGGGTGCAGCTCACCACGATTCCTGTGAAGAGTAATTGACCTTATTGATGCCATACACAGTTCTAAGCAAAGACGTGTCTCAGTCTCAGCCGAACCACATCTTCACACCTGTTCTATGTCTCCCATTGCCTGTTGGAGATCACACAGTACGCCGTGCGTGATCCTGCAGATAGATCTATTCAAGCCGTGGAGGTAAAGTGGCATCAAGATGAGAAGTCTAAACAACACGGGGAAGGCCTGTGTTCAGCAACACCTCCCACTCAGCCCTCACTGAAGAGGCAAGTGCAAGAGCCTCCCAGAGCTCAGCAATTATTTCATACAGAGTAGGAATAGTTGTGCGGCATGAGAGACCACTCGCAGACACAGAATGGCTATTTCCTTAGTTGGCTGTTCATTTTTTAAGCAAATGAAGTAAGCACTTAATTCAAACACAGCCACCAACAAAATAATCCAAGAGAGAATGAGAAAAAAGAGAAAGTTGAAATGAAAAGAGGCCTGAAGGAAAAGGAGGGAGGGAGAAGGAAAGAGAGAAACAAGGAGGGGAGTGGTGGAGAGAGAGCGATGGGGGTGACGGGGGTGAGCAGAGGTGGAAGGGCTAACAAGATTAGAGATTATTCACGGTGCAGCTGAATCACATGACTTTCATGTTTACAGGAAACTTATGGCTCTGGGGTTTAACGAAACTGTTATGTTTTTAATTTGCCAGATTGGGGACGTAACAGGACCTTTGAGATGTGCTTAAGTAAGGAGGCTGGAGCACCTTCTAATCTAACTCCAGAAAAAGGGCAATATTTCAAAGCGGTGGCAACAGAGACACAAGAACAGGGTCCACTCGAGGATACTGACACAGGCAGCCCTCCCAGGTGAGTCACCTGGCATTGAGAGGCAGGCAAGGGGAGTACAAAATCTCACAGGCACAGCCGCCACCTTGCTTCAGAGAAATCTTGCTGCGAACCCTAGAGACTTCAAGACCGGAGCTTTAGACAGGATTGCAGTGACGTTATGTATCTAAAGCAGTGGAATTTTCCTCCAAGAAAAAACGGGAGGCAAGTGGCTTGAGGAGGTCAGCTTAGCAGCCAGGGCCCTCAAGTCAGCCCCAAGGCAGCTTCTTCAATTCACAGCATCACTGCTCTCTGCCCAGCTCCCTTCCTGGTTATAGGAGCTCTGTGTGCTCACTAGAGGAAAAATATCCAAAGCATACGGATACAGAAAAGACGTCAAGATTCTCCACCCAGTGGCAGCCACTAGGACCCAGGTCTGCTTGGGAGTTGAGAGCTTGGATTCACACTTGGACTTGGATTCTCAATAATTCAAACGATTTGGGACAAGCTGCACCACGTTCCTGAGCCTCCATTTCCTCATCTATGTAACAGAAGTAACAAGAAATAGCTCCCTCATAGTATGATCGTGAAAAACTGAAATTAATTGCTCAATGCACTGTCCTCAAGTACAGGGATGCTACTGCCGTTACTTATTGTTATTGCTAAAAATATTAGATGGATTTCCTTTCAGCCTTTTTTTTCCTCTCTGTATCTTGAATGTGGTCTATACAACGTACCCATCACAGCCTAAGGGTTTTCTCGAGCCATTAAAAAAATGAAAACACTTACTAAATTCAGATTTCAGATCTCTTTGCTTTCTGGTCTAAGAAGAGCCCTGGAGCCCATCCTCTGACTCTTCCATTCTGTCAACGGAGGACAAGGATGTGTCCGGCTTGCTGCACGCTCAGGCCAGGAAGGGCCGCAGAGAACAGTGACAGAAGAGCCCCACCACAGACACAGGCCCCGGCAGCTCGTGACAGCGACACCAGCAAAGACCACTGCCTCCTCTCAAAGAAACACACACCAACAAGAACCAGGTCTATTTGTCCTCACTCTTCTCCTCAATGCTAATATGAAGGCAGTAGATGAACAGATACACACAACAGAAAAACTCGATTGAATTCAAGTTGGGGGGCGGGGAGGAGGGAGGGAGACTGGTGTGCTCTCATCCAGTGGGCACAATGTTAGGGTACCGGGCACACCTCCTGGGTGAGGGGCACTACAACAGAAACCTGACCTAACAAATGCAAACACTGTCATCTAATTGTTTGTACCCTCATATTAATCTGAGTTTTTTAAATTGGGAACTTGAAAATAGATGCTGTCAGATTTTTCATATCAGAAAAACCTCTGTGCCTTTGTACGTTTGTCATGATGTCTTCTCTCTTCTTTAATCACTGCAAGGAAAGCCAGGTGAGGTGGCTCACGCGTGTAATCCCAGCACTCTGCCATGCCAAGGTGGGTGGATTGCCTGAGCTCACAGGTTTGAGACCAGCCTAAGCAAGAGCGAGACCCCATCTCTAAAAATAGCCCGGCATGTGGTGGGTGCCTGTCGTCCCAGCTACTCGGGAGGCTGAGGCAAGTTAATCACTTGATCCCAGGAGTTTGAGGTTGCTGTGAGCTATGACAACATAGCACTCTACCAAGGGTGACAAAGAAAGACTCTGTCTCAAAAAAAAAAAATCACTGGACAGAATCATTCCGTCTCCTACTCCACCTGTCTGATCTCAAACGGTTCCTCAGGAAAGCCCTCTCTGATGGCTCTATCTAAGGTCAAAACCACACCACACCACCACGCCAGCCAGCCCTCCCTCTGCCTTTGCCTGGCCATTTCTCCTGCTGCTTCACACCAGCTGATGCACTCTGCTCCCCACTGTTCATGCCTGTGCCTGCTTCCCCCCAGGCTAGGGTAGCCACAAAGAAGACAGGCTTTGCCCATTTCATCCACTGCTGTATCCCCAGCATTCACAGCCCATCCAAGGCTCTCAAGTAGGATCTGCCACATGAGAAGATGAGTCGTTCACAGCTCTCCCCCACTCCTGGCATCTATGTAAAGGCATAGAGGAATTGCCCATATCACAGATGAGGAAACTGAGACCCAGAGAGGAGAAGGGATTTGCCCAAGATCTCACAGCAATATTTAGTACATCAGCTGTCGAGAAAACCCAGATGTGAATATAGGAATGTAATGAATACTCCCATCCCTGGTGCCCCAAGAAATGTCCATCTAGCCTTGTCTCAGAAGCCACCTCCAAAGTCACAATAGCATCACAGGCGCCTGCCTGCCCCACAGGGTCCACATTTACTGACTGTGTGAGGTTGGTGGGTTGCTCAGTGACTCCATCTACCAGTTACAAAAAGGGCTCAGATCCTGCTCTTAACTACATGCTGGACAAAACAGTTTAGAAAGAATATTTTGTTTTTTTATTTTAATTTTTCATTAAATCATAACTCTGTACATTAATGCATTTATGGGGCACAGTGTGCTGATTTTATACACAGTTTGGAAAGCTTACATCAAACTGGTTAACATAGGCTTCACCTCACCTACTTCTGTATTGTGTTAAAGGCCGGGAAAAGGGAGGGTATTTGGTGGGACCTCATCTAATGTGCACAATGCCAGGGTACATGTCACAACTATTAAGGGCCAGAGAGCAAATTTTTTCAGCTTTGCAAGCTGACAATGACTCAACTCTCCTCTGGTAACACAAAAGCTTCCTTAGATGTCCTATAAACAAATGGGTGTGTCTGTGTTCCTCTACAACTTCATTCATGAAAACAAACAGCAGGCCAGAGTGGGCCTGTCGACCACAATCTGCCAACCCCTGGGTTGAGGCATTGAAATCATGTGGGAATCATTTGTTCTTACAACTCATGTTAGCCAAGTAACATGAAGGTGGGGAAGAACTGTTTTTGGTCTCCTGGTCACCCATGACCATCTGTTGACAAAGAGATCTCACTTTCTGAACTCTGTCTTTTCTTCCCAGTGCTTGAGTGGGCTGTGAAACCAGGCCACAGGCTTTACTGCCCATGGAAAACTGGAAGGAGAGGCTCCACAAAGAGTATTCTCCTTTCCCATCCCATTCACGCATCTTTTCAAAGTTAACAGGCATGTAGGTTCCAGTGAAAAACAGCATTTTTTAAAAAAAGAGATCAAAAATGCTATATAAAACATGAAACAGAAAAAGAAAACTGATGCCACACTTAAAAGTTAATGCCCCAGGATTTATTTTGGGTACATGGCATATGCCTCACCTCATCTGTGATTAAAAAATTCCCTGCCTTATTCAGAGTGGCTTTTTCATTGTTTGCATAACGCAGCCGGTGAAAGTGGAAACTCAACGGAGGCTGCGGCATCCTCGAAATGTATTGCTGGTGATGGAAACCAAGCTCCAGCAACGTGCAAGCTGAGCTGCCCACGGGCAGGAAGGAATCATTTTCAGAGACTTTCCAAATCATCTTCACGTGCGCGGGTGAATTTTTTTTTAATCATTAAATGTTATACAATGGCATTTCTCTCATCACTCAATATTACTGTCAGTTCTGGCAGGAAATAAGATAGAGCCATGCTTAGTTTCCGACTGCCTTCTCCGCTCCAGACCACGATGAGACTGCCTTAGCCGCATGTGTCCAAGTGCGATGCTGTCTCCCTGCCAGGGACCAAAGTGGCTGCCTGCTGTCTCCAGCCACGTGCTCAGACATCACCACTGCCATGGGAGAAGCACGAGGGGACCCAGAGGGTGCTTGTTTTGGTTTTCTTTCTGCATTTTCTCTGGCCTGAAGGAGTGCTCCTACACAAGGACTAGGCGTTTTTCAGACAGAAGGGTTTTTTGGCTGATACTTTCCCCTCACATTCTGTCTTACGCCCAAGGCTTTTTATTTTGTGCTTTTATATTGGTGAATTATAAAGAGGCCTTTCCTATCTTTCTCTTCTTTTTAAACTTCCCCCAACTCCCATTTCTTTGCTGAATCTCTGCTGTCTGGTCAGGAGTCCTTACATAGAAACCTAGCTGCAGCATGATCGTCCACCAGCTATCCACTCATCAAATAGTTTCAGATGATCTTGGTACTGTCTAAGGCCTCAAAGAGACAGCGGTGAGCAAACAAAGTCACAGCTGTCAAGCTGCCTACATTCTAATGGGGAAAGCAACAGATACGTTTGTAATTTGTCACCCACCCCTAAAAGTTGAAAAGGAAAGCCTCTCCGGTTTTGTGTCTCACATGCTGCTCAGGGGATGGCCTCTGCCTTTCTGGCTGCTGACATCAAACACACACAAACATCATGAGGCCAGAGAGAAATCAGAGCTGGGGGAAGGACTCTTGGAAGTCCTAGAACCAGAGAAGGAAAGGTTGGGCCAGCATCTTCCTGCCACTCAATCTCCATCATTCCCCCCGGCTCTCCTTCCTCCAGCCCCTCTTTTCACCTCCGAACAAAATCTAAATCCTCTAAGTGGCCTTTCTGATCTGCCTCTTCTATCCTTTCTCTCC
Source organism: Nycticebus coucang (assembly GCF_027406575.1). Classification (NCBI taxonomy): domain Eukaryota; kingdom Metazoa; phylum Chordata; class Mammalia; order Primates; family Lorisidae; genus Nycticebus; species Nycticebus coucang. The sequence goes on from NC_069791.1 coordinate 107,083,944, forward strand.
AGCCACACTGACTTCTACAGTGACCCTCAAACATGCTGAGCCAGCTTCTACCACAGGGCCCTTGCTCATGCTGTGCCCACCCCCAGTATGAAGATCTTCACATGGCTGTCCCCTCTTTTGAAATGTCAGCATAGGAGTGGTGCCTGTAGCTCAAGGAGTAGGGCACCGGCTCCACATGCCGGAGGTGGTGGGTTCAAACCAAGCCCTGGCCAAAAAAAAAAAAGAAATGTCAGCACTTCCGCAGCTCTTTCCTTCCTAAATGGCAGCAGATACTCTCTATTCTCTCACCCTGCTTTTCATTTTTCTCCTCTGCCCACTTGCTACCTGACGGGGCACATGTTCATTGCTTGTCCACTTGTGGCCCGTGTCCTTCCACTAGAAGGTTCACTCTCCAAGGCACAGGCTTTTGTTATACAGCTGGTACTCAATAACTAGCCAAGGAATGACCAATGCTGCCTAGGAGCTGTAACTCACTGCACCCACTCTGCTCCCCTCCCCCCACCAGCCGATTCTCCTTGGGGCTGCCAGAGGAGGCTTCTGGAAGGTAAATCTGATGCTCACCACCACCCACCTTGGCTTCACAATCTTCGGTGCTTTCTCTTGGCTCCTAAGCTACAAATGCAACTCCCAAACGTGGCCTGCAGCTCTCAACACAGACCTATACTTGCCACTTCCATCCTTTTCCTCCAAGCCCCCAAGTCTTCGCATTTGCTGTAATCCCTCCTGCACCAGGCCTTTGCCCAGGCTGTTCCCACTTCCTGAGACACTTTTCACTCTGTCCCCTCCCTAACCTTCATATCCTAGTTTCAGCCCATGTCTTCAGGGGACCTTCTCTGACCTTTCACGATGAGTCAAACTCCCCTATTGTACACGCCCATGGTGTCTTGTTTATTATGGTGTATTGCGTGTTTATTTGCATACTTTTTTTCATAGCTGCCTTCCCCTCTAGACTATAAGGTCCATGTAGACAAAAAGAGCATTTAGTTCCAGACCCCATGTTACTCTGAGCCTAGCTTTTTCAAGAAATGCGTGAACAAAGACTAAAGGAACATGACCTTCGCGCTGAGCCCAGGTGCTAAGGGCTATGCCACAGAGACTGTGAGACTGCATGAGACAAAACTTACGGTGATGCTTTATAAGAATGGGCGCATTTATTACAAATTATGTGACTGTTTAAAAACTCAGGTCCTCTCACCCCTAGGTCTCCCATCGGATCAACTTAATTTGAAAGCTTCCACATAGACATTTCGATCCAAATACCACCTCAGCTCTGTTTCTCCAAGAGCATTTTACGATAACTCAGCGAACCTCGTCAACAAACTGGGCATTTATTGTGTGTTCTAAGTGCTTTATATGAATTAACCTTCAGCGCCCTCACAGCCACTCACAAAGGTAAATGCTATATCATTAGCCCCATTTTACAGATGAGGAAATTGAGGCATGAAGGAGAATGGAAAACACACAGTGATCACACCGTGTCTGTCAGCACACCAGGCCCTTAGGACACCACAGGTGCCTCAGCTGGTCTGCACCTGTGGGCACACTTTTATACCTATATTGGGTTGCATTTCTGTGACTTTATCAGTTGTGTGTAGCTGACATCCTCACCTAACAACCTAGGGCTGTAATTCAAGTTCATCAGCATTTTCCAAGCAAGACTCTACCACATGGAACTCTGCAGTGAGCAAAGGTTAGAGTGAGACTTTGCTCAGGCAAGCCTAGGTTAAAATCATTCATTCATTCATTCATTTTGTTAACAAATATGGCGGTGCCCTTGCTAACTGATGGATGTGTGCTATACACACCAAGAAGGGGTGCTGCCATCAGGTGTAGGCAGGGGGAGACAGACACGAAACACAGCAACAAGCACGAAAACTGGTGATTGTGATACAAGCTATGATGGAAATAAACAGGTGATGTGATGGAACTGAGCCAAAAGTGAAGAGTTACAGAGATCTTTGGGAAAAGGCTATGATCTGTCCTTTGGGCAAGTCTCGCAATCTCTCCAAACCTCAGTTTCCAAATCTATGTGTGGTGATGGGAAATCTACCATATATGCAGAAGGCTTGGAAATAAAGGAGAAGAAGGGCACCAGGCATTCAGGTGTGAACAAGCCACCCATGCCATCTAGGAGGAAACACAGCCATATAAAAGTATGTGCTACCAGCATTAAAAGAGTGGCCATAGCTGGTCCTCTCTGGAATCCTGTCTCTGTTCCTCTTGACACAGCCTCTGTGCCATGTTGACACTGTGCCAAATCCATGTTTGTTCACTGCCCACTAAAAAAAGGCAAGTCTCCCAGCCCCAGCCCAGCCCCAGCCCAGCCCCAGCCCAGCCCAGCAGCCAACCATATTTTCCTTCTCTACCTTACCAGGTCATGAGCAAGAGTAGACAGAGGCACATGGGACCACTGTCACTTCTGTTTTTTCCTATCACCCAGGCCAAACAACCAGCAAGGAACACCTTCCAGAAGACCTCTCAGGATGAGGACACAGCCTTGGCAGAGATGGATGTCTTCCTGTCACCAGGCTACCACGAGAGCTGAGAACCGGAGCATTGAAGGGCAGAAGCCACACGTTCCATGTGACCAAGTCACATTCCTTTCAGAGATAAAGGCTCTATCCTTCTCTGCCTTCAGGCTAGGTCAGTGATCAGGGGAGCTTAGAAACCTGGGTCAAAACTAGCTGACAGATCATGGAGCCAGACTCTGGGGAGAAGAATTATGGCTCCCTGGCTAATGCCAAGGTCAGCAGGTAAAGGAGTCACTCATCTCTTACTAGCCCCAGGTACCAAAAAACTGTTATATCTATTTGGGAGACTTGTTGGTCCTTAGCATTCTTAAAGTCTCCCCAAATCTAGGTCTCTCCTGGTTTGGGTGTGACCCCACTGCCCACCTCAAGAACCACCTGGAGTCTGCAGCCCACACTTTGAGAAGGAGCAGCTGAGTATAGACACTGGGTGCCCAAAATATGTATACACATTTTAAGAAAAGAGAAAACTGCATTAAAATTAGAATACTCAAGTCACATTTTACTTCTGCAATTACAAGAAGTGTCCAAACGTGACTTGTATTCAACTTTTATTACCAGAATATATTATTACAAGTTTAAATCATATTTTTTTCCTTTCTTAAAATGTCTACACATTTTTTGGCACCCTGTGCACATGCAGTGATACATTGGCTGGGAGCATCTAACAGGCTCAGCCAGTTTAAGTATCACACGCTCACCAGCATGCACCGCACATCACATATCGATGCTTCATCCTACAGCAATCATCCTGAAATGCTCCATCAGCCCCCCGTTAGGAATAAACTCATTCTGGCTCTCAAATTCTTTTCCATGACAACTTTTTTTTTTATTAAATCGTAGCTGTGTACATTTTTCCATGACAACTTCAGCTTTATCCTCACTTCCCACTTGTGCTCACTCTCTCTCACCCCCATCTCCATAGACCCTGCACCATGAGCAAATTGGGCTGCTCTGTCTCCCCTAAATAAGTCCTCCTGCTTCCACACCTCCCTGCCTCTGCTCCACACCAGTCAAAGCCCTGCCCATCTCCTCAAGGCACATGTCACGGGACACCTCCCCCATGATTCTTCCCCTGCCTTCCCTAGGTCTCACAGATGTCAGGCCAGTAGCCGTCTAATTCCAAAGTGCATCAGCAGCACCAGAGCAGCTGATTTAGGAGATCTCAGGCAGAAAACCCAAGAATCTGCATTCACAGGTGATATGGGTACTGCTGCTCCAGGCACCACAGCACTGGACCATCGATAGATACCCAAGCAATTTGCTTTCCTTTCTGCCTGCTGCTTTCAGGTAAAAATAATGAGTGCACGGTTGTTCCGATTCCTTACTCATCTCACTTGCATTAGTGAGATCCAGGGTTCCTCTGAAATTCACCAGGACCTCTTCCCTTATTAATCAGCACTAACTAATATGAAACTAAAGTTATTTAGTGCTGATTAATAAGGGAAGTGTTAGTTTCCTAGGACTGCTGTGGCAAAGCATCACAAACTTGGTGGTTTACACAACGGCCATTTATTGTCTCAGTCCTGGGGCTAGAAGTCAGAGATCAAGGTGTGGGCAGGGCTGGGTCCTGTGAGGGAGAATCTGTTCCACATCTCTCTCTTTTCTCTCTCTCTCAGCTCCTGGTAGCCTCAGGCATTCCTTGGCTTATCAGTGGTGGTCTTGTCATTTATGCCATAATAAAAATATTAGTACCTCCTATTTGAAAAAAAAATATGCGTATCTTCATATCATCTTCCCTCTCTGCATGTCTCTGTGTCCAATTTTCTCCTTTTCTTAAGGGTACAAGTTTTACTGGTTTAAGGGCCCACCTAATGACTTTAGTTTAACTTGATTACCTCCATAAAGACCCACGCTCCAAATAAAGTCACATTCTGAGTTACTATGGGTTAGGACATCAGCATAAATTGGTGGGGGGGTGCTCAATTCAACCCAGGACACCTCCCGTCCCAGGAAGAATCCATGCCCTGGAGACAAACAACTTCTTGTTGTCCTGATAACCTATCTTCTTGGAGAAGTTCCCCCATCACCAGTCCAAGCATCAGAAGTTGGGCTACTGCAGAATTCTGCTTAGGTTAGCAAAAGTCAATTGCCCGTGTTCTTATGCAATGTGCTGACCTGCTTGGTCATTTAAATGAAAAGGCTTTGGTAGCTCCACCCATTACCCTCCCTTCACCCTAACCTCCCCCCTCCCTTCCCCTTCCTTGGCCCTTTCCTCAAAGTCTTCTGCTATAGTTGGGTCATAGCCTTCATGTGAAAGCTATAATTTAGCTTCATAGTATGGCTGAGTACATTGGATACTTTTTCTTCCATTCCTGAGATACTTTGCTAAGAAGAATATGTTCCAGCTCCATCCATGTAAACATGAAAGAGGTAAAGTCTCCATCTTTCTTTAAGGCTGCATAATATTCCATGGTATACATGTACCACAATTTGCTAGTCCATTCGTGGGTTGATGGGCACTTGGGCTTCTTCCATGACTCAGCAATTATGAATTGGGCTGCAATAAACATTCTGGTACAGCTGTCTTTGTTATATTGTGACTTTTGGTCTTCTGGGTATAAACCCGATAAAGGAATTATAGGATCGAATGGCAGGTCTTCTTTTAGGTCTCTAAGTATTCTCCAAACATCCTTCCAGAAGAAATGTATTAGTGTGCATTCCCACCAGCAGTGTAGAAGTGTGCCCTTTTCTCTACATCCACACCAACATCTCTGGTTTTGGGATTTTCTTATGTGGGCTACTGTTACTGGAGTTAGGTCGTATCTCAAAGTAGTTTTGATTTGCATTTCTCTGATGATTAAGGATGATGAGCTTTTTTTCATGTGTTTGCAGATCATGCGTCTGTCTTCTTTAGAGAAGTTTCTCCTCAAGTCCCTTGCCCACCCTAAGATGGGATCACATGTTCTTTTCTTGCCAATACCTTTAAATTCTCTGTGGATTCTGGTTATTAGAACTTTATCAGAGGTATAACCTGCAAATATTTTCTCCCATTCTGAGGGCTGTCTGCTTGCTATGTTCTTGGCTGTGCAGAAGCTTTTTAGTTTGATCAGGTCCCAGTAGTGTATTTTTGATACTGCTTCAATTGCCTGGGGAGTCCTCCTCATAAAATATTCACCCAGGCCAATTCCTTCAAGAGTTTTCCCTGCACTTTCTTCAAGTATTTTTATAGTTTCATGTCTTAACTTTAAATCTTTTATCCAGTGAGAGTCTATCTTAGTTAATGGTGAAAAGTATGGGTCCAGTATCAATCTTCTACAGGTTGCCAGCCAGTTCACCCAGCACCATTTGTTAAATAGGAAATCTTTTCCCCACTGAATGTTTTTAATTGGCTTGTCAAAGATCAAATAATGGTAAGTAGCTGGATTCATCTCTTGGTTCTCTATTCTGTTCCAGACATCTACTTCTCTGTTTTTGCACCAATACCATGCTGTTTTGATCACTATCGATTTATAGTACAATCTGGTAGCTTGATTCCTCCTGCTGTGTTTTTATTGCTGAGTAATGTTTTGGCTATTCGAGGTTTTTTTCTGATTCCATATAAAACAAAGTATTATTTTTTCAAGATCTTTAAAATATGACAATGGAGCTTTAATACGAATTGCATTAAAATAATATATTGCTCTGGGTAGTATAGACATTTTAAGAATGTTGATTCTTCCCAGCCATGAGCATGGTATGTTTTTCCATTTGTTAACATCTTCAGCTATTTCTTTTCTTAAAGTTTCATAGTTCTCTTTGTAGAGATCTTCATGTCCTTTGTTAGGTATACTCCCAAATATTTCATCTTCTTTGGCACTACTGTGAAAGGAATAGAGTCCTTGATTGTTTTTTCAGCTTGGTTATTGTTGGTATATATAAAGGCTACAGATTTATGGGTGTTGATTTTGTAGCCTGAGACATTGCTGTATTCCTTGATCACTTCTAAAAGTTTTGTAGTAGAATCCCTAGATTTCTCCAGATATATGATCATATCATCTGTGAAGAGTGAAAGTTTGATCTCTTCTGACCCTATGTGGATACCCTTGATTACCTTTTCTTCCCTGATTGCAATGGCTAAAATTTCCATTACAATGTTAAAGAGCAATGGAGACAATGGGCAACCTTGCCTGGTTCCTGATCTAAGTGGAAATGGTTTCACTTTAACTCCATTCAATACGATATGGGCTATGGGTTTGCTGTAGATGGCCTCTATTAGTTTAAGAAATGTCCCTTCTATACCAATTTTCTTAAGTGTTCTGATCATGAAGGGATGCTGGATATTATCAAAAGCTTTTTCTGCATCAGTTGAAAGAATCATATGGTCCTTATTTTTTAGTTTGTTTATGTACTGAATTACATTTATAGATTTACATATATTGAACCAGCCTTGAGACCCTGGGATAAATCCCACTTGGTCGTGGTGTATAATTTTTTTGATGTGTTGTTGGATTCTGTTTGTTAGGATCTTATTGAGTATTTTAGCATCAATATTCATTAGTGATATTGGTCTATAATTTTCTTTTCTTGTTGGGTCTTTCCCTGGTTTGGGGATCAAGGTGATGTTTGCTTCGCAGAATGTGTTAGGTAATATTTCTTCTTTTTGTACATTTTGGAAGAGGTTTAGTACTATAGGTACTAGTTCTTCCTTAAAGGTTTGGTAGAATTCTGACGTAAAGCCATCTGGTCCTGGGCTTTTCTTTTTAGGGAGATTTTGTATAGTTGATGCTATTTCAGAACTTGATATAGGCCTGTTCAACATTTCCACTTGATTCTGGCTAAATCTTGGTAGGTGGTGTACTTCCAGGTATTGGTCGATTTCTTTCAGATTTTCATATTTCTGAGAGTAGAGTTTCTTGTAGTATTGGTTAAGGATTTTTTGGATTTCTGAGGGGTCTGTTGTTATTTCGTTACCATTTCTGATTGACGAAATTAGAGATTTTACTCTTTTTTTCCTGGTTAGGTTGGCCAAAGTTTATCTATTTTATTGATCTTTTCAAAAAACCCACTTTTGAATTTATTGATCTGTTGTATAATTCTTTTGTTTTCAATTTCATTTAATTCTTCTCTGATTTTGGTTATTTCTTTTCTTCTGCTGGGTTTGGGGTTGGAGTGTTCTTCCTTCTCCAATTGCTTGAGATGTCCCATTAAGTTATTAACTTCCTCTCTTTCCGTTTTCTTGAGGAAGGCTTGCAGTGCTATAAATTTCCCTCTTAGGACTGCCTTTGCAGTATCCCAGAGGTTCTGGTAATTCATGTCTTGATTGTTGTTTTGTTCCAAAAATTTGGTGATTTCCTTCTTAATCTCATCTATAATCCATCTATCCTTCAGCATAAGGTTGTTTAGCTTCCATGTTTTTGTATGGGTATGCAGGTTCCTGTTGTTATTGAGTTCAACTTTTATTCCATGATGGTCTGAGAAGATGCAAGGAATAATTTCTATTATTTTAAATTTGTTGAGGTTAGATTTGCGGCCTAGGATGTGGTCAATTTTGGAGTATGTTTCAAAATCGGTCTGATGAGAAGAATGTGTATTCAGTTTTGTTGGGATGAAATGTTCTGTATGTGTCTGGTAAGTCCAGATGTTTAATGGTAAAGTTTAATCTAAAATTTCTTTGCTTAGCTTCTTTTTGGAGGATCTATCCAGCACTGATAAAGTGGTGTTATAATCTCCAACTACTATGGAACTGGAGGAAATCAAGTTGCTCATGTCTGTTAGAGTTTCTCTTATAAATTGAGGTGCGTTCCGGTTGGGTGCATAAATATTAATAATTGAAATCTCATCATATTGAATATTACCTTTAACAAATATGAAGTGTCACGGTACCTGTGGCTCAGTGAGTAGGGCGCCGGCCCCATATGCTGAAGGTGGTGGGTTCAAACCCAGCCCCAGCCAAACTGCAACAAATATGAAGTGTCCATCCTTATCCTTCCTTATTTCGGTTGGTTTAAAGCCTATTGTGTCTGTGAATAGCATTGCAATGCCTGCTTTTTTCTGCTTTCCATTTGCCTGGAGTATAGATGACCATCCCTTCACCTTGAGTCTATATTTGTCTTTTAATGTAAGATGCAATTCTTGTATGCAGCAGATATCTGGCTTGAGTTTTTGTATCCAGTCAGCCAACCTATGCCTCTCACATTAAATGAGAATATTGATAAGCCTTTCAAGAGTCCGGTGGACATTTTTAATCCTTTTGCAACTGTGGAAGTTGGAATTTGATCAAAATTTTTTGGGTGGGTTTACTTTTGTGGTGGAGGATTATGCTGGTCTTTATGGAGGATAGGTCTGAGAATATCCTGGAGAGCTAGTTTAGTTATGGCAAATTTCTTCAACATGTGAATGTCATTGAAGTATTTAATTTCTCTGTCATTAATGAAACTCAGTTTAGCTGGGTACAGGATCCTAGGTTGAAAGTTATTTTGTTTTAGGAGATTAAAAATCGATGACCATCCTCTTCTAGCTTGAAAGGTTTTGGCAGAGAGATCTGCAGTTATTCTAACATTCTTGCCCTTGTAGGTGGTGGTTTTCTTTCGTCTGGCTGCTTTCAGAATTTTCTCCTTCATATTAACTTTAGTGAAGTTGATTATGATGTGTCTGGGGGATGTCTTATTTGGGTTGAGTTGTGCTGGAGTTCTGAAACTGTCTTCTACCTGAATTTCAGAATCTCTTGGCATGTCTGGAAAGTTCTCCTTCATAATCTCATGGAGAAGAGACTCTGTGCCTTGTGAAGCCACTTCGTCACTTTCGGGGATAACTATAAGACGAATATTGGTTTTCTTTGAATTATCCCAGATCATTCTTTTTTTTATTTTTTATCCCAGATCTTTCTGAGAGAATGATCTGTTTTTGCCCTCCATTTCTCTTTGTCTTTGAGAGTTTGGGAGTGTTCGAAAGCTTTGTCTTCAATGTCAGAAATCCTTTCTTCTGCCTGCTCCATTTTGTTACTGAGGGATTCTACCATGTTTCTCAGATCTTTGAGGGTTGCAACTTCTTGTCTCAATGTGTCAAAATCTTTGGTCATTTGGTTTTTGAATTCGTTGAATTCTTGAAATATCTTTTGGATTACTTCTTGGAATTCTAATTCAATCTTATTTGCTATCCAGATTCTGAATTCGATTTCTGACATCTCAGCTATTTGTTTGTGCATGGGGTCTTGTGCTGTTTCTGCCCCATTGATCCTTGGGGGAGTTGTTCTACTCTGATTATTTATATTGCCAGAGTTTTTCTGTTTATTTTGCCTCATGATTGTTTTTCACCATTGCCTCTGGCCATCCTCAGAGTTGGGGAGGTGTCTCTCCAAGATTAGACCCCAGTGGGATCACTCTATTGTTGCTGGATCTTTGTAGGGAGTGACCTGTGTAGTTCCTCTGGGGCTTCCCCAGCCAGGGAGTTCTGGTTGTGGAAGCATCTCCGGAGAGTGACACACCCAGATCCAGCAACAGGGCAGGAGGTGGTGCGCACAGTTCTGGGAGTGCCTGGTGCCCAGTGACTTTGGCACAGACAGCCCAAGGCTCCAGCAGTCTCTGGCCAGGTGAAGGGCTCTGCACAGAGGCAGGGAGGGCTCCAGAGGGCACACAGCTACCAGAGTCCCTGGCCAGATGAGCAGGCTGATGTGGAGGCAGGGAGGGTACAGGAGGGAGGATGCAGGGTTGTACAGCTCCCGCAGTTTCTGGTCAGGGCATGCGGAGGCCCAACGGGCACGGGTCACAGGTTGCCGCTCATGGGTCAGGGGTGCGGCGCAGCTTTTATGGAGGTCCAGGTGGCACCAAACCCAGGAGTTTGAATTTGTTAGGAGCTGTGACGCCAGGGCACTCTAACCAGGGCAGCAGCCCAAGTCTCCAGTGTGCCAAAACCGGTCTCACTCTGCCCCTGAGGGTTAAGGTTGTAAGGCAGCTCAGTCCCCACCTTTAGGCTGCTCAGTCATTAGGTTACTAGCTCATGCCCGATCCTTGCTCTGTGACCCTGAGGGCGGAGCTTGCCGGGGCAGTTCTCTCACAATAGCTCCCTGCAGCCCACAGCTGAACACTGTCAGCTCCATCCAGCTCAGAGGCTCAGTCTGGGGCCCTAGACAACGCCCAAAGTTCTCCACACTCCTGCTGAAGCTCTCCCCAAGGCAGTTCAACTGAGTGCCAAGTCCAAAAACACCAAAACGGTTCACAGGTAAGGCCTTTCCAGTTTGCAGTCTCACTGCTGCTTGTACTTACTGCTGCCAGCGGGATTAGGTCAATTGAACACATGCAACCACTTGCCAGTTTTCCATGATAGGCAGATCCCACCAGCCAGAGATGCTTGGAGTCTTATCGCCCCAGACTCACCGTGCCCAGTTTTAGGAAAGCTGTTACTTGGCCGCCATCTTGCTCCCTTTTTTTTTTTTGGCAAAGTGAATCTTAATAAATTCTGAATCGTATAGTCAATCCATTGGGTAGTGGGGTGTGGGCTTGGTAATTAAGGAGAACCTTCTGTAAAGGTTCAATAAAATGACAAATTCTTTTGTAAAGACATTACTCACTTCGCTATACCTACTTCCTAAAGCTAAATTGTTACATAAAAGCCTGCTTTTGAACAAGCCAGGCAAGGTTCTTAAGGAAAGGAGCTACCCTACAAGTTCTTTGAAACACGAATGTCTCTTAGGTAAGGACTCTGAGTGGGGCCTCTTACTGCCAATATTGGAATTGGGGGTCACTCACCGACTCTGGGCTTATTTGTTCATCTGTAGAATGGGGTTAATATTGCCTGTCTCCCAGGAATGCTATGAGTAATAAAGATGATGTATATGTACAAAGTCTGGCACACATTAGGAGCTCAATAAATGCTAGCTTATACCTTTTGTATGATCATTCTCCTTACTGACCCAAATCTTCATCTCTGAATGTGTATGTAAATATAACCCATGCCATGGAGCCCCATCCAAATCCCACCTCTGGGTGAAATCTCTCCATGAATGTGCTAATTAGGAGTAAATCATCTTCTTCTACAATGTGCAGTCACCCCTAGAACTTTACCTGCCCCTTGCCACATTTAGCTTTCTAGATTATAATAAATATCCCAGGACATATTATATTTCCTCCATACCTCCATATAATGAGATGAACACGGGGGGGGGGGTGTTCCATACATGTTTCTTATGTTGCTAATGGCACTAGGACGGCAGACTTTGAGGTTGGCTCCACCACCACTCCACCCCTGAGTACCAGATAATCATTCTAAGACATAGGCAGTGCCTGTGGCTCAAGGAGTAGGGCACTGGCCCTATGTACCTGGGGTGGCAGGTTCAAACCTGGCCCCAGCCAAAATGGCAAAAAAAAAAAAAAATCATTCTAAGACAGCCATGAGATTTCCATTGCACCACCCATAGGATAGTTTTAAAATATATCTGAAAATCTTCCAATACTACTCCCTTCAAAAGGTGAAGCTTAATCTCCCTGCACCCCCACACATACTTGGTGACTTGCTTTGAATGACTGGAGCACAGAAGTAATGACAGTGATTTCTAAGATGACACCATCCAAAACACCGTGGCCCCCTTCTCTCTCTCTCTTCTGAATCACCCACTCTGGGGGATATCAAATGTCACAGTGTGGGGACATTCAAGCAACTCCATAGAGTGGTTCTCAAAGTGAATAAATGAAGCCTTCTGCCAGCCATGGGACTGACTCCTCTTGCCAGCAGGGCCTCCAGCCTCAGTCCAGCCTTTACATGAATGCACCTCTGGCCAATGTCCCACCTGAAAATTCACAAAAGACCCCAAACCAGAATCCCCCAACTAAGTGGCTCCATAATTCCCTGCCCATATAACATGTGAGATAATAAATATTTCTTAGTTCAAAGTTCTAAGTTCTGGGATAATTTGTCATGCACCAATAGCTAATTAATACACCCCATCTCTACATGGTTCAGGATTTTAATCACATCCTGGACTATAATACATAGAGAGGAAGCTTCTGGGGTAGACGTCAGGGATCTGGGAAAAAGCTTAGTCACTCACTTCCAAGGGGACCACAGGAAGGTCAAGTTTCTCTCTTGCTATAAGATATTTGTGTCTGCATGTAGTGCCCCAAACTTCAGGAACCCTTTTAGTATCAGCCTATGAGTGGAGACAACATCAAGGATGGTTGGGCAAACAGAAGGGAAGAGGTGTGTTCCTGCTTATGCCCCTGAGCCACTGAATCCACCAATCCCAAAGCCTGATCTAATTCAGAGTTTCTACCTATGTGCCATAATAAACGTATACATTTTATAAGTTGCTATGAGTCAAAGTTCTCTTCCTTGCAGCTAAACACATCCCAACTCATTCAAAGAGCTACATTTAATAGGCCCTCTGAACTTTTACATAGGGCACTTTCCTAAACACATTTAATAGGTTATTTCTAATCTCCCCGAGATCCTACAATTTAGGTATTATCATCCTCTCTTTACAAAAGAAATTGATCCTCAAAGCAGTTAAATAAGTTACCCCATGTCACTCAGCCGGTGAGAGGCATAGCTGGGATTCGGTACAGCCCTTTGAACTCAAAAGTCCCCATTCTTTCCAAGCCACCATGCTGATGATCAAGGCAGTGTGCTAAGAAAACACCCCAGGATTCATTCAGAAAAGCAGCCAGGACTACCTCAGCCACAGCCCAAACTTTAAATGTTAAATGTGTGGAGCTGAACATTATCCTCTGCCATGGAGCCTACCAAAGCTGGACAGGTCTTGATGGGATTTTCCACTTCTCATTATATAAGGTATTATTTCTCAATATCCTACAAAGGCACCACCTACCTTCAATTATCTCAGCTGGGAAAGCTTCTGCAACCACGCTAGCCCATAGCAAAGGCTCCCTCCCCCAAACCCCTACTGTACTGATAACCGGAACCACACAGTTTAGCACTGAGGATTTTCAAACTGTTTCAAGCATCCTAACCTTCCCCCATCAGCCAGGCTATCTGCTTCTTAAGATCAGATCCCCGTGCCAAATACTCCTTTTTGTTCAGTCCTGAGTCTAGGTGTCACATCTTTCAGTGCTTCATATACACTTGCCAACTGCCCAATTAATGGATAGGGGCTGCAATGTCATTCTTAAAATCGTGTCTACATGGCTTTTTGCTGCATTGCAAAGTTTGACTTGCCTGCTCTCCTGTATGCCTTTTCTTTCCTCTATTGGAGCCTTTGCTCAATCCCAGATTAAGTCACTTCATCCAGGTGATCTTCAGGTTCTACATACATCGTTAAATGAAACAAGCATTCTATTGCTTTGTGATTATCTACTTTTGAAAAGCTTTGGGGGGAATCAGAGATGTTAAAAACCACATACTCTTAATTCTCTAAATGCTAATAGCTGATATATACTGATGCTCAATAAATGTTGATGAAAGGATGTACACATTTACCATTCCAATGATATCTCATGTCTGCTGTGAGAGCAATTATCATAGCTCTCATTCCACCACACAGCAATCATATGTTCAAGTTTGCCTTCTCTATTGGACTGTGAGTTTCCAAGGGCAAAGAATAGATTCTTTTCACTGTTGGGTCTCTAATGTCAAGCATAAGGTACAATACAAGCACACAATGATTGTGATCAGTTAAGCATGAAATGGGTTGATGTTCCTCAATCAATAACCAGTGAATTATTGGGTAATTCAAAGATACTTGTCTTGAATCAAACATTTACTGTACATAATCATCTGGCAACAAAAAGTTCAAAATAATTCTTTTTGTTTTTTTTCAATATGTTGGGGGACCATGAGTTGATGCCATAGGTTTCTTTCAGTTGGTGACAGTTCCTTGCCAACTGGCCGAAGCCTTCCTTGATGCCTTGTATTACCAGGTTACAATCTGACTCAAGGATTTCTGATAGTTTGGCCTAGGAAAATGTGTCCTAAGAGTTCAAAATTACCAAGTGGTATATAGTTAAGAATACAGATGACCTCCCCCAGGAAGTTATTTTCTTTCCCCAAACAAAAGCAAGTTAAAAAAAATTCTCTGTTCCTCTGTATCTCCCAGTGGTCTCTGGATAGCTCACACCCTTTTGTACAGCCAGTTTCCATCTCAGGCTTCTTGGAAAAGGGTCTGCACTGCTTGGGCTGCAAAAGAGTTCAAAGTGGGACATAGCTTCACCACCAATTAATCCTGAATAATCTTCTGCCAGAGGTGACATCCTATCCTCAGGGTTTGACAGTGAGCTTGATGCAGATGAGAAATGCCAGACTGGGTCAGACCAATGGCCCGTTCAGGCCACGGCACTGTCTGAAAGAGGAATCCAAAAACATTTTGCAGAAAAGAGTTCTCTCTGTGTCTCCTGTGACATCAGTCATCAGAAATGTGCACAGCCCTTCTGCAGCAGTTAATACTGGTGCCCCTCCCAAGATTCCACGCCACCCTTCTCCATGCTGACAGAGTCTTCATTTTCTTCCGGTGTTCATTCCTTCCCCATGAGGCTCAGGATTGAATCCTTTTTACTCTGTGCCAGGGCTTCTCAACCTTTACATTACTAACATTTTAGACCAGATTATTCTTTGGTAGGTAGGCTGTCCAGTGCATTGTAGAATATTTTGCAGCACCCCTGGCTCCTACATGCTAGATACCCTACCTGGCAGCATCTACCCCCACTTACCTAATTCTAATAATCAAAAATATCTCCAGACATTGTCCTTTGGGGAGAGGAAGACAAAAATGCCCCTAGTTGAAAACCACTGCTCTAAGTCAATACAGTAATCCCACACGGTAATTCCATTGCCATATTGGTTTAGGGCTGAGCACATGACCCAGTTCTGAACAGTCACACTCCAAGGGAAGCCATCCTATGGGCTTCTGAGAGATGTTCTCATGCTTCTAAGATAATATAACATAGAAAGTCCCATATATGTATAACAAGGAATACTACTCAGCCACTAAAACATGTGGAGACCTTACATCTTTTGTATTAACCTGGATGGAGTTGAAACACCTTCTTCTTAGTAAAGCATCACAAGAATGGAGAAGCAGGGCGGATGCCTGTGGCTCACTGAGTAGGATGCTGGCCAAACTGCAACAACAGCAACAAAAAAGGAGCTGAGCATTGTGGTGGGCGCCTGTAGTCCCAGCTAGTTGGGAGGCTGATGCAAGAGAATCACCTAAGCCCAAGAACTGGAGGTTGCTGTGAGCTGTGACACCATAGCACTCTGACAAAAATGAGACTCTGTCTCTAAAAAAAAAAAAATGAGACTCTGTCTCTAAAAAAAAAAAAAAAAAAAAATGAAGAAGCAAGAATCCAATGTATTCAATATGAGGACAATTGATGACCTAGTACATGGTGGGGGAAGGTGCAAGTGGGGGCAGAGAAAAGGAAGGAAGGAGGGTTTGGGGGGGTCACAGTGTGTGACACACCTCTTGGGGGTGGGACACAATTATAAGAGGGACTTTACCTAATAAATGCAATCAGTGTAAACTGCTTCTCTGTACCTTCAATGAATCCTCAATAATAAAATAATACTAATCATAATAACAAACACAATAAAATCTAAAGTCCTCCTTTTTCTGGTTACTGTCTAGATCTGTCATCTGGAGCTGCAGTGTACATCTCACAACCACCCTGAGGATGGAAAAAGTGGTTTTGTTTTAAAGCCATGGCTCTACAACTGACTTAACCAACCCTAAGGCAACCATATCTCAAGACTTTTCATTACCTAAGATAATAGATGTCCTTACTAATGAAATAAACTTGAGTTGGGACTTTGTTACTTGCAGCCCAAAGCATCCCAATATATACAGTTTCTTATCTTCTCCATTAACAAATTCACTTTGCCTTTCTCACTCATTAGTAAATCAAAACAGCATCATTTAAGTGCTATACAGGGTGGTTTAAAGAACCCTGGATTCTGAGTTAAACAGAGATAAGTCCAAGCAGCAGCTGCACACACACAACACCGTCACTTAATTTCCTCCATCTCCTCAGTTGTGATAAAACCATTGATTCAGCAGCCCTTTGAGACTGTGTGATGGTCCAATGAGATGCGCATTGAAAAACATATAATGACTCCAAATGCTTTGTGGGTGTCATTTTATTTTCAGTGCCTACCACCCCTTTGGAAGGTGGCACATCAACGCATTCACCACCCAACATCCCAACAGCCGGCTAACATTTCCAACAATGTACTAAGTGCATGTGAGTTTCTCAACTTTGGCACTGTTGACATTTTGAGCCTGATAATACTGTGTTGGAGCAAGTTATTCTGTGCCCTATAGGATGTTTAGAAGCATCCCTGGACTCTCCTCACTAGATTACTGTGGCATCCACTACCCCCAGTCAGAACAACCAAACACGTCTCCAGATATTGTCAAAGAGGGAGCATTTGATCCTGAAGGAAAAAGGTATTCATCATTGAAAACCACTGGTGTTGATGGTGGTGATCTATGGGTGACAAGATTTGTTTCCTGCTGTCAAGGAATTTACATTCTGGTATAAAATAATCATTTGTTTTTATAACATAAAACATACCCAGGCCATGGTGGCTGACACCTGTAGTCCCAGGGCTGTGGGAGGCTGAGGTGGGTGGATTGCCTGAGCTCCGGAGGTTCGAGACCAGTATGAGAAAGAGTGAGCCAGAGTAAGTCCAGTTTCCAGGGCTTGGAATTGCTGCGTGCTATGTCAAGCCAACATATTGGGAATTATTTAAGAATCTGATTTCCAAAATCAGTCAACATCAAGAAGGAAGTTTCTCCTATTTGCCCAAAGCATAATTCCAGCCTTTGATGGTAAAGACATATGTGGGAACGTGCTGCCTACAATCAACCCAGAATTCTGAACCTTTATTAGTATCAGGAAATGTGCCTGGATAAGTCTGCATTTGCTGAACTTATCCAGTCCTCCTGGCCTAGAAGAAAAGACCAGAGATATCAGTGTCCCTAGATTCTGACCCAGCCCAACACTGTGCTCTGCAGAAATAAGCATTCCTCGGGATGCAGCACGGGCAGCAACAATCCATCCTGCAAGACAATAAAGCATTCTCTCCTCACTTCCTCTCTCCACCTCAACCTTGCAGGGTTTCCGTTTCCCAAAACCTTTCTACATGGCAGCTGGAAACTTAATGCACATTCCAGGGCCAAGTTCTACAAAAGATTCCTTTCTGATGACATGGGAGAAGGAGGGACAGGGATCTCTCTGGCCCCAGCCTCTCTCCCTTCTCACACCAAAAACTTCCTTTCCCTTATCTGAGCTACTTACCTCCCAGTGGTTGCCACTCCAAAAGAAAGCCAAAAGGGAGGGAAACCTATGATAGTATTTTAATTTCCTGGTAAGTCATACTCCACACTGAAATAGCCCTTCCAAAGCTCACAGTTCTCTATGCAAAAACCCAATGAGTTTCAATGAATGACACCACCCAGAAAGAATAGGGTTTTGTTTTCTAGATGGTGGGATGACAGGGAAGCCACAGATTTATGCTTTATTTATTTAAACTTAATTTTAATTGACATTAAACACTCTGTGTTTACTGTGCCAGGCACTATGCTAAGTATTTTAGACTCATCATCTCAAATGAGTCCTTCCCAGTGAAGCCCAGCATCACTACCTTATTTAAGAGGCAACACCTTCTAGTTGAGCCCTTAAAATTGTAAACAATGGGGGCAGCGCCTGTGGCTCAAAGGAGTAAGGCGCCGGCCCCGTATGCCAGAGGTGGCAGGTTCAAACCCAGCTGCCTCAAAAAAAAAAAAAAAAAATTGCAAACAATGGGCTCGGCGCCTGTGGCTCCACAGCTAGGGCATCAGCCACATATACCAGAGCTGACAGGTTTGAATCCAGCCCGGGCCTGCCAAACAACAATGACAACTACAACAAAAAATAGCCTGTATTCCCAGCTACTTGGGAGGCAGAGGCAAGAAAATCATTTAAGCCCAAGAGTTGGAAGTTGCTGTGCTTTGTGACACCATGGCACTCTACCGAGGGGGACATAGTAAAACTCTGTCTCCAAAAAAAAAGAATAGAAAACTATGTACCTAAACATCTAAACCTTCTTGTTAATTTGTAATAAAAATAAAAATAAAGTAAGAGGTCACACCTTGGCTGGCATTCCCCAATCCTCCTCCTTTCTCGATTTTTCTCCTTTACAATTAGCACTCTCCAATATGTTATATTATGTCCTTTTGTTATTTTGTCTGTCTCCCCTGATTAAAATGGAAGCTCTATGATGGCAGGAAATTTTGTGCAACTTTTTGGAAGCAGTGCCCAGTTCATAGAGAGCATACAATTAATGTTGGCTAAATAAAAGAATGAATCCTTGGATCTCCTGGAATCTTTCTGATAATCTCATGGAAGAGCCACTGCTACCATCATTCTCACTCCTATATTTACACCCATGCCATCGTATCTGGCAGGTGGAATAACAGCCTCCTCACACCAGGAACCTGTGAATATGTTACCTTGCGCGGCAAAGGAGACTTTCCAGTGTGATTAAGGATCATGATGTGGAGGGATCATCTTGAATTATCTGGCTGGGCCCAATATAGGTGTCCTTTAAAGAGGCAGGCGGGAGGGTCCGAGGGAGACAGAGATTTGAAGATACTATGCCTCTAGTTTTGACGGTGGAAGAAGGAGCCATGAGCCATGCCATGAATACAGGTGATGTCTAGGTGCTGGGAAAGGTAAAGAAACAGATTCTGCCCTAGAGTTTACAAAGGAGCAAAGTTCTGCTTTTACAAAGCCTGATTTTAACTCAGGAAGACCCATTTTGGACTTTGTTCCTCCAAACAATTTAACTTACGTTATTTATTTATAATATGAATACGTGCCACTTTCAGCTACGAAGTTTCATTACAGCAGCAATAGGAAATTCGTACAGCCATTACTCAGATGAGGAAGGCAGAGCTCAGGAGCATGTCCCAGGCCCCCTCCCGTGGCAGCATGTAGATGCAAATGCCATCAGCTTAACTTGGGATGCTTCCCCTTGTCTTCCTTACAAAGTCAAAGGACTTGACCAAATAAAAAGTGACTTTGTGTGCAGCCCTCAGCTCTTCGGCTTTAGTGCTATTACATCATGACCATTCATTCACCCTGCAGCTTCTTCAGAAACTACTCTGCATTTGGGGGCTTAGATTTTCCTCCCCATGGAATTTCCACTTTCTGGTTCAAATGACTACAGTCAGCACTAAAAATGCACAGGTATAAATAAGACGCTACCCTCCAGGGAACTCAAAGCCTGATGGAAAAAGCAGTCATAAAACACTGGGAAGGGAAAGCTCCACAGGTGCAGGGGCACTGCCTTTGCACAGGTGCATCCCCAGAGCCTAAATCCAATGCCTGACCCACAGTGCGTAAGAAGTATTTGTTAAGTAAATGAATGGCTGAGTAGTAACTCAAGATAGTTCTGACAGTGCCCCAGGTGTACAAAGCTGAACGGGATCTCTGCCTTGCATGTTTGTGTGGGTCAGTCAAACTTCGCAGGATTTATAAGATTTGGCAAAGAGAAAGGGCATTCAGGGAGCAAGAACTGCTTGAGCAAGAGCAAGGAGGCAGAAAAATACCCAGGAAAGCAGGGCATGCCAGGGCGAGCGCAACGTGGGGCAGGTGGTACACATGGGGCAGAGGGACTCCCCAGACACCGCCTGGTCTGCCAGGCCGGCCTGCTCCTGTCAGCCACAGGGCCAGCTCAGAACCCCCAGCAGAAGGATGGCATGATTCAATATGGATCTTATAAAGCAGTGTGCACACCAGGGTGATGCATTTTCATTTCTCAGATACTTAAAAAGCCTTGTTAGTGCTGAAAGATCTCCAGCTACCTGTGTTTCTAAAGAGGGGAAAAACTGTAAATCCTAACAGACTGGAAAGCTAAATCCCTAAAAGACAAGGGTAGCAGAAGACGACAGGCACATGTGCCCCTCACAGTGTCATCAGGAAATTCAGGAGCTTTCTAAATCCTACTTTTCAAAGAGCTGAGCCTGTTTCATCTTCCCCTGATGACCTGTGAGGTGGGAGCACTATGGTCTCTTCCCAGTTAAGAAGACTGAGGAGATTGAGCTCCGAGGACCAGATGTGACAGCTTGACAGAGATGGGGTTTGAACTGAGCAACATTAGAGCCTGTGCCCCTTTCTACACGATCACTGGGTCCTCCCCTGCGTCATGCACTGTGCTTCCAACAGATGTGTCAGGGTGAGCATAAGACACCATCCCTGTTCTGGAGGGGCTCACTATCTTCCAAGGGGAGAGGAATGACACTTGCTAGTCAGGGAGAGGGGTACAAAGACATGATCTGCCTCAAGGTTGAAGGGAGGGCAAGCTCACCCAGAGCTGGCTGGTGGGAAGGTCTCCTGGAAGATGTGTGTCCCATGCTGGGCATACAGAATGGATCTGTTGAAGCTGGAAGTCTCAATCGCCTAAGTGGATCCCATCAAACCTAGGAGTTTCTCTTAAATGCAGATTCTGAGCTCCATCCTTAGAAAATCAGACAGTGGTCTGGTCAAACCTAAGAGTCTACACCTTAACAAACCCCATAGGTCATTCTGATACAAGTTAGGAGTCACACACGGAAACACTGTGGATGGAGAAGAGTGGAGCAGTGGCAGAAAGGTTTCACCTGAAACTTTTCAAATTCAAGAAGAAAATCAGATGACTGGGACAGATGGTTCTGTAGGTGAGTAGCAGAGATCCTGTTGAAGAGGTGGTTTGATCTAGAGGACCTTAAATGTCAGGCTAAAAGAAAGATAATGGATATTTATTGAGCATATAACACAGATCAGACTCTCTAATCCTCACAAAAACTCTGTATGAATACTCCCATTTTAATTTAATTTACCCAAAGTCAACCTGCTAGGAAGAGAAGTACTAGATTTTGAATCTGAATTAGAACTAGAATTCGGGCCCATATTCCTTTCACTTCATAGTATCTATCCTAGGAGTTGTAAGTTAAGAATAAAGCAGAGTCACCGATGTCTTTTCAGCAGGTGGTGACAAGTTCACAGGGAGTTTTAAAAGGGCAAATTTTGTACTTGATGTGAATTGGCCTGGGGAGAAAATGGAGCCAGGATTAGACCACTTTGCCTACTCTAAATCCTGCCTGCTGGAGTGGCAATGACCTTGTGCCTATCGGGGTTGCCTCCAAGATGCAATACAAGCAGTAAAAAGAGAGAAATGTACCTCCTTAAGCATATACAGGTTGGCCGCAAAGTTCACGTATGATTTTAAATTGTGTACGAACTTTATGGCCACCCTGAACATTTGAATATGGGATGGCAATAATAAAATAACATTTAATTTAAAAAATCTTGAACATAATAAAGAAGCAAAACCAAAGAAAAGAAGAGCCACACATGGATAAAAGAGATAACCAAAAGAAGACAAGCAAAAAGAAGCCAAATAAAATTATAAGCTGATCCTTGGGGAAGAAAAAAAAAAAAAAAAACATTAAAAGAATTTCCTGACATGACTGTTTAAGAAAAACAAACTAAAGAAAAGAAAACTCGAATTGTGCAAAACAAACGTGAACACATGCTTAGCTTCATAAGCAATGAGATAAATGCAAATTGAAAACAACAGCAAGATTCTATTTCTCATCTATCATATAACTAAAAATGAACAAGACTAATAATTCAAAGATTTGAAGAGAATATGAGAAAGTCATGTCTTTCATTCTTTGGTGTGAGAGCATAAACTTGCTCAATCATTTTGCAGAAGAAATTGGCAGGCTCTAGTGGTGCTGAGGAGGCCCACAGTCTGTGACCCAGAAATTCCACTTACAGGTATCTCTCACTGAGAAAATTTCTTATCTGTGCAAGGATGTTCATTCCTTCACTTTTTTAAATAACGAAAATGTGCCCATCATTCAGTCCATGGATAAGTAAAATTTTTATACCTCTGTACAGTGGATATTACAAAACAGTTAAAATTAATCCACCACAGCTACATTTATAAACACTTATGAACCTCAGTAATATAATAGTAAAAAGAAATAGTTGGAAAAGGATAAATACAATATAGTATTGTTTATAAAAGGCTTCAAACATACTAATACCATATACTCCTTAGGGCTGCGCATACAAATGCAAAAATGTATCAGCTTTTGTTAGTGGTTCCCTTTGATAGAGAGGAAGAGAAGAGAATGAAGGGTGGAAGCCTTCAACAGCATCTTCATTTCTATTTTAAAAATCTGAAATAAATGTGACAAAAATATTAACGTTTGTTAAATCTGAATAGTTACTATATGGGTGTTTTTTATTTTATTCCCTGCACTTTTCTGCATGTTTGGAATATCCCAGCATTTACAAATCTTCTCTTTGAAAGAGAAAGAAGCTTCAAACGCAATTATGTGACTACTCTGAGTAGTCTCTGAGACTCCTGAGTTCTGAGACTTCTGAGTTCACTGGAGATCTTTGGACTAAAGCTAAATGATGCCACAAGCCAATAAATCTTTTGAGAAGATGGCTGGCATCTGATAAGGTTGAATCCATCTGGCACCAACCTGAAAACCCCCTATTAAAAGAGCACTGGCAAACTCAGTCTCTTAAATAGATCACATCAGAACAGGTGCTTTTAAGGTCAACTGAGCCCTTCTATAGGCAAATAAAATAAAACCTCAATAGAAATCAACTTACCCAAACTTTGGGATCACCAACACTATATTAACCCCTGTGCAATTTGAAATAAGGAAACCGGTTAGGTAAATCTGAGGCATATTTATTTAACATCAGATTTATGATTTTAAATAAATAATAATTGAGATATAAACAGTGGAGTCTATATTTTTTCAGTACCTAAATAGCAGGAATGATACAAAACATATAATTACTTTCTCAGAGTCACTGTGAACACCAGAAGCACCTTCTAGGATGTATATAGTTCAAAGTGGACATTGCACCAAATGAACTCACACATACACTCCCTCACGCCCGAAAGTTCACAGCCCAGGACAGCTGGTAGCAGCCGTTCCAGTGAACACCATTTCTGAACACAGAGAAAACCAGACAACAGATATTTAATAAGCACTTCCTAACTGCAAAGTATAACACCAAGAAATATAGAGTAGGTAAATATACAGAGGGGTGACCCACAAAAAAAGTGTACATGTTTTAAGAAGGGAAAACACAGGCAGCGCCTGTGGCTCAGTGGGTAGAGTGCCGGCCCCATATACTGAGGGTGGCAGGTTCAAATCCAGCTCCGGCCAAACTGCAACAAAAAAATAGCCAGGCGTTGTGGCGGGCGCCTGTAGTCCCAGCTGCTCGGGAGGCTGAGGCAAGAGAATCGCCTAAGCCCAGGAGCTGGAGGTTGCTGTGAGCTGTGTGAGGCCACGGCACTCTACCGAGGGCGATAAAGTGAGACTCTGTTTCTACCAAAAATAAATAAATAAATAAAGAAGGGGAAACACGGCATTAAAATTGTAATAATACTCACTATATATTAATAGTATTTATTGTTTTGTTTATTGTATCTTGTACCTCTTCTAATTTTTTTTTTTTTTAAGTAAAGAAAAGGGTAGACTTTAATCTTTATTTACAGGACACTGCAAGATATGAAATTCCACATAGAAATAAGAAACCCTTTCAGAGGATAGGCTCCAGACAGTATGTATGTACAGTTGGGAACTGTTCAAGTATAGTTCTGTTGTAAAAAGTGCTACAATAACAAACCACGTTTAAAAAGAGTTCGTAGTAGAGAAATAGTTAAGACAAACTTATACCAAACGCAGTACACGACAACTTTGTGCCTCAGCTATACAATCTAAAAGTTAAAAGTCCCAGGAGTCCCATCCTGAACTTGGAACGTATAGCCTTCAGAGGTAGTTTCTGGTACTACATTTTGATCCTCCTCTTCCTCTACAGAGAACTACTTCTCAATCAAGTTTAATGAAGCCTTGTACACAGACTCATTTTCATGGTTTTGTAGAGCTTCAATTTTGTCCAAACCTCCACATTCTTCAATCATTATACTAAGTTTCTCAGTTTCACCTAGTTTTTCAGCAGCCTGAAAGATATTTGAAATGGCATCCAGAATAACCAGAATAATTTTGGTATCTTTTGCAGTTAAGAGGTTCATCAATGGTTCTATTATGCCACAATGAACAAGGTATACAATCTGTTCAACTGTTCCACCACGTGTATAGTTGGTCACAGCCCATACAGCTTCCTTCTGTGTCTTAAAGTCTGCCTTAGAGAGAACACCAACAAGTAATGGGACTAGTCCATGATTCACAACTTGCTGTATCTGGTCCTGACGGCCAGCTGTGATGTTTGACATTGTCCATGTAGCTTCCTTTTGGATGTTAGTTTTGGGGTTGGTCAGCAGGCTGGGAAAGACAGTAAGTGCTCCTGCATCAATTACAACCTGAGTCTGTTCATCTGTCCCAGTGACAATATTCCCTATGGCTCTTAGTGCAGGAGTCACAATTGGCAATTCAGTAGCTCCCAAAAGCTTCACAAGTTGGGGCACAACTCCTGTTTTCAGAACCATTTCATTCCGTTCGTTTGGACCATCAGTAAGGTAAGAAATAGCCCAGCAAGTATCTGCTAATACCTCTGGATCATCATGATGCAGGAGACACACTAAAGTAGGAAGAATCTGTTCCACAGCATCTAATGGGGGTGCGGGATTCTTGTTGCGACAAAGGTTTGAAAGTGTCCAGGTAAGATTACGTAAGTAACCACATGATAAAGATGACATATCAGGAATAGCTAGAAGAGCCAACAGTGGGTCAACTGCACCATACTTAGTAACCAAGTCTCGGAAAACTGAACCATCACCTGCAATGTTTCCTAGAGCCCACACAGCTTGTTCACTGATATGAGCATGGGGAGATGCCAACAGAGAAATGAATGCTGGAATAGCACCTCCATCTACCACAGCCTTAGTCTGTTCTGATGTCCCAGAAGCAATGTTAGTTAGTGCCCATGCAGGTTCAAACTGAATGGGACTACAATCAGTTCTACCCAAGAAGGACACAAATTTTGGGATCAAACCAGCTCGGATTATATTGTCGATGGGAGGCTGTTTTTCTCTAGAAAGTAGTTTCCTGGCAGCCTGAGTAGCTTGGAGCTGGTTTTCCATATTGGTGCTATTTATACCTTTGACAATGTCATCCACAGACCAATTTACAGTACCCTGGTTGTTTCGGTTTTCCTGCAGTGGAGAAGTAGCATCATCAGGAAAAGAGCTTACATTTCTCCTTTTCAGCATCTGGTCATCTTTCTTAGCTTTCCTCAACTCCACATTAACTTCTATTCGGCGTCGCCTCATTTCTGTACTGTCTTTTCCCTTGTTCTTGAACCTGTTAAGTCGGGCAGCTGGTGAATTAGCATTCTCATTGGTGGACATGGTTATGAGACAAAGGGAGATAGCTGCACAGCTAGCTCAAGCTTCCACAGGAGGTGGTGCAGGACTCAGAAGATCTGGGTCGGCTGCCCTGGAAACGTCCACTGCAGCTCAGGCAGAACACGGTGTCACCTCTTCTAATTTTATTTTGGCAATTACAAGAGATGCAAGGTACAATATACCAGATAACAAATGTTATCAGTATATACCAAGTAAAACAATTATAATACATGTTTTCCTTTCTTCAAATGTACATACATTTTTTTGGTAACCAGTGTATTATCAGAAATTCTACTGTGAAGAAATTAATAATCTAGTTAGTTCATTTAAATTTAAGACATGAAACAAAAATTCTAGAAGAGAGTGTGGGGAAAACACTTGAAGATATTGGCCTGGGAAAAAACTTTATGAAGAAGACACTCCCCACCCCCAGCAATTGCAACAACATCAAAAATAAATAACTGGGATTTGATCAAGCTAAAAACCTTTTGCACAGCTAAGGGTACCACAAACAAAGCAAACAGACATTCTTCAGAATGAGAGAAGATTTTTTCATGTTATGAATCTGACAAAGACCTGATAACTAGAATCTATTGAGAACTCCAAAGAAAAGTACAAATAACCCCCTCTATAAGTGAGTAAGATATTTGAACAGAAACTTCTCTGAGAATAACAGATAAATGTCCAACAAATACATGAAAAAATGCTCATCATCTTTAATCATCAGAGAAATGTAAATCAAAACCACTCTAAGATATCACCTAACCCCAGCGAGATTAGCTCACATCAAAAAGTCACAAAACACCAGATGTTCGTGTAGATAGGGAGTGAAGGGAACACTTCTGTATTGCTGATAGGATTGCAAACTAATACAGCCTCTTTGGAGAGAATCCTCAAAGATCTAAAAGTAGACCTTCTGGCTCGGCACTCATAGCACAGTGGTTATGGTACTGGCCACATACACCAAGGGTGGCAGGTTTGAACGTGGCCCGGGCCAGCTGAACAATGACAACTGCAACAGAAAAAAAAAAAAAAAAAAAAAGTAGACCTTCCATTTGATACTGCAATCCCATTACTAGGTATCTACCCAAAAGAACAAAAATCATTTTATCACAAAGACATTTGCACCAGACTGTTTATTGTGGCTCAATTCATCATTGCCAAGTCGTAGAAGCAAACTAAGTGCCCACCAACCCATGAATGGATTGATAAACTGTGGTATATGTATACCAGGGAATATTAGTCAGCCATTAAAAAAGATGCTGACTTTACATGTTTTACATTTACCTGGATGGAGATGAAATACATTCTTCTTAGTAAAGTATTGCAAGAATGGAAAATAAAGATCCAATGTACTCCATACTAATATGAAATCCATATATAAATAATTACATGCTCATAAGAACAATAAAACACAAATATAATCTAGTAGGGGAGTAGAGAGAGGTGGAAGGGGGGAGGATGTTTGGCAGAAGGAGGGAGCGCCTGAGGTGGAACCTCACTTAAGGTGCATATAGTGAGGGTGTATAACACACCCCCAGGTGAGGGGCTCTTTTACAAATGGAACTTTACCCTGGAAGTGAGAAAAACATAACCTAAAAATTCATACCCTCATAATAATTTGAAATAAAAAACAAATTTTTAAAAAATCTGGCTCATCCATACATGTATCCAACCAACCATCTGTCCAACCCTCCACCTAGCTGCTCTTCCATTGCTCTATTCATTCAGCCCTACATCTTTCTACACATCCATTCAAACCATTCATTTGCCATTCCACCCACATAGCAACCCTGCCACCTAACCTCCCACCCTTCCACCACCTTGCTCTTCCCTTCCAGTACTCCATTCACCCACTAAGCTGCCTTCCTTGGCTCCAGACATTCATCCCCTTAACCCTCTAACCAACTGTACTGGGTTGACTACTGTGAAATAGTGAAAATTCATGTTCACCCAAAACCTCAGAATCTGACCTTATTTGAAAATGGGGTCTTTGCAGAAGTTATTAGCTAAATTAAGGTGGGCCCTAATTTGATGACTGGTGTCCTGAGCATGGGAGTAGAAATACACACATGTAAGAAGAAGGCTATGACGACATGGAGGTAGGGATTGGAATTATCTCTCTATATACTGAGGGATGCCAAGAATTTCTGGCAACCACCAGAAGTTAGAAAATTCAGGGACAGGTCCTCCCCTAGAGTCCTCAGAGAGAGCTCAGTCCTGCCAACATCTTGATTTTGGACTGGCAGCCCCCGGAACTGTGATAAAATAAATTCCAAATAAAATAAAATACAATTGCAAGACTTTGTTTGGCACCTCTAGGAAACTAATGTACCATCCCTCCCCCCTACCCCTCCTCTCCATCTCTCAAGCCCCCAGCTAATTATCCCCCCAACTATCCAACCCTCCACCATCTGTCCATCCGCCGATCCATGCATCTATCAGCCATATATACACAGTGCCTTATTTAGGGTCTATGTGCCAAGCACTGTCCTGTATACAATAATGTCAAGAGCAGTAGCAAGATGTCATGCCTCTCCCCTCCCACGTGTGTTAATATCCCCACTAATATCACCAGACCTCAAGTGTAAACACAATCTAAGTAAATACAATGGGCTAGCTCTGCAAATTGAACTTCAAGGTACGTCCCTCAGCCCCCCACCCCACCCCCGGCTCCTGCAACTATATTGATGGCATTTAAGGCTCTTCCAAAATACAAGTTATGGAGCCTCCATCACATGAGCAGAAAGACATCTTATCTGGGAAGGGCTCTTCCCACATGAATATACAGACTTTACTTAAATGACCATACGAATAAATACATATTTATCAGTTTTGCTGTACTCCATGAAGAAAAGAACTCAGATCTACAAAGAAGATAGCACTGCAGGGAGGGGCACTGAGGAGGCTGGAGAGCAGCGGGAAGCCTCTATGAGCTGCAGAAACAAGACATGCTCGTAAGAAGTAAAAAAACATCACTTCACAAAACATTACTGTAGAGGCTGGGGGTTATTGGGTTGCAGATAACAGCTTCTCATTCTCAGAGGAGGGGGAAGCCCACTGCAGACTGCAAAGGTTCCCTGGAGAAAGATTTGACTGGAGGCTGAAGGATAAATGAGATCCAAGTAACTGGGGAGAGGGGTGTATACTAGGGGGGTGTGGGGGGCCTCATTCAACCAAAGTGCAGAAGTCATATCTATTCCAGACGATCTTGACTTTAATGTGCCAAGGACCACTTTGCATGTCAGTGATGCTCTCAGGTTCCTTTTCAGAAAAAAACTCATTAAATCACTGAAATAAAAATACACTTGATTGCCAAAAAGAAAAAAAAACAAATTACATCAAAATGCAGCCACAATAATTTTATAAATAAAGTTGTGATATGAATATGTCCATATTAACGTGCTAAAATCTCAAAATCTGCCCTGTGCACCGTAACTGCGATGATTTCAAAGTGACTTGGTGCAAGCCGCTAACAGTCCCGAGGTACCTGCAACAATGCTAATGTGATAGGAAAACACAAGTGCTTTCTCTCGGTGGGAAAAATCCAAGAACTGCTGATATTGCTGTGGTTTATTGCTACCATTCAAACTGAAAGGAAATGAAAATTTCAGTTAGAAGTAAGTGAAAACAGGCAATTGTTTTTGCCCATCCAAGTTTACAGAGCACAGAGTTCTATCCGCAGCCGCCTTGGGGGCCCATGCATGTGTTTAGGTACTCAAGTATTCACGCTTTCATCCCCCAAATCCTGAGTGTTTATGATATTCCTGACTGTATAGTTAGTGCCAGCAGCACACTGAGGCAAAAAAGACGGATGTGCTGTCTTCCCTAATGATCTTATATTCTAGTGGGCAGAGACAATCGAGGAGCAGGTAAGTAAACAAGAGAGCTATAGATAGTGAAAATTGCTGGGCAGAGGATCCACAGGGTGCTGTGGGGACCAGCGAGGTTTCTCTTATGTTGGTGCCCCTGAGGACCAAGCTCTGCAGGGATGTGGGGAACCTCAACACAGGGAAGGGGGTCCAGACAAAGGATGTGTAATGGGAGAGGAGCCTGGGCACCTGAGGAACAGAAGGAAGGTTCTGTGGCTGGAGTAAAGACAGCGATCGGAGGAGGAGGAGATGAAACCAGAGATGGAGCAGCTGTGCACCCACAGAGGGTGGGTTCTGCTGCACTCTGGGCAGCCACCGAGGCAGCTTATGCAGGGGAGGAACAGAATTGGAATCTATTGTTTCAAAAGATTTCTTTGGGCATGGAGTGGAGAATGGATTGCAGAGAAAAAGATACGTGGCAGAAGAGACCAGCTTAGAGGTCTCTGCATTCATTCCAGTAAAAGTCAGGGGCGGCTTGACACAGGTCTGGGGTTAGGGTGGGGTGAGTGATAAAATTTAGGAAAGCACTCACACACTCAGGGGCATGCAAGTGTGGGGTTCAGCTAGTCCATGCTTGGACTGCTAGTAGAGATGAACAGATTAAAGATACATTTTACAGATAAAATCAAACATATTCTGGGAATTTCTAAAGTCCAGAAGTAATAATTTTAGAAAGAAGCTTATGTAACAGACTATAAAGGGTCTTAAGAAACAGGGGAAGGAATTTTGACTTTCTTCTATAACTAATGAAGGGTCATAGAATTTAACAAATAAAATTACATACACTGGCTTGACAAAAACATAAACATTTTTAGGGGATGGTAAGTAAGGGGTAAGTAAAGAGAAGCTTGGGCCCTGTTAGGTTTCAAATGAGTAAAGATCCAGCCAGGAGAACAGAGACCATTCTAGGTATTTCTGATGGAGATAATTTAATATGGGGAATTGGTTACACAGGAGCACCAGGACAGAGAAAGTAAACAAAAAATGGAAAGATACTAATATCCTTAGGCTGATGGAAAAGAGGTGACATTACAAATCCCAGAAGCTGGGGTGTCACACAGGAGCAAGTCCCATAATAGGAACCACCTGGGGACTGGGACCTTGGAGGTTGTCCATAGAAAGCTAGATGGAATACACGTGGTGTTTATTTTCCATTTTGTGATAGTTCACTTAGAAGAATGGTCTCCAATTCTATCCAGGTTGTTAAGAAAGACACTAAGTCACCATCTTTTTTATGGCTGAGTAATATTCCATAGTACATATATACTACATTTTATGAATCCATTCATGAATTGATGGGCATTTGGGTTGCTTCCACGTCCTTGTGATTGCAAATTGCACTGCCATGAACCTATGTGCTCCTAGGGAAGCAAATCTCAACGCAATTGGGAGTGGAAGGGGAGAAGGGGAAGGAAAAGTCCTACCCAAAGGTTACATTGCATATTTTCTGGATAAGGGGCACACCTATAACCATGACTTAAATTATGTTAAAGCAAACTGTAACCAAAATGTGTGCATTCCCATAATATCTTGAAATAAAAATAAAGAAAGAAAAAGGAAAAAGAAAGAAAGAGCAAGAAAGAGATATCCCCACGTTGGAGTAAGTGAAGGAGAAACGTTCTGGAGTCTGGATGAAATACATCTCTGAAGTATAGAGCAGAGAAAGGGAAGGGCAGGGAATGGGGTGAGAACAGCAAGGCAAATTGAGCAGACCTAGAAACAAAGTCCTCACAACCCAATCCTCCAGACGAGAGAGAGAAGGGAAACCATGAGCTTCCAGACATGGACCATGTGCCAAGTTCTGAGCTCAATGTTTTCCAATGTTATTTCAGTTCTTTCACACACATTATCTCTGTTTGGCCCCACCATGACCCATTTTATGAATAAGAAAATAAAGGTTCAATAAGACTGAGAAACCTATTCAGGATTCCTCAGCTAGTAAGTGGCTAAGCAGACATCTAAATCTATGTCTGGGTGGTTAGTATTTATATTCTTTCCTCTGACACCCATTAGTCTCTGAAAAATAGTAAGGCTGTTCTTAGTGTTTGATCTCCAACATCTTTATTTCTGTAAGAAAGGCATCATACTTTAATCACCATCTTCATTACTATCATCATTACTATTATTATTATTTTTCAATTTACAAGGCCAGGCACAGTGGCTCATGCCTATAATCCTTGCATTCTGGGAGGCCAAAGCGGATGGATCGCCTGAGCTCAGGGGTTCAAGACCAGCCTGAGCAGGAGTGAGATCCCATCTCTAAAATACAGCCAAGCATTGTGGCAGGCACCCATAGTCTCAGCTACTTGGGAGGCTGAGACAGGAGGATAACTTTAGCCCAAGAATTTAAGGTTGCTGTGAGCTATGATGCCGTAGCACTCTCCCAAATGTGACAAAGTGAGAGACTCTGTCTCAAAAAAAATAATAATAAAAATAAATTATTTTTGATTTAGAGAAGAGGAAATTGAAGCTCAGAAAGGCTAAGTAACTTGCTCCAAATCACACAGCTAGTAAATGGCAGATTCACAAATCCAGGAATGTCTAACATAGACTTGTGTTTGCTTTTTACTACAGCAAGCTAAACTGTCCGCTTATAACATACCCACAAAAGTTCATGTCAAACCACCCCCAAAACTATTGTCTTACCATCTAAATCAAAGTAATTCTGAAAGGCATTGCAACAAAAGTGCATGAGGAGCTGGCAAGGTGACCTCATGGTGTCAGCATAGATCTAGGCTCTTTCTGGATTTCCTTTGTACTCTTAAGCACATGGTTTGCATCATCAAGTTTGCCTCATGATCCTATATGGCTGCTGGAGCTCCAGCCATAACATTCACACTCCAAGCAGGAAGCGAGGAGTTTCCCACCTAAGGTTCATTCTCCCCCTATTCCTTAGTAGAACTCCTTTTAATTCTAGAATGCTGTTTCCAGATAGAATACTGTATTCCCCAGGCTTCCTTCTTACTAGAGGTGACCAATGATAAATAAGGTAAAATGCTGGGGGTGGACAGCTAGATTGTGCCCTTTTTGATCTTTTCCTCTTTCTTGCTTCCTGCATTGAGTGTGAATGTGATGGCTGGAGCTCCAGCAGCCCTATAAGATCATAAAGCAACTTTGATGACAAAAACCATGTGCTCAGGAACACAATAGAAGACAGAAAGAACCTAGATTTACAATGAAACCATGAAGCCACTTTGCTAGCCCGGGGCCACCTATCTTCAGACTGCTTTAATCTGAGAGGCAAATGAATTTAATTTTATTTCAGCAACTGATTTCTAGGCTTCTTTACTAGCAAACACAATTATAACTTATACATGCATCTGCCCACAATTCTTACTAAAATCCAAAAGAACAGCGACTCCTCTACAAACGCATTTCTACTCATTCATTCTGATTTGAATATAGTCAACAGTGTGTCTCACTTTGATTGACTGGGTGCCATCAAAAGGAGAATTTTCCCCTTGTTGCTTCTGAAAAAACTCTCAAACCTACAGTAAAATAACTCTGGGGCAGAGAGAGGTGGTGTGGTATTATATATGTCATTATAAACTCTAAGTGCCTCTTTTCTGAACTCTGAGAGGTTAGTAGTGGCAAAGGAACAAAAAAAGAAAGTCACAGTGACGAAAAGAACATGCTGGAAAGTGGCTGGGAGAGTAGGAACGAATGAATGCCAGCTCCAACAAATGCCAGATGTCAATCAAAAGAAAGTCAGGAGTTCCCTGCAAAAGTGAGGGAGGGGGCACCTCCACAAACAGAACATAAAGGCAAACCTAAGCCGGCAGCAAAATATGACTACACTAGGCAGGGCTTGTCACCTCGTAAGATGGCAATAGGTTGTTCAGTCAGCTTCTCTGCTGAAATCACAGAAATTCTGGAAGGAACTTTTGAAACAATTTGCTAATTCTTCCATTACATAGGGAGGAAACTGAGGCTCAGTCAGGGTAATGGCCTGCCCAAAGTCACATAGAAAATCAGCAAATTGCTCGGCACCTGTGGCTCAAGCGGCTAAGGCGCCAGCCACAGACACCTGAGCTGCCAGGTTCGAATCCAGTCCGGGCCCACCAAACAACAATGATGGCTATAACCAAAAATAGCTGGGCATTGTGGCGGGTGCCTGTAGTCCCAGCTACTTGGGAGGTGGAGCCCATGAGTTGGAAGTTGCTGTGAGCTGTGATGCCATGGCACTCTACCCAGGGCAACAGCTTGAGGCTCTGTCTCAAAAAAAAAAAGAAAAAGAAAAAAAGAAAATTAGCAACTGGGCTGGGATGAGATGAGAACCTAGGCCCTATATTTGCTGATATCTTCACTGATATACACACTTTCTTTGTGGATTTTGAGTATCCATTTCCACCTAAGGCAGGGGTTGACAAACTTTTTCTGTAAAGGGTTAGACAGCAAACACTTCCGGTTGCAGCTACTTCCCTCTGCTATTGCACAAAAGCAGCCCAGACAGCAGAAAATGAAAGGATGTGGCTGTGCTCTGGTAAGATTTATTTACAAAAACAGCCAGGTGGATGTGACCTGTAGGCCACAGGTTGCCCCCCCCCCTTACCATGTGGATCCACACGATCTCCAAACCAGCACCATCAGTATAGCATTTAGAACTTGGTAGAAATGACAATTCTCAGTCTCCTTGCCCCCAGACCTAATGAAGCAGAAACTCCAGAGATGACAATCAGAAAGCTATTTTCAGAAGCCATCCAGAGGACTCCGACACACTAGAGTTTGAAAAACATTGGGCCAGAATCGCAGTAAATCACTGTCTGTGGAAGCCGTTCCCAGCACGCAACCTGGTGTTGGTTCCTAGGAGGTACCTGTGCCAGCAACCAGCCTCCCACTCAAAAATACATTCTCCCCTTGTTTTAGGTGTATGGGAGAGGGAAATAAAATTCCGTGTCACTTAAGCCATTGTCAAATTTGGATTTTCTGTCATAAACCACCACATCTAATGCAACTGATTCAATATCTAGTGAATATCTGTTGAACTGAATAAATTCATCTCGAGAAAGTGAGAAGACCTGGATCCTAAGTTACATACAGGCAGATCTGATTAGCAAAAAGAAAAAAAAGAAGAAGAAAGTTGCTTCAATACAATTTTATCAGAAGATAAAATTTTCCAAAACACAGTGTCCATGGGGGCCAAAAAGAATGCAAAGGACCACATTAGGTGCTGAAACATGGGGAACTTCTCTGCAGAGAGGAGCCTCCATTTCTCCCACTGCCCAAGGCCAGGCTGATAATGGAGCAAATGTCTCTTCTCAGGCTCCCCAGAGTAATCTGCCACTATGTCCACGACCTCACAGTCACCTTCTACGGGGAGCCTTTCCTAATTAGAGCCCTCCTAGAATTCTGGGAGCTTGTGGCTCAGCAGCAGGTACTGGACGGTTCTGTCTGCTTCATTCAAATCCCACTGATGTGTCGCTTTACAATGATCTTCTAGTTACTCCTCAAGCTGAGAGCTTTCCTTAACCCATGGCAGGCTCTCGATCAATATCTATAGAGCTGAAGTGACTTTGTCGGTGAGTGCTTTGTTACTTCTGCTAGAACAGAAATTTCTTGAGAAGCTGGGACCGGCTTTTCCATTTCTCAAACAACCCCCAACCAGCCACAGCAATGTGCACGAGCCCTCATCCGCAGCCCATGGAGGCTGGACAATGCATCTGGGCATTTCCCTCCTCTGCTTTGATGCACCAGCTTGGCATCAACACCAGTCCCTCCTCACCTTCACTCCCTGGGGACTGAGGTATGGCCTGATTCCCAAAGCCCTTACAAAGAGTGCCTCAAACATTTTCAATGAGGACTTTATTTATCAACCAGAAACAAACAAAAAAAGAACTGCATCAAAACTGCTTATTTCTACTGTTTGTGACTTTACATTGGTGTTTTTCTGGCTTTTATAACCCATGCCCCCTTCACAAACATTTTTTAACCTTGTGTTTTTCTCCAACCTTATTTGAAGTTGCAAGATGAAGTGATATAGTGACATCAAGAGATGACATTGTTTAATAGCCCCAGCTATGACCACTCCCAGGAACATTACACATACATGCCTCCATCCAAAATCTTAGTTTCACCTGCTATGCTCCATCTGTTTCCACTTCTCCATATACTTCAGAGAAACACAAATTACTGCATGAACCTACGGACTAGATAAACCAGGGGCAAATCTCCACCACTTCAGGGCCAAGTTCATATCCACCCGGTTGTTTATGGCTGCGACCATTGATTTGGTCAGTGCATTCATTTGAGCTGACTGGTGCCCAATCCCAAATAATTGTTAAACTTTTTCAACCAGAGGCACCATGAATTGGAGAATCCATATATGTATAAATGAAAGAGAAGAGTTAGGACCGTGCAAAACAGTACATGGAAATATAGCAAAGTCTGGTGATTAACCCAGAAGAAGGTAACCACACTGCACCCCACAGAAATAGAAACTAAACAAGGCTCCGATGCAACTGTGAATTCAGACACGCCAATAAATTCTGTGCTTTATTTTAACATAACCTGCCTGCCTGGCATTAGATGGGAGGATTGTTAATAATCATTAAACGATTAACTATCATCATTAAAGAGATAGCCCACTGTGTACAGAAACAATTTGTTGACAAAATAAGGCACCCAGAGCATCTACTCCTAGGACTTTTTATTTCAGGCTCCTTGTTAAAACCACTTTTTTCTTCCTCCACCTATGGCAATTTAATACATATGTCACAGAGGTCTCCATTTCAACTTCAGTTTACTCACTGCCCATCTCTCCAAGGTGCCCCCCAGGGCCCTCTCCTCCCTAGAGTTCACTTAATGTATATTTAAGTCTCTGTCATTTGTTCATTGTGTGACCCCCAGCAAGTTACTTAACCTGAGTTTTCTCATCTGTAAAAGGGGGCTAATCATAAATGTACAGGGTTTTTTAAAGGATTCAATGACAGTGTGGAAACCAAGCACTTAGTGTGGTGCACGGCATACACCGTACATTCAACAGAGCTAATTGGGAGAAATCATTGGCCATTAAGTAGAAGGCTAAGTGGAAAGAGGGTGGGATACACTGTTTTCCTCAACCCCATCTCAAGCCAAGACTATACTAACAGCATGCTGAAAGTTGCCTGCTTAGACCTTAAAGCTTGTTCCTTGAGGGAGAGCTTTTGGAAGTGGATTAAGACATAACACCAAGAACCATAACATCACTTATGCTGTCCTGCTAACACACTCCACAGTCACTTTCACCCCTGCCCCATCTTAGGAGCTCAGCAGAAATGCTCTTCAGGCTTTAGCAAACAGACAGTGCTCCTCCCTGCAGCAGCACTTCCTGCCTCCCAGGGTCGGAATGGGAGCCTGCCGGCCCTTGGAGTTTGGAATGTGTCTTCCCCCCCCCACCCCGTGCCTCTCGGGGGGTCTTTATTTCTGCTATGCTGCACTTCTGGGCAGGGCTGGATGAACACAAGCTCACCAAGAGGCCCCTGGGCTCCTTCCTGGAGTCTGACGCTGTCTGTCTCATCATGTCCTTCTTCTGGAGGCATCACCACCTCATTTATCTCTCTGTCTTAAAAGGAGAGGAGGAAGGAACCACGGAGAGTTTCAAGGTTAGTCAATGTTTGCAGAGTAAAAAAGGCTACACTGAAGACAGATGTGTGCTGAAAAATAGCAGCTCTATTCAGATCCTGGAGGACACGCAGTCAACGGGGACGAAACGACAGGCCATCTCATCTTCCTCATTGAATAAGGCCCACTCGCAATCATTCACTCTGTTTATAAAAATGATGAGCCACAAAGAGACCCACGTTTCCAGCCAGGATCTATCACTCTGGGACCCCAGGGTGAGATAACCTCTGTGTGTGTGTTAAGCCTTCCCTCCCAATGTCTGGTGTTACGCGCGATGACAGAGGATTGACCTCCCCCGAGACAGAGAGGGTGAAAAAGAACAGCGTGTGTGCAAAGTGAGCCTGGTGCCCAGCTCAGCACAGACACTTAGGAGATGTGGCCTCAGGAGTGAAGTGTGAGACCAACCCATCGTAGCAGCATTATTCACAACAGCCAAGGGAGGAGGGAACAACCCAGGGGTCCATGCAGCCCCCGCACATTCCCCAGCACAAAGAGGGACCTCTGAGGTTCCCCCGCTAGCAGCTCTCTCACATTTTCTCTCCAACATAGTCCTCTTTTATGTTGTTCTTCTCTTCTCTTTTCTGTTCCTTTCTCTCGCTTCATTCCTTGTACTTAAAAAAGACACTTGTATTATGTGGCTTTTTCTAAAGCTATGTCCCTCCCTTCATTTTTTTCTGTCCACAACAAAAAAAGGCAGGAAATAAATTTTTACTTTAAATTCACACAAAACACCCAAGAAAAAATTCACACTGAATCTCCAAATGAAGAAAGGCGAGGAGGCTAGGCTCTTCCAACAGTGCAGCCTCGAGTCTGTTTTGACAAGTTATCTCCTCGTAAACACATTGGTTTATCTCAGGCTAAACAATTAGAAGTGCTATTTGGGCAAGAGGAAAAAAATGTATTGCACATATTCTAGACAGCCTGTTGGCATCCGTGCTGGTGACACAAGCACTGGGACACAGGGCTGACATTAAATAAACTGGAAAAGTAAATATCTATTGCAACACTCAGAACATTGCCATCTAAGTGGTGCCTCCAGGAGGGATGCTGAGGAAGAACCCTGCAGGGAGGGGGGTGTGAGAAGGAGTCCAGGAGAGGGCTGGGTAGACAGGGCCTAGAGGAGAGGCAGATGGAAGACTGAAACTACCCACAGGCCAAACCAGTAGTTCTCAGCAAGAGACATACTTGCCCTCACACACAGAGAGAGGGACATTTAGCAACGTCTGGAGATATTTTGGTGTCATAAATTGGGCATGATACTAGCATTCTGTGGGTAAGGACTACATGTCCTACAACGCACAGGACAGCCACCCTGTCCACCCCACGGCAAAGAAGTGCATGGTCCCAGATGCTTTGATGCCAGAGCTATAGACCTCTAAGTTAAGATAAAGCAGGGTGCAAGCCAGTTCTACTGCTCATGTCTGTGGAACTTGAGCAGGTTAAATTAAACTCTCTCAGCCTCAAGACGAATTTGATAGAAATCTGTGGGGCTCATCACAAAATCTCAAAACTGCAGATGCTGGCATGGATGTGGAGAGAAGGGAACACTTTTACACTGCTGGTGGGACTGCAAACTAGTACAACCTTTCTGGAAGGAAGTATGGAGAAACCTCAAAGCACTCAAGCTAGACCTCCCATTTGATCCTGCAATCCCATTACTGGGCCTCTACCCAAAAGGAAAAAAATCCTTTTATCATAAGGACACTTGTACTAGACTGTTTATTGCAGCTCAATTTACAATCGCCAAAATGTGGAAACAGCCTAAATGCCCACCAGCCCAGGAATGGATTAACAAGCTGTGGTATATGTATACCATGGAATACTATTCAGCCATTAAAAAAAATGGAGACTTTACATCCTTCGTATTAACCTGGATGGACGTGGAAGACATTATTCTTAGTAAAGCATCACAAGAATGGAGAAGCATGAATCCTATGTACTCAATTTTGATATGAGGACAATTAATGAGAATTAAGGTTATGGGGGGGGGGGAAGCAGAAAGAGGGATGGAGGGAGGGGCGTGGGGCCTTGGTGTGTGTCACACTTTATGGGGGCAAGACATGATTGCAAGAGGGACTTTACCTAACAATTGCAATCAGTGTAACCTGGCTTATTGTACCCTCAATGAATCCCCAACAATAAAGAAAAAAAAAAAAGAAATCTGTGGGACAGATGACACAGATGGTGGGCAAATACTCTTGTGAGTGCTCATACCCCTGTACGCTTGCGTCCCTGTCCTCCACTTCCCCAAAGCTTCCTTATTAACTCACTCAGTCCTTTCACCAATATATATTGAGTGTCTACTAGGAGCCTGGGGCTGGCTGCTGGGTATTCAACACCCAAAATGACAGGTGAGGTCACTGGGGGTCCCTGCCCTCAGCGTTCATTCAATTTGGAGCGGCAGGCAACAGATAAGGTACAAACCAAACTTATGACCTGTGCCCTGAAGGTAGAATATAGGAGAAGGAACTAACGCCTTCTCTAGGCTGGTCAGGGAAGATGTCTGAGGCAGAGACCTGGAGGAGAGCAGAGTTTGGGGGATAGGTGCAGTTCCAGGCAGGGGGAACAGAATGTGCAAAGACTCTAAAAAGCAAAGAAAATGGGATATGTTCAGAACTGACAGAGAGCACAGGTGTGGGGGGTGCGGGTGACAAAGGAGAGAAGGGTAAGAAAGGGGGTGAGGGTCCTGCAGGTTGTAAGAAGTCACCTGGGTTCAAGGCCAGATGTCATAAGAAGCCCATGAAGGCCAAAACCCCAGCGAGAATGGCCCACATCACAAAATCTCAAAGCTGCAGATGCTGGCGTGGATGTGGAGAGAAGGGAACACTTTTACACTGCTGGTGGGACTATAAACTAATACAACCTTTTTGGAAGGAAGTATGGAGAACCTTCAAAGAACTCAAGCTAGACCTCCCATATGATCCTGCAATCTCATTACTGGGCATCTACCCAGAAGGAAAAAAATCCTTTTATCATAAGGACACTTGTACTAGACTGTTTATTGCAGCTCAATTTACAATCGCCAAAATGTGGAAACAGCCTAAATGCCCACCAACCCAGGAATGGATTAACAAGCTGTGGTATATGTATACCATGGAATACTATTCAGCCATTAAAAAGATGGAGACTTTACAGCCTTTTATTAACCTGGATGGAAGTGGAACACATTATTCTTAGTGAAGC
Organism: Nycticebus coucang; assembly: GCF_027406575.1. Taxonomy (NCBI): domain Eukaryota; kingdom Metazoa; phylum Chordata; class Mammalia; order Primates; family Lorisidae; genus Nycticebus; species Nycticebus coucang. Next base: position 107,124,358 of record NC_069791.1, read on the forward strand.
ATCACAAGAATGGACAAACATGAATCCTATGTACTCAATTTTGATATGAGGACAATTAATGACCTAGTACATGGTGGGGGGTGGGGGAAGGGGAGAGCAGAGAGAGGGAAGGAGAGGAGGTGGGGTCTTGGTGTGTGACACACCCTTTGGGGGCAAGACACAATTGTAAGAGGGACTTTACCTAACAAATGCAATCAGTGTAACCGGGTTTCTTATACCCTCAATGAATCCCCAATAATAAAAAAGAGAGAGAGAGAGAAGTGGACTGATTCGGCCGCACCAGGAAGGAAGGAGCAGGGAGGGAGAGAGGAGGAAGCAGGGAAACCAGTCACGACGGTGGTGGCAGTGAAGAAGAGAACAATCTGAGATTATGTCTGAAGGAGAACAATTATAAACTGCACTAGAGTGGACATGGAGGCTGAGAGACACCACTCACTGGGGCAGGCAGGCTGTGCGGCCAAGGCTAAGTGCCACCCAGAGAAGAAACTCACAGATGACTTAAGGCCACTGAGAACAGACAACAGTGCCCAGAACTGAGTAGTGCAGCACTGACTTACAGCCAGAGGAGACAGCAGCACCAGATCCAGCCCCATCCACGGCCTGGACCCCCTCTATCACCAACTCAGGTCACGTGACTGCCTGTACCCCACCTCGTGCTGCAGCTCCAAGAAGGACCCCAATCCCTTCGCTGGGAACAGACACAGCAGTGGGGCTGGCCAGGTGCCTCGTGATATACACGATTAAGCAGAACAAAGAAGCATACCTGAGTTTTGAGACAGACTGCACTGTGGTCCACTATTTCACTTCCAAGAAACACAATCAACAGTGTCTTTTCTGATTCACTTGTGCAAGTTTTAACTTGCTTGGGTTATCGGTGTTGCTGGGAGAGCTTCGCTGGTTTCCATCTGTGCAGATTTTATATATCATGAGTCTCCATAATGACCCAGGTACATCAAGTCCACAACAGGGAAAGGTGTGCCCAAGCAAAGAGATCCACCCCACACAGGCTGGGAGGGCTCTTAATCTCTTGGAGAGGAAATGCTTGAGGACCAGGGCCACTCATGCAGCTGTGCAGGGGTCCAGCCAGCCCTGCACGACTGCCTTCCCCAATAGGAGAAATGAAGGGCAGCTCCCAGGCCGGGGCTTAGGCAGTCAGGTGGATGGTGGGTGCAATTATGAAGAGCAGAAGACCAGGGACTGTTAGGCGTGGGGGCCTCAGGAAAGACAGTCCAGACATGCTCAGTGCTCATGGGCTCCCTCCCACCCCGCCCGCCCGACCCCTTCCCTCCCACCTCTCTTTCTCTGAACTCAATGACAATGTCCTCAGCACCAGCTGCTCTGGAATTCATTCATTCCAGAGACTTCGGTTGCACCCTCTAGCTTTTCTCTACCTGAGACATAACCAGAAAGGCTGACTCATCTTCAGCTAGAGGAAGCTCCCCAGCCCTTCCCTGGACAGGGGCTCTGGGATCCTGGCTGTGCTTTCTGGGTGCCCTAGCTGCTTCGACGCCCTCCAGAAGCACCACCTCCTTTCAGGCTCCTGCCTCCGTTTACCAAGTCTGCCTCTAGCCTCACCGCTCACAGTGGGGCACAGACCAGCAGCAAAAACATCTCCTTTCTTAGAAGTGCAGGTTAGCTTCAACCTAGATCTGCTCAACCAGAATCTGCATATTAACCAGATCCCAAGGAATCTGTGCACACATTAAAGTTTGAGAATCATTAATCTATAGCACAGAAGCCCCCCCATCTACACCATTCCCATATGTCAGTCATTTGTAATATGGCGAAAAATGCGGCCAGTGTGGCCCAGGGTGATTTGTTCGTTAACTTCAAGGGCTGCTCAGGGCCCAAGATCCTGGAGGCAATGAGATATTTATGTATTTCTCTCTCGTGTTCCCTGATTACTCTTCTAATGATCAGATTTTCCAGATTGTAAATTATAAGCAGGCTCTGTACTTCTGTCTGGGCCTCTGAGGTACCTCTTGGAGGTTTTGTGAACTGCTATGAATTATGAGGCAGTTGGACCAGCCAGTTCTGCAGACTGCCTCACACGAAGGCCGTCTGGACCTGGTGGTTTCTAGGAGGGACGTGATGCAAGTTCTCTTTTCCTTCACCTGCTTTTCTCAGAGGGACTTTGCCCTCTGAAAAGTCTGCTGCTTCTGTCTGTTCAAATGTCATTCCTGTCTTCCTCTCCCGACTTCTCTTGGTTTGGGAGAGGGGTAAGCATCAACCTAGCAACTATTTGAGACCCCCGTGGCCAGAAAGCGTGACGACGCCACGTCTTTACCACAGTAACAACTATTGTTTATCAAACACTTCCCTTACATTGAGTGATGGACAGTATTGATGAGAAGGGAAAATCTAGTATGTTAGAGATGGGGGAAACAGTTAATATGTCCATGAAAGAACCATGCCCAGCACACAGTCCAAGGGTGACCAGAATGTGCAAAGACTCTAAAAAGCAAAGAAAATGGGATGAATGAATGAATCTTTGCTTAGAGGTTTTGTAAAGGCAGAATCATACATAGATTAGATGCATAGACCTGGAAATAGCCTGAAAATCATATTAGAAGAAATGCAATGCTGTAAGCGTGTTGATTCTAAGAGAACATGTCATTGCCAGGAATTCGGATTACTGACAGATCCAGTTGAAGTCAGGGGGAAACTGTAAGATCTCTGCAGTCTTACAACTGCAGTGAGACCGTGGAGGGGAATTGCTGGATGGGGGATGGGTCTCGCTGAAAACGCAGGCATGTGTCTCTCCTGGTCGCCCTGATTATGAAAGTCCCTTCCTCGCCCTAACAACATTGTATTGAGCAAAACTTCAAATGCATTAGACTACCAGGACCCAGCTACATGTTGCTGTCATACCTCTGCAGAGGGGCTGAAGCAGAATTTGGGAAGGCATAGCACAGAGATAACCGTGAGTATCACCAGGCAGGGCTTGGATGCTGAGTAAAAGGTACGCGCTGAGTCCCTCTCATTTGTACCTGCACAGACAGTGAGCACAAAGGCAGCTCATGCTCTGAGAGCCTTTTGGACACGGTACCTGGATGCTGCTCCTGTCACGAGCAGCACCATCTCAAGCACCTGCCCTGCCTGTCACTATCTCCCTTTGAAAGGCAACCCTAGAGGAAAAGGGGAGGGGACCTGACCCCAGGCCAACTGTGGGGTTAAATATTTCACCTAGATCACCTTGTTTAATTCTTATGACAATCTTAAAAGGTCAGTACTTTTGTTTATCCCCACTTCACAGATCAGGAAATGGAGGTGGAGGAGGGCCAGCCACTTGCCCACCTGAGGGGTAGAGCTAAAATTCAAAGCAGGCACCCTGACTCCAGAGCCCACACTCTTGACCACTAGCCAGAAGAATCTTCACCAGGAAGACCCTAGTGCCACAGGTTCATGGTCAAAAGGTGACGAAATCTTTACACAGGGGCCTGGGGACATCAGTCCAAATCCATCTGGAACCATTGTGAGAGTGAGCAAAAATGTCTCCAGAGATGCCCTTTGTGATAAGGGTGACGAGGGCAAACCCTGCTGTGTTTCCTGCTGGTAGGGGACTGGAGATATGTGCACATTTCATCCCTTGCAATTCTGTCCAGCCTTAGAATAAAGATCAAACTGAAGTATGCGTAAGACAGTGAAATGTAGGGCAGAGCCTGTGGGTAAGGCGCCGGCCCCATACACTGGAGGTGGTGGGTTCAAACTCAGCCCTGGCCAAAAACTGCAAAAAAAAGAAAAGAGAGTGAAGTGTAAACTTCCAAATCTGGAGGACCTGCGTGGGTTAAAGGACTTAGCAAAGGGAAACAAGTACCTACAATTTTATGGCTCCAGGTCCTAAGCAGGTTGTTATATAACCATCTCTCTCAGCATTAGCTGCAACTCGGAAGTACCTAGGGAACTTTAAAAACCACTGATGTCCAGATACATGTCCAGAGATCTGTTTTGATTGGTCTGCACTGTGACCTGGGCATGGAGAGGTTTTTAATCCCCTGGGAGATTCCAATGTGCAACCACGTTTGAGAATCACTAGACTTACCCTCTCTTGAAATCTCAGAGTAGACTTCTGGAACAGGGCACATGCTTCTCAAAATGTGGTCTACAGAGTGCCTGACATCAGAATCACCTGGGAATCTGGTTAAATGGGCACTATCCTGGGCTCCATCCTCCCCCTAAAAAATTGTATTGAGTATTTCTGCGGGATGGTCTAGGACAGCACATATTTAACAAGCTGTCTGGATGAAGTTTGGGACCCTCCAGAACAGGAGATAGTCAGAGCCCGTGGCTGGTTTTCAGCAAAATAGAGAAGCAGGGAGACAGATGAGCTCAGAGACAGAGGCGGGCTGAGGAAACTCGGTGACAAGACCACATAATTCTTGAGCATTTCTGAAATCCAGGGAAACGTGAACGGTGCTTGCAGGCGAGGCCCACGGGAGGGGAGAAAACAGTTTAGACGGTTCCTCCCAAGACTTGAAGGAATGTCTCATCACAAGTCAATACCTTGGGTTGGCCTGGGAAAGGAATTCTGAAGCTGGAGGAGATGGTGGTGGCACTAAAGTCCCAGCTCAATAGAATCACTTCTTTTTTTCAAAGATCTGTAAGGCATTTAATTTTATTTTTTTGTTGTTGTTAAAACAATGTTGAATAAAGTTCGTTTATTCATTCAGCCCCCAACTACTGTTGAATGTATACTCTATGGTAAGTACACTGACCTCCCTCCCATTTAACTCTGGCTTATCAGTTCTTAGTAACTGTAAGAACCTTAATTGCACTTTAATGTCTTTTTTATTTTTATTGTTGGGCATTCATTGAAGGTACAAAGGACCAAGTTACATTGCTTGCATTTGTTAGACAAAGTCCCTCTTATAAATGTGTCTCGCCCCCAAGAGGTGTGTCACACACTGTGACCCCCCTCTTTCCCTCTTTACACTCCCCCATTCTTTGCCCCCTGCCAGGTACTAGCATCATTTGTCCTCATATCAGAATTGAGTATGTTGGGTTCTTGCGTCTCCATTCTCGTGATGCTTTACTAAGAAGAATATGTTCCACCTCCTTCCAGGTTAATACAAAAGTTGTAAAGTCATCATCTTTTGTGGCTGAATAGTATTCCATGGTGTACATATACTACAACTTGTTAATCCATTCCTGGGTTGGTGGGCATTTAGGTTGTTTTCACAATTTGGCGATTGTACATTGAGCAGCAATAAACAGTCTGGTGCAAATGTCTTTATGATAAAATGATTTTTTTCTTCTGGGTAGATGCCCAGTAATGGGATTGCAGGATCAAATGGGAGATCTAATTTGAGTTCTTTGAGGGTTCTCCATACTTCCTTCCAAAAACATTATATTAGTTTGCAGTCCCACCAGCAGTGTAAAAGTGTTCCTTTCTTTCCACATCCATGCCAGCATCTGCAGCTTTTGAGATTTTCTGATGTGGGCCATTCTCACTGGGGTTAGGTGATATCTCAGGGCAGTTTTGATTCGCCTTTCTCTGATAATTAGGGATGATGAGCATTTTTTCATGTTTGTTAGCCATTTGTCTTCTTTAGAGAAGATTCTATTCGTCTCTCTTGCCCAGTGGTGTAAAGGATTGTTGGCTCTTTTCATGTTGCTGAATTTGAGTTCTCTGTAGATCCTAGTTATCAAGCTCTTGTCGGATTCATAATATGCAAATATCTTTTCCCATTCTGATGGTTTTCTGTTTGCTTTGGTTGTTGTCTCCTTAGCTGTACAGAAGCTTTTCAGTTTAATTAAGTCCCATTTGTTTATTTTCATTGTTGCAATTGCCACTGGAGTCTTCTTCATAAAGTCTTTCCCCAGGTCAATACCTTCAAGTGTTTTCCCCACAGTTTCTTCAAGGATTTTTTCTTATTTCATGCCTTATATTTAGATCTTTTATCCATGTTGAATCAATTTTAGTGAGTGGAGAAAAATATGGGTCCAGTTTCAGGTTTTTACATGTGGAAATCCAGTTCTCCCAGCACCATTTGTTGAGTAGGGATTCTTTCCCCCAGTGTAAGTTCTTGTTTGGTTTATCAAAGATCAGTTGGCTGTAAGATATTAGTTTCATCTCATGGTTTTCTATTTGGTTCCAGATGTCTATGTCTCTATTTTTGTGCCAATGTCATGCTGTTTTGATCAATATGGCCTTGTAGTACAGCTTAAAGTCTGGTAGGCTGATGCCCCTGGCTTTGTTTTTATTACTAAGAATTGCCTTAGCTATAAGGGTTTTTTCCTGGTTCCATAAAAAAGGAAGAATCATTTTTTCCAAATCTTGAAAGTATGATGTTGATATTTTAATGGAGATTGCATTAAATCTGTAGATTGCTTTGGGAAGTATAGACATTTTCACAATGTTGATTCTTCCCAGCCATGAGCATGGTATGTTCTTCCATTTGTTAATATATTCTGCTACTTTTTTCCTTGAGGTTTTGTAATTTTTTTTATAGAGGTCCTTCACCTCTTTTGTTAGGTATATTCCTAGGTATTGCATTTTCTTTGAAGCTACTGTGAAGGGAATTGCGTCCTTGATTAACTTCTTATCTTGGCTGCTATTGGCATATATAAAGGATACTGATTTGTGGACATTGATTTTATATCCTGAGACATTACTGTATTTTTTGATGACTTCCAGGAGTCTTGTGGTTGAGTCTTTGGGGTTCTCTAAGTACAAGATCATGTCGTCAGCAAAGAGGGAGAGTTTGACCTCCTCTGCCCCTATTTGGATGCCCCTTATTACCTCCTCTTGCCTGATTGTATTGGCTAGAACTTCTGGCACTATGTTGAATAGTAGTGGTGACAGAGGACAACTTTGTCTTATTCCAGTTCTAAGTGGAAAAGCTTTCAGTTTTATTCCATTCAGTAAAATATTAGCTGTGGCTTTGTCATAGATAGCTTCAGTCAGTTTAAGAAATGTGCCACCAGGCTCAGTGCCCATAGCATAGTGATTACAGTGCCAGCCACGTACACCAAGGCTGGTGGGTTCGAAACTGGCCTGGGCTAGCTAAACAACAATGACAACTGTAATAAAAAATAGCCAGGCATTGTAGCGGGCACCTGTAGTCCCAGCTACTGGGAGGCTGAGGCAAGAGAATTGCTTAAGCCCAGGAATTTGAGGTTGCTGTCAGCTGTGATGCCATGGCACTCTACCAAGAGCAACAGAGTGAGACTCTGTAAAAAAAAAAAAAAAAGGAAAGAAAGAAAGAGAAAGAAAGAAAGGAAGGAAGGAAGGGAGGGAGGGAGGGAGGGAGGGAGGAAGGAAGGAAGGAAGGAGCCACCTATGCCTATATTCTTCAGAGTTCTAATTAGGAAAGGATGTTGAATTTTATTGAATGCTGTTTCTGCATCTATTGGGAGGATCATATGGTGTTTGGTTTTGCTTCTGTTGATATGGTGAATTATGCTTGTGGACTTGCATATGTTAAATCAGCCTTGCATTCCTGGGATGAAACCTACTTAATCATGGTGCATGACTTTTTTTTTTTTTTTTTTTTTTTTTTGGTACCACGGTTGATTTATCCATTTGTCCATCTGTATACATTTCGTTTGCTTTCTCACTTTGGCTATTGTGGATAATGCATACATACATACATAAGGTTGGGCATGAAAGTTCATGCCTGTATTCCCAGCACTTTGGGGAAGCCAAGGCAGATGAATCACTGGAGGCCAGGAGTTACAGGCAGTGAGGTGTGATCATGCCACTGAACCCTAGCCTGGGTGACAAAACAAGACCCCATCTCTAAAAAAATTTAAAAATGAGATAAAACAGTAGTCCCCTGTAGGAACTTTCTGCTTTTCCTCCCCCATAACCTTAATTGTCATTAATTGTCCTCATATCAAAATTGAGTACATAGGATACATGCTTCTCCATTCTTGTGATGCTTTACTAAGAATAATGTCTTCCACTTCCATCCAGGTTAATACGAAGGATGTAAAGTCTCCATTTTTTTAATGGCTGAATAGTATTCCATGGTGTACATATACCACAGCTTGTTAATCCATTCCTGGGTTGGTGGGCATTCAGGCTGTTTCCACATTTTGGCGATTGTAAATTGAGCTGCAATAAACAGTCTAGTACAAGTGTCCTTATGATCAAAGGATTTTTTTCCGTCTGGGTAGATGTCCAGTAATGGGATTGCAGGATCAAATGGGAGGTCTAGCTTGAGTGCTTTGAGGTTTCTCCATACTTCCTTCCAGAAAGGTTGTACTACTTTGCAGTCCCACCAGCAGTCAATTAGGGAACTTAAAGATGCAAGGGAAAATATCAGCAACAAGTTAGACCATGCAGAAAAACAAATTTCAGAGGTAGAAGACAAAGTTCTTGAGATAACTCAGATAGTAAAAGAGGCAGAAAAGGGAGGCGGAGCAAGATGGCAGCCGAGTAACAGCTTCCTTGCATCTGGGCACCGTGAGTCTGGGGAGATAGGACTCCAGGCATCTCTGGCTGGTGGGAACTGCCTATCATCACTCCTATGAGGATACAGGGAGTCAGCGAGAGACTTCTGGACCCCAAGAGGAGGACTAAAACTGTGGAAAACCGGCAAGGGGTCGTGTGTGTTCAATCCGTCTAAACCCGCCCACAACTGTAAGTTCAGTAGCAGCGAGACTGCAAACCAGAAAGACCTTACCTGTGAACTGTTTTGATGTCCTTGGACTTGGCACTGAGTTGAACTGCCTTGGGGAAGGCCTGAGCGGGAGTGCGGAGAACTTTGGCCATTGTCGAGGGCCCCAGTCTGAGCCGCTGAGCCGGACAGAGCTAATAGTGTTTGGCGGTGGGTCACACGGATCCATTGTCAGTGATCTGCCCCGGCAAGCACCGCCCTCAGGGTCGCAGAGCTAGAAATGGGTGGGAGCTGGTAACCCAGCAACCAAGTAGCCTAAGGGTGGGGTCTGAGCCGCCTTGCAGCCCTAACCCTCAGGGGCAGAGTGAGACCGGTTTTGGCACACTGGGTAAGTGGATAGCCACTTCAGCAGTGATTCCAGCGAGAAAGCTGGGAAAGCTTCTGCTCAGCAAGTTTACAAGTTCAAAGTGCCTTTTAAGTAGGCTGAAGAGAGATTTAGGGTGTCTACCTGCTGGGGTTTGAGAAATCAGCAGCCTCCAGTCGTATCAGAACTGTGACTAACATCTCATACCCCAGAAGACCACGTGTTGCCCAGACAATATTCAATAACATATACAAACTGCTTTGTTTTTGGTTGTGTATTTTTTTCTTTTTTTTTTTTCTTTGGTTGTTTTTTCTGTTTGTTTATTTTGACGTTGCTGATGTTCTTTTGTTTTTTTAATTTCAATCTTTTCCACACAGATCCCTTTTTCTTTCTCAATTTTCCTAGTTTAATTATAATTTCCCATTACTGCCTTTTTTAATAACTTCAACTTCATTTTTGCTATGTTTCTACCGATATAATCTGGTTTTTCACCCAATTTTATCCCCGTAAAGTTTTCTGTTTGCTTCTCTTGGTTTGATTTATAGCATTTTTGTCTTTCCTCTCTACTTGGTGGAGGTGGGGTACTGTGTCTGATCAGGTTAGCAAAGAGCTGCTGACCTCAAGGGAACCACGCAACTGGGCACCCCCAGAAGGTGGGGTTTTTTAAGGTTGTGTCAAAGTACCCTACTGTACACCTATATTGCCCTGTCTCCCTCTTTCTGTGCCTCTCTTCTTTTTGTCAATATTCCTTATACCCACCCCCTCTCCTTTCTCTATCTTTCTTTTTTTCTTATCACTCGGTCCTCCTTTCTTTCATCCCCTTTTTTTTGCTCTTCAACCTTCTCACCCTTCTGGTCCTGTAACCCTTAGTCCACAGGCACAAGAACTTAAAGAGCAAGAGGAAGTGAAAGGAAAATTAGGGCAAGGAAACACATAAAAGAAATCACTCATGAGGAAGAATCAGCAGAAAACTCCAGGCAACATGAAGAACCAGTCTAGAACAACCCCACCAAGGGACCATGAGGTAGCTACTGCAGATGATTCCACCAGTATAGAAATGTTAGGAATGACTGAAAGGGAATTTAGAATACACATGTTAAAAACAATGAAAGAAATGATGGAAACAATGAAGGAAATTGCTAATAAAGTGGAAAATAACCAAAAGGAAATCCAAAAACAGAATCAAATAAGAGATGAACGATATGAAGAATATAAAAAGGATATAGCAGACCTGAAAGAACTGAAACAGTCAATGAGGGAACTTAAAGATACAATGGAAAGTATCAGCAACAGGTTAGACCATGCAGAAGAAAGAATTTCAGAGGTAGAAGACAAAGTTCTTGAGATAACTCAGACAGTAAAAGAGGCAGAAAAGAAGAGAGAGAAAGCAGAACGTTCACTGTCAGAATTATGGGACTTTATGAAGCGTTCCAACATACGAGTTATAGGAATTCCAGAAGGGGAAGAAGAATGCCCCAGAGGAATGGAAGCCATATAGAGAATATTATAAAAGAAAATTTCCCAAACATCACCAAAGATTCTGACACACTGCTTTCAGAGGGATATCAGACCCCGGGTCACCTCAACTCTAACCGAGCTTCTCCAAGACACATTGTGATGAACCTGTCCAAAGTCAAGACAAAAGAAAAGATTCTGCAAGCTGCCAGGAGTAAGCGCCAGTTGACCTACAGGGGCAAATCCATCAGAGTTACTGCAGACTTCTCTAATGAAACTTTCCAAGCAAGAAGACAATGGTCATCTACCTTTAATCTACTTAAACAGAACAATTTTCAGCCCAGAATTCTGTACCCTGCTAAGCTAAGCTTCAAAATTGACGGAGAAATCAAATCATTTACGGATATACAAACATTGAGGAAATTCACCCCAACAAGACCAGCTCTACAGGAAATACTTCAACCTCTTCTGCACACTGACCACCACAATGGCTCACCAGCAAAGTAAGAACTCAGAAATCAAAGGACAGAACCTAACCTCCACACTGATGCAAAAGATAAAACTAAGCAATGGACTCTCACCAAATAAGACGAATAGAATACTACCACACTTATCAATTATCTCAATAAATGTTAATGGCTTGAATTCCCCACTGAAGAGACATAGATTGGCTGACTGGATTAAAAAACACAAGCCATCCATTTGCTGTCTGTGAGAAACACACCTGGCTTCAAAAGACAAATTAAAGCTCCGAGTCAAGGGCTGGAAGACAATTTTTCAGGCAAATGGAATTCAGAAGAAAAGAGGAGATGCAATCTTCTTTTCAGATACATGTGGATTTAAAGCAACTAAAGTCAAAAAAGACAAAGATGGTCACTTTATATTGGTCAAGGGAAAACTACAAAAAGAAGACATTTCAATTCTAAATATTTATGCACCCAATTTAAATGCTCCCAGATTCTTGAAACAGACCTTACTCATTCTGAGCAATATGATATCTGATAATACCATCATAACAGGGGGCTTTAACACACCTCTTACAGAGCTGGACAGAGCCTCTAAACAGAAATTAAACAAAGATGTAAGAGATTTAAATGAGACCCTAGAACAACTATGCTTGATAGACGCATATAGAACACTCCACCCCAAAGATAAAGAATATACATTCTTCTCATCACCCCATGGAACATTCTCCAAAATTGATCATATCCTGGGACACAAAACAAATATCAAGAGAATCAAAAGAATTGAAATTTTACCTTGTATCTTTTCAGACCATAAGGCACTAAAGGTGGAACTCAACTCTAACAAAAATGCTCAAGCCCACCCAAAGGCATGGAAATTAAACAATCTTCTGTTGAATAACAGATGGGTGAAGGAAGAAATAAAACAGGAAATCATTAACTTCCTTGAGCATAACAACAATGAAGACACAAGCTACCAAAACCTGTGGGATACTGCAAAAGCAGTTTTGAGAGGAAAATTCATCGCTTTAGATGCCTACATTCGAAAAACAGAAAGAGAGCACATCAACAATCTCACTAGAGATATTATGGAATTGGAAAAAGAAGAACAATCTAAGCCTAAACTCAGAAGAAAAGAAATATCCAAAATCAAATGAGAGATCAATGAAATTGAAAACAAAAGAATCATTCAGAAAATTAATGAAACAAGGAGTTGGTTTTTTGAAAAAATAAATAAAATAGATAAACCATTGGCCAGACTAACTAGAAATAGAAAAGAAAAATCTCTAATAACCTCAATCAGAAACGATAAAGGGGAAATAACAACTGATCCCACAGAGATACAAGAGATCATCTCTGAATACTACCAGAAACCCTATGCCCAGAAATTTGACAATGTGAAGGAAATGGATCAATATTTGGAATCACACCCTCTCCCTAGACTTAGCCAGGAAGAAATAGACCTCCTGAACAGACCAATTTCAAGCACTGAGATCAAAGAAACAATAAAAAAGCTTCCAACTAAAAAATGCCCTGGTCCAGATGGCTTCACTCCAGAATTCTATCAAACCTTCAAGGAAGAGCTTATTCCTGTACTGCAGAAATTATTCCAAAAAACTGAGGAAGAAGGAATCTTCCCCCAACACATTCTATGAAGCAAACATCACCCTGATACCAAAACCAGGAAAAGACCCAACCAAAAAGGAGAATTTCAGAACAATCTCACTCATGAATAGAGATGGAAAAATTCTCAACAAAATCCTAGCCAATAGATTACAGCTTATCATCAAAAAAGTCATTCATCATGATCAAGTAGGCTTCATCCCAGGGATGCAAGGCTGGTTTAACATACGCAAGTCCATAAACGTTATCCACCATACTAACAGAGGCAAAAGTAAAGATCATATGATCCTCTCAATAGATGCAGAAAAAGCATTTGATAAAATCCAGCATCCTTTTCTAATTAGAACACTGAAGAGTATAGGCATAGGTGGCACATTTCTAAAACTGATTGAAGCTATCTATGACAAACCCACAGCCAATATTTTACTGAATGGAGTAAAACTGAAAGCTTTTCCTCTTAGAACTGGAACCAGACAAGGTTGTCCTCTGTCACCTTTACTATTCAACATAGTGCTGGAAGTTCTAGCCAATACAATTAGGCAAGACAAGGAAATAAAGGGAATCCAAATGGGAGCAGAGGAGGTCAAACTCTCCCTCTTTGCTGATGACATGATCTTATACTTAGAGAACCCCAAAGACTCAACCACAAGACTCCTACAAGTCATCAAAAAATACAGTAATGTTTCAGGATATAAAATCAATATCCACAAGTCAGTAGCCTTTGTATACACCAATAACAGTCAAGATGAGAAGCTAATTAAGGACACAACTCCCTTCACCATAGTTTCAAAGAAAATGAAATACCTAGGAATATACCTAACGAAGGAGGTGAAGGACCTCTATAAAGAAAACTATGAGGGGGGGAGACAAGATGGCGGACTGAAGCCAGCTTTCAACAAAGGCTCCCGTCCAGAAGGAGAGTTAAGGGACAGGAATTTAGTAAGTATCCTGGTGGACTTGAGCCTCACCAAGAGAGAAGGCTGAAGAACGCACATCAACACCGCTGAGGCAAGCTGTGATCACAAGGACGCAAACAAAAGGTACAAAATCCACCACCAAGCGGACGGGAGTCCCCCTCCCCCATGAGACCGGCTCAAGAGCCCCAAAATTGAACAAGCGGGCAGAAATTAAAGGCCCTCCCACTACACTCCACAGGAGAGACGTTCTAAAAACTGGACCTACCTCCCCTACTGGGGTGCCGTGGCGTTCTCCTGTCGGACATAGGGCTGAATAAAACTTTGGGAATCCTTTGCCGGCAACCCTGAATCCCCGGCGCTCCCCTCCCGCCCACTGAGGTCTGGAGGCCTGTCCCCTAGGACTTCGGATCCTTGGGTGATTTCTCAAGGGGAGTGGACAGTCCCCGAGTTGCGACTGGTCAGCATTGACTCTGAGGCGCGCGAGTGAGGAGAGGGCAACGGGCTGAGGGGGAGTCACGCCTCGGCACTTCCCTGCGGTGCAGTGCACCAACCCTCCCCGGGCACAAGACTGAATAAGACTCTAGCCTCCCCACTGAGAGCTGAGAGCCCCTACTCTCACTCGGGGTCTGAGGGACTATCCCCCAGGAGTTCGAATCCTTGGGTGATTTCTCAAGGGGAGTGGACAGTCCCCGAGTTGCGACTGGTCAGCATTGACTCTGAGGCGCGCGAGTGAGGAGAGGGCACCGGGCTGAGGGGGAGTCACGCCTCGGGGCACTTCCCTGCGGTGCAGTGCACCAACCCTCCCCGGGCATACGGGCCCAAGACTGAATAAGACTCTGGCCTCCCCGCTGAGAGCTGAGAACCCCTACTCTCACTCGGGGTCTGAGGGCCTATCCCCCAGGAGTTCGGCTCCTTGGGTGATTTCTCGAGGGGAGAGCACAGTGCCTGAGCTGCGTCAGGTCAGCGCTGACTCTGGGATACGTGAGCGAGGAGAGGGCACTCTGCTGAGGGGAAATCAAGCCTTGGCGGCACTTCCCTGCCGTGCAGTGCAGGAGCCCTCCCCGGACCGTAGTATTGCGTAAAACTGAATGAAACTCTAGCTTCCCCCCGCCCCACTCCCAATCGGGGTCTGGGGGCCCATCCCCCAAGAGTTCTGATTCTTGGGGGATCTCTTAAGGGGTGTGAACCCAGCACAAACTGCGGCCGCTCAGTGCTGACTCTGGGGCGCGGGACAGAGGAGAAAAGGGTCGCCTGAGTGCCCACACCAGAGCAGCAGTTCCCTGGAGGTAGATCAACAGCCGTTTTTTCTTTAACGGCAGAACGCTCACTTCTGGATATTCTGAGGCCACATCCCCTGTCTCCCTGGGCAACCAGAGGAGGCCACCGGGTGACGCGGCTCACAAACCCGGGAAGCTTCCAGGGCGGGGCCGACCCAGAGAGGTGTTCAGACGCAATTCTCCAGCAGCAAAGACGTTTGAACTCAAAACAGCCCGTCTTCAGTAGGCGACGACAGGAACAGAGACAGAACCTCACAAAGTTGTCTGTTCTGTTCTGTTCTGTTAGCAGCATGCATCAGGGACGGGGCTAAGCCTGAGTGAACACCTCCTTCCCATCACCTGCATCAAACACTCAAAGATGTCAGGCCCCATCTCCTCCTGCTAGATAGCGGCAGTCTGCGGGGGCCTGGCAGACTTCCTTGCGATTCAGGCAGGTGCAAATCCCTGGAGTGTCTGTTCACTGCAGGCAACTGGGTTAGCCATCTGCAGAGATACCCGTGACTGGGTCCGACGGAGGGGCAAAGTGGGGAAGGAGACGTCAACCTTCCCAGACTGCTCTGTTTGCTGGGTGGCTCCTCCTGACTCCACGCTGCACTGGGGTGAACTGTGTCAGAGGAGTAACCAGGCCCCTGTGATCCAGTTCCCAGAGACCTCTTGAACCCTTCCACCCGAGACAAGTGCCGATTGAGACAGTTGATTCGGACCTTTTGAACTGGGCTAATAGACTGAGGACTCTTCAGGCGGTACCCTGGGTGTGCGATTGTAGGAAGGTTTGATTCTCTTTTTCCAACTGGGGCCAGAGGTGGGCAGGCGGGGTGACTTAATTGCTGATTTTTCCACACAGCTGAGACTTCAAGCCAGAGTAGAAGTTGCAATAGGATCGAACAGAAACCAGCTGAAAACAAGACAGAACCACTTTGCTCCACCACACCAGACAGGGCCCCAGTTTCTCAGGCCACAACACTGTACGGGCCCTCGATAAAACCCCAGGGGAAAAACCAAAGGGAGTAAACCATGGGGCGGAATCAGCGGAAAAACTCTGGTAACATGAATAACCAGAATAGATCAACCCCCCCAAGAAAAGATACGGCAGATGTGATTAAAGATCCCATTCATAAACAACTGGCTGAGATGTCAGAAGTCGAATTCAGAATTTGGTATGCAGACAAGATCAATAAAATGGAATTAGGAATTCGAGGAGAAATTCAAAAATTGTCTCAAGAATTTAACGAATTTAAAGACAAAACCACCAAAGACTTAGACACACTGAAACAAGTACTTACAGCCCTCAAAGATATGAAAAATACAGTAGAATCCCTCAGTAACAGAATGGAGCAAGCAGAAGAAAGGATTTCTGACATTGAAGATAAAGTCTTCGAATGCTCCCAATCTCTCAAAGAGGAAGAGAAATGGAGAGCAAAAACGGATCACTCACTCAGAGAACTCTCAGATAATTCGAAAAAAAACAATGTAAGGGTGATAGGAATTCCGGAGAACGATGAAGTGGCTGCCAAGGGCACAGAGGCCCTTCTACATGAAATTATGAAAGAAAATTTTCCAGACATGCCCAGAGAATCTGAAATTCAGATAGCAGACAGCTTCAGAACCCCAGCACGATTCAACCCCAATAAGCCATCTCCCAGACATATCATAATTAGCTTCACTAAAGTTAACATGAAAGAGAAGATTCTCAAAGCAACCCGGCGAAAGAAAACTATAACGTACAAAGGTAAGAATATTAGAATAACTGCAGATCTCTCTGCTGAAACTTTTCAAGCAAGAAGAGGCTGGTCATCAACTTTTAATCTCCTAAAGCAAAAAAACTTTCAACCCAGGATCTTGTATCCAGCTAAATTGAGTTTCATCTATGATGGAGAAATTAAATACTTCAATGACATTCATATGTTGAAAAAATTTGCCATAAGTAAACCAGCTCTTCAGGATGTTCTCAGACCTATCCTCCACAATGACCAACCCAATCCTATACCACAAAAGTAAAATCACCCAGAAACTTCAGATCAAACTCCAACTTCCACACTGGCGAAAGGATTAAAAATGTCCACTGGACCTTTGAAAAACTCGACACCCAAAATTCCACCAGACTTATCAATACTCTCCATCAATGTGAATGGCTTAAACTGTCCTCTAAAGAGGCATAGGTTAGCTGACTGGATACAAAAACTCAAGCCAGATATTTGTTGCATACAAGAGTCACATCTCAACTTAAAAGACAAATACAGACTCAGGGTGAAAGGATGGTCATCCATATTTCAGGCAAATGGTAATCAGAAAAAAGCAGGTGTTGCAATTTTATTTGCAGATACAGTAGGCTTTAAACCATCAAAAGTAAGGAAGGACAAGAATGGTCACTTCATATTTGTTAAGGGTAATACTCAATATGACGAGATCTCAATTATTAATATCTATGCACCCAACCAGAATGCACCTCAATTTATAAGAGAAACTCTAACAGACATGAGTAACTTGATTTCCTCCAGCTCCATAATCGTTGGAGATTTCAACACTCCCTTGGCAGTGTTGGATCGATCCTCCAGAAAGAAGCTGAGCAAAGAAATCTTAGATTTAAACCTAACCATCCAATATTTAGATTTAGCAGACATCTACAGAACATTTCATCCCAACAAAACTGAATACACATACTTCTCATCAGCCCACGGAACTTACTCCAAAATTTATCACATTTTAGGTCACAAGTCTAACCTCAGTAAATTTAAAGGAATAGAAATTATTCCATGCATCTTCTCAGACCATCATGGAATAAAACTTGAATTGAGTAACAACAGGAATCTGCATACCCATACAAAAACATGGAAGTTAAATAACCTTATGCTGAATGATAGCTGGGTCAGAGATGAGATTAAGAAAGAAATCACCAATTTTTTGGAACAAAATGACCATGAAGACACAAACTATCAGAACCTCTGGGACACTGCAAAGGCAGTTCTAAGAGGGAAATTTATAGCACTGCAAGCCTTCCTCAAGAGAACGGAAAGAGAGGAAGTTAACAACTTAATGGGACATCTCACGCAACTGGAAAAGGAAGAACATTCCAACCCCAAACCCAGTAGAAGAAAAGAAATAACCAAAATTAGAGCAGAATTAAATGAAATTGAAAACAAAAGAATAATACAACAGATCAATAAATCAAAAAGCTGGTTTTTTGAAAAGTTCAATAAAATAGATAAACCTCTGGCCAACCTAATCAGGAAAAAAAGAGTAAAATCCCTAATATCATCAATCAGAAACAACAAAGACGAAATAACCACAGACACATCAGAAATCCAAAAAATCCTTAATGAATATTACAAGAAACTTTATTCTCAGAAATATGAAAATCTGAAGGAAATAGACCGATACTTGGAAGCACGCCACCTTCCAAGACTTAACCAGAATCAAGTGGAAATGTTGAACAGACCCATATCAAGTTCAGAAATAGCATCAACTATACAAAACCTCCCTAAAAAGAAAAGCCCGGGACCAGATGGTTTCACGTCAGAATTCTACCAAACCTTTAAAGAGGAATTAGTACCTATATTACTCAACCTGTTCCAAAATGTAGAAAAAGAAGGAAGACTACCCAACACGTTCTATGAAGCAAACATCACCCTGATCCCCAAACCAGGAAAAGACCCAACAAGAAAAGAAAATTATAGACCAATATCACTAATGAATATAGATGCAAAAATATTCAACAAGATCCTAACAAACAGAATCCAGCAACACATCAAACAAATTATACATCATGACCAAGTTGGTTTTATCCCAGGGTCTCAAGGCTGGTTCAATATACGTAAATCTATAAATGTAATTCAGCACATAAACAAATTAAAAAACAAAGACCATATGATTCTCTCAATTGATGCAGAAAAAGCTTTTGATAATATCCAGCATCCCTTCATGATCAGAACACTCAAGAAAATTGGTCTAGAAGGGACTTTTCTTAAACTGATAGAGGCTATCTACAGCAAACCCACAGCCAATATCATATTGAATGGAGTTAAATTGGAATCATTTCCACTCAGATCAGGAACCAGACAAGGCTGCCCATTGTCTCCATTGCTTTTCAACATTGTAATGGAAGTTTTAGCCACCGCAATTAGGGAAGAAAAGGCGATCAAGGGTATCCATATAGGGTCAGAAGAGATCAAACTCTCGCTCTTCGCAGATGATATGATTGTGTATCTGGAAAACACTAGGGACTCTACTACAAAACTCCTAGAAGTGATCAAGGAATACAGCAGTGTCTCAGGTTACAAAATCAACATTCATAAATCGGTAGCCTTTATATACACCAACAACAGTCAAATTGAAAAAGCAGTTAAGGACTCTATCCCATTCACAGTAGCGCCAAAGAAGATGAAATATTTGGGAATTTACCTAACAAAAGACATGAAAGATCTCTATAAAGAGAACTATGAAACTCTAAGAAAAGAAATAGCTGAAAATGTTAACAAATGGAAAAACATACCATGCTCATGGCTAGGAAGAATCAACATTATCAAAATGTCCATACTACCCAAAGCAATATATAATTTCAACGCACTCCCTATTAAAGCTCCACTGTCATATTTTAAAGATCTTGAAAAAACATTACTTCGTTTTATATGGAATCAGAAAAAACCTCGAATAGCCAAGACATTACTCAGAAATAAAAACAAAACAGGAGGAATCACACTACCAGACCTCAGACTTTACTACAAATCGATAGTGATCAAAACAGCATGGTATTGGCACAAAAACAGAGAAGTAGATATCTGGAACAGAATAGAGAACCAAGAGATGAATCCAGCTACTTACCGCTATTTGATTTTTGACAAGCCAATTAAAAACATTCAGTGGGGAAAAGATTCCCTATTTAACAAATGGTGCTGGGTGAACTGGCTGGCAACCTGCAGAAGACTGAAATTGGACCCACACCTTTCACCATTAACGAAGATAGACTCTCATTGGATTAAAGATTTAAACTTAAGACATGAAACTATAAAAATACTAGAGGAGAATGCAGGGAAAACCCTTGAAGAAATTGGTCTGGGTGAGTATTTCATGAGGAGAACCCCCCGGGCAATTGAAGCAGCTTCAAAAATACACTACTGGGACTTGATCAAACTAAAAAGCTTCTGCACAGCTAAGAATACAGTAAGCAGAGCAAGCAGACAGCCCTCAGAATGGGAGAAGATATTTGCAGGGTATATCTCTGACAAAGGTTTAATAACCAGAATCCACAGAGAACTCAAACGCATCAGCAAGAAAAAAACAAGGGATCCCATCGCAGGCTGGGCAAGGGATTTGAAGAGAAACTTCTCTGAAGAAGACAGGCGCACGGCCTTCAGACATATGAAAAAATGCTCATCATCTTTAATCATCAGAGAAATGCAAATCAAAACTACTTTGAGATATCATCTAACTCCAATGAGACTAGCCTATATCACAAAATCTCAAGACCAGAGATGTTGGCGTGGAAGCGGAGAAAAGGGAACACTTCTGCACTGCTGGTGGGAATGCAAATTAATTCATTCCTTTTGGAAAGATATATGGAGAACACTCAGAGATCTAAAAATAGATCTGCCATTCAATCCTGTAATTCCTCTACTGGACATATACCCAGAAGACCAAAAATCACAACATAACAAAGATATTTGTAACAGAATGTTTATTGCAGCCCAATTCATAATAGCTAAGTCATGGAAAAAGCCCAAGTGCCCATCGATCCACGAATGGATTAATAAATTGTGGTATATGTACACCATGGAATATTATGCAGCCTTAAAGAAAGATGGAGACTTTACCTCTTTCATGTTTACATGGATGGAGCTGGAACATATTCTTCTTAGTAAAGTATCCCAAGAATGGAAGAAAAAATACCCAATGTACACAGCCCTACTATGAAACTAATTTGGGACTCTCACATGAAAGCTATAACCCAGCTACAACTTAACAATAGGGAGAAGTGGGAAAGGGGGGGGTGGGTAGAGGGAGGGGAATCGGTGGGATCACACCTGTGGTGCATATTACAGGGGTATTTGCGAAACTTGGTAAATGTAGAATGTAAATGTTTTGGCACAGTAACTGAGATAACGCCGGAAAGGCTATGTTAACCACTGTGATAAAAATGTGTCAAATGGTTTATGAAGTGAGTGTATGATGCCCCATAATCATATCATTGTATACAGTTGTGATTTAATAAAAAAAAATAAAAATAAAAATACAAAAAAAAAAAGAAAAAAAAAAAGAAAACTATGAAATCCTCAGAAAGGAAATAGCAGAGGATATTAACAAATGGAAGAACATACCATGCTCATGGATGGGAAGAATTAACATTGTTAAAATGTCTATACTTCCCAAAGCAATCTACCTATTCAATGCCATTCCTATCAAAGTACCTACATCGTACTTTCAAAATTTGGGAAAAAAATGATTCTGCGTTTTGTATGGAACCGGAAAAAACCCCGTATAGCTAAGGCAGTTCTTAGTAACAAAAATAAAGCTGGCAGTATCACCATACCAGATTTTAGTCTGTACTACAAAGCCATAGTGGTCAAGACAGCATGGTACTGGCACAAAAACAGAGACATAGACACTTGGAATCGAATTGAACACCAAGAAATGAAACTAACATCTTACAACCACCTAATCTTTGATAAACCAAACAAGAACATACCTTGGGGGAAAGACTCCCTATTCAATAAATGGTGTTGGGAGAACTGGATGTCTACATGTAAAAGACTGAAACTGGACCCACATCTTTCCCCACTCACAAACATTGATTCAAGATGGATAAAGGACTTAAATTTAAGGCATGAAACAATAAAAATCCTCAAAGAAAGCATAGGAAAAACACTGGAAGATATTGGCCTGGGGGAAGACTTCATGAAGAAGACTGCCATGACAATGGCAACAACAACAAAAATAAACAAATGGGACTTCATTAAACCGAAAAGCTTCTGTACAGCTAAGGACACAATAACCAAAGCAAAGAGACAACTTACACAATGGGAAAGGATATTTGCATATTTTCAATCAGACAAAAGCTTGATAACTAGATCTATAGAGAACTCAAATTAATCCACATGAAAAAAGCCAACAATCCCTTATATCAATGGGCAAGAGACATGAATAGAACTTTCTCTAAAGACGACAGACGAATGGCTAACAAACACATGAAAAAATGTTCATCATCTCTATATATTAGAGAAATGCAAATCAAAACAACCCTGAGATATCATCTAACCCCAGTGAGAATGGCCCACATCACAAAATCTCAAAACTGCAGATGCTGGTGTGGATGTGGAGAGAAGGGAACACTTTTACACTGCTGGTGGGACTGCAAACTAGTACAACCTTTCTGGAAGGAAGTATGGAGAAACCTCAAAGCACTCAACCTAGACCTCCCATTCAATCCTGCAATCCCATTACTGGGCATCTACCCAGAAGGAAAAAAATCCTTTGATCATAAGGACACTTGTACTAGACTGTTTATTGCAGCTCAATTTACCGTTGCCAAAATGTGGAAACAGCCTAAATGCCCACCAACCCAGGAATGGATTAACAAGCTGTGGTATATGTATACCACGGAATACTATTCAGCCATTAAAAAAAATGGAGACTTTACATCCTTCGTATTAACCTGGATGGAAGTGGAAGACATTATTCTTAGTAAAGCATCACAAAAATGGAGAAGCATGAATCCTATGTACTCAATCTTGATATGAGGACCATTAATGACAATTAAGGTTATGGGGGGGGAAGCAGAAAGAGGGATGGAGGGAGGAGGGCGGGGCCTTAGTGTGTGTCACACTTTACGGGGGCAAGACATGATTGCAAGAGGGACTTTACCTAACAATTGCAATCAGTGTAACCTGGTTTATTGTACCCTCAATGAATCCCCAACAATAAAAAAAAAAAAAAAGAGGCAGAAAAGAAGGTGTATGACTTTTTTTAATGAGGAGCTGTAGTCTATTGGCTAGGATTTTATTGAGAATTTTTGAATCTATAATTCATTAGTGAAATTGGTCTGAAGTCTCCTTTGTAGTTGGATCTTTTCCTGGTTTTGGTATCAGGGTGATGTTTGCTTCATAGAACGTGTTGGGGAAGATTCCTTCCTTCTCAATTTTTTGGAATAGTTTCTGTAGACAGGTATAAGTTCTTCTTTGAAGGTTTGATAAAATTCTGGTGTGAGGCCATCTGGACCACGGCAATTTTTTTGTTGGGAGATTTTATATTGTTTCTTTGATATCAATGCTTGAAATAGGTCTGTTCACGAGATCTATTTCTTCTTGATTAAGTCTAGGGAGAGGGTATGATTCCAAGTATTGATCCATTTCCTCCACATTATCAAATTTCTGGGCACAGAGTTTCTTGTAGTATTCAGATATAATCTCTTGTATTTGTGTGGCTTCTGTTGTTATTTCCACTTTACTGTTTCTAATTGAGGTTATTAGAAACTTTACTTTTCTATTTCTAGTTAATCTAGCCAAAAGTTTATCTATTTTATTTATTTTCTTAAAACAAAAAACAACTTTTGATTTTGTTAGTTTTCTGAATGATTTTTTTGTTTTCAATTGCATTAATCTCTGATTTGATTTTGGTTACTTCTTTTATTCTGTTGGGTTTAGGGTTAGATTGTTCTTCTTTTTCCAATTCCATAGATGGTTTGTGAGTATGTTGATGCTCTCACTTTCTATTTTTCAAATTTAGGTATGTAGTGCAATAAATTTTCCTCTCAGGACTGCTTTTGCTGTATCCCACAGATTTTGGTAACTTGTGTCCTCATTGTTGTTACGTTTGAGGAAATTAACAATTTCCTATTTTATCTCTTCCTGAACCCAACTATCATTCAGTTTAAGGTTGTTTAATTTCCATTGCATTTGTGTGGGAATAATCATCTTTGTTGGAGTTGAGTTCCACCTTTATAGCCCTGTGGTCTGAGAAGAGACAAGGTATAATTTCTTTTTTTTTTTTTTGGAGAGACAGAGTCTCACTTTGCCACCCATAGAGTGCCATGATGTCACACGGCTCACAGCAACGTCCAGCTTTTGGGCTTACACAATTCTCTTGCCTAAGCCTCCCGAGCAGCTGGGACTACAGGCACTTGCCACAATGCCCGGCTATTTTTTGGTTGCAGTTTGGCCGAGGCCGGGTTTGAACCCGCCACCCTCAGTATATGGGGCCGGTGCCCTACTCACTGAGCCACAGGCGCCACCCAACAAGGTATAATTTCTATTCCTTTAATTTTGCTGAGGTTTGACTTGTGTCCTGGGATGTGATCTATTTTGGACTATTTGCCATGGGCTGATGAGAAAAAAAGTATATTCTTTTTGTTTGGTGTGATGTGTTCTGTATATGTCTATTAATCCCTTTGTTCTAAGTACACATTTAAGTCCTTTGTATCTTTGTTTAGTTTCCATTTAGAAGATCTGTCCAGTTCTGTCAGAGGGGTGTTAAAGTCCTCAGATATTATGGTCTTATGGGACATCATATTGCTTAGACCCCTCAAGATCTGTTTGATAAATCTGGGAGTATTTAAGTTAGGTTCATAAATATTTAAAATTGAGATGTTGTGTTGTTCCTTTGAACAGTATGTAATGTCCATCTTTGTCTTTCTTAACTTTAGTTGCTTTGAATCCTATTGTATCTAAGAAGAAGATTGCAACCCTTCCTTTCTCCTGATTTCCATTTGCTTGAAATAATGTTTTCTATCCCTTAATCCTGAGTATGGATTCATTTCTCAGGGCTAAGTGTGGCTCCTGGAGACAGCATATACATGGCTTGTGTTTTTTTTTTTAATCCATTCAGGTAACCTTTGCCTCTTCAGTGGGGAATTCAATTCATTGACATTTATTGAGAATATTGGTAAGAGTAGTATAATTTTATTCATCTTATTATGAGAAAGTCTGCTGTGTAGTTTTATCCTTTGCGCCACTGTGGAAGCTAAGTTTTGCCCTTTAGCTTCTAGTTGTTTACTTTGGGGGTGGTCCATGGTGGTGTTCAGTTCTGAGAATAGGTATAAGTATTTCCTGTAGTGCTGGTCTTCTTGTGGCAAATTTCTTCAGTGCTCATATATCCGCAAAAGATTTGATTTCTCCATTCATTTTGCAGCTTAGTTTAGCAGAATACAGAATTCTGGGCTGAAAATTGTTTTGTTTAGGATATTGAAGATGGATGACCATGCTCTTTTGGCTTGGAAAGTTTCAGTTGAAAAGTCTGCTATCATCCTAATAACTCTGCCCCTGTAGGTCAGTTGGCACTTACTCCTAGCTGCTTGCAGTATTTTCTCCTTCATCTTGACTTTGGGCAGGTTCATCACCTGTGTCTTGAAGAAGCTCTGTTAGAGTCAAGATGATCCAGGGTTTTATAACCATCTGAAAGGAGTCTGTTGGGATCTTTAGTAAAACTTGGGAAGTTTTCATTTATGATAGTCTCCAGTAGGGCTTCCATACTTTTGGGACAATCTTCTTCCCCTCTAGGGATTCCTATTATTCATATGTTTGAATGCTTCATGGAGTCTCATAGTTCTCTAAGTGTCTGCTCTGCTTTCTCTTTCTCTCTCTTGTTTTCTGCCTCTGTAACTACTTTATCCTCTAGCTCTGCTATTCTTTCTTCTCCATGGTCTAATCTATTTTTGATACTTTCTACTGCTTCTTTACATTCCCTGACTGTCTCCTCATTTCCTTAACCTCTGCCATATCCTTTCTATATTCTATATATCTCTCATCTGACTTTTGGTTCTATCTTTCCATTTTTCTCATTTATTCCCTTTATTGTATTAATCATCCATATTTTAAATTCCCTTTCTGTCAAATCCATTAATTCTTTCTAGGGGGAGTCTTCTGTCAAAGCTGCCTCATGGTCCCTTGGAGGAGTTGCTCTATTTTGGTTCTTCATGGTGCCTGAATTATTCTTTTGGTTCCTCTTCAAGCGTGCTTTCTTCTTGTTTAATTATTTGTGCTCCTTTTTCCTTCTCACTTCCTCCTTTGCTTCAAATTACCTTGTCTCAGAGTTTAGGTGATGAAGAGGCCTCTTGGTACAAGACCAAAAGGAGGAGAAAGATAAAGAGAGAGCAGGGAGAAATAAGAGAAAAATAAAGAAAGAGGAAAAAAGAAGGAAAGAGTAAAAGAAAAGAAAGAGAAAAAAGGGGGAAGGCATAACAGAAGAAAACTTGAAGAACAGAAGAGAGGATGAGAGTAATGGAAGAAATGGTATTGATCAACACAGTACGAAGGCCATGCCTGTAACTCAAGGATTTTGAAGTGCTAGACTGTGCGGGTTCCTCAAAATCAGGCGCTCCTTACCAGCCTGAGTGGAGCCAGACTCTTTCTCTCCACCACACTGGCAGCAAATCCGCTCCAATCAGCCATCAAATCTGGCCGCCAATCACTGTTCAGATGTGCCCAATCTTCCAGGCTTTCCACTCAACATGCAGCTTCCCCCTAGAACCAAAAACTGCTAAACGTTTTTTCCTGTCCCAGACTTCTGTGGCAGAGCCCATCACTCCTGCCAGCTCAGAAAAAACTTGCCTAGTGTGTCAGGTTTCCGCCGCCCCCATTCCTGCACTGTATCCAGCACCATACCATCACCATGCTCCCCAAACCATAGCTTCAGGCAAGGTTTCTGTGCTAGATGAAGCTGGATTGTTCTTGTTCCTCCATTGCACTAGGAGAACTCGGCTTAATGACCTTTCTGGTGTGCCATCTCTGCTCTGTCCTCCCCCCCACTCCCATGAGTCTTTGGCATGAGTCAATGGATATGAGATGAAGCCCTAGAATTTGTTACAGGGAAGGGATGTTATCAGCTCATCTCCCTCTAGGCCCATTGTCTTATCACCATTTGGCAGGTGGGTAATAGTTTTATTTTCATCAATATTTGTAGTATATGTTAGTTCATAGCACAAACCGTTTCCCAGCATCCATGTTGTTCCAGCATCTTCTGTTCATATTTTTCAGTACTTGCAGGTGACAAGGATACAGAGGATACGGTAGCACACTCGGAATTTCCATAGAGAAGGAGAAATGAAAGTTACTCCATTTGACCTTGGTGGGCTCAATGGAATCACTTGATGGTCCTTGGCTATCCTTCCTTCTTCTCTCCATCCCTCTACTCCTGAGTCTGGGGTCTGAAAAAGCACAGTGGGCTGGTCTTACCTTCTTTACTGCCCAAATCCTCCAGTATTAACAGATTCCTAAGCCATCATGATATCAGAGGATAAAAAAGTGGAACTAGAGCTGGAAAATGGATCACAGACAATAATACTAGGCACTCTTCACCTGAAATAAGACCTTCTCTTCATCAAAGGGCACTATCCTGAAGTGAAAAGACAACTTCAAAATGGAAGAACTTATTTGCAAATCATA
Source organism: Nycticebus coucang (assembly GCF_027406575.1). Classification (NCBI taxonomy): domain Eukaryota; kingdom Metazoa; phylum Chordata; class Mammalia; order Primates; family Lorisidae; genus Nycticebus; species Nycticebus coucang. The sequence continues at coordinate 107,151,390 of NC_069791.1, forward strand.
TAGATGATAAGGATCTAATATCCAGAACGTATAAAGAACTCATGCAACTAAACCATAAAAAGACCACCCAATTAAAACATAGGCAAGGAATTTCAGTGATGTTTCCCATAAGATGGCATACAAATGGCTAACAAGGATACGCAAATATGCTAAGTATCATTAGCGACTAGGAAAATGCATTTCAAATAACAATGAGATACAACTTCACACCCACTAGGATTGCTAAAATTAGAAACTGACAAATGTTGACAAGGATATGGAGCAATAGGAGCACCATACACTGATGGTGGGAACATGAAATGGTGCCACTGCTGTGGAAAATGACATGGCAGTTTCTCAAAAGACTGATCAGGGAATTACCGCACAATGCAGCAATCCCATCCCTTAGGTACAGATACACCTGAGAGAACTGAAAACAGGTGTTCAAACAAAAATTTATACATAAATGTTCACAGCAGCATTATTTATAATAGCCAAAAAGTGGAAACAACCTAAATGCTCATCAATCCATGAAAGGGTACACAAAATACTGTATGCCCATGTTGTGGAATATTATTTGCCCCTTAAAAAGGAAGGAAGTACTGATAGCTTCTATGACAGTGATTTTCAACCAGTGTGCTGTGAGAGGATGCTAGGTGTGCTTCAAAAATTTTTAAAGAACATTAATTAAATTATTTTCCAAAGAAGTTCAAAGCACAGTAAGTATATATATATATATTTTTTTTTTTTGATCAACAAAATTTAAGTGTGCTGTAGAAGATTAACTACAGATTGAAGTGTGTCATGAGGTAAGAAAGGTTGAAAAACACTGGTCAATGATGTGGATGAATATTGAAGACATCAAGCTAAGTGAAAGAAGCCAGATGCAAAAGGCTGCGTATGTGTGTGTGACTCCATTTGTATGAAATTTTCAGAATAGGCACATCCATAGGGATAAAAAGTAAATTATGGGTTTCTGGAGGCTGGCAAGAGGCAGGTGACTGCTAATAGTTACAAGGTTTCTTTGGTGAGATTTTGAAGACAATCTGGACTTAAATAATGGTGATGCCTGCACAATACAGTCAATATACTAAAAACCTCTGAATTCGTAAATTTTAAAATGGTAAATTTTACATGAACTATATCTCAGTTAAACACATTTTAAAAATAATACCATGTGTCATTTATTGACCAATTTCTCCTCACTGGGCTAAGTGACATACATAAACCAAAGAGTCAGTCCTTCAGCACTAACTCTTCAAAGAATCCTGTGAAGCGCTTTCAAGTAAATCAAGAGACAGCCAGTGCAGAAGCTGGAGACAGGACTCTGAAGCCAGGCGATGTGCGTTAAAATCTCAGCCCTGACCCTTCTGGGGCTTTGCCTTGGTCATTCCATCTCTCTGTGCCTCAGTTTCCTCATCTGTCTGTTGGGAAACATAATAGAATCTAGTACCTGGCACCTTACATAGTAAGCACTGAGTAAATTTGGGGCAATCACCTAAAGATCCTCTCTTCTCATCCCCTCCATGCTGAATTTGTTATCTTTATACAATCAGAATAGGAAACTGAGACCCAGAATGATGACATGATTTGTTCAAGATCACGTAACTAGTATGCAGAAGTCTGGGCTTCAAACCCAGACAGAGAGACTCCAGAAACTGCTTTTAGTCACTATCCTGCTATAAGGACAGTGAAATCATTCCAACTATTCCCTTTGTCAATGTAAGGGAGCTCACTTTGAGACTCATCTGCAAAAGTGAAAATGTGCCTGTCGTCCACTGGTGAGAAAGCACAGCAAGATATGAATGTTCTCTGCGAATGGACAGGAAGCTGCCCAGACCCTTCTCCCAGCCCTGCCCCTGGGGTGTCAGGAAGCAAAGTGGGCCGAGGACCCCACCCCGCAGGCCTTCCTCTGAGTCACCGGTACGAAGTCTGTCCCACTGGTTGTATTATTTACCCTCTCTGCTGTGTTAGCAGAGCTAAGCTTTGCAAATTAACTCACAATGGGATCCAGTGGGACTTGACCCAAAAACCATCCACAGGAGAATGTTCACAACGCAACATCTGCTGCCTCTGTCCCACAAAACCCAGAATCATGGTGCCAACATTCAGACTGACAAAGGTGAGGGGCCTGGAAGCTAAAAGGTGAATTACATGAGTTCGGCAGGTTCAGGGTCTACCATAAACTCTCACCAGGCTCCATATCGCATCACCACACTGTGGAGAACACACATCAGAACCTGTCCAGAGAGTTAGGGCCTATGTGGTTTTCTCTAAGAGACAAGTTTGGTTTAAATTTTATTTCAGACAATATTTGCATCATAGATAATCCAGAATACCCTTTGGTATTTGGCCTGAGAAATACAGAGATAAAAAGGCCCAGGTCTACCAGCATCCCAAGGTGCTTATAGTCTAGAGGAGATAGAGCCACAAGGACTGAACCCAGTCTGGAAAAGTCAAAAGCTCCATGAAATTTGCATCTTCAGGGCGGGTATGGTGGGTCACCAACAAGGAGAGATGATCACTTGAGCTGGGGAGTTTAAGATCAGCCTAAGCAAGAGTGAGATCCCATCTTTACTAAAAATAGAAAAATTAGCCAGGCATGGTGGCAGGTGCCTGTAGTCCCAGCTACTCAGAAGGCTGAGTCAGGAGGATCATTTGAACTGGGGAGTATGAGTTTGCAGTGACCTGTGATGATGCTACGGCACTACATGGGCCAACAGAACAAGACTCTATCTCTAAAAAAAATTGCATCTTCAACCACTCTCTCCCATGAGGTATAGACTTAAACATCCGCCTGTCTCCAGCATCTCCACCTAAAAATATGTGTGGTAGGCAGAGTAGTGGCCCCCAAAGAGGGTCCACACCCTAACCCCTGGAACCTGTGAGTATATTACCTTACAGGCAAAGGAAACTCACATGTTTGATTAGATTAACAGCCTTAAGATGCAGAGTTTATCTTGGGTGATCTGAGTAGGCCCAACATAACCCTAAGGGTCCTTACAAGTGGAGAACCTTTCCTGGCTTTGGTTAGAGGGAGATGTGTCTGCAGAAGAAAAGCACAGAGAAGGGTGATGTTGTTGGTTTTGGAGACACAGGAATAGGCTACAAGCTGAGGGCTGTGAGCAAACAATGAAAACCAGAAAAGGCAATAAGTGGATTCTGCCCTAGAACCTCCGGAAGGAACACGGCCTTGCTGATGCCTTGACGTTAGCCTAGTGAGACCTGTGGCTGACTTCTGGCCTCCCTGAGCTGTAAGATTATAATGAATGTGTTTCAAGCCCAAATGTATAGTAATTTACTAAAATGATCATAGAAAACTAATGTAGTATCTACCTGGGATCTCCAATCTATGGCCGATCTCAGCCAAGGCAGCCCCTGACTTCCGGTTGCTCCAGCTGAACACTTTGGAGGCATCTCCAACTCTTCTGTTTCTCACAAATGTGTTAGTAAATCTGGTCCACCCCCTACTCCTTGTCAAAATGACCCCATCAGTCAATCCACCTCCACCATCTGTCCAAAAGCCTGCAATGATTTCCCAGGCAAGACTTTCCACAACCTTACAAGGCCATATAGTGTTCAGCCTCTGATTCCTTTTCTGCCCTCAGCCCCTTCCTCTTACGTGTTTCTCAAATACACCAGAATGCCCCCACCTCAGGGCCTTTGCACATGCTGCTATCTCTTCTTGGAATGCTCTTCTAGGGAGCCCACTCCTTCACCTCTTTTGGGTCTTGATTCAAATTTCACCTTTTCCATGAGGCCTTCCTTGGTATCATATTTAAAAACCCAGCCTCCAGCCTGAGCAACATAGTGAGAATCAATCTCTACTAAAAAAATAGAAAAGTTAGCCAGGCATTGTGACAGGCACCTCTAGACCCAGCTCCTCAGGAGGCTGAGGCAAGAGGATCGCTTGGACCTAAGAGTTTGAGGTTGCCGTAGGCTAAGCTTAACACCATGGCACTGTAGCCTGGGCAACAGAATGAGTCTCTGTCAAAGGAAAAAGGAAGGAAGGAAGGGAGGGAGGAAAGGAATCCCAGCCTCGTCTCCGATGTTCCTTATTTCCAAGGTGAACTCAGGCCCGGGTCAGACAGCTCTCCTTTTAGTCATCCATGTGACCTGAGAAAAGATATCTATCTCTCTAAGCCTCTGTTTCCTCATTTATACAATGAGGCTGTGCTAGGGGCTGAATTTAATTGTGGTGACAGCGAAAGAAAAACCATAAGTATAGTCTAGCAAGGGGGAAGGGAGAGGAGGGAATGGATTGGAGAAGGAGAAAAGGTGATTGGCGGGATTTCATCTAATGCGCACAGTGTGAGGGTGTTCAGCAGGCTCCCTTGGTGAAGGGCTCAACTACAACTTGAACTTTACCTTAGAAATGAAAACAATGTAACCTAAACATTTGCACCCTCCTATTTATCTGAAAATTTGAAAAAACAATGAATCGTGGTGATGATTTCATGGGTGTGTACACACCTACATCCACACTCATCAAGTTGTACAATTTATTGCAAATCAATTATGTCTCCAAAAACACTGTTAAAGTTAATAAGATTAACAACAATAATATGAAGTGCCCGGTCCAGTGATTGAAACATCATCATAAAATGTAAGATGTTACTGATTTATTGTCAGTGGGAGGGGACAAGCACCCCAAAGCTTCCCCAGCCAAGTGCCCGGTATCACTCATCGAACCCTCACAACCACACCGCCGTATGTCAGTGTAATCCCCATTTCACAGATGAACAAAGTGAAGCTCAGAGAGACCACACCTATAGAATGTTCTAGAACACAGAAAGTCCTCTTTCCAGCGTGTCCTAGTGACAGACGAAGTAAGGCCTATGAGGGAAAAGCAGAGTCCGAGGGGAGGCAAATGAAGATGTGATGAGGGAAGGAAATGGGAGAGCCAGAGAATTCTCGGAGCATCTGGCAGGTCCCCACCTCCTAGGGGCAAAGGAGCCAGGCAACGCAGTGCTGTCCCCAAGGAGAACTCAGCTGCAGCCTCAGTGCTCTGCTCTCTGCCACCACTACCCTACCAGGCACCCTGGAAGCAGGCAAGCTTCTCCCTTTCTCTGCCTGGAGCAGCTACTGTGGAACAAAGAGTACAGCCCTCTTCATGCAGAGAGGTGAGACGCTGCCAGGGAGCTGATGCCTCCGTTACCTCCTTAGACTCCCATCCGCAGCGCACAGCACACTCCCACGTCAGAGCCCCAGAAAGCGACTATGCTGACTTCCAGGTCACTGGTTCTGCACTGCAATTGCAAACTCTGCTGTGCATTTTCAGTCTCCGGAGCCTTCCTGCTTCCACATTCATAACAATAAGAGGGCACCCCACACTCACGGCTTCATCCATTCAAACAACCCCGCAACAACAAGGCCTGAGATTTGCTCACATCTGGGAGGACTCACAGGCCCAGCCCCTTCCTCTGACCACCCAGAAAATACTCACTGAGGACTTGCCAGATGCCAAGCCCTCTGTCCTAAGGCTGAGGATATGGGGGTAAGGAAACACACCAGGCTCATGCCTTCAGGAGCTTAAATTCCAAGAATGAGGGGCTGGGGGCAGGAGTGATATGGATGAAAAGAGCCAAACAAACATAGTAAGGTAACAGAATGATACGTTTGCAGAAGAAGTAAAGTGATGGGCTGGAGAATAACAGGAAAGAACTTCCTGAGCGGTCAAGGAAGGCCTTTGAAGGAGCTGAGCTCTGAGCTGAGACCTGAGGGATAAGGAGGGGGCAGGCAGATGGAACCACAAAGCCCCTGGTGTGAGTACTACAGGCCGAACGTTTGTGTCTCCCAAAATTCAGATGTTGAAAGGTTCACCCTGGTGTGAAGGTACCAGGAGGTGGGGCCTTTGGGGTGGTGAGGTCATGAGTCAGCGCCCTCAGGAATGGCATCGGTGTCTGCTAAAAAGAGGCCCCAGAGGGATCCAGTGTCCCTGCCCCCATGTGAGGACAAACAAACCAGGAAAGAGACTCTCAGCAGAGGCTGAAACTACCGGAGACTTGATTTTGGACTTCCCAGCTGCAGAGCCGTGATATATCAGTTGTTTATATCTGGTATTTTATGTATGTTTATATATGGCAGTTTATGGCATTTTGTTACAGTAGCCCAAACAGACCGAGAGAATGACAAAGAGTCTGGCACAGTCTGGGAATAAGTGGCAGAATGAAGGTTGCTGCAGTAGCAGAAAGGCATAAGCATCATGATTTTTAACCACGTTTACATCGGATGGCCCTGGGTTCAACTCTCGCCTTGTGTGGGTCTGAGCAAAATATCCCCTGTGCCATATTACCCTCAACTCCCAAACAAGGATGACGGAACTGAGTTTATGGCATTCTTGTGAATATTAACCAAAGTAATTCACGTGAAGTGCTTCATATGCAGCTTCTAGTGAGTGTTCAATGAACACCAGCCATTTCGCCAGCCCCTGCCTGATCGCCAGGACTCAGCTCAGCAGATCATGTTCTGGGCTTGGCACGGAGATCTGATTCACCTCCCAAAAGTCCCCTGTTGAGGTTCTTTTCGGCTTTCACTACCAGGCTATCATCAAATATTTGTTGAATGAGCAAATAAATGAATGAGTGGGCTTCCTGATTACTTTAAGCCTCCAAAAGGCCATCTCCTTAGAATGAGGTTTTCATTGTGAGCAGTGTGACTCTGACAGTCCTTGGGATTTTGCAGAAAGGAAAGGTGGAAGGAAGATGGTTATTAGCCACCGTCTCTGCAAACGCTGAGCCATCTGCACCCCGTTACCTAAGCACAGACCTCTGTGGGTGCCAAACTTCAGAGCCCTGAAAGTTGGAAGGGATTCCGAGCTTGGATCCCTCAGGCTAGGCTATTCTTGGAAGCCGAGCAGCGCGCCTGCCACTGAGAGATGAGTCATGCTGGGGGTGAAGGTTTGACGGATTCCTCTGAGGCAGCAGCTATTTATCAGGGTAGATCTATAAGCCACAGACAGCAGAGGGAGGAAGCACAGATTTGGTGCTCCTTAAAAAAATATCACAGTCACTTGGACCCTTGTGCTGTGGCTAAATGATACTTCCGGGGACCCTCTCTCCAGCTAAACAGCCACCTCAAGGAGGCCCAGTGGCACTGCCATCTGATTTACTGTCCCTGCTATATTTGAACAGCCTTTTGAAAAGCTTGTCAAGCTCCACCCTCCCAGATCAGGTAGCCCATTCGTTAATTCCTCTCTTGTGTGTCTATCCTGCCCCTACGAACATCTTCCCCTTACTGTTTGACTCCCTGTTTGACTGTAAGATCTTCTGTTGCAGAATCTACCATGGCTCACGAAACTCTGAGCTGAACGTAGGGGCAGAATCAGAGTGGTCTGGTTGCATTTTGTTTCTGCAGAGACCCAGCTGTGGAAGAGAGCCACGTGCCACAAATAGGTTAAATGCCATCAACGTAAAGGCCTGCCATGGGGCAATTTCCCTGAGATTTCACACGCTTCCTCCCGAGCGTAGCATGAGGCACCTGCACTCACTGCTGAGGCTTCTCCCACTTATTTCCAGGGGCAGCAAACCAGGATGCTGTGGGAGCTGATGCACCGTGTTTCTTCGGGTGCCTGGTTAATTCCACTTGCCTGCTCCCCTTTGTTCTTCCCAAACTCAGACCGGTGATGAAGGCACTCAGAAGCCAGCCTCGGCTTGCACTTCTGAGTTCTGCTCCTTACATATGCCCCCTAGAAAGTTGCTCCAAGAGAAAGCAGCTTAATTAAAAACCACATTCAATCAAACTGTCACTTTGTTTATGAAAAATTGTCGAGTGGCTGGAAATGGCAAGAGCAAGCACTGAAGATTAATGCTCCAAATTTGTTCTGATTTAAAGTATGATTGAGGCATTAAAAAGCCAGCTATGTAAACCCACAGGGGCCCCCTAAGCCCAACGCTGCTGTGTTAAAATACAACTTGGGACAGTTGTAAATACAAATAGAACTTCTCTCTGCCTGGAGGTTTTCCTTACCTTCAAAGGACAAAGCTTCTTGCTGGAAGTGGCTATTTGTGTTTGTGAAAGAAAACAAACACACCTGAGATGAGCTTATTGGTACCTCTCCAATACCAGCTGGTTTCAAAAGTAGCCCAGGCTCCAAAACTGATGCTCACCAGACCCAGGGCACTCTACAGAACCGACTAAAGTGAGTGGGAATCTCAGAGACCCTCTGACCCTACTCTAGACTGGGAAGCTGCAACTCTGCATAGGAAATAACAAGCTCAAGGGTGCTGAGTAGAACCTCTCAAGACCTGGGGTCAGCTTTGAGGTTGGCCCCAGTTCTAGAACCCTTATTTTCCATAGGGTTGTGAAGCCAGTGATCTATGTTATCCAGCAGAGAAATTACTTCCAACCAAAGCCGACCTAGGAGCAATGGCTTTTACCTGACTCCACTAACAAGATGCTGCTCTGTCTCCTGTAGTTCTCACCAGGAAATGAAACTTACAAAATTTTGTACAATCACACTCTACCTCTTCTTACGATGGAATAGTGAGATGGATTTGGAAATGTTCCCAAAGCCACAGTTGCAACCCAAAAACCGGGAAGTATAGGATAGGTTCTCTCTACCCTCTGATTTGGGTCACCAGCCACAGTAGGCAGAGTTCTAAGACAACCACCTGTGACTCACATCTTCTCTCCTGGAATGTGGACAGGACAACAAATAAAATAGGATAGTGCTCCTGTGATTTTTGTATCACGTGGTCAAGGTGAAGAGATTTTGAAAAAATATCATTTAAGTCCCTAATCAGGTGTCTTTGACTTAATTAAGAGGGAGATTACCACGGGTAGACTTGTTCTCATTAGGTTAACCCATTAAAAGAAGACTTAAGAGGGCTGGGCACAGTGGCTCACACCTATAATTCTATCACTCTGGGAGGCCAAGGCAGGAGGATCTCTTGTGCTCAGGAGTTTGACACCAGCCTAAGCAAGAATGAGACACTGTCTCTACTAAAAATAGAAAAATTAGCAGGCATTGTGGCAGGTGCTTATAGTCCCAGCTACTCCAGAGACTGAGGCAGGAGGATTACTTGAGCTCAGGGACTTGAGGTTGCTGTGAGCTACACTGACATCACATCACTATAGCCTGGGCAATGGAGGGAGACTTTGTCTCAAGAAGAAAAAAAAAAAAAAAGCCCAGACTTTCCTGTACTTAGAAACTGGAAGCAGCAGAGATCACCCCCAACCCTTCCATTGATAGTTTTAAAGAAGAAAGCCTCTAGAAGTTCCACAGCTTTAAGGAAATAAATCCTGCCAATAACTGTGTGAGCTTAGGGAGGCCCCCAGAGCCTCAGATGGGATGGCAGCTCTAGCTGGCACCTTGCATACAGCCTTGGGAGTCCCTCAGCAGAAAACTCAGCTAAGTGGCACCCACGCTCTGACCCACAAAAACTATGAGATAACAAATGGGTGTTAGTCTCTGAGTTTGTGGCAATTTGTTACACAGTAGTAGATAGCTCATACACCAGCCGAGAACCAATAATTCCTATAGAGGTCAAGGTGAGGATGATGTCAGTGGTACCAAGATGAAGAACCAGCTCTAGACATTCTCCACGAAAGCCTCCTTTAATAATAATAAACCAGAAAAGACTTCAAAGCCTAACTGGCCCATTCCGTTTTCCTGTCATTCTCTTTTTAAAAATTAAAGGCCAGCATTGGCACCCTAGACTGACTTGATCACAGCATGATGAAATAAGCTTCCTCTAAGAGTCAGGGAGAAGAGGATTCAGCAAGCGTAAGAGGAGGAACAAGTTGCTCTTTAGAAAAAAAAAAAGAATGTTTTCAAAGGAAACGTTCAACTCTCAAACTTAAAAAAAAAAAAACTTCAGCCAAGATGAAACTCCCACCATTTGGCATTTGCGAGAGCTACCAGAGAGATGACGCAAACAGGAGCTCATTCTGGGTGTGCAAATCTCTGGCAGGTGTGCAAGGCACAAGATCCTCATGTGAATTCTTCCCAGCCCAAACCCCACGATTTCTTAGGCCCTTGAGAAGACCTGTCTGGCTCCTGGGAGGTGGAGTATTGGGAGACAGTATTTAATTAGGTGCTAAACTGTGTGTGGCTGGGTTTAAATGGTGACCTTTGCATAAAGCCAGTTTGATGGTGGCACACTTCCTTTTCAGGAATTACTGGCATGGCTACCCAAGGCAGTCAAGATAAAAATCTAAATTACAGGCCAGGCTTGGTGATCACACCTATAATCCCAGCAACTAAGGAGGCTGAGGTGGGAGGACTGATTGAAGCCAGGAGTTCAAGACCAGCCTGGGCAACTTAATAAGCCTCCTTGCCCCCGTCTCTAAAAAAAAATTAAAAAATTAACCCGTAGCACAGTGGTCACAGTGCCAGCCACATGCACTGAGGGTGGCAAGTTCAAACCTGGACTGGGCCAGCTAAACAACAATGACAACTGCAACAAAAAAATAGCCGGGTGTTGTGGCAGGCGCCTATAATCCCAGCTATTTGAGAGGCTAAGGCAAGAGAATCACTTAAGCCCAAGAGTTGGAGGTTGCTGTGAGCTGTGACACCACAGCACTCTACCCAAGGTGATATAGTGAGGCTCTTCTCAAAAAAAAATTATCTTGTAGTCCTAGTCCTAGCCTAGCAGCCTGAGTCTAGAAGATTATTTGAACCCAGGTCGCTGAGGCTACGTAAGCTATGATTGCTCCACTGAACTCCAGCTGGATCAACACTGAGCTGCTTTTCCTTCCAATGCTTTTTTCTGTGCCCTACTCCCCCACTTTCCTCCCCAGAGAATTTGTATTTCAAGACATGCTTTATAAAGTCACCTCCTCCAAGCAGCCTTCTTGGATTTTTCCTATGAAGAGTCCTTACATACCCCTAGCACGGCCTGTGCTCAGTTTCCAAATCTGTTCAACTGTGACAAAAATAGACCTTCAATTGTAAAAAAAAAAACCAATTGAATAAATTAGCATATATCGAGGGTTTAGAACTTGGTAGCATGTCTTCAGCACATGGTGAACATTGGTGACCAGTTCTATCATTTACTGAGTGCCTAGTAAGGACTCAATGTTGTGTGGGTCCTGCACTACAAAACAGGCGTGGACCCTGCCTTTTCCCCCTTTTTTCTTTAAACATGGGCTTAGTGCAGTGCCTCGTACAGGGCAGACTCCTATTTGTGTCAGTCCCTCAAGTAAATAAGTCCTCTTCTGGTCCCTGTCACTAGGATGAAAGGCTTCCTGAACCCCCAACACCAGCATCAAAGTCATAAAGACCAGAAACCAACCCTAGTCTCTGATCTCTTTTAGAATCCTATTCATAGGGGGATGTGACAATATAATCCCTGAAGAGACTCTTCCTGTGTCCTGGCAAAATCTCATTTTGGGACTGGATGTTGAGTACCTGCCTCATACAACTACACCTTCATCTTGGCCCACATCTTCTCCTCTGAGGAAGTTCTTCATCATCTCTGCTCAAGGAGGAATTAATCTTCCTCATCTGACTTTTCTTCTAAGTTTTAACCACCATCTGTCACATTGTGTATTTGTTTATTTATTTGATGGCTCCATCTCAATGTATGCTCCATAAGGGCAAAAATATGGATTGACCTCAGTGCTCAGCAGCTAGGACCAAAGCACCTAATTCTGGGTAGTGTTGCTATAAAGGAATATCTGACGCTGGGTAAGTTATGTTTTTAGAAAGAGGTTTATTTGGTTCAGAGTTCTCCAGGCTGTATAAGAAGCATGATGTCAGCCTCTGCTTCTGGTGAGGGTCTCAGGAAGCCTCCATTCACGGCAAAAGGAAAAGGGGCAGCCAATGTGTGCAGAGGTCACGCCATCAGGTAAGAGGAAAGAGAAAGAGGAGGAGGTGCCAGGCTCTTCTTAGCAATCAGTTCTCCTGGTAAAGAATAGAGAAGGAACTCACTCCTTACCATTCATGAGGGACCTGCCCCCAGGATCTAAACACCTCTCACCAGGCCCTACTTCCAACCCTGGGGATGGAATCTCAACATAAGATTTGATCAAATCGAATCTAGGGGACAAATATCCAAACTGTATCACCATGTCAGTGCCGGACACATAGCAGACACCCAGTAAGTGTCTGTTCGGTGAACAGTAACAGTAGTCATAACAGCCACTGGTCCTGGTACACAGTCCTCTGTGCTGTTGAGAAAACAGATTGTCCCAGGTAGATATGTAGCCAGATTTTTTTTTCCCCTCTGCTTCCCTTCTTTCTCTGAGCGGCTTCTACCAACACTAATACTTTCTGTGCACCAGGAACTGTTCTGAGGGCTTTATGTGTATTAACTTACAGTGCACTAATACTTTCTGTGCACCAGGAACTGTCCTGAGGGCTGTATGTGTATTAACTCACGTCATCCACGCTCCAACACTGTGAGCTAGGTACTGTTCTTAGTCCCATATTAGGAAGGAAGAAGCGAAGGCAGGAGAATTTAGTCACTCATCCAGGTCTAGTGACTTACAGAGTAAGGAGTCAAAGCAAGGAGTCTGACCCAAAGCCTATGCTCTTGGTTGCAACACTAGAATGAATGAATGAACAGACAAAATCGTATCTGTCCCATTTTATAAATGTAACACCCAGGGCTCTTGCCTGCTACCCACACGTCTTCTTGAATATTATAACCTCTACCTGAAGCAAAATCCTATGCCTCATACACAGTAACACTCAGGAAGTGGGTTTTTGCTTAGCTCACACCTGAGTTAGTGTTTGGGACCTTTTAAATGCCTTCTCATGCAAATATCCAGCTTTCCTTCCCGTGAGGAATTCACAACCCCTATGAAACAAAGTAATTGCTAATAGTCTTTATCCAGAGCTTTTGACAATAAGGGAACAGAATCCAGGGTGCCACACAGTGATGCTGCCATCAGTTTCTGAGTCACAGGAGTGCTCAGTACATGTGAATAATGAGTTTGGAGAGGGAATGATGCAAAATAGAAAATAACAATGATCCCTTCTGGAGCCTTCTGAATCCTCTTACTCTCCCTGAGGAGGGAATGAGCATTCCATATGCCCAGGAGAGTAGGCAAGGCGGCAAATACACAACATGTTTGTGGCAGGAACCGGCAGCTGCCTGGCCAGACTCAACTGCAAGTGAGCAAATCCCACCTTCTTCGCTAGCTCAGGAGCAACTGCAAATCACAGTGGGCTCTCAGGAGAAGCTGCACTGTACCAAGGGTAGAAGCCGCTCACAGAAAGAAGGGAAGCAGAGGAGAAAAAAATCTGGCTACATATCTACCTGGGACAATCTGTTTTCTCAACAGCACGGAGGACCGTGTACCAGGACCAGGCAAGCAAAGCGTGGGCATATGCTACTCCTGGGTTAATCCACAGACCTCAGGGAAGAGCAAATAGCACTGCTAGGCTGCCGGGCTCTAAAAATACCCAGCACACTCCCACCGTGGATACGAATGGTAAGCTCTTAGTGGATGGGAATCCTGCCAAACAAATGCCTAGCTGGACACCAGAATGACTCCAAAGCCTGGGGATAGTGAAAACATGGAATTCAGCTAGGGAATTGTTGATGAAGCTTTGACAAAACTGGCATATTTGGATTGTCATGAGTTGGGAAGGAGGAGCCTACCAACTGCAATAGCAGTGAAAAGTCAGAAAATGCAGTGGTTAAAAATGCAGGCTCTGGAATTTGATAGAATCTACTTAAATCCTGGACCCACAGCTTAATAATTATACCACACTGGGGAAAACATAGTCTCACTGAACCTCAGTTTCCTCATCCATAAAAAGTGAGCAATGATAATCATCACCACCATTTATCTACCTCATTGGTTTTTATAAGGGTTTTAGTAGATTGCATTGGCCCTCAACTATTCCCCAGCCTTCTGTACAGAATTCCCTCCCTGCTGGTCAATCAGGCTCCTCACTGATGTCAGGCTAGGAAGTGGTAAAAATGTGGGTGGAAATGACAGTGCCACTTCTTAAGCTTAAGAAGAAGCTTTAAGACCTATCTCATGGTCTACATCTTTCTCTTTCCTCTCTGTTATAAAGACTAGCAATGACCCTTTTTTCAGCCTGAGTCCTGGATCTCAGCAGAGCTGCAACAAACCTAACATGAACTGCAAATGAGAAATATACTTTTCTTTGTAAGCTATTGAGATTTTGGAGTTGTTTGTTACTGCAGCATAAACAAACTTAAGCTGATTAATACAAAGGTTAATGGAATCAATTATACACTATATCTGGCATTTTCTAAAGCACTCAACAACGTTCCCTTATTATTCAATCTCAACATCATTGGTTCCTACCCTTTTGCAGACATCCCAGACCTTGTTAAGAAGCTAATGAAAGTTTTGCATGTGAGAAATACACATTTAGAAACCACTATGAAGGGTGCACGCTCCAGGAACGGAGCCTCTGATAGAAGTGCCCAGGTTGAGAAATGCATTTTGCTGTCTTGAAGTAGATTTCCTAAACTTCAGCATGAAAATGCCACCCGACAGAGCTGTGTCATGCCAGCCATCACTGAGTGCAGACAGGTGAAGATGCCATAGGGTCACTTCCCATCCTGGACTAACACAAAGTGAGGCAGGAATCCACAGACCTGGAAGAACAGAGCTGGCCCTGGCCTTAACGGCATCTAATCCTAGGCCCTGGGCTCCGTGGGGAACGTGAAGTTCTTCAGTGTTTAGACATCATTGGCTAATTTGTGTGTCTAATTTCAAAGGAATGCTTCCTCCCTGGAGGGACTTTCTACTCCAAGGACAGGCTATTTTGGGCTCCCACCCACTCTGCTTTATTGAGCAAAGCCAACGTTTTCCAGACTCCCAAGCCTGACCTTTACCCCACTGTGAAGCCAGCAGCCTCTGAGTTCAAACCAGTCCCCTAGACCTCTGCATAGCCTTATATTCCCACCCACTCACAGAGAACAGACAACTCTCAACACTCTGTAGAGGCCATGTTTCCAACAAGGAACAAAGGAATAGCTTCACTCTCTTTCTTTCTCTCATCCCATTCATCCATTTATTTAACAAATATTCATTAAGATGCTTCTATATGCTCCATTACATATTGTCTGCATGGTGTCAAATAAGTTATGTAATCTCTCCCTCTCTCTCCAGGCCTCAGTCTTCTCACTTACAACATGGAATGATAATAGGACTAGCCCAACAGGTAACTGTAGTTATTAAATATATTAATGCATACATGCACAGCTCCTGAGCAGTACCTGGCACAAAGCAACTGCTCAGTGAATGTGAGTTGTATTTCACCATGTACTATAGTAGTAGTCATGAGGGACAAAATAATGAGTGAAAACGAACATAGTCCCTAACCCTACAAAGCTGATGCTCCTCTGGAAGAAAGAGACACTAATCAAATAACCTGGAGACAAAGGATATGATTCATACCTTGATTACGCTGATGGTATCCTGAGTATATGCAAATGTTCAAACTCAGCAAAATGTATACATTAAATATGTACAATTTCTGTATATCAACTATACCTCAATAAACCTTTAAAACCCAATCACTCTAATGACTATAAAATACGCAACCACTATAAATGTTACCAAGCAAAAGTATATGGTTCTATGAGGGAACATGATACAGGTAATGGTGTAGGAATAGGTCCTCTACAGAGGGGATGAGGACTTTGCAGTTTGGAGGCTGCGTGACACTTATGTACAGGACAGTAGAGAATGGGTAGTTCTTTCTGGGTGGAGTGGGGGACTCTGTTCCAGGCAGAAGGAGCAACATGTAGGACAGTCCCTCTCATTATCCGACACTGTCAGACACATAAAGCCTTAGACTAATAACGATAATCAGATAATAATAACGGAAGTCTAAATGGAAAACCATATGATTTCAACAACAATGTACCTTGATAAGATTCCTCCATCTGTCAAAAATTTATAGTCAACCACAGGACGTTGCTTTCCCTTTTTTTTTTTGAGTGTTTTGTTTTTTCAAATTAATATGAGGGTACAGTTTGGGGGTTATATTATTCTCACTTCCAGGGTAAAGTTCCATTTGTAGAAGAGCCCCTCACCCAGGGGGCGTGTTATACACCCTCACAATGTGCACATTAGGTGAGGTCTGCCTCATGCCCTCCCTCCTTCTACCATAAGGCTTCCCCCCTCCTGCTTCCCTCTATCCCCCAACTGGACCATAATAGTGTTTTATTGTTCTTAGGAACATGTCATTGTTTATATATTGATTTCATATTAGTATGAAGTACATTGGATATTTATTTTTAAATTCTTGCAATACTTTACTAGGAAGAATGTATTTCAACTCCATCCAGGTAAATGTAAAAGATGTAAAGTCTCCATCTTTTTTTAATGGATGAATAATATTCCATGGTCTACATATACCACAGTTTGTTGATCCATTCATGGGTTGATGGCACTTAGGTTGCTTCCGCAACTTGGCAATTATGAATGGAGTTGCAATAAACATTCTGGTGCAAATGTCTTTGTGTTAAAATGATTTTTGTTCTTCTGAGTAGATATCTGGTAACGAAATTGTAGGATCAAATGGAAGGTCTACCTTTAGCTCTTTGAGGAGACTCTATACTTCTTCCCCAAAAAGCTGTATTAGTTTGCAATCCCACCAGCAGTGTAGAAGTGTTCCCTGCTCTCCACATCCATCCATGCTAACATCCGGTGTTTTGGGACTTACTGGAGTTAGGTGATATCTCAAAGTGGTTTTGATTTGCATTTCTCTGATAATTAAATATAATGAGCATTTTTTCCATGTGTTTGTTGGTCATTCGTCAGGACAGTTGGTCTCCAAATCAATGCAATCAAGGCTGTCCTCCTGCAGAAGCTGTGATGGGTAGGAGACGAGACTGATGATGTTACAGTACATAGAAACCTTTGTGACTTTACCTAACAATTGCAATCAGTGTAACCTGGCTTATTGTACCCTCAATGAATCCCCAACAATAAAAAAAAAAAAGTTACCCATAAAAATAAATAAATAAATAAATAAAATAAAAACCAGGTGACCCCGCAAACATGGCGCTGTGAAATAATAAAAAAAAGAAAGAAAGAAACCTTTGTGGATTTTACCTCTCTGGCTTGATCCAAAGTCTTTCCCTAATGCCAAGATATGGATGATACCATGTGATGAAATAATGTCTTAAGATTTATTTATTTATTTATTTATTTTAGCATTTAGACCTACCAGGCAGCACATGAGGTACTGAGACCCAAAGCTGGCCAAGTCCTATTCCAGCAGATTCTGTCTCCTGTGCTCTATTTGACAACATTCATCCCAAACCCCATCAGACCTTACGGGTAGGAGTCTTGGTAGCCATAACAAATCAGATTAAAACAAACATCAGGTGACACCTTCAAATAAAAATAAAAACAGTTAGAAGAAGTGAGGGTAAGAGGGAAAGACCACCCTCCACCTCAATGAGATGGCCAGGTACTGTGTGGCCCCTGCTAGTGGCCCTTTCTCTGCAGCAAAATGCTGGACTCAAGCTGGATACAGACTTTCTATGAGATGGCCCAGTTAGTGCCCAGGTGTGTGGACTACCCACACAGAACAGCACCACAGCCTCAGGTTAGCGAGCAGAGCTGCAGCCCTCCCGTGCATTTGCCTGTAAGAAAGCCACGTTCCAGACAAAGCCCCACACCACGTGGGATCCCTCCCACAGCCAGACAAGTGCTGCTGATTTTCTTGGTCTCACATAAATAACCAAAGTGCCTATCTTAAGTAACTGAAAAAAAAAAAGAAGAAGAAGAAGAGCATATTAAGCCCAAGGAAAGAGACTATGAAGATTAGATTGGAAATCAGTAAAACAGAAAACAGCAAAACAATAAAGAAAAATAAATAAAACCAAGAGTCATTTCTTTTAAAATGCCTACAAAATTCATAAATCCTAGCTAGACTGGCCAAGAAGAGAGGAAAGAAGATTCAAATTACCAAAATTGGGGGAGGGGGGAAGAGAGATATCACTACCAACCCCAGAAATCAAATGGATTATAAAGGAATATTATGAACAACATTATGGCAATAAATTGTGCAACTGATGTGAAATGGGCACATTCCTAGAAGAACATAAATTATGAAAATTATGAACATAAACTCAAAAAGAAACAGAAAACCTGAATGGACCTATAACAACTAAAGAAATTGGATTACTAAGGATTTTCCCAGGAAAGCCTAAGTCTAGATGGCTTTACTGCTAAATTCTAGCAATTGTTTAAAGAATATATAATACCAATCCTTCACAAACTCAAAAAATAGAGGAGGGAACAGTTTCTAACTCATCCTATGAGGTCCTCTGCTAGTCTGATATAAAAACCAAAGACAATATGAGAAAAGAAAGCTATAACCCTATATCTCTCATGAATATTGATGTAAAAAATATTTTTTAAAATGTTAGCAAACTGACTTCAGCAATATATTAAAACCAATTATACACTATGGCGAAGTGGGATTTATCCCAAGAATGCAAGGTTGGCTAAACATATGAAAATCAACCTACCTAATATGGCGGGTGGGGGGAGCAATGATGACAGGTATGAGAGAACTGGTTAGGGACAATAGAAATGTTCTGAAACTGATTTGGGGTCAAGGTTGCAAAACCTATACATTTACCAAAAAAAAAAAAAATCATTGGATTAGATGTTTACAATGAGTGAACTTTATGATATGTGAGCTATGCACCAACAGAGCTATAAAAATAATTAAACACCCACCAGCTCTGTGGTCCAGTCATATGTGTGGTCCTTTCAACAAAGGACAGAAGAATTCAGTCAAATGAGAAGTCTTTGGATTTACGAGGGCTTTCACCTTGTTCTCTCTGAATAATCCTACCCAAACAATATTCAGAAAGAATAAAAAAGTGACACAAACAGCATAATAGTTTCAGACATATATTTATAGACTCTTGAATTCTAGAAAAGGAGTCTTGTTACAGTCCAGGGAAAATCAGTCTTTATGCTGAATAACAAATTAACAATTCAGGAGAAACACAACACTGTGTGAGATCTTCCTACATTAGCAGTTAGAATACAGGAGACAGCATCACCTCCTTTTCCTCCAGTGAAAAAAGGTCACCACGCCTTCAAGAGCTTGATGAGTTCTCTCTTTTCAAGAATGTCAGAACAGAAGGAACCTTCACTGGGCATTACTCTTTCTCTCAAAGACATTGCCTTTTATGACATATGATATTAATATATAAGTAACTCTAACAGACTAATTATTATGTGCCAGGCCCTATTCCAAACACTTTTTATGTATTAAATAGTTGAATGCTCAGAACGACCTCCTGGGGTCAGTCCTAGTTCATCCTACTTTTACATATGAATAAACTAGAGCACAGGGAGGTTAAGTGCCTTGCCTAAGATCACAGAGCAAGTTAATATAGTGGAGTCAGGATTCAAATCAAGCAGGTAATCTAGAGACCCTTCTCTTAAGTCCTCCACTTCTTGTATTCAGAGCTATTAAATCTCAGTGGGTGTTACAGAAACATGAGTAACTTTTAATGCCACCTTCCACACTTTGAAGACCCAGAGAGAAGGAAAGTACAGCTAAGAGTTACAGCTTCTCACCACTGCAGGCCGGGTATTTGGCAATGGCGATGAGGGTAGACACACTTGTTCTAGCAATTGTATCTGTGGCCAATATACAAGAGAAACTGCATGCTTTTTTCTTGCTGAGTCCTGAAATAAATGGCCTCTCTACCAGAAAATCTCCGTTTTCAGAAGTATATCCCATGTGCGTGTCCTTTTTCTCTCCCAGGTTCCCTGTATGAACAGACCACAGGGTTCAGCTCTGAGTTGTGTTCGTGTGGAAGGGATGCCCGTAGCTTCTAAATACAAGCAGTCAAAATTCGGCATGCCTCTTACACTGGCCATACAGCATTAACACCTCAACTGAAGTGATGGTGTTATAATCAGGTGGCATCAATTGCCTCTGTATTTAAAAGCCACAGTCTCTGGCTGTTTTAGGGGATATCCTAGCAACAACAACAACAACAAAAAACCCTGAAGCCTTTTGTGGTTGATTCCATTATTGGCCCAATTCTTCATCCCCCACTGTAAACATGTCTCTGTCGTGTGATCCTGTGGTCCATCCCACTAAAGAATCAGAATGTATTTCCTTACCCCTTGACATAGGGTTTGGCCATGTGACTTGGTTTGGCCAATACAGCCAGGAAGAGGTGACAATGTGCCGGTTTTGGCTTTTGCTTTGGGGGGAGGAACAAGGGTCCAAGAACGCAGGGAAGAGATTGTCTGGAGCCTCCTGCCCAGGACATCACCACAGAGCTCATGAAGTCTTGGTTCGCTCCTTTAATAAATAAGAAATGAGGCCCAAAGAAAAGAATTGAGGTACCGCCCAGTGAGTAAACATGAAAGCGTGGGGAAACCCAGGGCTCCTGTCTTCCAATTCCAGGTTCCTTGGCAGGAAGCACTGGAACCCAGAGATCAGGCAAAGTTATCTGAAGCCCCAAGGTCCACTGAGCAGCTACTCCTCAGCCCTGAGCTATGTGCTATGGGGGAGATAAAAGTTAAGTAGCCCGGCTGGGTCTCTGATCAGAACGTCCTTCATCCATGATGGGGTGAATAACTGATACTCCTGGGGGAAAAGAAACTGTCCGGACACAGCAGGGTATGACTTTGTTTAAAGAACAGGACTGAGAGGAGGTGAGGCCTACAGCCTCAGTTCTGCCACTCACCTGCCCTGTGACTTTGAACCAGTCATTCCGTCCCTGAATGTTGGCTTCCTCATTTATAGAAGGTGTGTGTATCTATTACTTATTAAATACAAAGAAAAAATAGTAACTTTACAGTAGAGATTACCTTAACCAAGTAATCAAAATTAGCATCATCAGTATCAGAGCAACCCACCTCACATGTCTCCTAACATGATTCCCCAAGAATACAATGTCGTTCAGCCATATTCCAGCCAAAAATGTGTAAAAGAAATAGTATAAATACTGGCAACTCTGGATGTGGGGAATATGGGCTTTTTTACTACTATTCTTTCTTCTGTAAGCTTGAAAATGTAGCCTAACATCTACGGACACCTTCTGGGGGCAAGACAAGAGGGACTTTACCTAACAAATGCAATCAGTGTAACCTGGCTTATTGTACCCTCAATGAATCCCCAACAATAAAAAATAAATAAATATATATGAACTCAAGCCCCACTCTAGAATAATAAAATCAGTTTCACAGGGTGTACAGTCCAGGCATCTGTGTTTTTGTTTTTATTTTGTTTTCTAAGCTCCAAGGTGATTCTAATGTACTGAAATCACTTATGGATTCTTTTTTTTTTTTTTTTTGAGACATGGTCTCATTATGTCACCCTCGGTAGAGTGCCGTGGCATCACAGCTCACAGCAACTTCAAACCCTTAGTCTTAAGCGATTCTCTTGCCTCAGCCTCTCAAGTAGCTAAGACTACAGGCACCCGCCACAACACCCAGCTATTTTTTGGTTGCAGTTGTCATTGTTGTTTAGCTGGCCCAGGCTGGGCTCGAACCCGCTACCTTTGGTGTATGTGGCTGGCACCCTACTCACTGGAGGAGCTGAGCCACACTTATGGGTTCTTAAAGGATAGTTACATTCTGATATTCTTTGGACTAGTGGATTCCAGAATTAATGATCCAGCTCAGGTCTCAATGAGAAGCAACCCCTGGGGACTTATTAGAAATGCAAATTTGGGGGCCCCATCAGACTTGCTGGGTCAGCATTCTGGAGGTGGACAGAAATCTGCTTTAACAAGCCTCTCAGGTGGCTGTGATGCCCACAAGGGTGGGAACCACAGTCCACACTGCTTCTCAGGTGAATAATAGTGTTCCTTTTCTTTTTAAATTTTTTTCTTATTTTTAACTATGTTAACACACATACACACACACAGTTTACTCTCTTAACCAATCAGTGTAGACTTCACGCCTGACATCACCCTTCCCAAAGTCTCTCAAAAGATGGGGCCGAGGCACAACAGTGCAAGTGTAGATGTCACCTGCCCTGCTCTGGTGTCCAGCCCCGCCTCTGATGGTCTCAGTTCTTCGCTCGCCTTCCGAGCCATGCAAGGCCCTGCATCTCTTTATATATCCCCTGCTCAGTCCCCCATACATAGTCCTGTCTCAACTACCACTAACTCCTTGAAACACACCCATGTTCTAAGTCACTGCAATCCGCATTCTCTGGGCCTTCCCAGGAAACAAAGAACCACTATGTTACTAACAATTCAAGGGTATCCACTGAAAAAGCCTCAAGCCCTTTCCCAAGTGTGAGGCTGTGTTACGGGTGTCAGCTGTGATGATTTTAGGCAGTACAAGGATTTGGAATTAAATAATACCGAATCACATGGTTAGAATGTTGTTCCCTTTCAAGTCCATTTCAACTCTTCTGAAAGCATCAAGGAAAAAGTAAACTCCAAAGCCCCTGCAACACTGCTTCTCTCCCTCTGCTAACTGAGAGAGACCAGGGCCTCGTGCTCAGAGCCTCAGGCAGGCGGCAGTCTCCGTGCTGCTGGGTCTTCGTTGTATATATTTTTGCACTTACTTTCTATTTGTGGGAAGTGATACTGGCTTTCCATTTCTGGCTCTGATGCCGAGTTGCTTTTTTAAAATAAATGTGCTTAAATTAAAAAGAGAGTGATTTCAAGCATACATTAAACAAATAATCGTAGAGATGTTTGAAGTTGGGAAACTGAGAGGAGGAGGACCCGGGCTTCTTTCCTGTGAAATCTTCACCCCACATACGTCCCACATACATCATCCTGGAGACTGCAGCCTGCTGTGATCTACGGCTGAAGGACTGAGAGAGGAATGGAGCTTCCAGGCAGACAGGAACCCTAGCTCCAAGGGCAGGGCTGGGCTGCTCCCTGAAACCCAGGGACCGAAACCTTATATTCTACTGAACCTAGGTTGGCAGCAGCGGTAACACGGATGGCTGATGAATGTGGGCACATTCCTAAACTGCGTCTGAGCCTCCTACACTTTCTCTCTTCAACTGCCTCATCTGCAGAGATATGGATCAAAGAAAAGAAATTTCTAAAATTCCCCACACCTTGTGCATCTGACCAAAGATGCTTTTCCCTTGACCTTAAAGACTTACAAAGGGCATCATTATCAGTAATTGCAAAACCATTATAAAAAGTAAGTCTCTATTTTGGATGACTCCACATGCTCAGGATAAAAGCTACTCAAAGCCTTGGTGTTTTCATTCCAATAGGAACTCCTTTTAAGACTTCAAGCAGCATTACAATTTTAAAAGAGAGAAAAAAAAAAAACATTCTCGGTAATTAAATGCAAATCACCAGAGCTCAGAACTCGGGGCCTTGTCTCTGGAGTGCCTAGACTGAAGCATGGGGTGAAACAAATAACTGAGAAAAGAAATAGATTGCTGTTCATCTTCCCTCCCCACCCCGTGCTTTTGCACAAGGATGATGCTACCCGGAGCCACTTTTTTCCCAGGGTAGATGGGCCAGAAAAGACCCATTCCTACTCTGCTATGCAGTCACGCCATCTCCAAGGTCTTGGTGTGCTGGCTCATTTACTGCAGCCAGTGACAGAAAGAAGTCAACTTGCCTCAAAGGCTGGGTTCAACTGCTACTTCCTTCAAAATGCTTTTAGGACCCTCCCCTACTACTGGCTTTTCCACAGCAATGAAGTCAGAATATGTGTTTTCATTTCAAACACCTGTACTGAAACCTCTTCTCATTCCATGAAGAGTGACTACTGTGCTGGGTGTTGGGGGTACAACAGTGAAGACAAACAGATAATTGTCCCCAATTAGAGCTTAGTTCAAATTGTTCAGAGAGGTAGGAGTTAGTCAAATAATCACAAAAGTAGATGCAACATCACAAATCGTAGTGCTATTTAAGCACGTGAAAAGAGGAGCCGTAGTGAAGGGACAGCCAGCACACAGGGGCTGTACCGGGCCGGGCAGGGGGACATGTGGGGAGCTGCAAAGAAGGCCAACATAGCTTCTGCAAAGAGCAAGGTGGGCAGGTGTGAAGCGGGGCTCATGAGGTGGCTGGGTCAGCTGTGTGGGGCATTGAAGGCCATAGAGACACATTTTAGTCCTAACAGCATAGCAATAAGGAGCCACCAAACAGCGTTAACCAGGGAGCTGTATGATTGGGTTTGCATTTTGAAAGATCCTACTGGCTCAGCAGAGACGATGGATCTTGAGTGAGGACCAAAGATGCAAATGAGGAGAGTGGTCTGAAGACCTGCAGTGGTCCTGCCAAGAGATGGTGAGCACTGGGCCACACAGGTGATGCGGGAGATAGAGAGATGTGTCTCTACTGTTGTGTGAGCGTTCAAAAGCTTTGTCTTCAATGTCAGAAATCCTTTCTTCTGCTTGCTCCATTCTGTTACTGAGGGATTCTACTGTGTTTCTCAGATCTTTGAGGGCTGCAACTTCTTGTCTCAATGTGTCAAAATCTTTGGTCATTTGGTCTTTGAATTCATTGAATTCTTGAGACATCTTTTGGATTACTGCTTGGAATTCTAATTTGATCTTATTTGCTATCTAGATTCTGAATCCGATTTCTGACATCTCAGCCATTTGTTTATGCATGGGATCTTGTGCTGTGTCTGCCTTGTTGTTCCTTGGGGGAGTTGATCTACTCTGATCATTCATATTGCCAGAGTTTTTCCAGTGATTCCGCCCCATTATTGTTTTTCACCGTTGCCTCTGGCCGTCCTCAGAGTTGGGGAGGTGTCTCTCCAAGATTAGACCCCAGCAGGATCACTCTATTGCTGCTGGATCTTTGTAGGGAGTGACCCGTGTAGTTCCTCTGGGGCTGCCCCAGCCAGGGAGTTCTGGTTGTGGAAGCAGCTCCAGAGTGTGGCACACCCGGATCCAGCAACAGGGGAGGGGGTAAGGGGGTGCACACGAGTTCTGGGAGTGCCTGGAGCCCAGTGACTTTGGCACAGAGAGCCCAAGTCTCCAGCAGTCTCTGGCCAGGAGGAGGGCTCCGCACAAAGGCAGAGTAACCCAACTATAGCACAAGAATATGGGGAAAGAGCCAAGGGGGGAAGGGGAGGGGGGAGGTTAGGGTGGAGGGAGGGCGATGGGTGGGGCCACACCTACCGTGCATCTTAGAATGGGTACAGGCGAAACTTACTAAAGGCAGAATACAAATGTCTACATACAACAACTAAGAAAATGCCGTGAAGGCTATATTAAACAGTTTGATGAGAATATTTCAGATTGTATATGAAACATTGTACCCTTGATTGCACTAATGTACACAGCTATGATTTAATTAAAAAAGAAAGAAAGAAAGAAAACAAAAAATTCTGTTGTCTGATGCTGGTCAAGCTACTTCTCTCTGAACCTCCATTTCCTCATCCCTGAACTGGAAATAACAGTGCCTCAGCCTCCCTGTGAAATGAGATGGCGCATACGGAGCTCCTGGCATGTTATGAGGATGCGACAAATGTCGGCCGTTGTTACATTATAGTAATGATCTCCATAGCTCTGTCCATTCACACCTTTTTCAATGGCTGTTAGTTCACTTCTCACCTCATCTGTGAGGCTTTATGTCCTTGGAAGGCGTGGTCCCTGCTGAATTTGCCTTTTATGAAATCATCCACCAGTTAGCACCCAGAAAGTACAAATAAACATTTGTGAGAGAAAGTGACTTGAATGGTCCAGGTGGTGGCCATTCTGCCGGGCTCCCTGACCACCTGAGTTCATCCATCACAGGCCTGCTGGCCCACCCTTCGCAAGGTGTGACATGCATGGAGAAGACACTCTGACGTGACCTGCCTTGTTTGGCCTTTACCAGAGCAGGTCAATGACGGCCTCCAGCTACAGAGAACCTCAGGATTCACTTTAGCTTTTAAGCTGAAGTCCTGTTCTTACCGGACAGTCCCCACCCAGTGACGGAGTGTAGTGGGGACCCTAAGCCACTGCTGCCTGGAGCGGAACTCCTCTCATAGGTAATCTCTGTTCCAGAGCTTTCTGTGAGGCTGTCAGTTTTGCATCGCAGTCTGGACTCTCCCCCTTGCCCAATCCTACCTCCCTCCTCTCCTCCCCTGTTTCATTTTTCACAGGTACTTATGCCCCCCCACCCCACCCCCAATAAACCTCCTGTACCCCAAACGTCACCTTGGCATCTACTTCCTGGAGAATCCAACTTTCTCACCTTGAGGAGCAGAGAAACTCAAGGCTACAACATGAAACATATAAAAGAACTAAAACTCAGAGCCATCCATTACCTCAAGGGATTAAAAACTCCAAGAGCTATGGAAGGGAATTGTCTAATTAAGTTGGCTCAAATCACCAGGAAGCTTTCTGAGTAATAACAGATGTTGGGGTTCCAAGAAAGGTTGCTCCCCAATTTTGGCCAGAATCCCAGGGGTCATTTGGGCTGTAACATCGCCAGTTCTTCTCCCCTTCTGGCCAGCACCTCTCAATCCATTATTGTGGATACTAATTATAAACCTGGAACAAGAGCCAAATCTCACAGCAAGGAAAACCCAGGACTGTCAGTCTACTTTACCTATTCCTGCATGGAAATCGTCGTGAGTTAAAGAGCTAAAAGAAATCAGATGGAGACAAGAGAAAAAGCACCCCTAAGAGAACCATCAAACCTTTCAGAGGAGAGAGGGCACCACTTTAGAAGGGAACTGTTATTGCTGTAATTGGGAGGCTATTTTAGCAGGTCTTAGGAAATCTATTCAAAGTTTAGTCTAGTCTCAATTTCCAAGACATCAAGCCACTTTCATGTCAAAAGGTGACAGACAGAGGTGGCAGGTGGAACTGTCAGCATGGCGGTTATCCTAAAGACGCTAATGATAGCAATTAGTATTTATGGAGAAGTGAGTATGTTTCCAGCTTGTGTGGGGTATTTTTTATATAATTATCTCATCGGGTCATCACAGGAATTCCTTGACAGCTAATGATCTTATCACCGTATTTTTCAAAGAGAGCACAAAGACCCAGCGAGGTCAAGTCACTTGTCAGAAGCTGCGGAGCTAGTAAGTGGCAGAACTGGGATTCAAACAGGTTTCTCCAGAATCAAAGACTGTGTTTACCATTCCCCAGAGCACTCTTCCTTCCAGACCTTCACCCCACTCACAGACACAGAGAGGGCGCGTCAGTGGCTGCGTTCTCTAAGGAACACCTACTGTTTACTCATTCTCTAAGGAGCACCTACTGTTTAGTCCATGCCATGCCCTTGGCTAGGCACTAGGAAAAAAGGGATGGATGGTCCGTGACACCAAGAAGCTCAAAGACTAGTTGGGAAGATACTACAGAGTAATTGCTTTTATGTTGTCCCCTGGGAGACTGCCTCTTAATTATGAGAAACAGGTACCATCAGCAACAACAGCTTCTTTCTTCTTTAAGGAAAAAGAAGATGAAGATAGGAGAACGTAGTCTATGTCTTCGCATACATCTAGTCACGACAAAGCTGAAACCCAAACCGGGTAAGCCTCTGAATCTCCACCATGTGGGTGGAGGAAGGGCTCTCCTTGCCCAAGTCAGGATGCAAGTGGCAGACGTTTTGCAGACCAGAAAATACACGAGTCTCCGAAGGGCAGTGATCAATCATTTCAGCCATCTTAAATGAGACCAGAATAGATACAAGAAGAATCACAGCCACATATAACTTTAATGGTCAAGTGCATTAACTAAATGCCAAAATCCTTCTTCTTAAAGTTCTCTGGCCATTGTTTTGAAATGTTTGGAGATCCTGGCTTAGGCAGATAGCAATACCTATCTAGAGGTGAGAATATTGCCAGATGTCCTAGTAAGAACCTCACCGAATCCGAGAGACAAGGACGTCCACACACATCCCAGTCAGTCTGCACACATCCGGGTCAGTCCACACACATCCCAGTCACTCCGCACACATCCCAGTCAGGCTCGGTACAAGAATCCCTACCGGGACCCCCACACATGTCTGCTCTGCTGATGACCTCCAGTGATTGAGGACACCAAGCTTAATTAATCACCTCATTGCTCTTCCTTATTCTTTTGGGAGGCAGATTCTGTCCCCTGTAGGCTCTGCTTCTAATCTAGGGCAATGTAGAATATTATCTGCTCCATTTTCAGCATGGAAACCCTTCTAGTTAGTGTGTACAGCAGAATCTACTGACCCCTTCTTCTCAGCTTTCAGAAACACACTTATTCTCCATTGATGTTCTTAGGGTACTGTTTCCAGCAGCCTGCACCTTCCCTTGGCATGTTCTTCCTAGCAAGCTCGGTGCATCAACGTCCTTCTGAAAACACAGAGCCCAGAATGAGGATAGCCAAAGATGAGAGTGTTTGTGAAGGGGCTTCAGAAACTACATCAGCCAGAAGCCATGAATCATCACACTCTTCTCAAGGACCAAATAAGAATGGAAATGATGGTTCTCTTAACACAAACTAGTTTGAAGAAACTATGAAACGTTTTCATTCTTTCATTTGTTCATTCATTTCACAGACACATGATAGCTCCAACACTGAGAGAGGGGTGGGCATTGAAGGGTGAATAAAGTCATTCCTGACTTTTTTAATGGATCCTCCTAAGGCTCAGCCCAGGGTCCTCTTCTTTCCCATCCTTTTCTCTCTCCCTGGGGAAGCTTATCCATCTCCAAGGCCAAAGCCTCCCAAATGCTAACCTGCCTCCTGGCTCTAGATTGGACCTGCAGGCTTGTCCAACTCAACATGTCCAAAGAAACTCATCACCTTCCACTCCCCAAATTGGCCCCCTCTTCAGGGGGGTCCCTGTTGCCCCCTATCATTCATTCCCCACTCAACAGACAGAAAGCTCTTTAAAAAACAATACTCCATCATTCCATTCCTGGGCTCTAGTGATTTTCAACCAGTGTGCCTCTGCACACTGCGGTGCCTTGAGAGGATCTTAGGTGTGCCATGAAAATTTTTAAGATGATTAAAATTAAATTGTTTTTGAAAGAAGTTCAAAGCACAATAAGTTTATTCCTTTTTAAAATTGACATAATTTGAATATGCTGTGGAATTTTAACTATAGGTTAGAGTGTGCCGTGAAATAAAAAAGGTTGAAAACCACTGCTGTACCACCACTCCCTGATCTCTAGTATATAATCATTTTGGCCTCCATTCAGCTCTTCAAAAGGATCATAAACCTTCCAATCACAGGGCCTTTGCACATGCTAGAAGGCCCTACTCCCCTGCTTCTCCTCCTCCTGCGACCTGTTATCTTCACCTGGCTAACTCCCATCACTCTTCAGCTATAGTTCCAATGTTGCTTCTCTAGGGCCACTTCCTTAAGCACCACTTCCACACCACGAGGGCTCCCCTCAGAGCATTGTATACCTCCTATTCATTGCAATGATGACAATTATAATTAGATAACTTGTCATATCATTCATTGTTTGGTTTTTCCTCCCATGAGACTCTAAGTTTGATGAAGGTTGATACAGTTATCTATCTTACATTCCCATGAATCCCTCAAGGCTAGCACCTTGTGCTGTATAAAATAGATAATCAATAAATGGATGGATAGGCTCAGTGCCTGTAGCTCAGTGAGTAGGGCACTGGCCACATACACCGAAGCTGGCGGGTTTGAGCCCTGCCCGGGCCTGCTAAACAACAATGACAACTGCAATCAAAAAAATAGCCAGGCTTTGTAGCGGGCACCTGCCCAACCACTTGGGAGGCTGAGGCAAGAAAATCGCTTAAGCCCAAGAGTTTGAGGTTGCTGTGAGCTGTGATACCACGGCACTCTACTGAGGGTGACATAGTGAGACTCTGTGTAAATAAATAAATAAATAAGGATGGATAGAGTGCTAAGTCAGAAAATACAGATACAGCTGACACATACAAGAAAAAAGGTATGATTAAATTCCATCAAAAATGGTTCTGCTGAACACAAAACCTGTGTAAAAATGTTGAGCTCAAACAGTCGGAGTCTTCACCAAGGAAGCCTTTCTTTTCAGCCCATTTATGTATTTAATGCATTTACACAACTTTGGTTAGTGATTCAGACATGGTGTGGACTATTTCTGTTACAACCTTAGGCTCCCAAATGAATCTCACCAAATAATATGTTAATTTTTTATGGGTCTTAAAGAAACCCTCTTCTACCCTCTCCCAATTCCAAGAAGGAACTAAGATGGGAAATGAATCAGGAAAAAATAAATAAATAAACAACAGAAGAAAGGGGAGAATGGGAAGAAGAAAACACACAACAGAACGCTTACTTGTGGTTCTGTTATTGGTTTCATCTTTCATTTTGTTCTTTTGCCAAGAGACTGGCATAGCATTTTTGCTTATGTCTTTATCATTTTATGTTCCCATTTGTAATGAGTCCCATTTTTTTGTCTGTTGTGTTTACTGGTGTAACCGCACCACCCCAATGGTAGTAGACACCCCATATATATTTGTTAAAGGAATGATCACAGAGTGTCACATGCGGAAGAGAACAAAGTTGTTGGGTTTTTTGTAATTTTATAGCCCCAGTGCCCAGCAAAGGGCCTAGAATGCCATAGAAGTCCAAAAAATACTAGGAGAATAAAGGATTTAATGAACTAATTAAATAATCAATACATAAGTTACTTTAATTCCCCTCATCCATGTGCTGTCCATTTGTTTACATTAAAAAGCATTTTCTTAATGTACGATGCTGGCATGAGCATGATTTTATTTAATCGTAGGAAGGAACAGTGCTTCCTGTAGACATATTTACTTTTTCCAATTGCTGGATTCTCTGGGTTGCCCACATGACAATGCCGAGTTTCTACACCTAGTCCTGATTCCCTAGAGGAAAAGTGCAAAGTACACATAAAAATAAATACCCAGCCTTAGAGATGAAGAAAATGATCCCTCAGCTCCTACCAAGCCACCGCTTTACACTCCACGGGGTGCAGGGGCTGGGGGGAGCCAGGAGCATGAGGAGAAAACAGGTGAGAGTTCTGAGTCCCCCACGAGCTCAGCATTAAGGGGGAAGGCTGATGGGGGAGCTGAAATAAAACAACCGAAACAACACAGTGTGATAGGTTGTGCGACAGAGCTAAGTGCTGAATGTTACAAGAGCCGAGAGGAAGCATAAAATAAAAGAAGATGGAAGTGAACTTTTAATTAGTTGCCACAATAAAGTCTTTGGTCTTCTTGGCCAACATCAAAACAGTGCAGCCCCGGGTCTGGTGCTGATTCAGGTCCCAGAGGAGCTGGAGTTCACCCCAAGTCTTCTCTAGAGATGGAAGCTGGACAAGGAACGATGGGGAGCCAGCAAACTCTGAACCCCGGACACGGAGCCTAGAGATCTTCGCCCCGCACTGCAGACCACAAGAGTTAAACCTGAAGCCAATGCCCCCAAGAAAGAGAATCTTCGACCTTTAGTGAAGCTGCCAACGATCTCCAAAGCTAACAGTTTGCACTGACTTTCTGCAGGCAAGGAAAAATGAGAGGGAAATCAAATGGTTGTAACGGAACCAAGAGATCGTTGGGTTGGGAAGTGTTGCCTCAGGGCTCCTGGGTGGTAAGGTCAGTGGACCCAATGTTATCAAAGATACTAAAAATATATAAACATAAGGAAATAGTGCAAAAAAAAACAATGCGGGGTACGTACATGCGTGTAAAACGAGCCATATGGGGCGGCACCTGTGGCTCAGTGGGTAGGGCACTGGCCCCATATACCGAGGGTGGTGGGTTCAAACCCGGCCCCGACCAAACTGCACCAAAAAAATAGCCGGTGTTGTGGCGGGCACCTGTGGTCCCAGCTACTCCGGAGGCTGAGTCAAGGGAATCGCCTAAACCCAAGAATTGGAGGTTGCTGTGAGCTGTGACGCCACAGCACTCTACCAAGGGTGATAAAGTGAGACTCTGTCTCTACAAATAAGTAAATAAATAAATAAATAAATCGAGCCATATGATGGACAGGTTAGCAGCCATTATAAACGTAAGTAATTTTATTTTTTTAATATTTTATTTCTTTTTATTTCTTTTTCTTTTTCAGATTAATATTAAGGTACATACAGCTAGGTTACATTATTTGAGTTTGTTATGCCAAGTCCAAGTTGCAGTTGAGGCCTTCGCCCAGGAGGCTTGTCATATACCCCTACATGTACCCATTAGGTGAAAGCTGACCATACCCCCCTTTCCCTTCCCTCTTTTTGAATTTAAATGTGTTTTTCTCTCCTGTGGGAGTGGAGTTGTTCACCTACTCCTTGCATGTTAGCATTGAGTACATCGGACATTTGCTTTTCCTTTCTTGGGATACTTCACATTTTGGAGGATGTTCTCCAAATCCTTCCAGGTAAATACAAAAGATGTGTATGCATACTGTGGAATGC
Source organism: Nycticebus coucang (assembly GCF_027406575.1). Lineage (NCBI taxonomy): Eukaryota > Metazoa > Chordata > Mammalia > Primates > Lorisidae > Nycticebus > Nycticebus coucang. The sequence goes on from NC_069791.1 coordinate 107,183,544, forward strand.
TATACAGCTGTAAAGAAAGATGGAGAGTTAACACAAGTAATTTTTAATAATAACATAGGAATTCATTATGACATTCTAAATCAGCACAGCAAAATAAAACGTATGCATATTTAGGCTCATATACATATGCATACATATTTATGTATACATACATACAGTATGTGTAGCCAGCCAGGTTAAACCTTTTTGGAATAACCATCTATTATGTAAGGACTTCTGCGTGGAAAAAGATTTGTACTCCCAAGCACTCCTAGAAATGCAGTAAATGAGGCATGTGCACAACCCCACAGGAAGTATCCAAGACCATGAATGTCCCAAGGAAAGGAATTAATGGAAGAGGTTTTTTTCTTTGTTTGGGGTTGTTTTTTCCTCCAACTTTCTTTTATTCCTGGTCAAATTCTTTTTTTAATTTAAAAATAAGAAAAAGCTCCTGACCCCCACTCCCCAGCACAACCACGCTGACTGCACCACCACCCTGGGATTGTGTATTGCCGCCTTCTCTGTGGCTGATTCCAAATTCCTTGAAGGTGGGGAGCGTGACTGGTTTGTCCCTGAATCCCTGGTAATCTGGAAGCAATCCAACATTCAAAGGAGTCCAGATAGCATTTGTCAGATGGACTTGAGGAAAGGTGGTTATTTGAACAAAGTAAAACAGCGTTCTACAGAAGGTTAGGAAGTCAGCTCCTTCACTTCTGGAGAAAGAAGGAGACGGAGGCAGGAACTCAAAATACTCTCGTGAATAGAAATGCAACAGGCAGAGCCAGATGCAGGAGGATTCGGGGAAGGAGAAGAGGAAGGTCAGAAAGTCAGGCTTTGCAATAATAGGCAAACCTGTGTATTATTCCAGCCTTGGAGAACTATTCCAGGGCAGACACTGCAGCCATTTCCATTTCCAAATAAAGAAACTAAGACAAAGGAATTGGACATAAGATATGATGTTCATATATGGACATGCGGAGATTTGAACCCAAGTCAGCTGGCTTTAAAACCAAAGATCTTTACTCCACGCAGGGACACTCAAGAGAGTAAGGTGTGGCTGTCGGGGTGGTGAGTGGCTTTCTCATGGAAGGGATGTTGAATCAAGCATGTGTGCTTGAATCCTACCCAGACAGAGGGAAATTCTTTCTGTTTTTGGAAGAGCCAGGCGGGAGATCTCAGCACTAGCCTATGATGCTGTTTCTAATCCTCTGTTTCAGCCCTAGATAACAGGAGGTATCAGGGTAGGAAGATGGAGAGAAAAAGAATGGTGGATCTGCTCCCACCAAAGGCAGCCACGCTGCATAAACAACAGCAGCAGCCGCAGAGGACAAAGTATGCCGACCTCTTTCCTCAGCTCCAGCGTGGAAACTGCCATGAGCCAACTTTAAATTCACCACAGGTAGCATGGGGAGAATTTACAGGATCCTGCTGGGTCTGTTTTTACTTTATATGGCAGAGTCCTGTAGCCTTTGAATAAACACCTGCGCTCCCACTGAGCTGGGCTAGCAAATAGCACAGTGCCTGGAATTTGCAAATTAGGGCTGCAAGAAGGGTTGAGAAGCTCCTGTGAAGGAAAACTGATATTCTGCAGGGATGCGAAAGATCTCTGAAGGTCCTGTCCCTTCCCTAGGGAATCCCAGCAGTCTAGAAGATGCCAGAGAGGAAAATGAGCAGCTTACCTGAGATAAGCAGGTGCCGGCAGGGATGACCAAGGGCCGGATTGTGGAGGCTGTCCTTCTAGCACTCTCAAGGCACAGTCACAGATTTAACAAGCAACAACAAGAAGATTCCATTTCTCAAGTATTTCTGAGTGCCTAACACCTGATCACACCCATGGAGGGGGCGGGGGTGCAGAGGTGAGCAAAAGACACTCAGAGCCTGTTGTGGTGACACTCACTCACCCTTCAGTGGGGAGAGCTGATGTTTGGGGATGCTCCATGTGCAACAGCTAGTCTGGCATGTCTCGTGGGTCCTCCCATTAACCCCATGATTGGGCACTCTGAGCATCACATCATTAAAGAAAAAAAAAAAAAAACTGGGGCTTAGAGAGACGAAGTAATTACCTCGAAGGTCACACAGCTGCAAGTAGCAGAGCCAGAACTCACAGCTCCTGATCACAGAGCTGGCACTGAGGGTCTGCCATGCTGCACAGACCCTTGTCTCCAGAGAGACTGAAATTCACTAAAGAAAGGACTTTGTGATTTCCAGGATTTGTGATGCTTGCCCTAGCGTGGAATTCCTCTTGGCATCAGCCTTCTGTAATGTAGGAATAATAATGGCTCAACCCAGGCACCACATGGGATTTCCAAACCACACTAAGTGGCATGTCCTGGGTGCTTGGCTGGGCTTCCTCAGTCACACGCTGTTCCCAACAATGACCCAATGATCACAAGCTATTTACGTCAAAATCATGAACAATCGGGACATAAATCAGTGTTTCCCAAAGTTCTCCACAGAGCTTTATTCTCAAGGTGCTTCTCAAAGAACTAGAAATGGTGGCTTATATTTACTAAGCTCTTACTGTGTACTGGGGACTGGGCCGAGCACTTTATGCGTATTAACTCAATTGTATCTCCCACGACCCTGTGAGATAAGCACCATGCTCTCCCCATTTTACAGATGCAAAAACTGAGACCGGATGAGGCTGACTAACTTGCTCAGGGTCACACATCCAGCAAATGGCTCACTCAGACTTCAGAGCCTACCCTCTTAACCACTCTGCATGCTGCTCCTCCCACACATGTGGAAATTGCAGTATGTGTCCTTGGAAACTCAGACTTATTACTATTCTCCAGTACCCGAAAATATAATAGCAGCAAACACACACACACACACACACAACAACCAAGTAACAGCAAATAAAAAATAATTATACACAGTCTGGGGTGGAAAACAAACAATGGGAGGGGGAAGGCAAGGGAAAAAGGAAGCCACCTTAAGTAGAAATGTCAGGAAAAATCCTTCTGAGAAAGGGCAGTGCCTGTGGCTCAAGGAGTAGGGTGCCAGCCCCATATGCTAGAGGTGGCAGGTTCAAACCCAGCCCCGCCAAAAACTGCAACAACAACAATAAAAAAAAAAAAATCCTTCTGAGAAGACATTTAGGCTGAGAACCAACGGGAAAATGATAGGGGAAATTGATTAAACCCAAAAGTTGATTTAAAAAATACATAAAATTGATAAATTTAGATAGACCGAGAAAAAAAAGAGAAAAGACTATCAGACAAAATAGAACACATTACTACAGACAAACAAAATAGAACACATTACTACAGACCTTTCTGATAGTAAAAGAATAGTAAAGGAATCTGCTGGGCACGGTGGCTCAGGCCTGTAACCCTAGCATTTTGAGAAGCTGAGGTGGGAGTATCATTTGAACCAGGAATTTGAGACCACTCTGGACAACACAGTGAGACCCCCAACTCTACAAAAACTTGTTTTAAATTAGCCAGGCATGGTAGTGCATACCTATAGTCCCAGCTACTCAGGACAGTGAGGCAGGATGATTACTTGAGCCTAGGAGTTTGAGGCTGCAGTGAGCTATGACAAGCCACTGCATCCCAGCCTTAGTGACAGAGTAAGACTCTATCTCTCATAAATAAATAAGTGGATACAAAAAAAAAAAAATCTACAAACCCCTTATGTCCATAAATTTGTCAGCCTAGGTGAAATGAATACATTCCTTAAAAGACGCAAATTTATCAGAGCTTTTCCAAGAAGAAATAGAAAACCTCAATAGCTTTATACGAATTTTAAAAATTGAATCCATAATTCACAACCTTTCCACAAAAAGAAAAAAAAATCAACTTTGGGGCCTAGATATCTTTTCTAATGAATTCTATCAACTATTTAAGGACAAAAGCGAGGTGGGGGGCCAATCCTACACAAATTACTTCAGAAACTAGTGTTCGGAAGGATACGCTCCCCAACTCATTTTAGGAAGCAAGTGTTACTCTGATTCCAAAACCAGACAAAGCCAAAAAAGAAATCTGTATGGACCAATACTCCTTGTGAATGTAGATATAAAATGCCCCACAAAATATCAGTAGATCAAATCTAAAAATATATCAAAAGGCAACACATCATAACCAGGTGGGTTGACACCATGAAGGTAGGTTGAAATCTAAAGGATGAGAAAGAACAAGTCAAGTGAAGAGCAAGAAAGAAAGTTCTGGGCCAGCGGACAGCACCTGCAAGGCTACGTGCTGGGAAGGGCTCAGCAAGTTTGAGAAGTTGGGTGGAAACCATCCTGAATAGTGTTTAGCAAGTTAGGGGAGGGGAGAATGGAGGAGACAGGAGAACCAACAAGGCCTCCTAGATAAAGGTCAGTAGCTTGAATTTGGCCATAAATTTGAATGGAAGTTATTGAACCATTTGTACCTGGGGAAAGTCATGAGACAGTTTGTGTTTTAATACTTTTTCCATAGAATGTGGAGAAGCAGTTGGTGGGAGGAAAAGTGGAAGAGGACTATTACCTACAAAGCTATGAGAAGGACCCAAGGGTGCGATGACAGTGGCCGGAACAGCAGATGGCAAGGGACAGAAGTGAATGAGTCAAAACCAAGAGGACTTGCAGATGTGAGACAGGAGTGAGACAAGGAGAAGTAGCAAGTCGAGTCTGGAGCCTACTGCCTCCTCCTCCTAGGAACATTCGGTGCACAAAAAATCTCTGTAGTTTAATGCACATGAGCTCAGTGGTCAAGGAAGCCACCTGCTGAAGATGCCAGTGGAGTCCCTCCAAACGCAAACATCCGCATCAGATGAGTGAGAAATATCTGTAAATCCCTGACAGTGGGGATCTGTATGTTACAGCAAACATTCTTAACCTAATTAGCCCAGAGAGAAATCGAGTTTATCAGCCTGGCCAAGTAAATTCCACCCTGGCTACAAAATACACTTACTTCGGCTCTTTAAAGAATTGAAATTAGACAGTCGGGCAGCTCTCAAGAGATAAATGTAATTCTGTTTCTAAAAGGAATTTATAAAAAGAAAAAAGGAATTTATGCTGAGATAAATATAAAGATTGATGCATACAGATATTTATCATGGTTTTATTTATATTACTAAAGGTTTCTATGAAAATGACCAAGACATTCAAATTGCGTAAGCAGTTAAACAAGCACCATGATTATATGGCCTTATGCAGACACTAAAAATTATATTGCAGATAATTTGATACTAAGTGAAGAAACCATATACACACTGCATGTATAAATTGTGTTAATTACAGATAGGCATTTATAATTCATAATTTTATGTTATGTGTAGATATACACACATACATGTGTCCATAAACACACATATCAACACACATATAGAAAGAAATAAGGGAGAAACGCCATAACTATCCAATAAGTGTGACAAGATTACCGATCATTTTAATTTTATTTTGTATTTCCAAAACACTGGGCACATAAAAATATACTCTTTATCTCAGAACCAATATAATGAACATTATGTTTTTAAAAATGCAAAACACCATCTCACGAGCTTGAGGAGTAGAGTCTTGGAGAGCATCTTAAAAAGACTAAACCTGGCAGTGCCCGTAGCTCAGTGGGTAGGGCACTTGCCACATACACTGAGGCTGGCAGGTTCAAGCCCAACCCGGGCCTGCTAAAACAGCAATGACAACTGCAACCAAAAAATAGCCGGGCATTGTGGCAGGTGCCTATAGTCCCAGCTGCTTGGGAGGCTGAGGCAAGAGAATCACTTAAGCCCAAGAGTTGGAGGTTGCTATGAGCTGTGATGCCACAGCACTCTACTGAGGGTGACAGAGTGAGACTCTGTCTCAAAAAACAGAAACAAACAAAAAAAAAAAAAAAAAAAAGATTAAACCTTACAGAGATCCAATCCTCCGTAAAACCACACAACAGAACCTAATGTCACCACGCTCTGCCATCACACTAATGCTGAAATACACTCATGGAAAAACCCCATGGGGGAACCTGCTTGGGTACTCGAGGGAGGGTTAAAAAGGTTATTTCTGAGTTTCCCAAGAGTGTATGGGTGTGCAAAGCCAGGAGAACCCCAGACTCTAAGTTTCCAGCCTGGATGAAATGAACCAAATCGAACAAAGCAGAGAGTAAACGCTGTAGGCCAGTTGCCCACAGAGGAATCATAACCTTTTAAAGCTGATTGTGTAAACACAGGAGAAGGAGGTAGAAGATGTATCTCTGTGTCCCCAGAAACCCCCGGTCACCGGTTGCGTGGATCCCACGATGTGAACAACCAGTTTGTTCTGGGGAACTAACACCACTACCCACTCAACCAAAACAAAGTGACTTCTGCAAATGGACACGCACCCATGATTTCTCTGAAAATATTTCCTGAGAAGAAAAAGCCCAGAATGTGTGCTCAGAAGTTTAAAGACCTGAGAACCAAGAAATCACAGATTAAAGTGTACTTTGCGAACAAAGTAGGAAAGACATGGGCAAAATGGAGAATTCATGCTGTGTTGGATGGGGCAAAGTCCCCAGTGTAATAGACCTGGACATTATTTTTAAAAAGTTTTTGTTTAAGTATTTTTTGATAGAAATTTTTCACTCAAGGCTCAGCGCCTGTAGTATAGTGGTTATGGCGCCAGCCACATACACCCAGTGTGGTGGGTTCGAACCCAGTCCAAGCCAGGTAAATAACAATGACATCTGCAACAAAAAATAGCCCAGCATCATGGTGGGCACTGGGAGGCTGAGGCAGGAGAATTGCTTAAGCCCAAGAGTTGGAGGTTGCTGTGAACTGTGGCGGCACAGCACTCTACTGAGGGTGACACAGTGAAACTCTGTCTCAATGAAAAAAAAAGAAAGAAAAAAAATTTTCACTTAAAAAATCTGATTTCCACCTTTTCCCTGAAAAGTTGGAAATATTGACTGCGCTGGGTCCACATTCCCACCCAGCACTAGTCAATGGACTGGCCTCCTTCCTTCACTTACCATATTTTCCTAGTTCATTTAATTTTTTGAGTTTGCAGCCCCTTGCTGTGTACGACCTCTCCCTGTTTAAAATGTGGCCTTGCCTTCATTCTGTTGTAATTGTGTGCAAAGTAAGAGTAACCCAGGCCTGAGCGAGCAGGTGGAAGGGCTCTCTCTTGAGTGAAGTACATAGACTTTGTGACCACTGTCTTGGATGATCTAAGATTTTAGGTTTTCAGCTTACTTTGTGATTTCCTTATGGGTCCAAAATGCTAGACAATCAGCCTCCAAATTCGTGAAGCATTTCTAGGTCCTTCTGGAAGGCTGCTTGTTTTACTACCAGCTTAATGTCTGTTGGTCTATTTTCATTTATAGACAGTAAGAGAGATTGCTTGAAAAGGGACCCACGGGGACAGCAGCTCTCCTTGTTGTCCACACCTCCTCCTAGTCTTAGATGCCAGAAATCCACGTTAAGGAGGACAAGAAGAGCATCCTTCCACACGACATCTCAAGCCTTCTACCGCATAAGTCAGCGTCTGAACCACCAGGCCAAGCTGTTGGGGCAGCCCTTCTACTTACCAGACCCAAGCAGCTATGCCTTCACGTATCTTACTGCAAACCAGGTATCCTGAGACCTGACCTGCCTTCTGCAATAGGATCCTCAGGCTGGAAATATTTTATGTGCTTGTCAGGGGAATGAGGATGTAGGGACAGAGATTCCCAGAAGTATCTGTTATTTTATATCCCACGCAGGTATTAGACATGGGAAATATAGAGCACAATTACTGAGGACTTATTTTTGAGGATGACCAAAAATAGAACCATGGAGGTTTTTCTTAAGCAAAAAGGGGGGAGAGGGGACTGTCTTAGGCTAGGCTCTCTCTATAGCAGACACCAAAGCAAGAAACTGGGGGGTACACGTTTAGTTGAGTAGTGATCACAAGAAATCTGGCATGGGAGGAGAAAAATACTTCAGTGAAAAGACAGAAGCCAAGATCAGCAGCATTAATGGGAAGGTTACTGCTGGGAGCACTGGGGACTCAACCCCACCAAGGGCCCTCTGATGATCAGCGTGGAACACACCTCAGTGTTGCCTCACTACTGAGCTGCAAGCAAGCTGGGTGTGCCAACTTCTGTCCCCCATAGTGAAGGGTGGCTGTGGGGGGTATTCATTCCCTGCCACTTCTGGTCTTCCACATGCAGGAGCTAGGCACAATCTTATGGCCAGAAAAAGTCCATAAGCAGAGAGATGGAGGCGTGAAGCCATCACTGTGTTGGAAGCTGTTCACCCAAGCTTCAGGGTTGGCCAAGAGAACATGGGCTAAAGGGGACAACATAGCTAAAAGGGATACTCTGGCTTACTTACCTGGACAAAGGGGGGACAGAGTTTACCTCACTCACAGTTGCATTCAAGGTCCCACATTTGTCAGCAGGACTTAGCTTCTCTCTTTGCTGTTCTACCGCCTTCTGCTCCCAGCAGAAACAAGATGGCAGCAGTGACTTCATTCCCTACATCTTTTCAGATTCATTTTTAATAGGAAATACTAAGTCCTCTTCCCCAAGAGCTCTTATCTTTAGAGACACATACTAAAAAGTATAGAGATGAAGTGATAGGATGTTAGGAATTTGCTCCAAAATAATCGACTGTGGGTGGTGATAGAATTAAACAAGACCGATAAAAGCTTTTTCGTTATGGTGTGTATAGGAGAGTTACCTCTGTTTATTATTATAGGTACCTCTATTTTCATGAACGTTGGAAAATTTTCATAATAAAAAGTTAATTTTGAAAAAATACCTTTTGCTCAAGTGTAAGCTAAAGTCTTATTTCATTTCATTGGCTTTTCATGAGCCACCATCCCTGAGCCATTCACCAAGAACAGGGGAAAATAAGGACCGCAATGGCCCACGTCTGAACCATGTGTTTCACTTCTGAACTGAGGGGAAAATGCTGTTAGAAGCTCAAGGGACACAGCTGGAGAGGCGGCTTAACAGAGATTAATCATAGACAATTACCAGAAGAATAGTAATGAGTGTTAAGTGCAAAAATACACAGGTCTGCCGCACCAAGGAGATAGAAAATACAGTGGACATTGAGCATCTTTACTCATCCAGCATCCCTTGCCCTGTCATGGTAACAACAGTGCAGTTTTCTACTGAAAAATTGTCCCTACTCTCCCTATGGATTAGGCACCCCTCCATCTAATGGTGCATGTGACCTGGTCTGGCCAGTGAGGGGAAGGCTGTGGTGATTGGTGCAAAGATGGGCACATGACACTGGACCAGCCAATGAAAATCAATCTGGGACATTCTCTGCAGCCCTCTTGGGTCTGGGCTGGCCAAGCTGCAGGATGAAAGTCTGTGGCTGCTGGTGCCATCTTTGCCATCACTTGGGGAACATCTACCAAAGAGTAAGTCCGACAGGGAGGAAAGTGGAGCCAAGAAATGGATAGAAAGAGGTTCCTGGTGACGTTGTTAAGTGCCTGCACTGAGCTTTGCTGGAAGCCAGATACCCTTGAACTTTTATGTTACTGGATCAAGTAAATTTTCCCTGTTTGGCTTGAGGCTATCTGAGTTAGACTTATTTCAAGTACATTCCTGGCTAATAAAGAGAACTGGAGGTTTTTCTACCCACAACACCAATGTATTGCAGAGGGTTCAGCCATACACACACATACGTGTTGCAATTTTCAGATAACACGTAATAACACGTAAAATCCTCCTTGACTGAGGTACTTATGAAGATGTAAACAATATTTCTCATTCATTCACCCCTTCCAACAGCACTTTACATTCCCAGGCCTGCAGTAAGTATATGGGATATAGAAATTAATTAGGCACAATCCATGTCTTCCATTCCTGGAAGGGAAGAGAAGGAAAGATGCAAAAAGCAGACGGACCTGGATCTAAAGAGCTGGGTTCTTTTTCCAGCTCCACCTTGAACTGTGCGTAAAGAAGACTCTTTGTAAAATTCTCTCTACTCCTTAAGAAAGCACTAACAGACTCCTCATGATAAATTTTCATAACCAAAGAGTATCATAGAGTCTGAGCCAGGATAAGCAATTCAATATTAATTTATTCTATTTGATCCGAAATCATCAGGAGCCTAATTGTCCTTCCTGTTGCAAGATGAGCACAAACAAAGTCACATCCAGGCCAGGGCTCTTAAGAAAAGGACATGGCTTCTATTTACACTTTCTGCTGATTAGAAATAAAGGATACTGAGATCTTGGAGATTGCCATGACATGACAGAAGGCTGGGTCCCTGAATCACCACATGGAGGAAAGCTATTCACCAACCAGGAATACCACTATATGAATAAGAAGCAAACTTCTTCCGTGTTAAGCCACTGATATTAAAGGCTTGTATGTTACAGAATCTACCATTATCCTAATACACTTTGAATTAGAATGTGCTTTACTCATTCTAGACAGATAGCCAAGGGGAAGGGACTTTCTAGTTTTATTTCATAAGTTGTTTTATGCTTAATATTTTCCATGAATCTGTTAGTCCTTATGGGTCAGAGACTGTACCTTAGTCATCTCTGTAGCTTCCATAGCATTTCACAAACAATAGATTCAAACAAACAAACAAAAACCTTGTTTAAGAAAGAAAGGAAGCAATAGTGTGTGCTCATATTGACCCAAAAGAAAAAAAAGAAAAGGATGGAAACCCGCACATTGTACCCCTGGATTGCACTAGTGTACACAGCTATGATTTAACAATAAAAATAAATAAATTAAAAGAAAAAAAGAAAAGGATGAAGGAAGGGTGGTGGCTTTCTTTTTATCTAACTCCATAGTTCTCAACTGGGGGAGAGTTTACCTCCAAGAAACATTTGGCTATGTCTAGAAACGTTTTTGGTTTTCACAGCTGGGGACTGTTACTGTCATCTAGTGGGTAGAGGGCAGGGACATTGCTCTGTATCCTACAATGCACAGGACAGCCCCTTCCCCCAGCAAAGAATTCTACCCAAAATGTCAATAGTGCCAAGGCTGAGAAACTCTAATCTAACTTGAGTTTCCCTCCCCAACTTGATCAATTAATCATTTTATAACTTTCTCAGTCCTCCTCCTCCTACTGAACCCTGCCAGGTTTTGAAGCCAGGGGACCTTTTCCTTAGCTTCCTAATTTACGAGACATTGGTTTTCTGAGTGTGTCTTAGAATTTCACCTTTTTATTAAAGTATTAAAGTGATCTCTGTTTCCTTTTTTGTTAAGCAAGACAGTATAGTGTGTGGGGAAGGGGAGGGCTAAGCAGAGAAGAAAGAGATCCCATGTTAAAACACATAGGAAGATCGTCTGTCTGGAATACATACACAGTCTCTTTCTTTCTTTCTCCCTCCTCCTATACAGATGTTTTTAGTTGCCAAGAAAAGAGACCATTCCAGTTAACTCCAGAGAAAACTGTTTCTTTTACATGCCAATTGCCACTGGAAATCCTTCACATACTTCCCCTACACCCCCATGATCCCTTATTTCTGCCCCCTCTGGAGTCTTCACCCTACTGGCTCTGCCCGTAAGTTTACCAGATCACTCCTGACTTAGCTCGTCATGGCACTCTTTCAGCTCCTGTATCAGCAATGCTAACTGCAAAATCCCATCCAATTTCTACTTCAAAACCCCATTCACATTCCAGCTCATCTTTTCAAGCCCAGGCACAAAAGTCATAGGTCATCAGACTGTGCGGGGATCGGTGACACTTTAATCAGTCCAACACCCCTGGTCAAACCAGCCATACCCAGGAAGAAGGGTGGGGCCTCACGAAGCAGGGGCTGTGAGTGGGACAACTTCAGAGACGGGTGTCTCTGACACACTGTCTCACTCCTACCCTCTGAACCCAAGTGACATCAACCACAGAGTTCAATTGATCTACTAGCAAGATTAAACCACCTCCAAGGCCAGGGAGACAGCCTAGCCATTCTGCCCCATGGACTGGTCTGCACTCCCGGAACACTGGGGTAGGTCACCTGCCTTGCTTTGAGAATCATAGTCTTGGTTTTTCAGACTCAGAAGCTGTTATGGGGAGGAAGATGAGGCTTTTCAGAATATCATCCAAAGACTACCCCACAGATAGCTTCCTTCTTTGGAATCACAGTGTCCAGCAGGGCCCGGGGCCCACACAGCCTGCTCTGGGTCCCTGTGACCTTGGAAATCAGGCAGCCTCACAATAAATGCAGGAACATGAAGGCACGAGCTCATCATTCATTTCCATAACACCAACACAAGAAGCTTCTGACACAAGCAAAGACACCAGTGGGCCACAGCCACACATTGCGAGTTTCCAGGCCATTCTGTCTGAGTTGATTCTGTTTCTTTCATCGCACAGGAAAGTGGGGGTTTCTCTAAACTATGACTCATAGCAGAGCATACAGGTGATCACATAGAGAAACCTGTTCTCCCTGGGAAGGGAGGGTGAGAAAATGCTAAAACTTTTGGCACCTTAATACAGCACTGGCCTTGGCTAATTTTCCTTAGTATGAAAGATTTCAAATAACAGAAACACTATCAGGCAAAAAAAATAAAAGAAAGAAAGAAAAAACATAAAATCTCAAATAGCTTTGCAAACAAGAGGGAAATATGGTTTAATAAAGTAAAATGTTGCTTCTAGGTCCTAAGTGTCCTTTCCACGAAGGCTTTGTGTCAGATGAGTCACTTAATAAACAGCATGGGTCTGGATGGAGTTTATTTAATGCCCTTTCCAGACACCACGAGCTGTGAAATCAGTAACCTATTGATAAACATGTTATTTTTCCAGCTGCACCCATACTCAGAAGCTTGAGTGGCAAAATCCCCTAATAATATTTGGCCTTGAATCAGAACATGTTATGCACCTCCTGTAGCCAGAGCCAAAAAAACTCTGGCTACGAGAGAAACCTGGCACCATGCAAAAGATTCCCTTTTTTTAGCATCAGCTGTCCCCTTTGCAGTTTGCTAAAGCTGGAAGATTTTTAATCCAAGTGAAATCTCTTTCAGGAGGCTCTGGGTAAGGAAGGTACAAGGAGGAGGTAGGGGGGCCACTGCAAAGTGATGAACATTGCAGAGGGTTGGGCTATTCAGAAGAGCTATTTTCTCCCAAATCCTATAATTGCCTAGAGCATGTGATCTTTGTGAAGGTCATTAGAGACACGCTGCTGTCACATTCCTCCCAGAAAGTTTCTGCTTTGATTAGTTAGTTCCTGATGCTTATTTCCTAAAAGGTTCTTTTTTTCCCTTAAAAAAAAAAATGGGAGGCTTTAAAATTTTAAAGAAGACATTAGATGAATAACCTGCTAAATGTAACTCAGCAATATGAAAAGAAGTGGCTAAAGAAATAGGAAAAGGGTGCTGACCTTCTTGGGCCCCCTGCTGGATAGCCAGTCGTGAAGAAATAGATGCAGAGTCAGCACATCCTGTCCCCCAGAAAAATGAGGCAACTCAGGTACACAACATCAATCATTAATCATCGCCTCTACAACCACTCATCCTTTTGATTCGAACACGATCACATACATCACTGGTAAAGCCCACGTGGACATTTCAGGGCCCTTGAGGCATTCATGCAATGGGAAAGATTAAAAAAAAAACAGAAACTAAAAACTCTCCTTAGCTTTAAGCATACACATATCTAAGACAAAGGAACTAATGAAATGAAGAACTAGAGCTGAATAATTCTCCAGGGATTCTGATCCAATATACGGCTAGCAATGAGAGTGTTTCTCATAAAGAAGAAATGTTCCCCCAACACAAGGACCAGGGGCCAGTCTCCCTTAGATCAAAGGCTTCTTTCGTCCTTCCTCACACTTGCAGATGTGTACTGTCCTTCCTCACACTTGCAGATGTGTACGTTACAGGCAGACCTATGGAGGAGTTACCTCCTCAATCCATAGATTGTGTTTGTCAAAATGTCACCTGCAAGAGGGACCTTCAGCCATCCGCTCACAGCTCCCTGCTTCCTTAGAGGTAACATTGTGTCAACAGCACCTGACACACAGCGGCAGCCTCTTGGGCTTGGGTTTTTTTGGTTTCATTTTGTTTTTCCTTAAGCCTTGGATCAACTTTGCAAGCTCAACTTGCTCTTATTTTTGTTGAAGTTACTAAATTAATTTGTCATCACTCACTCCCTGAAGCAAAGGAAGTAACTGCTCATTGACGCCATGATGTGTAAGATACTGAAAGTCCCAGGTGGTTTCCAAGAATGCACATGCGCTAAATCTCCAGCTTTTGACTTCAGTAAGGTCACATCTATCTTATACGCTCAGAGTCTTTTAGCCCACCGCTTCTGAAACTTTAACATGCACACAACTCAGCTAGGGGTGTTGTTAGGGTGCAGATTCTGACTCAGTCTGTCTGGGATGGGACCTGAGAGCCGGCATTTCTAATCATTTCTAATAAGCTGCCAGAGCATGTTGAAGCTATTGGCGTGTGGGCCACACCCGGGATGATGAGGTTCTGGAGAACCTTTATTTAGCTGGTTAGTAGGTACATGGCAGCTGAGGCCTCAGGTTCTGTGGTCAGAACACATGGGTTTGCACCGAGCCTCTACTGTTTACCTTTTCTTACATTCTGTGGGCCTCAGTTTCCTCGTTTGTAGAATCGTGCTCAAAATACCAGTGCAAAGAGAGCTGCCATGAGCACTACGTGAGGCAGAGCATGGAAACCACTTAGCACAGTGCATGGCCCATGAGTGCTCAAAAGGTGACCTGAGGCTGCTCTGGGGTCATCATCATCCCTCACTGTTGCCTCCTCCCCAGCCAAAAATAAAGCCAGACGAGTCCCCAGAGGCAGGGGAAGCAAAATGGCAAGCATCTGACCCTCACAACTCAACTGACCAGCTTGACTTATCACAAAGGTGAGGTGTCATCATTTCACAAGGGCTGTGTGTGTGTATGTCTGTGTTCCAAACTCCAGGCCACGCTATATAGTGAAAAGGGAGCACAGGTGTTGGGGTCAGGTGGCCCAGGGTGAAAATTAACCCAGGAGAGCCCCCATTTGCTTACCCGCAACTGTGGGCTAATGAAACCTCCCATGAAGGGTTGCTGTGAGGATCAGCGATCAGTGTCTGTGCCGGATGCCGTAGGCTCCCCGTAACTGCAGCCTGTTAACATGCTCACCATCAACCCCAACCTCCCACCAACAACCAGGAGTGAAAACCAGTGTAACCGGCCACTTGGCCTTGATAACTCTTTATTCATCCCTGATAGGCAGAGGCAAGCGGCCCGCCCGAGTAGCACCATTTGGTGCTCTGCTGGAGAGCCTTTCCATGACCTCAGGTACACTCAAGGTTTCCGAGATTATGGGATGCAAGAGGTTTTTCTCTGTGGTCCAGAGGAGGCTGAGCTGGGAAATGGCAGGAAGGAAACAATCACAACTGCCTTCTTAGACAGCTATTCATTCATTCATTCATGGTATTTTTAAGTTGACCCACTTGTCAGCTGCTCTCCTGGACATTCAGTAGTGAACAAGACAGAGTCCCCACCCCTAAGTAGTTCCCATTTTGTGGAAGAGACGGAACTACATAAAGGAACAGATAAATTTAAAGTTGTGGTACAGCTAACCCAGGGAGGGGTCCTGTCAGGAAGTCCCCCCTACTGAAATTACACTTGAGCCAAGTCTCGAAGGATAGGAAGGAGTCAACCAAGGGCCAAAAAGAGGGACATGCATTCAGACGTGTGGAATGATGAGTGCAAGGGCCCTGGGGTTGGAAGGAGCAAGGAGGAAAATGGCAGGAAACAAAGCCAAAAAGAGAAAGTGGTGACCAAGTCATGCAGGGCCTCGTAGGCCACAGTAAGGGTGCTGTGCTTTTCCTCATGGCTGCAGGATGCCTCAGAAGGGTTTTAAATACCTCTGTCTTACAGACCCAATAACTGCACAGTGCAGGAACCAACCCTCACTGTGGCCTGAGACTAAGCAGTCAGAACTTGACCAGTTAGGGTCTGTGCTTCCAACTGGAAATTCTGTGCTTCCAACTGGAAATGGATGGTCTTTGTGTCTGGGGACATCACCCCAGTACGGAATTTCTTCAAGCTTTTTTCATTCATTGTTGAAGGACCAGGGAAAGCAAAGAACATTTGGATTTACCTGAAAGTCCCAGGGGGTGCTGGACAGCCCAACTCCAAGTGGGCAGTGAAAATAAGTAGTCACTACTAAGCAACCCCTTCCCCCATCACCAGCTCAGCGCTCCCAAGGAATAAGTAAATCCCTCCATAAATTGCCCACAGGCAGCCTCCTTCAATTATACAAATCTAAGTCAAGACAAGGAGCAGCAGAGATTTTCCTCCAGTGAGTTTGAAGGCTAAATGCAACGTGAGGGAGCTAAGACATAATCCCCACACTGCTCGCAGCCAAAAAGAAGCAAACCGCCCAGAGTCTCCTGGTCCCTGACTGTTTTGCTAAGTAAGCCCCAAGCCTACCTGAGGCTGGGTGGCCAAGGCGAAGGGGACTGCCTGGCACACACGGTGATATTGAGGGTATCCCAAGAAAGGAGAGGCATCCTGCAGGAAGAGAGAGCTGGGGGGAGCACACCCCAGGGCCAGTCTTTCCCCAATTCTGCTCCCTAGAGTACAGCCAGTTCCCTCCCACTCAGAACAGAAGTAGGTCTGACACATGCGCACCTGCAGGGAAGCCAGGGGCCAGGGGAGGGAAACAAAATGGGACATGGAAGGGAGGAGCCCTAGACCTGCCTCCCCACCCCCGGCTTCCGCCAAAATGAAGAAAGGAGGCTTCAGAGACAAGGCCTTCCCAGTGCACTAAGTTGCTTATTTATTTCTCAGTTTGCTTTAATGTCTTAATTATAAACATAATACAAAGTCTTGGAAATGACATTTTTGGGCAGCTGGTTGGCTTCATTATCTCCTATGACTATTCTGCATTAACATGATCTCAGGCGTTTGTTAACCTTTGAGTCTTTAGTCTCTCAACCACGCATTCATTTTCCATTTTTCTTTGAGACTGGTTTGTCTTTTTCTTAATTTGTAAGTCATCTTTGTGCATAAAAGACGGCAAGCCCTTGGCAAGTATCACCAACTTTTGTCCCTACCATTTGTTGGTTTCCCTTGATGTTTTTTATGGTGTTTCTTAAACTCTCTGAAAGGACCACAAAGCAGCCATCTATCTGATTCTGCCAAAAATACTTTCTGTCTTTGAAATGCAGTTTCTAGAATGTCCATGAGTCACTTGTTCATGTGTCTGAAATGTCTCAGAAACGCTCCTGCTTTTATAAGCCACATTATTTGGCCTATGGCTCCAATGGACTCTTTTTCTGCCTCTATGGAGGCAGTAACCAGATCTGAGGAAATTTTGAGTCACACTCTGAAGCCCTGATGCCACCATAAACCAAGAGCCATTTCTTGATGGGCTGGAGAAGCCCTAGATCTCTAAAAACCAAAGTACACACTTGCTTGCCCACCCCCAAGCCCTTTCATCGCTTCCCTTCACTTTTGTCTGAAAGGCTTCCTGATGGCAACAAGCACCGAGAATCCCTCTCATGAACGTCATCATCCTGGTTTCCAAATCAATGCTTGTACCCACTGCATTGGGACACGATGGGGAAATCTTTGGGATGTTTACTGACTGTTTAATATGAAACCCTTGGGTGGTGCCTGTGGCTCAGGGAGTAGGGCGCTGGTCCCATATACCGAGGGTGACAGGTTCAAACCCAACCCTGGTCAAAACTGCAAAATAAATAAATAAAAATTTAAAAAAACAAAAGTTTGAAAAAGAAAAAAGAAACCCTCGGGGCTGCAGCATCGGAGGAAATGCAACGCTCCTCACCCCTGCACCTTTGCTCGTGACATTCTTCTACCTAAACACCAACTTCCTATCCTCACTTTCCACCCAGGTCTCCCAACATCTAATCCTCTTTCTCACCGTGGCCTATTTATCACCACCTCTGGGAAGGCTTCATCAGCAGCCAGGCTGGAACAGACACCCTTCCAAACCAAGAACGCTGACTAGCGTTTTTAGCCCCATAATGGCATAATTATGTCTGTCTGTTTATCCGTCTGTCTCTCTGGCCTTTTAACAGTATGAACTATGTCCTTTCACCTCTGTATCCCTAGCAACTAGCACAGAGCCAAACACAGAGTTCATAATCAATATATTAAATACATTTGTGGAAAAAATAAATAAATACATTTGTGGAATGAATGGATCGTTTCAGATATTAGAACTAAGAAAAGGGCTAACCCCACTACTAACTGCAAGTTATCCACACTCAGAGTACCAGGTTTAGTTCTTATATAGGTAAAGAATTAGTCTTGCTCAAGAAAAGGAGTCTGGGTTTTGCCCTTGGTTTCTCACTAAGCCCCTGGAATGCCATGCCTGGATAGGAGTATTCTTGTTCTCCTGGGGGACTTGGGTCACACCAGACAGTCCAACAGTGCGATTTCGGGTACAAGAATCACACAGAGTCAGCTCAGCCCTCAGCAGACCTGGGAACTGAGGCCAGCCATGTGGGTGCTCAAACACAGACCCCCATAATGACTCTGGGCCCCAGCTCCGTGAGCGTCCCTGGTTGGCACGCTTATTGTCATACGTTGTTGCTAGAAAAGTAGAGCTGTCCGTGACGCCCAGGGAAGAGAACTGGAAGCTTTGAATTTGAAACTTTCATGGCCTCTGCCATGCGTGCCCCTTTCCTTGGCTGGTTTTGATTTATATCCTTTAGCTGTAACAAAACATGACCATGAGTGTCACAGCTTTCAGTGAGTTCTGCAAGTGTCTAGTGAATGATCAAATCCAAGGGTAGCCTTGGGCACCTTCCAGCTTACACTCAGTGTCAGAAATGAGGATGGTCTTATGAACTGTGCCACCCCCGCCATCTTCATAGCTCTGTCCACAGGACATTATGAATATGATAATAACCCACCTGGGAACTGTGAACCATCAAGAAGAGGCCAACATGTGGAATATCGAGACTGGCAAAACCACCATCATGGGTACCTCATTGACCAAGACTAGCCTGGGAGGCAGAACATGCCTACGGCCCCAGCCTCTGAGGAGGGAGATGGGCGGCACCCCCCAGGCAAAAGAACAGATCATATGTGCTGCTCGCCCTCTCTCCAACAGATGATGGGGTAAAAATAGAAGAGAATTCCTCTTTTATAAATATCTTTACATGCTAAATGTCTCTAAAAAGCACCATGTGCCAAGCTAGTCTGCTAAGAAACAGATGCAGAACAGATGCAAAGAGATGCAAAGGCCCATGATGTAGCTGAGAAGTTAAAGAATTTTTACTCAACAAGAGGTGGGAGAAGTTTCTTGGGAACATAATATAATCAAGGGAGTCCTGACGCAGCTGCAGGCTTTGGAAAGTCTGGCTCCCTGGTACTGGTAATAGCATTCCTTCACCATGGCTGCGTCAACAAGTGTAAGTGTGTGTGTGTGTGTGTGTGTTTATTTTATCCCCAAAGTCATTCCTTGTCCATTCATATGACAGATATTTATTAAACACTATGTACATGACTCTCTTCTTAAGATACAGGAATGACCAAGAGAAACAAGTTCCTCACTCTCAAAGGACACACACTCTAATGGGAGAAATTAGAGAAGAATATCAACAAAACAATGTTTGGATAGAGGATGGCTACAGAAGATAATGAATCTGCGTAATGTGACAATGGCTGCATTGACGGCTGCAGGAACTGGAGTGATCTCCCAGGCAGACAGACTGTTTGAAATGAAACTGGAAGGGTAGGAAGAAGCCAATCATAGGAAGATCCAAAGGAAGAAATTCTCAGGCAGAAGGAACAGCAAGTGCAAAGGCCCTGAGGTGGGTGCCATGAATGTTCTAGGAAGGAAAAAAAGGACCAAGGGAACAGAGAAAAGGTCCTGGTCTGAGTAGAGGTAGGAGATTATGGCGGGCCTTCTAGGCTATGGCAAGGAATTTATTTTTATTCCAGGTAAAAGGAAAATCTGGAGGAAGATTTTAATGAAGATTAACGAGGTTAGTTTTTGAATCTCTTGGGCAGCCAGGTCATGCACTGATTGTAGGAGGTCAAAGCTGGAAGCAGAGACCAGTTTGGAAGATGCTGCTGTCACCACTGGTGGATTTCATAAGGAGTTTCCGTGAAGGTGAAAAAAATATCTTATGGATGTGTTTTAAAGCTAGAGCTAACAGCACTGGCTGGTGACTTGTACTAGCAGCTAAGAGGGAAGGAGAAATCTAAGATAACTCCCAGACTTGGAGTCTGAATAGCTAAATAGAAAGTGAGGTCATTTACTAAGACGGGAAAGGCAGCCGAAGGTGTAGGCCTGGGGACATGCATAAAGGTAAGAAAATGAGCCTGGGAAAAGCCCAGAGTCTTGTACAAGGTCACATGGCTGGGAAATGATGGAGGCAGAGTCTGAACGCTGGGCCCTCGGACTCCAGGGCAGGGTTCAGATGACGAAGCAAGCTCAATTTCCAGGCCATGTTCAGAGAAGCATTGGGTGAAAAATCAAATCAGTAACCCAGGCAAATTCAGGGCAGGCCACATGGCTGATCTATTTTCAGCACCCACTCTTGTGAAGGCTACTTGTAGAACCTTAGACTTAATAGAATTTTCGAGCTGAGCAGATCCTTGGGCTCAAAAGGGCACCTGTGTCTTTGCAAACATGATTCACAGAACATCCCCTAAGTAGGCCGATGGGTCAGGATGCTGAGTAGACTTTACTTTAAATGGAGCTTCGGACACAGACCAATCTTCCAAGCTGTCCTATGCGCTTTCTCCCTGCTGTCAAAAGGAACAGGACATTATATAAACCTTCTGAAATGCCAAAAGAAGGAATTCTATATTTATCTCCCCTCCCAGCATCCAAACATCAAAAGATGGAATGTTGAGGATCCAATTCAACACTATTGAGTAACAAGGATGTGACCCCAGGCACTCTAGACCCTTCTTGCTTTTCTCTTCCCACTTCCCATCTCCAGCCACCCACTGTCATCTCTTCATCAGGGAAGTTCAGGGACAGCGTGGCTCAGGCAGATCCCTGGGAAAGAGAGCAGCTGCGGGAGTCAAACGGGGTCCACTAACACAGACGCTGTCAACTCAGGCACGGCGACTGGAGAGCTGCAACTCAGGGCCAGCCACGGCCTCTTCCTTTCCCTTCGGCCATCCTGAGAAGTCTGGGGAAGGAGGAATAAGAGGGACACGACAGCTATATTAAAACCAGTGCCCTGAAGGCTTGGGAGGTAAATGGAATGGAACTTCAGCTACTGAAAGTCTGCAGCTGGGACCTTTGTTACAAAAAACACTTAAAAAAAAAAAAAAGTCAAGGCACTTCTACAAGATTTCAAGAGCCAAGACGGTGGAGAGAAGTGTCGGGAGCTGATGAAGCAGGGGTGGAGTGCGGCTCCTGAACGCGCTATCGATCAGCTTGCATGTTGTGGGTGATCGATAAATATTAAACACCAAGGCTGGTGGAGAACAAGTTGTAAAAAGGCCCCAGAACTGTCACGGTGAGGGGGTCATGGGTACGCTAAGCAGCTGCCAGTTCTCATCCTGCAGGCCCCTGTGTCCACACCTCCTCCCAGGGTGTTCTCAGTTAAAGGAAAAACAAACCAGCTCGGGGGAAAATCTAAGTTGGATTGAGGAAGGGTAGGCAAGAAGGCAAATGGGGGCCATGGGGACGGCTCAAGGGAAGAACGGGAATCCCTGAATAAAGAGTCTGAACTTGATCTTGCCGTCTATCAGAAGACCATGGAGGGAGATGAAACTGGCTGTCGTGAGCAGGAAGGAGTCAGGCCTGTGGGAGCGATTAGGCCACTGCAGGCCTCTGGGCATGGGCAGTGCTGCCTGACCTCAGCTGGGGAGGGAGGAACGCAAAGGAACTGCATGCATCGTGGGTAGGAATGTGACTTTAGGGTCAGATGGCCCTGGATTTAATCCAGCCCATCCACAGCGGCACACGCCTGTCATCCCAGCACTCAGGAGGCTGAGGCAAGAGGATTGCTCAAGCTGAAGAGTTTGAGGTTGCTGTGAGCTACAGTGATGCCGTGGTGCTCTACCCAGGGTGAGAGAGTGAGACTGTCTCAGAAAAAAAAAAAAAAAAGATCCAGCCCCGTCATTTAAACAAGTTAACCTTATTTTCTCCGAGCCTCACTTTTCTCTTCTAAAATACTACTACCTCCTTATTAGAGTTGGCAGCACATGCCACTGAAGCTTCCACATATATCCCCAGTCCTGGCCTCTACGTTCAGAAGGCTGCTCACCAGAGACCCTGTGGACCCGGCCTGCAGGGTCTTTTCTGCCTGTGGAATCAGGGTGGTGAAGGTGCGGGAAGCACGTGAGGGGCACCATTTATGGATATGTTCTCCCGTCCCTTGTCTTGTAGGCAGGATGGCTATGACATAGGTATTTTGTGCTACCTTCCAGATGTCTTTAGTGATATTTTAAGATTCAGTGGCTCTAACCAGTAACTTGCTTGAAAATTCATTATTTATTATTTTCTTTTACTGCCTCATGTCCCTTCTCTTTTCCCTGAGCAGTGTTTCCTGGGATCATTTCTCAACCAAGTTATTGGGCCCTTGAATTGTTTTGTCTGAGTCTCAGTTTATAATAATGATCTAGTGAAATACTGTACGTAAAGTGCTTGGTACAGTTGCCTGGTCCAAGGTAAGTACCCAATAAATGGTAGCTGCTATCAATATCATCATCATTATTATCGTCGTGAGGTGGAATGAACTCATTCTTTCCAGACATTTCCACTGACAGATGAATTCATCCAAATATGAAGAAAAATGTGAAGGAAAAGGTCACCCAGAATGAGTGAAGCAAAATATTGCAATGATTTCTTTTTTAATGAGGCAGTTTATTAATTATTAATCAGTATTTTTAACCTTTAGTCCTTGTCTAACCCTGTAGATGACAGGGCCACAACTGAAATGTGATTAGTCAAATGCCTCTTGCATCCCAAACTGGACATTCTGAGCCACCCATTTTTATTTTCTTGGAGAGGAGTTGGTTTTATTTGAACCTAGTTGCAAATGAATCTCACCCTTGAAGTTCCTGTTGATATTTCAGCTTACATTTTTAGCTGGAAAATTTCTGCATAAGCGTAGCACGCAAGTCAGCTATCTGAGACTATTATATCAAGGACTCCCTCTTCTACGGTTTTTAGCAACATGTTTCTTATTTCCATCTTGGGTAGCCCTCACTGGGAGTGCCCTTAACATCTGTATTTCTAACAGCAGTCTGTTCATGAAGATTTAGGTATTCCCCCAAATGATAAATGTTTTCTCTGCTACACTTTCTTTCTGAGTCCTTAATAGCAGAATTGTTAACATTCACATTTCCACTAACAGTCTGTTCAAGGAAATCTAGGATTTTTCTCTATGTGTCTCCAAATTCTTCTAGCCTCTGCTACATACTCAATTCCAAGGCCACTTCAGCCTTTTAAGCTGTCTATTACATCGGTACCTCATCCCTGGCACCAAAATCTATAAGAGTCAGGGTTCACCTGGAGGAACAGATCTAGTTTCACAGGTCTACAGGTGGGAGAGAAACTTTGCCTCAGGTTGGGTCACATACCAAATCTCGTAGGTACTTGATATAGGGGCTTGAGATAATGGGATTTGGGACTTTATGAAATATAGATGAAAAATTTGGACATTGAGTTAATGCCATCAAAAGTTGGAACTTTTGGGAATGGGGTGACTGTACTTTGCATGTGAGACAGGTATTGAGAATACCCTGAAACCTGTGAAAATGATATGTTTTATGGCAAAAGAGATTTTTAAAATATGATTAAATTATGGATCTTTCCATTTTGAGATGAGAAGCTCAACCAGAATTTTCTGGATGGAAAAATCATAAGTATACCCAGAAGAGGGAGTAAGGAGCGTCAGAGTCTGAGAAGGAGATAGGATTCTGAAAACAGAGTTCACAGTGGTGTGGCCATGAGCCAAGGAATGTGGGCAGCCTCTACAGATTGGAAAAGGCCCAAAATGGATTCTCCTGCAAAGCCCTCAAAAGGAAGCTTTAGGAAGCCCTGCTAACCCATTTTAGATTTTTGATCCCCTGCCCTAGAATTTTCAGATGCTAAATTTACATTATCCTCACCTACTAAATTTGTGGTGATTTGTTATAGAAGCCATAGGAAACTAATACAACCTGTTAAGTACTACACCTTTTGCTATACTCTTGCGTTGGCAAATTCAAATGCCCCAGAATGTAGAAACATAAATGATTGACACTGCCCAGGTGTGACTCACAGGGAGCAGTGGGGACTGTGGCAAACATGGAGCATTATGCATCAGCTAAAGGAGGAAACCACCTTTTTTATGCACAAATCAGATGTTGCCCTAAGAGAATTTGGCCCTATTATTCAAAATCTTTTGACTTTTCGCCATAAATTCCAGGTCCAGAATTTTCATTGAACTGTCCCAGTATTTTTTTTTTTTTTTAGGGCTCCCAAATGAGAAAAACAAATACATCTGCAAGTGACAATTTTTAATTCCAGGAATCCAGTAGATGAGAAATAGGGATCCATGGCTATGTTGAATATTTCATAAGGCGTGGCATAAGTCAAACAGTCCTACAATCAGGCTGTCCCACCTAACCCAGATAAGATTAAAGAAATATTAGATTTCTTTGCTTTGGCATAAATATACATAATTAAGTATAATTACGCCAGTTCCTTTACTTGCTGTTGACCTCCCATTTCTAAATGGCAATCACGTGTTGATAATTCACTTTTAAAATGAAATGGATTAGTACTTACTGTATTTTGCTTTGTTGACAAAACACACAGTAAACCATGGTGACAAAAGCCAAGAGGATAAGAAAGAGTTCCTGATTCAGGTCCAAATCTATTTTACAGAGTTTAAAACTGGATCCCCACAAAAGAGAAGTGATAAGCCCAGGTTCCTGCAGGGTGATAGTGACAGAGTCAAGACCAGAATCCAAGGTTTCCCTGACTCTCAGTCTAATGGATTTCTTTATTATAACTCAAATAGGTAGCCCATGGGAGAATTATAGTCCAGAAAATATTCTTTCTTCTGGCACTTTTAGGGAACCAACCATCCCTACCTCCAGCTCAAGGAGGGCACCTCCAGAATCTCCAACCCTAAGTATATGGGTATGGGCTGCCTGGCCAATCACTGTATTCCATCCCCTGCCCATGATGATTGGCTCAGTTATGGGCACATGATGCAGAGGGGTCCAATCAGAGTTAGCCCTGAGCATTTTTTGTAGCTACCAGGAAGGAGACTCTGTTTCCCCTGAGTCACTAAACTGATAGAATGTAGGTGCTATGCTTCTAGTCACTACCTTGCCACATTGGGAGTGGGGGTGAGGAGATAATACTCTGAAAATAAAGCCAGTACAGAGAAGAACCATCATGAAAAGCAGTAGAGACCAAATTCCAATGACACCTAAACTTAGCCAGAGTACATGATTCTCAATATTTGCAGTTACAACACACACCTTATCTGATGTTGTAACTGTAATACTAGAAGTTTTTGTGCTAAAATTTAGACTTTATAGACTATGTTCACTTACAGTATGGTGTGCCTCTATGAGGTAAATAGGCTAAAGCTCAGAGCGGAGTGATGCCTTGCCAAAGCTCACATAGCTTACCAACAGATGAGGACAAGAAACCTGATCTTATGACTCCAGCTCAAGGTGCCTCCTACCACGGCATTATGTCTAACCTGATGGGAAGACAGCAATTCCACTCTCTCCTCCCCTACCTCAACTTAGGAGAAGTGTCTGTCTCTCCTATAACACCTAACAGGAATATGTTTTTTGAGGTAGGTTCCAGCTCAAAGTTTCAAGACAAAATTCTTCCAGGCTACCTGTTCTGGGTTATGGAAAAGAAGATGTGTATATCTCAAAGTGCTTGTTTCCTCGCATTCCAGACTGCATAAGGGTATGAATCCACAAGGAGATACTGGAAGATTGACTGAGTCTCAAGGAAACCAGAACAAAGTAAGGAAGTTACATAAGGGCCACAAAGAAGACAGAACCCCAGTTAAAGTCAGCTGGAACAAACAGGTCCCTGCTTACCATGAGGAAGGGGAATAATTTTAAAAAACAGATAAGTAGAAAGGACCTAGGCCTCCATAAAGGCCAGAGTCCTGACTTAACCTCAACCACCCAGGCTCAAGTTAAACCAACCATAGACCCCCAAACTTTCTCCCATCTTTACCCAGCTTCTCACAAGTCCCTGCCTCAGAGTCAGTCTCTCTTGCTGGGATGTCTCTCAATGGTATTCCCATGTAAAATCCCCGGGTCTCATCCCTTTTCCAATTAGGTACTTAATACAACTCAGATCCTTGTGCCACCACATACTAATTTACACAGAACACTTAATTAGCTTCTTAGATAAAAATAACATGTAATTTGTTTGGTAATTATATGTTTCCACAACTGCTGAAAGCAACTCATTATAGGAATTTGGTACACTTAGGATAGATTACCTTAATTCTATTTTCTGTTTATCCAATTATAATTTGTCGGTCTTAATTGTATTGTAAATTGTGCTGAGCTGGTGATGGTGACTAGGAAACTGTTGTTCCTCCAGATTTCATGGTTGGTTTGCATGTCCCTGGGGTTCACTCCAGGCACTGACTAATTCCGTCAGAATTGTGAAAACAAAGACAGAGGAAGACCTTTCCTACCAACCAAAGAAAGTGGGCAAAACTTTCCATTCAGGGCCTCTTCAACAAGGTGCATTCCAAAGTGAGATACACTGATGGTGTAATATAATTTTAGATACATGTATACATTACTGAGTTGTAGGAGTTCAAAATTTCAATAATTCAGTAGTTATTGTACTGTATAACAAAATATAAATCGCGTACACAGACCACAATTTCAAGCAAATTATTTCTTGGAATGAAGCTTAAGTAGGTATTTATGCTTAAAAACCTTGAATTATTTAAGGATAGTTGATGATATTAAGGAATTATTACTTTTTTTGAGGCAGTCTAACTCAGGTGCCCTGGATAGAGTCCTGTGGCATCATAGCTCACAGCTACCTGGAACACTTGGGCTCAAGTGATTCTCTTGCCTCAGTTTTTCATTTTTAGTAAAGACAGTGTCTCGTTCTTGCTCAGGCTGGTCACAACTCCTGACCTCAAGCAACATGCCCACCGCAGGCTCCCAGAGTTACTAGGATTACATATGTGAGCCATCATACCCAGCCTAGGAATTATTACTTTTTAAGTGTGATAATAAAATTTTGCTTATATTCAATACATGGAATCCTTATCTTTTAAGATACTTACAGAAATTTTATTAAAAATGATACAGTCTCCAGGATATGCATTCAAATAATCAGGAAGTGATTAGTAAGGCCTTAGGGAGGAGAGAGTGTTAGATAAACAAGATTGACCATATCTTGGCTATTGTGAATAATGCTGCAGTGAACATGGGGGTGCATATATCTTTTCAAGATCCTCATTTTAATTCTTTTGGATACGTGCCCAGAAGTGGGATTGTTAGATCATGTGGTATTTCTAGTTTTACTTTTTAAAGGGCCTCCATTACTGCTTTCCATAGTAGTGGCACCGTTTTACATTCTCCCCAGTGGGTATACAAGAGTTTCAATTTCTCCACATCCAACAATGGTTGTCTTTTGTCATTTTGATAATAGGCATCCTAGCAGGTGTGAGGTGATTTCACAGTCACTTATGGTGGTTTGGTTTGGCATTTCCCTGATGATTAGTACCACTGAGAACCTTTTCAATATCTGCTATTTGTATGTCTTCTCTGGAGGACTGTCCATTCAAGTCCTTTGCCTGTTTCTTAATTGAGTTGTTATTTTTTCATTACTGAGTTCCTCATATGTTTTGGATATTAGCTCCTTATCAGATATTGGGTTTGCAAATATTTTCTCCCCTTCCATAGAATGAATGGGCAAACAAAATGTGGTATATTCATACAATGGAAAATTATTCAGCCTCAAAAAGAAAGGAAGTCTTGCTATTTGCAACAACATGGAGGATGTTCTGCTAAGTGAAATAAGCCAGTTACAGAGGACAAATATCGCATGATTCCGCTTATATAAGATATCTAAAATAGTCAAACTGATAGAAGGAAAGAATGGAATTGTGGTTTTCAGGGGCTTTGGAGGGGAACAAAGAAATGGGGAGTTGTTCAATAGATATAACATTTCAGTACGCAAGATAAGTTCTGAAGATCTGCTGGACAAAATGTGCCTATATTCAACAATACCATATTATGCATACCCACATAAGAGAAAAATCAATTCAAACTGGGGAGCGGGGAAATGGGAGAGCAGAGAGAGGGGAGGAAAGAGGGAGACAAGGTGCTCTCACTTATTTGGCACGATTTAGGGTGTCTGGCACACCTCTTGGGAGTGGAACATAATTATAACAGGGACTCTACCTAACAAATGCAAACATCATAACCTAATTCTTTATAACCTCAAATTAATCTGAAACAATAAAAAAAATACCATATTGTGCACTTAAAATTTTGTGAAGAGAGATCTCATGTTAGATGTTCTTACAAGAATAACAAAGAAAAGAAACATAAGGAAAATTTTGAGGTTAAAAATATATCTATTACCTTGATTATGGTAATGGTCGCACAGGAGTATGCTTATGTCCAAACTCATTAAATTATATGTATTGAACATGTATAATTTTTATATATCAATTATACTTCCATAAATCTGTTTTTTTTTAAAAGATTGACCATGAGTTGAAGCTGAATGAGAGTACATTTAGGGTTTATTACCAAGTCTCTCTATTCTTATATGTTTGATAATTTCCATAACAAATTTATTTTAAAACTGAGTCAAAAATTTTTTTTTTTTTAGACAGAATCTCACTGTCACCCTGAGTAGACTGCTTGGTATCATAGCTCACAGCAACCTCAAACTCATGGGCTCAAGTGATCTTTCTTGCCTCAGCCTCCTGAATAGCTGGGACTACAGGTGCCCACCACAACACCCAGCTAAGTTTTTCTACTTTTAGTAGAGGCAGGGTCTTGCTCTTGCTCAGGCTGGTCTCAAACTCCTGAGCTCAGGCAATCCACCCATCTCAGCCTCCCAGAGTGCCAGGATTACAGGCATAAGCCACTGCACCCAGCCCCTAAAACTGAGTTGATTTAAAGAAGAATTGATTAAATAATAATGTAGGTCAAGGGTCACAATAGTTTTCTATGAAGGTCAGTAACTGTTTTCGGCTTTGCAGGCCATATAGTCTCTACATGGCAGAGAGACTGTTATTGTGGCACAAAACCATCCACAGACACTACATTCACAAATGAGTATGATTCTGTTCCAATAAAACTTTATTTACAAAACAGGCAGCAGGCCATAGCTTGCAGACGTCTGAAGTAGGAGACACACCGATGAGATAAAATCCATGCAGTATTCAATTCTTTGGACCCTGTGGCTCCTTCCCTTAGGGTAGTAAGTTCTCATTCATTCATTCTTACTGAGCAACAACTACGGCAACCTGGTGCTAGGTAGAGACATGAGTAAAAGGAAGACAGGGACCTGGTGGGTGCAGGGAAGCCTATCCACTCCTCCATTTATTCATCCTCACTTCACAGAACCTCCAGAGGGAGGATGTCATGTGTGTCTGCATCAGAGGGTGCCACAAGAAGAGGGAGGTGCTTTGCCTATTCCTGGCCACTGCCAGCTCCCACTGAGACCCACTCACACCCATAGCTTAGCCAGTGTGGGACTAAGGACCGCCCACAGAGTACTCTCTGGCATGACGATTTTAGACTGAGACTCATTAATGCTATTATTGTTCCCACCCTGAAAGATCACTCATCACTGAATCTGGCAGGAGGTGAAGCGCAGGTATCAGGAGGTTGCCTCCATGGGTCTGTAGACAGAACTAAACCTGAAGAATGAATCCACATTTAATCATCATGTCTGAGATAAGCCTCTGGTGTCCACTTGTTTTTAGAGAAGCTACATAACAGCAACATCTCCACACAAATGAAAGATGCATAAGGCAAGAGACCTGGATGGTGCAGAAACTGTGTGAGAATTGACAGCCCGATGTGGCCATTCCCTTGGTAACAAGCACACAATCCTCTCAAGCGCAATTACAAATCCCGAGCCCCAGCAAAGTTCAGGTCTGCTAAACCCTCCCCTGGAGACCTCCCTTTTTACCCCATTGGGTTACCCAAGTAGAACATAGTTTTCTCATCAGACGATCAAAATAGAACTTTGGGGTTTTGTATTTCAAAATATTAAGGGGGTGCAAATGTTTTTATTTCAAGGATAGTTTCCATAATGCTTAACTCAGGGCTATTAGTGTGTCCTTCATCCAAAAAGGGCTCATTCTACCTGATAGGTTCAATACCGCACCTTGTAAAGGAACCCATTGATTGGTTCTATTCACTCAATAAAATACTTATACACACACAAGGCATAGTATTAAAGACCAAAGAGGGTGGGATTGCAAATTAATACAGCCTTTTTGGAAAGAAGTGAGAAGAATCCTCAAAGAACTAAAAGTAGACCTTCCATTTGATCCCCCGGTTCCATTACTAGGTCTCCACCCAGAAGAAAAAAGTTTTTTTACCACAAGGACATTTGTACTCAAATGTTTGCAGCAGCTCAATTCACAATCCCAAAGATGTAGAAACAACCCACAAATGTATTAATAAACTATGGTATATGGATACCATGGAATACTATTCAGCCACAAAAAAAAAAGATGGAGGCTTTGCATCTTTTGTATTTGCCTGTAAGGATGTGGAGAACATTCTTTTAAGTAAAGTGTCACAAGAATGGAAAAGCAAGCATTGTATGTCTCAATACTAAGTTGAAACTAGTAAAGTAACAACTGTAGGCCCACATGAGAAAAAAACACAATTAAATTCAAGAAGCAGGGAAAAGGGAAGGAGGTTCATTAAGTTCCCACCTAACGGGTACAATGTAGGGGTATATGGCACACCTCCTGGGTGGAAGGCTCTGCTATCACTTGAATTTTACCTTATAAATACACACAAGGTAAGCTAATAGTATGCATAACCCGGTAAACTAATAGTATGCATCCTCATGTTAACCTGAAAAAAAAAAAGAGTTCACATCACAACTCCCTGATCTGAACTAGACGCGATGGTGCCCTAGAATACATGGCGCAGTGTCTGGAGACATTCCTGGGAGACATTCCCGGGATGTTGCCAAACATCCTATAAGGCACAGGACAACCAGTCCCCCACCTTCCAGCAAAGAACTATCTGGCCCAAAGCATCAATGTATAAAGATTGAGAAACTCTGCTAGTAGGAGACACAAATTTTAAATGGAGGACAATGTGAAAGGTCTAAGCACAGATGTGTACACAGGACACAACCGTAGCAGAGGAAGAAGAGAACCACTCTGAACTACAAACAGAGCTTCTACCTTAGACACAAAACCCTTACTTGACCTCATGTGCCCCTCAAGACAATCCTCCATTCCTCAGTTCCCTTTTATAGCAAAAAGGACCTAGAGAGTTGACTAGAACCACCATCCCTACTTCTTTACTGTTCTCTCCTCCGCCAACTTCAATCAGGTTTGGCCACCACCATGCTCTGGGTAAGGTCTCCTGCGACCTCCGTGTTGTCACATCCACTGGACAATCCTCATTCCTCATCCTTCTGGCATCTGACATCTTTTCCTTTCTTTGACTTGCCTTCCTGGGCATCACACTGCCAGGGTTTCCCTCTCAGCCTCCTTTATGGCTCTATTTCATCTTCCCAACCTCTCATCATCGGAGGGTCCAGAAGTTGGCAAATTATAGCTCATGAGCCAAATCTGGTCGACTGCCCAGTTTTTGTAAAGAGGGTTATAATCTAGCCTTGCCTGTTTGTGTATGTATTGTGTGGTGTGGCTTTCACGCTACGATAGCAGAGGTGAGAAGTTACAACAGAGATCACAGGGCCCTCAAAGCCTAAAATATTTTCTGCAACAGTCCCTTTGAGAAAAGCATAACCTAAATTATTAATCATTTCTCCCTTAAGCTCACTCAATTTTTAAATGAATTTTTCATTTTAGAAACTATCAGATAGACAGAACTAGAGAGTTCTATGACATAAAATACCTATCTAAATGCCGACAGCATATGCAACCCTGGCTGTCTCCTGAGCTCCAGATCCACATATCCAGCCAACATACTTGACATCTATTTCCGCTTGGATATGAAATGACTTGATAATACAGCCGAAACAGAGCTGGAGACATCTCCCTCTCTCCATATCTGCCCCATCTTGACAAACAGCATGTTAACCATGCAACATCAGAACTCTAGGACTTTGCCCATTAGGCAACCTGGGCAAAGGCTATACCAAAGTTCTCTGTAATTAACTGTAAATCTAAAATTATTCCCAAATTTTTAAGTTTGTTAAATAAAACCTTACTAATCATTCTTTATCATTCTTCTCTTTCTTTCTCTCTCTCTCCACAGCCAATGCATCAGCAAGCACAGAACAGTCTACCTTCCAAACGTATCCCAAATCTGATCACATCTGCCATCTCCACCAACACCTCCTAGTTCAAAGAACCATCTTGTCTCCACCTGGATTGTTGTAATACCCTACCAGCTGGCCTCCCTGATGTCCCTCTGTCCCCTTCCCGCTCACTTCTTAATCAATGCAGCATCTAGAATGGTATTTTTGAACAACATAAAGTTTGATCAATCCTTCATTCCGTCCTTCAGTGGTTTCCCATTCCCATCACACTTGGAATAAACTCTTTTTATGACCCGAAAGTTCTGTGGGAACCTCCCTCTGTCCACCTCTCCAAACTCATCTCCTCCCACTTTCCATCTGATCTCACTGTGTCCTTCTCCAGTAGTCTTCTTAGTATTCACTGAGTATGCTGAGCCCACCCATCCTTACCCATCCTTGGTCTAGACACCTGGCATATGGTCTAGACACCTGCCACATGGCTCAATTCCTCATGTCCTCAGAGGTCAACCCATCTTAAATACTCCAACTTGTCTCTCACCTTGCCCTGCTTATTTTCCTACCTAGTACTTACAGCTACCTAAAATTATCCTATGTTGTTATTCATTCTGTTTATTATCTATCTTCCCCTCTGCAAAGTAAACTCCCTGATGGCAGAGACCTTGTCAGTCTTGTTCATCACTGTGTCTGGTGCCCTGAATGTGCCTTGCATGTGGTGGATACTCACATATCTGTCGAACATTATGTGTTATATGAATCGCACCCCGGCAGCATCAAAGAAGGCTTTCCAAAGGAAGTGACAGTGGAGCTAAAGACTGAATCTCGATGAGATGGGCATGTGTTCATTTATTTGGCTGTGTCACAACCACCACTACCATGAATGTTCCCAAGAAAACCTCACTCTATTGCCCACCATCTTGGGGAGTGGCTGTCCTGTGCCTTGAAGGATGTTTGACAACATCTCTGGCCTTTAAATGCTCTCCCTTGGGGGAGACCTGAGACACAGGATGCTGGGTCCAATAGGCTTTTCAATTTTGATGCACCTAGACCTCTGAGTAGTTTCTGCTCCCCTAACTGGAGGAGTTGCCTTGGCCCTGCCACTTGTGCCTCTCAATTTTAAGAGCTCCTTTCTCCTTGTCTTTTCACCTTCAGCTAGCTAGACAATGTGTGTGGTGCTTATAAGCAAAGAACTGTTCCTAGCATTGCCCATTAGGTGGGGAGGGGCATTCCAGACAAAGATAACACTTTTCACCAAGGCACTGAAACACAAAGCAATAGGAAACAGTAGCAAATCAAATCCTTCTGGATACAAACATATTCTCCCCAAAACTCTGGGGTTCCCTGGCAATGTGATTCACAAGTTAGAGAGTCATTTGGTTGGGATGAGTCTTACCTATAGGAAAACAGAACATTTTCTGCAAGATCAATGCTTGCCCAACATCACCAGCCTCCATTTTTGCACCCTTAAAGGCATTTTAGGCTAGATAACTGAACGTTTCCTCTCATCTTCACCATAATTACTATAATGGCCACTACTATCTTGTGTTTGTTCAGTTATTTCAGCTTTTCAAAGAAATTTCAAATCTATTAACTAAGAGGCTCCACCAAGGCTTCTGAGAGCAAGACATTAAAGGCTCACCAGGGGGAATTACCAACCTGTTATACACAAAATATCTCAAAGTCACCAAGATAGGCCAGCTGCTGTCTGGCTTCTGACCCTCCTCATCAGACAGCACAGCTTTTCCAAGGCAGCTGCAGGTGAGGCTCTCATTGAAACCAGCAGGAGGATAAATGCTGAACCTGCACAACTGGTACCTTCTTCTGACTTAGAACCACGTTCACAGAGAAGCTGAACTCGTCCTGAGAAGGAGTCACAGGGAGGCAGAGCGAGCCCATCCGAGGCAACTCTCCCTGGCAGCAGCCTCCAGGGAAGCCCAGTGCAATGGTGGTCTGAGCAAGAGGAAACCACAAGACTGAGCAAAAAATCAAGACACTATAACCAGAAAATTAAAATACCTGTCAGATTCAAGAATGCTACTGGTGCCGTTTCCATTTGCCCCAAATTAGCATCATAGTCAAGAAGAGTTAGGGTTAAAATACAGACACCCGATACTAGAGTGATCTGCGTGTCACTCTCCATGCCCTCTGTGTACTTAGCTGCCTACACATCTTTATCCATGCTGTTCTCTCTGGCTGGATAAGCTCAAGAAAATTGCATATTTTTGCCAAAATTAGCATTTAATATGGACATAATTACGGTTCAAGTTGCTGAAAATATGCCAGTCTTTCCCCTCAGCTCCACTACTGAAAGCCTACATATCCATCAACTCTGTTCTGAACCCCCTTTACTGACTACCCCCCCCAAAAAAACCCGGCCACTCACCTGCTTCATTCTCCTGTAGCCTCACCTAATGGTTCTCTAGTTTTCCCACCTTTCCTGATCTTGGCTTCAGCTCACCATCGCCTGATAAACTCACTAGTCCTCTAGTTAAATCCAGTTTACTTTCTTGGCAAGCAATGGTACTGAAATCCGAACTCTCCCCATCACCACACCTTAAAAGATGGTACGTCCAGACAATAGAATATTACTCAGTGATTAAAACAAAAATGAGCTCTCAAGCCATGAAAAAACATTGAGGAAACTTCAGTGCATGTCACTAAATGAAAGAACCCAATCTGAAAAAGCTCATAACATACAGTTATGAAGCCAAGGATATGATATTCCAGAAAAGGCAAAGCTCTGAAGACAGTAAAAAGATGAGTGGTTGCCAGGGTTTAGGGTTAGGAAGAGATGACTACACAGAATGTGAGGAGATTTTAGGGCAGCGAGAATACCCTGTATGATGCTGTAATGGTAGATACATGTCATTATATATGGCCCCGACCCATAGAATGTACAACACCAAGAGTGATTCATACTGCAGACTATGGACTTTGAGTGATATGAATGTGTCAATGTAGGTGCATCAATTGTAACAACTGAGGGACCCCAGAAGGAAGGTGCCCCTCACCAAATCCTGAGACTCTCTGAGCTTCGTCTTTCATATCTCTGTGACGGGTCCAGGTAGGTACTATACTTCCCTTCTACAACCTCTGCCAGTCCTCAGGTTGATTAATGTGACTTTGATACCATCGATGATTATGACATTTGAAGAAATGATCTCAAATGCCATCCTTTCCACTGAAAGAACTCAAAGGCTCAAGGGATTGGAAAAAAGAGAGAAGAGTAAATAATCATGCAGAACATCTATTTTGAGTGGAAGGAAGGACCTTGGACAATAAAAGGAATGGTCTAACCTTGAGGCCAGGGCTGTCAGCTTCCCTGCCCCTCCCCAACTCTGCACCTGCGCATATCCGTTCCTTCTCTCTCTCAGGGAAATCTCCTATCCCTACAGCAATTTTCAACACTCTCGCCACTCATAAGATTAGCCACTTCATGGCTCAACCCAAATCTTCTGAAGCAAAGAGAAAGAGGAAAGGAATCCTGCCACAATTCTGGGCTTCCTGCTTTTCATGTGTGGTCAGCTGTGTAGCAGAATAAAAATTATAAAAACCTGAACAATTAAACTGTCACTTCCAATTAAAGGAAGCCCATTCCAAGCTTCAGCTAAAAGGGGAAGAAAAATAAAGAAAGAAAACGTGTTTGACAGGGGCAATGTATTGGTGGTACTCTCTCTGCCTCATCTACAATGACAGTAGGGTCTGTCCTGCCGGTAGGTACCAGATTTGCTCTTTCAAACCACATACACTAGGCACTGGGGGGAAGGAAGACAGAGACAGCTACAGCAAAGATAGAGAAGAAGACGTTCACAGTCATGCAGAAAGATCGTTCCATCTCTCACGCGGCACAAAAGATACTGAGTGCACAGGAGGCAGGGGAAGGCCATTACTCAAAGCCTAGAATATAGAAAAGGCACTTTGGAGACCCTGACCCTCCAAACTCAAAGGACTTAAAGGCAAAGCAAAGCCAGCAAAGACATGTTTCACACTTGTGTTTCTCTTTAGGATTTTCAGGGGTGTTCATAGACTTTATGAAGGGGCACAGTCCCCTGCACCCTGGTAAGATGAATCAGTCTCATTTGTACTCCTTGAGGTACGAAGCCCTGCGAAGGGACATTTCCAGTACTTGGGCTAGATGTGAGTTTGGGGGGATATTCTCCCCCAGCTCGCAGAAGCAGCCTTGCTGAAAAATGCAGGCAGTCACACCTTAAAGGAAAGAATGTGCCACAGGGCCCCGCCAAGTCGCAGCTGGGGACAGATCATCTGCCTGGGGCAGTGGGCCATTGCATTTTGTTCCCTACCTACTTACACAATAACTTTCAGTTAGTCATATAGGGAAGTGGGCAAACAGAACAGACAACCCAGCGCCTTTGTGGTTTATCTCCATTGTTGTTTATCTCCAAACAGGAAGTTCTTAGTTTGGAAAGGTATGTACGTACTTTGCTGTATTAATGCTGATAAGGAATCTTGATGACAGTTTTGTTACCTTTTGTCTGCTTTATTCTTGGATTATTTTTATCTGATGAGTTTAGATATATAAGAAATTAATTGCTGATGTGCCTGAGCGAGCACCAGCCTTCCCTTTGAAAATCATTCATTTCGGGCTCAGCGCCTGTGGCTCAAGCGGCTAAGGCGCCAGTCACATACACCTGAGCTGGCGGGTTCGAATCCAGCCCAGGCCCACCAAACAACAATGATGACTGCAACCAAAAAACAGCCAGGCGTTGTGGTGGGCCCCTGTAGTCCCAGCTACTTGGGAGGCGGAGACAGGAGACTCGCTTGAGCCCAGGAGTTCAAGGTTGCTGTGAGCTATGATGCATGGTACTCTAACCAGGGTGACAGCTTGAGGCTCTGTCTCAAAAAAAAAAATAAATAAATAAAATAAAATCATTCATTTCATCTGTGGTGCTGCCTCTGCGTCGACCAAGTAGCCCAGTAGACAGCAACAACTTAACCTCATTTGATCCTCATAAGAAGCCAGAAAGATAGACCTCCCATGCTCTGCACAAGTGAAGACAGTGGTTGTGGGAGGAACTCAGTGATGGAGTTAGAACTACCAGCATGGCTTGGTGCCTGTAGTTCAAGTGGCTAAAGCGTCAGCCACATACACCAGAGCCCGCATGTTTGAAACCAGCCCAGGCCTGCCAAACAACAGTGACAACTACAACCAAAAAATAGTTGGGCGTTGTGGCAAGTGCCTGTAGTCCCAGCTACTTGGGAGGCTGAGGCAAGAGAATCACTTAAACCCAGGAGTTGAAGGTTGCTGTGAGCTATGATGCCACAGCACTCTACTCAGGGTGACAGCTTGGGGCTCTGTCTCAAAAAAAAAAAAAAGGGCAGCACCTGTGGCTCAGTCAGTAAGGCACCGGCCCCATATACGGAGGGTGGCGGGTTCAAACCTGGCCCCGGCCAAACTGCAACAAAAAAATAGCCGGGCATTGTGGCAGGCGCCTGTAGTCCCAGCTACTTGGGAGGCTGAGGCAAGAGAATCGCTTAAGCCCAGGAGTTGGAGGTTGCTGTGAGCTGTGTGACGCCACAGCACTCTACCGAGGGCCATAAAGTGAGACTCTGTCTCTACAAAAAAAAAAAAAAAAAAACTACCAGCATGAGGAAGAATGACCAAGCTGTCTAGTTTGCCCAATGTGTACAGTGTGGGAGACAGAGAGCCTGAAGGTGGTGCAAAACAGACTAAATTGAGTCTTGGACACCTGGCTAAGTGTTTGGACTTTACCCTGAAAATAATGGAATGATATATCACCAAAGTTTTTGTTTGTTTGTTTGTTTATTTTGAGACAGAGCCTCAAGCTGTCACACTGGGTAGAGTGCTGCGGCATCACAGCTCACAGCATCCTCCAACTCCTGGGCTCAAGTGATTCTCCTGCCTCAGCCTCCCAAGTAGCTGGAACTATAGGTACCCGCCACAATGCCAGGCTATTTTTTGGTTGCAGCTGTCATTGTTGTTTGGTGGGCCCGGGCTGGATTCGAACCTTCCAGCTCAGGTGTATGTGGCTGGTGCCTTAGCCGCTTGATAGGCGCCAAGCCTATTACCAAAGTTTTAAGTGAGTAAAATGTTCAAAGCTTCCCTTTGCGGGGCTCATGATCTATGGCTGATGGTGAGGGTATGAGTTTGGAAGTTAGAAGACTAGACTCGGAGTTCTGGTGAACAAGTGACAGGGACATAGAGGAAGGACGTTGGGTGGCAGAAAATGGACAGAACCAAAGGGCCAAATCTCTCATACCAGAGATGATTTTACATCTTATGTAGACAAGACACAAAATAACATTAAAGCATACAGGATAAAACTCTAATTCTCTTTTAATCCTTCTAATCAGTCAAAGAGGAAGTCTCTTTTTTGGTGCTAATAGTTATTCAACATCTTTCTTATTTATTTATTTTTTTTTCCTAAAATTTTTTTTTTTTTTTGAGACAGAGTTTCACTTTGTCACCCTTGGTAGAGTGCCATGCCATCACAGCTTACAGCAACCTCAAATTCTTGGGCTCAAGCAATTCTCTTGCCTCAGCCTCCCTAGGAACTGGGACTATGGGCACCCACGGCAACGCCTGGCTATTTTCTTGTTGCAGTTGTCCTTGTTGTTTAGCTGGCCTGGATGGGGCTTGAACCCACAGTGTTCGGTGCATGTGGCTGGTGCTGTAACCACTGTGCTACAGGTGCAGAGCCTCAACACCTTTCTAATACTTGCCTGTCTTCGTAAGAAGGGAATAATATGCTACATAAGCCTTGGCAGGAAACAGTACTTAGTTATATTTTAGTATTACTATTACATCCCTTTTTTTATTTTTCTTTTTAGGGTTTCTTTAATTTGCATGATTGTGTTTGTTTATCTATTAGTTTACTGTTACCTGCTATTTAGAGCAAGTGAAACTGGTTTCCATTTTTGGTAGTGATATAGTACTTCCTTTTAAAATAACGCTTCTTTGGGCAGCGCCTGTGGCTCAAACGAGTAGGGCACCAGCCCCATAT
Organism: Nycticebus coucang; assembly: GCF_027406575.1. Taxonomy (NCBI): domain Eukaryota; kingdom Metazoa; phylum Chordata; class Mammalia; order Primates; family Lorisidae; genus Nycticebus; species Nycticebus coucang. The sequence goes on from NC_069791.1 coordinate 107,222,752, forward strand.
GCCAGAGGTGGTAGGTTCAAACCCATCCCCAGCCAAAAACAAAAACAAAAACAAAAAATGCTTATTTTAAGATATAAAGAAAAGCATGTGTGATAAAGCATAGTATTACCATATGACCCAGCAATCCCCACTCCTGGGGATAAAAAAAAAAAGACCTGAAAGCAGATGTTCAAACAAAAACGTGTATATGATGTTCACAGCGGTATTATTCAATTCACAGCAGCCAAAAGGTGGAACAACAGAAATGCATGTCAGCTGAGGAATGGATAAACTAAACATAGTGTATCCATACAGAGGAATATTACTCGGCCATGAAAAGGAATAAAGTACTGATGGCCGCTACAGTGTGGTGGACCTTGAAAACATTATACCAAATAAAAGACACCAAACACAATAGGTCACATAGTTCATGATTATCCAAAAATAGGTAAATCCACAAATATGGAAAGCAAAGTAAATGGTTTAAAGGGACTGTTGGGGTGGGGAGGAGGATGGTCACTGGTTTCCTTTTGTGGTGATGAAGATGTTCTGGGACTACAGAGAGGTGCTGCTTACACAACATGTGAAGGTGCTAAATGCTACTGAGTTGTCCACTTTAAAATGTTCAGGAATGGCAAATCTTATGTTATGTGTCCCTTATCACAATAAAGAAAATGGTCAAAATGGCCCCGAAACTGTAAAGGTGGCATAGAAGGAACTGAAGTTTAAGAAACTCTTGTGGTGGAAAAAACACAGGCTGTGGAATCAAGAGACCAGAGTTCAAGATCCAGCTCTGCTGCCTACCGGCTGTGTCACCACGAGCAGGTTCCTGCGACTCTCGGGACTTCCCTTTCCTCCTCTGTGCAAGGAAGACAGTGCTCCTGGGATCCCTGCCTGCAATGTGGTGCCATGCTCACCAGGGAGCTCCACACACAACCGTCCTTCCTCTCCAACAGGAATATCAGTGACAGAGAGAGGAAACCCAGAGTACAGATGAGTCAAAGGAGACAGGCCCAGCCGAGCTCATTTCGAGACGCCCATGGCCATGTCAAGGGGAGAAGCTCACCAAGCAGCAAGGGGAACAGGTTGGGAGCCCGAGATGAGAGGTGTAGATGGAAGAGGCCCCTGCAAATTAATACATAGTAAAAACTGCATCTGGAGAAGAGCAGCTGATGGGACACTTGGAGCAAGGCCCCATCTCACCTGTACTGGGCATGGATCCCCCAGGCAGCCAAAGGCAGCTCATCATCAACCAGGCTGGAAAGACTCCTGGCCTTCAGGAAGCAGTGGGTAGACTTTAGCCCAATCCCGTTTTACAGGTGAGGAAAGGTAAAGACCCAAAAGGGGAAAGGAAGACAAACATAGACTATAAATGTGTTATTTCAGACAGATAGATGGATAGATTATGTACATTATTTTACAGATAGATAAATGAATAGACCCACATAGATAAGAATGCATTATAACACTCCACAGGGGAGAATACTGAAGCTCAGAGTCCAACCCCAGGTCCGCCTACTACATAACTCAAAGCTCCATATTTTTCCAGTCCAACTTGTTATTCTCATCACGTAGAACTCACCCAGAAAAAGGCCAGACCTTAAAGCTGCAAATGAGAAAACAGAGCTTGCCTGTCCTATCCACCTAGCTCACCATGAAGCAAATGAAAGCTGTGGACACGATGTTGTCATGCCTCCAAGGGTACTCAGGTCGTCATCTCTGGAATTTGTGAAAGTTACTCTCTGGCAACAGAGATGTTGCAGATGTGATTAAATTAAGGATCTTGCGATGGAGCGATTATGCTAGACATTTGCGGGTGGGAAGCAACACATAATCACAAAGGTATAAGAAAGGGGCAGAGGGAGACTGGATACAGAAGGCAATGTGACCACCCAAGATGCTACAGTACTGGCTCCAAAGAAGGAGAAAGGGGCCAGACGCAGTGGTCCACGCCTGTAATCCTAGCACTCTGGGAGTCTGAGCAGGTGATTGCTTGAGCTCAGGAGTTTGAGACCAGCCTGAGCAAGAGTCTCTCCTAAAAATTAAAAAATTAGCTGGCCTGTAGCCCCAGACACTCGGGAGGCTGAGGCAAGAGAACCACTTGAGCCCAAGAGTCTGAAGTTGCTGTGAGCCATGATACCATGACACTCTACCCAGGGCAACAGAGTGAGACTCCGTCTCAACAAAAAGAAAGAAAAAAAAAAAAAGGATAGAAAAGGGGGCTACCAGCCTAGGAATACAGTTCTGGAAGCTGGAAAGGACAAGGAAACAGATTCTCCCCTAGAGCCTCCAGAGGGAGCGTGGCTTTGCCAGCACCTTGAACTCAGAGCAGCGAGCGTGCTTTCAGACTTCTGCCTTCTGGGGCAGCGAGAGAATAAAGATGTTCTCGGCCACCATGTTTGTGGTACTTAGTTATAGCAGCTAGAGGAAACTAATACAGTCCCGGATCCAGCCCTTTCTACGACCCTCTATTTTGTTCAAACATCAACTGAGCACTTACTCTGCCCCCCAGTGTTCTGGGTGCTTAGAGCCATAAACTTAAGTGGGATCTGGTCTCCACAAACTAAAAGATCATGACCACACAGCCCACATGGGAGTGGTCCCTAGGCAGGTGACCTTCAGATGGGACTAGTCTTTGACAACTCTGTGTCTACCTTCTGACACCAGCCCTGGCTTTGGGAATAAAAGAGAGAGCTAGATGAAAGAGGACCTCATTAGAACACATGTTCTAAATAGGATTTTAGTAATGGAAAATATCAAAGGCCCATCTATTCACTGCATCTCTCATGTGGCTGACAACTCAGATTTTTGATACAAGATTCCCTTCTTGGAAAGGAACAAAGGCTTCTCAACGTGCAGTTGAACCAGAGATGCGGGCTGTTGTAACAAATGCCTCTAACCTATCATGTTTACTCAAATCCACCATAAAAGTTAACAGATTTGTTTGAGGATAAAACTTGATTTCAATGTATTGTGGGAAAATGCTCAATTAACAGAAAAGGCTCATTATTAATTGCTTCTTCCTTTTTCTCTCCTCCTCAAGTATCCTGAATTTTTTGACTCTCTTTCCCCTCCAGGCACAAAAGTGACAGGGGAACTTAGCTTGCCGGGAAGTTGTCAAAAAAATAAAACTTTTTAATAGTAAAATGTTCATTAAAAAAAAAAAAAAAGAATTTGGTGGAGGCACATTAGCTGTTCAGAAAACCCCCCAAAAGACCAGGAGTGAACCACATGAGTCATCCTTCTCAAAATGTATTAAGCGCTGATGTGCACAAGCCTTTGTGCCTCCTGCAATCAGTTTCTTAACTCAGTCTGCTGCAGTGTTTGTCACCTAGCAGAGCCAGCAAAAGCACTGACATCCTCACGCACAAAGTCCCGCCTGGTCTTCACACAGCCCTAACGCTTGAAGTGGACCCCAAGTAGGGGATGGATTCTACTGGGAACTGAATAAAGCTGTGGGAACACCAACAGACGCTTAGCTATCACATAGCTCTGAATGCTTTGAAAATATGGGTCCCCATGTGTAATGAAGACTCCTGTTATTAAGCAACTACCATGCAAACTGTATTGCCCAGTAATCAGACCTCAAAACCTACAATAGGGCTTCCCAACCAAGGATGACTGCACCCCAGGGGACACATTGGCCAGATCCGGGGAGATTTTTGGTTGTCACAAAGTGGGAGACTGCTACTGGCGTCTCTTAGGTAGAGGCCAGGGCTTGCTAAACATCCCACAATGCGCAGGACAGCTTCCCACAGCACAAATTACGTACCAACATGTCAACAGTACTGGAGGTGAGAAACTCTGCCCAAGAGCCTAACTAGCTGCGTCCAAATCTCTGCTCGTCCACCTACCACCAGTGTGAATTTGAACATGTGCCTTAGGTTCTCTGGGCCTCAGTTTCTTCCCCTCCAAAATGGAGATAATAATGACCCCAACTGTTGCAAGGAAGATAAGTATTAATATGTAAAATATGTTAGTATTGGCTTGGCACCCAGAGCTCAGTGAGTAGGGCGCCAGCCATATACACCAAGGCTGGCAGGTTCAAGCCTGGCCCAGGCCTGCTAAACAACAATGACAACTGCAACCAAAAAATAGCCAGGTGTTGTGGGGGACACCTGTAGTCCCAGCTACTTGGGAGGCTGAGGCAAGAGAATCGCTTAACCCTAAGAGTTTGAGGTTGCTGTGAGCTGTGATGCCACAGCACTCCACCCAGGGTGACAGCTTGAGAGTCTGTCTCAAAAAAAAATAATAATAATAAATAAATAAAATAAAATGAATTAGTATTAAACAGTGCTCCGTGTATGATATGTTCTATTTTATATGGTGTGACAACTTCACAACATGGATATTATGAATCCATTTTATAGAAAGAGCAGTTGAGGCTCTGAGTGGTTAAGTGAATTGCCCAAAGACACAGAGCTAGAGAGCCCAGGAGCCACATTTGGGGTGTGGGGAGTTCACAGCACACAGTCTCCCAGGGCTCTCTCACACAGAGGCATGCGCAGCCCAGCAATAAACATGGGAAGAGAATAAACACTGTAGCACTTCCTGGAGCATTACTTTTACTTGACTATTTGGTGAAGGGAAAAAATGGAAACAGCTGGTAAGTTATCTTTAAATTATTTTGGCCTTCATGACACTGTGGTTACATTATGAGGTGGGAAGCACAACCTGCATGAATTTGTATGATAAAAAACAAAAAGATGGGGGCTGCGCCTGTGGCTCAGTGAGTAGGGCGCTAGTCCCATATACCGAGGGTGGTGGGCTCAAACCTGCCCCCGGCCAAACTGCAACAACAACAAAAATAGCCAGGCGTTCTGGCAGGCACCTGTAGTCCCAGCTACTCAGGAGGCTAAGGCAAGAGAATCGCTTAAGCCCAAGAGTTTGAGGTTGCTGTGAGCTGTGATACCACAGCACTCTACCGAGGGTGATAAAGTAAGATTCTGTCTCTAAAAAAAAAAAAACACAGCGAGATGGTGCAGAGGCTCTGCAAGGCCTGCAGGGCAGGTGTTTCCCAGGCTCTCTCTGTATCAATTTCTATTGCAGCCGCAACCAGTTACCACCAGCTCCATGGCTTAAAGCAGGGGTCCTCAAACTTTCTAAACAGGGGACCAGTTCACTGTCCCTCAGACCATTGGAGGGCTGGACTATAGTCTAAAAAAAAAAAAAAAAAAACTATGAACCAATTCCTATGCACACTGCACATACTTTATTTTGAAGTAAAAAAAAAAAAAAAAAAAAACGGGAACAAATACAATCACACCACCTCATGTGGCCCGTGGGCCATAGTTTGAGGACCCCCTGGCTTAAAGCAATACAGACTTGTTCTCTTACAGTTCTAAATGTCCAGAGTCTGAAATAGGTCTCACTGGACTAAAATCAAGGGCTCAGCAGGGCTGTGTTCCTTCTTGAGGTTCCAGGGGAGGAAAGGTCTCCTTGCCCTGTCTAGCTTCTAGAGGCCTCCTTCACTCCTAGGATTGCAGCCCCCTCCTCCATCTGCAAAGTGCATCACTCCAACTTCTGCTTCTGTGGCCACAGCTGCTCCTCTGACTCTCATGACCCCACTCCTAGAGCCCTGATGATTACATCAGACACACCTGGCTAATCCAGAATAATCTTCCCATCTCAAGATTCTTAATCACATTTGCAAAGTCCCCTTTGCCATATGAGGTACATAGTCACGGGTTCCAAGGATTGGACATGGATATCCAGGAGCAGGGGCCATACACCCTCAGGCTATTTGAGTAAAAATTCTGAAGAGGCACTGAACCTGGAAGTCCTAGAAAGGTATTAGGAAGGATTCCAAGACAGGGACTCAGCTCCTCAATGCAGGAGCCTGGTGGCCAGAACCGGAGCCCGCATGACAAGAGTGAAGTCAGTGTTAGCAGATGGCGGTCTGAGCTCTGAGCTGTGGCGTCTTAACTCCCCCATAGCTCAGGAATAGAAGAGGAGCAGGAAGGAGGCTTGGAACAGAGCTTAAAGCACCTCCCAGCCTCGCTGCATTCATTTACTCGGGTTGCCATAACAAAGGACCACAGACTGGGTGGCTTAAACAACAGAAAGTTATTTTTTCTCAGTTCTGGAAGCCAGAAGTCCGAGATCAAGCTGACACCTGGGCTGTTTCTTCTGAGGCCTCTCTCTTTGGCTTGCAGATGGCCGTCTTCTCCCTGGGTCTTCACACAGTCCTCCCTTGTCCCTGTCTGTGTCCTAATCTCCTGATAGGACACAGTCACGTGGATTAAGACCCACCCTAATGGCCTCATTTTAACTTCATTACCTCTGAAAGACCCTGTCCCCTAAAGGTCACATTCCGAGGTACTGAGGTTAGGATTTAGTGTGTGACTTTTAGGCGGACACAGTTCAGTCCACAGCACTCTCAAGCAATAAGCTCCCACTTCCCCAGGTTTCTCCCACCCTCAGATGAAGCCAGGGACATGCGTCTTTTCCCTGGACACTGTTGGAATTTGAAAACCTCCATGAACCAGAACAGGCCTGGAGAACCTCCCACTTCAGAAAGGGAGAGAAGCCAGTCTCTAGAAGCAGCCCAAGCACATGATCACCCAGAGGCTCGGCCAATTCTCTCTTTTGAAAGTTGATCTTTAACAAAGTTAATTTAGGCTGTGGAGTATTTTTTGGCGAGTTACAAGATTATTTTTATGCTTCTGCAAATGAGCACATCACACCCCAAAACCAGAGACTGAAACAGGCCCCTTCATTCAGCCCCAAATGAAAACAGAAATTGTTTGGGAATCACTTGCCCTAGAAGAGAGGGAACAAGGGGGTGGAGAGTGGGCGGTGGAACGGGCAGCTGGTTTCGACTCCCGGCCAGGCCACTTTCCTTAGGAAGGAGGCATAAGGATGGAGGATAGCTAGAAAATTAACTCACAAGAGAAGGGCCAAGTCACTGGGCTCAGAAGGTAGGTAGATGGTTAGAAGAAAGCACATTTCTGTTTCCGTATTTTAGAAAAGGAAGCTTCAAAATGTTCCCAGCCCCACTTCCCCATGGGGGGCATGACTAGCATATGACAGAGGAGACAGCCATCCTGTGTCTGTTCTGGAATGTTCCCTGAGAAACCTTCTGCATAAGTTGGCATAAAAGACATGTGAGCTCTCGTTAATATCCTACCTGGTATGCACTGGTTATTAAAAAATGGAAATACTTCAGTTTCAATTGTGAATAGCCACAGCCTCCAGGGCCCTCAAATGCCCCCTGCCCCTGCATCCCCAGAACCAGCCACTAGAGGATCAATGCTGGACACAACAGCGGCTACTGAATCTTACAAAATGGGTGTCAATTCCAATGGGTCCATGATCACACTGTTGTGGTTAAATATTTTGAGTATTCCCCACACCTATTAATATCAATCCTAAATCCCTTCTACTTTTCTTTGAAACTCATTTTAAGCCGATCTCGGTGGCTCGCAACTGTAATCCTAGCACTCTGAGAGGCTGAGGCAGGTGGATTGCTTAAGCTCAGGAGTTTGAGACCAGCCTGAGCAAGACTGAGACCCCATCTCTACTAAAAATAGAAAAACTAGGGTGTTTTGACAGGCGCCTGTAGTCCCAGCTACTCAGGAGGCTGTGGCAAGAGAATCACTTGAGCCCAAGAGTTTAAGGTTGCTGTGAGCTATGATGATGCTACGGCACTCTACCCAGGGCACAGAGTGAGACTCTGTCTCAAAACAAAAAAAAAAAAAACTCATTATAATACACCCCCATCCCACCACAAACCCAGAGAACAGTGACTTCTTGCCACCTCCACAATATCCCTTCCCTACTGCAAGGAAGTCACTGTTACAACCTCCACCCTGCCTCTGCTTTCCCAGAGAAATGAACAAACAATGGCTTCACATCCCCACCATTCCCCACAAAGCCTGCAACCTGAGCACGGCCATCGAGGCCCACTCAGATTTGATTCTTTAGCTCGCCTCCTGGAAAATCATAATAGTAGGTCCCACAAAATGATTTTCTGCTGGGAAATTTTACATCTTAAAGCCGTTCTTAAAACAACATTGATACAGAGACAAGGGTTGAGCAATGCCTGGTGACTAAGAATGAATAATCTTAGAACTCCCTGCCAAGCTTCAAAATATTTATTATTTTTTAGAAATTCAAATTATTTCACTGTACTTTACTTTAGAATCCATCATTCTCTGTGGTTTTCCATTTACACGATGGGAAATACCAAAGAGGTTAAGACGTGCAATATCTAGAAAAAACAAAGGTGGTGATTAAATTAAAATAGATTCCACAGCAGGTAGCATGAAAGAGATACAGATTTAAATGATAAGATATTATTTTCACCTAGCCAATTAGAGAAAACTTTGTTGCAAGTGCTGGCCAGAATTAGATGGCAAAGTTACAAGAAATGTCCAGTGGTCCAATCATTCTGGATACTAATTAATATTATGTACCACAAACCTTAAAATTCTTTCATTTCAATCATAGCTTCCCTATTCAAACCAATAATCTGTTGTGTTGACATTTCATTATGAAGATGTTCACCAAGGTGTTTTAGGAGCAACAGATTTGAAGAAATCTAAATTACCAAATAAATTATGATTTATCCACAGGATGGAAAATGTAGGATAAATATTTAGAAATAATTCAAAAATCTCATAAAAAATGTTAAGTAAATTACAAGCTATCTACGACATCATATAAGCAGCGTGTATACTTGTGTGTTTGCACGTAAGGAATAGAAGAAAAGACTAGAAGGAAATAAACCAAAATGTGAATGGAAGTTGTCTGCAGATGGTGAGATTAAAGGCAATTTTATTTTCTTTATATTTCTCTGATTTTCACACATCTGTAAAGTGTGCATGCATTAGTTTACTTTTATATTAGCTGTGATTGTTTTTTAACAGTTCTTACAAGTTATCTTTTTAAGATACATATTTACAGATACACACACACACACAAACATACACACACTGACATATTTACAGATGAACTAAAACAATGCCTTGGATTTTCTTTAAAATGATCCAGCAAGCTGGGCGTGGTGGCTCACACCTGTAACCCTAACTAACACTCTCGGAGACCAAGGCAGGTGGATCACGTGAGCTCAGGAGTTAGAGACCAGCCTGAGCAAGAGGGAGATTCCAGCTCTACTAAAATAGAAAAACTAAGTGGGTGTTGTAGTGGGAACCTATAGTCCCAGCTACTCAAGAGGCTGAGACAGGAGGACTGTTCAATCTCAAGTCTCAGGTTGCTGTGAGTTATGATGATGCCATGGCATGCTACCCAGGGTGACACAGTGAGACTCTATCTCTAAAATAAATTAAATTAAATTACATTAAATGATCCAGCAGTGAAAAGTGAAGAGAGTGAGTGAAGTTAGAGAGGGAATGTTGGGGAGCCTAACATAGTCACACACAAACCCTTCCTCTTTTCCTCCTCCTCTCCTCTTAAGTTAAAGACACTTTCACCCCCAAAAAGTTCATCCCAAAGACCCTAACCTGACAGGGAAGCTGTGGAATTCACCCACCTCTACCATCCCTTATGAACATGGTCTCTAACTGCCCACAGACACAGATGCCATCTTTGCACTGCAAGCGGGTTAGTGACCCTCCCCATGTTTCAGTAAACCTGGCCTGAACATCTCCCAGGGCCCAGCCCAGTCTCTATAGCCCAGCACTATCATTTACACCTTTCAGAAAACAAGAGCAGCCACGTGTTAACAATTGCTGAAGCTGGACTCTTGGGAGCTCATCATACTAGTCTTTCTACTTTTGTATGTGCTTGAAATTTGCCATGATGAAAATATTTCTTTTAATGCTGCTAACAGCAGAGAGAGAGAGAGAGATCCAATTAACCAAGGCAAAACCAATAGCAATTAACTAAAGTAAGAATTTTTTTTTTTTTTTGTAGAGACAGAGTCTCACTTTATGGCCCTCGGTAGAGTGCCGTGGCCTCACACAGCTCACAGCAATCTCCAACTCCTGGGCTTAAGCGATTCTCTTGCCTCAGCCTCCCGAGCAGCTGGGACTACAGGCGCCCGCCACAACGCCCGGCTATTTTTTGGTTGCAGTTTGGCCGGGGCTGGGCCTGAACCCGCCACCCTCGGTATATGGGGCCGGCGCCTTACCGACTGAGCCACAGGCGCCGCCCCTAAAGTAAGAATTTGACCATGAAGCTCAGGTCTTCGCCCATGGCTTGCCGTTTTCCAAATCCCATTAGCGGAAGCCACGCTCATCACCTATCACCAGAAACTCCAGCAAGTCTGTCTTTTTCTGTAGCTCAACAGCCTCTTCACGTGGTTCTGAATCTGTTCACCCAAATCAACTAAAACTACATTTCGTCAGCCCTACAGATGGCTCGCAGATATTGTAGCTTTCAAACAATTCACCTGGAAAATTTGTATTTTTTTTTCAGCCCTAGGACTACACGCATGCAAGACAGTGTGGATTTGAAATGCCACTCACTCTTGCTGCCCAGGTACGGCTGATTTGAAAAGACAAGCTAGAGCAGGAGACATTCAGCCATTTGTGACAACAAAACAGAAATTGGCAAAAAAGCTCAATGTTTTGATTGTAAGACATGCCATCCAGAGGAAAATTCAGGAGATATGAAAACACCTCTCCAGTGTGGCAGCCTGGAGGAACATGTTAGAGAACAGGGAGGCTTAGACTGGTCCTCTGTGAGCAAAGCCTTCACTCTGCAGCCCATCCTTGCTCGTGGGGGGTGACAACCTGTAGGAACCTAGGACACACTAGCCCCTTCTAGGTCACTTGTCTAGTTTGACTCGAGAGCCCCACCCTCTGCTTTCTGAATTAGGCTGCCCCTGCTCTACCTTTCCGTGGTCCCATAACTACTCCAATCATAGCTGCACCAATGCTGGGCTTTCATTGTAAATCTCCCCCACCAGATTCTGACTTACATCAAAGAAAGCAAGTTCATCACAGACGTATCTCCACAATATTCTGGCCTGAGGTACAACTCAATAAATTTGTGAAGAAGCAACATACAGTGGACCCTTGAACAACACAGGTTTGAAGTGCACAAGTCCGGTTATACTCAGATTGTCTTCCATTTTTCCACCCCTGGGACAGCAAACCCAACCGTCCTCTGTCTCCTCCTCGGTCTACCCAACATGAGAATGATACGGATGAAGACCTTTATAATGACCCATTACCTCTACGTGAACAGCAAATATTTATTCTCTTCCTTATGATTTTCTTAATAACATTATCTTTCCTGTAGCTTACTTTATTGTAAGAATACAGTATTACATACAAAATTTGTGTTAACTGGCTATTTATGTTATCAGTAAGGTAAACAGTAGGCTATCAGTAGTTAAGGTTTTGGGGAGTCAAAAGTTATACCTGAGGGTCAATTGCCCCTAACTCCTGTGTTGTTCAAGGGTGAACTGTATTAATAAACCAATAAGTAAGTCAATTTCAAGGAACTCTGTGAAATAGGTTTTAGAGGCCCTTGAACCCCTGAAATTGCACATGGCCATGCATTTCCCTGGGAAGGGTTCAGAGCCTTCATTAGATCATAAAGTGGTCCATGACTCCCCCAAAACACCTGAAATGATCTTTAAATTCCTTAAGTGTATAGGTGAGTGACTTCAGCAAAAACTTGCAAATTGAAATAAATTGCCATTCCAATTAATATTCTTCCTTTTCAAATGCATAATACAATCATCTCCATGGAAGGGAACAGGAGTCTGAAGATCTGCAATGCATTTGCTGAGCAAATATTGTTTCTCTGAATGCTATATGGTGTTACTTGGGTCTTTTTAACGCTGTAGCGTGAACACCTATTTCAAAATAAATAAATAAATAGAAATAATATGTCCATCACCATTGTGTGGAAAGTATAAACTGTGAATGGAAAAATGAGGTATTTGGAAAGCAACTTCACGTTTTGTTTTTCTTTGGGGGACTGTTGGGGACAATCAGAGAAGTAGATAAGCAACAGAACAGGGCGTAGAACATTTTCTACCATAAGCAAATGTCCCAAAAGCCAGCAAGTACAACTGACAAAAAGAACAATTTGAAAACTGAAATACCAGAGAGTGTTCCAGCTGTTTCTTTGGAACACAAACATATTACCTACAGTAAGGTGTACAAAAAATATGAATATGCTTCAATAAGTAACAATGATTAAGTTGCTGCAACCGCAAAAATACCCCATTGGCAGTTATTCCAAACAACCTTTTATATGGATGAGCTTCTTAGCCAAACACATTTCCGCTAGTAAATATGATGCCGGCTGACCTACTTCTGTTTATATTTATACATGTGTGTGTGACTTGATATATACATAGGTTTTCTACTTTTCAAATGTCATCTACCCTTCAGGATCATGTAAAGTCCTTTGGGGATTTGAGGTGATGATGCAGGGAGTATAAATTCCTCCCCCACAGCAGACAAATTTATACTGAATTACTCACACACTTGGAGAAAGTGAGTGTATTGGTTTTCAGCCAAATCCATGGTCCTAAACCACCAAGGCTTGGGGATTAAAGAAAAAAAATAGTCAAGGATTTGAGAAGTACAGAGTGTCTTAATAAGAGAGAACCTCATAGGTCACCCAACTCAGCCTTGCCAGTCCAAGCCCAATACTCCCCCCAAATCTTGACAAATAGCAATCACACTTAGCTCAGTCACATCCTGATAGATATTTCCTATTCTATGAAACATCAGTCTTCTATTAGAGACCTCATTGCCAAAGCTTATTCCTCTGTTAAGATGGAACTTTACTTCTTATCATTTCATTCACATTTCTATCCCCAGAACAACAAAAGATTACCAGCCCACGGAATATCTGAACACATCTCTCATACCCCCTCTGAGATTTTCCTTCTCCATGCTGAACATCCCTCAATATTTCTTCCAAGACTCAACATATCTCATGTAGATCCTAACACTACCCTAAAGGCCCTCCCCTGCATACATTGCAATTTTTCAACATCCATCATTAAATAGGCCCCAGAGTAACTCTACAGATAATGGTTGGTGTTGCCAGAAATACCATCGGCTGTGCTGCTGAGGTATTGCTCCTATAACCCTGCTAACAGACGCAAATACTGCTCATTCTCAGAGAAGAATTCTGGATTGTAATCTCTACCAGTGAAGTTTGAGGAAAAGGAATGTAGCCCAATTCTGGCCACTGAGATCTAAGAGGAAGTCTACTCTAATGAAAGGACAGAGGCCCTAGAAGGCAATTTATTTTTCTCTCCCTTTTCTTCCTATTTTGAATGTTGGCATGTGAGAAGGTGATGGCTGGAACACAGGCAGCCATATTGTGACTAAGATAAAGCAGCAGCTGAGAGAGGAAAAGTAGGAGAATGGAAAGGAACCAAGTCTTTGGTGGTTTATGAAGTCACTAAACTATATACCTGAGGCTTCTTACCAAACAAAATTTGAATGATTTAAGGGTTTGCATCACTGATGTTCAAATACTCTCTTGCTTGAAACTAAAAGGAGTCATAACAACCAAAGAGGTATAAAGGAACTATCGCTTCCCTTGATTTAGACATCAAATTTCTAGAAATGTGGCCTCCATGTTTTTAAGAGCTTTATCTGTACTTAGAATCTGCTGAGTTTCTTGTCAGTGCAAAACAAGCAAGCAAATAAAAAGATAAAAACATTGTATTGAGGGCACAATTGCAAATGTTTACAAAAACCATGCAAATATGTGAGTGATAGAAAGGGGAGGGCTGTAGTTCCCCGAAAGTTTATGCCTTGTCCAAAGACATTAAAACTCAAGCATTCAAAAATACTGGTGAAATGAAATGTGTCTACAAGCCAGATTTAGTGTGTAGCTCACCAGTTCCTGACCCTCACACAAACCACCCCCAAATGAGTTGAAAAGTCTTATATAAGCCTTTAGCAAATACACCTATGCGGAGATGGTAGTCAAAGGGCACAAACTTCTAATTATATGGTAAATAGGTTCTAGAGACCTCATGCATGGCTTGGTGACTACAGTTAATAAAAAAAAAAGTATTGTAGGGTGGCGCCTGTGGCTTAGTCAGTAGGGAACCGGCCCCATAAACCGAGGTTGGCAGGTTCAAACTCAACCCCGGGCAAACTGCAACAACAAAAGCATAGCTGGGCGTTGTGGCAGTCACCTGTAGTCCCAGCTACTCAGGAGGCTGAGGCAAGAAAATCACCTAAGCTGGAGGTTGCTGTGAGCTGTGTGACGCCACGGCACTCTACTGAGGATGAAAAAGTGAGACTCTGTCTTTACAAAAAAATTTTTTAAAAAGTATAGTACACCTGAAATTTGCTAGGAGAGTAAGTTTTATCATCAAAAAGGAAAGTAAACATGTGAAGTGATGGATATGTTAATTAGCCTGATTATGGAAATCCTTTCACAATGTAGAGAGGGTACAAAAATATATATACACATTTTTAGAAAGAAAAAAACCTGTATTCAAATTGTGACACTCAATATATATTAATAACATTTGTTACCTTGTATATCATATCTTATATCTCTTATAATTGCAGAAGTCAAACACGACTTGAGTATTACAACTTAAATACAGTTTTTTCCTTTCTTAAAATGTGTACACTCTTTGTGGTACCCTCTGTATATGTACAGGTAGTCCCCGAGTTACAAATTTCTAAGTGAGGTACCACTCACATTTATGAACAGAAGCTGTTACAGGTAGTAGGTAAATGTAGCTGTTCCAACTTACATCCAGATTCAACTTAAGAACAAACCTACAGAACCTATCTCATTGGTAACCCGGGGACTGCCTGTGTATCAAAATATCAGAATAAGGCCATAAGGGTGGCTTATGACTATCATCCCAGCATTTTGGGAGGCAGGAGGATCTCTTGAGGTCAGGAGTTCAAGACCAGCCTGAAAACACAGAGAGACCCCCTTCGCTACAAAAAATAGAAAAATCAGGCAGGTGGCATGGCACTGTCTGTAGTCCCAGCTACTCCAGAAGCTGAAGTAGAAGGATCACTTGAGCCCCGGAATCTGAGGCTGCTGTGAGCTATGATGATACCACCATATTCCAGTCTGGGCCACAGAGCAAGCCACTGTTTCAAAAAACAAAAACAAAATCACACTGTACACCTTAAATATGTACAATTTTTGTCAATCTCAGTAAAGCTGGGAGGTTGGGGGATCTCTAATGTAGTCTGTAGTATGGGTCCATCATTTCAATCTAGAAAGACAGTGTTAAATTTTAATTCCAAAATCCAATACCTTAATTATTCTGACTAAAACAACAAAAATATTAACATCAAAATTCATTGTCTGTCTTAAATCTAAGCACCTGCCCTAGACCAACTAAATTTACAAGCAATAACTTGAAAGGGTAACAATATCAGAGCAAAAGAATAAGAATGTAAATTCTTAGGGGTACTGGCTGTATGGCTCTGAACTAACCACTGCAGCTCTCTGAACCTTTATTTCCTCATCTGAAAATAGAGATTCTTTAAACAAATATTTTTGAGCTGCCAGGTTCTCCAGGCTATCACCGTGTTATTAATCCTTGGCAGAGATAAAACGAGAAACTATACATGTCTACATTCTAAATCCCTAAGCCCGGCGCAAACATATGGTCCAGTTGGTGGAGGCGTTTAGTGCAAAGGTCAATGAGGCAGTCTTCTCTCACGGTTACTTTCACACTGGCCATGTTTAATCTTTAGTTTGCCAGGATAAAGCTCTCGGCAAGTCCATGAAGGCTAAGGAAGCTTATGGGTGCCCCAGCTGAGAAAGTATGAATCATTTCACGCTGGACTTCCCATTTCTGAAAGTTTTGTGGGTTTCCTTCCCGGTATTTTGCAGGACATAATCTCATAAAACTAGATCACCCTTAATCACTTTTTCTGGTTATGAAAAAGCGAAAAAGTACATCTACTGGCTGGGTGCACGGGCTCATGCCTGTGATCCCAGCACTCTGGGAGGCTGACACGGGAGGACTGCTTGAGGTCAGGATTCAAGACCAGCCTGAGCAAAGCGGAGACATGGTAACAATAGGATTCTTGTGATTAGTATTTATTATACACTAAGCACTGAATTATGTACCTTTTATCTATGACTTCATTTAAGCCCCACAACTCTGTCAGGTAGGTGCTATTATCATTCCCATCTTACAGATGAAAATATTGAGGCTCTGGCTGGGCATCTGTTAGGGTGCTGGCCACATGCACCGAGGCTGATGGGTTTGAACCCGGCCCGGGCCTGCCAAACAAAAAAAAAAAAAAAAGAAAGAAAGAAAAAAGAAAACATTGAGGCTCAGAGATATTAAGGACTTCCCTATGATCACCTGGCTGATCACAGATGGAACCTGAATTTAAACCCAGACAACACAACTCCAGTTCCAACGCATTAACCACCTGATAATAACATTCTTTAAAAGATGAAAGCAGCCATGACTCTACTCCCCAAAGACAACCACTACTCTTGCCAGTCTTTCCTTGAAGGTGCATACATGCTTCAGAGCTGGAAGGGGTGTTGGAGATAATATTGTCCCAAATCCTCAAGATGCAGAGGTCCAAAAAGGTGAAAGGCTTTTCCCAACATCACATGGCTATTTGAGAATGGAATTTAGGTCATCGGGCTCTTTTTTTAAGGTTTTCTGGGGTCTTCTAACTCAAGTCGATCCATAGTGGCTGCCTGGAATACTGTCTTCAGAAGGGCATAAGGCCTGTGGACTCACAGCATGAAGTGTCAATCTGGGGAGGACAGCTGCCGCTGTCTGATGATGACTTACGCGAGGAAGAGTTGATGGCGTCTGACATGTCTCTTGGGAAGGCTAAAGATAGGCCTCCCCACTCTCCCAGGAGCTACCTGATGCCCCGCAGCAGCAGCTGAGTGGGCTCCACCAACATTCCGATGCTCGTGTCTGTCCTTTCCAAGTGCTTCCCGTGTTTAATGGGAAGGCACGTCACTCACATCCCAACTCCAGAGCTGCCAGTTACAAGGGCACCAACTTCCACCTCCTGTGACCACTGTTACTCAGCAGCGCTCCACAGGCCTTTTGTATGTAACCCTCCAATTTGTGTTAATCCCCAGGACGGCTGGTAATTATCTGCCTACTAGAGAGAAGAGAGGATTTGGCACACACCTATGAAATCCATCAGCGTTTGGGGAACAAACACCACATGGAATGCCCTGATCCGCACTGTGATATGTTTGTCCGGAAGCTGCAACAAGCTGGCACTGGAACCAATCACTTGATTCATTCAGTAGACAAACATTTACCACGTAACAAATGCAAAGGGCAAGACCGGTGCCCAGTGCCAAAAAGGACACATGTATGGAATACAAATGAATCTTACTAAAGGCGGAAAAAAATAGAGGAATGGTCCAAAAAATGGTGGTATGAACAAAACACTCTGCAGCCATTTAAAATCAGCTTTGAGAAATCTAATGATAAGGGAAAATTCCAAGAATATGTAATCAAATTTGTTTTTATATATATGGAGGTTGTAAGATAAAACTGGGTCAAAATCAGAGTGAACACACTCAGTAACCTCCCTCTTCTGTTCCTAAAACATAGAATTTATAGAGAACTCTTTATTTTAAAATTTGCATGGTATTGCTTAGAAATAAGAAAAAAGGATCACAGATCAAAAATAGAAAAGGATCCCTAAAAATAAATGAATTAAAAAGTAAGATTCTAGGGTGGCCCCTGTGGCTCATAGGAGTAGGGTGCCGGCCCCATAAGGCAGAGGTGGCGGGTTCAAACCCAGCCCTGGCCAAAAACTGCAAAAAAAAAAAAAAGTAAGATTCTACAATTTCAAACAGAAATCAAAGCAATACAATCCACAGTGGTATGGGTCCAATGTATACCGTGAGAGCAGAAGTGTCAACATCTTCCCAGGGGCCAGGATGTGGACTGGACCCAGAATCATGTTTCTATCCATAGATGGGCACAGCCAAAAAGGAGGACCCTGTCTGTGTTAAGGAGCCAGAGTGCAGTCACCTGCATAGGCCCAGGACCTGAGCTTGTACCATAGGCTCTACAAAACAGGAAGAGAGCACTTAGCTATTGATATGCACAAAATGAGAAGACTTGCTCTGGTTTAAAACCATGCTCCCTTACAGATAGAGGGCAGAAGTAATTCTGAAACTGCCTTGAACATAAGTTCACAAACAAAAATGAGAGAACATGTGAGAACATCCAATTAACAGACTCTACAAATGGAAGAATTCATAACTGAAGAAACAAAGATGCTAAAGCACCAGTGGAGGACCTTCTAA
The DNA here is from genome assembly GCF_027406575.1 of Nycticebus coucang. Lineage (NCBI taxonomy): Eukaryota > Metazoa > Chordata > Mammalia > Primates > Lorisidae > Nycticebus > Nycticebus coucang. The sequence continues at coordinate 107,240,920 of NC_069791.1, forward strand.
TACGTTTTGTTCTTTTGAGGGGTTGGGAAGGAGGTTGGGGGATTTGTTGGGGTTTTTTTAGACAGAGTCTCACTCTGTTGCCCAGGCTAGTGGTCTCAGCTTAGCTCACAGCAACCTCAAATGCCTAGGCTCAGGCAATCCTCCTGCCTCAGCCTCCCAAGTAGCTGGGACTACAGGCACCTACCACAACACTCAGCTAATTTTCCTATTTCAGAAAGAGATGGGGAGTGAGATGGAGTCTCACTCTTGCTCAGGCTGGTCTTGAACTACTGAGCTCAAGCAATCCTCTTGCCTTGGCCTCCAGGAGTGTTAGGATTACAGGAATGAGTCACTGGGTGTGAACATGAGCCACCGTACCCAGCTAAGTAGTTTTTTTTTGTTGGTGGCGGTGGTTTTTCTTTTTTTTTAGTACTCAAAGGGACAAAGGAGGGAGTTGTATGCACAAAATGAGAACATTTCTTCGTAAAACAAAAAATAGGGACATATGAAAAGGGACAGACTATATATATCTAGGAAATAAAATGTATCATTGTTGAAATTAAAATCTAAACAGGTTGTCAAAATAATACGTCAGACACAAATGAAAGAAGGTAATTAACTAGAGTATAGAATTGAGGAAACCTCAAAAACAACATGAATAGAGAATTTAAAATGTTGTAAGTTCAGATACATGAATAATTGATTGGGAAAATGTGTGTATAGATGTATATATTTTACAATTAAACACTACATAAAAACATTTAGGTCAATGATGGACCACATATGACGCTAGTCCCATAAGATTATAATAGCAAATTTTACTTTTACTTTTCTATATTTAGATCCCTTAGAAACACAAATACTTAGCAGAGTGTTACAGTATGCTGTAGAGATTCGTAGCCTAGCGGTCGTAGGCCATGTCAGATAGCCTAGGGTGTGTCACAGACTAAATCGAGGTTGTATAAGTGCCCTCTGTGATGTCCACACACTCACAAAATAGCCTAACGACACATTTCTCAGAGTGCATTCCTGTCCTTCAGCAACGCTTGACTGTGTATATGTATGCATATCTGGAAGGAGAAAATACAAATGATGGTGGAAAGGAAATATCCAACAGTTAGTAGCTGACATTGTCCCAGAATTTTAAAAAACAAAACAAAGACTGAGTCTTCTGGCTCAGCGCCCCTAGCTCAGTGAGTAGAGCGCTGGCCACATACACCAAAGCTGGCGGATTCGAACCTGGCCCGGGTCTGCTAAGCAACAACAACAACTGCAACCAAAAAACAGTAGGGCATTGTGGCGGGCATCTATAGTCCCAGCTACTAGGGAGGCTGAAGCAAGAGAATCGCTTAAGCCTTGGAGTTTGAGGTTGCTGTGAACTGTGATGCCACAGCACTCTACCAAGGGTGACATAGTGAGACTCTGTTTCAAAAAAAAAAAAAAAAAGACTGACTCTTCTGAGTAAGAAATGCCACAGAGTAAAGAGTACAAAAAGAAAAACCATATAGATTGCATAATCCTGAACTAGTGATTAAAGAAATAGAACTCAGAAGGAAATACACCTAAGCGTCAGCAGTGGTTACTTAGGGGAGATTTTTATTTTCTTCTTTAAGCTTTAATGTACTTTCTAAATGCTTTACAATGAAAAGACATTATTTTTATAAAGTGTCTATGGATAAGGAGAATTTGTCATTTCAAATACACATATACAGATAAACACACATTTTTTTTTAAAAATCTGCCCTCAAAAGATTTGTACTCTGGTGAAGAGATGAGGTGTGTATAGAAATAATATATAAAGAAAAACCCACCAGTGACTGCCCTGGAGAGAGAAGCTAAAATCTGAGTCTTGCCTTTTCCACCATGAAGCAAATAGGAATGGGGTGTGAGAGAGAAGGGAGGTGTAGGACTCTGAGCAGAAATGCAGAGGTCTGGTCTTATGCTGGCTTTACTAGGAGCTAAAGTGTATTTCACCTGGACAGGGTCAAAATGGCCAAACCAAGATAAGCTTAGAAGTTTGTCCAGGGTCAAGTATTATTTTCACCTCTAAGTTAATTATATTGCAAGACCACCCACTGACACAAGCGAATACTAACACCTCCATTGTAAACTAAATTAACACCACAAGTACCCACCACGTTTGAAAGCCATTTCAATTATCACAATGCTTTGTTCTTTTCTTCATGAGTCAGGTAGGCCAAGGGAAAGGTTAAAACGTGGTGGAGGAGGGGGAGGGGAGTATATATGTGTGTTCAATTTACCTGATAATCAAATTAACTACCATTCTTATCAATGGGACCACTATCTTGTTGCCACTTTAGAAGTGAAACAAACGGGTATGTTCTGGGCAGCTTTACCAAATCAGCACCATCTTAGGGGGAGACGGAGAGGCCTTGTCAGCCTGGGAGAGGGATGAGACAGTGATCCTATCACCATTAGCACACCCCAGCAAAGGCAGAGTTTTAGGCACCTCCCATGACTGGTTTTTTGAGACCAAATAAACTGCGCTCAACGTTCAGCTCTCAGTAAAACTGGTGGCAAAGGCATAAGCCAGCTAGATATGTTACTACTGGAAGGAAGGGCTGTTCAGACAATCTCTCCCTTCTAAACACATACAGACTGCTCCCTCTTCAAATCAGCTCCTCCCAGCATCACCTGCCCATCCCATGCAAGGGACCCAACATGTGCCCAGTGTTACCTCCATTGATTTCTTTGGTTCTCTGCCTCATCTCCCTCCAGTTCTATCAAAATCAGAGTGGGGGTCATCTCTCCAAGACCAACTCTGAAAGTCCCAACAACAATGGGAAGCATCCAATTCCCTTTACCATCTTTGAACAAATGGACCCTTCATTCTTCTCCTCTCTGTCCCCTCTTAAACCTCTTTGATCTTGACTTCTCTGGAAATATCCTTTTTTATCTTCCTCCTGCCCTTTCCTGATTCCTTTTTCCTTGTTTACTCCGGAGTGGGCTCATACTCCCCATAAGGCAGTTTTATCCCACAGGAGAGAAGGCACTTTCCACCCATGCCTCCTGAGCTTCTCAAAACCCCCTTTCAAATTCCCCCCGTCAAGGGAGGCACAGTTGCTGCTCTAGCTGGTCAGAGCCTAACATTCACTGTGTCAAGATTCACTAGTGGAAAGGGTCACTGGATGTTAAGAGGGTGCTCATCAATGACCCTATCCTCTGTGCCTGCCTCTCTGCCTATACCTGGATGGATAAGTCAAGTGACAGCCTGAGCCACACACCTGCCACCTTAGAAGAAAGAGAGCTGGATGCCTATTCAGGCCTCCTAACCTCCAGCCACCTTCATCCAATTTAGCCTTTACCAGATTTCTCCATTGGGTTGTACTGGGTCCCCGTGAATCCAGACATCTCACTTTCAGTATGGTTACTGGTTTTTGTCTATTGCACCTTTAGTCAAAATTTCAGAAGGAAGGTGAAAGGAGCCATGGTAATATTTAAATACCAAAATTATGCCCCAAACACCTGTTGGAAACTACTCTTTCTTCATGTCCTCATGAGAAGACTGATCCCTCCTAGGTACAAGCCCTCTAGGATCCGATTTACTGCACCTGGCCGTGGCTCAGCACCTCTCATAAACACAAAAGTAATTCATTGTCCCTCCTGAAGATGGGGTGACATAGTCAAAAGTATGGGCTTGATTTGATGGAATGTAAGATCACAGCTTAGAACCAGAAAACAAGCTATCTGTGTCCATCATCTGCTGTGTGGTCTTGACAAAGTCTTTTAACTGCCCTATGCCTCAGTCACCTTGCCTGAAAGCTAAAGGATGCTCTAGTCAACCCAGAGGCCCTGTCCAGTTCTGAAGCGGCCTACGTGTTGGTGGTAGAGCACAGCTCTTTCTTACTTTCTCCATCCCAGAACCCCCCACCACCACCACCAATCTGAGAGGTGACTATGAAAAATGCTTAACCATGCACAGGAATTCTTCTGAGCTGCAAACCGTTTAAAAATGAATGTTTAATAAGATAGATCATCGGTTGTGCACTTCAGCTGAAGGCGCTGCAGCCAAGGAGACTTGAAAGAATTAATGCATTTCCCAAAGGAGCTGGTGGGAATTGCAGAGGCAGAGGCAGAATCTGATTTGATGAATACAAAAGTGTTTTGAGAGCGTCAAATGGAAAGTGCTGTAACAAATGACTGCTCACATCGCTAGAATATCCCCTGCTATCTAAGAAACACTCTCCAAGAAGGTCTCAGAGCTAGAGACCACGGCACACAAGTACATTCACCTTTCCCCCTTACTTCGTAACCCCTAGCCCTTCCTTGGGCTTAAACAGAAGCACAGTGCACCAACAACTCCAATTCCCTCTTTTGAGATTCCTCACTTTTCTTCTCCATTCTAACCTTCTTCCTTTGCTCCACGCTTCGGCATAATTCCCAAACTAGGACCACATAACATCTTGTTCAAATCTTCAAATCTCTCTTCCCTCTTCTCCGAGCTAAGGCTCCCAGGCAGCCCTGGAAAAGACCCTCCCTTGCATTTTAAGCCAAGAGATTTGGACACCCTTTCCTGCATTCTGGAACTCTTCAACTTCAGTGCAGAGAGCCAACTCCCCCACATGAAGGTCTTGGAACCCTTGCCATGAAGTGTCAGCCCCACACAGGGACCATGGAAGGTCAATGCCAGGCCCTCCACACTGAGTCTGTAGGTAGTTCTCTCCACCCACTCCCACTCCCTAGAGGAACAGGTATCTCCTGCACTCCTCCAGCCCAGGGCTTCGCACACTCCCCAGTTTTGTCCCTTTAATTGCAGAAAGTCCAGAGAAGCATGACATTTCTGTGCCCTTTTGTGCTTGACCTAAAAACTTTGCATTTTATTCCATAACGTACACACAATAAAAACAGCTTTAGTTACTTACCATAGGAAAGAAAAAAATGTATATTTTTTGACAAAACAAGCAAGTAAAATTGATAACATGGGAATATGAATATATGGTTTCAGAGCTCCCAGGCTGACCTCTGTGCCCTACAGTACTTAGTGCTTGGAAATCCCTCCACCAAGACCCCCATCCTGCTTATGAGTTTCCCAAGTTCTTCCTAGTCCAGGCGCTCCTGAGAAGTGCACTTTCAGAACCAAGGCAAAAGGCATTTCCATTGGCTTCCGAGTTAGAGAGGCAGCACCCGGTTATCAGTAGGACCAGTGGCCACAACCCCGCCTTCTGATCAAGACAGATGGTAAAGGTGCCCCAAGACCCGCGGTGGTTGCCGTGTAGTTGGCGCCCTCTCAGGTCCCGGCAGCCCATCGCCTCCCAGTCTTACCTTGTCAGCCATGATCATAGATGCGCCCCCGTGGATGCCCAAGATAGGGACGAAAGTCTGTGAGGAGATAAAATCCAGCATCTGAGCCACAGCCTCCTGGTCTGTGTCGTCCCCAAACACAAGGCCGTGGATGCGCGCCCCAGACATGAGGTCGCACACGTGCGTGATGAGACTCTTAGGGTCGGTGCGGTTCATCAGCAGCGCTACCACGTTCACGTCCAGGGGCAGCTCCGCAGCCTGCTCCGGGCCCCACAGATTTCGAAGTTCGCGCTCGGTCACGTCGTGGCTGTGACCCAGCAGCACCGCAATGTTCAGCGCGGGGAGACCCTTCTCCGCCGCCGCGCCCTGCGCCGGACCGCGCCAGACCAAAAGGGTCTGCAGCACCAGCAGTGTCCAGTAGCCTGATCTGCCCATAGTCGCCACTTACAGTCCCTGCAAGGTAGAGCGGGAGGGTAGACTGCGGTGAGCAAGGGGCCCAGACGAAAAAGACGGACGGAGTGACTGGGTGGTACCCGGAGCTCGAGCCAGGTGTGGAGCCCAGCCCCAACACAGCGGGCTAGAATCAGTGACTCCATTCCCAAGCCCCAACGCCATCCACTCGCCTCGACTCATTTCCAACTCTATCTGTAACTCCAATCCGAGCTAATTCTCCATCCTTCTCCCCAAACCCATTCTTGCATCCAGCCTCCGGCTCCTCCCCTGTCTCCAGTCCCTTCTCCTTTCTGGACTCTGTTCACACTCCCCACGGTACTCCTCAAGTTAGCTGCGAACCACAGCCCTTAAGCACCAAGAGAGCCACGGATGCCAGCCAGCTCGTGGACCCACTGAGCAAACTCCGAACCCCTCCCACCTGGGGCAGGGGAACCAAATTGGCGACCCAGCCCACTGCTCGCGCGCAGCTCACTAGAGACCCGCCCAGGAGCAGAGGTGGCGCTGGGACCCAGCGTCCTCGCGCGCTTGCTGAGCTGGGCTGACTGACCCTGCTGCTCAAAGCCCGACGGGTGCACCACAGGCCTTGCTCCACGCGTAGTAGCAGCGGCAGACTCCGCTCCTTTGCTCATGGGCACATCTCAAGTGCCCAGGTCATTCCCTGTGGGTCCTGGCTCCCCGGTGCCTTGGGGCTTGCCTGCCCCACCTGGGGCGGAAGGGCTGTCACTCAACTGCAAAAGGCCTCAGGACCCTCCCCCTACATGAGCGCGTACACACACACACACACACACACACACCGGGGGAATCCAGAAGGGGAAAGTAGGCGCGTCCCCCCGCGGGCCGGGGCGTGGGAGCCGGCAGAGAACGTGCGTGGGGGGAAAGGTAGGGTCCCAAGAAGCTCCCAGACGGACATGGACTATAGAGCCCCACCCCAGCCTTTCCACTGCGGGGGCTGTTGCCAAATCTCAGGTGCACGTGGGCAGTGGGCCGCACACGCTCACAGACACTTGTCTTTTCTGCGCACATCCGCAGGCCGCAGTAGCGGTGCCCAGCGACTGCCAGAGTCCTCACACGTCCTCAGGCAGCGCGCACACATGTGCGGCTGCAGATGCACAGACCCGCGCTCCTGCAAATACCAGCACAGCCGTACATGAGTGCACAGGCGCGCGCTCCTCTGGCCAGGCGCTGCTGGGCGCAGGGAAGTTAGGGCGAACTCGCCGCGGCCTCGGGGTTCTTTGGGTGAGCTGCGCCAAGTGCGGGGCCGCAGCGCCCCCTGGTGCTCCTCCTGCGCTTCCGCACTGGGCTCCCTCTCCCGCTCTCTCCCTCTCACCCCCATCCCTCTCCCACTCTCCCTCTGAACGAGTCTCCCTCCTCTCAGACCCATCGAGCCCTGATCTCCCGCTGGGACGTACCTGTAGCCCGAGAAGGTCGAGGATGCAGTGGGGCGCGCTGCGCGCACGAACATCTCGGCCGCCTCAGCAGCCACCGGGTTTAGCGGGTTCCCGCATGCTGCGGCCCCCGCGCGCTCCCCTGGCTGTCCCGCGCTGTCCGCATCGCCCCCACAGGGGGCGGCTATCCCAGCCGGAGGCTCTGCAGCAGGGCTCTGCCAGGGTGGAGGGGAGATGGAGAGGAGGGTCAGCCCACCGCCAGGAGGAGGGAGGGTTGAGGGCAAGGCTGCAATCTGCAATGCTCACAGCCCCCCTGTGCGCCCAGGAGGCTGGATCAGAGAGGGGGAGCTGAAGCTCGCTGCCCGAGACGCCCCCAGGACGGATCCTCAGACCCTGTGGCTGATAATAAGAGCTTTGCTCCGGGGCGCACAGGAGAATGGGAGCCCCAGGTTGGACACCCACGAGAAGCTAACTAAGCACCTCCACCCTCACCCCCTACCACCTCCCCGGCGCTGACTGCTTGGAGTTATGCGACCAGAAGCCGCTGAGCCTGGGGGGTAGGGAGAGAAAGAGGAGGGGATGGGGGTGGGGGCTGGCTGAGTTTGCGACGAGCAAGCAGGAGGAGAGGGGGAGGGAAGAACGCGGGCTCCCGCGGTCCCGGTTCCCCGAGGGAGGCGCGATCGTTCCCACGCAGCGACCCTCTAACGATCCTGCCTCCCTCTTCTACCCAGGCCTCCCACCCCTCCCTTCTCAGGGGGGCCTCCCAGGCCCTGCGTCCCGCGCCAGCACTCACCGCAGCCTCTCTCCACATAGTTCTCAGCAGTGGCCGCTCCTGGTCATCTCCAGGGCTGATGGCTGCGGCCGCGACTCTCAGTGCTCACCCGGCCCCATGATCCGGCTAAGCCCTGGGAGCCTCCCTCCAGGAGCCCTAGCTCGGCTTCCTGCCCCGCTCCGGACGGCAGCTGCCCAGTCCTCTGAGCGCGCCAGAGCACCCTCTCCGCAGCCCAGCGCCGGGCTGATGTGTGCGAGGGCGAGTGTGTGAGAGAGTGAAGGTGGGAGCGCGCGCGCGCGTGTGGCCGGGGATCCCCGCGGTCCCCGGCCGAGAGAGGCGCGGGCTGGAGAAGGCAGCTCCCTCCCGGCCCTTCGTTGCGGGGTCCGGCTCCGCTCCGGGCGTTCGGTTCCCCACTTCCCACTGGGAATCCGAAGAGCGCCTGGCCACCCGGGTTCGCAGGCACAGGCAAAGCCGGGTTCGCGCGCGTGTTTCTGCTGCTGTTGCCTCCGAGGAAGAGAAGGAGGAAGGCAGAGAAGCCCCCCACTCCAACTTAGGGACTTGTTCTCAGAGGCGAGACGAAGCAGCCCCTGCTCAAGTCCGGGAGGCTCAGAGTTCCGGCGGGCAAAAGAGTCTCCTGCCCGCAGCCTCTCTCGGAGATGGGCCGAGGCAGACCCCGCAATCCCTCGGCAGCAGCGCGCAGTGGGCCACCGGTTCCCGGGAGCGCACGGCGGCGAATAAGGCCAGGCAGGATAGGTGGCTGTCTGGCGACGCCGGCGCCTGCGGCGGCGCGCACCGCTATCGGTGTTGCTGGAACCACGCTCTCCGCCCGCTCCCGGGCGTCTGGTGCCGCTGAAGAATCAATTATTCAGATCTCTGCTACCGCTTCCTCCTCCCCCAGTGCCTTTGGCTGGGTACAGCGATCCCCCCTCCACGCACAGGCACGCCGACACACACACACACACGCAGAGTCTGCTCCAAAGCCTTTCTCTGTGCTTCGCCACCCCCATACGGGAACCCACTCCTCTGATGTCAGGGAGCCAGAATCCTAAACGCAGACATCTACATCCCCTAAGTTGTTGTACCAAACAAAAGTCGCCCTGGGGTTGTCACGTATAAGCTACCAGAAGGGGTAGCTGTAGAACATGGGACCGCCTGGGTGTGTGAGGGCTGCCTGGCTTGAATTCTGGAGACTTGAGCATGAAACCCGTTGTCGGGTGAGGCTCTTTTGCCCCTTTTACACCCCTTTTACAAGGCCTGTCTCTGACTTCCCTCAAGCCCTGGAAAGAAAGGGGTCTTAATGTTAAGAGCTTTTGCAATCACTGTTCTAACCCTTCCTTCTCCACTCAACAGCCCAATGTCACCTGCTGTGATCTGAATGTTTCTGTTGTTCCCGCGCCCTCCCCCCGCCCCCCAAATTCATACCCATGTGTTGAAATCCTAACCCTCAAGGCAAATGGTATTAGGAGGTCTGGCCTTTTAGGAGGTGATTAAGTTATGGGGACAAAATGGAATTAATGTAGCTAGCTCCTTCCACCATCTGAGGCAGAATGGAGAAGATACAGGTAACCAGGCCCTCATCAAACAGCAAATCTGCCCTGTCTTGATCTTGTGCTACTCAGCCTCCAGACTGTGACAACGAAACCTCTGCTGTTTATAAGCCACCCAGTTAATGATATTTCTAAGGCAGCCAGATCAAACCAAAACATCGCCTTTGGGCCATTATTTTATCTTTCCTTATTGATTGCTAATCTGGCAAATGGAGGGGGGGTGGGGAAAATATCTATTTCTCAGGATTCTTTTGAAAAGAAAAGAAGATAGCCTTACTAAAGGAGTCACCAAGGTCTGGCACATACAGGTTCTCAATAAACATGATTTCCCTTCCAGGTGGCCTAGGCAGAAAAGAACTTCTTCCAAGAATGTGGTTGTGGCTGCTGAGATGGAGACAGAGAGGGGACACAGTTGCTTGAGACAAAATGGATTCATTATTAAGCTAGTTGTTGTATGTTGATTTCCCTGGGGTTTAATGATCCGAAAGACAAAGAAGGGGCTAGTAAATCCTAGGAGATAAATGAAAACGGGACATCATGTGACATAAGGCAGAGAGCAGGGCAGTGTTGCATTTCTTGAAGCTGTGACTATGGCTGGTCTGGTTGCTCCCCGTAGCTCAGGTGCAGGATTCCAACTTGGGGTCTTATGGAGAAGTTAGACTGTTTTATTAAATGAGGCATAAATAATATACGATAAAATGTACATCTTTTAAGGGTCCAGTTTTGAAATTGTGCACATCTGAGTAGACCATCACTTACAAGGTACAGAACATTTTTATTACTCCCAAATAAAATGCCCTTGTTTCCCCTTGTCAACCCTAGTAGAAACTACAATTTTGATTACTAACAACCCTTTTTTTGGCTCAGTGCCTGTAGTACAGTGGTTATGGCGCCAGCCACATACACAGAGAGTGGTGGGTTGGAGCCCGACCCGTGGCCAGCTAAACAACTGCAAAAAAAAAAGCTGGACGTTGTGGCAGGCGCCTGTAGTTCCAGCTACTTGGGAGGCTGAAGCAAGAGAATTGCTTAAGCACAAGAGTTTGAGGTTGCTGTGAGCTGTGACTCCATGGCACTCTACCAAGGGTAACATAGTAAGACTGTCCAAAAAAAAAAAAAAAAAATTTTTAAGGCTTCATATAAATGGAATTCTACACAGTGTCTACTTAGATCACTGATTTTTTTTTCTTTAACCCAACTGGATGTCTAGAAAATTTGTCTGTATTGGTAGACATAGCCCAAATGTTTTTTATTTGTTTGTTTGTTTTGTTTTTGAGCCAGAGCCTCACTCTGTCACCCTGAATAGAGTGCCATGGTGTCATCATAGGTCACAGCAACCTCTAACTCTTGGGCTCAAGAGTCCTCTTGCCTCAGCCTCCCAAATAGCTTACAGGCACCCGTCATAATGCCTGGCGAGTTTTTCTATTTTTAGTGGAGATGGGCTCTCGCTCTTGCTTAGGCTTGTCTCAAACTACTGAGCTCAAGCAATCTGCTTGCCTGAGCCTCCCAAACCATTAAGATTACAGGTGTGAGCCACCACACTTGGCAGCTTTTTATTTTCAAATGGTGAGTAGCTAGCTTTCTATTGCATAAATAATCCAAATTTGATGTATCTTGTCTCCCATAATGGACATGTGGGGCACATCTGGGGAGCTTTTTAAAATATAGATACCTATACCCACTTTAGATCTATTCCACAAGAATCTCCAGGGATGGGGCCAAACATGGGTTTTTGTTTTCAATCCATAGATGGTTCTTATTATGGCCTCACATTTTCTATTCTTGCATATTGATGCTTACCCTAAAATTGATTTAGCTTTCATAAAAATTATCAGTATGGAGAGTTGAAGTTATTTGTGATCAGACTTACAGAAAGGTAGATCAAACAGGTGGTAGCCTCTTTTGAATAGAGAAAGAAGACAGCCCTTCATTGGAAGGGACAGTCTGTCTCTGAGGTACACACTGGCGTTGCACTGGGGTGGTCACCTGCCCAGTGTGGAGAACCATTGAAATCAGGTGCCTGGAACTTCACTACACATGCAGAGATCGTGACAGTGTATATGGAATTGTGACAACCTTACTTCATGCTGTGCTGCAAAGCTAAATCTACAGTGCACCTTAGGATACCAAACAGGATTTTGTTACTCAAGAGTTTCAGATGGAAAACCTTCTACACAGGCTTGGCACCTGTAGGGCAAGCGGCTAGAGCGCCAGTCACATACACTGGAGCTGCTGGGTTCAAATCCAGCCAGGGCCTGCCAAACAACAATGACAACTACAACCAAAAAATAGCCAGGCATTGTGGCGGGCACCCCTAGTCCTAGTTACTTGGGAGGCTGAGGCAAGAGAATCGCTTAAGCTCAAGAGTTAGAGGTTGCTGTGAGCTGTGATGGCACATCACTCTACTGATGAGACTCTGTCTCAAAATAAATAAATAAATAAATAAGAAAAAAGAAAACCTATAGTAGCTCTCCTGACAAAGACTATGTCAAAAAAAAAGTCAACATTGCTCTGCACTCAATTTTGCTAATTGGTTTTATCACCAATCACATCATTAAAGTAACTGAATAATCTAGGCTAGTCTTAAGGAACAACTGTTTTTAATTCAATTGATTTGTCTTCTAATGCTATACTAAAGAATCACCCTATTGTTGCCACTTGCTTTAAGCCACTTGAACACAGTTGTTAAAGACCAATCACTATATCACACCTACAGAAGAGAACTATAATGAGCTTTGAAGGAAATTGATAAGGAATTCCAGACATTTGGAAGCTGAAAGGCCTTCAGAGACCATTCTGTTTGGTGTGTTTTCTGTTTTCTAATAAGTGCTTACCTTAATAAGTACTTCAAGGTTAATTCTTCCATTAAAGGATCTGAGAAGCCCTCCAGATAAAAATGCTCTTTTAAATCTAGCAATATTCCAAATGCGATTGATTATGAAAACCTATTTTCTTCCACATAGCAGCTGCTCCCATCCTACAGAACTAGTGTTTCTTTGAATACTTTTTGAGAAATTCTGACTTGGCTCAATAACTTTATTTTGCATATGGGGAAACAGAGGCTCAAGTGGGCCTGAAGTCTCAATTTTACTGTCGTGAGAGTAGAAGCTAAAGGCAAATTTTGGAGTAGGATTCAGAACATTTGCTTAAAAGTATCTGCTATGTAAAATAAAGTATTTTTGCAATCTACAAGGTTGTAGGTTCCAAAGCAGTATGAGAGAATCTTGAGAAAAGGTTAGAAAGGTTTTTACTAAGTCAGTAGTAATTCAGATGAGTTGCTGAATCGCCTGAACACCAGACTAGACACTACTTTTGGGTGCTATTTTGTCACTGGTGATCAACCTTCACCATCGCTCAGAATCCTAGGGTAGCCCCGTCAATTGATTAGAGTTGGCTCCAATTTGTCATTGCTGATTTTGCAAGTTCTCATAGACTGCTCATTTTAGCATAATAGACTCTGATCACCTCTATTTTCCTTTAGATCCTATTACATAATTTTATATTTTTCTTTTTTCCTTTTTTTTTTTTTTTTTCGTTGAGACAGAGCCTCAAGTTATCACCCTGGCTAGGGTGCAATGGCGTCACAGCTCACAGCAACCTCCAGCTCCTGGGCTTAAGCAATTCTCTTGCCTCATCCTCCCAAGTAGCTGGGACTACAGACATCCGCCACAAAGCCCAGCTATTTTTTTGGTTGCAGTTGTCATTGTTTAGCAGGCCCAGGCCAGATTTGAACCTGCCAGCTCTGGTGTATGTGGCTGGCGCCTTAGCCACTTGAGCTGCAGGCCACCAACTTTATATTTTTCATATGGTGAGTCCTCACTTAACATCAGTAGGTTCCTGAAAACTGCGACTTTAAGCAAAACAATGTAAAACAAAACCAATTTTACACTAGTACCCTACCTTGATGTAAATAAGAGATAAATTCCTGTGGCATTTTTCTGGTCACAAAAGCATCACCAAACTTTTAGACCATGACCAAAACACTTCTAGTATTAAACATCAAAATAAATGTAAGCTATACATATATTTAAGAAAGATTAATAAAAAACAAGTAAAGTAATTAACCCAATTATTCCAATTTGAGGGACACAGGTGGCTGGAGCCCATCCTGGCAGCTTAGAGTACAGGGCAGGAACCAACCCTGGAGCGGACACCCTTCCATCCCAGTGCACACTCTCACACACACCCACACACATCCAGATGGGGCAATTTAGCATGACAATAAGCCTAATATGCACGTCTTTGGAACCTGTGAGGAAACCAGAGTCTCCAGAGAAAACCCATGCAGATGCGCAGAGAATACACAAACTCCATACAGACAGTACCCCTGGGTTGTGAATCAATTTTTTTCTCATCTAAGTGTTAATGAAATGATTTAATGATATTCAAAGACCTGCTGTATGTACTCTATATATAATTTTATAATATATTTGGTATATAATGTTATTTTTCCCTTCCTACTCCCATGACCTAATTCAAGTATCAATAGTTCCAATCAAAGGCAAGGCTTTTCCTAAACAAATCCACTGCTGGTCTTGAGAACTAAAATGAAGACAGGGCAAAAGATTTCTTTCTTGCATGGTATTTAGCCAGTGCAACTGGGAATTCTCCTTTCTGGCAGGCGGGAGCCTAGGAGATGTGCACCACCCTGCTGAAAAACAGATAGTGAATTGGGAGTCAGGAGTCCCCATCTCTACCACTTTGGTTAAGGTCACTGACCTCTCCAGGCCTCTTTCTCCATCAGTAAAATGGGAGTAAAGGCTGGGTGCCCATATCTCAGTGGTTAGGGCACTGGCCACATGCTGCAGGGCTCATGGGTTCAAACTGGCCCAGGCCTGCTAAATAAACAGAAAAAAAAAAATACCCGGGCACTGTGGCGGGTGCCTGTAGTCCCAGCTACTATGGAGGCTGATGCAAGAGAATTGCTTCAACCCTGGAGTTTGAGGTTGCTGTGAGGTTGACGTCATGGCACTCTACCGAGGGTGACAAAGTGATACTCTGTCTCAATTAAAAAAAAGGGGGGGGAGTAAAATCACCCTCCTCCAGCACTATAGTGAAGGTTATGAAAGGACTGAGCTGAGTAGATACACATCAGAATGATGCCACTGGGTGACGAGGAAGCCAGGAGGTTCATCTGCCCCCTGGTCCCTCACTGGTTAAGGGTCACACCTGAGGCATGAACTCCTAGGTGTCCAGCCTGCACTGTACAGAGGGACGTGCAGGAAGCTGTCAGCACACACTTGAATTCTCTGTAAGTAATTTCCAGGATGGGCCAAGGAGATGGGATTGGGGCACCGACCACACCGCCTAACGAACTGAGAGGGTGTGGACCAAGGGAGGGCACCTACATGTGTGTGGCTGCAGGGAAGCAGCAGTGCGAGCAAGAGGGCTGGGCCTGCACTGTGAAATGGGCCTGAGTCTTCCATGGCTTGGGCTTTAGAGAGGAGGAAGTCAAACATATGGGTCACCTTTCCACAGCCAGTCACCTGCCCTACTAGTTAGCACGAGTCCATCAGCATCCTGGAACCTGACCAACCAAACTGGCAACTCCTCCTCTAAGGGAAAGAACACAGAGGAGCTTGTCACGTGCCTGTGCAGGCCAAACGTCTCAGGTTCTCCTCCCCACACTCACCATGGCAGGGCAGTGCCCACCCCCAGAGAAGCCCAGGCCTCTCCCACAGCAAAGTCTTCCCTTATGGGCTGGCACTCCCACGTGCCGAGGCACTGGCCCTGCCAAAGTTCTCTCTCTCTGCCTCTCTCTCTCAATGCTGGTCAGGATGGTCCCTCTGGACAGCACTTTGACATCCCTGGTGTCACACCATTTAAGCCAATTTCCCAAAGGCAGGAGTGCTCAAAAGTCTCCTCATTCACTCCATAGACAAACTCTCTGTCTGACTCCACACTTCGGGAGAAGACTTCTCAGGGAAACATCTGGATGCCAAAGAAAGACGTCATATTCCCTGGTGCCCAGGGGTCACTGAAGCATGCCATCTTGAAGCTGTGGATGACCAAACCCCCAACACCGCTATTTTTTTTTTTTTTTTTGAGACAGAGTCTCACTTCGTTGTCCTTGGTAAGAGTGTCCTGGCATCACAGCTCAGAGCAACCTCCAACTCTTGGGCTTGAGTAATCTTCTTGCCTCAGCCTCCCAAGTAGCTGGAACTACAGGCGCCCACAACAACACCTGGCTATTTTTGGAGGTGGGGTCTCGCTCTTGCTCAGGCTGGTTTTGCACTTGTGAGCTCAGACAGTTCACCTGCTTCATTCAGCCTCCCAGGTGCTGGGATTACAGGCATGAGCCCCTGCACCCAGCCTTCTAACACCACTTCTTAAAGATGAGGACACTGAAGCCTAGTGATGCTAACTAAGGGGTGAAGTTCCCCCGGCTACTTAGGGTCACACACAGTCTCTATTTCACTTGATCTTAGCCAAAGATACAGAAGCAATACATGTCTCTTTTTCATGTCTTCTCATCATAAGCACAGCCCTGTCCCCATCCATGAATGCAGACCCCTCTACTGACATGGACTCCAGAAGAGAGTAACAGATGGAAAGTCACCTCAAATTATTCCTTGAGGGGGAATAGTCCTTGGTTGCCCCAGTATGTCCAACATAACTGGGCAGGCCAAAAAGAAAAAATACTTGGGTGCCCCACGACCTTTTGGAAGAAGGTTTGGGTTGAGGGTGAAGAGAGGAAGGAAAGATGACCTAGTTACTGAGTTCTACCAAAGAACTAATGCAGGGCATGAATGATCCCACGTAGAGCACTTAGTGGGAGTAAAACAGGCCTGCTCTACCATCAAGAGCTGACTCTGGCCTAGGATGACACTAAGATTTAAACCCAGTTGCATCTGGCTTCAGAACCTGCAGTTTCTACCAACATATTATCTGCCTAAATCACTAACTTACTGGGTCTCCTTAGATAGGTCACTTAACCTCTTCAAGGCTCATTTTTTCTCCACTCTTAGAGTGCAAAACTGTCACTTAGCAATTCCTAATGTTGTAAATCAGCTCTCACGCATAACCCCAGCATAGGCAGCACCTCAAAGTGAAGCTTTGATCTCAAGTGAAAAGGCAGGTAAGAGATTGAAAGTCTGATACTCCTCACTTTCCCCCCAGCTTCTCAAACCACCTGCCATCCCCACCAGAACTCATTACAGAACCCCGGGATTCTGGTGAGCACAAGTTCTGTACCCTGCTTCGTACAGAAGAGGAACAGAACTGAGGACCAGAAAGAACAAGGGACCGAATGGGATTACTCATCCGTGAGAGAGTGAGCAAAGATTAGAACACAAGACTTATGACAGCCAGAAAAGCTTTAAAAAAAAAAAAGACTGAGTCTGAATTTTAGCTGCAAAGTTTCCTGACTGCATGAGCCTGAGTAGATCACACAGCCTCTCTGGGCTTCAGCTTCCTCATCCACAAAAAATGTAGGTGTGTGTAAGAAGTCAATTAAAGGAGACAATACACATAAAACATTTGGCCCAGTGCGCAGTCACAGCAAGGGCTATCGTCCTTAGAGCCTTCCGGGACCCACTGAGATGTCGCTGCCTCCTGAAATGCTTTTCCCAAGCTGAGTTCTCCTGGAGCGCACTCAGGAAGGCATGGCCCACAGGGCAGGGAGGCGGTCATTGTCCAGCCCTGCCTCTCCTGTTCAGTGTGTCCCAGATGGTGTCCATGGGGGTGCTGGCCAGTGACGCGCTGGCAGAGCTTCCCTTCCTTACACAGTTCACCGAGCCACGCAGTGTCCAGGAGCCTCGAGCTGTACCCTGCTCTGCCAAGGAGGCAGGCTTCCTAGCCTGGCCCCGCGGAAGACAGGCCTGGGGAGCTGGTGGAGGGGGTAGGGGGGACGCGACCTGTGCCTCCACCTCCAGAGAAGGTGCAGAGGAGGCTCTGTCCAGCCTCCTCCCCAGATCCTGCAGCTCCCCCATACTCTCTCTGACAAGGAGAGGGAGGGACTTAGTCAAAAGCCAGTTCCCACCCCCACATTCTCTGAGTCCCTGCCTTCTCTAACCCTTTTTCTGAAAATGATAGCTCTTAGAAAACAAGCACAGAGCAGAGAAGAAATGACCACTTTGATGAATAAATGACAAGTCAGTTTCTTCATTTGGAAATGGAGATAATAATATTGACATCACAGAGTCATGGTGGGTACTTAATGATATATTGCAGGTGATAGGAAGGTAAACAGTAGCTGTTCCCCATGTCTGTATCACAGGTTTCAGAACCCAAGTCCAAATCCTGGATGTGCCTCTCTCTATGTGTGTGGCCTTAAACATGTCACTCAAGGCCTGCCTGCAGCCTCAGTTTCCTCGTGTATAAAATGGCAATAATATGCATGCCCTTCTCATGGTCTTGCTGAGATTAAATCAGGTAGTGCACACTTCCTTAACACAGCACCTGATACATAACAAAAGATCAGTAAGTAGAGGATATTATTATTATTAATTGCCACTAATATTATTGCCCAAGGTCACAGAGCCAGTCAGGATTGAAATAGGTGCTTCCCGACTTCCCACTTGGTACTTACCCGGCTACTCTTTGCCGCCTCTCACCCAATTAAAATTCCTGGCTCTGCCCTCTGAGAGCCACTGTTCCTAAAAAAGCACTCCATTTGTACCGCGAAGTCGCAAAATAAATTGTCACCAACTCCAGCGGTCAGATCCAAATTGCATAAAGAACATTTCTCTTCATTAGACAAAGTTGTCCAAGGATTCAAGATGTAGGGAGAAGGAAGATTGATTCAACAACCAGAGCCAGGAGCCAAGAGACTGGCTGGAACCAGGGCTCTGTGCCTTCCCTCTCACTGTGCGTATGTGAACCAGTCATGCCCCTTCCTGAGACTCCATTTCCTCCCCCGCAAAATCAGGGTGGTTGTGGGAATTAAATTAGATAAGGCATCTCACATATATTGAGTTTTCAATACATGGTATTATTATACTTCACAGCTTTCTTTGCTGAGTGAAGTATTTGTGGGGTTTGTCATTGTGGTCGTTTTGTTCGGACTTTTGCTCTTATTATATTCTTCACAAAAAGATGAAGAGTTTTTTATCCGCCTATGAGGAAGCATATATGCTAAATGCCATGTGGGATTCTGAATTAAATTCTGGAACAGAAAAAGGACATTAATAGAAAACCAGTAAGTCAGAATAAAGCCTGGAGTTTTGTCGACAGCAATGTACCAATGCAAATGTCTTGGTTTTGACAAAGGCACCTGAGTCGTATAAGTTGTTAACAGTAGGAAAAACCAGGCAAAGGATGTGTAGGGACTCTCTGCAACTTTTCTATAAATCTCAACCTATTCCAAAATAACAAGTTTATTTATTAAAAAAATAAAATGCATTTTATGCTTATGAAAATAACCTGTATGCCTATGTATGCATAGAATAGTTCTGGAGGGGTCTCCAAGGTATTGGTAATAGTGGTTGCCCCCTGGGAGGAAAACTAGGTGTCTGGGGGACAGAGAACAGAGGCAGGCAAGAGAGTGAGGGGCACTTCTCACTGCAGGGCTACACTTGGTTTTCATATACACATGTATTGCTTTTTGCTCAAAGAATGAGTAGAAGGCTGAGATGGCAGGGAGTAGTGGGTGGGTGTGCTCACATGTGTCTGTGTGTGTCTGTGTGTGCTCCCTGGTGACAGGGCATAGTTAAAACAAACCCAGTAGAAAGCAAAGGAGATGGAGCCTGCACAACCAGGCAGGGCTCAGGCTCCAGCATGCCCACACCCTAAGCTTCCCAGAGCTACATTCTGCCTGACCTGATCCATCTCTTCAAATGGAAAGAGATACAGCTGTCTGCGAGGATCTGAGGACCCCCGGTGCCTGCAGGACACAGCCAGTTCTTTGTGTACCAATCCTCTCCTAGACGCCTGTGTTGCTTAAGCTCATCTAATCCTCAGAGCAAACCCACAAGTTTGGAATTGCCATCCCCATGTTATGATTGAGAACATAGAAGCTCCAAGTGATAAAGCACTCCCTAAGTACCCACCCAAGATCCCACTGGTACTAAGTGGTGAAGGCAGGATTTGAGCGAAGGCTTCTGGAATCCAACCCAATGAGCCTCATAGCCTCACAGCTACTAGGCTGGAGGAAGCTACTGCCTCCTTCAGGGAGGAAGGTGGTGCAGTTATGGCCATGTTGGGTTTTGGAAACTGAGAGGGGCCAGTGAGCATCTCCCTTCCTGGGCTCCTAGAACTGCAATTCCCACCACAACCAACAGAGGGACGCAGCCAGAATTCTAACCACCAGTGTGATCCCGAGATGGTAGAAGTATGATTAACCCCAACACCAGCCTTCAAGCAAGCAAGGTATTACCCACCTCAGGTTCAAAGTGAGCCAATAACACAGATTTAATTTTTGAAAAATAAGCTTTATTATCACATAGCCAGAGGCAGTGTAATGCAGTAGAAGGAGCAAGGAGTTTGAAACCAAATTATAATTGTTTCAAATTCTAGGTTGTCATACTCCTTGGGCAGGTCACTTGCCCTTTTTGAACCTCAGTTTCCTCCTCTGTGAAATGGGATTAGTAATACCTGAAAATTCTAAATAATAATGGGCCAGGCACTAAGAGGGCTATAAACAAATAGTAGGCTATGATAATTATGATAAAATGGAGCTTTAGGTTTACAAAGACTCCAGTGGAAATACTAATTGCCATTAGTATTAATTTGTCACTTGAATACTAACTCTGTACCAGGTTCCAAGCTAAGCATTTTATATGCTTTAACAATTAGATCCTTGGAATAATCCTCTGAGTGGTATATAATTACGTATTACCCTTAAGAAGAATGAACCCAGAAGTAGTAAATTACTTGCCCAAAGTCACACAGAAAACCAGCTGCACAGACAGGACAAAAGCCTGTTTTCCGGCTCCCTGTCAGCTACACCTAACCATCATGTCAGCACTGTCTTATGGAGGAGGAACATTAACCCCCACTTCTGAATCCCCAAATTCAGTGATTAATAGAGGTTCTATGGAAGATATTTAAAATGCAGATGCCTGGGCCCCGCCTCCATAAATTCTGATTCTGGGAGGTCAGCAGTGCAGTTATGGGAATTTGCATATGGCAGATTGCATTTTCCAAACTGGCCACAGTGATAACTTTCATCCCACATGTACTTCTAGAATCTTGAGACATTCTCCATCAAGAGGTTGAGTTTATGAACCCTTGAAACTCAGTGGTCCCTTTTCACTACCTCAATTGATATATTATAGTATCACAGAGATATAGATCAGAAAAATGCAACATACTTCTCCCTTGTTCTCTTGGGACATTCACTCTTAGAACCCAGCCACCATGCTGTGAGGAAGCCCAAGCATCCTATGGAGGAACTTACATAGAAAAGAACCAAGGTCCTCAGCCCTGGCAGAATTCCCAACCAACAAGACACCAACCTGCCAGCCCTGTAAGTGAATCACCTCAAAAGTGGATTCTCCAGTTCCCAGTTGCGTTGTCCCAGCAAAGACATTCCTGCTGACCAAATTGAAGGCTCATTACCAAACTAGTTGTTATAAGCCTATATTTCAGTGTGTTACACAGCAATAGACAGTTGATACGCTGCATTTTAAACAGGTCTTGCCCGGCAGTTTTATCACAGCTAATCAGAAGTCAACCGCTTGGAATAGACTGCCCTTTGGCATCTTTGTGAATGTGGAAGGAACATTAGTTAACCATTTCTGTCCACTGCATTGCAGACTTCTGGTTTATAAGCACAAAAGCCACATTAGCAGAGAGACTTCAAAAGTCTCTTTTGCTGAGGGATGTCTTTATTACTTTGATTGTGATGATGATGTCATGGGCATATATCCAAGCCCAACAATTTGTATACATTAAATATGTGCAGTTATTTTTGTAAGCAATCTTACCCCAATAAAGCTTATTTTTAGAAAGGAATCCCTTCCTCTCCCATTGGGTTGATAAGTGACACCCAATCAACTTTGAGCATCCTATGCACCCACACATGTTTGCACCAACACCTTTCCTAAGAATACTGGGAGTGTTCCCCACCCTTGGGAAAGCAAATCCAATTTTCTCCCCTTATTTGCAGAAGTATTTGCTACCTAAGCAAGGAGCAGCCTTGCAAATTCTTGAGTAAATAACACAAGTCCAAGAACAATATTCCCAAGCTAGTAGCCACAAGGTGTAGAAATGATATATCTCTCAGTCTCACTCTCAGCCTCATCAAGATACTCATTCAATGGAAGGTGTGGCCCCTGCCACTCTTGGGAGAGCAGACAGCCAAAGATGAGACACAGAATGATGATTAAACATTAAACTAGGGCCAGACCACTTGAATTTGAAATCCGACGCTATGACTTAATAGCTGTGTGACTTTAGGCAAGTTGCTTAACCTTTCTGAACTTCCATTATGCAAAATGAAAATACTAACAGCTTTTTCATTGGGGTGCTAGTAAGGTAATGCAGCTATCTTATATAGGGAGGAACTTAGTATTTACTTAATAAATGGTAAAAATCACTGGTTTTTAATGTCATTGTTAAGAAGCTGCGCAAGTACAAAAGAGGCAGATCAGAGAGATGGAATATGCTCTAGGATAGAAATCTGGAGACCTGGATTCTTGGAATGCTTTTGCCACTCGCCTGCTTGGATACCTGAGGCAAGGCAGTTGACTTTTATTGTAAACTGAGGCAGAGGACTAAGAGATGCTAAACTCTGATTCGCTCTAGCTTTCCCCTTCTTTGGACTGCTAAAAGTGTCCTGTTGTCTAATATACCTTTTTAACATAAATGGCAGGGAAAAAAAATCCCAAAGGGGCTTAGACCAAAAATAGGAGAAATAGATGGCTCAGAGAAGCCAAACCTGGGACTGAACCATCATATCCCACAAAGAACAGCTGGAATCTGGGTCTCACTTTTCTCTCTCCCCATCTCTTACTCTCGCCTTCTGATAGCATCCACCCTCCTTCCTCAAACTGTCTTTCTCCATGATCAAGGAACATTCACAGCAAAGTTTCCTCTTTCACAGGACAGGTGGACATTGACCACCTTCCCTTCCCAACTTTAAAACTCCCAGGGCAGGGATTCATTGGCTTAGCGTAGACCAGTTGCCAACTCCTTGACCAATCAGCTATGGCTTTGGGGTGGGGTCATGCCAGAGCCCACATGGCCGCACTCCTGGGAAATATGCGCTATATACCTAGACAGGACTCCACAATATAACCTACAGAGAGCCCTATGTTTCCATCATTACCTTTCAAAGCGCTTCTACTATTATCCTCATATAATCCTTATAACAACAATACAATGAGAACAAAACTAACAGCATTAAATCCAATATAATGCAGAGGACACTTAGGTGCAGGGAAGTTGGGCACCATGGCCAGCACCCAGGTGCTCGAACTCTCCTTCCAGTGTTCCTTCCCAAAAAACACTATGTACTTGCCTGATGTGTTTCAGAATGCTCATGAACAAAGACCCCAGAGTGTAATAGTTGATACACACTATGTGGCCCCACCCCTGTAGCTATGGAGGCACCATGAGAAGGCATCTCCCTGGAGGGCTGCTCTCTGGGTCTACCTGCGAATAGCAAACTCTGTTAACAGTGGAAGAAAGAAAGCTCAGAGATGGCCCAGAGTAGCTCCAGGCTCCGACTCAGCAGTCCAGTCATTGTCACCATCAAGCTGTCGCCTCCCTCCAGGACACCCTGGGGTGTCGTGGGGAATCTGGTCCTCAGTTTTCACTGAGCAACCCCAAGGAAAGTCAGGAGTGGTGGCCCTACTTTGCTTCTTAGTTTGCAGCATCTCTTTCCATTCTTTCCTTATGGCATGGTGGTTAGGTGTGCAAGCTTGAGAGCGGACCTGCCCAGCTCTATGGCCTTGGCAAGTTGTTTCACTTGTGAGCTTCACTTTCAACATTCCTTACATCCTGGGTCTATTGTAAGAACTAAATGAGATAGTCAAAATAAAGTGCTTAGAACAGCTCCTGGCTTGGAACTGTGAGGAGGCCTCTTTATCATACTGTTTTTATACTATAAAAGCAATGCAGCCAAAAAGAGAGATGTTAGGACCCTCAGTGGAACAACTGACCTGGTCTATTCAACACGTCAATGTGATGGGCAAAGCGGTAGAGGTATGCTGTTTTAGATTTAAAGAGAATTGTAAAACATAACAACTAAGTGCAGTGTGTGGTCTGCGTTGGATCCTGGTTCAAACAAACTCTTGGTGGGAGAAAGGGAGAGCGGGAGGAAGGGAGGGAAAGAGAACATTTTGAAGGACAATTGATTGGGGAAATTTGAATATGGACTATGTATTAGATAATATTAAAAGATTATTCTTAATTCTGGCCAGGTACAGTGTTCATGCTTGTAATCCTAGCACTCTGGGAGACTGAGACAGAAAGAGTACTTACGGCCAAGAGTTTCAAGACCAGTCTAAGCAAGAACAAGACCCCATCTCTACAGAAAAAAAAATGGTAGACACAGCTATGATTTAATTTTTTTTTAAAAAAAGGTAGAAAAATTAGCACCGTGTGGGCACACACCTGTAGTCCCAGCTACTCAGGGGGCTGAGGCAGGAGAATTGCTTGAGCCCAGGAATTGGAGGTTGCAGTGAGCTATGATGACACCACTGTACTCTAGCCTGGGTGATACAGTGAGACCTTGTCTTAAAAAAAGAGAGAGAGAGAGATTATTCTTAATTTTGTCAGATGAAAGCATGATATTGCTATTAGGCGGATGAATATCCTTAAATTTTTTAGAGATGCATACTAAAATATTTAGGAACAAAATATCCTGATTTCAGCAACCTTGAAATATTTCACCCAAAAGAAAAGATGCCACAAATGTGACAAAAAGTAAGTAATCATTAAATCTAAGTGATGGTTTTATGAGTGTTCATAATACTAGTCTACTTTTGTGTATGTGGGGAAATTTTTATAGTTAACGAAACATGCTTATTGTGAAAAATCAAAAGCCACAGTAATTCTACCACCTAGTAGAAAATTAGTAATGTTTCGATGTATCTCCTTCTAATTTTTGTCTCTCATAACATCACTGCAATCACAAGACCTGTAAAGTCCTGAAATTTACTTTTTTAACTTATAAACAATTTTCCTCATTACTAAGAAATCTGTAGACATAATTTTTAATGGCTGCAGAATAGTCCTTTGAAGGGATAAAACGAAGAAGCCCTAAGTTCCCCTACCACAGAATTGCAATTATAATTAAAATAATGAGGATGATGAATCTGATGGTGATGAGTAATATCTACTGAGCACTTAGTACTTGCCTGGGACTGTAACATACATCATCTCCTTTAATCTTTGCAGCCTGTGAAGTAGTTACTAATTATCAGAAGAAGAAACTGACACGAAGAGAAGGGAAGTGACACATTCAGGGTGACACAGCTAGGACGCTATACTCAGGTGCAAATGTAAGCCCAGGCCTTTATTTTCATTTATTTATGCATTCACCCAACATTGCTAGGGGACCCGCCCTGGGTCAGATGCTGGACTGGGTTGTAGCCCATACCTGCAAATTTGGGCTGCTGCAGGATACCTGATGATTTTAAATTATCAGACTGGAGATTGCAAAGCAGTGATTCCTGGGGTCTGAGTCTACAATGCCTGCACTTTTTTTTTTTTTTTTATAATGAAGAATATTTATATATATATATATATATATTTTTTTTTTTTTCGTAGAGACAGAGTCACACCTTATCGCCCTCAGTAGAGTGTCGTGGCGTCACACAGTTCACAGCAACCTCTAAATCCTTGGGCTTAGGCGATTCTCTTGACTCAGCCTCCCAAGTAGCCGGGACTACAGGCGCCCGCCACAACACCCGGCTATTTTTTTGTTGTTATTGTTGCAGTTCGGCCGGGGCTGGGTTTGAACCCGCCACCCTCGGCATATGGGGCCGGCGCCCTACCTGCTGAGCCACAGGCGCCTTTTTCTCCTCATCGGATGATAAAGCCCAGTCTCAAACTTCTAGTAATGACTCTTCCTGCCCAGGGGGAGAAAAGCAACCCTGGCAGCCAGAGAAAGGGTGGAGATGAGGAATGATTTGTTATTGATAATTAATGACACCAGAAACCTTTTAATATTCATAGTATTTATTCTTAGCCCTGTCTGGTGCTAACAGTTTGTTGTTAATGAGACTGGGAGCACTTTTAAATCAACTTAATTGACATTTTTATGGTGTTTAGCAGGTCTTAAACACGGGATTTTCATCTGGGAGCTGAATAAGAGTTATGGGAAGCTATGAGGCCCAACAGAGCCCAGTGCAAAGGGGAAGGTCCCTGAGGAGCAGCCAGAGGAGGGAGTAACCTACTGGAACCAACTGGATCTGGGAATCTTGTACCCTGTCTCCTTTCCAGGTCCTCCACTCCATTTTCATCACAAATGCACTGCCAGGAGGTTCCACTTACACTCTGTAGTCTTGGGCCTGCGAATTTACCATTCAGTGCCTCAGTTTCCCCATCTGCAAGGTGGAGATATTAGCTCCTTCCTTATAAGGCTGTTTTGAGGACAAAATCAGTTAATTTATGCAAAGGACTTACAACAGCACTTGGGTGTTTCACTACTATTAGTATTGTTGTTTTTCATAAATGTAACTTTACAAGGTTTCAAAGTTGATTTTAACACTATTTTCCAAATATTATGAATTACCCCCTGCAAGAAGATTTTATGTGTCTACCCTACTGAACTCAAACAGGAACCATGCAGATTGCTCTGGCCATTACTATGCAGGTGGAACTGACACGTGTCACGTCCCAGAATATTTAAAAGCCCACACATTTTTCACTATGTCTTTTTTTTCCCATCTGCCATGAGACTGGCAATGTTCCACTTAGAGGTTCTTCCATCTGCCAGGTCCCAGAGTGAAGATGACATGGAGCTCAGCCATTGCCAGCCCACAGTGGACATGCAACGTGAGGAAGAAACAAACATTTGCTGTCAGAGACCACTGACTTTTGGGGGCCGTTTGTTACAGCAGCAAAACCTAGCCTATTGTAACTGAAATGCTATCTTGCCTTAACACACTCTCAGTCCAAACAGATAAGGATTGTGATAGCAGAGAGCAAAGGAGCTGCAGAGATCCCACAGACCAACACAAGACCTGATCTATCCGGGAAAGACTGGATGGAAAAGTTTTGAGGATCTTCCTTTCCATTCAAGCTGGAATGAGATATACCATGATAGCATGATCCCTAACATCTATTTATTGTTTACTCTGCTCGAGGTGGGCTACAGGTATTACCTCATTTAATCCTCAGAACAGCCCTGTGTAGTAGTTATGATAATGTGATCATTGTTTTTATTTTTTAAATGGGGGCAATGAAGCTTTTGAGGTTTAAGTAACTCACTGCATGTCCCAAGTGAAATGATTTGGACCCAGGCAGGGCCCGCCTACTTTCTACCACCTTACACTGTCTCCGGCTAGGTCCTCACCATCCACCTGCATCTGAATCATTTAGTGGAAGAAAAGGGGAATGGGAATATTATGATGAAGATTAACAGGCCCACCCCCAGATATTCCATCATAGGGAAAATTATCCAATGTCCCCCATGAGCTCTGCCCCCAGTGTTATACCTTAGTGTAATTTCTTTCCCTTGAGTGCAGTTAGGATTGGGTCTTGCTTCTAATCAACAGGAGATGCAGAAGTGATGGGAGGGACATCACACTTTTAATTACATTTCATTGCATAAGACTCAGTCTTGGCATACTTGACAGAGTATCTTGCCAACCCTGAAGAAGCAAACATTTGTGTCTATGGAGGAAGTGGTATGGCAGGCAATGACAGTGTGTCTTCAAAACCCAAAGGTGGCCTTGCACTTAGAGCTGGTAAGAAATCAGGGTTCTCCATCATGCAGCTACAAGCAAATGAATTCTGCCAACAACTAAATGAATGTGGAAATAGGTTCTTCCCTAGTCTGACCTCCAGATGAGAACACAGCCCATCTAATGCTCTAATTGCAACCTTGTGAGACCCTGCGCAGAAGACCCAGTGAAGCTATGCTTGGACTCCTGACCCACAGAAACTGATGTAATAAATGCATGTTGTTTGAAACTGCCACATTTGTGGTGATTTGTTTTGAAGCAACAGAAACTAACACACCTACTCAACCCCAATCTCTAGGAATGGGACCCAGGACAGAAAAATTTTAATGAGATGCCTCATTCCTACATGCACTAAAATTTGGGAAATATCAATGTAATGGTTAAAATCATGCCACCTTTAATCAATATGGCCTGGAATAAGTTACCTAATCTGTGTGAGCCTCAATTTCTTAATCTAAAAAATGGGGATAACAGTACATAGCTTAATGCAAGTAATAACACAAAGCACTGTACCTGGAGTATAAGAAGGGTTCAGAAAACAGTAACCATGAGTATGGATCTCAAAGGGTGAGGAGGAGAGAGAAAGGTGAGGGAGGAAGAAACAGGTATTCCAAACAGAGGCAACAGCCCTGGAAGCATGAAAGATCTTGGGCCATGAATGATGGAAAGGAAGTTTTGATGGCTTCCAGCCAAAGACCTCTAGAACATGCCTGGGGTTAAATGAAATTGGGCTTACTGCCTTGTTGCAACGAGGGAAATACATACCATGTGGGGCATCTCCATAGGAACATGTTAGGAAGGACTTATAGAATTTGGGCTCATGTTAGGTAATTTGGAGGAGGATTTAAGAAAGTGGGACTTTGCTCCAGGAAAGTTCTCTGGAGCTATCAGGAAGCAAGAGATCCGCCTATAATTGTGTATTTTAATAAATGTTACCTGGAAAGTAAGGAAGTAAAGCTAAAGCTATAATTGATGGAGAAGCAGCTGTCACTCATATGAGCCAGGAGGGAAGTTATTTGGTCACTTTTGTGGTTTGGACAATCTTTGTGTTTCATCTGTATTATGACATGATTGTGGAGCAGCCTTGTTTTGTCTTGAACCATCACTGTCACAGAGTCCCCTTGCCCTTCTCTCTTCTCCACTCTATCCTTGCCTGTGAAAATCCCAACTGTCCTTTAGGGTTTATCTCAGAACGTCTCCTTCCATGAAGCCTTCTAGATTCACCCTGACCCCTACGGGGACTACTCCCCCAAAAACCTTCCCTCAGAACCACATTGTGCCTCATGGTAATATAAGGGTCTGATGATCATGATACTGGTTGAGTATCAAAGACAGAGTCCAACAAGAAGAGTGAGAGGGTGGAACAGGTTAGAAGGGCTAGAGGACATTGTTCCCTAATGACTACGAAGAGACTTGACCACAGTGGGAAGCCCCAGGCCCTCAACCAGAAGAACCTACCCACCAGGGATCAAGGTCTGAGGTGAGCTGGATTGAGCTGGATTGAGGAGCAACCCACCTGTGGACCCCATGAGTTGGAAGATATGACTACCTGAATGGAAAGAAGGCTTGTTTGTACATTCTTCTGGGCTACTGATCCATTCGTCATAAAAACAGCTATGGACTCATGTGGGTACAAATCGTTGAACTAATGATAGACTGGAATCCTGGTGGTTTCAGGATTGAGTTCCTGGCAGCTTTGGACAAGCTGGAGACCTGTGGCAGTGGCTACCTGGCCAGAGAAGCTCAAGTAATGCTCCTGAAAGTTGAGACATTTGTGTGAGGACTGGGACTCCCCTAAAATCCTTTTAACAAACTCCTCTTCTGTTTAATTAGCCCAAGTTGTCTTCTGTTAAGAATCCTAATAAGTATGCCCACAATCCACCTACTCAGAATGATCATTGTTAACTCCAAGGTGTTCAAATTTCCAAATCTTTTTCTAGTCTTACATGAATTAATACTTTTTCACAAAAATGGAATCACGGTTTACATAATGTTGTGTAACCTACCACAATTTATTTGAGCAATTCACCAATTGTTTGAAGTACTAAACCCTTTCCAACTAATCCTCTATTTTTTAACAATGTGATTGTTCCAACTAATCCTTGATTGTTTCCAGAGTTGGCACAGAGTAGACCTTTTTAACTGATAATGAATTACAAAGGCAGCTCTGCCCCACCCTCCAATTCTTTAAGGCAAACAAAATATTAATGGCTCAGTACCAGTTTTTGAGTGCTTACAGCATGGCACCGTTCTAAATTCTCTCTTTAAATTATTATGATAAAAACACATAACAAAATGTACTGTCTTAGTCATGTTTAAGTGTATGGTACAGTAGTGTTAACTATGTGCACGTTGTCACGTAGGTCATATGCACAATCTCTTGAAAGTTTTCTCCTGGCAAAACTGAAACTCTATATCCACTGAGCTCCCATTTCCTCCTCTCCCCAACCCCTGACGCCATCATTCTCCTTTCTGTTTCTATGACCTTCACTTCATTAGATACCTCATGTAAATAGAATCATGCAGTATTTGTGTTTTTGTCACTGGTCTATTTCATTTATCGTAATGTCCCTTAAGGTTCAACCCTGTTGTGATATACACAGGATTTGCTTCCTTTTTAAGGCTGGATAATATTCCACAGTATGTACATAACTACATTTTCTTTATCCATTCATCTTGCAATGGACATTTAGGTTGGTCCCACCTCTTGGCTACTGTGAATAATGCTGCAGTGAACATGGGTGTGGAAATATTCCTTTGCAAACTATTTCCAGTTCTTTGGGATATATAGCCTCTGACTTACAATGGTTCAATTCACAATTGTTTGGTTTTATGATGGTGCAAAAGCAGTACAAATTCGGTAAAAACTATACTTTGAGTACCCATACAACCATTCTGATTTTCACTTTTAGTACAGTAGTCTACAAGTTACACTTAATGGTCAACACTTTAGGACAGTGCCTGTGGCTCAACGGGGAGAGCGCCAGCCACATATACCGAGGATGGCAGGTTCAAACCCAGCCCCAGCCAGCTAAAACAACAGTGAGAACTGCAACAAAAAATAGCTGGGCATTGTGGCAGGTGCCTATAGTCCCAGCTACTTGGGAGGCTAAGGCAAGAGATCGCTTAAGCCCAAGAATTGGAGGTTGCTGTGAGCTGTGACATGGTGCCACAGCACTCTACCCAGGGTGACTGAGTGAGATTCTGTCTCAAAAAAAAAAAAAAAGAATGCTCAACACTTTATTATAAAATAGGTTTGTGTTAGATTATTTTACCCAGCTATAGGCTTTTGTAAGTGCTCTAAGCATGTTTAAGTTAGACTGGGCTAAGCTATGATTTTCAGTAGGTTAGGTATATTAAATGCATTTGCAACCTACAATATTTTCAACTTACAATGGGTTTATTGGAACATGGCCCCAGTGTAAGTTGAGGAGAATGTGTATACACAGAAGGGGGATTGTTGGCTCATATGGTAATTCTAGTCTTATTTTTCTGAAAGACCACCTTTGTTTTCCATTGCATCATTTTACAGTCTCACCAACAGTACACATGGGTTCCAGTTTCTCCATATCCTCGTCAACACTTGCTATTTTCTGTTTTTTTGATAATAGCTATCGTAATGGGTATGAAGTGACAGCTCATTGTGGTTTTGATTTTCATTTCTCTGATGGTAATGATGTTGAACATCTTCTCATAAGCTTGTTGGCTATTTGCATATCTCTTTTGGGAAAATATCTATTTAAGTCCTTTGGCCATTTTTTTTTTTTTTTTGAGACAGAGTCTCACTTTGTCATTGTGGGTAGGGTGCCATGGTGTCATAGCTCAGAGAAACCTCAAACTCTTGGACTTGAGCAATCCTCTCGCTTCAGCCTCTCAAATACTGGGACTACAGGTGCCCACCACTATACCAGGATGGTTTTTCTATTTTTTAGTAGAGTTGGGGGGGTCTCACTCTTGCTTAAGCTTGTCTTAAACTCCTGAGCTCAAGCAGTCCACCTACCTTAGCCTCCCAAAGTGCTAGGATTACAGGCATGAGGTGCTGTGCTCAACCCCTTTGGCCATTTTTTAACTGAGTTATTTGTTTTTTGATGTCAACTTGTGTGAGTTCCTTATATATTCTGGATATTAACCCCTTATCAGATATATGGTTTGCAAACATTTTCTCCCATTCCATAGATTTCCTTTTCATGCTGTTGACTATTCCCTTTGTTCTGTCCGATTTTTTAACTTGTTCTATTTTATTTAATCCTCACCAATTCCAGTGTAATGGATGGACTCATATAGGGAAGGTGAGACATAGGAATCAAACCTGTCTGTATTGTCTAACAAAAATCTCTCGCCTCTTGGCAGACACCTGCAGTCCCAACTACTTGGGAGGCTGAGGCAAGAGAAACACTTAAGCCCAAGAGTTTGAGGTTGCTGTGAGCTGTGAAGCCACAGCACTCTAGTGAGATGCTGTCTCAAAAAAAAGAAAAAGAAACAAAAAACCTCTTGCCTCTCTGGAGCCAAGACAATCCACATCTCTTATGGATGCGTAAGAATATCCACATAGGTACAAGTCTTAGGCAGCCCTGAATCCTCCAGTGTTTGTCTCAAATACCTGATAAGGTCTGACTCTATTTTCCTCTAAATTCCTGAAAATCTTTCTTCACCCTCCCCTTCTCCTCTTCAGGACCTCCAGGAATAGCTGATATTAGTTATATGTGCCACTTCTACCTTCTCTAAAACCTAATCCTAATAAATCATTCTCTTTTCTCTGGTGGATCTGGACTGATCCTTAGAATCTTTCTTGATTCTGTGATACTGTGATACTCCAAGCAGCTTCTATCAATCTGCCGGAGTTAACACGTGAGATGAAATATCTTTGCCATCCCTACTCTAGATTATGCCTTTCTCCAGAGCAGAAACTGTACATTATTCATCTCTTTAATGCAAATTTAAAAAATAATTACAGCAGTGACAACTAACATTTTGCATACCTTTAACATGCTTCAGGCACCATGCTTAGCAGTTTACATATATAAACTGTACCCCTTTACTGTACAAGGGAGATAGTTATAATACCCATTTCTCAGAATAGGAAAGTAAGGCACAGAATACTTAAACAATCCATGGAAAATTGTTGTGCTGTAAATAGTGGAGGCAAGATTGCAACCTATGGAGCTTGGCTGATGAAACACACTGTTAGTCACCATGTCCTGTCATCCCTGCCCTCGGCCCCCCAGCTGTGTCCCCAGGCTCCACACGGTGCTTGGCATGCAGCAAGTACATAATCAGCATTTCATAAATGAATGAATTGGCTCAAGGCCTGGCCCAAGGGTGGAAGGGCAAGGTAGGACCCAGCCGCTCCAGATTCACAGGAGGTGGAGCTGTGGGAGACTGCTTCTGACTCAGCTCCAGCTCCCAAACCAGGCAGGAAGAGCTGTCTCCCCGCTTCTCAGCCTGAGAATCAAACCTTAACATTATAATTATCTCGCTTGCCCCACCCACGGCCCTGCTTGTCAGGGAAGCCACCGTGCACAGGCCTGGGGGCTCCAGAGGGAGGGGGCGGTTGGGGGCTGGCAGAAGGGGGCCCTGGGGGTTCTCTTAGTCAGAGAGCTGAAGAAACAGAGGCAAGAGGCTGCGGATATGGAGTGGGGGAGGAAAGCAACAGAGGGAAGGAACCGCAGTCCACACAAGTCCTCCAGGCACCCTCAGAGCTGATACCGGAGCTGGAGTGAAGGCTTGGTGGGGCATGCACAGCAGAGAGCTGCCATTCAATGCTCTGTCTCCAAAAAGTGGCAGGGTCTTAGACTGTTCATTTCTTCACTCAGGGCCTCCATTTCCCCATCCTAAAAGCGACAGAGAAGTTTGGTTATCTCAGAGGACCTTTGCGCCAAATGGTCTCTAACAAGCACATTTCTTGTCCTAAAGGGAACAAGTTTGCATGGCCCTGGATACGCTCCTCTCCCTCCCCTCGGTTTAGGGGGAGGGGGCTTTGGTGCAGACTTTCCTCTGCCTTCAGTATCATTTTTTTTTCACCAAAGGTGGCTTATGTCAAAGCTACCTGTGAACATTACCCATTTCTCAGTCATTATCCCCCACCACCAGCAGGTACACACAGGGAGACCATAACATCTGACCCCATACGTTGTTTGGTCATGTATTTTAATATTAAGAAACCATTTTTCATGTATACTAACCTCCATCTCCAAACTCTATGCTCCCCTACGGGCAGCATCCTGTAACCACTGCAGGGGAACCCAGTGGGCTTTGCAATCAAATAGACAGAATTCTGAGCCAGGTTCTCACTCTTCCCACCTGTGTGGCTTAAATAAATCACTTTGCTGTTTCCTCATCTGTCCCATGGAGCTGGAACAGGTAAAGCGGTGACAAGCATATAGTAGCTATTCACGGTGCAGTAATACCGGTACTTCAATTATCATTTTTCTACGTGCTAGGAGTTATCTCCTACTCAGGACCAATCAGTTAAGCAAAGGGGCCCCAAACAACAACCTCTAGTGAAGTTACTAGAAGAAACCAGAAGTGGCACCGTAAGCTTCTGCATACCAGGCAGGTTACAAAGAGGTGAATGCTCACGAGCTCAAGGAGGGGAGCCATGGTGTGGATAAGACTGAGCCCTGTTCTACATCATGCTAGAAAATACCATACTCTGTGAGACTCAGTCTCCTTATCTGCATGATGGGCATGTTAGAGAACCCAGTACAAGGAGTTGTCAGAATTTTTTTTTTTTTTTTTTGAGACAGAGTCTCACTATGTCGCCCTTGGTAGAGTGCTGTGGTGTTAAAACTCATAGCAACCTCCAACTCTCGGGCTTAAACGATTCTCTTGCCTCAGCCTCCCAAGTAGCTGGGACCACAGGCGCCCGCCACAACACCTGGCTATTTTTGTTGCAGTTGTCATTGTTGCTTAGCTGGCCCCAGCCAGGATCGAACCTGTCACCCTTGGTGTATGTGGCTGGCGCCATAACCACTGTGCTACGGGTGCCAAGCCAGTTGTCAGAATTAAAAGAGATGAGGTAAGCACAGCCTCATTCACAGTAAACAACTAACGTCAGCTGTAGCTGTCATTAAGTGGAGACTTTGACATCTGGGCTGCCTGATTGGGCAAATAATCTAGCCCTGTTCAGGGCTCTCAGGCCATGTAAGTGGATTAAGACACAGTGAGGATGGAAGCAAGAGAAGAAGAAAAAAAAAAAAAAATCAGGGAGGCTCAGCGGCTAAGGCGCCAGCCACATACACCAGAGCTGGCGGGTTCAAATCCGGCCCCAGCCCTGCCAAACAATGACAACTACAACCAAAAATAGCCGGGTGTTGTGACGGGCGCCTGTAGTCCCAGCTACTTGGGAGGCTGAGGCAGGAGAATCGCTTGAGCCTAGGAGTTGGAGGTTGCTGTGAGCTGTGATGTGACATCACTCTACCTAGGGTGACAGCTTGAGGCTCTGTCTACAAAAAAAAAAAAAAAAAATCAGGGAAGGAGAGAGGTCTTCTGAGAGCATCAGTCTAGCCCCACAAGGAATCTGGCGGAGTCAGGCTGCCATTTGTAGCTTTTCCGGCATTTCCTTGGAACCATGCGGTCCAAGCTACTTGGGAGGCTGAGGCAAGAGAATCGTTTAAGCCCGAGAGTTGGAGGTTGCTATGAGTTTTAACATCAAAATGCTGCTCTGCATTTCCCATTAGGCTGGAGACAAACGGAAACGGGAAGAAACTGCAGCCAGCGAGTGAGGCTGACATAGAATAAGGAGGAAGCTTCTGACTGCAACAGAGGTCGTGAAGTTGCAGGGATGGGCATCCTCATTTCTGAAGTGAATCCCTCATCCACTCTCACTTCCCGCCATCTGCCAGCTGTGGTCGCAGCTATGCGTCTGGTCTCTGCACACCTGACACGGCTCCTCTTCAGGCTTCCACGTCTCTCCATGTTTCGGATCAGAGTTTTTTCCAGAACTACAGAATCTCACTGTGCTGGGTCTCCACTCACAAGGCAGCCTGAGATTGCAGAGTTACGCCCTGGGCAGCCTTCAACTACCGGGGCATAAACGCTCAGGCTGCCCTCCCCTGGGGAACAATCCTGAAGCTTATTCTACAGCTCCTCAGGGTCCCCAGAGGCACTAAGATCCAGTTGCTAAGGGACGCTCCTTTTTTTTTTTTTTTTTGTAGAGACAGAGTCTCACTTTATGGCCCTTGGTAGAGTGCCATGGCCTCACACAGCTCACAGCAACCTCCAACTCCTGGGCTTAAGTGATTCTCTTGCCTCAGCCTCCCAAATAGCTGGGACTACAGGCGCCCGCCACAACGCCCGGCTACTTTTTGGTTGCAGTTTGGCCGGGGCCGGGTTTGAACCCGCCACCCTCGGTATATGGGGCTGGCACCTTACCGACTGAGCCACAGGCACTGCCCCCAGGACACTCCTTTTATAAGCCTCTTTCCCTTCTGAGAGTAAGTCTACCTGTTTTCTCATCCTTCTTCCTGGGGTCCCCTCCCAAATAAATCACCTGCACCCACATCCTTGTCCCAGGCTTCAATTTCAGAGGAATTCAGACCAGGGCATAAGCCTAGCAGCACCACCCTGGTGCCCGTCTGGATGCCCTCACGGGCCCTTTCCCCAGGCCGACTGGGGCTTGCCTCTCCTGTTCCACCTGACATCTGGTACCCAAAGCTGCATGGCAGACACATCCCATCCCATTTCCACGGTGCATCTGTGAACGTCCCCCACTCGATTCCAAGATACTTGTAGACTACAACGGTCTCCTCACCCCAGGGTCAGGTAGCCCAGGGCATCCCTTACTTATTTTGCAGCTGTGATTCTTTTCAACATTTGTGGACTCCAATGACTTCACCATTGACATTTTGCATTTCAAATGCAAAAAAGGTAATATTATATAATCCTGAGTAGAAAAAACACTGAGTTAAGAGTTAAGATACCAAGATTCTTAAACATTACCTGTAGGTTCAATAAAGGAATTGTTGCATGACTAATGACATAGTCACTCAGACTACTCTGCAACCATTTATAATTTTAAAGTATTTTATTGTAATAATGATTTTTTGCTGAGCTTTTAGCTTTTGCTGTCTTACACCACACACTGGGCTAAAAGCTTTTACATGCATTATCTCATTTAATCACCATAATAACCCTGTAATGTAAGTACTGGTATTACAATTATCATCACCACAATCATCATTATTATTATTCTACAAATGAGGAAATTGAGTCTTTATAAGATCATCAACTCATGCTTATAATGCAGTGTTAAGGTAAAGAACAGTGGTTACGGCACCAGCCACATACACATTGGTTCAAACCAGGCCCCGGCCAGCTAACCAACAATGACAACTACAACAAAAAATAGCCAGGTGTTGTGACGGGCTCCTGTAGTCCCAGCTACTTGTGAGGCTGAGGCAAGAGAATCACTTGAACCCAAGAGTTTGAGGTTGGTTGCTTTGAGCTATAACGCCACGGCACTTCACCGAGGGTGACATAATGAGACTCTGTCTCAAAAAAAAAGGTAAAGAACAGGATATAAAATGGCTTACTCAATATATTTCAGTTATAGGTATGTTTAAATATATATGTGGGGAAAAGGTTAAAAGATAATGAATTGCTGGACGTGGCGACATGCACCTGTAGTCCCAGCTACTCTGGTGGCTGAGACCAGAGGATTGCTTGAGTCCAGGAGTTCTGGGCTGTAGTGTGCTATGTCAATCGGGTGTCCACACTAAGTTCGGCATCAATATGGTGGCCTCCCGGGAAAGGGGGGCCACCAGGTTGCCTAAGGAGGGGTGAACCAGCCCAGGTCAGAAACGGAGCAGGTCAAAGCGCCCATGCTGATCAGTAGTGAGAGCGTGCCTGTGAATAGCCACTGCACTCCAGCCTGGGCAACATAGCGAGACCCGGTCTCTACAAAAAAAATAAAATAAAATAAAATAAAAAATAAAAATAATGAATTATAATAAAGTGTGGACCATTCTGTCTCTGGGTAATGGGATTAGAGGTCATGTTATTTTCTTAGACTCTAACTTGCTCAGTGATTATTTGCTCAGTGAAGGCTATTTGCACCTTCAGTTCGGGCCTCTGCTGCTCTGAAATGCAGACTGGGCCCTCACAGGTCCACCTTCTCCTCCCTAAGAAGCAGGTGCCAGAGCCTGTGAGTCCTCAGGATGCTACAATTTTTGTATGAAGAGAGGAAACTGCCAGGAACAAGAGCCCAAGGTCAAGAGAGGCTGCAGCAATTATACTGGGTCAGAAAACTGAAGGGACTCACAAGACTCCAAAAAGGTAAAATTCCTAAAAGGTTTTATTACAAGCAAAGGATACAGCTCAATAAAAGAAAGGAAACTGGAGGCAGCTTTTAATGGACAACGTCCATTAAAAGTTGCTAAGGCCCCGCGCAGCCACCTGGGGCACACTTGGGCTCTGGACGGTGAACCACCTAGATTCATGTGGGGGATCCGGGCCTCGGGGATGCCAAGGCATAAGTTCAATGAGACATTTGTTCTCTGGTCACATAGCCAAAACCAAAGGGGAGTAAACAGGCATAATAACTGAAACCAGGTGCAGACAATCCATCTATGTTTTTCCAATAAACTATGTAGCAAGTTGGCACAGGGCACCTCCAGGCAGTTTTGGACTTCACACAGCAGGTTATAGATACCTGATTAATACATCCCATTCTTTCTTGGCCAAGGCCATTGTTCCAGCATCTCTGGAGATAGCACAGAGTTACCCAGACTAGCTGCAGGTCTGGCTTGTTTTTAGAGAGGCTAACGATGAAGATCAGCCTTTCTGGGGCCCTGGAGTCACAACCACCTGTGCTCCACAGGAAGCCCTAGAATCCTGGAGTCATAGATTGCCCACCAGCTGTGCAAGAGGTCTCCTGGCCACAGAAGTTCTTGATATGTTCTCCCAGGGCCTGAGCCCAGACTGGCATGTCTCATTCGATAGCCACTGATGCTCTGAGATGGGGGAGTGATGAAGGTGAGGATGGCTCTTCTCAGCTCCCTCCCTCCAGAGCCCTGTCCCACCCCCACCTCCATTCATGCCCTCTACTGACACCTCCATAGCCTGGGAGAGTAGAGAAAGCTTGGAAAGCAGGGAGAACCTGATTCCATCTTCATTCAATAACTATGTCCCACATGCCAGGACCTTTCTGGATGCTCTCAAGCTCATGGAAGTAGGCAGAGGCTGTCCCTGTTCACATGGAGTTCACAGACTCGTGGGAAACAGATGATCAACAGACATTCAAATAAATACACAGCACCAGATTGGCACAAGGGAAAAGAAACAAGTTGCAAGAGAGAATAAAGGGGGTTGGAACTTGCAAGGATCTAAAGCCAAGTGGGAGTGACACTGTCTAAGGGACTGACATATAAGCTGAGCCATGGAGGATGGTAGGAGGGACACAGAAGGCAAAGTGAAGGGTAACCCAGTGCAAGCCCATGAGGAGGGAATGGTTGGCAAGTTAGACAAGTGATCAGTGTGGCTGGAAGATGGCAGGCGTGGGAAAGAGGTGTGGCCAAAGCAGTTGGGATGACAGGACAGCACCGTGCAGGGCCCTGCAGCCACAGCAGGGATTCGGATCTTACTCCAACGATGATGTCATGAATGGGCTTCTCCAAAAGCAGAACGTGAGACAAGGATTTGGGTGCAGGTGGTTCATTTAAGAGGTAATTTCAGGAAGCAGGAGCCAAGGAAAGGAAAGATTTAGGAGAGAGAACCATATATATGTTCATCGTCAAGGTCCTCACTGAGAACAACAGAAGCTCAAGGCTCCAGAGACCTCCTGGGAAGTGTGCAGGAAGCCTTCCAGGGTTTTCTGTTGAACAAGGGAGAGCAGCACACCCATCTGCGGCTCCTTTCCCCAGGTTGATGTTTCCCTGGGCTGTTAGCTCGACACTGCTGGGCTGCACTTTTGCATAGGCTGAGCAGGTTCCAGCAACATCCGAGAAGCCCCCAGCGCAGAAAGCAGAATGACTCCAGACACACTCTAGAGGTGGACTGCTACAAGCAAGACGTGAGTCATTCACAGAAGGATCGTGGGGTTAAGACATGATACAAGCACAGGACGCCTCTGCCACCGCTGAGTCTTTAGCTGGGAGAGGCCATCTGATTGCAAGTTAGGTAACATCTGACTAGCTGTGCACACAAAGGGAACAAGAAGAATCGTGCGTGTACGAAGCACCTACTCTGTGCACCAATACTAGGAGCTGTCTGTACAGTATTAAGCGATTCCTCACTGTAGGAGTGATCCTCCTACTCTGTCGAGATTGGGAGTTTCAGGTGGTTCTGGCTGATAAACTTCCCCAGGTGTGATTTCTCCCCTTCCATGTGATCAGTGCCAAAAATGAATCTTAAACCTCATCTGACTCTCCAGTAGCTTATGCTAATGGCACTCTTACAAGGGTGATAGTGGCGTCTGTGATCCCAGCACTACAGGAGGTTGAGGCAGGGGGATTGCCTGAGCAAAAGTGAGACCCCATTTCTAAAAATAGCCAAGCATTGTGGTGGGCACCTGTAGTCCCAGCTATTTGGGAGACTGAGGCAAGAGGCTCGCTTGAGCCCAAGAGTTTGAGGTTGCTGTGAGCTAGGACAACCCAGCACTCTACTCAGGGTGACAAAGTGAGACTCTGTCTCGAAAAACAACAATAACAACAAAAAAAAAGGTGAGCAGCCCAGAGCCATGGGCCAGACAGTCAGAGGGTCAGAAGACCGACTGACCAGGAGAATATCCATCCAGAGACCATCACCAAAGTTTGGGGAACCCTCCTCTCTTTCCTGTGTCTGTGTACTTACTGTCTGAGTCCATTACCAGGTGTTTTTCTCATCATGGAGTTTCAGCTATTCTTGTGAGGGTCAACTTTATTTTAAAACTCATGAAATTTATGTATGTGCTGATGTCACTTTCTCTCCTGGAAATCCCCGGGACAGGCTGCATAGCATGGCTAAGTGATAGGCAGTGCCATCCCTGCAAGGTGCTTTAGTGGGCTTTATGGCTGCCATTCATACCAGAGCCTCCATGTGTCTCTTACAGTGTATGATATCATCTTACAGATGTGGAAACTGAGGCTCAGGGAGTACACTAATTTGCAGGAAGTCTCAGAGAGAGAGCAAGGGAGTAGGAGCTGTGGCAAGATGGGGGATGGGGAGGGAATATTTTCTTATCTGGGGGTCTCCACTCCCCACGGCTCCTCTGTGGCTCAGGTGGTGACAAGAAGCCATTCTCAAGAGACCCTGGGTCCCTACATTTTGACTTTCTGCCCCTGCAGGTGTTCACCTCCTCCACAGGCAGAACTGTGCCGCCACAGAAGCTAATTATAAGTGCTGGGTATTTATAGTGAGTTTCTCCACCCAGTGCTTCCAGCACCTCAAGGGAACTATTTACAGAATCCTCCCAGCACCTCGGAGAGAAAGGCAGAGCCTAGCAGAGGAAACTGAGGTGAAGAGATGGGGCGACATCCCCCAGAGTAAAGACCCTCAGCCAAGGAGGCCTTATGGGGTATCCTCAGAGCCAGCTCTGGAATCAACCAGGCAGCTGTCAGGGAGAAAGAGAGTGAGAGGAAGCCTGTGAATGAGCGCGTGCCAGGGTCCTTGGCGGCCACAGACTGCACCATTTCCACACATCAGCCCATGTAATGTCTGTACCTCAATTTTCTCATCTGTAAAATGGGGCTGTGGCTTGGTGCCAGTAGCTCAGCGGCTAGGACGCCAGCCACGTACATGGGTGCTGGCGGGTTTGAATCCAACCCAGGCCTGCCAAACAACAATGACAACTACAACCAAAAAATAGCCAGGCGTTGTGGCAGGTGCCTGTAGTCCCAGCTACTTGGGAGGCTGAGGCTAGAGAATCGCTTAAGCCCAAGAGTTGGAGGTTGCTGTTAGCTGTGACATCACAGCACTCTATTAAAGGGTGACATAGTAAGACTGTCTCAAAAAAAAAAGAAAAATGGGGGGTGGTGCGTGTGGTTCGAGGAGTAGGGTGCCAGCCCCATATATTGGAGGTGGTGGGTTCAAACCCGGTCCGGGCCAAAAAATAAATAAATAAATAAATAAATGGGGCTGTGAAGACTCGCAAGCTCGTGAGATTTAAATGAGCACAAACAGGTAAAGAACGCAACCTGGCAAGGAGTAGACCTCTATAAAAAAAAATTTTTTTTGAGTCATAGTCTCATTCTGTCACCGCGGGTAGAGTGCCATGACGTCATCCTAGCTCACAACGCTCACGCTTAAGTGATCATCCTGTCTCAGCCTCTCAAGTAGCTGGGACTACAGGTGTCCACCACAACGCCCGGATAATTTTTCTATTTTTAGTAGAGACGGGGTCTTGCTCTTGCTCAATCTGGTCTGGAACTCAGCTCAGGAAATCCACCTGCCTAGTCTCCTAAAGTGTTAGGATTACAAGCATGGGCCACTGCACCTGGCTAATAAATGTTATTAGCTATTTATCGTTATCATTTTTATCATCTTTACAACAACTAATCCAATAAAGTAGGCAAACATTATCCACTGTGTTTGAACTCCAAAATATGAATAATGATAATTAAATTTCAAATCATTTCCTCTGCAATGCATGGTTGTGCCCATGATTGCTTAAGAATCAACTTTATTATGAAAAGGCAAAGGCAGGTGGTTTGTCTCCACCCAGAGGAGAAAGGGGCAGGAAGGGATAGGCGGCTTGGGCAGGAGCACACAGCACCTTGTTCCTGGTTCTCTGCTAATAGTCAAAATTCAGAGACCCACAGAGCAAGTGACTAGTGGAAACAGGAATTATGACAACATCTTTATGGTCTGCTGAACACAATACACCTCCCATTTTGGGGTCTCAGCAAGATTCCAGTGGTAACCCATAGATCTCTGGAGGTCTTCCCAAAAAAGTGCAAAATGGGGCAATTATTTTCCACCTTGTCAAGACACAGTGAGAATCACATGGAAAGAATGTGTACATAGTTCTTGGTACATGGGGAGAGGGGTTCAAAAAAGGGTCATTATTAGAGCCCCTGAGTGTTCATTATTATTTGTTTTTTGACCAGTCTTTAATATTTGTATATTATATTAAAACTACAACATGCTTGACATTTAAAAAATAATTCAAATTCTAAAGAAAGGATATGGAAATGGGGGGGGGAGTCTCTTCCTCCCTCTCCTCTCTCCACTCAAATTGTTATTGTTGTTATTATTTTTGTTTTCTTTGTAGAGACAGAAGACTTCAGTCCAGAAAATCAAGAGACCCAAATCCTCTCCTGGGCTGGACAGTAACCCTCTGCAAAGCCTTGCCAGGTCACTTCTACTCCCTAAGAAATGTCCTCTCCTGCGTAAGAAGGAAGCTAAAGCAGACAAGCTGGCCTCAAAGTCTGCTTCCCATTAAAAGCACCCAGCAGGCTTCCGCGCGGTTCAGGGAGGGCCCATACAGCATTGTTCTGGATTCTCACCATAACTTAAAGGGAAACTTTCACAATGTCCCGAGTCCTTGATGTCCTGCAAATGAAGGAGGAGGATGTCCTCAAATTCCTTGCAGCAGGAACCCACTTAGGTGGCAGCAACCTTGACTTCTAAATGGAACAAGACGTCTACGAAAGGAAAAGTGATGGCATCTCCATCATAAATCTGAAGAGGACCCGGGAGAAGCTTCTGTTGCTGCTCGGGCCTTTGTTGCCATTGAAAACCCTGCTGATGGGCGGCACCTGTGGCTCAGTGAGTAGGACGCCAGACCCATTTACCAAGGGTGGCGGGTTCGAACCCAGTCCTGGCCAAAATGCAACAAAAAGTAGCCAGGCGTTGTGGCAGGTGCCTGTAGTCCCAGCTACTCGGGAGGCTGAGGCAAGAGAATCGCCTAAGCCCAAGAGCTGGAGGTTGCTGTGAGCTGTGATGCCACGGCACTCTACTGAGGGCGACAAAGGGAGACTCTGTCTCCAAAAAAAAAAAAAAAGAAAACCCTGCTTATGTCAGTGTCATATCCTCCAGGAACACTGGCCAGAGAGCTGTGCTGAAGTTTGCTGCTCTGCTACCACTGGAGCCACTCCTATTGCTGGACACTTCACTCCCAGAACCTTCACTAACCTTCACTAACCAGGTCCCAGCAGCCTTCCGAGAGCCTCGTCTTCCAGTGGTGACTGATCCCAGGGCTGACCACCAGCCTCTCACAGAGGCGTCTTATGTTAACCCACCTACCACTGCTC
This sequence comes from Nycticebus coucang, assembly GCF_027406575.1. Taxonomy (NCBI): domain Eukaryota; kingdom Metazoa; phylum Chordata; class Mammalia; order Primates; family Lorisidae; genus Nycticebus; species Nycticebus coucang. Next base: position 107,284,282 of record NC_069791.1, read on the forward strand.
TGTGTCACACAGATTCTCCTCTGTGTTATGTGGACATCACCATCCTATGTAACAACAGGGAGCTGACTCAGTAGGTCTGATGTGGTGGGTGCTAGCCCGGGAAGTTCTCCGCATGCGTGGCCCCCTCTCCCGGGCACATATGTAGGAGGTCATGCCTGATCTCTACTTCTACAGAGATCCTGAAGAGACTGAAAAGGAAGAGCAGGCTGCCCCTGAGAAAGTTGTGACCAAGGAGGAATTTCAGGGTGAACGGACTGCTCCAGCTCCTGAGTTTTCTGCCACTCAACCTGAGGTTGCAGACTGGTCAGAAGGCTGCAGGAGCCCTCTGTGCCTGTTCAGCAGGTCCCCACCGAAGACTGGAGTGCCCAGCCTGCCACGGAGACTGGTCTGCAGCTCCCACTGCTCAGGCCACTGAATGGGCGGGAACAAACACTGAGTGGTCTGCAGCGGTTCTTCCACCAGCTCTTAAACAAGGTGGAAATAAAGTCGGAGGAAAATAAACATCAGTTTAAAACTAAAAAAAAAAACCCACCCGGCAGATTTGAAAGGTCTCCATGCCCCTGGAGACCTGCACCTGACCAATGAATCTTTAGACATCATTGTGTTTCCAATGTGGCAAGGAACCATCCCAGTTCTTCTCAAACTTCAATATGGGTGCAGATTGTCCTGGACTGGGCTAAAATGTAGATTCTGGCTCAGGAGGTCTGGGGTGGAGCCTGAGATTCTGCGTTACCAGCAGGCTGACGGTGATGACCATGCTGCCAGCCCAGGAGTGGTAAAGAACTAGAGTGTTGCTTGGAAAGCTTTGAACAAAGCTTTGAAACACTTCCTACAAAGGAAATTTTGCATGATATCTAACAGATATCTAACCGGACTGCTCAGGTTGAAGAAAGAGACCAGAAAGGAGGGGCAACTGAGATCCCAGATTCACATTCACCCCAAGTGAGGCAGAGTCATGCCCCCACCCCAAACATGTCATGCCTTGACCCCCAGAACCTCCAAATATGTTCTGTTAATGTGGCAAAGGGGAATTAAGTTTGCATTTGCAATTAAGGTTGTTAATCAGCTAACTTTAAAACACGGAGATTATCCTGAATTATCTGGGTGGGCCAATGTAATCCTAGAGGTCCTTAAAAGCAGGAAAGGGTTGCTGTCTTCCCTATCCTCCTCCTCTATGTTTTCCCCTCCACAGAACGTATCTTCTAATATATTTTATAATACGTCACCTTATTGATTTTGTTTTTATTGGCCTCTTCCCTGGAATATAAACGCCATAAAAAATGGAATTTGGTCTGTTTCATTCATGGTAGATCCACAGTGTACAGAATAGAGCCTGAGGCTGCGTGGATGCCTAATAAATATTTATGGAATAAGCAGTTTTTTTAAAAAGCAGAAGAGGGTGACAGAAAAGGTCAGAGTGATACAACCTGAGAAAACTCAGCCTACCATTGCTGGCTTCGCAGATGAAGGAAGGGCCCCCCCGGGCCGAGAAAGGCAAGCAGCCTCCGAAAGCTGAAAAAGACACAAAAACACCCTCCCACCTAAACCCTCCAGAAGGAAACCCTGGGTTTTAGCCTGTGAGATAGAGAGACTGCTGACCTCCAGAATGGTGAGATAACACCATGCTTTGCTATGTATAATGAGCACCTATGTTTTACGCCCAAACTTTCAGGAAAATGCCCCTCAAGAAAGTGGCTAACTCTCAGCCAGGAGAGACACATCTGGGTAGGGCTAACGCCCCCCAGTAAACATGCAGACCACACCACCCTCAGGCAGCCACCTACTGTGAAGGCTGCCCCTTCCCTCTCTCCTGGGAGCCCTTCCCTCCCCACTATATCCAGGGCCACAGCCAAGATGGCCATGCATGTGATCCACAGGCAGGCAGAATCTTCTAAGGCCACTAGGGCCTGTGGGCAGCCAGGTGGGTCCCTGGGGCCTGGGTGGAGCTCCCAGCCCCCTCCTCATGGCTGGGCCTCAGCTCACAGCCCTTTACCATCCCCATCACAGGCAGAGGCCTCACTGGCCACCTCTGGTTGATTCAGCCCACTCCCACCAGATCTTCCTAGACTGGCACACTGCGCCCTGGCAGGACCAGGCAGGAGGGTCTACCAGCTCCAGGAGGCTCCCTCCACTGCTTCCAGGACATATACGCATGTATAAAGCACATCCTTATTTTTCCCTCAAAAATGTAGGCAAAAAGGTGTGCATTATACACAATAAAATACACTAAATTTGTGTTGTTTTCAGCCACTCAGTTTGTGGTTATTAGTTAGAGCAGCCATCGCATCAGAAACCAGTGTGTCACCTGAAGCATCTCTAGTAAAGTCCTAGATCACTGCAAAGCCGCCCGGCTAGCTGGGCTCCAGGGCAGGACTGAGGGGCACGGCCCTTTCCTACCACAGCCTCCCCACAGCCATCAGTACTCCAGGATTTGCTGACACATTGCAGCCTGGTGGTATCAACTTCCCCAGGACTCCAGGACTCTGGGACCCTCCTCCCCACCCTCTCTTTCTGGCGGGAGGGGAATCTCCTCTTTAGCAATGTGGAAGTTATTTTCAGTTCCATAGCCAGCCAAGTATTTCAGCACAGAACAGCTTGGAAGTGTCCCCCGGCCCCCCGGAGGAGATCTCTGTTCCTCTCCTTGTAGTGTACATGGCCAGATACAGCCATACACCTGCCCGCTCCCCACCACCACGCTGCCCAAAGCACCTCCTGTCCAATGCCCCAGCCCAGGACAGTACAGGGCATGGGGGAGATTCTGAGTGTGCCTCCATCTGGTCTCCCCTATCCTAGATGTGAAGACATGGACTGTTCTGCAGGACATCAGTTGGACAGAGTCTCAAGAGGTCCTAAAACAGATGACATCTCAACAGAGGCACTGGAACAGTGGTTCTAAGCACAGCTCCACACTAGATTCACCCCAGAAGCTTTGAATACTCATGATGCCCAAGCTGCTGCCATCCAACCAGAATTTCTGGGGTGAAGACAAGGTGGCTGTTTTCAAAAAATTCCGGGTGATTCCAATATGATCAGGGCGTGACCCACTAGATCAGTAGTTGTCAGAGTAATGGGTCATACATAGGTGGACAGCGTCAGCCTCAGCCTCTCCTGGGAGCTTGTCAGAACCGCAGAGTATCAGGCTTCAGTTCAGACTGACAAGATCAGAATCTGCATTTGAACAAGGTCCTCAGAAGACTCCTTGGCACTTTAAGTCTGAGACAACTAACAATGGAGAACAATAGTTGAGAGTCCCAGCTCTGGGTCAGGCTGCTAGAGTTTGCCAGGTGTCTCCACCACTTCCTGGCCGTAAGGCCTCGGGCAAATGACGACCTCCAGGCACCTCTGCTCCTCATGTTGGCTTTCTCGCATCCCACAGATGGGGCTAGCTAGGAAACCCCAGAAATTCACAACCATCTATCCCACAACATAGTGGGATATCCAGGAAAATCCTTAGCCCGTCTTGGAGGAAGAGGTTCAGGTAGACCCTAAAAGCTGAAAAAAATCTAGGAGGACCTACTGCAGGAACAGGATATTAAATTCCATATAAATGTAAAAGTAGGTACATTAGGCAAAAGGATCCAATTTAAAATATTCTGCCCCTACATGTTTATATGAGCACCCTTATCAAACAGATGACATGTCCTGACCTCTCACTTTCAAAAAATACCGTGTGTGTGTGTGTGTGTGTGTGTGTGTGTGTGTGTATTCACCATTGTGGTCTCATGAAAATGTAACAACCCATCCAAAGTAGCTGAAGAATGATTGACGCTTGAAGGTGTTCAAGAGAAGTGTTACAGAAAGTTGCACTTAACCGAATCTTCTCCATTGAAGTGATCAGAAATCTGGAAGAACATTGGAAAAAAACCTGTGCCTTAGAGGGAAAACCAGGCAGCTCTCTGAAGAATTTTAAAAACAGGAACAAGGATTTCTCCATTTGCAGGGCTCTCTGGAAGCGGGCCCTTTCAGATGAAGGCGGCAGGCTATACTTAGAAAGATATGCACGGTGAACAGTTCTGTTACTATATATTCATCTCCAAAAGCCAAACATATGTGTGTGTGCGCACACTGCACACACACAAATACCATATATATGGAGGATATATCAGCGTATGACATTTAGCTCTTCCTAAATTGGGAAAAATATAAAATCACTACTTTTTTTTTTTTTTTTGCTAGTGTGAGAATAAGAAGACATCTCCCTCTAATAAGATTGATCTGGTAGAGAGTTACCTACGTTCTGAGTGTAGCTGATTCAGTCATCCAGTTTCCAACTAGTTGGGAGCATCCATATCCTAATGAGGAGCAAGACTGATAAAATTCTAGCCTTTGGGAAGCTGGCAGGCTAGTGTCTCCCTCTCCAAGTGTGGTCCTAGACCTATGAAACTGACCTCTCCTAGACCCACTGAGTCGTATTTTCACTCGTGAAACTTAGGTTCTCAGGAGCACTGACCAAGTACAATCTATTTTCTAAAAGTGCAGAAAGTCGTCTGGAATTTAAATTATACCCATGACCACAGGTAGGATGTCATTAAATGGAAAGGACAATAAAGTTACCTACTCCCTCCCCAATACAGTAGCTGCAAAAGACCATGGAAATTAGCAACTCACTCTACCACAGCGAAAAGGGAGGCTGGGAGGTATTACACAACCATTTTATGATTCATCAGTACCCATGAGTCCAGGGACCCGCTCAGGAAGGAAAAAAAATGGGTTCAAGTGGTAGAGTGAGAGGGTCTGGAGGAAAAGTTTGCCCGTCTTGGTACCAAAACTGAAAACTGTCAGCTTCCAACTCTGACACTCAAGCCCACTAATGGGTGGATTGGCTCCAAGATCGGCAGGGGAACAGATGGAAGTGGAAGAAAAAAACATTATCATTCTTTCCCAAACTTGCTGAGTCCAATGAAGATGTCGGAAGATTTGGATGCAGCCAGCATGATTAATCTTACCAACTTTACCTTGAGTTTCACTTTTGGCGGGGGAATGGCATCAGCTTAAAAGTTAATTACCAGCAAGAAACAAATCATGCAGCTGATGTGAACATTACAAACAAATTAAGTTCTTAAAATAGGCAACACACCACTTGGAACAATGGTTTATGAGCCCAAGGGTGCTTGAAAATAATTATGGAAGGTGAGCAAACTAATAGCTAAAATATATGAATTAAATGAGGGCAAATTGCAGATATTAACCAAAAAGGAAAGGGAAACATGGTCAACCTCTCATTTTGTAAACAACAAGCCAAGCGGAATGATCCAGCAACCCCCTGTGGAATGAGGAGGGAGGCCCCTGATGGAGGCAGGGCTCCCCAAAGATGGAGAAGCAGCTGGAATGCAAATAATCAGGACAAGAGGAGGGGCCGCCCAGCAGGGGAGGCCCAGATCAGAGCCTGCAGCACAGCACCCCGCTGCAAAAGGGTAAATTCAGCGGTGTGTGGGAGAGGAAGTTTTAGCTGTAGAAAGTTGGAAATCAAAGTCCAAAGTCTTCCTTCCACAGATAAAGAGACCAGGACCAGAGAGGGGAGATAACAATTCCAAAGTCACACAGTGTCATAGCCAGGACTTGCCCTCTGGTCTGACTCCAGGACCACTTCATTCTTGTTCTGCAGGAGTTGCAACCATGTACCTATCTGAAGGGGGACAGGGAGCAGAAATGCAAACAGCTGGCCTGATGTGGAAGACTGTGGTATGGCAGGGTCCAACAGAAATCCATATGAATTTAGAAATTTCTAGTAGCTGTCTCAATTCAAACAAGCCACATTTCAAGTCTCGATAGCCACACGTGGCTAGTGGTTACCTTATTGGGTGTTGCACCTATAGGGAGATGTGGGGATGTTAAAATCTGGAGACAGGATGACCCATCTAAAATAGGATAGTAGCCACAGTCCCAACCAGAAGGCAATGTGGAACCAGATGTTCTGTTGTCAAGAAAAGCCAGAAATCCAGATTTTCATGTGAAATCTTTCAACGTTAAAGCATCCATTAAGTGAAAACAATAATACTGTGCTAGCCAGAACACATTTAAGAATGGGAACTGGCACGTGAGCCATCAATTTTCAGTTTTCCTCTCTTTCACAGAAGCAAAGAGCAACTCCATTACATAATCACCATACGCATCCTCAGGAACCTAATCGTCCACTACCTTCAGTGACAAACTCAAGTCCCGAATCTTACTACTTCACTGTGTGAGAGCTAACACCTCTGAGCCTCAATTTTCTTATCTCTGAAATGGGAATAATCTCTTTCATGGGCATGCTTAAAAGACCCCCTGGGAAAATCAAATATAAAAACAGTTTTTCACAGGGCTCAGTGGCTCACACCTATAATCCTAGGACTCCTGGAGGCTAAGGCAGGTGGATCGCTTGAGCTCAGGAATCGGAGACCAGCCCCAACAAGAGCAAGACCCCATTGCTACTTAAAAAAAAAAAAAAAACTAGCCAGGTGTTGTGGCCAGTGCCTGTAGTCCCAGCTACTCAGGAGGCTAAGGCAAGAGGATCACTTAAGCCCAAGAGTCTGAGGTTGCTATGAGCTATGATGCCACTGCACTCTATCCAGGGCAATGGAGTGAGACTCTGTGTCTAAATAAATAAATAAATGTATACAAAAATAAATAAACAGAAGCAATCTGTCAAGGTCAAAACACCACACAAACACAATGATTGCTGCTGGGACATTCTCAGAGAGCAGGGCATGGCTAACCATCATGACGGCATCTGAGACCACAACTGCTGTCCCTGTGATTCCAAGCCCTGCTTGTCCGCACTGTTTCTGAAGCCTGGAAGAGCCTTCTCTGCTGAGAGTTTCCTGCCTTTCTGGTTACTTTCTGACCACTGTAGTCCACACCAGATGAGAGTGTCTTGTGCACTGTAATCCACGCTACACGGTAGCCTTGGACAGACACCATTATCATTGATTCATTCAACAAACACGTGGACATAGCAGGTTTACTGGAATGGACCATGTGGGTGCACTGCCCCATTTTTACTAGTCTTTTGTGCTCATCTCCAAGCTTTTGCATGTCCAGCTCATTCTGCTGCCTTCCTATGAAGACCCCGTCGGGCTCCAAGAGCCCCAGCCGTCCTATCTGTGAATTCACATCACCACGGAGGCACCCCTAAACCAATGACTCATGGGGGCAGGACGGAAAGCCCAGCTGCTCCTGGACTTGAGGTGGGTCACCATGACAGCATCATTTACCCGCCAGAGCCCCTGCTGTACCAGGCTGAGGCTGGACTTGTTCTGAAATCTCACCCTTGCTTAGCTACCTCCCCTTTCCAATTTTGCTGTCAGTTTCTCCCGGGAGAACTTTCCTAATAAATGGCCTGCACATGGCTCCCCACCCCATGGCCTGATTCTGGTAAAATCCAGCCTAAGACACGAAATGCCCTCATGATAGCTCACAGCAGCTTGGACAGTCTGACAGGGCACAGACCGAAAAATGTTTCATCGGCCAGGAGTCCTTTGGGGGAAAGTGCTATATTTGTTCAGGTGAATGTCTCAATAAGTCACTGGGGGCAAAATTGATTCCCTAAAGGCATAAATGCTGCAGGTGCCAAGACTTCAAAAGAAGAGGAGGAAATTGCTCCCCATGTGGCAATGAGGGGGATTTGTTTGTTCCCCAGATTAGAACATGAAGGGTGATGCTGGGGCCTGAAGGGCAGGCCAGGAAGAGCATGGTGCAACTTAAGCCTCTCATTCTTCCCAAGGGAGTGAACAGAGACAGCAAGGAACTGACCCCTTGAGAAGTCGTGAGGAAGGCTTTGGACCATCTCAGGCCAGGGAACTAGGGACATTTGAGGCCAATTTGCAAGCTGCCACCAGCGCCCACCAGGAAGACTATAGTAGCCTCCCACATGGTCTCCTGCTTCTGTGCCTGCCCCTCCCACACCATCAACTCCCCACCAGCAGCCAGACTGCGCCTTTAAAATGCAACTAGGTCTTGACACCTAAATGTGTACTATTCTTGAGTTCAGTTCAATAGTACCACTGTTTAAAACCCTCTGATGGCCTCCTGTTGCCTTTAGAACAAAATCCAGAGCTCTCATCCAAGCTTTTATGACCCTGTAAGATCCCCCTTTCTGATCCCTGAACTCCACCCCAGGGCCTTTGCACTGACTGTTTGCTCTACCTAGATACTCTCTTACCCCCATGATCTTCTCAGGGCTGGATCCTTCTCGTTACTCAGTTCTCAGTTCAAATATCACCTCCTCACTTGAGTCTTTCCTTAGCACTGTGTATTTTAACTCCTCCCTCCTCAATGTGTACCACGCAATTTTCTATTGGTTTCTTCACAATACTTACCAGCGTCTGACCTTGAACTGTGGATTTTTATGTTCCCTTCATTATTGTCTCTCTGGTCCCCAAAGGTAAGCTTCATGGAGACGGAGACCTTATTCTATGAATAGTTACCAGTGTGTCTACAGAGTCCAGTAGGTAGTGGGTGCTCAACAAACACTTGCATCGTGCCCACATGAGCCTCTGAGGGACGGGGGAGCCCCAGCTGGCATTTGGGTAACTTAAGCAAGTGGTATTGACATTAGTGAGCATAAAGGAAGAATGTACCCAAAATGCTATGAGACTGCAAGAGCACAGACGGTCAGAGAAGTTTCCACAGAAGAGAGGATATTTCAGTGGAGCCCTGACAAGCTGGCCTTCCTCCTGTTCACACTGCTCTTGTTTTTTGAAAGCACAAAGCTCCTTCTGATCCAGATGCTCTGCTTTTGTAGATGCTGCTCCCTTTCTCTGGGAAGCTCTTCCCCGGTCTTCACATGGCTAATTTTTGCCCATAGTCCAGGTTCCAGCTTAAATGCCACTTCCTCAGCCAAAGTTTCCCCAACCTGCTGTGTCATCCAAATTAGGTCCTCTGGACTATTCTCCCTGCAAGCACCCCACCTTCGTCGCTCTTGGACCCCACTCCTTGGGGATTCTCTGATTAAGGCCTGGCTTCCCCACTAGACTGTAAGTTCCCCAAGGGCAGGTCTAGGCCTGCTCTCTTCACTCTGTTCATTCTGCAGCTGGGCTGGTCCCTATTGCTCAGCAAGTGTTCAGTAAATATTTTTTGATGAATAAGTTTGTGGGAGCCCACATGCAAGATAGGAGCAGGATGTTCCCAGCAGAGCTAAAGGCAGAAAATATCAGTTACCCTGAGAAGACACAATTTGTGGATGGGGTACGGGAGGCCAGGAAACGGGGGGCTGGGTGGAACTTCCCATCACTCCTCTTTGCCCTGCCAGCTGGACAGGTCTCTATAATTCTTGTATACATCTGCCTCCCTTGAGTGAGGAAGGAAGGAGGTTTGGTGTTCTAGGATCTCCTGAGATAAGAGAAAACTCTTTGTGGCTGCCAAAGGGATAAAAACCTCCCACATGCCAAGAAGCCAACAGTAGAAAGTGGACAACTGGTTACTCTAATGACTATACTATAATTACGACAATGAATCGTGACCTGCCATGGGTCTGGACCAGCAAGACAAGGGAGCACGCTCACCCCAGAAGAAGATATCTAAACAAAACCCAGACAAGTTGGGCAAAGTCATGTCACTTAAGATCATCCAGTTTTCCTCTGTGGATGGAGAATGCTTAAAGGTCAGGAAAGGCACAGAGATATAAGTCACCTCGGGCTGCCCTAACAAAATGCTATAGGCCGATGGCTTAAACAACAGAAATTTATTTTCTCACATTTCTGGAGGAAGGAAGTCCATGATCAAGGTGCCAGCAAGGCTGGCTTCTAGCGAGGACCCACTTTCTCATCCACAGATGGCTACCTCCTCTCTGTATCCTCACATGGCAAGGAGAGAAAGCAAGCTCTCATGTGTCTCCATCATGGGGTCTCCAATCTCATGGCCTCCTCTAACCCTAACTACCTCCCAGTGATCCTATCTCCCATCGTACCAGGGGTTAGAGCTTCAGGATATGAATTTTGGAAGAACATAAACATTCGGTCCATAACAGGAAGCATTTGTGATAATTCCACTGGAAGAAGATTTGGGTCCCATAGGTGCATACTGTAGTAATTATCAGCCCTGTTTCTGAAATATTTTCAGCTGTCTGCTTTCCAGGCCCATGATGGGGTAACACTTCCTAGACCCTATGTGCCGAGTGGGGGCACGTGACTCATTCTACTCAATGAGCTGAGAGCAGTTGTCGTGTCTGGGCTGGAGCATCTCCTGGACAGTGCAAGACCCTCTATACTCTCCTCACCATGGTCTTTCTCCAGGAGGGACCGTTGTTTCTGCTCAACTCCCCTTGCCCTCAGTATAGGGAGAAGCCCCGCTCTTTTCAAGCTCCAATTGTTCTTAACATTTGGGAATTCTTCTGAGTCTTTGTAATTCTCCTAAGGGATTAGGCTTTTGGACACAGGCAGGCACTTGCAGACTTTCATCTGCCCTTCATATGATCCCATCTCTTCCCTTAAGCAATGAGCACAGCCATCTGCTTTGATGGAGGTAGAAGGAATATAAATGGGGGGGGAATACATCGATAGATATTTCAACAAATACTATTGACTCATCTTCAAATTCACGACTCGTTCTTTTATCATCTTTATCCTATAGTCAACCCCTTCCTGTGAATATTTTATTTTAGATATTGCATATTCTAGACCTAGAATTCTCATTTGTTTCTTTCTTATTGTTCCTATTTTGGGCTGAAATTTCTTATCTTTTCATTTGTCGTGAGCAGATTCTCCCTTAACGTCACTGAGAATTGGTAGAATAGTTGCATTAAAAATCTTTGTCTGTCTGGGAGGGCAAGGTGAGTGGATTGCTTGAGCTCAGGAGTTGGAGACCAGCCAGAGCCAGAGCAAGACCCCGTCTCTAAAACTAGCCAGGTTGGCTCAGCACCCGTCGTTCAGTGGTTACAGTGCCAGCCACATGCACCAGGGGCTGGCAGGTTTGAACCTAGCCCGGGCCTGCTAAGCAACAATGACAACTACAACAACAACAACAACAAAAATAGCCAGGTACTATGGCAGGCGCCTGTAGTCCCAGCTACTTGAGAGGCTGAGGCAAGAGAATCGCTTAAACCCAAGAGCTTGAGGTTGCTGTGAGCTGTGACGCCACAGCACTCTACTGAGGGTGACACAGTGAAACTCTGTCTCAAAAAAAAAAAATCTGGGCATTGTGGTGGGCACCTGTAGTCCCAGCTACTTGGGAGGCTGAGGCAAGAGAATCGCTTAAGCCCAAGAGTTTGAGGTTTCTGTGAGCTATGACACCATGGCACTCTACCGAGGGTGACATAGTGAGACTCTGTCTCAAAAAATAATAATAATAATAAATAAAAATAAATAAAACTAGCCAGGCTTTGTGGTAGACACCTATAGTCCCAGCTATTTGGAAAACTGCAACAAGAGAATCACTTGAGCCCAAGAGTTTGAGGTTGCTGTGAGCTATGATGCCACATCACTCTACTGAGGGTGGCAAGGTAAGAATCTGGGTCCAAAAAAATAATAATAATAAATAACCTTGTCTGGTAATTCTAACATCTAGGTCATCTTGGAATCAGAATCCAATCATTATCTTTTCTTTCAAAAATAGCTCGTATTTCTCTATTTTTAATGTTAGGATGGCCAAACCCTATCTTGAACTGAAAAGCCATTCGGTGAGACTCTGTTACAGGCGGACATAACTCAGGTAAGAGACTCATCAAGTCCTTGCATGGTCCAATTACAGACCTGTGAGAAATATGCTGACACTGTGAGCGCCCGACACTCTGATAAGAAGAGCTCCCATGATGGGATAACATCTTTGGCACCCTGATACGAGCAACAGTTTGGTGGTCCATGAGAGAAACCAGCTCCCTCCCCCAAAGCCTGCTATAAAAGACCAGCCTCCCTCCCTAAACCCTGCTAACATCCTTTAGAGCTCAGCCCACTTAGCCCAAGTGTCAAAATAAACATTGCCACCTTTGTTACACTTTGGTCTTGAGTGTTCCCATCCACTCTTTTTTGATTTTTACCTATCAGTTTGTCTTTGGAGTGATTTTGGATTGTATCACAGATATCGTGAATGTTATATTGTGGAGACTCTGGCTTCTGTTCTATTTCTCCAAAGAGTGTTGATTCTATAATTTGTTTTTGGAGGCAATTAACTTGGTTATACTCAAACTGGAAACTCTGCCAGTTGGGCAGCAGCTCATTTTTCAGTTCATTTCTTTTAGTTCTATCTGGGCTGTTTAAGGTTTGCCCTGTGCACACACGCTTCAGAAGCCAGCGGAGATTTGGAAGACGTTATATATAGACTCGAGCCTCCCTGTTTCTAGCTACTTCTCTGTATCCTCCACCTCACTTTCCCGTTGATAAATTGCCTATAACTTTGTCTTCTATAACTTAGGCCAGAAGGAGTGTAGATTTTCTACTGGAGTTTTAGCCAGTATCACCCATCCCTTAGGTTAGGGATTTTGTGTATTTTTTCCAGGGATTAAATTTGCTATCCGTGGGAAGGGCAGCCCAATAGGCACCTAGTTGGCCATTACCAGAAGAAAAATTGCACATTTCACTTTTTTTTTTTTTAAACAGAGTGTCACTATGTTGCTCTGGGTAGAGTGCTGTGGCATCACAGCTCACAGCAACCTCCAACTCCTAGGCTTAAGCGATTCTCTTGCCTCAGCCTCCGAGTAGCTGGGACTACAGGCGCCCACCACAATGCCCGGCTATTTTTTGGTTGTAGTTGTCATTGTTGTTTGGCAGGCCCGGGTTGGATTCGAACCCACCAGCTCTAGTGTATGTGGCTGGCGCCGTAGCTACAGGCACTGAGCCCCACATTTCACTTTAAAAAGGATTTTTAGCTCTTAAGAAAAAATCAAAAGTATCTTCTCTCTTAAGGAAGGACAAGCCTTTACAAACACATGTATCTCTGTTCATAATTACCTCCACCATCATTTTTCTCCTTTGTCCCAAACTCACGAAAACTTCATGTAGGATACACAAGAGTCCAAGAACCAGTTCACAAATAAGTGAGTGCATGACTATTTCCCAGTTCATCAGGAGCCTTGGTTCCTCATTTTTGTCCTCATTAGCACAAATAATTTTTTTGTTTTTTGGGACAGTCTCACTAACCCTGAGTAGAGTGCCCGTGACATCATAACTCACAGCAACCTCAAACTCTTGGGCTTGAGTAACCTTCTTGCCTCAGCCTCCTGAGTAGCTGGGACTACAAGCGCCCACCACAACACCTGGGTAGTTTTTCTGTTTTGCTTTTCTTTTTTTTTTAAGTAGAAATGGGGTCTCACTCTTGCTCAGGCTAGTCTTGAACTCCTGAACTCCAGCAATCCACCCACATCAGCCCCCCAAAGTGGTAGGATTACAGGTGTGAGCCACTGGACCTGGCCAGGGGGTCCCCCCAATTCTTTTCAGGGTTACCCTTCAATGTCACATTTAATAGAATCCTGCATGATTCCAAGTTGGTGGTCCCACATAAACCATAAACTCATAGAGATTCTAGTCACAGTCTGCTTTAAAATTTTCCCCAATGTGCCGTTGCAAATTACAAATACCAGCCCCTTTTCTAATCTATAAATTGCCCTTTCTGGGGGACAACTTGGCAATGCCTTATTAAAATTGTTCAGACCCAAGGAATTTCACTCGTAGGAACACAGCCTAAGGGAACAATCACAGAAGCACACTGAGATTTATGCACAAAGATGAACATTATAGCATCATTTGTACTAGTGAAAAATGGCAAAGAATTGAAATGCCCCAAAGTGGAGAATGGTTAAATAAAATATGACACAACCATACTGTAGAATATTAATATGTAGCTGTTAAGACTTATGCCCCTAAAGAATATCTAATGACATGAAGAAATGCTGATGTATATGCATATAATGTTGAGCTCAAAAAAATAATGCAGAAGACAGATCTCTATGTAACATGATCCCATGTGTGGGGGATCATGTATGGAGATATATGTACATACCTCTGTATGTATCTGAAAGAAAATACAACGAAATGTTAACAGTGGTTATGTCTAGGGGTTGACCACCTCCTTAACTTGAACTAATTTTCATAGCCTGGACATGCATCACACATACATATCAGTACAGTAGGCCTAGTTTCTTATACTGACCACCTCCATAGGTTGGCCAGTTTGTTACTGTCCCTTGGGTGGTCAACTAAAAGAGATTCGACTGTAATTTTTAAAATTTCTTTTCATAGCACTTCCTAAAGTGAGTATGTATTGTTCTTAAAAGCCCAAAAGAAATATTTACCTTGCAAATGCCATCAAGAGAAATCAGAGTGTGAAAGGGCAGAGAAGATGGTAATATAGACCACTAAATATCAGGATTTTGCACTCACTTCAGCAGCCCAGGTACTGAAATTGGAACAATACGGAGATTATCCTGGTTCCTGTGCAAGGATGACACACAAATTCATGAAGCATTCCATATTTTTTTAAATACTAGAATTTTAATTATCAAGGAGAATAAAGACATTTCAAATCAAATAATTAACAGCTATCTATCAGTTGACCTCTGCTATGTAACAACTGTAAAATCTCAGTGACATAGGAGAAACTGAAGTGTCTGTAATTGGCTGGAGTTGGCTGATCTAACTGGTGGGTCGGCTGGGATCAGGCTGGGCTGGGCTGGGGCAGCAACTCTGTTCCATTTGCATCCCATCCTCTCTCTGGAACCAGCGGGCACCTGCCAGGTGAGTTCTTCTCACAGTGATGGGAAAGGTGCAAGGTGGCAAGCCCCGTCACACAAGCACTTGTCAAGCCTTTGGTGACATCCAGCATGCCACTGGCCCACTGGTTAAAGCCCATCATATGACCAATCCTCAAATCAAGGGCCAATCCTGCCTCTTCCATGGGAAGAGATGTAATAGCACAAGTCAAAGATCATGGATACAGGGAGGGGTGAAGAACTGGGGCTATTCATTGAATTCTCATGTGGTCCCCCCACCCACACATTTGAAGGATGCTCACATCTGGTATGAGTCAGAAACCCTGACTCAGCAAGCTCTCCTGCATGGTTAGAGACAGATTCTCCCATCTCCACCGACGCCACCCAGCCAATAGTTTTTCTTCAAAGAATGTAGAGTGTGCCAAGTTTCTCATTGGTCATTTGAGTTTGTTTGTTGTTTGGTTTGTTGGTTTTAGATTTTTCATATCACTCAAACCATTAATTATCTTTGAGATGACTGTTAATTGGCTCCACTGCATGTTTCACTGTAGCACCCAAAGACACAAAGAAAAATAATAATGGTCTGAAAGGCAAGCAGTTTGACCAAGAACATACAGTTCAACGCCACAACTTACAGCCACGTCAGCTGAGCACTACAAGACTCTGGGGCTGCACTGTCCAAATGGTGGCCACTAGGCATAAGAGCTGTTTTAAATTTTAATTAATTAAAATTAAATGAAATTTAAAATTCAGTACCCCAGTCACATCAGCAAGAATTCAAGTGCCTATTAGCCACATATGGCTAGTGCCAATCAGGTAGTGTAATAGGAGGCACAAACATAGGACAGTTTTATCTTTGGGAAAGTGCTAGTGGATAGCACTGCTCCACAAGTGCCATTGACCTTGACTGTGGTGTGGTGGCGCCCCCTGGAGTTGTGCAATCCTGAAGTCCTGACAAAGCAGGCAAGATAACTCATGCCCAGGTCTTCTGGAGCTCAGTGTGACCTGTCTGTGCTAAATTTTTTGGCCAATATTTGTTTTTTCTTTCTTTCTTTTTTTTTTTTTTTATACAGAGTCTCACTCTGTCTTGCTGGGATTGAGTGCTGCAGCATCATCACAGCTCACAGCAACCTCAAACTCTTGGGCTCAAGCAATCCTCAGACTTCAGCCTCCCAAGTAGCTGGGACTACAGGTCCCTGACACAATGCCCAGCTGATTTTTCTGTTTTAGTAGAGACAGGGTCTCATTCTGGCTCAGGCTGGTCTCAAACTCCTGAGCTCAGGTAATCTACCCGCCTTGGCCTCCCAGAGTGCTGGGCATGAACCTTTAAACCTAGTCTTGGCCAATATTTCTAAAGGCTTTGGCTTTGCTCATCCTTCCAAGTTCTTATATTAAACGCATTCCTGCTGTTCTTCTACTTTAACCACTTCCTGCCATCCCTATGGATCTTGGATATTTTTCACAGAGAGCAATGGGTTTCTCGGACACTCTAGTGCCACAGCTTGGTGCCCTTGTGAGCTGGCTTCACACACTCATTCAGTTCTCTTCTCCAACACTCTTGGCCTCACACTCTTGGCTCCCACACGTTTCTGGTTCCACATCTCTGGACTTTGGGACTCTTGGCTGCTGTCTCTGCAGCCAGAATGCCACTGTTCCCCTTGTCACCTGGTCTTTCAAGGCTAAGTTCCAGCCTGCCCTTTTGCGTTTGCTTTCCCTAACCACTCTGACACAGATGCTTCCCCTCCCCACTCAGGCTTCCCATGTCCTGGGCTTCCCTCTCCCCTCGCTCCTTTGCTACCACTTCCTGCCTTCCCTGCCTGGTCGTGAGCTCCCTGTGGGCAGGATAATTTGTCTAAGTCAGATTACCAAAGTGGCACTGGAGACAGCCTCACCTGGGTATGAACCCCCCGTTCCTCCACTGGCTACCTGTGTAATCACAGGCAAGGTGCTTTAGTTCTTTCTTATCTGTAAAATGAGGGTTATGATAGGACTGTATTGAGAAGATATTCATCAGGGTTCTCCAGAGAGACAGAAACAACAGAGTGTATGTGTAAATGGAGATTTGTCATGAGGAGTTGGCTCACATGATTACAGAGGCTGGGAAGTCCCACCATCAACCATCTGCCAGCTGGAGGTGCAGGAAAGCCAGGGTGTAATTCTGTCCAAGTTGGAAGGTCTGAGCACCAGGGGAGCTGATGATGTAAATTCCAGTCCAAGGGCAGGAGAAGATGAGATATGACGCCCCAGGGCTCATGTGGTGAAGCAGATAAGAACAGACAAGCTCCTCCTTCCTCCACCTCTTGTTCTACATCTTGGGCCCTCAGCAGATCGGAGGATGTCCACCCACCCACACTGGGGAGGGCAGGTCTTCCTTCTTTCAGTTACCCACATAAATGCTAATCTCATCTCACCCTCACAGACACACACAGAATTAATGTTTTACCAGATATCTGGGCATCCCCTGATCCAGACAAGTTGACACATAAAACCATCAAAGGCGAATTGAGATGGAACATGGCAGAACTGGGAACCGTGCCTGACACCCTTCAAGGGCCTGCTGAGTGCTAGCTATTTGTCTGTATATTGTGAGAGTCTAGCACACCACAGGTGCTCAGTTATTGCCATCTGAATTAGTAAAATGATAGGCTACAACCCAGACTACCCTAAGGGAAGCCCCTATGGGTCTTCACGTGCTGCAGAAGACCTGGGCTCTCTTCTTTTTTTTTTTGAGACAGAATCTTGCTTTGTTGCCCTGGGTAGAGTGCCATGGTATTGTCATAGCAACCTCAGACTCTTGGACTTAAGGAATCCTCTTGCCTCAGCCTCCTGAGTAGCTGGGACTATAAGCACTCACCATGATGCCTGACTAGTTTTTCTATTTTTGGTAGAGATGGGGGTCTCACTCTTGCTCAGGCTGGTCTCCAGCTCCTGAGCTCAAGCAATCCACCCGCCTCAGCCTCGCAGAGTGCTGGGATTACAGGTGTGAGCCACCATGCCCAGCCTATCCAGGCTCATTTAAAGGGTCCCCGCAAAAGGAACTGGGAACAAAACTTGTTTATCATGATCAAAGAGGAAGCAAAGCTCTCTGTCTGGGGTGGTTTTCTCTTCAGACATTTTCATCCAGGGAACAGCTCCAGATTCCTTTAAGAGGCTACCCTCTGGCTGTAAGAACATTCAAGGAATTCCCAAAAGGACTCCCCTTACCAGAGTAGCTTTGACGTAGTTTGAGGTCCCATAAGAATAACAATCATAAAATCCCTAACATGTTTTGGGCACTTACTATGTGCCATTGATTCTCAAATGGCAGCAGTTCTTCCTCCCTCCCCCTCTAACCCTAATGGATGTTTACCAACACGTCTGGAGACTTTTTTTTTTATCATAACCATGGGGCTGCTACTGTCACCTAGCAGGTAGAGACCGGGGTGCTGGTAAACATGCTACACTGCACAGGACAGCCCCCAGAATAAAGAATTTTCTGTCCTAAAAATGTCAAAACCAAGGTTGAGAAACTCCATTTCAAGGCAGTGAGCCTCGCAGGTGTCATCTCATTTAATCATAACGATGATACATGTATGAGTAAGATGGTGTTTATAACATCAATGCCCCCATTTTCTAGATGAAGAAACTAAGGCTGAGGTATGCAAACTGCCCACGTCACACAACTGGACAGTGGAGGAGACCTGATTCAAATCCAGGCAGCCCAACTGTCCTCGCAGCTATCACATACTGGGGCCACCACAAGCTTGAAACCTACATGGTGCAACAGACAGAACCCTGGTTCTGTCATCAGTGAACTTGGGCTGGAAGCCTTGCCTGGTCAGTCAGTGACCATGTGACCTTGGACACAGTGTCTGGACATTCTCTAAGCTTCTGTTTTTCCATCTGTAAAACAGGGGCAATGTTCCCAAGAGTTAGAGGTTGCTGTGAGCCGTGTGATGCTACGGCACTCTACCCGAGGGCGGTACAGTGAGACTCTGTCTCTACAAAAAAAAAAAAAAAAATAGGGGCAATGTTGCCCACCTTATAGGGTTATTACAGGTAAAATCTGACAATGACTGCAAAGTGCCTGACAGCCAGGCTGACGCTCCTTGAGCAGTAGCTGCCACTGCTCCTCTGTTGTTGTCATTGTCGACATCACTATTATTATTCCCATAGCCTGGGAGCTGGAGGCCTGGATTCCCTCCCACCCGATCCTAAGGAAACAAGCACTCAGTTTTGTAGCTGGTCCCAGTGCGCCAGCTGGCACTCAGAAACCAGTGGGCTGCTGCCTTCCCAATGCCAGATTTCTCCCTTGCAGAGGGGAGCTGGTGCTTCAGGAGGCTGCAACAGCTCCCCAGGAAAGAGTGAGCTGCTCAGGTCCTCACCAAGAGCCAGAGTCATGAATGTGACCTGGAGCAGACGGCTGGGCTAACCTGGCTGTGCCCTCTTCCCTGGGGGGCAGTATTCATCCCTGTCCCTCCACTGAGAAGCACCGGGACCCTTCAAGGCAGAAACCAGTAATCAATCGGACCTGTCCTCAGAGCCTCTGTTCCCCAGTACAGGCAAGGACTCCAAGGGGAAAGCAGAATTCTTTACAGAGAAAAATAATTTCTCTCTGCTAAGGTCTGGGGACTGCCTATCTTTTGGAAGGTGCCAAAAGAATGCAATAGCCAAACTGGAGCGAATATGCTAGAAAGTTCTCAACACGAGAGCTGGTGTTGATGAAGGCAACACTTTTGTGAGGCCTCTCAGACCCAAGACCAGCTACATTTCATGTCTCCAATAATAAACAGAAGAAGACCCACCATTACAGCCCACTGTGTGTCAAGTGCTGTTATAATTGTATTACATTCATCATCTTCACCCCTGTAATTAGTGTACCCATTCATAGGACTGTTGTGTCAACACACAAAAGATGCTTCAAAGGAGACAAATAAGGAGCAGTATGTATGTAAGCCTTTGCTGCTAACATTATCATCATTACTACAGCGATTGTATTACTGCCACCCTGAAGGTAGGTGTCATCTCCATGGCACAGGAGATTCAATGAGAGGATGATTAGCCCAAGTCACAAAGGAGGTGAGAAAATTAGCCCAAGGTCCCCAAGGGGGTGAGTCGAGGCTGCCGGAGTTCAAATTCGGGCATAGCTGTTTTGGAAATCGCATACCAACCTGGTTTCTTCTCCCACAAAAAGGATTCAAATACATGTTAAAGTAGTGATTCAATCTGTTTGGTTTGGTTTTATAATTATAAAAACTCAGCTCTGGAGTTCAGAAAGTAGAGGTTTTGTGTTTTCTGAAGATTGAACCCTCCCTGCCCTTGAGAAACAAGGAAAGGACTTTCTACCACTAAGGTTATGTCGACTCTGTTGTTAACAACCAGTACAGGAGTATCTGATCTGCCATAAGAACTACTGTGAGAGACATGATGCTGGCAGGACTCGATTGTGGAGGGAGAAAGGAGAAAAGCCAATACCAGAGCCTTGGGCCAAGAGTAGTACTCCAGGGAGACCGCGGCCCAGAAAAGGCCAGCTGAGAGGGACACCCACAATCTCTGCTAGACCAGAGGCCCTGGTGCTCGCCATCCCTCCTCCATCTAGGCACCTGCCCACAGTCAAGGTCTTTCAAAGTACTTACCTCTCTAAACAACAACATATACTCACCCCCAGACAGCAACCCGGGACCCCAGCAGGGGTGGTGAGGAAGAACCCCCCCTTCCCCAGGGAGAGTTCAGTGGTCCCAACCTAGGTATTCTGAGCTGAGAGAGTGGGAGTAGAGACCACCACTCCAGCAGTGGCTGCAGGTGGGGGAGATACCCTCTGAACTCTGCTCCCAAGTCCCTCCAAAGCCTCCAACCCTCCGGTGGTGCCCATTGGAGGGAAAGCCCTCTTCGGTGTTTCCCTCTCACCACCCATGTGAGCTGGTCAGCAAACACTCCCTGGCAGACAGAGAGGAGGGCGGGCAGTACCTGGGTCCCCTGCTCACTCTGCCTCTGCAGCAGGGGAGCGCAGAGAGCGGAGGCCAAGGCTGTTATACACAACGCAGATGCGCCATGAACTCATACTCCTTGGGCACAGACACTCTGGGGGAAATGCTGCCGATTTTACCCACTCATTCCTCTGAAAATAACTGCACACATTATCTGCCAAGTTTCCGGAAGAGAACAAGTGCAGAGGAATGGGGAACTGATGTAGAGAAGGAGTTTGGGATAGTAGGAAGTAAACCACATTGCTCTGCGGGACAGCGGGTCTCTGAAAGAAAAAGGAGGATTTGTAATAGATTTTATCATGTCGAATGTTTTTAGTAATAGCAATACTAGTTGCTTTCAGTTTTACAAAGCAGCAACTCTGTCCTGGCTCTATTTGTTTTCTCGCAGTTCCATTTAACTCTGCTGGAGTTCAGTGTATCCCATTTTTACAGATGAGTCAAGTGAGGCTCAGAGAGGTTCGGTAACTTAGGTCACACAGCATGAAATAGCAGAATCGTGATTCAAAGCCAGCCCTCTCTGACTTCTGAACTCTTTCCACTATACCCAGCTGCCTCTCAAACAATTCATTCACCTGCACCAATCACCCTGGATGGTGAATGAAAGAGAAAGCGAGAAAATTGAAAATATCTGCGATGAATGTAAAACCCATCTCTATCAGCCACTTTTCTGGATGAAGCAGCTGAAGTTCCCCAGGGTTGAAATCAGAGCTCGTCCATCCCTTAGTAGCTGTGTATGGGAAGTCAAACACGTATCAGATGCTCCCCTGGGGACCTAATGGTGAACAAGACAAGCTCTGCCCTCATGGAGCTTAAAGTCCGGCAGGCAGACAGACTTTAGGTAATACCAGGAGGTGGGTCTGTGTTGCAAGACGGGGAGACACAAAGAAGGCAGAGCTGACCTCTCTGGTGGTCAGGGGCAGTGTCTTTGGCAAAGAGAGGTTTGGGCGGACACTCTCTGGAAGAGCAGGTGTCAGGGAAAGACAGTGGGCTGGAGTCCAGGGTCATCTGCTCAGAGAGGATGGCGGCAGTAAGAGGACTTAGGAAGTTCCCAGCCAGATCACGCCATGCTCCCTGTTTGGGTTTAAGAAGGGTCCCTCAGGCAGCAGACTCATTAAGAGGTGACCGTGGTCATCCAGATGGGGCACAGTGGTGGCTGAGACAGAAAGGCAGCTGCCGTGATGGAAAGATGTGAGGGAATCCTCAAATGCCCAGGGGGAGACTTGACAAGGCTTAGCTGGATATGGGGTCAATGGTGGCCTGATGGCCTGGACATTTGAGGACCTCCCCATTTTGAACACAATATTTTATTGTTAGACCCTGATTCTTGGTCCAAAATCAACAGCCCCCTTAGCAATTACGGGTGGGTATCCCACTTTGGTGTTTATTCCTGTCTTGTCCCAATCCTTTATATGATGCTTCCAGAGAGTCACACACCTTTTGAGTATGTGTGAGAACATTTGTCACTCATGGTCCTATGATGACAGAATAATGCTCCCCAACGAAGATTCTCGCATCTGCATCCCCAGAACTTGTAAATGTGTTGCCTCACATGGCAAAGGGGACTTTGCAAATGTGATAACATTAGGGAACGTGAGATGGGGAGATGTTCCTGTGTTATCCAGGTCGACCCGATGGAGTCGCAGGGGTCCTCCCAGGAGGGAAGCAGGAAGGCCTGAAGAAGAGGTGTGAAGATGAAGCAGAGCGATGCAGCCTGGAGACGAAGGAAGGGTCCACGAGCCCAGGGACACAGGCAGCAGGAAAGGCGGAGATACGAATCCTCCCTTAGAGGCTCCACCAGGAACACAGGGTTGCTGACACCTTAATTTTAGCCTCTGTAAAGCACACTTTGGACTTCTGACCTCTAGAACTGTAAGATAATGAACTTGTATTGTTTTAAGCCACTAAATTGGTGTTAATTTGTTAGAGCAGCAATAAGAATATGACACAATGGACTTCTTAATCTAAGGTAAAACTGTACTACACAAGATAGCAAATAAAAAAATATTTCAGAGCTCAGTGCCCATAGCTCAGGGTGCAGGCCACATACACCAGAGCTGGCAGGTTTGAATCTGGCCTGGGCCTGCTAAACAACAATGACAACTACAACCAAAAAATAGCCGGGCGTTGTGGCAGGAGCCTGTGGTCCCGGCTACTTGGGAGGCTGAAGCAAGAGAATCACTTAAGCCCAGGAGTTGGAGGTTGAGGTGATCTGTGATGCCACAGCACTCTACTCAGGGTGACAGCTTAAGGCTCTGTCTCAAAAAAAAATTTTATATATATATATATATTTTTTTTTTTTTTTCTTTTTTTCAGGTCTGTATCATATTCACACAAGGGAAATGTAAAGAAAGAAGCAATGTGAGGGCCGGGAGCGGTGGCTCACACCTTTAATCCTAACATGCTGAGGAGTTTGTCACCAGCCTGAGCAAGAGCGAGACCTCATCTCTACTAAAACTAGAAAAATTAGTGAGGTTCAGTGGTACATGCCTGTAGTCCCAGTTACTCGGGAGGCTGCTATGGGAGTGTTGAGTTGTGGACCTCACCCCCCACCATGAAAAAGGCATGTGGAAGTCCTGAACCAGTATCTCTGACTGTGACCTTACTTGGAAATGGGATCATTACACGTGTAACTAGTTAGGTCAATATAAGGTCTTGGTGTTGTCACAGGACGACAGCAGAGAACATGAAGGCAGAGACACACAGGGAACATCATGTGGGGACAAAGGCCAGGACTGGGATTATGCAGCTGCAAACCCAAGAATGCCAAAGATTCTGGCAAACCACCAGAAGCTATGAAGAGATGGGGAAGGATTCGGAGGGCTGATGGCTTTGTAGGCACCTTGAGCTCTGATTTCTGGATTCCGGAACCATGAGACAGTGAATTTCTGCTGTTTTAATCCACCAGATTTGTCATAGTTCCTTAGAGGCACCCTAGGAAATGAAAACACCTGCTTTCATGAAATTCTGTCATGTTTCTGAAATTTCTTCCTCAAGCACGTAGATTTGATATAATCTGCCTTCCTTTCTTTTTCCTGCCATTATCATTCCTTCCTTTTTCTTAATCACCACAAGGACATTCTTAAATTAGTGGTGCATCTTATAATCAAGAGCATTTTAGATTTAAGAGAGTAAAATACGTGGGTACTCATCAGACTTTAAGCATCAGACCTCTGTGTCCAAGTTCTTAGAGCACAGCCTGTCAGGAGGTCCCATGGTTTAGTAAATAATCGTGTGTTGTAGAAAGGTGGGGAGGGCAGGGGAAGTGGACGGGGAGCGTGGACATGATCCAGACAGCCTGGAAGGAATTGAGCTGACGGATGGATGAGGCCCCGAGCAGAGATATTTCCCACCTAACATGAAATACAGGTTTCTTTCTCTGTAATTCTAATAGAGTGATTAATTTCTTTCTTTTTTTTTTTTTTTGAGACAGACTCTCACTTTATTTATCACCCATGGTAGAGTGCTGTGGCATCACAGCTCACAGCAACCTCCAGCTCTTGGGCTTAGGTGATTCTCTTGCCTCAACCTCCCCAGTAGCTGGGACTATAGGCGTCCACCACAACGCCTGGCTATTTTTTTGTTGCAGTTTGGCCAGGGCCAGGTTTGAACCCACCATCCTCAGTGAGTAGGGTTCGCGCCCTACTCACTGAGCCACAGGCACCACCCAAGAGTGATTAATTTCTGTTGAGAACTCCATGTGGTCACATAAACTCCCTTTAATGTTGGAAAACCCTCCAGAGCCATATCAGTTTCAGAAGAATCTGGAAAGTAGGGGAAACAGCAGACTTCTTGAAGAAGATGGATAGCTGGAAGAGGGGCCTGGGGTTGGGTAGAACAGCAGCTGGGAAGGTGTCAGAGCACATGAATTCCAGGGGACATCCCCAGTGACACAGCCCAGGTGAGTCAGGCCAACCCAAGGGTCAGTTTGGTCCCAGACTCCAGCTCTGAGTCTGTCCCCAGCCCAGGAAAAGGCAATACCACTTGAACCTCAAGATATTCCTGGGGACAAGGAGGGTTTGAGACTAGGTAAGGAATGGGTGCAGGGGCTGGGCTGGTGACTCAGCCATGGGAAGGTTGATTTATTTGTTGAATGAGTGACCAACCATAGATGTAACTGCTCCATCTGAACCAGGATCCAAAGAAATGAGGCTCTGACACGTGAGCAGCCCAGAGGACACCTGAAATTAAGGCTGCCTTCAGAGATCTGGTTGCATCAGCTCGTCCGTGGAGGTCACCTTCTCATGTCAACTTAGCTCCATCCTCTCCTGCCTCGCAGCCAGGGCCTCGCTTTGTCTCTCTTGCTTGCAGTTATCTCCAGCCCAGGACGGAGACTGGGAAATGGTGCTTGAGAGAGAGAGAGAGAGTCAGAACACTCTGGGCCACGTGGAAGCAGGTCTGAAAGAACACCAGCGCGACTCCGACAAATGTGTGGACATGTTTGGCATCTTTATTTCTCTTCTAAGTACCAATTACTCATCCTGGGCCCAAATGGTGGCAGGTTTTCTTCCCCCAAGGGGACAGATTGCAGAAACCAGAGGAGAGAGGTGGGTAGGGGGAAGCTGAGGAGGGGAAGAGGGGAAGACTGGATGGCACCTTTTCTGCAGGCAGGCCCAGGGGACCCCTGGGATGCAGCTACCTCCAGGCCAGCTGCAACCTCCTGCAAGGTTATCCGTAGCGGGCACAGGCTTCAAATCGACAGGGCAATAAAAGTGAGTCATCATCACCCCCTGCGAGCCAACTCAGGTGCTTGGGGCTCAGTGAAGCGTGTCCCCAGATGCAAAGTTACTCAAATTCTGGAATGAGTTTTGCCTGAATAAAGGGCACAGAAATGTCCGTGCCCATAAAGACCAGCTGCTGTGCAGAGCCAGCGTGGCTGACAGAGCAGGGGTGAGCAGCTGACAAGCACCACCTGAAATGAGCTGCAGGCTGGAGACAGACAGTGCCATACCCTCCAGAGACATCTGTCCTTGGGCTCCTAACCCAGCTCCACGGCTGCCTAGCTGTGTGCCCTTGGGCAGGGACATCACCTCCCTGATCTTCACAGCCTCAATGATCACTAAGGGCCCTTTGTACTCTGAGAGTCCGTGCATCTACAAAGAGCCCTGTGGGGTATGCATTCCAGGGTTGATGTTTGCATTTTACCAGAAAGTATCTGTTCTTTCCACAGCACACAGGTGAAGGGTACTGAATCAAATTGTTCAGGTTCATCCTGGCCCCATGATTTTTTAGTTCTGTGGACTACAGGCAGGTTACTTAACCTCTCTGAGCCTGTTTCTTCCTGCTAAGGATAACATAACCAATGGAAAGGCAGGAAGTCTTATTCCAAATCCCTAGATATCACCTTTTGATTGGATTTTCCCCTTGTCTGGGAATCTTTATGCTGAGATTTCTGAGAGTTCTGTTTACGGCAAGAAAGTGAAGCATCACGCTTGTTCCACAGATGAGGGTTTGTGAAGCCCCCTAGCCTTCAAGCTTTCTCTCTCAAATTTTTCCACACTGTCTTCTTTGTAACACCTAGATCTAGAATTATCTAGTCAATTTATTTACTCACTTATTATCCATGTCTCTCCACTGGATTTAAGCTCCATGAGATCACGGTCTTCATCGAGTTCACGACTGAGTTCCCAGCAACTAGCATAGCACCTGGTTCACACCAGATGCTCAGTACACGTGTTGTTGAAGGAATGAAAGAATCATTGCTTCATCTAGTTGCTTCTCACATCAGCCTTCCCAAAGTCTCTCCATGTCCCCATTTTGCAGAAATGGAAACTGAGACTTGTGGAATGAGAATGACCCGAAGTCCTAGGGCATTGGTACCCAGGCCTGCCTGACTCCAAATTCCACCTGTCACCCCCTCCCTGGAAGGTGTTTGCACTTTAACAGGAAAGCTTTGGTGAATGTAGCAGCACCCAAAGAGGTTATGGGCAGGGGCTTTGAGTCTGCCAAGCCCATGTGCCATCTCAGTCCAAATGGACTAGTTTGGTACAGGACTTAACCTGGAGCCAGTTTCCTCACCTACAGCATGAGAATAATATGCCTAGTGTGTTCCTCGTCAGGCTGAGATTATCAGGACAATTAAGTGTCAGTGTCCAGCACAGGGCAGGTCCTTGATAAAGGCCACCTGTTCTGCATTCATTGCTGCCTCAGCCACAACCCTGTCAAAAACCCCACTTGCTGGTCCCTGCCCATTTCCTCTCTCCTTTCACTCCCTCTCTCTCTGCCATCTCCAAAGACGGGCACCCCAGCACCCACGGGAACCCCTTCCACACTGTTCCACCGCCAACCCTTAACAGTGGGGACTCGCACACGTGGTCCCAGCAGCCCACAGCCCTCTGTTCTCAGTTTGGGGCTGTGCACTCCAGCTGCCCTCATACCCACCCCCGGGGGCCCCAGTCCTCCCCGACCGCCCCCTCCGCTCACTTGCACGCCTGCAGCATCAGTGGGCACACGTGCTCCCGCCGCGTGTGGAGCCTGCACCTGTGGGAGGAGAGCCAGCCCTGGCTGGCGCTGCAGCTGAATCAGGACAGCAAATCTTGCCGCCCCCTCGCTCCTTAATCTGCTGCAATCTGGCTTCCTCCCTATGCCACCCAAACCTGCCCGAGTCGGGGCCACTGAGGACTCCCACTCACCGAGTCCAACACATCTCTTCTATGGCGGGGGGGATTGGGAGGCCTGCTTAGGAGCATTTAAATTTGATGACCACTGCCCACCACCACCCTCCCCTAGCTGCCTCCTCTGTCCACCACTTTCTACCCTGCAGATTCCATTCTCTTCAGCCCAATGCACGTTCATGGGGCCCCTGCCCTGTGCTGAGTGCTGCTGGTTGGTGAGGAGGAGCAGGCAGATGGGGTAAGGGGGGGGCGGAAGGAGGAACCTCAGACTCTGCAGCCACACTGGCCTGCGATCAAATCCCAGCTCTGCCCACCTGCAGGTTGTGTGTCTTTTGGCTGCTTGTTCACCCTCCCTGGGCCTCAGTCACCACCTCTGAAAAATGGGAATAATTGTGGGATTTGCATGAATGCCTATGAAGTGTTTAGCACCATGGGCTTCCTTTGTTGCCCCACCCTACCCCACTTCCTGCTTAGCAGCAAAAATGACCTCAAAACATAAATCAGGTCTCAGCAGTTGCTCACCTAAAACCTCTCCAAAGGCTTCTCATTGGTCTTAGTATAAAATTCAGACTCTTTGGGTGGTGCCTGTGGCTCAGTGAGTAGGGCGCCAGCCCCATATACCTAGGGTGGCAGGTTCAAACCCAGTCCCAGCCAAACTGCAACAAAAAATAGCTGGGCGTTGTGGCGGGCACCTGTGGTCCCAGCTACTCGGGAGGCTGAGGCAAGAGAATCACCTAAGCCCAGATGTTAGAGGTTGCTGTGAGCTGTGACGCCACAGCATTTTATCGAGAGTGCTAAAGTGAGACTCTGTCTCTAAAAAAAATTAATTATTTAATTAATTAAATAAAATTCAGACTCCTCACCATGGTTTATATGAATCCCTGCCAGTCCTCTGACCTCATGTTGGGTTATTCTTCCCCTGGTTCAGAAATTCCAGGGTGGCGCCTGTGGCTCAGTGAGTAGGGCGCCAGCCCCATATGCTCAGGGTGGCTGGTTCAAACCCAGCCCCAGCCAAACTGCAACAAAAAAGTAGCCAGGCATTGTGGCGGGCACCTGTAGTCCCAGCTGCTCGGGAGGCTGAGGCAAGAGAATCGTGTAAGCCCGAGAGTTAGAGGTTGCTGTGATCCATGTGATGTCATGGCACTCTACCTGAGGGCGGTACAGTGAGACTCTGTCTCTACAAAAAAAAAAAAAAGAAGAAAGAAATTCCAGTTATACTGGCTTTTTTTAATATCAAATATTAATTTTAAATATTAATTAGAACTTAAACAGTAAATTATTTAATATACTAAATTCAATGATTTAATTTAAAGTGTAATACAGAATACACCAAACTCACTCCTACACCAGGACGATTGGTGAGACTCTTCCCTCTGCTTGGAATGCTGAGTGCTGTCCTCCCTCCACCCACCGAGCCACCAGGCTTCCTCCCACCCACAGGCCCTGCCCGTCTTTCAGGTCTCAGCTTCAATGCCACCTCCCTGACCACTAGGGAGCAGACACTGTCCATGTCCCCCTCAGATCTCTGATCCCGGAGCCTTCTCTGGAGAGTGTCTACTGGCTTCCCTGCCTCCGCTTCCCCTGCAGCACCCTCAGGAAATCAAGCACAGGAATCATCATCTCAGACCCTGATTCTAGGGAACCCAATTTAGACACACCTGTTGTTCTTTACCTTGTTTTATTCCAAAGCATTCCTGTTTTGTTTTGTTTTGTTTTGAGACAGAGTCTCACTCTGCTGCCCAGGCTAAATTGACATGGCCTCAGCCTACTTCACAGCAACCTCAAACTCCTGGGCTCAAGCGATCCTCCTGCCGCAGCCTCCCACATAGCTGACACTACAGGTACATGCCACAAGCTAGCTAGTTTTTCTATTTTTAGTAGAAGCCGGGTCTTGCTCAGGCTAGGCTTCAAGTCTTGAGCTCAAGGGATCCCTCAGCCTCAGCCTCTCAGAGTGCTAGGATTACAGGCATGAGCCCCTGCACCCAGCTTATAATTATTAATTAAGGAAAGCCTTTAGTACATGTCTTTCCTCTGTTTCCTCCACGGCAGAGGAAGCTCCACAAGGGCAAGAATGGCATCTGTGTCATCCGTCATCTCATTCCCCACACTTGGCCCAGGACCTGTGCAGTAGAGGATGCCAGCTTGACTGTTTCTTGTGTTTCCAGGGATTCTTCCTGGTTTCCCCTCTCTTGGCCTTCTTCTGGTCCTCTGTGTCAACTCTTAAATGGTCCTTTTAGACCCAGCGTTGATTTGTCACCTATCCTTGGGAGAAGATCGGATGTCCCTGGATTTCTCTTACTCTGGTAACAGCAGCAGCCTTCCAGTGCCAAGGCTGGAACCTGAGTGCCACATCTGACTTGCTCACCTCAGACACTCAGAGCCAGACCTGTCCAAGCCAGCACATGCACATGGTCCTCTTCCGTCCTCTCCCACACTCCCAGCTCACAGCACTCGGACCAGCCTGAGCCCAGGTTCCAGGTTTCCTTATTTCAAGGTTGATGCAAGAGCCTTTTTTTTTTTTTTCGAGACAGAGTCTCACTTTGTTGCACTAGGTTGAGTACTGTGGTGTCATAGCTCACAGCAACCTCAGACTCCTGGGCTCAAGAAATTCTCTTGTCTTAGCTTCCTGAGTAGCTGAGACTACATGCACCCACAACGATATGCAGCTAATTTTTCTATTTTTAGTAGAGACAGGGTCTTGCTTTACTCAGGCTGGTCTTGAACCAGTAAGCTCAGGCAATCCACTCAGGCCGAGTGCCTCAGCCTCCCAGACTGCTAGGGTTACAGGCTTGAGCCACCACACCTGCCAGGCAAGAGCCTCTTAATAGAAACTCCCACATCTCATCTTCACCCATCCTGCATTCATTTTGCAGCAATCTGCTGGGCTGATATTCCCAGTGCTCACCATGAATCACATCCCTCCCTCTGGCAACAACCCTACAAAACCACAGAGCCACTTCCCAAATGCCTTGCCTTAGCTGTCACTCAGAGTCTCTAGTGATAATTCCTCAGGCCACCTCTTCCAGCCTGTCTGTGACACTGTGAATGCTGAGGACAATGGCAATCATGATAGCACGCCTGTCCTGGGCTCCAGCAGGTGCCAGGCCAGACCACAGTGCCCCCCACGAGACAGTGACAGCCTCTGCCAAGCACATAACTGGCACTCAATAAATATTTGATGAGGAAATTAATACAATATGCCAGGCATGATGCCTACGTGATTGTGTTTAATGTGCATGACAAACCTGTGAGGTGAGGAAACTAAGGCTCAGAGATGTGATAGCTCATCTCCAGCCACGGAACTAAAGTTGACAGCCAGGTCTGAACAATCCAAGATACTGGCACGTGACCACATGCTCTCTTGTCACAGGTCCTCTGCACCAGGCAGCAGCCCAACTTTCCTGTCCATTCCCTGTTTTGCCACATTTCTATGCCTCCTAACTTTTGTTCAATGTGGACCTTGCTTGGAATGCCCTCTCTGCCCCGTGTTCAGATTCTTTATAACCTAACTCAAAAATCTCGTGTCTAGGCCAGGGGCAGTGGTTCACGCCTGTAATCCCAGCAATCTGGGAGGCCGAGGCGGGTGGATTGCCTGAGCTCTCAGGGTTTGGGATCAGCCTGAGCAAGAGCGAGTTCCTGTCTCTAAAAATAGCTGGGGTTTGTGGTGGGCACCTGTAGTCCCAGCTCCTCAGGAGGCTGAGGCAAGAGAACTGCTTAAGCCCAAGAGTTTGAGCTATGATGCCACGGCATTCTACTGAGGATACCGGTAGAATCTTCACTTTGAGGAGGATTGAGAGACTCTGTCTTAAAAAGGTGAGACTCTGTCTTAAATAATAAAAAAAAAAAACCTTGTGTCTATACAGAAGTTTTCTTTCAGATCCATTCCCAGCCTCTGTGTCTCCCATCAAATTCTCAACATATTACCACCCAATCCTCTTTTATGGATTTACATATTTATTCAATGAACATTTCCTGGCTTGGCACCTGTAACTCAAGCGGCTAAGGTGCCAGCCACATACACCTGAACTGGCAGGTTTGAATCCACAGCCCAGGCCCGCCAAACAACAATGATGGCTCAACCAAAAAAGAGCTGGGCATTGTGGCGGCCACCTGTAGTCCCAGCTTCTTGGGAGGTGGAGGCAGGAGAATCGCTTGAGCCCAGGAGTTTTAGGTGCTGTGAGCTGTGATGCCACGGCACTCTACCCAGGGCAACAGCTTGATGCTCCGTCTCAAAAAAAAATGAACATTTCCTGAGCACCAACTTTGGGCCAGGCCCATACCAGGTGTTTGGCATAAAGAGCTGGATCAGGCATAGTCCCCTGCCCCCCAGGATTCACAGTGAAGTCCAGGAGTTCTGTCTCTCCATGCATGCATCCATCAGTGCATCCATGAATCCATGTATCCGTGCATGTGTCCATCATCCACCCATCCAACCCTGCACCCATCCATCCGCCCACCCGTGTATCCATGCATCTGTCCCTGTATCCTTCCATGCACCTGTGCATCCATGCACCCATCCACCCATTCAGTAAATACTGACTGAGCTTCCCCTGTGTGTCAGACATTATTCTAGGGGCTGGGAGTATAGCAGC
Source organism: Nycticebus coucang (assembly GCF_027406575.1). Classification (NCBI taxonomy): domain Eukaryota; kingdom Metazoa; phylum Chordata; class Mammalia; order Primates; family Lorisidae; genus Nycticebus; species Nycticebus coucang. Next base: position 107,316,068 of record NC_069791.1, read on the forward strand.
AACAAAGACAATCATTGGAGAACATTCTCTTTAGTAAAGTATCACAAGAATGGAAAAGCAAGTATCCAATGTACTCAATGCTAATATGAAGCCAGTAGATGAAGTAATACACGCCCACACCAGAGAAAAACTCAATTTGGTTCAAATTAGAGGGAGGGGGGAGGAAAAAAGGGAGAGAGAAGAGGCAGGAGATTGGGGTGCTCCCACCTAATGAGCACCGTGTAAGGGTCCGTGACACACCTCCTGAGTGTGGGACACAACTGCAACGTGGACTTCATCTAACTTATCTAACAAATGCAAACATCGTAACCTAAGATTTGTACCCTCATGTTAATCTGAATTGTTTTTTTAAAAAGACAGTCATATGATCTGCCCTCACAGGACTTGCATTTCACTGTTAGAAACAGACAATTAATAAATAATAACCTCTAACGTGGATGGAGAGCTTTCTAGCCACTCGGCTTCGTCCCACCACAGTGGCAGCAGGGGAGGTCCCACTCCTCTGCTCCGAACCCTCCCAAGGTAAGGCCAGTTGAGATTCCAAAGAAAGAAGCTCTGAACACCAGGGCAATCAGTCCAAAGCATTTATTAGGGAACTTACCGAGGACTACAGCAATCTTCCCAATGGACAGAGTGTGAAAAGGGGTGTTCTACCCAGGTATGTCCACAGCAAGGAGTTCAGGGCATGGAGTTTTTATGAAGGTTTAAGGAATTTGGGCTCAGAGTCAGGGTCCACTTCTTTTAGCATTTGGGCCAACAACCTAGATACCATTATCAGCACCCAAAACAGCCAAGGTCCCAACTCGGGTTCTATTTTGCTAAGAAAAACCTGCACCTGGCCAGGTCAGGGCGCCGTCAGGGTGCTCTGTGGTTTCCACACTCTTCTAAGCACCTCACACGTCCTACAGATTTCACCCTCGTGACAACTCTTAGGTATTGGTACTATTGTAATCCCATTTTACAGATGGGGAATCTGAGACTTGGAGCTGTCAAATAATGACCAAATCACCAGGCTCCTAGCCCAGACCACACAATCAATACCCTTAACCACCACACTACACTGTTTCTAACAATTATCCAAATAAACAAGAAACACGTCTCTGTACAGAAATCACATAAAGTGATATGAAAGAGACAACAAGGGCGGGAGAAGGTCATACAAGTCCTCTCTGAAGAGGTGACATGCCAACTAGATCTAAATGACAAGAAAGAGCAAACATAGGAAGTAGTTTTTGAACATTAGGTTACCTCAGAATGTCCTGGTGATGTAAGAATATATACAAACTCCTGAGCTTCCTCCTAGATCTACTGGGTTGAAATACAGTGGTAAAGGCTAAACACTTTTTTTTTTTTTTTTGTGGTTTTTGGCCAGGGCTGGGTTTGAACCCGCCACCTCCGGCATATGGGACCGGCGCCCTACTCCTTGAGCCACAGGAACCGCCCCTAAACACTTTTTTAATCTTTCAGAACATTTTGTAGTAGCCAGGCTCAGAAGCCACAGGTTGAGGGACACGTATGTCAGTCATCACCTCACTGTGAATCCCAGAGCTGTCCATGGAGCTGCATGCTCAAAAGACCCTGCAACTCACTCTTTCTGGGAAAATCAGGAAGGCGTGCTGAAGGAGAGACCCTCTGACCAAAGTCTTAAAAGAGGAGCAGAGTTTGCAAAGCAAAAGGAGAATTTCAGGAAAGCCGGGAGGTCCAGACAGAGAGGGAGCATCAGGAGAGGCCCCAGACTGGAGCCTGAAGGTGACTGTCACTGGGGGCCATGGACTACATCAGAGTGTCTGGGTAACCCCAGGGAGAAGCAGCTGAGGCTGGAGTTGGGGCAGGTGGGCCCAGGTGGGGAAGGACTTCACAGGGTCTCCCAGGAGGCTGGAGTTTCTCCTGGGGCCACCAGGAGGTGCCGGAAGTCAAGGGGGACTGGTTCCGTGGCTTCCCTGAGCTGAACCAGTCCCAAGTGTGCTTAGCAAAGATGTGGCCATGCCAATAAAGAGTTTATAAAGAAATAAAAAAGCCTGAACCTGGGCGGCGCCTGTGGCTCAAGGAGTAGGGCGCCGGTCCCATATGCCGGAGGTGGCGGGTTCAAACCTAGCCCCGGCCAAAATAAAAAAAAAAAAAAAAAAGCCTGAACGAGGGCCGTAGAGGTGATTTACACCCATTCTGTGATGCACCCCTTGGCTTACGTTAGAATTAGTGTGTGCATTTATTTCATCTCCCAGCTAAATTGTAAGATACTCATGAAACTAAAATCTATGTAATATATTAGCCAAGGCAGGGTTTCTCAACCATGAAACTATCAATGTTTGGGACCTATTAGGAACAGGTAGGGAACAGGGTAAGAAGGAAAAGAAAAGTGGGCAACTGCTGAGGCAGCAGAATCAGTTCCTTGGCCTAGATGTGAACTGGGAAGGAAAGATAGACTATTCTGAGCTGCTACCAAAGCAGAACTAGCCGAGGCTGTGGTGGGAAAGTTTTGAAATTCAGAGACTATTCGACTACAAATGCTGCAGGAAGACGAGGCCCAATGGAAAGAAAGAGCGCCCAAATGCCATGTTTATGAGAGAAAGGGCTTTATTTCAGCCGGGGGAGCTTATGGCATAGAAGAATTTGAAATGGCCACGCTCGCCGACTGGCTTGGTCTTTCCCTTTCTATCTCCAGTCAAAAAGTTCCACCCCACAGGTACCCTTCTCATTGGCCAGTTTGAATCAAGCGGGAGATGCTATTCCAGTCTCCACAGAACTACAGGATTTCACAGCAGTGGAAATGTCCAAGTTCCAGGAAGTTAAGTTTACTAATTCCCAAGAGCTGAGTCACCATGGAGAGGACCCTGCAGGTGTATCCTTGTGGTCTCCTTGACAGGACCTGTTCTCCTAGACCTCACCCTTTTCGAGTATCCTCTCTCACTAAGACCTCCACAGAGGGAATGATCGATAAGAACTTTTTAAAAAAAAAAAAAGAAGCTAGGCTCAGTGCCTGTGGCTCAAGCAGCTAAGGTGCCAGCCACATACACCTGAGCTGGCGGGTTCAAATCCAGCCCAGACCTGCCAAACAATGACAACTGCAACCAAAAAACAGCTGGGCATTGTGGCAGGTACCTGTAGTCCCAGCTACTTGGAAGGCTGAGGCAAGAGAATCAATTGAGCCCAGGAGTTGGAAGTTGCTGTGAGCCATGATGCCATGGCACTCTACCCAGGGTGACAGCTTGAGGCTCTGTCTCAAAAAAATAAATAAATAAATAAATAAATATGAAAAAAGAAGCTAGTCAGCATTCCATGATTAATCAATGCCCTATTAATAACTTGCGCACTTTCCAAAGGAGAAGTTAGGGCCGGGCACAGTGGCTCACGCCTGTAATCCTAGCACTCTGGGACGCTGAGCTGAGCAGATTACTTGAGCTCACGAGTTCAAGACCAGCCTGAGCAAAAGCAAGACCCTGTCTCTACTAAAAAAAAAAAATTGAGGTAAGAGGATCGCTTGAGCCCAAGAGATGGAGGTTGCTGTGACGTCACAGCGCTCTATCCAGGGTGACAGTTTTTGAGACTCTATCTCAAAAAAAAAAAAGGGAGAAGTTAGTTAAATACAGTGTGGAATTACGGCCAGGCGAGGTGTCTCATGCCTGTAATCCTAGCACTCTGGAAGGCAGAGGCAGATAAATCGCCTGAGCTCTGGAGTTCGAGACCAGCCTGTGCAACCTAAGACCCCATCTCTTCAAAAAATAGAAAAAATTATCCAGGCATTGTGACAGACACCTGTAGTCCCAGCTTCTCAGGGGGCTGAGGCAAGAGGATCACTTGAGCCTAGGAATTTGAGGTTGCTGTGAGCTATGGCACCAGGACATTCAACCCAGGGCAACTGTGTGAAACTCTGTCTCAAATAAAAAATAATGTTCAGGGCGGCGCCTGTGGCTCAGTCGGTAAGGCGCCGGCCCCATATACCGAGGGTGGTGGGTTCAAACCCGGCCCCGGCCAAACTGCAACCAAAAAATAGCTGGGCGTTGTGGCGGGCGCCTGTAGTCCCAGCTACTCGGGAGGCTGAGGCAAGAGAATCGCTTAGGCCCAGGAGTTGGAGGTTGCTGTGAGCCATGTGACGCCATGGCACTCTACCGAGGGCCATAAAGTGAGACTCTGTCTCTACAAAAAAAAAAAAAAAAAAAAAAAATGTTCAGTCAGCTGGATCAAAATCTTAGATGAAAGAAATGCATAAACATTATTAATAGGTGGAGCTAGAAACTGGGGAATAAATACGCTGGGAAAGGTTTGTAAAGGGCCCTTCTTCATTCTTAAGGAAAAGGCCCACACCTTCTTCTCAGATGTGTTCTATTTGCTTATAAACTTGAGCGTGCTCTATTCGTTTATAAACTTTATTGTATTCTATATGCTTAAAAAGATTAAACTTTTCGCCAGGCGCGGTGGCTCATGCCAGTAATCCCAGCACTGTGGGAGGCTGAGGAGGGAGAATTGCTTGAGCTCAGGAGTTCGAGACTCGCCTGAGCGACAGTGAAACCCCGACTCATGAAAAAATGGAAAAACCCACCCGGGCGCCGCAGCGAGCAGCGCCTGAAATCCCAGCGGCTTCCGGAGGCTGAGGCAGCGGGGTGCCCGCAGCCCGAGTCTGGGGTTACGGTGAGCTACCATGCCCACTGCACTCTGCTCAGGGGCATAGGGTTGGACCCTGTCTCACCAAAAAGAAAATAAAAATAAAAAATAGGCAACGAAATAAAATTTTTAAAAAGCCAAAAAAATAAATAAATAAAATAAAATAAACCAAAAAATTTTTTGTTCAAAAAAAAAAAACAGATTAAACTTTTCTGTTAAATTGCCACTGCTGCCTTAACTTCCTCTTTTTGCCCTGGCTGTGCTACTACTCCTGGTTGGTTTCCTATTTTTGTGCCAGCCGAGTCAAAGTGTTTTCAGATTCTGGGGTCTGCTTGCTAGTGGCGCCCAGAGAAAGCCCTTATGGGGCTGGGGTCTTCATAATGATAGGACTGATAATTCTTTGCCAGGAGGGAACTGTCCTGTGTATTTTATGATGTTTCACAGCATCCCTGGCCTCTACCCACAAGATGCCAATGCTGTACTTCCTCTCCTAACATTGCCAACTGTTCCCCAGGAAGCAAACTCACCCTCCGTCAAGAACCACTTAGTTAAGCAGTTTTTTGTGATTCTACCACGGTCTAAGTATAGGCTCTGCCACTTCCCAGTGCGGCAATCTTGGCCAGACTGCATTCCCACTCTATTAAGTTGGGATAATAAAGTATCAACCTCCAAATAATCGAGGGAATTAAACACAATGATGTGTGTAAGGTAAACGTTCCAGGAATGCCAGGCCTCTGAGCACACCGATGTTTGGGGGATGGAGGGGGGCGGTTATGGTGCCCACAATGTGACCATTATACTCTTGACTCAAGAATTTCTCAAAGATGTGTTCCAAGGAACAATGAACTCAGAAAGTGTTTCTCTTTAAGAAGGTTCTCAGGACAAGGCCAGGTGTGGTGGCTCACACCTGTAATCCTAGCACACTGGGAGGCCGAGGTGGGTGGATTGCTTGAGCTCAGGAGCTCATGGGGATACTTCAGTGAGCGAGACTTGATCTCTGATTTCCCAGAGCTTAAAATGTAGTAACAATGACTACAGGACTCCTTGGAGTCGTTGCTTGACCAGCCTGAACAACAGAGAGACCCCAGCTCTAAAAAAAAATGACCAGATGACCAGGGGTGGCGCCTGTGGCTCAAAGGAGTAGGGTGCCGGCCCCATATGCCAGAGGTGGTGGGTTCAGACCCAGCCCCAGCCAAAAACTGCAAAAAATAAAAATAAATGATCATGTGTTATGGAGGGTGCCTGTGGTCCTAGCTACTAGGGAGACAGGAGAATCACTTGAGCCCAAGAGTTTGAGGTTGTTGTGAGTTACAATGCCACGGCACTCTGCCAGGGCAACAAAGTGAGACTGTCTCAATAAAAAAAGTAATAGTAATAATAAAATAAATTTTTAAAAGACACTTGTCAGGAGATAATAAATGCAGGATACCCCATTCCTTTTTGAGCAAATTAATCATATTCATTTAATTAAGATACCAAGAAGTCCTGTAGTCATTGTTACTACATTTCAAGCTCTGGGAAATCAGAAATCAAGTCTAGCTCACTGAAGTATCCCTACTCCTAGCCAAATGCTGAAAAGCACTCAGTAAGGATGTGATAAATGAATAAATGAAATCAATATTATATGAATGAACTGGTTAATCACAGAAACCTGTTTGGCTGCATTTAACCAAGTATTTCCCAAGCTTTTCAGACCACTGTGCCATATACATTCCTAGGACCAGAGCCCCCAGACACACTTTGGAAGATGCAGCCTTGACCTGGGATGGTGAGGCACAGGTGAGTGACTAAGAGAGGCAGGGACAACCACAGGACACATTTCTGGCATCCGTGGTTCACAGAGACTTTGTCTTCAATTAAAATTAATTTAAAACATTTTATTTTAGCTCCAAAATGAGCCCTAAGAGCTAAAAAAACAAACGCATTCTTGGCCAAAAGAAGGGCAGCACTTGTGGCTCAGTGAGTAGGGCACCAGCCCCACATACCGACGGTGGCAGGTTCAAACCCAGCCCGGGCCAAACTGCAAAAAAAAAAGGCATGCTTTAGCTGGGCATTGTGGAGGGGGCCTATAGTCCCAACTACTTGGGAGGCTGAGGCAAGAGAATCGCCTAAGCCCAAGAGCTGGAGGTTGCTGTAAGCTGTGATGCCATAGCACTCTACTGAGGGTGACAAAGTGAGACTTTGTCTCTTAAAAAAAAAAAGTGAATTCCATATTAAAAAAAAAAAGCAGTCTCTGGTGCCATTTTGTGTGCAGTGAAGCAAATTGCACCCATAAAGGTGGCATCTACCTCACTCTTCACATCTGAGGAGATGTCTGTCACTGCAAAGGTCAAAGCTCCCAACCCTCCCAAAGAGACTGAATTTCTCTCGACACAGTCATTCTATGTAATAGCAACTCTGTCCAATGGTACTTACTGCAAAAGTCAAGAAAAACTGCCTATTGCAAACTCAGGTCCAGTTTCTGATATTCCAAGCATATGTTTAGATTCATGCCCACTTTGTTTGCATCTAAAATTTCTATCTGGTTGAACAGTAAGCAAAATAAGTCATCATGAAAAAGCATGCTTTAGAGACACAAAAGGCTTTGTAATAACTGACCCAGCAAAAAGACCCCTAAAGGCCCCGGACTGTCTCAGCCTGAGTCCACACACGTCTCAACGCCCCCCACCCTTGGGTTAATTCCTCAAACAGCTTTCAGAATAGAACAAGGAAGTTCCCTGAGTTCCCAAGAACTCCTAGCAACAGGTAACAATGGGAAAACTTACCCCAACTCTCTAGCAATGGGTAAACAATGGTGAAAAAAATTACCTACACAAAGTTCTCAGGCTACTGTATTTCCCAAGCTGTCCCCATGCCAACTGCCACGCTGTAGCCCCCCTGACTGTAACCCCACCCCTGAGCTAACCAGCCAGGTTCTGCTTCTGTTTTTACTTGGCTTGCCATGTAGCACAAAAAGGGTATAAAAGAAGGCCTGCTTTTCTCTTCGGGGCCGTTTGCCCTTTGGGATGGCGGCCCACCTGCTCAGGTGTAATAAATCAACATCTGATTTACCTGAAGTGGGGTCCGAGTTTTTCTTCCGGGTGGCAAATGAGTTACGACAGCTTTACAACAGAAATGGGGAAAACCTTAGCTGAAAAGAGAGCTTACCTTTGCTATATGCCTGCTTTCTGTCAGATGTTGTCCTATGTACTTCACACGTGCAAACTCATCTAATAAAGAGGCAAGGAGAGGGTTGAGGGTAGAATTGGGGTAATGGTCCACCAAAGGAGAAGAGGCCAGTCTGGGCATTTAGGAGAGATTTTATTAGTAGGAAAAGAGCAGAGGGGAGTCTGGCTGAGATCACTCCATTCTGCAGAGGTGCCAATCTTCACACCAGGGGCTTAAATTACTTATTCTGTTGTTTTCCAGGAACACTGGCCTCAAAGCATTCCAACTGAGGAGGGGGTTGCTGTGATCATGTCCTTTGGTTTCTGACTAGCTGTCCTCCCAAAATGGCAGTACTTTTGTCAGGGTCGTGAGGATTCCTTCTCCACAGTGAGTCCTATTATAATTTCCATCTTACAGCTGAGCACATGCAGTTCAGAGAGAGACAGTGATTGTACCCAGGACACATATCCAGTATGGTGAGAACAGGCATTTGGACCATAGTCTTGATACAGGACAAGTGGTGTCCCAGCCAGCTCAGTGGAGCTGGGAGGGCAGACTGGCTACCTCCACCTCAGTGGTGTTGGTGCGGAGGCAGAGAGCAGAGGAACCAGGGGGCTGGAGGGTAAGCAGGGGGGCCCCATTTTCTAGGCCTGGGAATGCAAGGGATTGTAGTCATTCATTCACAACCCAGACATGACCCAGACACAACCCAGACACGACCATGACCCAGACATGCTAAATATAACTACTAAGCCCCCCCTCCCAGCTAAATGTAACTACAGAGGGCCCCATGCAACTATATATACCCAGAGCCCAGAGACAGAGACAGAGAGAGAGAGAGAGCTTTTCTCTCCCTGCGGGAAGCTTTGGTGTTTTTGTATTCTTTTCTGTGAATAAATCCTGTCTTACCACTGATCTGTGATCCACGGATTCATTCTTCAAATCACCGAGACCAAGAACCTACTGAAAATGAAATTCCAGTATCAGTCTTAAACCTATACTCCACAGCCTCAACCAATGCTATATTTTGAGAAAAGTTCTAATATGCACTCTAGTTATCCATGTATACCATTAATACTGGAGTTAACTGTTAGGTAGAAGAAAGAAAAGTCTGGGGAGAAAGAGTCAGTGTCTGGGACGGCGCCTGTGGCTCAGTGAGTAGGGCGCTGGCCCCATATACCCAGGGTGGCGGGTTCGAACGCAGGCCCCACCAAACTGCAACAACAACAAAAAATGGCCAGGTGTTGTGGCAGGCACCTGTGGTCCTAGCTAATTCGGGAGGCTGAGGCAAGAGAATCGCCTAAGCCCAGGAGCTGGAGGTTGCTGTGAGCTGTGATGGCACAGCACTCTACCGTGGGCGACAAAATGAGACTCTGCCTCTAAAAAAAAAAAAAGAAAGAAAGAGTCCATGTCTTTACCAGGTCACACTAGTGTCCTTCCTATGCTTAACCCCCACCCACAGGGTCATAAACAACCTGAAAGGCAAGAGATAGCTACCATTTTTTAAGCAATTCAGTATTATTCCAAATCTACCTCTTTTTGCCTTCTTTTATGCTCCCTATATTATTAAAAACAAACAATAAACTTCTGGAATGCCAGTTCCAACTTGAATAATTCTGATGAATCAATTCCAAACATTGTTTAGAATAGTAACACTGTCACCTCACTTACCTTACCCTCAAACCCCCAGAAATTACTTGATCTCTTTACAAACACTGGACTAAGACCTTCACCTATAATATCGTATTTAATCCTTAGTTTAACTTGAAAAGTAGATATAAATTCCCATTTTACAGATGAAGAGATTGAGGTTCAGAGTGGTTGAGTGTCTTGTCCTAGGTCACACAACTAGTAAAGGTCACAGAGAAGGTTCTACTCTTTCTATATTTTTAATTAATTAGTTTTGAGAGACAGAGTCTCACTCTTTTTCTCTGGGTACAGTGTCACAGCAACCTCAAACTCTCGGGCTTAAACAATTCTCTTACAGACTCATTGGGTAGGGCCACTGGCCCCAAATACCAAAGGCGGCAGGTTCAAACCCAGCCCCGCCAAACTGCAACAAAAAATAGCCGGGCATTATGGCGGGTGCCTATGGTCCCAGCTATTCGGGAGGCTGAGGCAAGAGAATCACGTAAGCCCTAGAGCTGGAAGTTGCTATGAGCTATGACGCCATGGCACTCTACCGAGGGTGACAAAGTAAGACTGTCTCTAAAAAAAAAAAAAAAAAACAATTATCTTGCCTCAACCACCCCAAGTAGCTGGGACTACAGGTGCTTGCCACATGCCTGGCTAGTTTTTCTATTTCTCATACAGACAGGGGTCTCACTCTTCTGAAGTCTGGTCTCAGAACTCCTGAGCTCAAGTGATCCTCCTGCCTCAGCCTCCCAGAGTGCTAGGATTATAGGTATGAGCCACCATGCTTGGCCAATAGAAAGGGTTCTGTAGGGATCATGATGAAACTCATCCCTCCCATCCACCCCCAAAGTTCACTGAAAGATAAGCTCATAGTTAAGGCAGAGTAATAAGAGAAATATTTATTTCCATGTGCATGGGGGGAGGGGGAAAACCACAGGAGAGATTACCCAATTTCTCAGTGGTAGTCAGATACCTTTATAGATCCCTTTTTAAGGTGGCACCCATAGTTCAGTAGGTAGGGCACCAGCCACATACACCCAGGCTGGCAGGTTCAAACCCGGCCTGGGCCAGCTAAACAACTGCCACAAAAAAAATAGCCAGGTGCCTGGCTATTTTTTGGTTGTAGTTGTCGTTGTTTGGCAGGCCCAAAGAACTCGAACCTGCCAGTTCTGGTGTATGTGGCTGGTGTCATAGCCACTGAGCTACAAGTGCCAAGCTAAAAAAAGAGATTTTCTATCAAAAAGAAGGCTATGTTAACCAGTTTGATGAAAGTATTTCAAATTTTATATAAAACCAGCACATTGTTCCCTATAATTGCATTAATATACACAGCTATGATTTAATAAAAAAAAAAATTTAAAAAAAAATAGCCAGGTGTTGTGGTGGGTACCTATAGTCCCAGCTACTTGGGAGGCTGAGGCAAGAGAATCACTTAAGCCCAAGAGTGGGAGGTTGCTGTGAGCTGTGACACCACCGCACTCTACCCAGGGTGACAACTTGAGACTCTGTTTCAAAAAAAACAAAAAAGATCTCTTTTTGAAGGGAAGGGGGAGAATGTGGAGTGAGGATGCAGCAAGTGTTTGCTAAGGAGGATGAATAGATGGGGGGAATGAGATTGACTTGTAAATTAACCTGAGAAACAGGTATTGTGTTTTAAATGATTTGGGCCAGGTCTGCCAGCATTCCAGGGAGGAAAGGCAGTCACCTGCCCACTTTAATCCCCTAACCAGGTCAGTCTGGTTTTAGGCAGATAGAGGGAAAGCCCTTTCCAGTGCTTTCTTTTCTTTTCTTTTTTTTTTTGAGACAGAGTCTCACTATGTCACCCTTAGTAGAGTGCTGTAGCTTCATGGCTCACAGCAACCTCCAACTCTTGGGCTTAAGAAATACTCTTGCCTTAGCCTCCCAGGTAGGTGGGATTGCAGGCGTTTGCACAACACCCCGCTATTTTTTGTTGCAGTTGTCATTGTTGTTTAGCTGGCCCAGACCAGGTTAGAACCCGCCAACCTCTGTGTATGTGGCTGATGCCGTAATCACTGTGCTATGGACGCCGAGCCCCAATGCTCTCTTTTTTTTTTTTTTTTCTTTTTTTTTTTTTGTAGAGACAGAGTCTCACTTTATGGCCCTCGGTAGAGTGCCGTGGCCTCACACAGCTCACAGCAACCTCCAACTCCTGGGCTTAGGCGATTCTCTTGCCTCAGCCTCCCGAGTAGCTGGGACTACAGGCGCCCACCACAACGCCCGGCTATTTTTTTGGTTGCAGTTCAGCTGGGGCCGGGTTTGAACCCGCCACCCTCGGTATATGGGGCAGGCGCCTTACCGACTGAGCCACAGGCGCCGCCTGCCCCAATGCTTTCTTATTGTGAATGGCCTTTAATTCAAAATATTTTTTGTGCTAAGTAGTCATACTGTGGAGTAAAATTTCCTTAGCTCCTTCAGTTCTGAACCAGGTTTTTGCTTCCAAAACCTCCAGATCCTGCTGCTTTATGTATTGATCACCAGAGAAGTCCCCCAGAAAAATAATTTTTTATACCAGTATCCTTACAAGAACTGGAAATAGTACTGAGAAAGGATAACTGGAAAAGGTAAGGTCTAAGAGAACAGAGGTCTTCTCAAGGAGACCCCAAGGACACACCTGCAAGGTTGTCCCTGATGACTCAGCTCTTAGGAATTTGTAAAAACTTAACTTCCTGGGACCTGGGAACTAACGCTTGCTTCCTCTTCCGTGAAAGCCTGTGGTTCTATAAAAGCTGGAGCCTGCTTCTCCAGCTTGATACAAACTGACCAATGAGAAAGATACCTATGGGCTGCAACTTTTTGATTGTGGATAAAAAGGAGAAGACTGAGCCAGTCAGGGAGTGCGACTGCTGTGAATTCTTCTGTTCTGTTTGCTCCTCCAGCTGAAATAAAGCCCTTTCTCTCTCTCTCTCTCTCTCTCTTTTTGTAGAGACACAGTCTCACTTTGTTGCCCTTAGTAGAGTGCTGTAGCATCACAGCTCACAGCAACCTCCAACTCCTGGACTTAGGCCATTCTCTTGCCTCAGCCTCCCAAGTAGCTGGGACCACAGGCACCCACCACAACACCCGGCTATTTGTTGTTGCAGTTTGGCCGGGCCAGGTTTGAACCTGCCACCCTCGGTATAAGGGGCTGGTGCCTTACTGACTGAGCCACAGGCACCGCCCAGCCTTTTCTCTTTTAAACATAGTGTTTGGGTGTTTGTTCTTTCCCTTTGGCCTCATCTTCCTGTGACAGTACAAAGCTACTGAATTTGAGGTCCTGCTAGGTAAGAGCAATGGCCAATTAAATTAAATAGCTATTTCCACTGCACTAAGCTATATCCAACTTGTCAATGACATTGGCAGATGGGTAGAGGAATGGGAATAATTAGTCTGAGATGCAAAGACTCTCAGGAGATGACAAAGGCCAAATCCCAGTGTAAAGATGGGTGGGGCTCAGTGATGAGGCAAACACTTGTAAAACTTGTGTTAATAGCAATAGTTCTGGTCTCCTTCCAGTCAATCAGAATGTGACATGTAAAAAAAAAAAACAGGACATAAAACGTCTCTGTGGCTTTCATTTCTTTTGGGTATAAGTACATTTTGCCATAATCAAACACAAAATCTTTGCAACTAACGCTTGCTCATGAAAGACTAATCATAGTGCCTCAACTGCTATGAGCTATTTCTTGTTCTAGAGATGAACATTTTCTAAACTCTCTAGGTGAACCATTCCTTCCAGGGCTTTTTACGAGGTTGCTGCTGTTTTCTGGGGTACTCATCCCAAACTGTGAAAGTAAGATAGGCATTGGGGATGTGTTGATGCCAGAACTTTCATCTGAATATTTCAATTAGAGTTTTAAATTTATTTATTAATTCAACAAACTATTTTTCAGCAACTGTTTTATGTCTTAAGCACCACCCTTGGCGCTGGGGCTAGAGCAAGGAAAAAAAGACAAGGCTGGCCTCCATGTAGAAAGAGGAAAGCTTAAAAAAATAAAATAATTGGGCGGCACCTGTGGCTCAAGGAGTAGGGCGCCGGTCCCATATGCCAGAGGTGGTGGGTTCAAACCCAACCCCTGCCAAAAACCAAAAAAAAAAATAAAATAAAATAATTAACATCTAGAATGGGTAAAATCATGTACCCCAAAAAGATGTATTCAAGTCCCAGTACATATGAATGTGACTTGTAGAAACACAGTAACATCTTCATAGATAATAATCAAGTTAAGATAAGGTCATATTGGATTAGGGCAGGCACTAAACCCAGTGACTAATGGATCTCTTTATAAGAAAAGGAAAACTTCAGCTCTGCACCTGTAGCTCAGTGGCTAGGATGCCAGCCACATACACCAGAGCTGGAGGGTTTGATCCAGCCCAGACCCTCCAAACAACAATGATAACTACGGGCGGTGCCTGTGGCTCAGTGGGTAGGGCACCAGCCCCATATACAGAGGGTGGCAGGTTTGAATCCAGGCCTGACCAAACTGCAACAGCAACAAAAAATAGCTGGGCGCTATAGTCCCAGCTACTCCGGAGGCTGAAGCAAGAGAATCACCTAAGCCCAGGAGTTGGAGGTTGCTGTGAGTTGTAACACCACAGCACTCTACCGAGGGTGACAAAGTGAGACTCTGTCTCTTAAAAAAAAAAAAAAATGACAATTACAACCAAAAAATAAATGAGCATTGTGTCAGGCACCTGTAGTCCCAGCTACTTGGGAGGCTGAGGCAAGAGAGTCGCTTAAGCCCAAGAGTTTGATGTTGCCATGAGCTGTGACGCCACAGCACTCTACCCAGGGTGACAGCTCGAGACTCCATCTCAAAGGAAAACTGAACATAGACATGGGGTGGGGGGGAAGTCCACAAAACGATGGAGGCAGAAACTGGGAAAGGCCTGGAAGGACCCCCCCAAATCTTGAGCTCAGATTTCTGATCTCTAGAACCATGAGAGAAATTCCTGTTGTTGTTGTTATTGTTGTAATTTTTACTTTTAATATTTAAAAATCTTTTAGGAGACAGGACATTGCTATATCACTCAGGCTGGAGTGTAGTAACACAATCGTACTTCACTGCAGCCTCCAACTCCTGGCCTCAAGCAATATTCCTGCCTCAGCCTCCTGAACAGCTGGGACTACAGGTGCATGCTGCCATGCCTGGCTCATTTTTCTATGTTTTTGCAGCGATGGGGGGGTGGGGGTGGTCTTGCTATGTTGTCTAGACTAGTCTTGAACTTCTGGCCTCAAGTGATCCTCTCATCTTGGACTCCCAGAGTACTGAAGTTGATCACAAGCATGAGCCATAATGCCTGGCCAATTTCTGTTGTTTAAACCACTCTGTGGGGCAGTGCCTGTGGCTCAAAGGGGTGGGGCACCAGCCTCATATGCCAGAGGTGGCAGGTTCAAACCCAGCCCCGGCCAAAAACTGCAAAAAATAAATAAATAAATAAACCACTTCGTGTATAGTACTTTGTCATGGCAGCCCTAGGAAGCAAATATAACAGCTGATGTGAGATCAGACAGTGATAAATGGCATGAAAAAATAAAGCAAGATCATGTGTGAAAAGGAAGAGAAAGGATGAGCTGTTGCAGACAATATGGTCAAAAGACAGTGAGATAACATAAGGACAGGACAGGCTCAGCACCTGTAGCACAGTGGTTATGGGTTTGAACCCAGCCCAGGCCAGCTAAACATAAGGACAGGACTGGCCAGTGCAGTGGCTCACAGAGTGCTTGTAATCCTACCCTCTGGGAGGCCGAAGTGGATGGATTGCCTAAGCTCAAAAGTTCAAGACCAAGCTGAACAAGTATGAGACCCCATCTCTACTAAAATAGAAAAGCTAGCCAGACATAGTGGTGGGCGCCTGTAGTCCCAGCTATTTGGGAGGCTGAGGCAAGAGGATAATTGAGCCCAAGAGTTTGGGTTGCTGTGAGCAATGATGCCATGGCACTCTACCCAGGGAAGTACAGTGAGACTCTATTTCAAAAACAAACAAATAAAACCACAAGGACAGGACTATCAAATTAGACCCATATGGCTCAGAGACGGTCCTGGTTAGTTTAGGAGCTGCTATAACAACATACCACAGACAGTAGCTTAAAAAACAGACATGGAGGCTGGGAAGGCCCCAGTCAAGGTGCTGGCAAGGTAGGTTTCATTCTGAGGCTGCTTCCCCTGGCTCAGGGGCCACTGTCATCTCATTGTGTGCTCATGCCACCTCTCCTTTGTGTGCATGGAGAAAGCGCTAACCAGCTCTCTGCTGTCTCTCCTTAGAAGAAGGTTAACCCGAACAGACCAGAGTCCCTACTTATTCTAAACACAGCCACATTGAGGATTAGGGCTTCAACATATGAATCTGGTAGGAGAGATATACATTCAGTCTAAAACAGAGATCTTACCCCAAATCAAACTCTACTAATAATCCAGAAGATACAAAGTCGGGCACAGTGGCTCACATGTGTAATTCTACTACTCTGGGAGGCCAAGGTGGGAGCATCCCTTGAGCTCAAGAGTTGGAGACCAGCCTGAGCAAAAGTGAGACCCTGTCTCTGCCAAAAATAAACAAAAGTAGCCAGGCATAGCAGCATGCACCTATAGTCCCAGCTACTAAGAAGGCTGTGGCAGGAGGATCACTTGAGCCCAGGAGTGTGGGGTGACAGTGAGCTATGATGACACTACTTACACACTATCCCCAGCAACAGAGGAAGATCTTGTCTCAAAAAAAAGGTCACAGGTCCCAGCCAAGCAGGAAGTCTGGGTGCAGTGCAACTCCTCAAGGTCCTTTCTCATGATTAGGACACACTCTGGCCCCAGAAGGTTAGTAATCCAGACAGGACTATTTCAGTTACAAAACATTTTCATTTTATACTCTTAAAAACTATATGGCTAACACTGACATTTTCTATTTTTTTTTTCTTTTTTTTTTTTAGTGACAGAGTCTCACTTTGTTGCCCTCGGTAGAGTGCTGTGATGTCACACAGCTCACAGCAACCTCCAACTCCTGGACTTAAGCAATTCTCTTGCCTCAGCCTCCCGAGTAGCTGGGAATACAGGCACCTGCCACAACGCCCAGCAATTTTTTGTTGCAGTTTGGCCAGGACCAGGTTCAAACCCACCACCCTTGGTATATGGGGCCGGCGCCCTACCCACTGAGTCACAGGTGCCTCCCTAGATACTGACATTTTCCATTCTTCCAAGTTTGTTTATCATTAGCAAGCTCCACAAATGAGGTAGAGCATGCTAAAAGCATCCCCTACTGTGCATAAGGACCAGACAGGTGACAGGTCCAATGTAGAACGAAAATGAAGAACACTTAGTTCAAAAATTAAGAATTTTAAGATGGGGCGGCGCCTGTGGCTCAGTGAGTAGGGCGCCGGCCCCACATGCTGAGGGTGGTGGGTTCAAACCCAGCTCCGGCCAAACTGCAACAAAAAAATAGCCAGGCATTGTGGCGGGCACCTGTAGTCCCAGCTGCTTGGGAGGCTGAGGCAAGAGAATCGTGTAAGCCCAAGAGTTGGAGGTTGCTGTGAGCCGTGTGACGCCATGGCACTCTACCTGAGGGCGGTACAGTGGGACTCTGTATCTACAAAAAAAAAAAGAATTTTAAGATGAAGATGGGCAAGGTGGCTCACACCTATAATCCCAGCACTCTGGGAGGCCAAGGCAGGTGGATTGCCTCTGATCTGCTCACCGGGCATTGCAGCAGCCACCGGTAGTCCCAGGTTCTTGGGAGGCTGAGGCAATAAAATTGCTGAGTCCAAGAGTTTGAGGTTGCTGTGAGCTGTGACACTGGCACTCTACTGACAAAGTGAGATTCTGTCTCAAAAATAAAAAGGTGTGGTAGTTCCCACCTGTAATCCCAGCATTCTGGGAGGCTGACAAGAGCAGACTACTTGAGCTCAGGAGTCTGAAACCAGCCTTAGCAAAAGCGAGACCCATCTCTACTAAAAATAAAAAAACTGAAAAGATGGCGGCTGAGTAACAGCTTCCCTGCAACTGGGCATGGTGAGTCTGGGGAGATAAGACTCCAGGCATCTCTGGCTGGTGGGATCTGCCTATAATCATCTCCTTGAGGATACAGGGAGTCAGCAAGGGACTTCTGGACCCCAAGAGGAGGACAAAAACAGTGGGAAACTGGCAAGTGGTTGCGTGTGTTCGATTGACCTAATCACACCAGCAAATGTCAGTACAAGCAGCAGTGAGACTGCAAACCGGAAAGGCCTTAGCTGTGAACTGTTTTGGTGTTTTTGGACTTGGCACTCAGTTGAACTGCCTTGGGGAGAGCTTGAGCAGGAGTGCAGAGAACTTTGGGCATTGTCTGGGGCCATAGACAGAGCCACTGAGCTGGGCTGCAGGGAGCCATTGTGTGAGAGAACTGCCCCAGCAAACTCCGCACTCAGGGTCCCAGAGCAAGGATTGGGTGGGACCTAGTAACCTAGCAACTGAGCAGCCTAAAGGCGGGGACTGAGCTGCCTTACAGCCTTAACCCTTAGGGGCAGAGTGAGATGGTTTTGGCACACTAGAGGCTCAGGCTGTTGCCCTTGGTAGAGTGCCATGGTGTCACAACTCATAGCAACCTCAAATTCCTGGGCTTGGTGCTGCCTGGACCTCCATAAGATCTGTGCCATGACCCGGCACCAACCGGGCCTCCACATGCCCTGACCAGGAACTGTGGGAGCCATGCAACCCTGCATCCTCCCTCCTGTGTCCTCCCAGCCTCCACACTGGCCCGCTTGTCTGGCCAGGAATACTGGTAGCCACGTGAACTCTGGAGCCCTCCCTGCCTCTACACAGAGCCCTTCTACTGGCCAGAGACTGCTGGAGCCTTGGGTTCTCTGTGCCAAAGTCACTGGGTGCCAGGCACTCCAAGAACCGTGCACACCACCTCCTGCTCTACTGCTGGATCTGGGTGTGTCACATGCCGGAGCTGCTTCCACAACCAGAACTCCCTAGCTGGAGAAACCCCAGAGGAACTACACAGGGTCACTCCCTACAAAGATCAAGCAACAATAAAGTGATCCCACCGGGATCTAATCTTGGAGAGACACCTCCCCAACTCTGAGGACGGCCAGAGGCAACGGTGAAAAACAATCATGAGGTGAAATCAACATAAAAACTCTGGCAATATGAATAATCAGAGTAGATCAACTCCCCCAAGGATCAATGGGGCAGACACAGCACAAGATCCCATGCACAAATAGCTGAGATGTCAGAAATCGAATTCAGAATCTGGATAGCAAATAAGATTGAACTAGAACTCCAAGCAGTAACCCAAAAAATATCTCAAGAATTCAACAAATTCAAAGACCAAATGACCAAAGATTTTGACACATTAAGAGAAGAAGTTGCATCCCTCAAAGATCTGAGAAACACAGTAGAATCCTTTAGTAACAGAATGGAGCAAGCAGAAGAAAGGATTTCTGACATTGAAGACAAAGTTTTCGAATGCTCCCAAACTCTCAAAGAGGATGAGAAATGGAGAGCAAAAACAGATCACTCTCTCAGAGAGCTCTGGGATAATTCAAAGAAAACTAATATTCGTCTTATAGGGATCACCAAAAGCAACGAAGTGGCTTCACAAGGCAGAGTCTCTTCTCCATGAGATTATGAAGGAGAACTTTCCAGACATGCCAAGAGATTCTGAAATTCAGATAGCAGACAGTTTCAGAACTCCAGCATGACTCAACCGAAATAAGACATCCCCCAGACACATCATAATCAATTTCACTAAAGTTAATATGAAGGAGAAAATTCTGAAAGCTGCCAGACGAAAGAAAACCATTACCTACAAGGGGAAGAATATTAGAATAACTGCGGATCTCTCTGCTGAAACTTTTCAAGCTAGAAGAGGATGGTCATCGACTTTTAATCTCCTAAAACAAAACAACTTTCAACCCAGGATTCTGTTCCCAGCTAAACTAAGCAACATTTATAACAGAGAAATTAAATACTTCAACGACATTCACATGTTGAAGAAATTTGCCATAACTAAACCAGCTCTCCAGGATATTCTCAGACCTATCCTTCATAAAGACCAGCGTAATCCTCCCACACAAAAGTAAACTCACCCAGAAAATTTTGATTAAACTCCAACTTCCACAGTCGCAAAAGGATTAAAAATGTCCACTGGACTCTCGAAAGGCTTATCAGTATTCTCAATTAATGTGAATGGTTTAAACTGTCCTCTAAAGAGGCACAGGTTGGCTGACTGGATACAAAAACTCAAGCCAGATATCTGCTGCATACAAGAATCACATCTTACATTAAAAGACAAATACAGACTCAAGGTGAAGGGATGGTCATCTATATTCCAGGCAAATGGAAAGCAGAAAAAAGCAGGCATTGCAATCCTGTTCGCAAATGCAATAGGCTTTAAACCAACCAAAATAATTAAGGATAAGGATGGACACTTCATATTTGTTAAAGGTAATACTCAATATGATGAGATCTCTATTATTAATATTTATGCACCCAACCAGAACGCACCTCAATTTATAAGAGAAACTCTAACAGACATGAGCAACTCAATTTCCTACAGTTCCATAGTAGTTGGAGATTTTAACACCCCTTTAGCAGTGCTGGATAGATCCTCCAAAAAGAATCTAAGCAAAGAAATTTTAGATTTAAACTCAACCATTCAACATCTGGACTTATCAGACATCTACAGAACATTTCATCCCAACAAAACTGAATACACATTCTTCTCATCAGCCCACGGAACATACTCCAAAATTGACCACATCATAGGCCACAAATCTAACCTCAGCAAATTTCAAAAAATAGAAATTATTCCTTGCATCTTCTCAGACTATCATGGAATAAAAGTTGAACTCAATAACAACAGGAACCTGCATACCCATACAAAAACATGGAAGCTAAACAACCTTATGCTGAAGGATACATGGGTTATAGACGAGATTAAGAAGGAAATCACCAAATTTTTGGAAAAAAACAACAATCAAGACACGAATTACCAGAACCTCTGAGATACTGCGAAGGCAGTCCTAAGAGGGAAATTTATAGCACTGCAAGCCTTCCTCAAGAAAACAGAAAGAGAGGAAGTTAATAACTTAATGGGACATCTCAAGCAACTGGAGAAGGAAGAACACTCCAACCCCAAACCCATCAGAAGAAAAGAAATAACCAAAATCAGAGCAGAACTAAATGAAATTAAAAACAAAAGAATTATACAACACATCAATAAATCCAAAAGTTGGTTTTTTGAAAAGATCAATAAAATAGATAACCTTGGCCAACCTAACCAGGAAAAAAAGAGTAAAATCTCTAATTTCATCAATCAGAAATGGTAAAGATGAAATAACAACAGACCCCTCAGAAATTCAAAAAATCCTTAACGAATACTACAAGAAACTCTACTCTCAGAAATATGAAAATCTGAAAGAAATCCACGAATACCTGGAAGTATGCCACCTACCAAGCCTTAGCCAGAATGAAGTGGATATGTTGAACAGGCCTATATCAAGTTCTGAAATAGCATCAACTATACAAAATCTCCCTAAAAGGAAAAGCCCAGGATCAGATGGCTTTACATCAGAATTCTACCAAACCTTTAAAGAAGAACTAGTACCTATAGTACTAAACCTCTTCCAAAATATACAAAAAGAAGGAAAATTACCCAACACATTCTACGAAGCAAACATCACCTTGATCTCCAAACCAGGGAAAGACCCAACAAGAAAAGAAAATTATAGACCAATATCACTAATGAATATAGATGCTAAAATACTCAATAAGATCCTAACAAACAGAATCCAACAACACATCAAAAAAATTATACACCACGACCAAGTGGGATTTATCCCAGGGTCTCAAGGCTGGTTCAACATACGTAAATCGATAAATGTAATTCGACACATAAACTAAAAAATAAGGACCATATGATTCTTTCAATTGATGCAGAAAAAGCTTTTGATAATATCCAGCATCCCTTCATGATCAGAGCACTTAAGAAAATTGGTATAGAAGGGACATTTCTTAAACTAATAGAGGCCATCTACAGCAAACCCACAGCCAATATCATATGGAATGGAGTTAAATTGAAATCATTTCCACTTAAATCAGGAACCAGGCAAGGTTGCCCATTGTCTCCATTGCTCTTTAACATTGTAATGGAAGTTTTAGCCATTGCAATTAGGGAAGAAAAGGTGATCAAGGGTATCCACATAGGGTCAGAAGAGATCAAACTTTCACTCTTCACAGATGATATCATCTCATATCTGGAAAACACTAGGGATTCTACTACAAAACTTTTAGAAGTGATCAAGGAATACAGCAATGTCTCAGGCTACAAAATCAACACCCATAAATCTGTAGCCTTTATATATACCAACAATAACCAAGCTGTAAAAACAGTCATGGACTCTATTCCTTTCACATTAGTGCCAAAGAAGATGAAATATTTGGGAGTATACCTAACAGAGGACGTGAAAGATCTCTACAAAGAGAACTATGAAACTTTAAGAAAAGAAATAACTGAAGATGTTAACAGATAGAAAAACATACCATGCTTGTGACTGGGAAGAATCAACATAGTTAAAATGTCCATACTATCCAAAGCAATATATAATTTTAATGCAATTCCTATTAAAGCTCCATTGTCATATTTTAAAGACCTTGAAAAAATAATACTTCGTTTTATATGGAATCAGAAAAAACCTCGAATAGCCAAAACATTACTCAGCAATAAAAACAAAGCAGGAAGAATCACACTACCAGACCTCAGACTGTACTATAAATAGATAGTGATCAAAACAGCATGGTATTGACACAAAAGCAGAGAAGTAGATGTCTGGAACAGAATAGAGAACCAAGAAATGAATCCAGCTACTTACCGTTATTTGATCTTTGACAAGCCAATTAAAAACATTCAGTGGGGAAAAGATTCCCTATTTAACAAATGGTGCTGGGTAAACTGGCTGGCAACCTGTAGAAGATTGAAACTGGACCCACACCTTTCACCATTAACTAAGATAGACTCTGACTGGATAAAAGATTTAAACTTAAGACATGAAACTATAAAAGTACTTGAAGAAAGTGCAGGGAAAACTCTTGAAGGAATCGGCCTGGGTGAATATTTTATGAGGAGGATTCCCCAGGCAATTGAAGCAGTATCAAAAGTACACTACTGGGACCTGATCAAACTAAAAAGCTTCTGCACAGCCAAGAACATAGTAAGTAAAGCAAGCAGACAGCCCTCAGAATGGGAGATAATATTTGCAGGTTATACCTCCGATAAAGGTCTAATAACCAGAATCCACAGAGAACTCAAACTTATTAACAAGAAAAGAACACATGATCCCATCTCAGGGTGGGCAAGGGACTTGAAGAGAAACTTCTCTAAAGAAGATAGACGCAAGATCTACAAATACATGAAAAAAAGCTCATCATCCTTAATCATCAGAGAAATGCAAATCAAAACTACTTTGAGATATCACCTAACTCCAGTAAGAGTAGCCCACGTAACAAAATCCCAAAACCAGAGATGTTGGCATGGATGTGGAGATGTTGGCATGGATTCTACACTGCTGGTGGGAATGCACACTAATACGTTCCTTCTGGAAGGATGTTTGCAGAATACTTAGAGACCTAAAAATAGACCTGCCATTCGATTCTATAATTCCTTTACTAGGTTTATACCCAGAAGACCAAAAATCATAATATAACAAAGACATCTGTACCAGAATGTTTATTGCAGCCCAATTCATAATCACTAAGTCATAGAAGAAGCCCAAGTGTCCATCAACCCACGAATGGACTAGCAAATTGTGGTACATGTATACCATGGAATATTATGCAGCCTTAAAGAAAGATGGAGACTTTACCTCTTTCATGTTTACATGGGTGGAGCTGGAACATATTCTTCTTAGCAAAGTATCTCAGGAAATGGAAGAAAAAGTACCCAATGTACTCAGCCCTACTATGAAGCTAAATTATAGCTTTCACATGAAGGCTATAACCCAACTACAGCACAAGACTATGGAGAAAGGGCCAAGGAAGGGGAAGGGAGGAGGGAGGTTTTGGTGGAGGAAGGGTAATGGGTGCGGCCACATCTATGGTGCATCTTAGAATGGGTACAGGCGAAACTTACTAAATGCAGAATACAAATGCCTACATACAGTAACTAAGAAAATGCCATGAAGGCTATGTTGAACAGTTTGATGAAAATATTTCAGATTGTATATGAAACCCGCACATTGTACCCCTTGATTGCACTAATGTACACAGTTATGACTTAACAATAAAAACAAATAAATTAAAAAAATAATAAATAAATAAATAAAAATAAAAAAACTATCTCTACTAAAAATAGAAAAACAAGCCAGCATTGTGGCAGGCGCCTGTAGTCCCAGCTACTTGGGAGGCTGAGGCAAGAGGATCTCCTGAGCCCAAGAGTTTAAGGTTGCTGTGAGCTATGATGACGCAAAGGCACTCTACCCAGGGTGACAGAGCGAGGTTCTGTCTATAAATAAATAAATAAATAATAAACAATAAACAAACAAAAGAGTACATTCTTTTAGATGCTGAAAGAGAGTCACAGCAGAAATGGCCGGAGCTGCCATTCAGATGTAACAGAGCAGGTAGGAGAGACATTCTACATTAAGGGTCTGGCATTTGAGTCATTTATTGCCACAACTGTTCATTTAATGTCTGCTTTCCCTAGTAAACTGTTAGCTCTGTTAGCAGAAACTGTCTTCATCTCGCTAGGGCCTAGCCCTGCACCTGACTATAGGCGAAAAGCCTGTGTGTCTCTGTGTCCACCAACCTGAGAGTGAGCAGAAACATTCTTACTTGGCACAGTCTGGGTGGAACCGGGGCTGAACTCAAAAGCTATTATGCCTGAGTGCTCAGGAGGTAAAAGTCCAGTTCTCAGAAGCTTGGCTTGAGGCTAGGATGTGCAGACACGTCACTGGTAAGTCTTAGGAACCTCCGGGCTGTGGTTTTGTAAGATAATTGTCTTTGCCTCCAGGTGGCTAAGGGCCCCCAGAGATCAGGCATACAATCAGCCTACACCCCCACTGCCGTCTTGTGATTTATCCATCTGTGGGCAACCAGTTAACAACATGTTTTCCATGATTATTATGTTTAGAGTTAGAAGAATGTGTATTAGTTAATCAGTAGACTAGCAGGCTCCAGGGAAAAGTTAATCGAGTTTTTTCAATAGACCCCTGAAGTCATTGTGTGATTATAGACTAATAATGTGTACGCGCAGAACTGGCTATTTAAGCTGGTCAGAAATAAAGAAGTTTGCAACTTGCCATCTGAGCTGGTAGTCATTCTTTGACTCATACTATTTCAATAAGCAGGCTTCACCTCTGCGTCATCAACCACCCAAACAGCCATCACGCAACACCTGACACATATTAACACTACGTAAATGTTTGTTGAATGAATTGATTCTTTTCAAGCTACATGTTTTTACTAGGTTTTTTTCCCTCTTTTTCTTTTCTTTTCTTTCTTTTTTTTTTTTTTTTTTTTGGCAGTTTGGCCAGGGCTGGGCATCTGGGGCCGGCTCCCTACTCCCTGAGTCACAGGCACCACCTCCCCCTCTTTTTCTTTATTGTGGTAAAATATACATAATAGGAAATGCATTATTTGAACCATTTTTTAGTGCCCAGTTCAATGACGTCATTGTTGTACAACCATCACAATGACCATCCTCCCATCCTCTTTTTTTGAGATAGAGTCTTTCATTCTGTTGCCCTGGATAGAGTGCTATGGCATCATAGCTCACAGCAACCTCAAACTCTCGGGCTCAAGTGGATTCTCTTGCATCAGCCTCCCAAGTAGCTAGGACTACAGGCACCAGCCACAATGCTAGGTTATTTGTATTTTATTTTATTTTTTATTTTTTGAGACAGAATCTCAGTATGTAGCCTTCGTAGAGTGCCGTGGCATCACAGCTCACAGCAACTTCAAACTCTTGGGCTTAAGCGATTCTTTTGCCTCCCAAGTAGCTGGGACTACAGACGCCCACCACAATGCCCAGCTATTTTTTTTTTTTTTTTTTTGCTGTAGTTGCCATTGTTGTTTAGCAGACCCAGGCTAGGTTCAAACCCTCCATCCCTGGTGTATGTGGCCAGTGCCCTAGCCTCTGAGCTACAGGCACTGAGCCAAGGCCCAGTTATTTTTTAGAGATAGGATCTCGCTCTAGCTCAGGCTGGTCTCCAGCACCTGAGCTTAGGCAATCCACCTGCCTCAGCCTCCCAATGTGCTAGGATGACAGGTATGAGCCACTGCGCCCCACCTTTCCATTCCTTTTTAAGGCTGAATAATATCTCATTGTATGTGTATACTACATTTTGTTCATCATTCATCTACAGCTGGACATTTGAATTTGGGGAAGTTATAATTTCCCAGAGCCTAGCTTCCCTGGACTGTGAAATGAGAATGACTGTGAGGCCTAATTTATGGGATTACTGTGAGAATAGAGATGATGGAGGTGCCATTCTCATTGGTGTCTTAGTACCCAACAAATGTTAGTAATTCTTTTCTTTTTTTTTTTTTTTATTGTTGGGGATTCATTGAGGGTACAATAAGCCAGGTTACACTGATTGCAATTGTTAGGTAAAGTCCCTCTTCAATGTTAGTAATTCTTATTACTGATAATAATGTAAGTAAGAGAAATGTTTCTGCCTTCTACCTGGTTTCATTTGGGAGCCAAGAGAAATTATGACCCCTCCCCAAGGTCACACAACTCTGGGTGGCAATTGGTTCAGATTGGGGGGCGGGGTATGAAAGACCTGAGTGATTTGCTTTGAGTCCTTCAACATATTCTTTGAATTTCATTAAGATGCCGTTTATTCTTTTATAAACTTGTGTGTCCTTAAATCACACCTTGCTAAGATTTGGCCAGTCAAATAGGACAAATGTATTTCTGTCTTACAGGACAGAGTAGCTAAATATCACTATATTTTCCCTTTAAGAACACAAGAATAATCAAAATTAGTAAGCATTGATTCCCTCTTTCAACTGAGAAAGTATCCTGGAATCCTGAGCTTCTTTTTACCCAAGTAACGACTTCAGGAAATTCAAAAAGTCATCTAAGGCCACTGAGAGTATAAAATGTCTCTTGATTATCCACATTAATTAGACTTTCCAAGGGTGGTTGACCAAATTAAGCAGGATAAACAATTAAACAAATTAAGTTTTCAGAGAAGTAAAAAAACAATGTGCCAATAGCTTTACCAATCAATGTCAACTAGATTATCTAACTTTATTTGTGTATATTTTGCCCTTGTTTACGTGCCCACCTATCACTCTAGTCATGCAATAAATACTCATTGAATGTCTACTGTATGCTAAACATTGGGTATATTATGTCCATCTCAGTAAATCTTATAAACAGCCCTACAAAGTTGATATTTTTATTACTATTCTTTATAATTCCCATTTCATGAATGAACATCCTCGGGTTCAGTGAAATAACTGTATTTTCTGACCAAAAATAGGTAGATATCAACTGCACACAGAAACACAGGATTATAGGATGACACAGGTCATTTTTATGACAATCTCAGAAAAATCTAGAATATGTAAAATTCAATAATATCAAAGTTTGCTTTCCAAAGGCAAAGAAACTAACACACTTGAGTTACTGAACCCTTCTGACACACAGACGGTAGGAGGCATCCCCCACCCCAGCAAAGGAGGCATCCGGTTTACTCATTCATTCATCCAACAGATACTGAGCTCTCCCTACGAGTCAGGCACTGTTCTCGGTGCTAGGAATATGGTAGTGAAAAGAGAAAGTCCTTCATTTCATGAACTTGGGGAACAGGGAGGGAGAAAAAAAACAACCAAATGATCAGTACTAAACTACATATACTAAAAACAGAGCAGGAAATACAGGCTACTGTGTTCCTTCCAAGGTCCTTCTGCCTCAGAGATCTTCCTCTTTTTTGTCTCTCTGCCCTCCTGGCTCCAGGCTGCCTCGGTTCCTCCCAGTGAAGAGGAGGGGACAGCAGCCACTCAGCGGGGGCGTATTGGAAGAGTGTGTGGAATGTCTTCTTCCCTCCCTATCCCACCACAGCCCCCGGAACCAAACCTTAGATTCACAATGAACACCTGTACCATCTATAACTATTGGATAGTCTGTCACCTCCCCACTTCCCTGAAGGATTTCACCAACTTCTTTAAAACCAAAAAAAATTCAAGGCCTTCCAAATTTATTATGCCAGGGGAAAAGTTAAGCCCTGGAGAATGAGTCCTGTAATACTGTTTTACTTCTTGGTGCATGATAGTTGTTTCCTGACCTTTGTGTTGAGATATTATTGCACTTTAACCAGACTCCCTATTCTTTCTTTTGTTTGTTGTTTTGTTTTTTTTTTTGAGACAGTCTCACTGAGTCACCCTGGGTGCCCTAGCGTCACAGCTCACAGCAACCTCAAACTCTTGAGCTCAAGTAATCCCTTGCCTCAGCCTCCTGAGTAGCTGAGACTATAGATGCTGCCACATACCCAGCTAATTTTTTTCTATTTGTAGTAGAGACGGGGTCTCACTCTTGCTGGTCTTGAACTCCTGAGCTCAAGCAGTTCACCCACTTTTAGCCTCCCAGAATGCTGGGATTACAGGCATGAGCCAAGGCATCTGCTTCCTACTCTGGATTTAGAAAGGTTTGAAGGCCAGGGCAGATGGTGGTGCATGCCTGTCATCCTAGCACTCTGGGAGGCAGAGGTGGGAGGATAGCTTGAGCTCAGGAATTCAAGACCAGCCTAAGCAAAAGCCAGACCCTGTCTCTACAAAAAATAGAAAAATTAGCTGCATGTGGTGGCTGGTACCTGTAGTCCCAGCTACTGGGAAGCTGAAGCAGGGAGATCACTTTGAGCTCAGGAGTTTGAGATTACAATGAACTAAGCTGAGGCTGCACTCTAGCCGGGGCAACAGAGGGATAGTCTGAGCTCAGGAGTTTGAGACTTGTCTGAGCAAGAGTAATACCCTGACTCATTAAAAAAATAAAAAACGCAACCAGGTCTGACTGCAAGTGCCTATAATCCCAGTGGCTTCTGGAGGCTGAGGCAGCAGGATGCCCCAGCCCAAGTCTGAGGTTGCAGTGATAAAAAGAAAAAAATAAAAATAAATAAATAAACAAATAAATAGATTGGAGACATAACAACCAAATGCAGGATGTGGATTTTCTTTAGATCCTGATTCAAAAACCCTTTATATAAAGACATGAAGACAACTCAAAAAGTGAAATATTGACCAGCTATTACATGATATTAAAGTGATAGGGTGGCACCTGTGGCTCAGTGGGCAGGGTGCTGGTCCCATGTACCAAGGGTGGCAGGTTCAAACCCAGCCCCAGCCAAACTGCAACAAAAAATAGCCAGGCATAGTGGTGGGCACCTATAGTCCCAGGTACTCCAGAGGCCGAGGCAAGAGAATCGCCTAAGCCCAGGAGTTGGAGGTTGCTGTGAGCTGTGACACCACAACACTCTACCAAGGGTGATAAAGTTAAAAAAAAAAAAAAAAAGCTCAGTGGATATTAAAGTGATATAAGGCCCTTTATTTTATAGAGATGTCTATTGAAGCATTTAAAAGTGAAACATTTCATTGGCTGGGGTTTGCTTTCAAATACTACAGCAAAAAATAAAGATAAATGGGCCAGGCACCATGGCTCATACCTGTAATCCTAGCACTCTACGACAAGGAGGGTGGCTAACCTGAGCTCAGGCATTTGAGACCAGCCTGAGCCAAGAGTGAGCCTCCATCGCTACTAAAAATAGAAAAACTAGCCAGGCCTTGTGGCAGGCACCTGTAGTTTCAGCTACTTGGGAGGTTAAGGCAAGAGGATCTCCTGAGCCCAAGAGTTTGAGCTTGTTATAAGCTGTGACACCATAGCACTCTGAGGGTGACAGAGTGAGACTGTGTGTCATAAAATAAAATAAAAATAAAGTGAAGTAAATGAAATAGATAAGTGACCAGTTACATAGCAGAACAAGTACCAAGAGTATGCTCTGAAAACTTTCCATGGACACCTAACCTCTGGGGGAGGGTCCTTTAAAGGCTGGCCCATATTTCTGGCCCAGCACAGGGTCCCAAATACCAGTGGTTGCTCTGGTATGAATTTACCAAGCAATGTAAGAATCTGGCATGTGACCCAGGCCTTTAAGGACTGTGCATCTGCCGTCTTCAGAGCTGCCTCCACAGCTGTGTCTGTGAAGGACTGGGAAGGACACTCAATCAGAGGCTGAGACCACAGGGGCCCCAGTCCCATGGGTTTGTTTACCCTGCTGTGGTATGTCCTCTGGTCATTCACATTCTGTTTTCAGGCTAACAGTCTTTCAATTCCTAGCAATTAGGTAGAGTGTTTTGCACAGGATAAACACACAGGGGGTTGCTTTATGACCAAATTCAGGTACTGGACATGACAGTGTACAATTCTGAAGACTTAAAGAGTGCTTTGGTTTATACCCAAGTCTGGCCACAGCTACCAGAGACATCAACTCGCAATCCTTAATTATGTTTATCAAAGTTAATAAATTATGATGAAAAGCAATTGTCATGAACCAGGATGACCCAGGGCTCATTCGATTGGCATCACCCTCATGTCTAAGAACAGAAGGGGATGCTTGAATCTTGTCAACCAGACAGAACAGGGGAGAAATGGAGTTGGAGGCAGAGGAGGCAAAAGTTCAGAGAAGTGAAAAAGCTGATAATATTCATGAAACTAGACTGTGGCTTCAGATGTCCAGGTCTTTTCTCTGTGTGTGCGCACATTTGTGTATTCACTCACTGTGATGCAATCAAGACTGACTTCCCATCAGGATAATAGATGCAGTGCATAGGAAACCATAAATACCATGTTTTAATTTGAATTTTATTTTATAAAATCAGAAGTAACATGTTGATATAACGAATAATGATAGTCCTTATTAACCAGTTTAAGTTTTACTTGCTTTTATACCAACACAGTTGTAAAATAAAATTTTTTTTATATTTTTTTATGAAGGAAGGGGCCCATGACAGCAAAAGTGTCTAGAGCCCTGGAATCTAGAACAACACCTCACTCAGAGTCAGCACTCAATAAATTGCTGAATGAATGACTGAGCAGCAGGTGGTCATGTTGTACTGACATGCAGGACAGAGTGTTGGATGGGCTTGAGCTCCCAGTGTGAATGAACTCAGTTTCTGGTGAAAGACTTGGACATTATCCTCCACATAATAGGGAGTCTCTTTTTTTTTGTTTTCTTGAGACAGAGTCTCACTTTGCCATTCTTGGTAAAGTGCCCTGGCCTCATTGGTCACAGCAACCTCAAACTCTTGGGCTCGAGGTGGTTCTCTTGCCTCAGCCTCCCAAGTAGCTATGACTAAAAGGGCTCGCCACAATTTCCAGCTATTTTTAGAGACGGGGTCTTGCTCTGGCTCAGGCTGGTCTCAAACTCCTGAGCTTAAGCAATTTACCCACATCAGCCTCCTAGAGTGGTAGGATTAAAGGCTTGAGTCACGCACACCAGACCCTAGTAGGGAGTCTTGAAAGGGTAAGGAGGATACATTCAGATTGGAGTTGTGAAAGGGCCTTCGGCTGTTCTGGGGACAAGGGCAACCACTGAGCTGGAAGCAAGGGAAGGCATCCTGAAGCAGAAGGCCCTTCCACTTGGACAACGCTCCCAACTGGCATTTCCCAAAGTGTGGCACATACGCCTCCACCAATGTTACCTGATGAAGATGGTCCTGTCACTTGTCACTATCAGCCAATATGCAGAGATGGGGTTAGGACCAAACTTTATTATCAGAGACCCACAATTCCGAAGAATAGTGAGAGTAGCCTCTCTAAGACGATTCTGTTTTTCCATTTCCAAAACCAATTTTAGCCAGGCTCAGCGCTCATGCCTGTGATTCTAGCAATATGGGAGGCCAAGGTGAGTGGATTATCAGATCTTGGAAGTTTGAGACCAGCCTGAGCAGGAAGAGTGAGAGCCCATTTCTACCAAAAGTAGAAAAACTGAAGCAAGAGGATCAGTTGAGCCCAAGCATTTGAGGTTCCTGTGAGCTATGATGGCATCATGGCACTCTACCCAGGGTATCAGAGTGAGACTCAAAACAATCATATCAATGTACACAGCTATGATTCAATTAAAAAAAAAAGTTCCCTAAAAAAATAAAAATTAAAAAAAATAAAACAAAACAAAACCACACTTTTATAGGTAAAAGTTAAAAGCAAAAACCATATTAACCCTTATCTTAAACAACAGTAACTAGCACTTATCTTAAATAACAGTAATCGCCATAACCCATGACTCATATTAAACAATAATCTATATAACTCACAACTCATACAACAACATTACATTCAGAAGTTAATCTCTTGGCCAGCCATGGTAGCTCACGCCTATAATCCTAGCACTCTGGGAGGCCAAGGCAGGTGGACTGCTTGAGTTCAAGAATTTGAGACAAGCCTGCAAAAGCAAGACCCCCATCTCTACTAAAATAGAAAAACTGAGGCAAGAGGATCGCTTGAGCCTAGAGATGGAGGTTGCTGTGAGCTATGATGTTATGGCACTCTACCCAGGGCAACAGCTTGAGACTCTGTCTCAAAAAAAAAAAAAGAAGTCAATATCTTAAATCAATTGCCCTAAACTACTCAAATGTACACCTTAGGTTAAAGTTGAATTTACAAAACAACAGAATGAGAGACGTGAGGTAAAGGTCTCATAGGACCTTAACCAACCTGACACGCTGTGTCACGTTGGCCCTTGCTTTGACCGACTCCATCTTATTTTTCACACATGTGTGCTCACCAACACCTGGACAATTTAGGGAGGCACCTTCCCATGGTATTAGATAACCTTGAATCACATGATTGTGTTGGGGCTCAAAAATCGACACCCCAAAATAAGGCCTGGATGGAAGAAGCAGCCTCAAGGTCTCTCTGACCGGTCCCTCCCTCCGGCCTTTCAAATTGTTTTTCAAGTTCCCTTAACTACCTAAAATCTGGACCCCCACAGAAGAAATCAATGACCACAGGTCCATTCCTTGGGTTCTCACTAATTGAACTCAGGAAGAAAGACCAAAGTCTGTCAACACACCTGGACAGACTTGTCACAAACCATTGTCTCTGCTGGCCCTACAGACTTTGTCCTGGGTCATTGTATATTCTTCAAGCCCATTAAATTTCCCCAAAATTCATTTGCTACCCCCTTAAAACTACTGCCACCCAGCAAGGTTCATCTGCCCACTGCCCAAGAAAAAGGCAATATCCAGAGACAGCAAGTTTTATAGTAGAAAGTTTATTTCACATAGCACTGAGAGATGGCACAGGAGAAATTTCTCAAATTCACCCCATGAGAATTGGGGAGACAGGGTATGGTTTTTTTTTTTTTTTTGCGGTTTTTGGCCGGGGCTGGGCTTGAACTGACTACCCACGTCATATGGGGCCAGCACCCTACTCCTTGAGCCACAGGTGCCACCCAAGGGAGACAGGGTTTTTAAAGACAGTTTGGTAGACAGGGGGTTAGGCAATCAGGGTCTGCTAATTGGCTGGTTTCAGGGCAGAACCATCAGTCCTTTGATATCAGCTGCTGTCTAGGTGGGTCTGTCACCAGAATGAATGCAGGACTTTGGGTGGAGGGTCCAAGACCAATTGAGTGAGTTCTTTGGTCTGGGTGGTCAGTCAATCCACTGGCATGCAGGACCTGGAAGATAGCTCAAAAACTACCCTTAGGTTCTGAACAGGAAATGTTACTTACAGGGAAGAGTTAAGGATCTTCAAGGCTACCAGCTGTGCCCTCTGGAGTAGCAATTACACAGAAGGAAATGTTGTACTCATTGCCACCTGTAAGAAAAGCTCAGACCCCACTTCAGGTATAAATCAGATGGTGATTTATTACACCTGCACAGGAGGCCGCTGCCCAAAAGGGCAAACAGCCCAGAAATAAGGAGCAGGCTGATTTTTATACCATTTTTGTGCTGCATGGCAAGCTGGCAAGTACAGAAGCTGAACGTGGCGGTTAGCTCAGGGTGGGGTTACAGTCAGGCACTTGGCTCAGGGGGTAGCTCGGGGCAGGGTTACAGTGAGTTGGCTCAGGGGGTTACATCATGGCAGTTGGCATGGAGACAAACTTAGGAGACTCAGTAGCTTGGGAAACTCTGCTTGAGTGAGTTTTCACCATTGTTTTACCTATGGCTAGTTTTTGAGAACTCAGGGAACTTCCTTATTCTATTCTGAAACCTGTTCCTGGATTTTGCTGGGGGAGTGGGGCGAAGGGTTGGTGGGGAAGGGTTGAGATGTGCCGGGACTCAGGCTGAGACAGTTTCAGACAGACACGGGTCTTTTGGGGGGTTGTTGGGCTATTACACAAACAAGGGGACAGTGACTAACTATAATTAAGCAAAGGAGGGAACAGCGGCTGATTTATTATTGTTTTAGTTAAGCCTGTTTCTTCACAGATTATCAGTATTTTAGCTAAACCTGCTCTTTCACATTTGGAGGCCCTAGTTCTCACCTTACACCCTTCCATCACGCTGTAAGGGTGGTTTCAAAACCATCTACATTTCTACATCATCTTTCTCCTAAGAAATACAGTATGCAAGTGACTATACCCCAGTGCGATATAGAATGATCTGTGATTCTCCCCTGGGTGCTAATAAATTTGTATTTTCTTTTCTCCTTTTTTTTTTTAGAGTCTCAATCTATCGCCCTGGGTAGAGTGCCATGGCATCATAGCTCACAGCAACCTCCAGTTTGGGCTCAAGCAATTCTCTTGCCTCAGTTTTTCTATTTTTAGTAGAGAAGAGGTCCTGCTTTCTACTCAGGCTGGTCTCGAATCCATGAGCCCAGACAATCCACCTGCCTTGGCGTGCCAGAGTGCTAGGCTTACAGGCATGAGTCACTGCACCCGGCCTTCTTTTCTTCTATTAATCTCCTTTTGTCAGCTGATTTTCAATGAATGTTCAGAGAGTGAAGAAGTTTTCCCTTGGCCCCTTTTCATTTATCTTCCAGTGTTGTGAATGATGAAAGGAAACTTGCCCTTTCCCCCAAACTTTACTAAAAGATCAACTCACAATTAAGGCAGATTTTAATAAGAGAAAGTTTTATTTACCATGCACATGGGAGAATCACAGAGTTGTTGGGCATGGTTGTAAACCTAGCACTCTAGGAGGCCAAGACGGGTGGATTGCCTGAACTCAGAAGTTCAAGACCAGCCTGAGCAAGAGTGAAACCTCTGTCTCTAAAAATAACCGAGTGTCATGGTAGGCCACTGTAGTCCTAGCTACTTGGAAGGCTAAGGCAAGAAAGTCACTTGAGCCCAAGAGTTTCATGTTGCTGTGAGCTATGATGCCACAACAGGTACTCAACTGAGGGTAACAAAGTGAAACTATCTCAAAAAAATAAAAAATAAAAAATCACAGAGTAATTCCCCAACATCCTAATGAAGTTCAGATATTTTTATATTTATCTGTTTGGAAGGAAGGGGAAATGAAGAGTGCAGGTAATTCTGTTTAGGGATGTTAAATAGCATTAGGAAGGACAAATGAATGGGGGAAACAGATTTACTTTCAAATTACTTGAGAGACAGGTATTATTTTTCAAATGATTTGGGCCAGGTTGGATTGCATTCTTGATCTTCTTTCCTGCAATATACAGTAGAGCCTCTATAAGTTGACCATCCACAGGACTGTAACAAACTGATCAACATACAGAGCCAGTCAACGTAAGGAACTTCCATTGATCACATGTGGTGCATGTCTGGTCTGTGAACATACATCAACTTAAGGAGGTGGTCAGTGTAGCAGGTGGTCGACTATGAAGATTCTCCCGTATTGAGATCACAGGGAGAGGAAGGGAAGTCAATTGCCCCCTTTGATCTTTTCATCAGGCTGGTCCTGTTTATGTAGATAGAGGGAAAACCTCTTCCAAGTGTCTGTTAATCTCTAAGAGCCTTTAAGTCTAAATACTCTTTAAACCACGTGGTGTCTGTGGCTCAGTGGGTAGGCACCGGCCCCATATTCCAAGAGTGGCAGGTTTGAACCCAGCCCCGGCCAAACTGCAACAAAAAATAGCCGGGCACCTGTAGTCCCAGCTACACGGGAGGCTGAGGCAAGAGAATCGCCTAAGCCCGAGAGCTGCAGGTTGCTGTTATTGTTTTCACTATACATATTTATAAAGTTGTCTTTTTTTTTTTTTGAGACAGAGCCTCAGGCTGTCGCCCTGGGTAGAGTGCTATGACATCATAGCTCACAGCAACCTCCAACTCCTGGGCTCAAGCAATTCTCCTGCTCCACCTCCCAAGTAGCTGGGATTACAGATGCCTACCTCAACGCCTGGCTATTTTTTTTTTTTTGGTTGCTGCTGTCATTGTTGTTTGAGCCTAGGCTGGATTTGAACCCACCAGCTCCAGTGTATGTGGCTGGCGCCTTAGCCACTTGAGCCACAGGCGCTGAGCCATAAAGTTGTCTTTCAGGGTGGCGCTTGTGGCTCAGTGAGTAGGGCGCCAGTCCCATATGCCGGAGGTGGCAGGTTCAAACCTCAGCCCCGGCCAAAAAAAAAAACACAAAAAAAAAAGTTGTCTTTCAATTACAGTAGTAATGCTGACTTTTCCATTTTTCTATTTATTTATTTATTGCAGTTTTTGGCTGGGGCTGGGTTTGAACACACTACCTCTGGCTTATGGGGCTGGCACCCTACTCCTTTGAGCCACAGGTGCAGCCCTATTTATTTTATTTATTTATTTATTTATTTATTTTGAGACAGAGTCTCAGTAGAGTGCTGTGATATCACAGCTCACAGTGATACAGGATTCTACCACTCATGGCTGGACAGGGATTTCCCCCATTCTTTAGGCCCAGGCGAGCTCAGAAATCAGACCTCCATTTCCAGGCAAAAATAGGCTGCCATTTTCAGAACACACCCTCTGGACTCTAACAAGACCATGAACAAAGCAGCCTGAGATGGTATTTTGGGTGGTTCCTCCTTGAGTAAGGAGCACACACCCTAATCCCTTCTCAGAGAAAAAAACTGTAAAGGACCTGATAACCTTGCCCTAGTGGAGAAAGATCTACATTCATTCATTTGTTAATGCACTCCCTAACTTTGAAAAGATGTTTTTCCCCAGTTAGTTCTTTCTCCCTTCCAGAAGCTCTGGTGCTTTTTACTTCTTCTGTATTCCTTTCTGTCTAATAAAAATCCTATCTTGGGTTCATTCTTCAAATCCCCGAGACCAAATCTGATATCAATAGCAACCTCAAACTCTTGGACTTAAGCATTTCTCTTGCCTAAGCCTCACAAGTAGCTGGAACTACAGCCACCTGCCACAATGACGAACTATTTTTTGGTTGCACTGTCATTGTTGTTCAGCGGGCCCAGGACAGGCCCAAACCTGCCAGCCCCCCTGTATGTGACCGGTGCGCTACTCACTGAGCGACAGGTGCCAAGCTGACTTTTCCATTTTTCAATAGTAATATAAAGTTTCTTTCTAAAGGAAATATGTAAGTAAATAAAAGGGCAAGTCTATTAAAAATACTGTCATGCTGGGGCGGCGCCTGTGGCTCAAGGAGTAGGGCGCCAGTCCCATATGCCAGAGGTGGCGGGTTCAAACCCAGCCCTGGCCAAAAAAAAAAAAAAAAATACTGTCATGCTACTTGGGAGGCTGAGGCAAGAGAATCAGTTAAGCCCAAGAGTCTGAGGTTGCTGTGAGCTGTGATGCCACAGCACTCCATGGAGGGCAACTTAAGGAGGAGGAGTAAGAGGAAGAGGAAAAAGAGGAAGAGGAGGAAGGAAAAGAGGAAGAAGAGGAGGAGGGGGGAGGAGGAGGGGGAAGAGGAGGAGAGGGAAGGAGGAGGAGGGGGAAGGAGGAGGAGGAGAAGGAGAAGAAGAAGAAGGAGGAGGGAGAAGATGGAGGAGGGAGAAGGAGTAGGAGGGAGAAGGAGTAGGAGGAGAAGGAGCAGGAGGGAGAAGGAGGAGGAGGGAGGAGGAGTAGGAGGAGAAGGAGCAGGAGGGAGAAGGAGGAGGGAGAAGGAGGAGGAGGGAGAAGGAGGAGGAGGGAGGAGGAGGAGGAGGGATAAGGAGAAGAAGGAGGAGGGGAAGGAGGAGGAGGAGAAGGAGAAGAAGGAGGAGGGAGAAGGAGGAGGAGGTAGGAGGAGGAGGAGGGAGAAGGAGGAGGAGGGAGAAGGAGCAGGAGGGAGGAGGAGGAGGAGGGATAAGGAGAAGAAGGAGGAGGGGAAGGAGGAGGAGGAGAAGGAGAAGAAGGAGGAGGGAGAAGGAGGAGGAGGTAGGAGGAGGAGGAGGAGGTAGGAGGAGGAGGAGGGAGAAGGAGGAGGAGGGAGAAGGAGCAGGAGGGAGGAGGAGGAGGGATAAGGAGAAGAAGGAGGAGGGGAAGGAGGAGGAGGAGAAGGAGAAGGAGGAGGGAGAAGGAGGAGGAGGTAGGAGGAGGAGGAGGGAGAAGGAGGAGGAGGGAGAAGGAGCAGGAGGGAGGAGGAGGAGGAGGGATAAGGAGAAGAAGGAGGAGGGGAAGGAGGAGGAGGAGAAGGAGAAGAAGGAGGAGGGAGAAGGAGGAGGAGGTAGGAGGAGGAGGAGGGAGAAGGAGGAGGAGGTAGAAGGAGGAGGAGAAGGAGAAAGAAGAAGAAAGAAGAAGAAAGAAGAAAGAAGAAAAAGAAAAATAGTGTTATGGGCCAGGCATGGGGGAGCCTGCCCATGGTCCCAAGTACTCAGGAGGAGGTCAAGGTTGCAGTGAGCTATGCATCCTCGTCTGGGCAACAGATGAGATCCTGTCTCTAAAAAAAAAAATAAAGTGAAAAATAGTATTCTGAAAGCAATTAGGAGATTGTAAGTGGACATGGCAAAAATAAAAATCAAGTATTCAATGGCTAAAGTTTGGGAAATATTTTTTCTATATAATACATCAGGTTTTCTAAAAAAAAAAACTATGTCCTACATGGTCTCTCATTCTCCCCCTTACCAACTGCTCCAGAACAATTCTTCTGCAAACAGAATTACAGGCCCTGAAACAGAAAGCAAGCCTTTGGGGGGAGATCTGCAGCACTGACTAAAGACTTCAGGGGAGGAAGATTTCCCTCCTGCTTCCTTCTCTCCTTCTTTTATCTCCTCCTCTGTCCTATAGCCAGGGCAGTGTTGAGAAGTATGAGGGGTCTGAGATTTGCTTTCTCTCAAATGTATCTGCCACATTTTTTTTTTTTTTTGAGACAGAGTCTCACTATGTCACCCTCCGTACAGTGCTATGACATCACAGCTCACAGCAACCTCAAAAACTCTTGGGCTTAAAATGATTCTCTTACCTCAGCTTCCCAAGTAGCTGGGACTACAGGCACCTGCCACAATGCCTGGCTATTTTGGGGTTGTAGTTGTCATTGTTGTTTGGCAGGCCTGGGCTGGATTTGAACCCACCAGCTCTGTTGTATGTGGCTGGCGCCCTAGCAGCTGAGCTACAGGCGCTGAGCCTGCCACAGTTTTATAGATGTTTGTAAAACACATGAGACTCCTAGGTTAGAAACAAAGGGAAAAAAATTTTTTTTTTAGAAAGTATCTTGATCTGTTTTTGCCTGGGCTAAAGTGTAGTAGCATCCTCATAGCTCACTGCAACTTCCAACTCCTAGGTTCAAGCAATCTGAGTAGCTGGGAATACAGGCACATTCCACTATGCCTGGCTAATTTTTTAATTTTTGGTAAAGATGGGGTCTCACTATGTTGCTCAGGCTGGTCTTGAACTCCTGGGCTTGCGCAATCCTTCCGCCTGGGCCTCCCAAAGTGGCATGAGCTGCTGCATCCAGCTGACAAAGGAATTTATTATTCCTTGCATAGCATAGCAGTAGCCAAGATTTTTTTGTACCAATTCCTTAAAGAGTAACAGAAAGAGAGTCAAATGATTGCTGCACACACAGTGGGTTGAAATATGGGAAAGTAACCCTGAGCTTAGGGAACCTTAATCTTTTATAACAGGCTGTAAGCAAACCCGCTCTTTGCACTAGAGAGAGATAACATCTCTATTTTCCAAAGCTGTTCATTTAAACATCCTTGAAAATCCAGAACTTTTTTTTTTGTGTTTTTTTTTTGTAGAGACAGAGTCTTACTCTACCACCCTCGGTAGAGTGCTGTGGCGTCACACGGCTCACAGCAACCTCTAACTCTTGGGCTTACGCAATTCTCTTGCCTCAGCCTCCCGAGCAGCTGGGACTACAGGCGCCCGCCACAACGCCTGGCTATTTTTTTGAAAATCCAGAACTTTTTGAAAAAGCAGTTAGTACTTTGTTTTGTAAGATATGAACTAGTGGCCTATCAAGAACTACCTCCAAACAGCCAGCAGCTCATCCTTCTCCATGGCCTGAAGGTTGCACTCCAAGGCTGACCTATGTGATCACACTGAATGGGGGTTGTCACATGGCAATAGCTCCTCGAGGTAGGTTGTATCCCCATTTAAAGATAAAGGAACCAAAGCCCAGATAAGTGGAATGCATTATTCAATATTAACCAGTTAGAAGTAGAGGGCCAGGATTTGAATCCAGATTCAAATCCAGATTCCCGTACCCATTTCTATCCAAATGCTCACTATGCAAATAAAGTTAGAGAGCAAGGAATGCTTGTACTTGCTTTTAATCTACCACACACTCCTGAGTTGCATTTGCAAAGGCAAGACTGCTCCAGAGAAAGGCTCTGCTCCATCCCACTTGTGCCCTGGACTGTCTACACCATATCCCTATGGACCTCGCTTCCTCAAAGATCCACATTCTATCAAAGCTGCAGCCACTGTTATCACCCTGCAGCAATGGATGGCTTTTCTTTGGCTCAAAAGCAAGAAAAAGACTGGGGTAGGAATTGGGCTTTATGGTTAGAACCAGAGACAGGTAGGGAAGTTGGGATGCAGGGTTGCCTAGCATCCAAGTGACCTTCAGTGTGATCAGGCAAGTGAGGGTAACTCAGAAAATCATAAGCAAAGATGCTTAAACAAAGGAAGAAATGAGATTAATGATGGCAAATCCTCCCTCACTCACTAAGTAGCAATTATGGTTTTCACTACCCTAATATTTATTTTCTTGCCCAAACCATACAAGCTCCATTTAACGGATGAAATGGATATGGCCCTGAAACACACAGAGCTGGAGTTGATGGAGCAAGACGGGGATGGAACAGGAGGAAAACTTGGAGCTCTTTCCAACATGTTGTGCTACCTGTCAGGCAGAGCCCTGAATACAAATCAGGGCTTCCTTCCTGAAGGCAGGAAGCGTGTCTACAAATCAATGGCAACAGTTCACAGAGTTGTATCACCATCATCTCATGTCTTAGGTGATAAATACATCAACTCTCTTGAGCTCTAGGCAGTCCCGTGGGGTGGTGGGGGGAGGTTCTCAGCCAATGCTTGCTTACTACATGCAGAAGTCTTCAACACCCAGGCAAGAATCTACAACCTCCAGAAAATCTCAGAATCATAAATTATGGCCAAGGAACAGAATGCCCTGACTCCACCAAGTGTGAGGCCTCCTTACAGCTACCAGACAGAAAACAAGCACTTGTGGACGTTGCTGCCCACGCAGGGTCATTGTCTGCTGCTCAAGAGGAAGCCAGTACACAGAGGCACCAGGGTCTATAGCAGAGAAACAGTTTAATTCATAGAAAGCTAAACAGGAGACAGAAGGAATTTTTCAAATCCACCACCTCTCCAAGAATTTGGGAGATAGGATTTTTTATTTTTTTTTTTTTTTGAGACAGTGTCTCACTATGTCACCCTCTGTAGAGTGGTGTGGTGTCACAGCTCACAGCAACCTCCAACTCTTGGCCTTAAGCGATTCTCTTGCCTCAGCCTCCCAAGTAGCTGGGACTACAGGCTCCCGCCACAATGCCCAGCTATTTTTTGTTGCGGTTGCCATTGTTGTTTAGCTGGCCTGGGCCATGTTTGAACTCAACAGGCTTGGTGTATGTGGCCAGTGCCACAACCATTGTGCTAGAGGTGCCCAGCCAAGAGATAGGATTTTTAAATACAACTTGGAGCCAGACATGGTGGCTCACACCTGTAATCCTAGCACTCTGTGAGGCCAAAGCAGGAGGATCCACTGGACAAGAATGAGACCCCTTCTCTATAAAAATAGAAAAATTAGCCAGGCATTGTGACATGTGCCTGCAGTCCCAGCTATTCAGGAGTCTGAGGCAAGGAAAACTATTCAGTTTGCTGAGGCAAATTCCTCTTGAACCCAGGAGTTTGAAGTTGCTATAAGCTAGTCTGATGCCACAGCAATTTAGCCTGGGCAATGGAGTAAGATTCTGTCTCAAAAAGAAAAAAAAAACTCTCTCCTTCCTTTTCTCTGTAACCTCAATGTCACTTTGAGTGCCATTGATTTATACTTGAAGAAACTTTCTCAAAGTCCATATGAAGGGATGTTCTTTTGAAGACCCTCCAAAGTGATTAGAAAGCTAACCATGTAGGAGGCAGGCTCTGAAAGCAGAGTCTGGCTGTCTCTGGAATTTCCTGGAAGGGACCTGGGGAATGGAAAATCAAGATAAGTTAGTGTACAGCTCTGTTAAAGGTTACATCTGTTCCTTACAGACAAAAAATCTGTTCCTTGCAGCTAAATAGTTCAATAAGCTTTGTGGTTTCTTTGTACTTTTATCATAAAGACCATTTGTAGCCAGCTGGTTTATTATTAGAATGTGTACATGTGTGTACATGCGAAACCTTGCATTGTTAAAGTATATAAGCTTGAAAGAAATAAACTGAAGTTGCTACATGCCTGACAGAGCTGTAGCCCTCCTCTTCTCAGAACATTCTGACTACTGGTCTCATCTCTGCAACTCTGGCCAAACACTTCTGGCAACATTCTCCCCCCACTCTCTTCCCCTTTCCCTATAAGTATAGTTGAATTTATATACATTATACA
Source organism: Nycticebus coucang (assembly GCF_027406575.1). Classification (NCBI taxonomy): domain Eukaryota; kingdom Metazoa; phylum Chordata; class Mammalia; order Primates; family Lorisidae; genus Nycticebus; species Nycticebus coucang. The sequence continues at coordinate 107,358,280 of NC_069791.1, forward strand.
TTTAGGATGTATACTCCATACATACACCATACTCCACAGAGCATTCACGATCTTTGGAGCAGTTTGTCCTGGGTTCAAATCTCAACTCTTACCTCCTAGCTCTGAAGCCGTAGAAATTATCCCTCAGTTCCTTTTTCTTTCTTTTTTTTTTTTTTTGAGACAGAGTCTCAAGCTCTCACCTTGGGCAGAGTGCCGTGGCATCACAGCTCACAGCAACCTCAAGCTCTTGGGCTGAAGCAATTCTCTTGCCTCAGCCTCCCAAATGGCTGGGACTACAGGCACCTGCCACAATGCCCAGCTATTTTTTTATTGCAGTTGCCATTGTTGTTTAGCTGGCCCAGGCCAGGTTCGAACCCTCCAGCCTCAGTGCATGTGGCCGGTGCTATAACCACTGTGCTACTGGCACCAAGCTAGTTTTTCTATTTTTAGTAGAGACCGGGTCTTGCTTTTCTGCTCAGGCTATTCTCCAACTCATGAGCTCAAGCAATCCACCTGCCTTGGCCTCCCAGAGTGCTGGGATTACAGGTGTGAGTCATCACAGCTGGCCCAAGTGCCCCTCAGTTTCTTCATCTGTTAACTGGGGATAAAAATCTGTACCCATTGCTGTAAAAGTTAGAAAATACCTTCTACTCTATCGTGTCCTTCACTATGGAAGGGCACAGTCGTCTAGCAAACTAATTCCCAGGGGCCAAGTCCAGCCTGCACACTATTTTTATAAAAAAAAGTTTTATTGGAACACAGTCACCCCCATTGGTTTATTTTCTGTACCTACTTTTGTGCCACATTGGGGACAGAGTTGAATATTTATGACAGAAACTGTATGACCCACAAAGACTAAAATATTTACTATCTAGCCCTTTAAAGAAAAAATTGTGCTGGCCCCTGCAGTAATTCATCGATGAAATAATAACAATAATTCATAGATGTTTTCAATTCTCAGAAAATGTAAAGTAATTTGCATGCAGTGGTACCCACCTGTAGACCCAACTTCTCAGGAGGCTAAGGCAGGAGGATTGCTGAGGATAGGAGTTCAAGGCTGCAGCGAGCTGTGATCTCATCCAGCCTGGATGACAGAAATAAAATAAAATAAAGAATATTAAGTAGCAGCTCTATTCTATAGAATCCAGTTCCCTGTAAATCAAGCAGGGGAAGGCGATCAGACTCCTTCTTCTGCCTTTTCCCACTCTCTCAGTGAATGGATTCAAATCTTACTCACTTTAAGAGCAGGACCCAGAATCTCCCTCCGTCTAGCAGGGACTCTTGGCCCCGCAATGACCCACATCAGCCTATCTGGCCTTTCCTACAAGATTTTCTCTGTCAACCCCACCTGCGATGGTCCCCTCTGCCTTAGGCCAGTTTGCAGTGCTCACAGTTGCATTCGGTTAACTAGGATAGACTTGGGACTCCTGGGAGCAGAAAGAAAAAAGGCCCCTGTCCCCTCTCTGGAGAAAAGGATCTACACAACAGTTAGACCTTCCAGGGGAGCAGAGGAGGCCTCCTACACCCAAGTTTATTATGCCAAAAGTGTTTCTTCTTTCCACCTCATCCTAGTGCTGGTTCTGCAGGTGCAGACCCTAGAAACCCAGAGAGGGGTGTGGGTGGAAATGGCAGGAGAGCTGTGCTTTGTGCTGCCTCACACAATTTCTGGCAGGTACGATAGTGGCTGCTGTGAAAACAACTCCACAGTGGAGATGATAATGTCAGAAGTCAAAACTGCACTAGGAGGGATAAGGAGTTGGGCCCCAATTCACACACCCACGTGGAATTTGACCTGTTGGACTGAGCCAAACAGAAAAATGTCCTGATAAAGCACTTGCCTTTGATTTGAACTGTTTACTCTGGGCCTGACTGCAAACCTCCTGACGAGACAGCTGTGCCAAATTGAGCTGATCATTGCCCAGAGACATTCTAAGCTGTCAACCAGCCATTAGTAATTGGGGGACTGTAATAAAAGTTTCTGCTGGTGTAAACTTAAACCTTCATAAGCCCCTGACTAACCGCACCTGGACGGAACACTATTTAGCGGCTTGCATCTAGCAAGTTATAATTGTCTAGTGTGTCTAGCAAGTTATAATTGATAAAAATCCCCAATTAAACTACCTTCTCTTTTGCTTTGAGGCTTCACAAATGTTGGTTTTATTTCTTATTAGTTGACACATTTTTCTTAGACAGTCTCACTCTATTGCCCAGGCTAGAGTGCCATGGCATAAAGCTAGCTCACAGCACATAACCTGAAACTTCTGAATCCAAGTGATCCTCCGGCCTCAACTTCCCTAATAGCTGGGACTACAGGTGCCAAGCACAACACCTGACAATTTTTTTTTTTGCAGTTTTTGGCCAGGGCTGGGTCTGAACCCACCACCTCTGGCATATGGGGCCAGCGCCCTACCCCTTTGAGCCACAGGTGCCACCTGCACCTGGCTATTTTTTTTTTTTTTTTTTTAGAGACAGAGTCTCACTTGGTTGCCCTTGGTAGAGGGGCCATGGCGTCACAGCTCACAGCAACCTCCAGCTCTTGGGCTTAGGCAATTCTCTTACCTCAGCCTCGGAAGTAGCTGGGACTAGAGGCACCTGCCACAACGCCTTGCTTTTTTTTTTTTTTTTTTTTTTGGCAGTTTTTGGCCGGGGCCAGGTTTGAACCCACCACCCTAGGCATATGGAGCCGGCTCCCTACCCACTTAGTCACAGGCGCCACCCAACACTCAGCTATTTTTAGAGGCTGGGGTCTCACTCTTGCCCAGGATGGTCTCGAACCTGGGAGCTCAAGCAATCCACCCACCTTTCCCTTTCAGAGTACTAGGATTACAGGCGTGAGCCACTGCGCTGGCCCTAAGTTGTCTGTTTACCAGGAGCAAAATGAAAGTCCCTCAGCCTTTCTTGAGTGGCTTAGGAAAGCAACACACTCAGTTTACACCCAACTCCTTAGGGGGCCAGATTATTTTAAAAGATAAATTTATCATTCAAGTGGCCCCAGACATTCAAAGAAAATTCCAGAAATTGGCACTAGGCTTTGATCATAACCTGGAGAATCTTTTTTTTTTTTTTTACTACTCAAAGAATTTGCTTTATTATATCATATGGGCTGGGATTGAGGAGAAAATGTAGTGAGCAGCCACTGCCATGGTTAGCCTCGATGCCCATCCCAATGGCCATGAATGTACCAAACGTTCCGCCACTCTGCGTCATGGTTTTCCCAATGCCCCCCACCAGCTCCTGACCCCGCATTCTGATCCTGAGACAGGAAAAGGTCCTGAAGAGTGCCCCGGCCGCCATGCCTACAGCACAACCCATCACAAAGCCCATCTTCATGTGATCGAAGCAGCTTGGCTGAGATTGTCTGTAGGGACCCACGGCCACCAGCATCTTGCTCATGGCCGTGGTCTGGAGAATCTTCTTAAAACAGCCAAAGTGATCTTTTATAGACAAGATCAGGAAGAAGAGGAAAAAAAAGAATGACAGCTCTACTAAAGCCACTCCAATAAATTGGCACCATTTAGGGGCAGAAGGAAGCCAGAGGAACTAAGAACCAGTGTTTCCAATGTGGCCAGACTGGCCATTTCAAGAGAGATTGCCCCCATCAGCATCGTCTGCCCTGCAAGCCACTGGGCCCTGTCCAGAATGCAACGGTGACCATTGGAGGCCAGCCTGTCCTCAGAGGCAAAGGCTTCCTGGGACAGTGACCACATCAGTCCCCAAACTGGATCAAAGGTTCCCAGGGCAGTTTCTCATGGCTCCAGCTTGTGTCATCACCCCTCAAGAGCCCCAGGTCTGCTTCATAGTGGCGGGCCAGGAGACAGAATTTATTCTGGGTACTGGAGCAATTTTTCTTCTTCTTTTTTTTTTTAGGCCGGGGCTGGGTTTGAACCCACCATCTCCAGCATATGGAGCTGGTGCCCTACTCCTTTGAGCCACAGGTACTACCTGGAGCAATTTTTCTATACCCCTTTCTTTTTTTTTTTTTTTTTTTTGTAGAGACAGAGTCTCACTTTATGGCCCTCAGTAGAGTGCCGTGGCCTCACACAGCTCACAGCAACCTCCAACTCCTGGGCTTAAGCGATTCTCTTGCCTCAGCCTCCCGAGTAGCTGGGACTACAGGCGCCCGCCACAACACCCAGCTATTTTTTGGTTGCAGTTTGGCAGGGGCCGGGTTTGAACCCGCCACCCTCGGTATATGGGGCCGGCGCCTTACCGACTGAGCCACAGGCGCCGCCCTCTATACCCCTTTCGAACCCTGGTCTTCTATCCCCTAAATCTGTAACTATACAAGGGGGTGTCTGGAAATCTGGTTACCAAATTCTTCTCTCAACCTTTAAGCTGCATTTGGGGTGACTGTCTCTCTCACCTTCCTAATCATGCCTGAAAGTCCTATTCTCCTGTGGGGGAGGGGCACACTAACTAAAATGGGAACAACCATTTACATGTATATGGACAAGAACCTATACTGTGCCTTCCCTTATTAAAGACAAAAATTAACCAGAAGTATGAGCTCCTGAGTGACAGATGGGAAGAGCAAACCATGCTCAACTTGTCCAAATTAAGTTAAAAGATCCCTCCATCTATTGCAATCACAAACAATACGCTCTAAAAGCAGAAGCTAAGAAGGGGCTAATATCCATAACACAGAATCTAAAGTGTCAGAAATTATGAATACCTTCCAAAATTTCAAGTCGCTCTTATTCTAGGAGTGCCAAAAAAATCTTCATGCCGGACAACAATTTAATCTATGTTACAGAGCAGACTGAAATTGCCCTAGGAGTCTTGACCCAACAGCCCAGGGTCCAGTTTTACAACCTGTAGCTTATCTTACTAAAGAAATTGACTCTGTGGTCAACAAATGGCCAAACTGTCTGTGGGTTGTAGCAGCTGTAGCCCTCTTAACCCAGGAGGCAATTAAGCTAACTTTGGGAAGAGACCTAATTATTTATACTTCTCATGACCTTACTGGACTTTTAAATTCAAAAAGCAATCTTTGGCTCTGCACTTGTGGCTCAAACAGCTAAGGCGCCAGCCACATACACCTGAGGTGGTGGGTTCGAATCCAGCCTGGGCCCATCAAACAACGATGACGGTTGCAACCAAAAAATAGCCGGGTGTTGTGGTGGGTGCCTGTAATCCCAGCTATTTGGGAGGCAGAGGCAGGAGAATTGCTTAAGCCCAGGAGTTGGAGGTTGCTGTGAGCTGTGATGCCATAGTACTCTATCCAGGGCGACAGCTTGAAGCTCTATCTCAAAAAAAAAAAAGCAATCTTGCCTGTCAGATAACCACCTTCTTAAATATCAAGCCTTATTACTAGAAGGGCCAGTGCTGCAATTACACACCTGTGCCACTTGAATCCTGCCACTTTCCTCCCTGAATCCAACAAGGAAATAGGGCATGATTGCCAACAAATTCTAGCACAGACCTATGCAGCTAGAGAAGACTTACAAGAAACCCCCCTACCTAATCCTGACATGGTTTCATATACCGATGGAAGTTCATTCATAGAACAAGGAATTCTCAAAGCAGGCTATGCTGTAGTTACTCAGCATGCTGTAACTGAGAATGGGTCTCTCCCTTCAGGGATCAGCACACACTTAGCTGAGCTAATAGCCTTAGCCCAGGCTTTAGAAACAGGGAGAGACAAATGAGTCAATATAAAAACACTGACTCAAAATGTGCCTTCCTCATTTTACATGCCCACACTGCCATGTGGAAGGAAAGATAATACCTAACTTCCAATGCCCCCCCCACAAAATATCATCATGAAATAGACAGGTTATTACAAGCTATTCATTCTCCATAAGAAGTAGCTGTTATTCATTCTAAGGGACATCAAAAAATCTTAACCGACTTGTCAATAAAGAGGCTAAAATGGCAGCACCGAAGGGAAAAATTTCCCTGTTGTACCCCTCATTTGGGAGGGATCACTTGAGAATCATATTCCTCAATATACCCCAAAAGAAAAGGAATGGGCTGGGGTGGCACCTGTGGCTCAAGAAGTAGGGCGCCAGCCCCATACACAAGGTGTGGAGGGTTTGAACCTGGCCTTGACGAAAATTCAAAAAGAAAAGAAAAAAAAAAGGAATGGGCTGGCGGCGCCCGTAGTTCAGTGGCCAGCCACATACACCCAAGCTGGTGGGTTTGAATCCAGCCTGGGCCAGCTAAAGCAACAATGACAACTGTAACAGAAAAATAGCAAGGTGTTGTAGTGGGCTCCTGTAGTCTTAGCTACTTAGGAGGCTGAGGCAAGAGAATCGCTTAAGCCCAAGAGTTTGAGTTTGCTGTGAGCTGTGATGCCATAGCACTCTACTCAGGGCAACAGCTTGAGACTATGTCTCAAAAAAAAAAAAAGAAAGAAAGAAAGAAAGAAAAGGAATGGGCTTTATCCAGAGACTATTCACTTCCATCAGGCTGACTATAAAACAGAAGTGGACTTTTACTATTCCCTGCTGCAAGTCAGTGGAAAATACTTAAAACTTTGCATCAGTCTTTTCATTTTGGCACTGAAAGTACTTATCAAATGGCTAAAGCTCTCTTTAATGGAAAAACTTATTTAAAACCATAAAACAGATAATAAGGACTTGTGATGTATGTCAGAGAAACAATCCTTCAAATCACTGTCAATCTCCTCCAGGTATACAAAAACAACATAAATATCCAGGTAAAAGTTGGCAAATAGATTTTACTTATCTCCCTAAGATAAGGCTCAGCGCCTGTGCCTTATCATGGTATTTAATATTTGCTGGTGTTTGTAGATACTTCCACTAATGAGGTTGAAGCATTCCCCTGCAGAACAGAAAAGGCCCAGGAAGTTGTAAAGTCTTTAGTACACTAGATTATCCCCAGGTCTGAACTCCCTCGGAGTTTGCAAATTGATAATGTGCCTGCCTTCAAAGCAGCTATTACACAGGGACTATCTAAAGCTCTGGGCATAAAATATCATCTACACTGTTCTTGGAGGCCCCCTCTGGGAAAGTAGAAAAAAATGAATGATAAAATCAAAGGACGGCTATAAAAGCTAACTCAAGGGACTCATCTCCCTTGAACTAAATTACTTTCCATTGTTCTCCTTAGAATAAAAAATTTACCTCAGAAACTCGGTTGTAGCCCATTTGAGTTACTATATGCAAGGCCCTTTTTAGCCAACAATTTATTATTAGATCAAGAAACTACAGAATTAGTAAAACATAATACTTCTTTAGCTAAATTTCAACAAATCCTTAAGAACCTCCCAACTACATTTTCACATTCATCACTAACAGAGCTTTTCTCTCCTGGAAATCTAGTTATGATAAAACTCTTCCCTCCAAGTCACCTTCCCTGACCACCCCCCACAACTTGGGAGGGTCCCTTTCCTGTCATCTTGTCTTCTTCTACACTTGTTAAAGTTTTGGGAATAGATTCCTGGACACATCATTCACGAGTAAAGTTCTGGAACCCACCACCACCTACAGAAGCAGACCATGAAGAGAATCAAGCACAGTCCACCTACACTAGTGAGCCTACAAAAAATTTGAAGTTGTTATTTAGAATCCAGCAAGGAAAGTGTTAATGTAGTTTTCTTTTGAAATCACTGACTTTGTTATTTCCAACCTGACACCAATAACACTGTCATTACTCACCTCCTCTGTCTCTTCTACTCTTGCCATTTAATATACTAACCAGATTTGTGTCTTCCAGAGATGATGTCATCAGGCCACAAACAGGCCAATGCCCGATTTTATTGGTGACCCCTGGATTGCCCACCCTCCAGAGAAACACTAACTGTCCCCTTCTGTCATCGCCTGGCACAGCAGGAGACAGTTAGATTGAGTTTTTGTCCTTTTTCCCTAATAGCAGTTAGAGTTTCTACTCAGAGTGGGAGAATTATCATCATAGCTCACAGCAATCTCCAATTCCTGGGCTCAAGCGATCCTCTTGCCTCTGTTTTTCCATTTTTAGCAGCAACAGTGTCTCCCTCTTGCCAAGGCTGGTCTTGAACTCCTGAGCTCAAGCAATCCACCTGCCTCAGTACCCCAGAGTGCCAGGATTACTGGCGTGATTCACCTCACCTGGCCCTTCCTTTTCTTATCATCTGAGCCAATGGAGTCATCGTTTGGTCTTGTTCAATTGACCGTTACAGGAAGGGGGGAACAACGCCTCTGCCCACCGCCTCGCTGAGGGTCCCCCTCCCCTAGCGATACCTCACCACTATGTTCCAGCTGTCTTCACCCTATCCTCTTTGCCAATATTCCCAACATCCTCTCCTCACTGTCCTTTTCTATTAACTTCAGTTACTGTTGAAAAGTCGGATGCCTCCCAGGAAAGTCATCATGGTCAGAGGCAGATGAGCAGAAAGTCTGCCACTGCCTTACTGGGTAATGTATCCTGAGCAAAGTCTTCTGTTCACAGGGGCCCTGGGGTCCTGCCCTTGTTTTCTGAGGAAGAAACTAAAGACTAAATTGGGGGAAGAAATTGCTTATGCATCTCTATTTCTGCCCTTATTCATGTTCACAGGATTTTTTTTCTTGAGTCATCTCCCTCCAAGGGATTGACTTTGGGATTAACATCCCCAGAATAACTTTAATCATCATGGTAAAACATTCTCAACTTATCCCTGGCGTACCCTATGATTCAGAAAATTGACCTATGGACAAGGAAATAATATCTTGTCAACCAGATGAAAAAAATTGAGGCAAAATTAATATAGAGAGTTTATTTGGTCCAGGAAACACCGAGGAGGGCTCTGGATAACAAAGGAGAGGCCCAAGTTTTTAAAGAAAAAAAGACAAATCAAGCTGAGCGAGGTGGCTCATGCCTGTAATCCCAGCACTCTGGAAAGGCAAAGCAGGTGGATTGCCTGAGCTCACGGGTTCAAGACCAGCCTGAGCCAGGTTGAGACCTCCTCTCTAAAAATAGTCAGACATTGTGGCAGGCACCTGTATTCCCAGCTACTCAGGAGACTGAGGCAAGAGAATCTCTTGAGCCCAGAAGTTTGAGGTTGCTGTGAGCTATGACACCACAGCATTCTATAAAGAGTCACAAAGTGAGTCTCTGTCTCCAAAAAAAAAAAAAGGACAAATCAGGAGAGTAATTACAAAAGTCATTTTTTTGGAATTCTTATTTATTTGTTTATTTTCAGACAGTCTCTCACTCTGTTGCCCTGGGTAGAGTGCTGTAGCATCACAGCTCACAGCAACCTCAAACTGTTGGGCTCAAGTTATCCTCTTGCCTCAGCCTATGGAGTAGCTGGGACTATAGCCGCCTACCACACGTCTGGCTATTTTCTATTTTTAGTGCACATGGTGTCACACTCTCGATTGGGCTGGTCTCCAACTCCTGAGCTCAGCTACCTAGGCCTCTCAGAGTGCTAGGATTACAGGCATTGCCGCACCCTCGGCACCAAGCCGCAGCGAGGTGGCGCTGTCCGCGTTGTAAGACGACGGAAAGGAGGTTTGTGCTCCCCGGAGCTGAGCCCCCAGCACCCCCAGTGTGCGCAGCAACAGTAATGTTGCCCAGCATGCTGTTTTTTATCGCATCAACCTAAGGGTATGACTTTTTGTTACAATGTACGTGCATGTTAGACTGAATGTCTGTTTGTCCTGATAAGTAAGCAATAAGTCTTGTAAGAATGAACACAAAGGTAGCTGGTCCAGAGACAGCACAAAAAGCATGACTATGCCAGACTCAGTGGCTCCAAGGGAGCCTGCACAATAGCACGTTCCCACCATAAATGTCAGTGAACTGAGACAATGCAGGCACAGCAAACAAGATGTTCCAACACGACATGCACCATCACCACCCACAGTAAAACTTTCCTTAAAAAACATCTTACTTCACTTAATTTCTAATCAATCAAATCACAATAGAATAAGCACATATGATTAATAATAAGCACATAATAAGAATATATATAATCAACATTAAATTAACATTTATATATCTAATAAGAGTTTTAAAACAAGTTATACCTTTACTATTACTTAAACACAAATGTAAAGAATTGCACTATATTAACATTCCACAGATAAGGAGAAGTAAGCAGGTTTCACTGATAACCACTAACCTTTGTTCCCCTTAAGGGCAAGACATTGAGAAATAGTAATGGATGACTACCCACATCTGCAAACTTAAAATATAACTTGTAAAGGTCAGCAAGTTGTAAAAGTGCTTTGTGTAACCTATGTACTAAAGTGTATAAATACCACACTCTTAACTCAGTAAAATGTAGCTGCATACTCCACCAAGTGCTGTGTGTCGGACTGTCATTCCTGCGTCGACCTTTCAATCAACCTGACTCCGTTTCCCTGCTCTCCCTCGGACTGAAGCCCACCGACAGGGTGGTCCACGGCAAGGCATGAGCCACCACACTAGGTTAATTCTCCCTTTTTTAGAAGTAATATTGAGGCCAGGCACTGTGGCTTGCACCTGTGCCTGTAGTCCCAGCACTCTGAGAGGCTGAGGCGGCAGCATTGCTTCAGCCCAGGAGTTTGAGGTTGCTGTGAGCTAGGCTGATGCCACACAGCACTTCAGACTGGGCAAGAGAATGAGATTCTGTTGAAAGAGGAAAAAAAGAAAAGAAAAAAGGGAAGGAAGGGAGGGAGGAAGGAAGAATATTGAATACTCTCTGGCTATATACATTGTTGAACTATAAGATATGAGTGATGGTGTCCAGCTTATGGAATATTAGGTTATTTATAGCTTTTTGGTGGAGACACTCAGTTTAGGTTCTACATTGGCAGCTTTGAAAAATTTATTTAGGTCAAGGAGGGAGTGAGACATAACTGTTCGCTCACTTTAATGTCTCTCTGGGTCTGATGATTTAAAGGGGATCACATTCCTCAGACAAAAAGTTTCTTTTCAGCTTGGTGCCTGTAGCTCAGCAGCTGAGGCACCGGTTACATACACCAGCGCTGGTGGGTTCGAACCCAGTCTGGGCCTGCCCAACAAAAATGACAACTACAACAACAACAACAACAACAGCCAGGCATTGTGGTGAGCACCTGTAGTCCCAGCTACTTGGGAAGCTGAGGCAAGACAATCACTTAAGCCCAAGACTTGGAGGTTGCTATGAGCTGTAATATCACGGCACTCTATGAAGGGTGACATAGCGAGAATCTATCTAAAAAAAAAAAAGTTTCTTTTCTTTCTCAGTAATAACGCTCACAGTGAGGGCAGACGCTCACCTGTGTATAGCACAGACCTCAAATAGCAGAAGCTCACAAGAGCAAAGATGCAAATGTATTTCTCTCTCCCAAAGTCCATGCAATTGTGAAAGTTCTGCTTTGCAAAGCTCTCAGGAGTCCAAGATCCTTCCGTCTCACTGTACCTTCATCACTAAGGTGCCAATGCTGGTTTCCATGATCTGAGGTCCACAATCCAACTAATGAAAGGGGGAAATGACACAAGAAAAACCACACCATCCTTTAAAGCATAACCCCAGGGGTCCCCAGTTTTTCTTATCATTGCCCATTGGACACAACATAGTCACCTGGACATACCTTACTACAAAGGAGGCTGGAACATGTAGTTTTTATTCTGAGAAGTCTGTCCGGCTACAAACTGGTGAATTTCTTTTTTTCTCTTTTTCTGAGACAGAGTCCCAATTTGTCACCCTGGGTAGAGTGCCATAGAGTCATAGTTCACAGCAACCTCAAACTCTTGGGTTCAAGCGATCTTCTTGCCTCAGCCTCCCTAGTAGCTGGGATTACAGTCACCCACCACAATGCCTGGCTATTTTTTTAGAGATAGGGTCTTGCTCTTTCTCAGATTGATCTCAAACTCCTGAGCTCAAGCAATCCACCCGCCTTGGCCTCCCAGAATGCTAGGATTATAGGCATGAGTCACTGCGCCCCTGAATTTCAGATTATAGAAAAGGAGAATGCTTTTTTCCGCCATCTTTCCATGCTGCCATAATGGTGCGCATGAACGTCCTGGCTGATGCTCTTAAGAGCATCAACAATGCCAAAAAGAGAGGCAAACGCCAGGTTCTTATAAGGCCGTGCTCCAAAGTCATCGTCCAGTTTCTAACTGTGATGATGAAGCATGGTTACATTGGCGAATTTGAAATCATCGATGATCACAGAGCTGGGAAAATTGTTGTGAACCTCACAGGCAGGTTAAACAAGTGTGGAATGATCAGCCCAAGGTTTGATGTGCAACTCAAAGATCTAGAAAAATGGCAGAATAAACTGCTGCCATCACGCCAGTTTGGTTTCATTGTACTGACAACTTCAGCTGGCATCATGGACCACGAAGAAGCAAGAAGAAAACACACAGGAGGGAAAATCCTGCGATTCTTTCTCTAGGGATGTAATACATACTGAACAAATGAAATGCCTCAATGGACAAAAAAAAAAAAAGGAGAATGGCTTTTAAACAATGGTAAGCAGACTGAGTGCGGTGGCTCATGCCTGTTCCTAGCACTTTGGGGGGACTTGGGGAGTAGATTGCTTGAGCTTAGGAGTTGGAGACCAGCCTGAGCAAGGGCAACATCCCATCTCTACTAAAAACAGAAAAACTGCTGAGGCATTGTGGCAGTAGTTACTTACAAGGCTGAAGCAGGAGGATCACTTGAGCCCAAGAGTTTGAGGTTGCTTCGAGGTATGATGCCACAGCACTCTAGCCTGAGGTAACAGAGTGAGACTGTCTCAAAAACTCAATACATAAATATATAAAATAAAGAATGGTAAGCAAATTGTGCCATGGTTTAAGCTACGGAGTATTTGGCAGCTTCCAGACTTAATAATTTTATTGACTCCCCAGGGGCTCCAGTAAAAGAAATTTACCCTAAATGAAGTTGTTAAATGTTTGTAATTCTTTCCACTGAATTATATATGAGGTGGGGAGGAAGTAAAGGGATATGTGTATATTCGTTTGCCCAGGAAACTTCCTAAAGGTTCTGAAAGAGTGCTCAGGAAACAGTTAAAATAGTCAACCTTGGAGTGTGAAACATGCTCCAAAGAGGAGGGAGGCTTCTACATTTAATTCTATTCCCTTCTGTTCTGTGAAGTATACTTATCATGTGTATGTATTTCTCTTATAATAATGAGAACTAGTTAATAAAAATAGGGAAGTTTCTGGCCTCAATTCAGAAATGTACAATGTAGAGTTGGAAAGGAATTTAGAGAAAATTCAGCACGATCTAAGCCAAGATGTATTATCAAATGGAAAAAGAAAAAAAAAAAAGTTGAAGATTCATTTGACTACTATGATGCTATTTGGGTTTGAAATTATCTATAGGATATAAATATACATACGTAGGTGTGTATGGAGAAAGACAGAGCTGCATTAAAAGTGAGAAACAAATGGGAGGAGTACCCATCAGATCGTAAACTGCAATGCTCTCTCACTTGAGGTTTGAGATGTGGAGGAGTTTCACTTTCTATTTTATTAATTTCTGCAACAATTTATCATATTGATGCATATTTTAATAAGCAGAAAAAGCAACATAGATAAAAATGGAAAGACTCCAGGTAGTATTTTAATTCCTCCTGTGAAAGGTTTAGCATCCAGACTCTGAGTAAATCATTTCAATAAATAGAGAATTCATTCATCCATTACAGAAGCATGAACGGAAATATGGCCCATTGTGCTGGGCCCTGGGCATAAGAAATGCAGTCAATCCAAGGAGATCTTAGTCCCAAGTAGTGAAATGAGAGAAGGAATAAGGGAAGAGTTAAGCCAGGAGGAAGAGAATGAAGAACAGAACTTTATTACAAGGGATCTCGCCTTCCAAGGTCATGGTCGTTACCCAGCTCCTAAGTCATTGGCTGACACATAATAGATGCCCAGTAACTGTTTGTTAAACAAATGAGTAGCAGAGGAAGAAGAAATAGTGAATTATCCGGTTTGTCAGATGGCATAGTCACTCTACCAGCAATGTAAGGAAGGATCAGAGATAGGTCAGAGGAAGACAGTGGTGATGTCAGTTGGTGTTGTGGAGATGGGGAGGTGGGAATGCAGAACTGAATATCTGAGAAGAGGAATAGAAAAGACAAGATTACTGGACTCTTAGCACTCTGGGAGGCCTAGGTGGGTGGATACCTTGAGCTCAGGAGTTTAAGACCAGCCTGAGCAAGAGGGAGACCCTGTCTCTACTAAAAATAGAAAAACTAGCCAGGTGTTGTGGCAGGCACCTATAGTTCCAGCTACTCAAGAGGCTGAGTCAAGAGGATCACTTGAGCCCAAGACTTTGAGATTGCTGTGAGCTATGATGCCAGGGCACTCTCGGCAGGGTAGACTCTGTCTCAAAACAAGAGAGTACGGAGGGAGGGTGATTGGTGGGATTACACCTGCAGTGCATCTTACAAGAGTACATGTGAAACTTAGTAAATGTAGAATGTAAATGTCTTAACACAATAACTAAGAAAATGCCAGGAAGTCTATGTTAACCAGGGTGACGAAAATGTGTCAAACGGTCTATCAAACCAGTGTATGGTGCCCTATGATAGCATTAATGTAGACAGCTATGATTTAATAATAAAAATAAAGAGAGTGGCCTGTAGCTCAGCGTTTAGGGCACCAGCCACATGTATCCAGGCTGGCAGGTTCAAACCTGGCCCAGGTCTGCTAAGTAACAATGACAACTGGCAGCATCCATAGCTCAGTAGGTAGGGTGCCAGCCACATACACCGAGGCTGGGGGGGTTCAAACCTGGCCTGGGCCAGCTAAAAACAAACAAAAAAACAATGACAACTGCACCAACAACAACAAAATAGCCAGGCATTGTGGTGGGCACCTGTAGTCCCAGCTACTTGGGAGGCTAAGGCAAGAGAATCGCTTAAGCCCCAAAACATAGCTGGGTATTGTGTCTGGTGCCTGTAGTCCCAGCTACCACAGCACTCTATTGAGGGCAACACAATGAAACTCTGTCTCCAAAAAAAAAAACAAGAGAGAGAGAGAGGAAGTTGTAACCTCTAATTCTTAGGCTGCCCTTTTTTTTTTTTCGAGACAGAGTCTCACTATGTTGCCCTCAGTAGAGTGCTGTACTGTCACAGCTCACAGCAACCTCCAATTCTTGAGCTTAGGTGATTCTCTTGCCTCAGCCTCCTGAGTAGCTGGGACTATGGGCACCCGCCACAATGCCTGGCTATTTTTAGAGACAGGGTCTCACTCTGGCTCAGGCTGGTCTCAAACTTGTGAGCTCAAGCGATCCACCCACCTCAGCCTCCCAGAGTGCTGGGATTACAGGTGAAAGCCACTGCGCTCTGCCTAAACTGCCCTTTATTTTGTGACATCTCCCACCTTGCACCTTTTACTGACTGGCACTTTGCTATATGCATGAAGATGTTATGCTGTCGTAGTGATTAGAAAGTTAATGACAATTACAATAGCTTCCTTTGGTTCTCTTCCAGTTAATTTGGATGTGCTGTTTCACTTGTTGTGCATTTTACTCAATGATACTGAGCTGGCTTTGATGATGAAAAATACAAAAGAGTTAACCATTAATTCTAACCATTAAGGATATTTACATAATGTAGTTTAGCCTTTTAGGATGAACCTCAAAAAGTGATTTTGAGTTCCTTTATAAATTTCTTTATTCCCCAATTTTTTCAGAACAAAATTAAGTTACTCTTAAAGTAATCTTTTGGGGAAAAAATTGGCAAAAAAAAAAAAAATTTTTTTTTTCATTTTTCTGTTAGAAATTGTTATACTTGAAGCAAGTGGAATGGAGAAACACCAGCATATGGAGTCCAAATTAAGCAAGGGTCCTTCACTGATCAGCCAGTCCAAGAGCAGGCTCATGCCTCAAAGCCTCTCAACCCCTAGAAGCAGGGGTGGAAGCCTTTTACAAGGAGCTTTCGGTAGGGGAGGAAGAGTCCTTAATGCAAGCCGAATTTGACAACAGACAACACCTGGTAAGGGGAGTCCTTACGGGGGAGATGGGGTTTTATAGTTACTAAACTCTTTCAGCTGAGCTTCCTGTCATAAAGGGGGAGTGTTGCAAGATGGAGTTGGGGCATAACAAAATGTTGCATGAAGACAAAGGCCCGACAGAGAATCACCCCAGCACCAAGATATGGAGGAAGAGCTTTATTCCAGCTGGTGGACCATGGCAGACTAGAATTCAAGACTGGCCAAGCTCCCTGACTAGTCTTTTCCCTTTTATCTCCAGTCAAGGGCTCTTTGTCCATGAGTACCTTTTTCATTTGTCAGTTTGAATCCAGGTGGAGAAGATGGGCTCAGGCTTCTTTTTTTTTTTTTTTTTGTAGAGACAGAGTCTCACTTTATGGCCCTTGGTAGAGTGCCGTGGCATCACACAGCTCACAGCAACCTCCAGCTCCTGGGCTTAAGCGATTCTCTTGCCTCAGCCTCCCGAGTAGCTGGGACTACAGGCACCCAGCTATTTTTTGGTTGCAGTTTGGCTGGGGCCAGGCTTGAACCCGTCACCCTCGGTATATGGGGCCGGCGCCTTACCTACTGAGCCACAGGCGCCGCCCTGGGCTCAGGCTTTTACAAAATGGAGGGCTTTTACAGAAGCAGAAGGAAGCATTAGTTTCCAGGTCCCAGGAAGTCAAGTTTCTACAAATTCCTAAGAGCTGAGTCACCCTGGGGAGGATCTTGCAGGTGTGATCTTGGGGCCTCTATCAGAAGACCTCTGTTCTCTCATGAGAGAGGATGGCTGAGAAGGGTGAGGTCTAGAACAGGTCTTCTCAAGGAGACCACAAGGACACACCTGCAGGGTCCTCTCCAGGGTGACTCAGTTCTTGGGAATTTGTAGACTTAACTTCCTGGAACTTCTGTGAAATCCTGTAGTTCTGTAGGGGCTGGAATAGCATCTCCTGCTTGATTCAAACTGACCAATGAGAAAGGTACCTGTGGGTTGGAACTTTTTGACTGGAGATAAAAAGGGAAAGACCAAGCCAATTGGTGAGCATGGCCATTTCAAATTCTTCTATGCCTTAAGCTCTCCTGGCTGTAATAAAGCCCTTCCTCTTATAAACATGGTGTTTGGCTGCTCTTTCTCTCCGTTGGGCCTTGTCTTCCTGCAACACTCAGACCTCACTTTTCCCAGGTATCCTCTCTCACAATCACTCCAAAAGGTTTGGGACAATTGAATATCACCTGTAAAAGAAAAATAATTTTCCCTGCCACCAAAAAAAGAAGATAATTTCCCCTTTATTCTGAGCATGCCTGAAAGAAACTTACTGGTCATATAAACCCTCTCTTTAGTCTTGGTGTGTCTATAAATCTCTTCAAAAGCAAATAAGCCTCCAGTCCACTTCACAAACCAGAAATGTTTCCTGAAGTTCTGGGATTTGTCCCCTCTGAGGTTAAACATTCAGAAAATGATACCCCTGTCACCTCGTCACTGTGGGCACCTTGCTCTGAACTGGCAAATGAGGTCAGAGAAGCTTTCCTATATTCTCAGGCTACTTCTAGCCTGGTTTTCTCACCACTTTGGGTTTCAGAAACTGATGCCCCAAAGTCTGTCACTTTCACAGGCTGAACTGAGAAGAAAGCCTCTGGGTCTCCCTGGCCCCCTTCTCCTCCTCTGTCTCTCAATCCTCTGTCTCTGCCAAAGCACAAAGTACAGTTGTTCTCTGAAGTTCCCTCACCTACTTCAAGTACTGACCCCCAAAAGAAGAACTAAAATAAAATCTTAAGGCTTCCCTCCAGCGGCTGACTGACTGAAACTCCTCTTGGCCAAGGGGATCCCTAAAACTGAGTTGCTAGGCATAAGAAAGGAGATCAGACAGCCTCATCACACCCCCAGCCTCCCTAGAGATGGGACTCCTAAGCAGGTCTAAGGCCATGCAAGACGCACTTGCAGGTCCTCCAAGCACACAACAACCCACCTGAGTCTGGGCATATGTCCTGTAGTTTGTCTCTGATTAGCAGACCCTTATCTTAACTCAGCATTCCTTTGCTCTGACTCCTGGTCTTTCAGCCAATTGTCAGCAAAAGAATCTTTAAACCCACCTATATCTTGTGGTTCCCCACTTTGAAATGTCTCACTGTTGCAGGAATACGAGGCCCAACAGAGAGAAAGACCACCGTGTTTATAAGAGGAAGGGCTTTATTTACCAGCTGGGAGCTTAAAGCATAGAAGAATTCCAAATGGCCACGCTCCCTGACTGGCTTGGTCTTTCCCTTTTTATCTCCAGTCAAAAAGTTCCAACCCATAGGTATGCTTCTCATTGGCCAGTTTAAATCAAGCGGGAGACGCTATTCCAGCCCCTACAGAACAACAGGATTTCAAAACTTGGAAATTTCCAAGTTCCAGGAAGTTAAGTTTATATATTCCCAAGAGCTGAGTCACCATGGAGAGGACCCAGCAGGTGTATCCTTGGGGGTCTCCTTTAGAAGACCTGTTCTCCTAGACCTCACCCTTCTCAGGCATTCTCTCTCATCACCTTTGGGGGCCAAACCAATATATGCCTTTCATGTATTGATTTATGACTTTACCTGTAATTCCTGTCTCCCTAAAATGTATAAAACCAAACTGTAACCCCACCACCATAAATATGCTTGCTCAAAGCTTCTTGGGGGTGGCTTGGGTGTTATACCCAGGAGTTCCCCAGAGACCACACTACCAAACAAGCTGAATTCATAAAAGAGTCCCTTTACTGAAGAGCTGACTGGTGACTGCCTCAGTGTCCCAACATGGGGTTTCTGAGAGCAGTTGCGAGTTGTCTGGGGCTCTGGCTTTTACTGGGAAAAATTTTTCTGGGGGCAAGCAAGCATTGTTACAGAAGCAAAACCAGCAGTTAAAGGGGTAGGGGGGATCACCAGGTTAGGGCAGTTAGTTATTTTACACAATGCTATAATCACCAGAGCGATGAGTAATCTTTCTTCCTTACTAAATGGGGACAAACCACAATGTCCTAAGGGGAGGTGTAGAGAGGGGAACATACAGGAAACTTTAAGGGTCGTTAAGGACATGATCATAAAAGCTAAAATCACAGGATCACAATCAGGACCTCAATCAGTAACTTACACATCACTAGCAATTTTAGCCAAGAGCTAAAATGCAATGGGTGAGCAAACAAGAGGAACCAGTTTGGGAGGTAATAAAATATTAAGGAAAAGGGGTAAACAGCAAAATGGAGTCAAGCTTAGGAACAAGAGTTTCAACAAAATGGAGTCAGTCTCGCTTTCTTTTCACCCTAACAGGGTCATGGTCCTCAAATTTGGCTCAAAATAAACCTCTTTAAATTATTTTACAGAGTATGGTTTCTTTTCTCTTGATGAAAACGACCTCTGGTCCCTTCCTTGAGTTTGCATTAACTGAACTCCTATCGCATGAAGACAGACTGACAGACTTTTGTCACCAATCTGTTATCTGAGAGATAACAGGTCATTGTTTATGTTCTTCAAGTTCATGGAAATCCTCTAAAAGTCTTTTACTGCCCACCTAGAATCACCTGCACTTCTTCATCTCCCTTTCCCCTTAGAAGAGGATATGTAACCAGCTGTGCCCCACTGAGTGGTAAGTAATCACTCTGTGACTTTCCCTCTGTGCATAACAAATATGTAGGTCTTTTCTTCTATTAACCTGCATTTGTCAGTTGATTTTTAGGGAAATTTCAGAAGGCAAAGGGGCAGTTTTCCCTTGGCTCCTATACCATCTACACGAAAAAGATAACTCCTTGTTCTCTTTTCTTTTTGAGACAGAGCCTCACTATGTTGTCCTTGGTAGAATGCTGCGGCATCACAGCTCACAGCAACCTCAAACTCTTGGACTTAAGCTATTCTCTTGCCACAGCCTCCCAAGTAGCTGAGATTAAAGGCACCCACCACAATGCTCAGCTATTTTTTGGTTGCAGTTGTCATTGTTGTTTAGCAGGTCCGGGCCAGGTTCGAACCCTCCACCCTTGGTGTATATGGCTGGTACCATAACCTCTGTGCTACGGGCACCGAGCTTCCTTGGTCCCTTAATGCAAGGTTAACTTCCCGCATGCTCAGTACCATCTCTATACAAATGAGATTTCCTACTTTGCATCCAGACACTGCCTCTTTCAGGCAAAGCTAAGGGAAGCTCCTGCCCCTAAGATTTCCTAAAATTAAATGAGGAACCAAGAGTCCTGGGCTGCTGTATCAGCTCAACCATTATTCCTCCACTAAGAAATAGTGGAGAAAGACCCTTGGGGCACATTACCTCTCTGTGGGTATTCCATTTCATCCTCCCAGAGAGGATTGGCTAATCCTTTCCATGTAAATCACCATCACATTCATTCGCCCTTAAATGGGCAGTATTCCTGGTATCTTTTCCTCCCAATTTAAGAAAATGATGCATCAAATCCTCAACCAATGGTAATATCCCACAAATCTCTGCCAAAAATCTGATTAATTTCCGTCCCAAGTCACCACAGACAAATGGTGCAACAAGAATGCCTTGGAGTATTTAAGCAACTTTAACAAATCCTCCAACTCTGGCTAATGTCTTTTTGAATAAACAAATAAGGGCTTTGAGCCAATAAGATGGCAGATTCCCTTTCTTGCCCAAAACCTTACACCAGGCGTCCTCAAACTTTTTAAACTGGGGGCCAATTCACTGTCCCTCAGATCATTGGAGGGCCGGACTATAGTTTAAAAAAAAAAAAAAAAACTATGGACTACTACTATTGAAGCCCAGCCAGCCACTGTTAGACGGGGGTAATTAAGATCCACCCACAAGAGCTCACAGGCATTACTCACCAGACATGCTGATTTGATATCTCTAGAGCTTTCTGGCTATCCTGAGGGAAGTGAGAGGAGTGATCCAAACTTCCACACAGTTTAGCCACAGCCTTAAGAGAGGATTGTGCCATGAGCTGGCTCAGATCACCAGGCTTGAGCCCCCCAGTATTAACAAGCTTCTGGGGAGAGAGAGCAAGATGGCAGCCGAGTAACAGCTTCCTTGCATCTGGGCACCATGAGTCTGGGGAGATAAGACTCCAGGCATCTCTGGCTGGTGGGATCTGCCTATAATCATTCCTTTGAGGATACAGGGAGTCAGCAAGAGACTTCTGGACCCCAAGAGGACAAAAATAGTGGAAAACTGGCAAGTAATCACTTGTGTTTGATCGGTCTAATCCCACTGACAGCTGTAAGTGCAGTATCAGCGAAACTGCAAACCAGAAAGGCCTTACCTGTGAACTGTTTTGATGTTTTTGGACTTGTCACTAAGTTGAACTGCTCTGGGGAGAGCTTGAGCAGGAGCACGGAGAACTTTGGGCATTGTCTAGGGCTCCAGACTGAGCTGCTGAGCTGCTGAGCTGGACGAAGCTAATAGTGTTTGGCTGTGGGCCACAGGGAGCCATTGGGAGAGAACTGCCCCAGCGAGGTCCGCTCTCAGGGTTGCAGAGCAAGGATTGGGCAGGAGCTAGTAACCTAGAGACTGAGCAATCTAAAGGTGGGGACTGAGCTGCCTTACAGCCCTAACCCTCAGGGGCAGAGTGAGACTGGTTTTGGCACACTGGGTAAGTGGACAGCCACTTCAGCAGTGATTCCAGTGACAAGCACTTTCCTGGGAAAGCTTCTGCTTAGCAAATTTAGAAGTTTAAAGTGCCTTTTAAGAGGGCTAAAGAGAGATTTAGGGTGTCACCACCCTGTGGTGTTTGAGAAATCAGTGGAGGCCTCCAGTCGTATCAGCATTGTGATCAACATCTCATAACCCAGAAGACCACCTGTTGCCCAGACAATATTTAAAAAGATATATATACTGCTTTGTTTTTTGTGGTTTTTTCTTTTTGTTTGTTTGGTTTTTGTTTATTTTGATGTTGTTGTTGTTTTGTTTTTTAATTTCAACCTTTTCCATACACATTATTTTTCTTTCTCAATTTTTCTAGTTTAAATATAATTTCCCATTGCAGCCTTTTTCAATAACTAGAACTTCATTTTTGCTAGTGTTTCTATCTCTATTATTTGGTTTTTCACCCAATTTTATCCTGTAAAGTTTTCTGTTTGCTTGTTTTGGTTTGATTTATAGCATTTTTGTCTTTCCTCTCTATCTGGTGGAGATGGGGTACTGTGTCTGATCAGGATAGCAAAGAGCTGCTGACCTCAAGGGAACCACCCAACCGGGCACCCCCGGAGGTTGGGGTTTTTCTAAGGTTGTGTCAAAGTACCCTACTGTACACCTATATTGCTCTGTCTCCCTCTTTCTGTGCCTCTCTTCTTTTTGTCGATATTCCTATTACACACCCCCTCTCCTTTTTTCTATTTTCTTTTCATTCTTTCCTTCTTTCTTTCATCCCTTCTTGCTCTTCAACCTTCCCATCCTTCTAGTCCTGTACGAAAAGGACTCATTGAAACCTTAGTCAAGAGGCACAGGACCTTAAAGAGCAAGAGGAAGTGAAAGGAAAATTAGGGCAAGGAAACAGATAAAAGAAATCACTCATGAGGAAGAATCAGCAGAAAACTCCAGGCAACATGAAGAACCAGTCCAGAACAACCCCGCCAAGGGACCATGAGGTAGCTACTGAAGAGGATTCCCTGTAAAGGAATGTTAGGAATGACAGAAAGGGAATATAGAATACACATGATGAAAACTATGAAGGAAATGATGGACATAATGAAGGAAACTGCTAATAAAGTGGAAAATAACCAAAAGGAAATCCAAAAACAGAATCAAATAAGAGATGAATGATATGAAGAATATAGACAAGATATAGCAGAGCTGAAGGAACTGAAGCAGTCAATTAGGGAACTTAAAGATGCAATGGAAAGTATCAGCAACAGGTTAGACCATGCAGAAGAAAGAATTTCAGAGGTAGAAGACAAAGTTTTTGAGATAACTCAGATAGTAAAAGAGGCAGAAAAGAAGAGAGAGAAAGCAGAACATTCACTGTCAGAATTATGGGACTTTATGAAGCGTTCCAACATACGAGTTATAGGAATCCCAGAAGGGGAAGAAGAATGCCCCAGGGGAATGGAAGCCATACTAGAGAATATTATAAGAGAAAATTTCCCAAATATCACCAAAGATTCTGACACACTGCTTTCAGAGGGCTATCGGACCCCAGGTCGCCTCAACTCTGACCAAGCTTCTCCAAGACACATTGTGATGAACCTGCCCAAAGTCAAGACAAAAGAAAAGATTCTGCAAGCTGCCAGGAGTAAGCGCCAGTTGACCTACAGGGGCAAATCCATCAGAGTGACTGCAGACTTTTCTAATGAAACTTTCCAAGCAAGAAGACAATGGTCATATACCTTTAATCTACTTAAACAGAATAATTTCCAGCCCAGAATTTTGTACCCAAATCTCCAAAATCAAATCAGAGATCAATGAAATTGAAAACAAAGAATCATTCAGAAAATTAATGAAACAAGGAGTTGGTTTTTTGAAAAAATAAATAAAATAGATAAACCATTGGCCAGACTAACGAGAAATAGAAAAGTAAAATCTCTAGTAACCTCAATCAGAAATGATAAAGGGGAAATAACAACTGATCCCACAGAGATACAAGAGATCATCTCTGAATACTACCAGAAACTCTGTGCCCAGAAATTGGACAATGTGAAGGAAATGGATGAATATGTGGAATCACACCCTCTCCCTAGACTTAGCCAGAAAGAAAAAGAGCTCCTGAACAGACCAATTTCAGGCACTGAGATTAAAGAAACAATAAAAAGTCTTCCAACCAAAAAATGCCCTGGTCCAGATAGCTTCACACCAGATTTCTATCAAACCTTCAAGGAAGAGCTTATTCCTGTACTGCAGAAATTATTCCAAAAAATCGAGGAAGAAGGAATCTTCCCCAACACATTCTATGAAGCAAACATCACCCTGATACCAAAACCAGGAAAAGACCCAACCAAAAAGGAGAATTTCAGACCAATCTCACTCATGAATACAGATGCAAAAATTCTCAACAAAATCCTAGCTAATAGATTACAGCTTATCATCAAAAAAGTCATACATCATGATCGAGTAGGTTTTATCCCAGGGATGCAAGGCTGGTTTAACACATGCCAGTCCATAAACATTATCCACCATATTAACAGAGGCAAAAATAAAGATCACATGATCCTCTCAATAGATGCAGAAAAAGCATTTGATAAAATCCAGCACCCTTTTCTAATTAGAACACTGAAGAGTTTAGGCATAGGTGGGACATTTCTAAAACTGATTGAAGCTATCTATGACAAACCCACAGCTAATATTTTACTGAATGGAGTAAAACTGAAAGCTTTTCCTCTTAGAACTGGAACCAGACGAGGTTGTCCTCTGTCACCTTTACTATTCAACATAGTGCTGGAAGTTCTAGCCAATACAATTAGGCAAGATAAGGAAATAAAGGGCATCCAAATGGAAAAAAAAAAAAACTATGAACAAATTCCTATGCACACTGCACATATCTTATTTTGAAGTAAAAAACAAAACGGGAACAAATACAATTCACACCACTTCAAGTGGCCCGTGGGCCGCAGTTTGAGAAGTCCTGCCTTACACAGTAATTATTGACCCTCAAGACTCAAAAAGAAAGAGTGAAAGGTGGCATCATTCAGGTAATGGCTATAAAATCAGCACTTGGTGGTAAGTGAGCTTGTTAATACTGTTATAAATATACATCATATTTCTGGAAAATTCAATCTAGGAGAAACTTCTTAAAAATTTATAAAAAGGGGTGGTGCCTGTGGCTCAAAGCGGTAGGGTGCAGGTCCCATATGCCAGAGGTGGTGGGTTCAAACCCAACCCTGGCCAAAAACTGCAGGGGGGTGGGGGGAACTTATAAAAAGCAAGCCAGGTGCCAGTGGCTCACGCCTGTAATCCCAACATGTGGGAGGCTGAGGTGGGAGGATTGCTTGAGCTCAAGAGTTCAAGGCTTGTCTGAGCAAAAGTGAGACCCTGACTCATGAAAAAAAAAGTGGAAAAACCCAGCCAGGCGCTGCAGTGAGCACCTATAATCCCAGCAACTTCAGAGGCTGAGGCAACAGGATGCCCACAGCCCAAGTCTGAGTTTGCAGTGATCTGTGACGCCATTGCACCCTGCCCAGGGCATAGGGTAGAACTCCGTCTGGACAAAACAAACAAACAAACAAAAAATTATTAAAACGTTTCCAAATTTCTTGTCCCTTTAGAGGCAAGGGAAAATTTCCCCTTTTGCTCTCTAAAAGTTTTCTGAAAACCAACTGACAAAAAGAAGATAAAGAGGAAAAGAGACATATAAATTTATTTGATCATAATTTTACATGAGATGGGAAAATTCAGAATGAGACCTGAAGATACAGAGAAAAATGTCCATTTTTGTGCTTAGGGTCAATAAAATATGGACAATGAGAAACCTGATTGGACAAAAAGGTCACGACCTAATGTTAACGGACTGAGTGGGGAAACCCAGCAAGCCCTGTCTGTGTAGGTTCTTCTTGGCCTCTCTAAGCAGCCTTCCTTCCTTCTAAAAATTGGGCAGGACTCCCTCTGCAATGGGAATCTTACTACTGTCAAAGTAAAATTTAAATGTAGAGATAAGGCCACAGAAGTGGCTCACACCTGTAATCCTTGCACACTGGGAGGCCAAGGTAAGTGGATTGATTGGCTTAGGACTTTAAGACCAGCCTGAGCAAGAGCGAGATTCCATCTACTAAAAATAGAAAAACTGAGGCAAGAAGATTGCTTGAGCCCAAGAGCTTGAAGTTGCTGTGAGCTATGACACCACAGGCACTCAAGGTAACATAGTGAGACTCCGTCTCAATAAATAAATAAATAAAATGTAGAGATAGGCCAGGTACAATGGTACACACCTATAATCCCAGCACTCTGAGAGGCTGTAGTGTGAGAAAAATTTGAGGCCAGGAGTTCAAGACCAACCTAGACAAAATAGCAAGATCCTCCCACTGGCTACAAAAACATGTAGGCTCAGCATCTATAGCTCAGTGACTAGGGCACCAACCACATACACCAGAGCTGGTGGATTTGAGCCCAGCCCGGGCCTGCCAAACAACAATGACAACTACAACCAAAAAATAGCCGGTCATTGTGGTGGGCCCCTGTAGTCCCAACTACTTGGGAGACTGAGCAAAAGAATCGCTTAAGCCCAACACTTTGAGGTTGCTATGAGCTGTGACACCATAGTACTCTACCCAGGGCAACAGCTTGAGACTCTGTCTCAAAAATAAAAAAAAATGTAAAGATTAACTAGGCATGGTGGCATGCACCGAAGTCTCAGCTACTCAGGAAGCTGAGGCAGGAGGATCACTAGAGCTCAGGAGTTTGAGGCTGCAGTAAGCTATGATTCTGCCATTACCCTTCAGCCTGGGAGACAAAGGGAGAGACCCTGTTTCAAAAAAAGAAAAGAGGGGGGCTGGGCACAGTAGCTCCCGCCTGTAATCCTAGCCCTCTGGAAGGCCAAGGCAGGTAGGTGGATTGCCTGAGCTCATGAGTTCAAGACCAGCCTGAG
The DNA here is from genome assembly GCF_027406575.1 of Nycticebus coucang. Classification (NCBI taxonomy): domain Eukaryota; kingdom Metazoa; phylum Chordata; class Mammalia; order Primates; family Lorisidae; genus Nycticebus; species Nycticebus coucang. The sequence continues at coordinate 107,384,565 of NC_069791.1, forward strand.
AAAGAGCGAGACCGCCATCTCTAAAAAATAGCCAGGCACTGTGGTGGACACCTGTAGTCCGGGGTCCTTAGGAGGCTGAGGCAAGAGGATGGCTTTGAGCCCAGGAGTTTGAGGTTGCTGTGAGCTATGACACTCAACCAAGGGTGACAAAGTGAGACTCTGTCTCAAAAAAAAAAGAAAGAAAAGAAAGGATCATAGAGATAAATCTCTAAACTTGGTACATTTTTTGGAAGGAAAGAATTGCAATTCAGAACATACACGCAGATCAAGAGATCTTTGGTATATCTGAAGAATCAAAAGAAAGTTGGGGGTTTTATATTAAAAAAGGAATGTTAGGGCGGCGCCTGTGGCTCGGTGAGTAGGGCGCCGGCCCCATATACCGAGGGTGGCGGGTTCAAACCCAGCCCCGGCCAAACTGCAACAAAAGAATAGCCAGGCGTTGTGGCGGGCGCCTGTAGTCCCAGCTGCTTGGGAGGCTGAGGCAAGAGAATCGCGTAAGCCCAAGAGCTGGAGGTTGCTGTGAGCCGTGTGACGTCACAGCACTCTACCAAGGGCGGTACAGTGAGACTCTGTCTCTACAAAAAAATTAAAAAAAAGGAATGTTAGGGGTGGCGCCTGTGGCTCAGTGGGTAGGGCACCGGCCCATATACTGAGGGTGGCGGGTTCAAACCGGGCCCCAGCCAAACTGCAACCAAAAAATAGCCGGGCGTTGTGGCGGGCGCCTGTAGTCCCAGCTACTCGGGAGGCTGAGGCAAGAGAATAGCCTGAGCCCAGGAGTTGGAGGTTGCTGTGAGCTGAGACACCACCACAGCACTCTACCAAGGGCAACAAAGTAAGACTGTGTCTACAAAAAAAAAAAAAGGAATGTTAGATGTTGTCCTAGGGAAAGTTCCTGGGTATTAGCAAAACTTTAGGGAGTGAAGAAGGTGGGCAAAATCAGTCCTAGAGTTGCAGTAAATTATCTTGGCAGCTACAGATGAAACTGGTTTCAGGTTACAAAAGAAAGTTTCAGCCACTGGACTTGCAGAGAACTGTATTTCTAGAGCAACGTTATGTACCCTGAGTGATTTTTTCCCCCGGCCCCTCAGTTCTGATTTAGTTGAGTGTGACAAGAATGGCCCAGTTTATGTGATCAACTTTCACATGACCTACAATCAAACAAGGTAGGTCAGATGATTTCTTTATGTCCAGTTTTTACACAAAAAGGCAGGGGCGGGGAGCTAGAGTAGTATTTTTAGGTTTTATGGCTGGCTCTAGGGAAATGAGGTTCTGGTTTTATAATCTGCCTTGGGGAAGAGGGAGTCCAATTTCTATGGCTGGCCTCAGGGGAAAATGAGGGGCCAAAGACAGGCGGGCAGGAGAAGGTCAGGGAGACAAACTTTGCTTCCGAGGCTGCTTCTGAGCACTTCTGAGTAGTCTGAGTCCCAACATCTCTTAGCCGAGATTAGTGGTCTTTAAAATAAAGAGAATACATTGGAAAAAGAAATAAATGCTGATACAAAGAATGAGGTAAGATGCATTTTGACCAAAGAAGTGATCTGGACTGGCGACCGGACCAAACCTCAGATGCCACTGGACAATGATATTTGGAGCTCATAAAAGAAACACTGGACCCATAAGACTCAGAGTTCATTAGTTTTGACCAACATTCATTCATTCAAAAAATATGTACTGATCATCTTTTATGTGCCAGACACTGTGCTTGGTGCTGGAGCAAAGTCAGACGTGATCCCTGTCCTCAAAAATCTTAATGCCCAATAAGGAGACAGTTTTCAGACATGCAGGAATGTTTCATCCCACATGGACTGAATGAAATGGTCTGAAATAGAAGGTTTTAACCCAAACAGAGAGTAGAGGAGGCCCCCTGAGGGAAGGATGCTTACGGAGGATGAACATTAGCCAGGTACAGATGGAGAAGGAAAAACCATGGGAAGAGGGCACTGTCAGGTGCATAAATCATGGCTGGGGAGAGGGGTGAGGACCACACAGGGGAGAGAAAAAGACTCACAGGTTTGAGGCTGAGCGTGGTGGCTTATGCCTAATCCTTGTGCTTTGAGAGGCTGAGGCAAGTGGATTGCTTGAGCTCAGGAGTTCAATGGAGACCAGCATGAGCCAAAGCAAGATCCCATCTCTAAAACTAGCCAGGCATTGTGGCGGGTGCCTGTATTCCCAGCTACTTGGGAGGCTGAAGCAAGACGATCACTTCAGCCCAAGAGTTTGAGGTTGCTGTGAGCTATGATGCCACAGCACTCTACAGGGACAACAGAGTAAGACTCTGTCTTTAAAAAAAAATACAGGTAATAAAATAAAATAAAAAGACAGGTTTGGGCAAAACAGAAGGAGCTAGGAGGAGCTGGAAAGGGTACTGAGGGGGAACATGCAGGTCTCTGTGACCCAGACTAAGGGGATGGCTTTTACTCTAAGAGCAGAAGCCTTTAAAAAGTCCAAGGATGTCTGATTTGCATTTTGAAAAGACATTTCCAATGAGCTATCAAGCCATGAAAAGACACAGAAGAAACTTAAAGCTTATTACTAAGTGAGGGAAGCCAATCTGAAAAGGCTACATACTGTGTGATCCCAACTTTATGACATTCTGGAAAAGGCAAAACTATGGATACAGTGAAAAAGATCCATGGCTGCTAGAGGTTCGCAGAGAGGGAGGGAGGGATGAACAGGTGGAGTGCAGAGGATTTTTAGGGCAGTGAAACCACTGTGTATGACACTGTGATGATGAATACGTGTCATTGTACATTGTCCAAACCCATAGAATGTGCAACACCAAGAGTGAACCCAGCTGTGAACTATGGACTTCAGGCAGGAATGTGCCGGTGGAGGTTCTGGTGGGGGATGTTGATCATGGGGGGTAGTCTGTGTGAGAGCAGGGGCAGGAGGTATATGGGAAGTCTCTGCACCTTTTGCTCAGTTTTGCTAGGGACCTCGTCTCTAAAAAAGTAAAATCTATTTTTAAAAGGTAGCTGTAAAGTAAGTAAGAAAGTAAGAAAGAATTTAAGGGAGGGAGAAGCGAATGCAAAATACAAGTTAGAAGGGTTCCTACAGCAATCCATGCATCAGAGATGCATATTTGCAAATATCCATGCATATTTGGGATCAGAAAGGTGGCGATGAAGATGGAGAAAACAGAATTGGTTCTTTGGTTGTTTGGTTTGGGTTACTTTGTTTATTTGGTTTTGGTCTTTTTGAGACATGGTCTGGTGCTGTTGCCTCAGCCAAAGTGCAGTGGCATCATCATAGCTCACTGCAACCTCAAACTCCTGCGCTCAAATGATGCTCCTGCCTCAGCCTCTTGAGCAGCTGGTACTATAGGGGTATATCATTCTGTTTAGCTACTTTTTCTATTATTGCTAGAGACAAGGTCTTGCTCTTGCTCATGCTCAGGCTACTCTTGAACTCCTAGACTCAGGGGATCCTCCCTCCTTAGCCTCTGGAGTAGCTAAAACTACAGGCATGCGCCACCATGCTCAGTTAATTTTTTCAATTTGAGGGGAAAGATAGGGTCTCACTATGTTGCCTAGGCTGGTCTCAAACTCCTGTCCTCAAATGATCCTCATGCTTAGGCCTCCCAAGTGCTAAGATTACAGGCGCAAGACACCATGCCTTAAGAAGATATTTAGGTGATAAAATCAACAGGTCTAAGTGATCGGCCAGATGTGCAGGTGAGGGAAAGAGAGCTGTCATAAGCAATGGGGTACTGAAGCCAATGAAACTAGCTCACTAAAGGTGATTGTTACATTTTCAGGAATCCTGTAAGCTGTTTCTTAAACAAAACCCTTCTTAAAAATTTAAGGATATAGGGCGGCTCCTGTGGCTCAGTCGGCAGGACGCGGGCCCCATGTGCCGAGGGTGGCGGGTTCGGACCCAGCCCCGGCCAAACTGCAACCAAAAAATAGCCGGGCATTGTGGCGGGCGCCTGTAGTCCCAGCTACTCGGGAGACTGAGGCAAGAGAATCGCTTAAGCCCAGGAGTTGGAGGTTGCTGTGAGCTGTGTGAGGCCACGGCACTCTACCAAGGGCCATAAAGTGAGACTCTGTCTCTACAAAAAAAAAAAAAAAAAAAAATGTAAGGATATAGGGGCAGCACCTGTGGTCAAAGGAGTAGAGCGCTGGCCCCATATACCAGTGGTGGTGGGTTCAACCCTGGCCCTGGCCAAAAACTGCAAAAATAAAATAAAATAAAATAGTACAGTGATGGGGAGTTAAAAAAATTTAAGGATATAAATTTATATCATGTATTTGTATATAAATGTATGTCATATTTAAAACAAAGGTTATGTTATGTGGGGAAGAGGGAAGACTTTCCCTTTACCATGCTAGGAGTCTGAAATAAACTGACAGTAGACAGATTAACAGGAGTTATATTGACATATAACTCTATGCATATACAAAAGAGTCCCACAAAACAGGAGACTCAAAGAAGGAGCAAAAGATTAAAGTTTTTATATCATCCTGAGTTACAGACAGGCATAAGGGCTTCAGGCTTCTGGGGAGAGATGTCAGCAAATTATGGGCAGATGAGGAGAAGAAATGTAAGGCCAATAAAGGTGGTCTTCCTATGCCAGTAAAAAGTCTCCTAGGTAGTAAAAGGTGTCTTGGAGCACCCTCAGGACAGTGATAGCCCAGCACAGAGTCTTTTCTGTGATATGGTTAATCTTTCCTGGTTTATGAGATCCTCAGGAAAGAGGTAAACCTGACAACTGACTTCCTTTTTAGAGAACCTATCTCTAGGCAGATAAGAAACTTCACAGAAGGCCCTGCTAAGGTTTGGAAATTTGTCCTCCCCAAGTCACACTAAAATTCAATCCCTAATGTTGGAGTGAGATCTCGTGAAGGGCATTTGGGTCATAGGGGTGGCTTGTTCATGAATAGCTTGGTGCCCTCCTTGCTGTAGTGATGTGTTCCCTTGAAAGCCTGAGAACCGGTTGTTTAAACAGAGCCTGGCACCTCCCACACTTCTTGTTTCCTATCTCACCCTGAGATCTGAACACACCTGCTCCCCTTCACCTTCTGCCGTAAGTGGAAGTGTTGTGCCCAGATCACAAAGTCCCCAAAGACCACCAAGGAGCTGATTCCAATGTAAAAGCAAAAGAGCCTTTATTGTTACAAGCTCGAGCCCAGGCTCCGGGGGGCTCCACTGCAACAGATCCAAGCCAGGAGCCCAAAGCTCTGAAGCAGAGGATTCTTATAATGCAGCACAGCAAATGGGGTGTATGCAACTTGAACAAAGGGACTGCTTCTGGATTGGCTGCCACTGGGCCTGCCATATGGCCTGATCCAGAGGGCGGCTCCTGATTGGGGGCTGGTGACTCATGATTTCGGGGAAATGCCTGCTTTTACAAGAAAGTGAAACTTTCAAAACAAAATGGCAGAGAAAATGAAACCTAACTCCCCAAATGGCGTCCGTCTGGTTCTCACATTCCCCCCTCTGCTTGTAAATTCAAGGGCCCAATCATGGGCTCGGCACCCCTTCTTGTTCTGAAAAGGGCTGATATTGGCCCTTGAGAACTAACAGTTGTACAGCTCCTATACGTTCTTGTACAAAGGTAATAAGCTTATTAATAATGCAGGGGCCTATGGTGAGGAGCAGGAGTAATATTACCAGGGGTTCAACAAAGGCTGATATTAGTGTTGTTAACCAGGGGTTCATACCAGTTCTGATTATTTTCTTTTTCTATTTTGTGCTTGCGCAGGTTTTCTCGCACAAGAACCATTGACTCCTTTACACCTGAATGATCAGCATAAAAACAACATTCTTCTCCTAAGGCTGCACACAGTCCTCCTTGTTGGAGAAATAGTAGGTATAGTCCTCTCTGGTTCTGTAATACTACTTCAGAAAGGGAAGTTAAGGACTCTTGGAGGACAGTAATAGATTTTTCTAATTCTTTTATGGCCAGATCAATCGCGTCCCAGAGGGCACCATAATTCTTATCTTGGAGGACCAGGGCAGACACTCCAGTTCCAGCCCCAGCAATACCTAATCCTAATTAGGCTGCAATGGTGAGAGTAGTGATTACCTCTCATTTTCTGTGTGGGGGTGGGCCTAAGGTGCCTGAGAAGTTCTGGAGTATCGTACTCTCCTCATGATAAATTATTCTTGGTATAAGCTGTACTAAGACACAATAATTATTATTCTGGTCTAAGATCCCCGCATGTATGCACGGGGCCAAACCTGTTGAGCAGGCCCACCAGGTATCGCTCGAGGGTATCAGATACTGGGTTCCATTCCATGGGACAGTGGCATTAAATAGATGCTGGTGGGAAATGGGCATCTTTCCGATGCACAAGCCCTTCCCTACTACTGTCTGAACAGTGAGTCTAGGGTAGCTTTGATGCCATCAGCAGGCTGTGGCTTCTCCAGCAGTATATTGCCCTAGGATGGCAACAGCTTCATAATAAGGAGGCTTTACATTAAGACAGAGCCAGCAGGCTGCAGTTAGATCTGGCGAGGTTAAATTCAATACCTCATATGTGCTGGTGAGCAGTTCCCAGGTAGGGTCGGGTATGCAAATTGACCTTTACTGGAATTGGGTGGCAAGGGGGACGTCACAGGGGCTCGGGTTATTGATCTTGAGAATATCTGGGCACTTGCCAGGTAGGGGAGGATACTATTAGGCCCAACTCAGGTGGGCTTATCAGGAACTGGGCTATATTCTACTTTTATCTTAATAAATCCCCCCTTGTCATGTACAGCAAAGTCCATACCCTACGGGGCAGAGCTATATAGACGGAATTTCCCAAATTCCCAAGTGGTGAAGCGATTCTTCCCCAGGCTAGTGAACTGAATGCACACTGGGTCACATAGTCTTACTTCCCCAAGGACCCCCGTTCGGTGGCAATTGTCTCTGCCAACTGTATGTGACCAAGGACCGGGGCTTCTTTTAACCTCAATTAAATCCGGGGTGTTTGGTGGTGTCCACCAGATTTGGCCTGTGGATACACAGCTCCAAGGTTGACAGAAAAAATAGTCTCTTCCCTCACACTTGTCTGATTTGTGGCCTGGGCATATATAGTACGAGCTGTGTTGGGGACTCCAGGTGCTCTGCGTAAGACCCACTATTTGGTCTAGGTATATATATAAATCTGGGTACCAGGTGTTATTAGGATGAATACCCCAGGTTGAGTTTAACAGTGTCCAGTCTGCAGACCGGATGAAGGTACCCCTGAACATACTGCGGATGGGTCCCCCATAGACATGCTAGGTGACGTTATATGGCTGATGAGGATTAGGGTAAGGGAAGACACAGGACGGGGTACATACAAGTAATAAAATCAGCAGTGAGTAGGTAGGGAATGCTTTAGCTTGAGTTTCAAGGGATTGTCTTCATTCCACTGGATTTTTCATTGTGGAATGAAGTCTTCTTGAATAGCGAACGGGTCTGCAAGCTTAACGTGAGTGTGGTGTACCCAGGAGGTGATGCTGTCCACTTTGAGAGTGGTGGGTGTCACCAGAATCATGACATAGGGGGCTTTCCACCAGGGTTCCACTCTCCCGGTGATGTCTTTTCACATAGACCCAATCACCAGGCCAAAACTTGTGGGGCTCAGGTATGGGACCAGCCTCATAAGTAGCCCGCAAGTGGTGCCAATTCTTTTTGTACCTGCTGTTAACACCGAAGGGAGAGGAGGAAATTTTCATCATCTGCTTCAGTTAATAAATCTATGCCAGTGTTGGGAATGATGGGGGGTGGTCTCCCTAGAGTATCTCATAGGGAGTACAAGGCAAAGGGAAGGAGAGCCACCCAGTCTCTGCCAGACTCAGGAGTTAATTTGGTTAAGGTCTCTTTTAGGGTTCTATTCATTCTTTCTACCTGACCTGAGCTCTGTGGCCTGTAAGCACAATGTAATTTCCAGGTTGTTCCCAGAGCCGTAGCTACCCTCTTTGTTACCTGAGACACGAAGGCAGGGCCATTGTCTGAGCTGATCAGGACTGACAATCCATACCTGGGGAGAATGTCTTCCAGCAACTTCTTGGCCACTGTCTGAGCGGTCTCATGCTTCATGGGGAATGCTTCAACCCACCCAGAAAAGGTATCTATAAAAACTAAAAGGTATCTATATCCATACCATCCTGGGTTAACTTCTGTGAAATCCACTTCCCAATATGCACTGGGCTTGTCTCCTCGTTCCTGGGTTCCTTGGGCAGCAGGTCCCTACCTGCCATTAGTGATTTGGCAGGCCTTACAGGCCCCAACGACTTAGTCTATTTTGGTGTCTAGTTGCTCTACTTTGATCTTTGCATGATGGACCAGGTCTTTTAGTTTTCTGTTGTCCATGTGGGTGGCTTGGTGGATATGCTGGAGTACTTCCATCCCTAGTTGCGCCAGGAGGATGGTTCAGCCATCAGCGGTGCACCACCAGCCATTGTATTTTGCCTGGCAATGTGCCTGAGGGATGGTGCAGAGCCAGGCCAAGTCTTCTGGGGAATACCTGGGTTTCTCTGGTAACACCAGTACTCCTGGATCTGGTAGGTTGAGAGCCAGCTCCTGAGTCACGCTGAGGGCCACATTCTTGGCTACCTCATCTGCATGGCAGTTGCCCCTAGCCACTAGGGAATTCCCCTTCTGGTGACCTGGGCATTGAATAATGGCTAGCTTCCTTGGCAACCAGATGGCTGTCAGGAGGTCCAATACCTCTTGCTTGTTCTTTATCATTTTTTCTTCTGCCGCCAACAACCCCCTTTCTTGGTAGATGGCACCATGAATGTGGGCCGTGGCAAACGCATAACAGCGGTCTGTATAGATATTAACTTTCTTTTCTTTTCCCAGAACTAAGGCCTTAGTTAGGGTGATAAATTCTGCCTGTTGGGCAGAAGTACTACTTGGGAGGGGTTCTGCCCATAATGTTTCCGATTCTGAAACTACCACTGCCCTGGCATACCTGTGTCCATTTCTCATGAAGCTACTGCCATTGTGAACCATGTTTCCTCAGCATGGGGCAGCGGCTGATCAGTCAGGTCCTGACGAAGGCTGTGGACCTGTACCAGTATGTCCTGGCAGTGATGTAGCAGCACTTCTGCATCCGGGTTGGGTAAAAGAGTGGCAGGATTCAAGGCTACACTGGGTAAGAACCGAATCCTTGGTGGATTCAGTAGTAGGCCTTGATAATGAGTCAGTCATGTGTTGCTCATCCATTGATCTGGGGGCTGCTTTAAGACTCCCTCGATGGTGTGGGAGGTTATTATTAACAGTTCTTGTCCCAGGGTGAGTTTATCTGCATCTTTTACTAAGAGGGCAGTGGCCGCTATAATACATAAACAAGGGGGCCATCCCAAGGCGACTGGGTTGAGTCTTTTGGACAGGTAAGCTACTGGGCGAGTTCAGGGTCCCAAGGTCTGGGTTAATACTCCCTTTGCCACCCCTTTGTGCTCATCCACATATAAATGGAAAGGTCTGGTAACATCGGGGAGGCTAAGTGCAGGAGAGGTTAACAGTCTTGCCTCAAGGCAGTCTTGGGGTTTTTAAATGCCTGGTCCCTTTCTGCTGTCCACTGGAAAGGCTGCCCCTCTTTGGTGTCTTCATAAAGGGGCTTAGCAATTTCAGCAAACCCCAGCACCCACAGTCTACAGAATCCAACCATTCCCAAAAATTCCCACACTTGCCTGGGAGTAGTGGGAATTGGGATTCTGAGTACAGTGTGCTTTCTGGCTTTACTCAGCCATCTCTGGCCATCTTTAAGTACATATCCAAAATAATTTACAGTTTTCTGACAAATTTGGGCTTTCTTTGCTAAGGCCCAGTATCCCATGTCTCCCAGGGTAGTGAGCAGATCTCGTGTTCCTTGCAGGCAATCTTGCTCTGTGGCAGCCGCTATTAATATGTCATCTACGTACTGAAGGAGGCTCAAGCTGGGGTGAGACTTACAGAACTCACCTAAGTCTGCATGTAGAGCTTCATCAAAGATAGTTGGAGAATTCTTGAAGCCTTGTGGTAGGCGGGTCCAGGTCAGTTGTCCACTGATGCCCTCCTCTGGATCGCTCCACTCGAAAGGAAATATAGCCTGGCTTTGTGGAGCTAGAGGCAGACTGAAGAAGGCATCCTTTAAATCTAATACTGTGTACCATGTTTGAGTTGGGGCCAAGGCACTGTGGAGTGTATATGGGTTAGGCACCATGGGGTGGATATTCATCACCTGCTTATTCACCTCCTGTAAATCCTGTACTGGACGATAGTCATTTGTAAGGGGTTTCTTGATAGGCAACAGGGAAGTATTCCATGCCGATTGTCAGGGAACTAAAATTTCTGCTCATAGGAGGTGCCTAATGTGTGGACCTATACCTTTCTTTGCCTCCACGGCCATGGGGTATTGCTTTACTTTTATGGTCTCTGCTCTGGGCTTAAGTTCAACTAATACGGGAGGCCGATGAATGGCTAACCCTATTCCTCCTGTCTCAGCCCATGCTAACGGGTAGGAGTAGAGCCAGTCATTAATGTCAGCGTGGGCCTTGGGCGGTTGTTGGTGAAGCGTGTACTCTAGCTGAACAGTTAGAACTTGTATAAGGCGCCCTTGATCATCTGTGACCTGTGGTCCATCCTGCTTGAAGGATATCTGGGCCCCAATTTTGGTTAATAGATCTCTTCCAAGTAAGGGATATGGGCAGTCTGGGATAACCATGAATGTAGGATAATATTCAGAAATAAACATATCCTAAATCAAGCACACAAAGTGAATTCAGTGTGAGTTTAAAATGACTTGCTTTTCTTCCAGAGGCTTAAGGGACTTTGACCCCCTCTGGGTTACATGCAGATTTAGGCTTTCTTGGAGTTGTAAAATTCCTTAGGCCTTTTCTCTGAAGCTGTACACCCCGTGAAGCCTGAGATCAAAGGGCATGCCACCCTTCCTCAGAGATACGGGCCAGAGGGTTGACATATGTTAACAACATATTGTCAGAGGTCTATAGGTACTCTGCCCTGAAGGAAGGTCACAGTCATTACTTCATACTGAGTAAACTAAGTGAATGCTTGAAGATATTCTCCTATTTACTCTGTTCCCCTGTGGCTACTTTCTTCTTTGTGATCTTCCTTTAGATGCCTGCTCAGAAATTAGTCAATGTTTAGAAGAAGAGGTTTACTAAAAAGTTGATTGTATTGATATGATAACAAAATATTTCCTTTCAAGTTAAATTTCAGATAGGTAAAAGAAGATAATGATGAAACTAATAGATAATAGATTAAGTGTGTACATGACTGGAAAAGTATAAAGTCAAAACCTAGAATAAAGATTTTTGCTACACGCCATCTCATTTCATGTAGTCTGTTTCTTGATATAATAATTACAGGAGCGAGTTTACAGCCATGGCAAAGCTGCTGTTCGTTCATGTCTCCAGTCACGCAACAATGAATGCATGGGATACCCGGCCTGTGCCCAGGTCTACAGTTGTTCAGGTAGTCCATGAGTATTGTTTCATCCCTGTTGCCCCTTGGACCCAAGATTTTCTTGTATCTAGCTTACCTTGGGTCTTTTAGAAGCACCGAATGCTGTGCACCAGTGTCCACAAGGAAATCTATCGGTGTCCCCTCCACTTTGAGTGTTACCCTGCGTTCAGGGAGGGGTGCTGAACCCTGACCCCTCTAGTCACTCAATTCCCCCAGTTCTAAAACATGGGCTTCACCATGTGATGTGGGCCTGCCGGTCCTCCGTTTAGGGCATTCTCTGGCCCAGTGCCCCATCTCCTTGCAGTAGGCACACTTGTCCCTCTGTAAGCGTCAATGTCCTTCCTCCCAGGGTTTCTCCTCACCTTCAACTGTTAGTTGCCTTAGTCAAGCCTGCTGATCCTTTAGCTCTGCAGCAGTGGCAGCCAGCAGGATTTTAGCCAGGTCTTGAGTTTGTTTGGCCCGAGCCTGAGTCTGCTTTTCCTCTGGTGTTTCTCTATTATTATAAACTTTCTCGGCCACTGCAAGCAAATCCTGTAAAGATTTTTCAGCCAGCCTATCTACTCTCTGAAGTTTCTTTCTTATATCAGGGGCAGAATGGTTAACAAAAGCCATAATAACCATGGTTTTACTACCTTCTGCCTCAAGATCCATGGGCGTATAAGTAAAGAATGCTTCCATATTCTTTCTAGGAAGGCAGCGGGAGACTCATTCTTTTCCTGCTGCACATTACCTACCTTAGCCAAATTAGTTGACTTGTGGGCCACTTTCTGGAGACCCCTCATGAGTGGCGGTAGGCTTGGAGACTCACCTGACCATCTCTCGTATGAAAATCCCAATCAGGGCAGGTAAGGGGAAAAATGGCATCGATCACAGCAGGATTAGTAGTCATAGTCCCATTTTGCTCGACTGATTTTCGGGCTTCAGACAGAATTCTTTCTCTTTCTTCTGTGGTGAACAGTACCTGTAAAAGCTGCTGACAATCATCCCAAGTGGGCTGATGAGTAAAAAGAACAGAATCTGGAAGAGCAATTAAAGCACTAGGTTTTTCAAAAAATTTAGGATTCTGCATTTTCCAGTTATACAAATCACCAATGGCAAAAGGCCAATAGTGAAGATCTTGCACCCCATATGCATCTAGGGGGCTTGCGGACCTCAAGGGAAGGATGGTCAAGTCAGCATTCGCCTCTCACTGGGCTTGTTGCCTTGTGTATGGCAGACTTCCAGAAGCAGGTCTTGCTGCAGTCTCGGCTTCAGCAGTGGGCTCCCCAACTGCCACTTCCCCGGGAGGCACGGGCTCAACCTGTGGAGGGTCAGGAGGACAATACGGAGGAGGACAAAAAAGATCCCAATCCATACTGTCCTGCAAAACAGGGTACAATGGTGCAGAGGGTTTGGGTTTGGTAAGTTTAGTGGGTTTCTCAGTGAGGTGTTTCTCGAACACTGTGAGAACCGCCACACTGTTTTGGACATTATCTGCGCAGGGCAGAATCACCTTCAGCCAAGGAAGGGGATCTTCCACCAGGTCCATCCAGGTAGTAATGTATGGAACCTGGTCAGGGTGACTGGTCCATGGATGATAGACAATGTCTTTAACCTGGAAAATAATGGAAAGGTGAAAGGTCCCCTCAGGAGGCCAGCCAACATTGAAGGTTGGCCACTCATTCCTGCAAAAAGTAATTAGTTTAGCTTTCTTCACCATGAGTCCTAAGTCTTGAGCTCTAGACTTGAAATCTGAAAAATGATCAAGGAAAAGAGAAAGAGGGGTTGCTTGAGTCTGTCCCATATTTATAATCAGAGTCGCCCCATTAGGACCAACCACACTAAAACACCAATAAAACACACAGCACACAAAAGGACAAACAAGACTGACAGTCCATGGAAACAAAACTGAAAGTAAGCTGATGGTCTCTGACCGTGTTGCAGGAGTGACCCGCTGCACCCAGGCAAAAGAACCACAAAAGGGTCTGCATCCACACCGTGCCCTGGGGATTCCACGTCCCAGTCCTGGAAAGCTATCTCTCTAATAAACACTGAATCTGAGTTCCCTCTGTGCCCTGGGGATTCCATGTCCCAGTTCAGAGGGGTTTGGACTCCTTTATCAGAGGAGGCCGGGACATCTCCATGGCACTCCTGGCCGGCAGCCTCCAGCATGTCCGCCCTAACTTCATGCCGACCACACCTTTTATAGACTTTCAATTTCAAAAGTAACCACAATAGACAAGACAAACACTTACCACTTAATGGCTCTTCGAGTCGGGGGTCCTCAGGGAGTCTTGGAGATCCCGGACGAGCCCCCAAATGTTGTGCCCAGATCACGAAGTCCCCAAAGACCACCAGGGAGCTGATTCTGATGCAAAAGCAAAAGCCTTTATTGTTACAAGCTCGAGCCCGGGCTCCCAGGGGCTCCACTGCAATGGATCCAAGCCAGGAGCCCCAAGCTCTGAAGCAGGGGATTCTTATAATGCAGCACAGCAAATGGGGCATATACAACTTGAACAAAGGGACTGCTTCTGGATTGGCTGCCACTGTGCCTGCCATATGGCATGATCCATAGGGAAGCTCCTGATTGGGGGCCAGTGACTCATGATTTTGGGGAAATGCCTGCTTTTACAAGAAAGTGAAACTTTCATTTTTTTTTTTGGTAGAGACAGAGTCTCACTGTACCGCCCTAGGGTAGAGTGTCGTGGCATCACACGGCTCACAGCAACCTCTAACTCTTGGGCTTATGCGATTCTCTTGCCTCAGCCTCCCGAGCAGCTGGGACTACAGGCGCCCGCCACAACACCCGGCTATTTTTTTTTGTTGCAGTTTGGCCGGGGCTGGGTTTGAACCCGCCACCCTCGGCATATGAGGCTGGCGCCCTACTCACTGAGCTACAGGCACCACCCAAAAGTGAAACTTTCAAAACAAAATGGCGGAGAAAACGAAACCTAACTCCCCAAATGGCGTCAGTCTGGTTCTCACAGAAGCAGCCTGAGGCAGAATTGTTAACCAAATAAACCTTTTTTCTTTATAAATTACCCAGCCTCTAAGACAGCCCCTTCCCTTACTTTGAAGGGGAAAAAAGGGCAAGAGTTAGTAGGGCAGAGACATTTGGGGCCTTCTTTAGTTCAAAGCAATTAGTGTGTCAAGGCACCATGATTTGAGGTATCATTTTCTGAGCTCCAACAATTTACAGATATATCATTTTTTAAAATTTTATCACTTTCTAATTACTTCACTACATTTTACTATTGTGTATACTCAAGATTATTTGCATCTGTTGTATCTATGCACATCATGGGGTGCTTTGTACATTTCCTCCTAACTTCACATTCATTCGTGCCATGTTGTAGCTTAAAACTGTCTGTAGTAGAGGTTGGGCATGGTGACTCATGCCTGTAATCCTAGCACTCTGGCAGGCCAAGGTGGGTGAATTGCTTGAACTCTGGATTTTGAGACCAGCCTGAGCAAAAGTGAGACCCCATCTCTACTAAAAGTAGAAAACCTAGCCAGGCTTTGTGGCAGGTTCCTATAGTCACAGCTACTCAGGGGGCTGAGGCAAGAGGGTCACTTAAGGCCAGGAGTTTGAGGTTGCTGTGAGCTATGATGACTCCATGGCACTCTATCCAGGGCAACAGAAGGAGACTCTGTCTCAAATTAAAAAAAAAAAAATTGTCTGTAGGAGAAGAAGTATTTATACCACAGAAATTGGGAAGTGATACAAATCACAGCCCAGATTGCTTGTTGTTAATCATTACTGCATACCACTGGTCAGAAAATTGCTGTGAGAATAAATCAACAGCTAGGGTTTCTGAAAGTTCTCAAGAAATGGAAGATGGCTATAGTGCTCTCTGTCCTAGAAACAAATCATTATTATTTATTATTCTTTCTCTCCTTCATAAGAATTAGAACCACAACTTTATTCCATATGAATTTTTAAATGGCCTTTTCACTTTCCCACAAGATGAGCCAACCATGATATCCAATTCCTTGGCCATAGAAATTGGTCAAAGGATGGACATGTGACCCTTGCTAAACCCATCAGAGTCCTTCACTAGAACTTTATGATTTGGCACCAAGAGAAAAAGAATGGTAAGAATC
Source organism: Nycticebus coucang (assembly GCF_027406575.1). Classification (NCBI taxonomy): domain Eukaryota; kingdom Metazoa; phylum Chordata; class Mammalia; order Primates; family Lorisidae; genus Nycticebus; species Nycticebus coucang. Next base: position 107,400,034 of record NC_069791.1, read on the forward strand.
ACTGCATACAGGTGTGCAAGTTGTGCACCGAGCAACTTGCAGAGCCAAATGTCATGGCCCGTGAAATGTGGGGCCTGAAGCTCTTGGGGGTGGGGTTAAAGACACGTCTCCTGCTTCCTAAAGAAGGCTGCTGAGTATACAAATAAAAGAAAAATTATATACATATAGAGAAGAAGACTTCTGAGATAGAAAGTGAGAACCCAGCCTGGTAGCATTAGAATCCTGGCCATCCCAGCTGGAAATAGGAAGTTTAGATACACCATCTTCCTTCAGCCCCTCATTCCATTGTAGACTCCTGTCTGTATCTGCTCTGGCTTCACTCCCCCTCCCAGTGCTCTCTCTTCCCTCTCTGCGTCTTTCCTTCTCTCTACTCTCCTCTGTCGTGACCCCTATGGCACTGGTCTCGGTCACCGCATGAAGAAACCAGACATGACACAGATTAGAAGTACAAGCTTGCAGGGTAGCCCTGAGCAACCTCCACATGGCTATTAAGGTTATACACAACAGGTGTGGAGGGTTAAGGTAATGACATATGAGGGCTGCATGAGTAAGGATTGCCACACGCTCTTTCCTCACATGTTCTTTCCCCACAACCCTCATGAAGAAGTACTAAGCATCAATGTTTATCACATGCTTACTAGTGAGTGACCTATCTTATCTCATTCTGGAACACTGAGTTACTTGGGGGACTGCCCCCAAGTCACAAAATGTCTCTAGGCTTGCCAGGAGACTGTCCTGTTCTCAGTGTATCCTTTTCATGTGATAAGAATCAGTAACTGTCCTTTGCAAGCATGGTATCCATTCCTCTACATTTATTTTCCCACTCCTTCCCCACTTCCTCTCCTTTCTATCTTTCCCTATCTCTCTGCCTTACAAAACAGCTTACAACTTTCTCATCAAGCAGTGAAGAAATAAATGCAAACTATCATTCTTTTATTCAGTTAATAATGAGTATTACAGCTATAAATTATCACTGAAAATTAACACCAAGAACAACTGAACATCACAGGGGGGTCAAATTTGCTTCTGGTTAAAAATTGACAGAAGAATCTAAGCTTCTTCACAAAATGTGTATCTTTGCTAAATTTATCCCAAGAAAATAAGACTTAGCTGGAATAATGGTCTCAAAATGAAATCAATAGTAAATTATAATCAAAAAATATATAAAGTTCAAAGAAAATTAGAATAGTTCAATAGACCCATGTAGATAATTCATCATGAAATTAAATTGGCCTGATAGAATAATGCTTTGGATAATGCTCTCTTGTTAACAGTTCATCCCTATTGATACGATTCTGATCTGGGCAGTTGTTAAATGTCCTCTGTATCTAATTGTTGTATAAGACAGGATAAAAACATTTTACAGGCCCTGAGGGTGGCTCTACGCCAACCATGCTTACTTTGGTAACTGAACCAAGTTATTTCTCCTCTTGCCCAAGCTAGTTTGAATTGGTTATTAGTCTCTTTTTCTTTTCTTTTCTTTCTTTTTTTTTTTTTTTTGTAGAGACAGAGTCTCACTTTATCATCCTCAGTAGAGTGCCGTGGCATCACCCAGCTCACAGCAACCTCCAGTTCCCAAGCTTAGGCGATTCTCTTGCCTCAGCCTCCCATGTAGCTGGGACTACAGGCACCCACCACAATGCCCAGCTATTTTTGTTGTTGTTACAGTTCAGCCAGGGCCAGGTTTGGACCTGCCACCCTTGGTATATGGGCGAGTGCCCTACTCGCTGAACCACAGGTGCCGCCCTGGTTATTAGCCTCTTTCAACTCAGTGTCCTGACTAACCCAGAAAATAAGGAAGTTCTCTCTAAATGGATGTTTCCGTGATTATATACTAAGTAAGTGTTGAAGATCATCCCAGGATCTTGGAAATCAACTCTGAACCAGTTACTGGATTTTTGAAAGTTGAAGACTGAATGAAAGTTCTCCCCTTGTGCTTTCGTCATGCTTTCTGGTATGTGGTAGCCATGCAAAAATGCTTACTGGGTAGAGAGCTGGATGGTTTGATGGATAAACGTACAGATAGATTTATTGGGAAAAATAAACCCTTATATAATATATTCATCTTCTCTCCTTAGCTTTCAGTACAGTTATAGGGGTTAAGCATGAAGGTACTTACATCATCCAACCTAGTCAACAGAATAGACCTTCTAGGCTTGGCACCTGTAGCTCAGTGGCTAGGGTGCCAGCCACATACACCCAGGCTGGAGGGTTTGAACCCAGCCCAGCCTGGGCCGGCCAAGCAACAGTGACAACTACAACAAAAAAAAATAGCCAGGGGTCATGATGGGCACCTGTAGTCCCAGCTACTCAGGAAGCTGAGGCAAGAGAATTACTTAAGCCCAAGAGTCTGAGGTTGCTGTGAAGCCATGGCACTCTATCAAGGGCAACATAGTAAGACTCTGTCTCAAAAAAAAAAGAATAGACCTTCTAGAAATATTAATTACTATTTAAGATAGGATATGAATGCTGCTCATGCTCTACACACCAAGAGAACTTGGGAGAAATTTCAGTATTTACATAAGGGACTCCTGGGGAGAGCAGGATGGGCACACGCAGGTGCAGACTGGCTTACTGGAGGCAGATGGAGTGGACAGGGAATTTATAGTGGCTAAGGAGTAAGTCTGGGGAAAAGCTCCTGTGCACGGGATGTAAGGCTTGGATGCAAGACTTGAGTTCCTCACCAGCACCAAAGAAGGAAACATACACAGACTTTTTTTATCAGTATGTCAAACTATGAGGTCAAAATGGAAGATGAGGGGGAGGCAGAGGTCAGAAGTAGTCAGCAGTCAAACATCAAAAACTTGAGTCAGATTTTTTATGACATTAGCGAATACCCTAACCCCCAAACAGTCCCCCAACACAGGGCTGTCAGGAGGATGAATTGGGAGAATATAGGTAACTATTTTTTGTCTTTTTGAGACAGAGTCTCTCTCTGTTGCCCTGGCTAGAGCACCATGTCCTTATTATAGCTTACAACAACTTCATATTTCTGGGCTCTGCCTCTGCCTCCTAAGCACCTGGGACTGCAGGTACACATCACCATGCCTGGCTAATTTCTCCATTTTTTGTAGAAATGGGGTCTTGCTCTTGCTCAGGCTGGTCTTGTGCTCCTGATCTCACGCAGTTCTCCTACTTCAGCCTCCTAAAGTGTTAGGATACAGGTGTGAGCCACTATAGCTGGCCAGCTTTAATTTTTTATGAAAATTTTTTTGATTTTCCATTTGCAATGACTTTATCATCATCAATAATATGATGTATCAAAGGTCAGCAAATGTTTTCTGTAAAGGCCCAGATGGTGAATATTTTAGGTTTTATGAGCCATATAGGCTCTACCATAGCCACGCAACTCAGTCCTTATTGTACAAAAAGTGCCACTGAAAATACCTAAACAAACAGGCATGGCTGTGTTCTTATAAAACTTTATTTATAAGGGTGGCGCCTGTGGCTCAAAGGAGTAGGGGTGCCAGCCCCATATGCCAGAGGCGGCGGGTTCAAACCCAGCCCCAGCCAAAAATTGCAAAAAAAAAAAAACTTTATTTTATGAGCACTGAAATTTGAATGTCATGTAATTTACACATATCATGAAATGTTCTTTTATTTTTTCCATTATAAAAAAAATAGATTAAAAAAAAGTTCTAAGCTCACAGCCTTAGAAAAACAGGTGGCAGATGGGATTTGGCCCAGTGGCCATATTAACCAACCCCTGCAATAAGTTATTGTTATATTATTGTTTGAAAGTATTCTCTCCTGCTCCATCATTTCCATTGGTGGAGTATGTTTCCCAGCTCAACTGGTTATGGGCATGGCCACATGACTTGCTTTGGACCATGAGATGTTAGCAAATACAATGGATTTAAACAAAGGTTTGAAAATCATTTGCACAGTTGGGTTCACCTCTTTGCAGTTCTCATGCCTTCCCCATGAGAAGGCTTCTCATGGGTAGCTGCTGCCATTCCATTCTAGGCCCCAGAATGCACAACATGAAACAGAGCTAAGGCCAAGGTTCAGGAGGGAGCCAGCCCCAACTGGACCAACTGCAACATAGCCAGCCAGTTCAGCCCAACCAAGATCAGCCAGCCCCCACCACACTTGGAGATGCCTGATGGATAAATGCTTATTGCTGTATGTTCTGAGACTCTGGAGTTGTTTGTTACTCAGCAATCACCAACTGATACATGTAACATCAGCAGTTTATTTATTTTTGTTTTGATTTTTTTTTTAGACAGAGTCTCACTATGTTGCCCTAGGTAGAGTGCCATAGCATCACAGCTCACAGCAACCTCAAACTCTTGGGCTTAAGCTATTCTTTTGCCTCAGCCTCCCAAGTAGCTGGGACTACAGGCAACCACCACAATGCCTGGCTATTATTTTGTTGTTGTTGTTGTTGTTGTTGTTATTGTTGTTTAGCAGAGCCAGGCCAGGTTCAAACCTGCCAGCCTTGTTGTATACGGCCAGTGCCCTAACCATTGAGGTACAGGTGCTGAGCCCTTATTTATTTATTTTTAAATTTCAGATTAACATCATCATTTTTTTTTAATTGCTGGGGATTCATTGAGGGTACAAGAAACCAGGTTACACTGATTACATTTGTTAGGTAAAGTCCCTCTTACAATCATGTCTTGCCCCCAAAAGGTGTGGCACACACCAAGGCCCCACCCCTCCCTCCTCTTTCTCTCTCTGCTCTCCCCTTCCTCCACCCCACTGTGTCATTAATTGTCATTAATTGTCCTCATATCAAAATTGAATACATAGGATTCATACTTCTCCATTCTTGTGATGCTTTACTAAGAATAACGTGTTCCACTCACACCCAGGTTAATACAAAGGCTGTAAAGTGTCCATATTTTTTAATGCCTGAATAGTGTTCTATGGTATACACATACCACAGTTTGTTAATCCATTCCTGGATTGGTGGGATTTAGGCTGTTTCCACATTTAGGCGATTGTAAATTGAGCTGCAATAAACAGTCTAGTGCAAGTGTCCTTACAATAAAAGGAATTTTTTCCTTCTGGGGAGAAGCCCAGTAATGGGATTGCAGGATAAAATGGATGTCTAGCTTGAGTTCTTTGAGGGTTCCCCATACTCCTTCCAAAAAGTATGTATTAGTTTGTAGTCCTGCCAGCAGTGTAAAAGTGTTCCCTTCTCTCCACATCCACACCACATCTGCAGTTTTGAGATTTTGTGATGTGGGCCGTGCTTTCTGGGGTTAGAAAGTATCTCAGGGTGGTTTTGATTTGCATTTCTCTAATAATTAGGGATGATGAGCATTTTTTCATGTTTGTTAGCCATTCATCTGTCTTCTTTAGAGAAGGTTCTGTTCATGTTTCTTGTGTATTGATATGTGGGATTATCAGCTTTTTTCATGTGGAGTTAATTTGAGTTCTCTATAGATCCTAGTTATCAAGCTTTTGTCTGATTGAAAATATGCAAATATCCTTTCCCATTGTGTAGGTTATCTACTTGCTTTGGTTGTTGTCTCCTTAGCTGTACAGAAGCTTTTCAGTTTAATGAAGTCCCATTTGTTTATTTTTGTTGTTGTTGCAATTGCCATGGAATCTTCTTCATGAAGTCTTTCCCCAGGCCAATATCTTCTAGTGTTTTTCCTATGCTTTCTTTGAGGATTTTTATTGTTTCATGCCTTAAATTTAAGTCCTTTATCCATCTTGAATCAATTTTTGTGAGTAGAGGAAGGTGTGGGTCCAGTTTCAGTCTTTTACATGTGGATATCCAATTCTCCCAGCACCATTTATTGAATAGGGATTCTTTCCCCCAAGGTATGTTCTTGTTTGGTTTATCAAAGATTAGGTGGTTGTAAGATGTTGGTTTCATTTCCCAGTTTTTTATTCAATTCCAAATATTCATGTGTCTATTTTTGTGCCAATAATATGCTGTCTTGACCACTATGGCTTTGTAATACAGCCTAAAATCTGGTATAGTGATGCCCCCGGCTTTGGTTTTATTACTAAGAAGTGCCTTAGCTATACAGGATTTTTGTGGTTTCATACAAAATGCTAAATCATTTTTTCCAAGTCCTGAAAGTACGATGTTGGTATTTTAATAGAAATGGCATTGAATAGGTAGATTGCTTTGGGAAGTATAGACTTTTTTTTTTTTTTTTTGAGACAGAGTCTCATTTTATCACTCTCAGTAGAGTGCTGTGACATCACAGCTCACAGCAACCTCCAGCTCCTGGGCTTAGGAGATTCTCTTGCCTCAGCCTCCCAAGTAGCTGGGACTACAGGCGCCCACCACAACACCCAGCTATTTTTTTGAGTTTGGCTGGAGTCGGGTTAGAACCTGCCACCCTCGGTATATGGGGCTGGTGCCCTACTCACTGAGCCACAGGCACTGCCCGGGAAGTATAGACATTTTAACAATGTTGATTCTTCCCAGCCATGAGCATGGTATGTCTTTCATTTGTTAATATCCTCGACTATTTCCTTTCTTAGGGTTTCATAATTTTCTTTATAGAGGTCCTTTACCTCTTTTGTTAGGTATATTCCTAGGTATTTCATTTTCTTTGAAGCTATGGTGAAGGGAGTTGTGTCCTTAATTAGCCTCTCATCTTGACTGTTATTGCCATATACAAAGGCTACTGACTTGTTGACATTGATTTTATATCCTCAGATATTATTGGGTTTTTTTTTTATGACTTCCAGGAGTCTTGTGGTTGAGTCTTTGGGGTTCTCTAAGTATAAGATCACATCATCAGCAAAGAGGGAGAGTTTGACCTCTTCTGCTCCCATTTGGATGCCCTTTCCTTGTCTTGCCTAATTGTATTGGCTAGAACTTCCAGCACTATGTTGAATAGTAATGGTGACAGAGGACAACCTTGTCTGGTTCTGGTCCTAAGAGGAAAAGCTTTCAATTTTACTCCATTCAGTAAATTATTCACTGTGGGTTTGTCATAGATAGCTTCAATCAGTTTCAGAAATGTCCCACCTATGCCTATACTTTTCAGTGTTCTAATTAGAAAAGGATACTGGATTTTATGGAATGCTTTTTCCGCATCTATTGAGAGGATCATATGGTCTTTGTTTTTGCTTCTGTTAATATGGTAGATAATGTTTATAGACTTGCATACGTTAAACGAGACTTGCATCCCTCAGATGAAACCTACTTGATCATGATGTATGACTTTTTTGATGATAAGCTGTAATCTATTGGCTAGGATTTTGTTGAGAATTTTTGCATCTATATTCATTAGTGAAATTGGTCTGAAATTCTCCTTTTTAGTTGGGTCTTTTACTCATTTTGATATCAGGGTGATGTTTGGTTCATAGAACTTGTTGGGGAAGATTCCTGCCTCCTCAATTTTTTGGAATAATTTCTGCAGTACAGGAATAAGCTCTTCCTTGAAGGTTTGATAGAATTCTGTTGTGAAGCCATCTGGATGAGGGTTTTGTTTGTTTGTTTGTTTGGGGGGATTTTTGGAAGTTTTTTTATTGTTTCTTTAATCTCGGTGCCTGAAATTGGTTTATTCAGGAGCTCTATTTCTTCCTGGCTAAGTCTAGGGAGAGGGTGTGATTTCAAATATTGATCCATTTCTTTCACATGGCCAAATTTCTGGGCACAGAGTTTCTGGTAGTATTCAGAGATGATCTCTTGTATCTCTGTGGGATCCATTTTTATTTCCTCTTTATCATTTCTGATTGAGGTTACTAGAGATTTTACTTTTCTATTTCTCATTAGTCTGGCCAATGGTTTATCTATTTTATTTATTTTTTCAAAATACCAACTCCTTGTTTCATTAATTTTCTGAATGATTCTTTTGTTTTTAATTTCATTGATCTCTGATTTGATCTTGGATATTTCTTTTCTTCTACTGGATTTAGGCTTAGATTGTTCTTCTTTTTCCAATTCCGTAAGTTGGCTAGTGAGTTTGTTAATGCATTCTCTTTCTGTTTTTCAAATGTAGGCATCTAAAGCGATAAGTTTTCCTCTCAAAACTGCTTTTGCAGTACCCAAAGGTTTTGGTAGCTTGTGTCTTCATTGTTGTTATGCTAAAGGAAGTTAATAATTTCCTGTTTTATTTCTTCCTGCACCCATCTGTAATTCAACAGAAGGTTGTTTAATTTCCATGCCTTTGTGTGGGGTTGAACGTTTTTGTTAGAGTTGAGCTCCACCTTTAGTGCCTTATGGTCTGAGAACATACAAGGTAAAATTTCAATTCTTTTTATTCTGTTGATATTTGTTTTGTGTCCCAGGATATAATCAATTTTGGAGAATGTTCCATGGGGTGATGACAAGAATGTATATTCTTTATCTTTGGGATGGAGTGTTTTGTATGCATCTATCGAGCTCAGTTGTTCTAGGGTATTTTAAGTCCCTTATATGTTTGTTTAATTTCTGTTTAGAGGATCTGTCCAGGTCTGTAAGAGGAGTGTTAAAGTCCCCTGTTATTATGGAGTTATACGATATCATATTGCTCAGACTGAGTAAGTTCTGTTTTAAGAATCTGGGAGCATTTAAGTTGGGTGCATAAATATTTAGAATTGAAACGTCTTCTTGTTGTATTTTTCCCTTGATCAATATAAAGTGACCATCTTTGTCTTTTTTCACTTTAGCTTCTTTAAATCCACATGTATCTGAAAATAAGATCACAACCCCTCTTTTCTTCTGGATTCTGTTTGCCTGAAAAATTATTTCCAACCATTAACTCTGAGTTTTAATTTGTCTTTTGAGGCTAGATGTGTTTCCTACAGACAGCAAATGGGTGGCTTGTGTTTTTTAATCCAGTCAGCCCATCTATGCCTCTTCAGGGGGGAATTCAAGCCACTAACATTTACTGAGATAATTGATAAGTGTGGTGGTGTTCTAGTCATCTTATTTTGTGAGAATCCATTGCTTAGTTTTATCTTTTGCATCAGTGTAGAAGTTAGGTTCTGTCCTTAATTTCTGGGTGCTTACTTTGCTGGTGGTCCATTGTGATGGTCAGTGTGTAGAACAGGTTGAAGTATTTCCAGTAGAGCTAGTCTTGTGGCAAGTTTCCCCAATGTTTGCATATCAGTAAAAGATTTGATTTCTCTGTCAATTTTAAAGCTTAGCTTAGTGGGATATAGAATTCTGGGCTGGAAATTATTCTGTTTAAGTAGATTAAAGGTAGATGACCATTGTCTTCTTGCTTGGAAAGTTTCATTAGAGAAGTCTGCAGTCACCCTGATGGATTTGCCCCTGTACGTGAACTGGCACTCACTCCTGGCAGCTTGAATAATCTTTTTTTTTGTCTTGACTTTGGATGGGCTCATCACAATGTTCTTGGAGAAGCTCAGTTAGAGGTGAGACTACCTAGGGTCCAATATGCCTCTCTAAGGAGTGTGTCAGAATCTTTGGTGATATTTGGGAAATTTTCATTTATAATATTCTCTAGTATGGTTTCATTCCATGGGGGCATTCTTCTTCCCCTTCTGGGATACCTATTCATACCTTCTGGGGTACTGTTCAAACTCGTATGTTTGAACACTTCATAAAGTCCCATAATTCTGTCAGTGAACATGAGGAAGAATCAGCAAAAAAATCTTTCTCTCTGCTTTCTCTCTGTTCTTTTCTGCCTCTTTAATTATCTGAGTTATCTCAAGAGCTTTGTCGTCTACCTCTGACATTCTTTCTTCTGCATGGTCTAATCTGTTGTTGATACTTTCTATTGCATCTTTAAGTTCCCTAATTGACTGTTTCAGTTCTTCAGCTCTGCTATATCCTTTCTATATGCTTCATATCGTTCATCTCTCATTTGATTGTTTTTGAATTTTCTTTTGGTTATTTTCCACTTTATCAGCAGTTTCCTTCATTGTTTCCATCATTTCCTTCATTGTTTTCATCATCTGTATTCTAAATTCCCTTTCTGTCATTTCTAACATTTCTTTATAGGTGGAATCCTCCGCAGTAGTTTCCTCATGGTCGCTTGGGGGGGTTGCTCTGGACTGGTTTTTCATGTTGCCAAGATTTTTTTGCTGATTCTTACTCATGAGTATTTTCTTTTATGTGCTTCCTTGCCCTAATTTTCCTTTCACTTACTCTTGCTCTTTTTTTTTTTTTTTTTTTTTGTAGAGACAGAGTCTCACTTTATGGCCCTTGGTAGAGTGCCATGGCCTCACACAGCTCACAGCAACCTCCAACTCCTGGGATTAAGCGATTCTCTTGCCTCAGCCTCCCGAGTAGCTGGGACTATAGGCACCCGCCACAATGCCCAGCTATTTTTTGGTTGCAGTTCAGCCGGGGCCGGGTTTGAACCTGCCACCCTCAGTATATGGGGCCGGCACCTTACCGACTAAGCCACAGACGCTGCCCTACTCTTGCTCTTTAAGTTACTGTGACTCTGGACTGGGGTTTTTATGAGTCCTTTTGGTATAGGACCAGAAGGATGAGAAGACTGAAGAGCAAGAAGAGAAAAAAGAAAAAAATGAGAAATGAGAGAGGGTGAGTAAAAGGGAATATTGACAAAAAGAAAAGAGGCACAGATAGAGAGAGACAGGAGCAGTATAGGTGTACAGTAGGGTACTTTGACCCAACCTTAAAAACCCCAACCTCGGGCGGTGCCTGTGGCTCAGTGAGTAGGGCGCCGGCCCCATATGCCGAGGGTGGCGGGTTCAAACCCAGCCCCGGCCAAACTGCAACAAAAAAATAGCCAGGCATTGTGGTGGGTGCCTGTAGTCCCAGCTGCTCGGGAGGCTGAGGCAGGAGAATCGCATAAGCCCAAGAGTTAGAGGTTGCTGTGAGCCCTGTGATGCCACGGCACTCTACCCAAGGGCAGTACAGTGAGACTCTGTCTCTACAAAAAAAAAAAACCCAACCTCTGGGGGTGCTGGGTTGGGTGGTTCCCTTGAAGTCAGCAGCTCTTTGCTAACCTATTCAAACACAGTATCCCACCTCCGCTAAGTAGAGAGGAAAGACAAAAATGCTATAAATCAAAACAAAACAAGCAAACAGAAAACTTTATGGGATAAAATTGGGAAAAAAGCCAAATAATATAGGTAGAAACACTATCAAAAATGCAGTTCTAATTGTTAAAGAAGGCAACAATGGAAAATTATATTTAAACAAGAAAAATTAAGAAAGGAAAGAAAGGGAAAAAGTGGGAAAATCTAGAGGGAAAACGTTAAAATTAAAGAAAAAAAGCAGTATATATATCTTGCTGAATATTGTCTGGGCAACAGGTGATCCTTCTGAGGTATGAGATGTTAATCACAATGCTGACATGACTACGAGATGGAGACTGGAGGCCTCTGCTGATTTCTCAAACCCCACAGGGTGGAGAACCTAAATCTCTCCTCAGCCCACTTAAAAGGCAGTTTAAACTACTAACGTTGGCTAAACAGAAGCTTTCCCAGGAAAGCACTTGTCACTGAGATCACTCTTGAAGTGGCTGTCCACTTATCCAGTGTGCCAAAACCGGTCTCACCCTATGCCCCGAGGGCCAAGGCTATAAGGCATCTCAGTCCCTGCCTTTATGCTGCTCAGTCACTAGATTACTCACCCAAAGTTTCCTGCCAGATCCTTGCTCTGCGAGCCTGAGGGCAGAGCTTGCTAGGGCAGTCCTCCCACAATGGTTCCGCACGGCCCACAGCCAAACACTATTAGCTCTGTCTGGCTCAGTGACTCAGTCTGGGGCCCTAGACAATGCTTGAAGTCCTCTGCACTCTTGCCCAAGTTCTTCCAAGATAGTTTAACTGAGTGCCAAGTCCAAAAATAACAAAAAACAAAATAACAGCTCACAGGTAAGGCCTTTCTAATTTGCAATCTCACTGCTACTGTACTTACTTACAGCTTCCGGTAGGATTAGACCTAACGAACACACGCAACCACTTGCCAGTTCTCCACTGCTTTTGTCCTACTATTGGGGTCCACAAGTCTCTCACTGACTCCCTATGTCCCCAAGGTTTTTCTGGGCAGATGTCATCAGCCAGAGATGCCTGAAGTCTTCTCTCCCCCGTCTCACCATACCCAGTTGCAAGGAAGCTATTACTCAACCACCATCTTGCTAGTTTCTGTGAGCCAAGAATCTTGCTGGGTCCACTGCTCAGAGTCTTACCAGGTTGAAATCAAGATGTCAACTAGGGAGAGGTTCAAATGAGGTTCAAATCTCAATTGAAGCTTGGGGTCCTCTTCTAAGTTTACTGGTGATTGACAGAATTAAGTTCCTTGTGACTATAGAACTGAGGCCTTAGTTCCCATAGGCCACCACCTGTTCCTGCCTTGTGACCCTCTTCACAGCATGGCATTTTGCTCCTTCAAGATAAACAGGAGAATCTCTCTGACTTTTGGAAAAGTTTGAACCTTTTTTTATTTTTATTTATGTGTATATATGTATATATATTTTTTTTCTTTCTTTCTTTTTTTTTTTTTTTGCAGTTTTTGGCCAGGGCTGGGCCCAAACACCTCTGGCATATGGGGCCGGCGCCCTACTCCTTTGAGCCACAGACACCGCCCAAATTTTGAAACTTTTTAAAGGACTCATCTCACTAGGTTAGTCTGCCAAAATCATCCCCTTTGATTAACTCAAAAGTTTCAACACCACCATTTTTTAATGTTACCTGTGCCATGCATTGATTTTGTTATCAGGCACTGCATTGATTGATTTATCTAACTTAATCTTTGCTTCAGGAAAGGAGTATCATTATTTCTCTCGTTTTATAAATCAGAAAACAGGCTGGCTCAGCGCCTGTAGCTCAGCTGCTAGGGCACCCACCCTCGGAGCTGGTGGGTTTGAACCCAGCATGGGTCAGCAAAACAACAATGACAACTACAACAAAAAAATAGCTGAGCATTGTGGCAGTCAAGAGAATAGCTTAAGCCCAAGAGTTTGAGGTTGCTGTGAGCTGTGTGACACCACAGCACTCAATCAAGGGTGACATAGTGAGACCCTGTCTCAAAAAAAAAAAAAAAGAAAAAATCAGGCTAAGAAGTTTCCAAGAGTTGTGAAAACCCAGAAAATAAACCCAGGTTAATCTGATTCCAAAGCCAATGTTCTTTCCTTTAAAGTTTCAAATTCCACTTGTACCACTTACTTGCTATCTAACATAATCACCCCTCAGTATACTCAAAAGCTTAGTTCCAGGACCCCTGCATATACCAAAACATGCACACACTCAGACCCTGTAGCTGACCCTGCAGAACTCCTGTATACAGAATGCCAGCCTTCTGTGTACTCCGGTTTCACATCCCATGAATACTGTATTTACCATCCTCATTAGGTTGAAAAAGAGCCAAATAAGTGGGCCCATGCAGTTCAAGTCCATGTCATTCAAGGGTCGTCTGTATACTTAACCTCTTCAACCCTTAACTTTACATCTGAAAAACCCAGGTAGCAAACATTAGACTATGTAGGTTTTTGGGGTGTCCTAAATGAGTTAATGCTCATATTAGTTACCAAATAGTAATAAATGGTAGCTGTTATTGTTGTTAAAAATATTAATAGTAATGATATTGCTTACACTGCTTCTGTTCCCTAGAATATCCTTCCTCCACATTCTTGAGTTGAGTAACTCATTATCTGCCCTTTAGGTTTCAACTCCTCTGGCCCCCCTGATCCCCTGGACCACCCACCTCACAAGTCTTATTCTTCATTGCACTTTCTGATACCACCCAACCCTCTGACACCAGCTGAGTGTCCAATAATTCACTTCAACTCTAACAGTTTACCTGGAATCAGATCCCACATGTTAAAGGGACTCAGTCCCACAGGACCATCCCCACTTTAGAGACTTAGTTGCTAGTTCCAACCCAGCTGTATTCTGACCAACTGGCAATAAATTGGAGACCCCTCCCAGAGCTCAGGTGTGATAATTTGCTAGAATGGCTCAAAGAACTCAGAAGAACACTGAGCTCATATTTACCACTTTATTATAAAGGCCAGGAACAGCCAGACAGAAGAGATGCAGAGGGCAGGTATTGGGGTGGGCAGGTGAATGAAGCCTTCATGCCATCCTGGGCACAGCACCCTCCCGGCACCTGAATGTACTTACCAACCTAGAAGCTTCCTAAACCTCATTGTTGAAGAGTTTTGTTGGTTTGTTTTGTGTTGTTTGTCTAGTCAAGCGAAGCAGTGGGGGTGGGGAAGGAACAAAGGAATCTGTAAATGGTCGCATCACTTAGTTGTAAACACCACTTTACTTGGACCAACCTGCTTAAGAGTTTTTTTGTTTGTTTGTTTTTTGAGACAGAGCCTCAAGCTGTCGCTCACAGCAACATCAAAGTCTTGGACTCAAGTGATCCCCTTGCCTCAGCCTCTCAGAGTGCTGGGATTACAGTAGTGAGCCACCTCGCCCAGCCCCATATGTTTTGCTTTTGTAATAGCAAATATGATGTCACAAGTCCCTGAAAAATGCTTGTTTGTAGGCCAGGCGTGGTGGCTGACACCTGTAATCCTAGCATTCTGAAAGGCCAAGGCAGGTGGATTGCCCTGAGCTCACAGGTTCAAGACCAGCCTGAGAAAGAGTGAGACCCTATCTCTAAAAATAGCTGGGTGTTGTGGTGGGCACTATAGTCTCAGCTACTCAGGAAGCTGAGGCAAGCAAATCACTTGAGCCCAAGAGTGTGAGGTTGCTGTGAGATGTGATGTGATGGCACTCTACCAAGGGTGACAAACCGAGACTGTGTCTCAAAAACAAACAAACAAAAAAAAAAAACTTGGCTAAGAAAATTTTATTGTGGTCCACAACAGATGGGAGAGGAAAAACAATTGATCTTTTCACCGAAGATAGCTTAAGAAGTATTATTTAGCACCATATCCTTTTTTTGGGGGGGGAGGACAGAGCCACAAGCTGTCGCCCTGGGTAGAGTGCAGTGGCATCACAGCTCACAGCAACCTCCAACTCCTGGGCTCAAGCGATTCTCCTGCCTCCACCTCCTAAGTAGCTGGGACTACAGGCACCTGCCACAATGCCTGGTTGCATATTTTTTGGTTGCAGCCATCATTGTTTGGTGGGCTGGGGCTGGATTCGAACCCACCAGCTCAGGTGTATATGGCTGGGGCCTTAGCTGCTTGAGCCACAGGCACCGAGCCTGCTTAAGAGTTTTTAATCACACTCAATTTCCAGCCTCCTCTTCCCTTCTAGGAGGTCAGTGGGTGGGACAGAAAGTTCTAGCACTCTAATACTCAGTCTTCCTAAAGCTGTCCATGGAACCCCTCCCAACTCACCATATTAGCATAAACTCAGGTGTGATGGAAAAGGGCTCCTTATGGATAACAAAAGACACTCTCAGGCTCTAGAAAATTCTAAGGGTTTTAGAAGCCCTAAAAACCAAATATACTTCCTATTATACTACAACTTTTCTGTTTCTCTTCACCCATAGATTTTGAATGACCAAAGGATGGGTCTAGGCACTCTGAACTCCTGCTACCTGCCACATGGTAAAATTCAAAACATAATTGCTGATCTTATTAATCTTGCCATTATTGTCATTTGATTATTAGTGCAATGTCTACCTCGTAGAATTGTCTAGCTCATTCGGTGACATGAGTCATTTAGCAGAAGATTTAATGAATTTTTTTTAAGTATTCCCTTCTTCCAGGTGCAGAGAAGCTTGCTAAAGGTTGCTAACTTGCCCAAGGCCTCTTAGCTCTTCAGAACAGAATTCAAATTTCCTGATTTTGGAGGTTTTTTTCCATTTCATCCTCAAAGATACCCAAAGACCTTTTAGCATACTGGTGATTGAGACAAAAGAATTTTCAAGTCCAGAGACAAATCCCAGTTCTGGCTTCCTGATTCCCTTTCTTATATTGTCTTCCCAAGCTATCCTTTACCCGTGGGTGCAAGAAATAGATAGAGTCAAACAAACCCATTGCGCTGGCTGCTTCTCTCAGCTGGGGCTGGGAACAGCCCGACTGCAGCCTCGGCTAAAGACAATGGTCAGAGCCCTGGCCTTCTCCTTCCAAACAGCAGTCATTCAAGGTCACAGACAGGCTGGAGAACAGGACAAAAACAGATAAATGTCCTTTGTGGGTGAGTGATTTTTTTGTCTGGAGAAGAATAACAAGGGAAAAGGTTCCATTTGCTTGGCCTGAACCTCATCTGTTTTAAGAGACAAAGAATAATCCAGAGTCTTGGTTCACTTCTCTTTTTAGAGCAAAGTTGGCCCCACTAGAAACTGGCTGCACAGTACTTCACCTCTCCCCGGCCTGCACAAACAGGGAAGACAAAAAGCAGGTGCAATGGTTATGGTTCTGCTGAACACTAGAATGTTCTACCACCTTTACACACATGAATGCATCACCACACCCTTGTGTGATGACTCATGTGAACTAAAATAAAATCTTTTTTTTTTTAAAGACAGCATCTCACTTTGTCACCTTGGTAGAGTGCAGTACTATCACAGCTCACAGCAACCCACCACCCTCGATATATTAGCCCGGCGCCCTACTCACTGAGCCACAGGTGCAAGCAAGTCTTTTTTTTTTTTTTTTTTTTTTTGGTAGAGAGAGTCTCACTTTATGGCCCTCCATAGAGTGCCATGGCCTCACACAGCTCACAGCAACCTCCAACTCCTGGGCTTAAGCGATTCTCTTGCCTCAGCCTCCCGAATAGCTGGGACTACAGGTGCCCGCCACAAGGCCCAGCTATTTTTTGGTTGCAGTTCAGCCGGGGCCGGGTTTGAACCCGCCACCCTCAGTATATGGGGCCGGCGCCTTACCAACTGAGCCACAGGCGCCGCCCCCAAATCTTTTTTTTTTTTTTTATGACAGAGTCTATGTCACCCTTGGTAGAGTGCTGTGACATCACAGCTCACAGCAACCTCCAGCTCTTGGGCTTAGGCCATTCTCTTGCTTCAGCCTCCTGAGTAGCTAGGACTACAGGTGCCCGCCTCAATGCCCAGCTATTTTTTTGTTGCAGTTGCCACTGCTGTTTTTAGCTGGCTGGGGTGAGGTTCAAACCCGCCACCCTTAGTATATGGGCCAGGGCCCCACCCACTGTGCCATGAGCACCACCCTAGGTTTCGTTTTTCTGTTTTTAGTAAAGCAGAATCTCTCTCTTGCTGAGGCTGGTCGCCAACTCCTGAGCTCAAGGTATCATCCTATCTCAGCCTCCCAGAGTGCTAGAATTACAGGCATGAGCCGCTGCATCCAACCATCTACCAGTAAATGTAATGTGGTAACCTGGATGGGGTTCTGGGACAGAAAAAGTCACTAAGTGAAAACTAAGGAAATCTGAATAAAGTATGGACTTTAGTTAATAATAACTACATCAATATTGGTTCATAATGTAACAGTAGGGAAAACTGAGTAGAGGACACATGGGAACTCTAGTTTTTTTTTTCTTTTTTTTGGTAGAGACAGAGTCTCACTGTACCGCCCTCGGGTAGAGTGCCGTGGTGTCACACGGCTCACAGCAACCTCTAACTCTTGAGCTTAGCGATTCTCTTGCCTCAGCCTCCCGAGCAGCTGGGACTACGGGCGCCGGCCACAATGCCCAGCTATTTTTTTGTTGCAGTTTGGCCGGGGCTGGGTTTGAACCTGCCACCCTTGGCATATGGGGCTGGTGCTCTACTCACTGAGCCACAGGCGCCTCCAGTTTTTTTTTTTCTTTATATGAAGAAAAAAAACTTCATGATTTTTCTTTATTTTTTTTTCTTTTTTTTTTATTAAATCATAGCTGTGTACATTGACATGATCATGGGGCATCATTCACTAGCTTCACAGACCGTTTACCAAGTTTCACATATACCCTTGTAAGATGCACCGCTGGTGTAATCCCACCAATCCCCTTCCCTCTACCCACCTCCCCCCTCCCTCCCCTCCTTTTCCCCCTTCCCACTATTCTTTTTCTTTTTTTTTTTTTTTTTTTTTGGTTTTTGGCCAGGGCTAGGTTTGAACCTGCCACCTCTGGCATATGGGACCAGCGCCCTACTCCTTGAGCCACAGGCGCCGCCCATCCTTGAGCCACAGGTGCCGCCCCCTTCCCCCTATTCTTAGGTTGTAACTGGGTTATAGCTTTCATGTGCAAACCCTAAATTAGTTTCATAGTAGGGCGGAGTACATTGGGTACTTTTTCTTCCATTCTTGAGATACTTTACTAAGAAGAATATGTTCCAGCTCCATCCATGTAAACATGAAAGAGGTAAAGTCTCCATCTTTCTTTAAGGCTGCATAATATTCCATGGTGTACATGTACCACAATTTATTAATCCATTCATGGATGGATGAGCACTTGGGCTTCTTCCATGACTTAGCAATTATGAATTGAGCTGCAATAAACATTCTGGTACAAATATCTTTGTTATGATGTGCTTTTTTGTGCTCTGGGTATATGCCCAGTAGAGGGATTACAGGATTGAATGGCAGATCTATTTTTAGATCTCTAAGTGTTCTCCATATCTCTTTCCAAAAGGAATGTATTAATTTGCATTCCCAGCAGCAGTGCCAAAGTGTTCCCTTTTCTCCACATCCGCGCCAACATCTCTGGTCTTGGGATTTTGTGATATAGGCTAGTCTCACTGGAGTTAGATGGTATCTCAAAGTAGTTTTGATTTGCATTTCTCTGATGATTAAAGATGACGACCATTTTTTCATATGTCTGAAGGCCACACACCTGTCTTCTTCAGAGAAGTTTCTCTTCAAATCCCTTGCCCAGCCTGCGATGGGATCCCTTGTTCTATTCTTGCTAATGCGTTTGAGTTCTCTGTGGATTCTGGTTATTAAACCTTTGTCAGAAACATAACCTGCAAATATCTTCTCCCATTCTGAGGGCTGTTTGCTTTCTTTACTTACTGTGTTCTTGGCTGTGCAGAAGCTTTTTAGTTTGATCAAGTCCCAGTATTGTATTTTTGAAGCTGCTTCAATTGCCCGGGGGGTCCTCCTCATAAAATACTCGCCCAGCCCGATTTCTTCAAGGGTTTTCCCTGCACTCTCTTCTAGTATTTTTATAGTTTCATGTCTTAAGTTTAAATCTTTGATCCAGTGACAGTCTATCTTAGTTAATGGTGAAAGGTGTGGGTCCACTTTCAGTCTTCTACAGGTTGCCAGCCAGTTCACCCAGCACCATTTGTTAAATAGGGAATCTTTTCCCCTCTGAAGGTTTTTAATTGGCTTGTCAAAGATTAAATAACGGTAAGTAACTGGATTCATCTCTTGGTTCTCTATTCTGTTCCAGAGATCTACTTCTCTGTTTTTGTGCCAATACCATGCTGTTTTGATCACTATTGATTTGTAGTATAGTCTGAGGTCTGGTAGCGTAATTCCTCCTGCTTTGTTTTTATTTCTGAGTAATGTCTTGGCTATTCAAGGTTTTTTCTGATTCCATATAAAACGAAGTATTGTTTTTTCAAGATCTTTAAAGTATGACAGTGGAGCTTTAATAGGGATTGCATTGAAATTATATATTGCTTTGGGTAGTATAGACATTTTAACAATATTGATTCTTCCCAGCCATGAGCATGGTATGTTTTTCCA
This sequence comes from Nycticebus coucang, assembly GCF_027406575.1. Taxonomy (NCBI): domain Eukaryota; kingdom Metazoa; phylum Chordata; class Mammalia; order Primates; family Lorisidae; genus Nycticebus; species Nycticebus coucang. Next base: position 107,419,422 of record NC_069791.1, read on the forward strand.
TTTGTTAATATTTTCAGCTATTTCTTTTCTTAGAGTTTTGTAGTTCTCTTTATAGAGATCTTTCACGTCCTTTGTTAGATAAATTCCCAAATATTTCATCTTCTTTGGCACTACTGTGAATGGGATAGAGTCCTTAATTGTTTTTTCAACTTGACTGTTGTTGGTATATATAAAGGCTACCGATTTATGAATGTTGATTTTGTAACCTGAGTTGCTGCTGTATTCCTTGATCACTTCTAAAAGTTTTGTAGTAGAGTCCCTAGTGCTGTCCAGATATACTATCATATCATCTGCGAAGAGTGAAAGTTTGATCTCTTCTGACCCTATATGGATACCCTTGATCGCCTTTTCTTCCCTAATTGCAGTGGCTAAAACTTCCATTACAATCTTAAAAAGCAATGGAGACAATGGGTAGCCTTGTCTGGTTCCTGATCTGAGTGGAAATGATTCCAATTTAACTCCATTCAATATGATATTGGCTGTGGGTTTGCTGTATATGGCCTCTATCAGTTTAAGAAATGTCCCTTCTATACCGATTTTCTTAAGTGTTCTGATCATGAAGGGATGCTGGATATTATCAAAAGCTTTTTCTGCATTGATTGAGAGAATCATATGGTCTTTGTTTTTTAATTTGTTTATGTGCTGGATTACATTTATAGATTTACATATATTGAACCAGCCTTGAGATCCTGGGATAAAACCAACTTGGTCATGATGTATAATTTGTTTGATGTGTTGCTGGATTCTGTTTGTTAGGATCTTGTTGAATATTTTTGCATCTATATTCATTAGTGATATCGGTCTATAATTTTCTTTTCTTGTTGGGTCTTTTCCTGGTTTGGGGATCAGGGTGATGTTTGCTTCATAGAACGTGTTGGGTAGTCTTCCTTCTTTTTCTACCTTTTGGAACAGGTTGAGTAATATAGGTACTAATTCCTCTTTAAAGGTTTGGTAGAATTCAGACGTGAAACCATCTAGTCCCGGGCTTTGTTTTTTAGGGAGGTTTTGTATGGTTGATGCTATTTCCGAACTTGATATGGGCTTGTTCAACATTTCCACTTGATTCTGGCTAAGTCTTGGAAGGTGACGTGCTTCCAAGTATTGGTCAATTTCCTTCAGATTTTCATATTTCTGAGAATAAAGTTTCTTGTAATATTCATTAAGGATTTTTTTGATTTCTGAAAAGTTGTTGTTATTTCATCTTTGTTGTTTCTGATTGATGAGATTAGAGATTTTACTCTTTTTTTCCTGATTAGGTTGGCCAAAGGTTTATCTATTTTATTGACCTTTTCGAAAAACCAGCTTTTTGATTTATTGATCTGTTGTATTATTCTTTTGTTTTCAATTTCATTTAGTTCTGCTCTAATTTTGGTTATTTCTTTTCTTCTACTGGGTTTGGGGTTGGAATGTTCTTCCTTTTCCAGTTGCTTGAGATGTCCCATTAAGTTGTTAACTTCCTCTCTTTCCGTTCTCTTGAGGAAGGCTTGTAGTGCAATAAATTTCCCTCTTAGAACTGCCTTTGCGGTGTCCCAGAGGTTCTGATAGTTCGTGTCTTCGTTGTTGTTTTGTTCCAAAAAATTGGCAATTTCTTTCTTAATCTCATCTCTGACCCAGCTATCATTCAGCATAAGGTTATTTAACTTCCATGTTTTTTATGAGTATGCAGATTCCTATTGTTACTCAGCTCAAGTTTTATTCCATGGTGGTCCGAGAAGATGCATGAAATAATTTCTATTCCTTTAAATTTACTGAGGTTAGACTTGTGACCTAAGATGTGATCGATTTTGGAGTAAGTTCCATGGGCTGATGAGAAGTATGTGTATTCAGTTTTGTTGGGATGAAATGTTCTGTAGATGTCTGCTAAATCCAAATGTTGGATGGTTAAGTTTAAATCTAAGATTTCTTTGCTCAGCTTCTTGTTGGAGGATTGATCCAACACTGCCAGAGGAGTGTTGAAATCTCTGACGATTATGGAGCTGGAGGAAATCAAGCTCATGTCTGTTAGAGTTTCTCTTATAAATTGAGGTGCATTTTGGTTGGGTGCATAGATATTAATAATTGAGATCTCATCATATTGAGTATTACCCTTAACAAATATGAGGTGACCATTCTTGTCCTTCCTTACTTTTGTTGGTTTAAAGCCCATTGTATCTTCAAATAAAATTGCAACACCTGCTTTTTTCTGATTACCATTTGCCTGAAATATGGACGACCATCCTTTCACCCTGAGTCTGTATTTGTCTTTTAAGTTAAGATGTGACTCTTGTATGCAACAAATATCTGGCCTGAGTTTTTGTATCCAATCAGCTAACCTATGCCTCTTTAGAGGACAGTTTAAGCAGTTCACATTAATGGAGAATATTGATAAGTGTGGTGAAGTTTTGGGTATTGAGTTTTTCAAAAGTCCAGTGGGCATTTTTAATCCTTTTGCCAGTGTGGAAGTTGGAGTTTGTCCGAAGTTTCTGAGTGAGTTTACTTTTGTTGTATAGGATTGAGTTGGTCATTATGGAGGATAGGTCTGAGAATATCCTGAAGAGCTGGTTTGGTTATGGCAAATTTCTTCAACATATGAATGTCATTAAAGTATTTAATTTCTCCATCATAAATGAAACTCAGTTTAGCTGGGTACAAGATCCAGGGTTGAAAGTTATTTTGCTTTAGGAGATCAAAAGTCGGTGACCACCCTCTTCTGGCTTGAAAAGTTTCAGCAGAGAGATCTGCAGTCATTCTAATATTCTTCCCTTTGAAGGTAATGGTTTTCTTTCTCCTGGCAACTTTGAGGATTTTTTCCTTCATATTAACTTTAGTGAAGTTAATTATGATATGCCTAGGGGACGTCTTATTGGGGTTGAGTCGTGCTGGGGTTCTGAAGCTGTCTGCTATCTGAATTTCAGAATCTCTAGGCATGTCTGGAAAATTCTCTTTCATAATTTCATGCAAAAGGGCCTCTGTGCCCAGCGAGGCCACTTCATCTGTTTCTGGAACCCCTATGATTCGGATATTCACCTTCTTCAAATTATCCCAGAGCTCTCGGAGAGAGTGATCCATTTTTGCTCTCCATTTCTCTTCCTCTTTGAGAGTTTGGGAGCATTCAAAGGCTTTATCTTCTATGTCAGAAGTCCTTTCTTCTGCTTGCTCCATTCTGTTGCTGAGGGATTCTACTGTATTTTTCATGTCTTTGAGGGCTGCAAATTCTTGCTTCAGTGTGTCTAAGTCTTTGGTGGTTTTGTCTTTAAATTCATTAAATTCTTGAGACAGCTTTTGAATTTCTCCTCGAATTCCTAATTCCACTTTGTTAATCTTGTCTGCAATCCAAATTCTGAATTCGATTTCTGACATCTCAGCCAGTTGTTTATGAATGGGATCTTCAATTGCATCTGCCATATCTTTCCTTGGGGGGGTTGATCTATTCTGGTTATTCATGTTACCAGAGTTTTTCCACTGATTCCGCTCCATGGTTGTTTTACTCCCTCTGATTTTTTCCCCTGGAGCTTTTTCGAGGACCCGTACAGTGTTTTCGCCTGAGAAACTGGGGCCCTGTCTGGTGTGGTGGGGCTAAGTGTTTCTGTCTTGTTTTCAGCTGGTTTCTGTTCCACCCTAGTGAAACAGATACTTTGGATTGAAGTCTCAGCTGTGGAGAAATATCAGCAATTAAGTCACCCCGCCCCCCACCGGCAAACAATTGGAGAAGAAAAATCAAATCTTCACGGTGCACCCAGGGCACCACCTGATTTGTCCTCAGGCGATTGGTTCAGTTCAAAAAGGTCCAAATCAATTGTCTCAGTCTGCACCTGTCTCGGGTGAGAGAGTTTAAGAGGTCTCTGGGAACTGGATCACAGGGGTCTGGTGACTACTCTGGTGTGGCTTGCTCCAGTGCTGCGTGGAGTCAGGAGAAGCCACCCAGCCAATAAATCAGTCTGGGAAGGTTGCTGCCTCCTTCCCCACCTTGCACCACTTCACATCCAGTCACTGATAGCCCTGCAGTTGGCTGACCCAGTTGCCTATAGTGAATCAGTACTCCAAGAGTTTGTACCTGCCTGAATCACAAGGAAGTCTGCCAGGCCTCTGCGCTCTGCCTCTCTCCAGCAGGAGGAGATGAGGCCTGACAACCTCTGGCACTTGATGAAGGTTGAGGGGTTTTCACTAAGGTCCAGTCTCGCCCCTGATTAATGTTACTGACAGAACAGAACAGAACAACTCTGCAGTTACCCTGCAGAAGAGAAGCTGAATTGAGCTCCAAATCAGCTTGTCTTTGCTCCTATATTGTCTACAGGCTGACGATCCCCTGAGGGCCAGGTGCATCTTAGGTTTAGTAAAGCGGACCTCTGGGTCAGCCCCACCCTGGGAGTTTCCCTGGTTGGCAAGTTGGAGTTGCCTCAGGCAAACTCAGAGTCTCTGGTTGCCCAGGGAGACAGGGGGTGTGGCTTCAGAATATTCGGTAGTGAGCTGTATTGCTAGCAAAAGAGGGCCACTGCTTTATGGCTCAGGCAACGGCCGCTCTGGTGTACCTCTCCTCCGACCAACCGTCCTCTCTCCGCTCCCGTATCCCAGAGTCTGCGCCGACAGGCTGCAGCCCAGCACTGTCTACACCCCTCGAACAATCGCCCAAGAGTCCGGACCCCTGGGGGACAGGCCTCCAGACCTTGGAGTGACAGCAGAGGGGAGTGCGGGGAGTGCTGGGAGCCTGGGGTCGCAGGCAGATCTTTACACAGTTTTATGCCTGGCTGTATTGTCACCAAAAGATGGCTGTCGCACTGTGCCTCAGGGAACTGCCACTCCAGTGCAGTCCCATCTCCACCGACCAACCAGGACTGGCCTCCAGACCCCAGTGTGAGCGAAGGGGAGCGCTGGGAGCTCAGAATTCCAGATAGAGACTATATACAGTTTATACAGTTTTATGCCTGGCAGGAGGACGCTGTGGCACCCTAGTAGGGTAGGTAGGTCCAGTTTTTAGGGGGTCTCTCCCGTGGAGTGTAGTGGGAGGACCTTTGAACTCTGACCGGTTGTTTGTGGGGCACTCTGAGCCGTTCCCATGGGGGAGGGGACTCCCGTCCACTTGGTGATGGATTTTCTACCTTTTGTTTGTATCCTTGTGGTCGCAGCTCGCCTCAGCAGGGTTGACGTGCGTTCTACAACCTTCTCTCTTAGTGCAGCTCAAATCCACCAGGTTACTTGCTGAATTTTTGTCCTTTAACTCTCCTTCTGGACAGGAGCCTCTGTGGAAAGCTGGCTTCAGTCAGCCATCTTGTCTCCTCCCCCTCTGATTTTTCTTTAAATCTATTCCTTTTTTTTTTTTTTTTTTTTGTAGAGACAGGGTCTCACTTTATGGCCCTTGGTAGAGTGCCGTGGCATCACACAGCTCACAGCAACCTCCAGCTCCTGGGCTTAAGCGATTCTCTTGCCTCAGCCTCCTGAGTAGCTGGGACTACAGGTGCCCGCCACAGCACCCAGCTATTTTTTTGTTGCAGTTTGGCTGGGGTTGGGTTTGAACCCGCCACCCTCGGCATATGGGGCTGGCGCCCTACTCACTGAGCCACAGGAGCTGGCTTCAGTCAGCCATCTTGTCTCCTCCACCTCTGATTTTTCTTTAAATCTATTCTACTTAAAAACTTAAGTTTATTGGCTGGGCATGATGGATCACAGCACTCCACCAAGGGCGACAAAATGAAACTCTGTCTCAAAAAGAAAAACTAAGTTTATTTTAAAAAACGGAAAATAGATCATTTTTTAATCACTCAAAAATATGCCATCAATGTAAACTATAGCTTAAAATATTTTCATTCAAAAAGGAGTTTCAGAATAGACCACATGAATAAAATAAAGTAATAGCTACAGAGAAATTGATTTCTTCAGAGAGTGAGAAAATAATACCCAGTACCTATTCAGGGATCAAAGAAGGAATATGCCCAGGAGAAGAGAATTATTCCCATCAATCTCCTGCTGTAGAAACTATAAACATAAAAATGAAACTATGCTATGAATTTCTCTTTGAAAAAGGGAAGGTGATCAATAGCTTATATCCAGCTTCCCTGCCCTGCTGAGATGACATTCTTCTGCAGGGGGGGAAATGAGCTACCAATAAGAAATTGGTCAGATGACTAAGAAAGACATCTTCTCAGAAACTTCCAAATTGAATTTGACTGCTAGTCAATGTGTTGAACAGTTGTTATATGTCTTTTCTTCTCCAGAAGATGGAGCTTTAGTCTAAAATATTGATGTAAAATGAGCTGGCAAGCTGGCTGCACAGTGCTTCACCTCTCCCCAATCTGCACAAACGGGGAGAATGATAGAATCCAAAGAAAATGCTTTAAATGTCTCCATCAAGGAGGGTTTCAAAAGCACTTTAAATCTCCTAGGAGATGAGTTTGTTCCACCTGATTCTCTCTCCCATTACAAATATCCATTGCTATGCCAGGCACAGCGGCTCACCCCTGTAATCCTAGCACCCTGGGAGGCCAAGGTGGGTGGATAGCTTGAGCTCATGAGTTCAAGAGTAGCCTGAGCAAAATTGAGACCCTGTCTCTAGTAAAAATAGAAAAACTGAGGCAAGAGGATCACTTGAGGTCAAGAGTTGGAGGTTGTTGTCAGCTATGACAGCAACGCACTCTACCCTGGGCAAAGGCTTGAGATTCTGTCTCAAAAAAAAAAAATAAAAACGTGTAATCTTAGCACTCTGGGAAACTGAAATGGATGGATTGCCTGAGCTCACGGGTTCGAGACCAGCCTGAGCAATAGACCCCATCTCTAAAAATAGCTAGACATGTGGTGGGTGCCTATAGTCCCAGCTACCCAGGAGGCTGAGACAAGAGACTCGTTTGAGCCCAGGAGTTTGAAGTTGCTATGAGGTATGACACCACAGCACTCCACCAAAGGCGACAAAGTGAGACTCTGTCTCAAAAAAACAAACGAAACAAAAAACAAATATCCATTGCTATAACTCTTTTATCCAAGCAAAAAAGAAAATTTCAGTGGGAGTCATAAAGATGATTATGTACATATATCATCTTGTTTTTATATATTTCTATTCCTGGAAATCTAAAGCCTCAGTATTAACTCATAGTGTGGTTTATATGTTGATGGAGATGACATTTAAGTTCACGGCTCCAGATATGAATTATATGACGTTTTCTCAAAATATTCAGATACAAAATTCATTTCTTATGTTTTTTCTCTAAAACAAATCAATCTGACTTAACCCCAATCTCATATTTTTTTAATGTCTAACCTTAATATATAAACCTCTAGAGAGGAATTGTTGAGTGCAGCATAGTGACCATAGGAGTGGTCCCATGAGAAGCCACCTTCGCTCACGTGCCCATAACTATGTGTAGCCAGATGTGGAACAATGTAATCAGTCATTATGTACCTTCTCTGAGGTCAAGGAATCTCAAAAAATGTTAAATTAGGTTAAGTGGGAGGAAGAGAGGGAAATTGGTGTTTTTAGGTGATAAACAGTATCTGCCATGCTCTATTGGTTAGCTACTGCTGCATAACAAACTACCCTGAAACTCAAAGACTTAAAAATAATAGGCATTTAGGTTCAGTGCCTATAGCTCAGCGGCTAAGGTGCCGGCCACTTACACCTAGGCAGGTGGGTTTGAACTTGGGCCTGCCAAAACAATAACAACTACACCAAAAAATAGCCAGGCATTGTGGCAGGCACCTATAGTCCCAGCTACCTGGGAGGCTGAGGCAAGAGTTTAAGCCCAAGAGTTTGAGGTTGCTGTGAGCTGTGACACCACGGCACTCTACCGAGGGTGACATAGTGAAACTCTGTCTCAAACTAACAATAATAATAATAATAATAGGCATTTAGAGTCTATAGGGTAAGCTAGCTGGTTATGCTGGTCTCAGCTGGACTCACAAATCTGTGTCAAGTGAGAGTTGGGAAGGTGGCTCTGCAGATCTAGGCTAAGCTTTCTCACATGATGGGAGGGAAGCCAGCTGCAGCCTGGACCACCTGGACTCTTTTCTACATATAATCTCTCATTTTCCAGCAGGCTAATCCGTGTTTGTTCATATAGGAGAGTCAGGGTTCCAAGCGCTTCCTCAGCAAAAGATGGGGCCTGAACCAAGAGCTGGCATACCCTCGATTCTGCTGCATTCTGTTGGCCTCAACAAGTCACTAGGCCAGCAGGGACTGACAGCTGGGGAATGAGACCCCATCTCTTGATGGGAGGAGCCTCAAAGTTACATCACAAGTTTTGTTAGAGGGAGAGGTCAAGAATGCTGGTCATGAGTCAATGAATCTGCCACATCATTCTTTCTCTATAGAGTAAACAGGCTAGATCATGGTTAGAAGTGTGAACAGATCACTGCTGAAATGGAAAGATGATGGATCCTAGGTGGCGGCGCCTGTGGCTCAAGGAGTAGGGCGCCGGTCCCATATGCCGGAGATGGCGGGTTCAAACCCAGCCCCAGCCAAAAACCAAAAAAAAAAAGATGATGGATCCTGCAAAAGGGAATTTCACTATCTTCACAATCATACCATCTCACATTTTATGCAGTTGAATAATTTGGACCACTGCATTTTGGTGAGAGTTTTGCTGCATTTTTTTACACCGCCCCACACAAACACACAATAAATATAAGTTGGCTATTGACTCCCCAACAACTTCTGATAAAAACTAGTAATGGGGTCAGGCATGGTAGCTCAGGCCTATAATCCTAGCACTCTGGGAGGCCGAGGTGAATAGATTGCCTGAGCTCAGAGACCATCCTGAGCAAAAGCAAGACCCCCATCTCTAAAATTAGCCAGGCATTGTGGTGGTGCCTGTAGACTCAGCTATTTGGGAAGCTGAGGCAAGAGGACCACTTGAGCCCAAGATTTTGAGGTTGCTATGAGCTATGATGCCAATCACACTCTACCGAGGGTAACAAAGTAAGACTGTCTCAAAGAAAAAAATAATAATAATAATGATTACGAAAAGCTATGTTTATTAGGTTTATTACAATAAGTTGGATGGGCACAACTTTGACAGGGTCTAGGTAGAACCAAAAAATGGGGAAATTAGTGTCATGCAATAAGTTGGATGGGCACAACTTTGACAGGGTCTAGGTAGAACCAAAAAATGGGGAAATTAGTGTCAAACAGGGAAGTTTTTTCCTTCATCCTCTTAGTTTTAATAACTGGGAGCTGTGAAATAAACCAGCAAAAGACAAATTAACAGGAGAAAAGGTACACAATTTTTTTTTTTTTTTTGTAGAGACAGAGTCTCACTTTATGGCCCTCGGTAGAGTGCCGTGGCCTCACACAGCTCACAGCAATCTCCAACTCCTGGGCTTAAGGGATTCTCTTGCCTCAGCCTCCCGAGTAGCTGGGACTACAGGCGCCCGCCACAACGCCCGGCTATTTTTTGGTTGCAGTTTGGCCGGGGCCGGGTTTAGAACCCGCCACCCTCGGTATATGGGGCCTGCGCCCTACCGACTGATCCACAGGCGCCGCCTAAGGTATACAATTTTTATTAATATTTACTTGCATGGGAATTCACAAAAATGATGAAAAAACTTGAAGATGCAGTTAGACTTGAGGGTTTATATGCCCTTTTAACAAAGGAAACAAGATTTGGGCCTTAAGAAACAATAAATTGGGGCGGTGCCTGTGGCTCAAAGGGGTAGGGCACCGGCCCCATATGCTGGAGGTGGTGGGTTCAAACCCAGCCCCGGCCAAAAAAAAAAAAAAAAGAAACAATAAATTATGGGGAAGGAGAAGGAAATATTAAATATTTGGGGAGAAATAATAGAAGGGAAGGACTATGTTAGTAATGTCTATTTATACAAATTCACCTGGGTATTGTAACCAGGACCCAAACATTCGGGTTAAGTTAAAGTTATCCTTTATTTATAAGGATTCAGAATCCCAGGAAGACAGGGAGATTATTCTCAAAGCCTGTCTTACTTTGAGAGATCTTCACAAAGTTCTCACTTACACCCTCCCCAAAAGTTGCTATTTTTCACTGGTTCTCAACCTTCCTAATGGCGCGATGTATTTTCATTGTTACAAAGGGGTCGCGACCCACAGGTTGAGAACCGCTGCTATTTTTGGTTATACAGCACTCTAATCTCTACCTGTAGGACTCTTTGCTATATTTCTAATCTGTACATGTTCCATCTTCTGTTTTGTCTTCTGCCCAGGGTCATGACAGCCTTCACAGCACCAGAACCTAGGAAGGACTTGCAGACGTGACCTACCCATGATAACTACCTAAATCATTAAGTAACTTTTATAGCAAAACGACGAAGGGGACGGACGCAGGGAATCCCACCTGTAATCCTAATTTTCTTTCTTTTTTTTTTTTTTCTTGTTTTTATTTTGTCGAGACACAGTTCTACCCTATGCCCTGAGCAGAGGGCAATGGCGTCGTAGCTCACTGCAACCTCAGACTCCGGCTGTGGGTATCCTGCTGCTTCAGCCTCCGAAGCCGCTGGGATTACAGATGCTCACCGCGGCGCCTGGCTGGGTTTTTCCATTTTTTTCATGAGTCGGGGTCTCACTCTCACTCAGACAAGCCTCGAACTCCTGAGCTCAAGCAGGAGTTCTCCTGCCTCAGCCTCCCACAGTGCTGGGTTAAGGCGTGACCGCGCCCGGCTGTAATCCTAATTTTCAAGGAGACGGAGGCCAGCAGATTGCTTGAGCTCAGAAGTTTGAAAACTGTCTGAGCAAGAGTAAGACCTCATCTCTATTAAAAACAGAAAAAACTAGCCGAACAGTGACACACACGTGTAGTCCCAGCTACTCCGGAGGCTGAGGCAAGATCACTTGAACACAGGGGTCCGAGTTTGCTGTCAGGGCCACAGTGACACTCTATCTCAGAAAAAAAAAAAAATTTTTGAGGGGGAGGGTTTAGGATGTTCCTCCTCTTACAGAATTGACTACCAATCTTAGATGCTGAGTCGCTTTTCTCTCCTATGAGGTAGGGTAGGAGCACTTGTCTCGAAAAGAGATGACCCACTTTTGAAAAGGAAAGGAAGAACAGAGAATTCTCCCTGAATCTGTTGATTTTTATTTACTTTCAGCTCAAAATAATCCTTCTGATAAAGTGACATATTTGAGGGTGGAATATTCTGACCCCTTTCATTAGTAAGGAGAATTTGTAACTTGGGCAGAATTTAAGACACGACAGCTTTGAGTAGGTGGGCACAAAGATTCTAAAGTCTTGAAATAGGCCGAGTGGCGGCACCTGTGGCTCAGTCGGTAGGGCGCCGGCCCCATATACCGAGGGTGGCGGGTTCAAACCCGGCCCCAGCCAAACTGCAACCAAAAAATAGCCGGGCGTTGTGGTGGGCGCCTGTAGTCCCAGCTACTCGGGAGGCTGAGGCAAGAGAATGCTTAAGCCCAGGAGTTGGAGGTTGCTGTGAGCTGTGTGAGGCCATGGCACTCTACCAAGGGCCATAAAGTGAGACTCTGTCTCTACAAAAAAAAAAAAAGAAAGAAAATAAATAGGCCGAGTGCAGAGGCTTACACCTATAATCCTAGCACACTGGGAGGCCCAGGCAAGTGGATCGCTTGAGCTCAGGAGTTTGAAACCCCATCTCTACTAAAAATAGAACTAGTCGGGCATTGTGGCGGATGCCTGTAGTACCTACCAGCCACTCAGGCAGCCAAGGCAGAAGGATCACTTGAGCCTGAGATTGAGGTTCTATGAGCTATGACTTCATGGCACGCTACCCAGAGTGACAAGAATAAGACTCTGTCTCAATAAATAAGTGGCGCCTGTGGCTCAAAGGGGTAGGGTGCCAGCCCCATATGCCAGAGATGGCGGATTCAAACCCAGCCCTGGCCAAAAAGTGCAAAAAAATAATAATAATAATAAATAAATAAAATAAGATCTTAAAACAAATCTTGACGCGCAATCTATTTTAACTGGTTCACAATCTTTCCGGAATAAGCAGCTAAGTATTTCACGCCTGTTTCCTGCATTATTTATATAAAGACATCGAAAACTATTCCCAGTCCCAGTATGTTTTAATTCAGATAGGAAATCATGTCAGTCTATATTCTCATACATATTCATTCAACATGTTTTATTTCGTCATTACTTTTCTCCAACCCTGGCTGCCTTGGGGTTAGATATTCCATGAACATGGTTAAAAGGTGATGATTTTGAGCTACTAAATAAATAAATAAGAGAGAGAAAAGGTTTAAATTTAGGAAAAAGAGTTAACACAACACTGAAAAAGCTAGCTAGGCTCAGCACTTGTACCTCAAGCAGCTAAGGTGCCAGCCACATACACCAGAGCGGGCGGGTTCGAATCTGGCCTGGGCCTGCCAAACAACAATGACAACTACAACCAGAAAATAGCCAGGCGTTTGGCAGGCACCTGTGGTCACAACTACCTGGGAGGCTGAGGCAAGAGAATCACTTAAGCCCAGGAGCTGGAGGTTGCTGTGAGCTGTGATGCTAAGGCACTTTACCCAGGGTGATAGCTTGAGGCTCTGTCTCAAAAAAAGAAAGAAAGAAAAAAGAAAAGAAAAAGGAAAAAGCTAGCTAAATTCTAAGTAGGGAATTCATTGAAAGGCCTGATGTCACTATTTTTGCAACCAGGACACAGTCTCCCACACAACCTTTTTTGAAAACTGCTTTATCTTCAGAAAAGCCAGTTTTCTCAACCAAAGTTCAGTACATTTTTACAGTAACACTGTAAAAAGCTCTGAAATTGATGGGTTCCAAAGAAAATGAGGCAAGATGTAAAACTTAAGACTACTACTCCTTGAACATATGGCTAGACACTTTATTTAAAGTAAAGGACAAGGACTTCAGAAAGGCTATGATTAGAAAGAGACTCCTGCACTGCTCACAGGAACGAGCAGCTTCCCTGGGACCCTGAACCTTTAAGACAATGGCCCCTGACATTCTGATAAATGGTTGTATTGTGCCAAGTCAGTGAGCTTGAAAAGGTGCGTTCCACGAACAAAAAATTTAATGTTGTGACATGGGTTTTGTTGTGTATTGACAGAAGTGAGATAATGGACTGTGAGGGTTTCTTTGTTGCTATGACGATGATGTCCCTCTATAGGATGGACATCTGCACCAAGAGCTGGCGAATTCAGCTAATGTGACAATTTGAGGTGGGTGGAAATCAGCCGGCTTTGCTGATGGAATGAGGAAAGCCTTCCAGTCCTGCCCTGTATAGGGATCAGCAGTGAAACACACCCTTTTCCCTTGCTTGGTTCACTGAAAGATCAACTCACAATTATGGTAGATTAATAAGAGAAAGGTTTATTTCCAAATACCACGCGCATGGGGGTGAAAGACTTGGGGCAGGACCCCCCACTCTGCCCTGAGCAATGACGACCCCAATCAACCGCAAGAGACGGCGCTTGATGCAAACAGCAAGAGGATTTTATTCCAGCATGCTGGGGCTTGACTCACAACTCTTTTAGGAGCCGAGGAGTCAAGCCCTGAACAGCAGGTTTTACAAGCTTGTAAAGGCAAAAACCATAAAGTAGGGAGGAGTAGCAGACATAGCAGGGGCTTTAGGGAGGGGTAGCAGACATAGGGGCTTTTCCAGATAAGAAGAACTCTGGTTCATTACTCATCTGTCTTAAGACAAGATTAGCAGTTAAACATTTGCTTAGCTTTTTTCTTTCAGAACCAGTTACCGGTTATCTGCTTCAGCTCGGGGCTATTTCCTAGGACAGTTACAAAAGGTCACATTCTTATGGTAGGGGGCGAGGGGTGCTGCTACATATCTGGTCCCCCCCCCCCCCCGCTTTTTGGATTTGGTAGTACTTTCCTTCAGGGGGAACCATAGGAATGATTACCCAAAGTCTCAGTGATGGTCAGAGACCTTTATAGATGCCCCTAGGAGGGAGGGGGGAGAGTGTGGAAAGTACAGGTGCAGGAAGTGGCTGCTGGAGGGATGTACAGATGGAGGGAAACAGAGTGACTTGTAGATTAACCTGAGAGACTGTTATCTGTGCTTCAAATGACCTTGGGGCCAGATCTATTAGAGCCTAATAAGGAAGTCAGGAGCCCCTTTTTGTTTCTCAATCAGGTTACTCAGGTTATAAGCAGATAGAGGGAAGCCCCCTTCCAAGGCTTCCTGGTCATGAATGTCCTTTAATTCAAAATACTTTTTATACCAAGGAATCATATTTGGGAGCAAAATTTCCTTAGCTCCTTCACCTGCTTAGTTTCATCCTTCATGTCATAACCCAGCGAAGTTTCCAGAAACCCATTAGTGGGAAGCCAGAAAAGCCGTCTGCGAGATGGAGTCTGAGAAGCTGAGCTGCAGCTGTACGGATGACCTGGTCTGCTCAGCCCTCACCCCTTCCCACCTCTCCTCATCCAGCCCACCCACCCTGTGATTATCCACCCAGTTAAGGTTTCACCATGCCTGTGAGGATGTTGACCTCAGGAGACACCGAGGAGGCACAGCACATAGATAATAGGCGTTGTGACATTGGTGAAGGTTATTTTGATGATGTTTTGAAAGACTTGGGACAAGACCCCCACTCTGTCCTGGGCTGACACGACCCCCAATCAACCGCCAGAGACGACTCTTGGTGCAATCAGCACGAGGGGTTTTTTTATTTTTATTCCAGCATGCCGGGGCCTACCCCGTGACTCTCTCAGGAGCCGAGGAGTTAGGCCCCGAACAGCAGATTTTACAAGCTTATAAAGGCAAAAACCACAAAGTAGGTGGGAGTAGCAGACATAGCAGGGGCTTTCCAGATAAGAACAACTCTGGTTCATTATTCAACTGTCTTAAGACAAGACTAACAGTCAAATATTTGCTTAACAGTAAACAGTTGCTTCAGCTCGGGGGCTATCTCCTGGAACAGTTACAAAAGGTCACATTCTCATGGTAGGGGGTGAGAGGTGGTCACATTCCTATGGTAGGGAGTGAGAGGTGGTCACATTCCTATGGTAGGGAGTGAGAGGTGGTCACATTCCTATGGTAGGGAGTGAGAGGTGGTCACATTCTCATGGTAATATTTTCTTTCAGTTTCTCTGAAACATACTTTGTTAAAATAAAACCTTTTGCATTGTTAGAAGAGACTACTTGGATGTTACTTCCTATCAGATAAAGTTAAAATTTTCTCATCTGTTTCCTTGTATTTCATTATAAAAGTTATTAGAAATGTGGCTTAGTGCCTGTAGCTCAAGCGGCTAAGGCACCAGCCACATACATCAGAGCTGGCGGGTTCAAATCCAGCCCCGGCCTGCCAAACAACAATGACAACTACAACCAAAAAATAGCCGGGCGTTTGGTGGGCACCTGTAGTCCCAGCTACTTGGGAGGCCAAGGCAAGATAATTGCTTAAGCCCAGGAGTTGCTGTGAGCTGTGATGCCATAGCACTCTACCCAGGGTGACAGCTTGAGGCTCCATCTCAAAAAAAAAAATAGGCTTGGCACCCATAGCACAGTGGTTAGGGTGCCGGCCACATGCACCGGAGCTGGTGGATTCAAACCCAGCCCAGGCTTGCTAAACCAAAAAAATGGCCAGGCACTGTGGCAGGCTCCTATAATCCCAGCTACTAGGGAGGCTGAGGCAAGACAATTGCTTGAGCCCAAGAGTTTGAGGTTGCTATGAGCTGTGATGCCACAGCACTCTACCAAGGGCAACACGATGAGACCCTGTCTCAAAAAAAAAAAGATAGATAGATAGATAGATAAATGAATAAATAAATAAATAAAATGCAGTACATGTCTCTCAGGTTAATTTACAAGTCAATCTGTTTCCCCCCATCTATTTAACCTCCCCAGCGACATTTGCTGCACCTGTACTCCACATTCTCCCCCTCCCTTCAAAAAGGCATCTATAAAAGTTTCTGACCATCACTGAGACATTGGGTAATCACTCTTGTGGTTCCCCCATGCACATGGAAATAAACCTTAGTCTTATTAATCTACCTTAACTATGAGTTGATCTTTCAAGGAACTTTCAGGGGAGGGACGGCCAGTTTCATCATGAACCCTACAGCTCTTACCCACTCAAAGTTTAACTGAAAGTAGTCGCTTAACTCCCCATTCTGGCTTGGTCAGATGCCTCAGACCATAGTGTGCCAACCCAAGTTAACAAGGTGCCACATTGTTTGAGACTTAGAGAACTAAATGAACATTGTGGGGCAGTAGCTGTGGTGGTCCTAATCATCCTACACAGACCTGCAGGCAAGAACAATGTCTAGGAAAATAATATTTAAACTTCACTTATACTCCCAGGCTTTGAAAACTGAGTTAAGATGGCTACAGTGTGGCCAAACAACTCCCACAGAATGTTTTAAGAAAATTTACAGGGTCGGGCAAGGTGGCTAATGCCTGTAATCCTAACACTCTGAGAGGCGCAGGCAGATAGATTGCTTGAGCTCACAAGTTTGAGACCAGCCTGAACAAGAGCAAGACCCCATGTCTAAAAACTAGCCAGGCAGGCCTGGAGAGGTGGCTCACGCCTGTAATCCTAGCAGTCTTGGAGGCTGAGACAGGTAGATTGCCTGAGCTTATGAGTTCAAGACCAGCCTGAGCCAGAGCCAGAGCCAGACCTCATTTCTAAAAAGTAGCCAGGTATTGTGACAGGCACCTGTAGTCCCAGTGAAGGGGGGTCTTAGAGACACTTGCCATTTTCCCCAAGGTTGGTTCACTGAAAAGATCAACTCACAGTTATATAGTAGGTTAATAAGAGAAAGGTTTACTTCCAAATACCATGAGCATGGGAGGAACCACAAGAATGATTTCCCAAAGTTTCAGTGATATTGAGTGGTTTTTAAAGATGCCTTTCAGAAAGGAGGGGAGAGAGAAACTGGAAAGTATACAGGTAGCAAGTAGTTGCTAAGGGGGATGGATAGATGGAGGGAAACAAATTGATTAGTAAATTAACCTGAGAGACAGGTATTGTGCTTCAAATGACCTTATCACAGGTTCATTATCATGTGATAAGGAGTCTAGAAGCCCTTTAAGATAGGGGAAAGTCTTCCTTCAAAGTTCCCTGATTATGAATAGCCTTTAATTTAAAATAATCTTTATACCAAGGAATTATATTTTGGGGGGAAATTTTCTTAGCTCCTTTACCAGCTATTTGGGAGGCTGAGGAAAGAGAATCTCTTAAGCCTGAAAGTTAGAGGTAGCTGTGAGCTGTGATGCCATAGCACTCTACCGAGGGTGACAAAGTAAGACTTTGTCTCAAAAAAAAAAAAAAAAAATGTACAGGCTGGGTGTGGTGGCTCCCACCTGTAATCCGAGCACTCAGGAAGCTGAGGCAGGTGTGTTACTGGATGAAGAGAGTCCTCCCACCTAACAGCCAATATGCAGACAGGGGTAGGTCCACCAAACTTTAGGCCAGCAATTCTGAAGAACAGTGAGAGTAGTAGCCTCTCCAAGGCTGTTCTGCTCTTTCATTTCCACAATCACAGTTTTAGCCATAAAAGTTCAAAGCAATGACCATATTAACTCTTACTTTATTTTGTTTATTTAGTTATGTAAGACAGAGTCTCACTTTGTTGTTCTTGGTAGACTGCTCTGGGGTCCCAGCTCACAGCAACCTCAAACTCTTGGGATTAAGCAAAGCCCAGCCTTAATTCTTATTTTAAATAATAATCAGTATAACTCAGTTAACTATTACATTTCCAATTCAATAGTTAATTTCTGGGCTGGGCACAGTGGATCATGCCTATAATCCTAGCACTCTGAGAGGCCCAGGCTGGTGGATTGCCTGACTTTAGGATTTCCAGACAAACCTGACCCAGAGTAAGACCCTGTCTCTAAAAAAGAAAGCTGGGTATTGTGGCAGGCACCTGTAGTCCCAGGTATTTGCTAAGGCAAGAGGATGGCTTGAGCCCAAGAGCTTAAGGTTGCTGTGAGCAATGACGAAACCGCACTCTATTCAGGGTGCCAGAGTAGAGTGGCAAAGCTCACTTTACTGTTGAGCTTTGATGCTGTGCACTCTACTCGGGGTGTCAGAGTGAGACACTGTCTCAAAAAAACAAACAAAAAAAAGTTAATCAAACCTCCTAAAGCAAAGACCACAATAACTTTTTTTTTTTTTTTTTTAGAGACAGTCTCACTCTGACACCCCGAGTAAAGTGCCGAGTAGAGTGCCGTGGCATCAAAGCTCAACAGTAACCTCAAGCTCTTCAGATCAAGCAATCCTCTTGCCTCAGTTTTTCTATTTTTAGTAGAGATGGGGTCAGGCTGCTCTCAAACTCCTAAGCTCAATCCACCCACTTCAGCTTCCCAGAGTGCTAGGATAATAGGTGAGAACCACCATGTCCGGCCTTATTTTAAATAATAATCAGTACAAGTCAAAGACCTGTTATCATACTTCTGATTCAAAGGTGAATTTCCTAAACTATTCAAGATGGTCATCTTTATGTGGGAAACTAAATTTACAAAACCATAAGAATGAGAGACAGAAGGTGAAGGTCACTTAGGACCTGAAATGACCAGACCAGCTATGTCACATCTGCCTGAGCCTGAGAGACTCCAGCTAAATCTCAATACATGTGCTTTCAGGTGGACTGGTTAAGCTCAAAGAGTTAGAGACCAGCCTGACCAAGAGTGAGGATCCCATCACTAAAAATAGACAGGCATTGTGGTGTGCACCTGTAGTCCCAGCTACTTGGGGGGCTAAGGTAGGAGGATCACTAGAGCCCAAGACTTTGAGGTTGCTGATTGAGCTATAACACCACAGTATTCACCACAGTGATAGAGTGAGACTCTGTCTCAAAAAAAAAAAAATTTAGAAGGCTTTTAACTTAAAGGATCCGTCTTTTTTTTTTTTTTTTTTTTTTAAAGTTTTTTTTTTTTTTTTTCTTTTTTTTTTTTTTTGTAGAGACAGAGTCTCACTTTATGGCCCTCGGTAGAGTGCCGTGGCCTCACACAGCTCACAGCAACCTCCAACTCCTGGGCTTAGGTGATTCTCTTGCCTCAGCCTCCCGAGTAGCTGGGACTACAGGCGCCCGCCACAACGCCCAGCTATTTTTTGGTTGCAGTTTGGCCGGGGCCGGGCTTGAACCCATCACCCTCGGTATATGGGGCCGGCGCCTTACCGACTGAGCCACAGGCGCCGCCCTTAAAGGATCCGTCTTTTGACCATTAATCACAATGGTGTATCTATTCCAAAAGCAACTCAATCCAATGCCTCTTTATAAAGCCCACGTGATGATTTTTCAGGTTAACCTGGTGAAGGCACAGAGAAGGCCCAATGCCCCAAAATTCGCTCCCAGAAATAGACAAGATGTGGTATCTGTGTTTTTTTTGGCTGCAGCCATCATTGTTGTTTGGCAGGCCAGGCTGGATTCGAACCCGCCAGCTCAGGTGTATGTGGCTGGCGCCTTAGCTGCTTGAGCCACAGACGCTGAGCCATAATGGAATATCTTAACACAAAATTTTTTCCTAGAGTTTGTCGCATTTGGTACAGTGTCCTGCTCATGTATCTCGGACTCCCCATCTTTTCAGACTGACTGCCAGACATGTTCCTGACAAAACACAGCCCCTGATGGCAGAGACTGAAGAGAAAATTTTCACTCAATCACAAGGTAAACTCTAGGACACGAAAACAGAAGGAGAGGGAGAACCAAATTCATTTGGTGTTTGTTTCAGAGACCTGACTATTCAGAACAGCATCAGTGGTTGATATTGATATGAAGGGCTGGTGTGAACATGAGGCTTACAGGGAGCTAGGCCCCAGTTCCACCTGAGAATAACCCTCTTTTTTTTTTTTTTTTTAATTGAGACAAAGTCTCACTTTGTCACCTGCGTGGAGTCCTGTGACATCATAGTTCACAGCAACCTCAAACTCTTGAGCTCAAGACATTCTCTTGCCTCAGCCTCCCGCGTAACTGGGAGTACAGGCACCTGCCAAAAAACTCCTGGCTACTTTTGTTGTTGTTTAGCAGGCCCCAGCGGGTCTGGGGCCTAAACGAACTCTCAGAGTGCTAGGATTATAGGCGTGATCCACTGTGCCCAGCCCAGAAATTAAATTAAATTCCCTAAACGAATTAAATTCCCTAAACGAACCCACCAGCCACAGTGCATGCGGCCGGTGCCCAAACACCGAGCTATGGGCACCGCCCAGGATAACCCTCTTTAGACAAAATGACACAAAGACAATCGACAAAACAGGAACAAAAAGCAGCAACTATGACAACAATTAAAGCTATTTCTTTTTTTTTTTTTTCTTTTCTTTTCGAGACAGAGTGTCACTCAGGTGCCCTGACTAGAGTGCCATGGAGATCACAGCAATCTCAGGTTCTTGGACTCAAGAGATCCTCTTGCCTCAGTTTTTCTATTTTTAGCAGATACGGAGTCTTGCTATTGCTCAGGCTGGTCTTGAACTTCTGAGCACAGTTGATCCACCTGCCTCAACCTCCCACAGTGAGCCACTGTGCCTAGTTTAATAAAAGCTATTTCTGGCCAGGAGTAGTGCCTCACACCAGTAATTCTAGCACTCTGGGAGGCTGAGGAGGGTCGATTGCATGAGCTCACAGGTTCGAGACCAGCCTGAGCCAGAGCCAGACCTCATCTCTAAAAATAGCCAGGTATTGTGGTAGGTACTACATGGGAGGCTGAGGCAAGAGCCCAAGAGTTTGAGATTGCTGTGAGCTATGACACCCTAGTACTCTACTGAGGATGACAAAAGTGAGACTCTGTCTCAAAAAATAAATAAAATAAAGTAAAAGCTATTCCTGAGAGGGGATAGAATCAAACAATATGAATACTCATGCACCACAAAGTACCAAAAAAAGAAAAAATACCAATACCAGAGTTACTCATAAGACTAGTCACCCACAAAAACTTCTCTCTTATCAATCTTAAATTTGGAAAGGACAATGATCTTTTACCATCTGGTCAACTAGAGCTCACAGAGAGGAAAACCAGGAGTCAGACTGGTCAGTAAAGTCTCTTACCACACAGCCAGCTGCTAGGGGTTCCAGTCTACCTGGATGCTGCTTTCAGGAGATCAGAGCAGTTTTGAGATCCTGCCGGCTATGTCAACTGCCGGGGTGAGGGTGGTTGGGGGTGGGGGGGTGGGAACGGGGAATGGAAACTTGCTCTTTACCCCAAAAGCTGGCTGACAGATCAACTAAAAATCAAGGCAGATTAGTAAGACAAATATTTATTTCCAGGCTGGGTGCAATGGGCTCAGGCCTGTAATCCGAGCGCTATGGGAGGCTAGGAGGCCGAAGTGGGCAGATTGCCTTGATACAGGATTCAGAAATCAGAATCCCATCTCTAGGCATAAACAGGCTCTCTTGTCCAAACCACACCTCTGAGCTCTAACAAGGTCATGAATAAAGCAGCCTGAAACATTTTTTTGGTGGGGTGGTTCCATCATGAGTAGAAAGCACATACCCTAATCTCTTCCTTGAGGCGAAAACTGCAAAGACCTAATAAATTTGCCCCAGTGGAGGGACTGCATCCATTCATTTTTTTTTTTTTTTTTTTTTTGTAGAGACAGAGTTTTACTTTATTGCCCTCAGTAGAGTGCCGTGGCATCACACAGCTCACAGAAACCTCCAACTCCTGGGCTTAGGCGATTCTCCTGCCTCAGCCTCCCTAATAGCTGGGACTACAGGCGCCCGCCACAACGCCCAGCTATTTTTTTGTTGCAGTTTGGCCGGGGCTGGGTTTGAACCCGCCACCCTCGGTATATGGGGCTGGCACCCTGCTCACTGAGCCACAGGCGCCGCCAGCCATTCATTTGTTAATACTGCATCAGGCAGCACCTGTGGCTCAGTGAGTAGGGCGCCAAGGGTGACGGGTTCGAACCTGGCCCCAGCCAAACCGCAACAAAAAAATAGCCGGACTTTGTGGTGGGTGCCTGTAGTCCCAGCTACTCGGGAGGCTGAGGCAAGAGAATCCCGTAAGCCAGTGGTTCTCAATCTTACTAATGCCACGGCCCTTTAATACAGTTCTGGTGGGTCCCAACCCACAGGTTGAGAACAGCTGGCCTAAGCCCAAGAACTAGAGGTTGCTGTGAGCCGTGAGCTGTAATGCCACGGCACTTTATGGAGGGCAACAAAATGAGACTCTGTCTCAAAAAAAAAAAGAAAGAAAAGAAAAGAAAAGGTGTTTTTCCACCTGCCTAGTCCTGGCAGAAATGTGATATATACCCCTAAACAAAGGCCCCATATGAGAGAGACTCCCAACTTAGGTCTTCCCCTTTACCAGAAGCTCTGGTGCTTTTTTACTCCTTTGTATTCTTTTCTATCTAATAAAATCCTATCTAACCACTGAACTACGGTCCATGGGTTCATTCTTCGAATCCCCTAGACCAAGGACCTACTAAACAAAGAAATTCTGGTAACAGCCTGAATTCAGGAGTTTGAGACTAGCCTGGGCTAGAGCAAGATTGCATCTCTAAAAATAGCTGGGCACCTGTAGTCCAGCAATGCAGGAGGCTGAGACAAGAGGATCACTTGAGCCAAGAGTTTGAGGTTGTTGTGAGCTATGAATCAGCCACGGAACTCTACTGATGGCGACAAAATAAGACCGTCTCAAAAAAAAAAAAAGTCTCAGTGCCTGTGGCTCAAGCAGCTAAGGTGCCAGCCACATACACCTGAGCTGGTGGATTCGAATCCAGCCTGGGCCCGCCAAACAACAATGTCGGCTGCAACCAAAAAATAGCCGGGCGTTGTGGCGGGTGCCTGTAGTCCCAGCTACTCGGGAGGTGAAGGCAGGAGAATCACTTGAGCCCAGGAGTTGGAGGTTGCTGTGAGCCATGATTCCATGGCACTCAACCCAGGGCGACAGCTTGAGGCTCTGTCTCAAAAAAAAAAAAAAAAATGTTCATTTCGAAATACCATGCACATGGGGAGAATCACAAGCGTGGTTCCCCAACCTCTCAATGATGGTCAGACACTTTCAGAGAAGGTAACACCTTTCGGAAGGGAAGGGGGTAAATGTGAAGTATAGGTGCTACAAGTGGTAGCCAGGAAGGAAGAATAGATTAGGAAACAGATTGGGATGTAAATTAACCTGAGAGACAGGTATTGTGTTTCAAATGATTTGAGCCAGCTCAGCTGGCATTCCAGGGAAGGAAAGGAAGTCACTTTCCTCCATGGATCTTTGAGTGGGGCAGCCTGGTTTTTTGTAGGTAGAGGGGAAGTTCCTTCCAAAGCTTTCTGATGCCAAATGGCCTTTAATTCAAAGTAGTCTTTATACCAAGTAGTCAAATTTTCAGGTCTAATTCTCTTAGCTCCTTCACCTGCCAACCTGGGTACCCAGACCATGCTCCCTTCAACTCTCAGCTTCTGATTTGTTTTCATCATAACAATTACCCAGATTGTAATTACCTCTTTTTTTTTTTTTTTTGTAGAGACAGAGTCTCACTTTATAGCCCTCGGTAGAGTGCCGTGGTATCACACGGCTCACAGCAACCTCCAACTCCTGGGCTTAAGTGATTCTCCTGCCTCAGCCTCCCGAGTAGCTGGGACTACAGGCGCCGGCCACAACGCCCAGCTATTTTTTGGTTGCAGTTCAGCCGGGGCTGGGTATGAACCTGCCACCCTCGGTATATGGGGCCGGCGCCTTTACCGACTGAGCCACAGGTGCCGCCCTAATTACCTTATTTATCTTTCCGCTCACTGGTTTGTTCATTGTCCCTCCTTCGACATAGATTTGGATTCCTGTGCAAGTGGGGACCAGTCTGTCCTGTACATTGCAATATCCCCAGGGCCTGCCACATCTAAACTCAATAGATGCTTGTTGAATACATCAATGATGATGGTCAAATTAGGCTCCCAATAAATGGCTAGTCTGAATTATCCAAACACATTTCTTACTTTCCACCTTATTTTGCTTGTGCAAAAAATAGTCCTTAAATAAAATCTTTTGGCTGGACGAGGTGGCTCACACCTGTAATCCCAGCACTCTGGAAGGTTGAGGCAGGTGGATTGCTTGAGCTCAGGAGTTCAAGAACAGCCCAAGCAACAGTGAGACCCTGTTGCTACTAAAAATAGAAAAACTGAGGCAAGAGGATCACTTGAGCCCAAGAGTTTGAGGTTGCTGTGAGTTATGATGCCATGGCACTCTTCTCAGGGCACCAGCGTTAAACTCTGTCTCAAATAATAATAATAATAAAATAAAATAAAATCTCTAGCTAACTGCAGGCTTCCCCAAATATGCAGGATTTCTTCTTTGTCACCCTATCAATCAAATCTAATCGCACCCTCCTCTGAATTACTAGATCTATAACTTTCCTTGTGGCACTGAATGCTTTCTAATTTGTAGTTGTATTTTGCATGAACATGCTTTGTGTCCCCTACTAGACTGGAATTTTCTCCAAGTAATTTGCCAAACCAAAAGGGGCTCCTCTGTCACTGCAGCCAGAGACAGAGAAGGGTCCAAACAAATGTTAATGACAGAAAAGGCAACAAATCTGGAGAACAGGGAGCACAGTCTCTCAAAACGATTCTGCCTTGGTGACAAACACAGCAGTGTAGGATCATGGTGAAACCAGCCCTTTCCCCCTTGGTTGGTTTGCTAAAAGATCAACTCACAATAATGGTAGATTAATAAGAGCAAGGTTTATTTCCAAATACCAAGCGCATGTGGGGAACCACAGGAATGATCACCCAAAGTCTCAGTGATGGTCAGAGACCTTTACAGATTCCTTTTAGAAGGGAGGAGGAAGAGTGTGGAAAGTACAGGTGCAGCTAGTGGCTGCTGGGGGGATGTACAGATGGAGGGAAACAGAGTGACTTGTAGATTACCCTGAGAGACAGGTATTGTGTTTTAAATGATTTGGGGCCAGGTCTGCAGGCATTCAGAAAAGAAAGTCAGCAGCCCTTCTGATTCCTGATCAGGTTATTCAGGTTTTATGAAGACAGAAGGAAGGCCTCTAACAATGCTTTTTGATCATGAATGGCTTTTAATTCAAAATATTCTTTATGTTAAGTAGTCAAATTTGGGGGTAACATTTCTTTAGCTTCTTCAGCAGTTTTTATAGAAAGTTACAAAAAAAAGGTATCAAGAGAATTACAACTTAATCTACAGCAACATCAAAGTAACTTTTACTCTAACAGTGGAACTCTATCTTCTCCTTCCCAGGGCTGTTACTAGGCTTGTTCGCTTAATTTCTCAAGCTATACATCTTTGTGGTCTGGGCCTTGTGTTGGCCCTGTCAAAGAAAAAGAATGTTGCTTAAGCAAGGTTGGGGAGGGTGTCAAATAGACTTTTTTTGTTTTTGTTTTTTGTTTGTTTGTTTGTTGTTTTTGAGAGAATCATAAGCTGTCGCCCTGGGTAGAATGCCTGGACTTTGTTTAGCTCACAGCAACCTCCAACTCGTGGACTCAAACGATCCTCTTGCCTCAGTTTTTCTATTTTTAGTAGAGACATCGTCTCACTCTGGCTCGGGCTGGTCTTGAACCTGTGAGCTCAGGCAATCCACCCGCTTCGGCCTACCAGAGTGCTAGGAGTATAGGCCTGAGCTACAGCACTGGCCTGGGTCAAATAGTCTTTCGTTTTGTTTTGTTTTGTTTTGTTTTGAGACAGAATCTCAATTTGTTGCCCTTGGTAGAGTGCTCTGGTATCATAGCTCATAGCAACCTCAAAATCTTGGGCTCAGAGTGATTCTCTTGCCTTAGCCTCCCTGGTAGCTAGGACTACATGCACCCACCACAACACCCGGCTATTTTTAGAGATGGAGGTCTCACTCTTGCTCAGGCTGGTCTTGTACTCCTGAGCTCAGGCAATCCACCTGCCTCAGCCTCCCAGAGTGCTAGGATTATAGGCGTGAGCCACCATGCCAAGCCAAGTAGTCTTTTAATTTTAAACTACTCCTACTTTAGCCTAACAGATTCCATTTTCCTATTTCTCTTCACTAACAGTAATGAACCATGTCCTGGCTGGCAGCAGGAGTCAGACGGACTGGGTTTAAATTTTAGCTATGAGGGTTTAAGCCAATTATTTGACCCCTGTGAGCAACTGTTTCTCACTTGTAAATTGGGATGATAATAATAAAACTGGCACAGCATGCCTCCCTCGGTCTCAAGCAGCCATGATTTGGTCAGTCTGTCAGGAGCACTGGATTAACAGATGCTGGACCAGTAATTACTAAAGTGCCCTACACAGTGACCCTCCCACCCTCCAGGAAGATCCCAGTTTGGGAAACTGGTATAGGAAAGAGGTCACTAGGTTAAGGCTGGGAAGGTAGACTGAGGAATGTCACAAAAGATGCTTATTTACCCTGTAGGCAATGAGGATTCTTTTTTTTTTTTTTTTTTTAAGAGACAGATTCTCACTTTGTCACCCTTGGTAGAGTGCTATGGCATCACAGCTCACAGCAACCTCCAGATCTTGGGCTTAGGCAATTCGGCAATGAGGATTCTTTTTTTTTTTTTTTTTGGTTTTTGGCCGGGGCTAGGTTTGAACCCGCCACCTCCAGCATATGGGACCGGCGCCCTACTCCCTGAGCCACAGGCGCTGCCCGGCAATGAGGATTCTTTATTAAGGGTTTTCCTCTGCATTTTATTGTGAAAAATTTTAAAGATAGAGAAAAGTTGTGAACATTTTTTTAGTGAATACCCATATACTTATCACCTAGTTTCTATCAACGGCATTTTGCTATACTTGCCTTATCTTATCTCTCTATTCGTCCATCTGAGGGAGTCCTTTCACCACACTGCAGAGCTGGCTCACACCTGCAATCCCAGCACTCTGGGAGGCTGAGGTGGGTGGATTGCTTGAGCTCAGGAGTTCAAGACCAGCCTGAGCAAAAGAGAGACCCCGTTTCTACTAAAAATATAAAAACTGAGGCAAGAGGATCGCTTGAGCCCAAGTGAGAAGTTGGAGGTTGCTGTGAGCTCCGACTAAACTTAAACACAGTTTTCACAACCTGGAAGTATAAGTGAAGTTTAAATACTGTTTCTCGTGTCTGCTGGTCTGTGCAGGAAGATTAGCGTCACCATAGCTACTGCCCCACAATGTTCAGTTTCACAAGTCCCAGACAGTGTGGCACCTAGTTACACTGTGGTCTGAGGCACCTGACCAGGCTGGAAGGAAGAGTTCAGCAAGAGACTTCCTTTTGGGTGGTGCCTGTGGCTCAAGGACTAGGCGCCGGGCCTAAATATGCCGGAGGTGGCAGGTTCAAAACTAGCCCCAGCCAAAAACCAAAAAAAAAAAAAAGAAAAAAAAAGAGAGAGAGACTTTCTTTAGTTAAACTTTGATTGGGTAAGACCATCTAGAGTTAGTGGACAGAAGGATGCATTGTTAGATTGGCCAAACTAACTTCATCTTGAAAAGCTATGCTGTGAGGCTCTGTTACAGGTGGACATAACTCATAAAAAAACATGCTGGGTTGGGCGGCGCCTGTGGCTCAAGGAGTAGGGCACTGGTCCCATATGCCGGAGGTGGCGAGTTCAAACCCAGCCCCGGCCAAAAACCACAAAAAAAAAAAAAAGGTCATTGTTGGGTGAGCAGGGCGCCGGCCCCATATGCCAGAGGTGGCAGGTTCAAAAGCTCAGCCCTGGCCAAAAACTGCAAAAAAAAAAAAAAAAAAAAAACCATGCTGGGGCGGCACTGTAGCTCAATGGATAGGGCACCAGCCACATACACCCAGGATGGCCGGTTTGAACCCAGCCTGGGCCACCTAAACAACAATGACAACTGCAACAAATAAATAGCTGGGCGTTATAGAGGTCACCTGTAGTCCCGGCTACTTGGGAGGGATTTAAGAGAATTGCTTAAGTCCAAGAGTTTGAGGTTGCTGTGAGCTGTGATGCCACAGCACTCTATGGAGGGTGACATATTGAGACCCTGTCTTAAAAAAAAAAAGAGAAAGACAAGCTGCAGGCGCATCCTTGCACTGGCCCAATTACAGACCCACCTGCGAGAAATATGCTGACACTCTGATTAGAAGAACTTGCCAGGAGAATCCCGATAATGAGATAGCATCTCTGACTTCCAGATAAGAACAACAGTTTGGAGGTCCTTGATAGTAACCAGCTCTCCCCTGGCCAGCTACATAAGAATTGTCTCCTTCCCTAAACCCCCACTAGATCTTAGCCCACTTGCACCCAAGTGTTAAAATAAACAATGCCACCTTTGTTACACTTTGGTCTTGAGTGTTCTGATCCCCTCGTTTCAGTTTTCAGCTATCATACGTAAGTATAGGAAATAGTATAGGAATAGGCTTGCTTTACTTTGCAAGTGGTTTCCACTGTCACTCCTTGTTGCTGAATGCCAGGAGCCAAAACATATCACAAAAATGCCCCTTGCTATCTTGATTTTACGAGCAAACTATTCTCAGGAATTCAACCGTAAACAGCAACGATACTTTCCCCTTGAGTATCTCCTCAAAAATGCACCCCCCGCCTTAGGGTCCTTCTCCTAGTAATTTTCCAGAAACTAGCCCCCTCCCCGCCCTGCTAGGAATAGCCCTTAGTTACTTCCTCGTTTGAATGCTTATAAGTCCAGCTGAAAAATAAACTCTTCGGAGCTTGATCAGACTCTTGACTTGCTCTCATTCTTTCGTGTCTCTTGTCCCCTCATTCGACTGACCCCCTTTGGTTTCCCAGGTCCCCGTTGAATTCCCCGCGGGCCGGGGCAGCTGAAGATTTTTATTGTCTGTCATTAAACTCCTTGCTTTGTGCGACTTGTTGTCCAATTCGGTGTGGATATCATCAAGAACCCAATGACGGGGCGGCGCCTGTGGCTCAGTTGGTAAGGCGCTGGCCCCATATGCCAAGGGTGGCGGGTTCAAACCCGGCCCCGGCTGAACTGCAACCAAAAAATAGCCGGGCGTTGTGGTGGGCACCTGTAGTCCCAGCTACTCGGGAGGCTGAGGCAAGAGAATCGCTGAAGCCCAGGAGTTGGAGGTTGCTGTGAGTTGTGTGAGGCCACGGCACTCTACCAAGGGCGATAAAGTGAGACTCTGTCTCTACAAAAAAAAAAAAAAGAAGAACCCAATGACATTTCTTTTTCACATCCATCCATCTTTTTTTTTTTTTTTTTGAGACAGAGCCTCAAGCTGTCACCGTGGGTAGAGCGCTGTGGCATCACAGCTCACAGCAACCTCCAACTTGGGCTCAAGCGATTCTCCTGCCCCCACCTCCCAAGTAGCTGGGACTACAAGCACCTGCCACAATGCCTGCCTATTTTG
Source organism: Nycticebus coucang (assembly GCF_027406575.1). Classification (NCBI taxonomy): domain Eukaryota; kingdom Metazoa; phylum Chordata; class Mammalia; order Primates; family Lorisidae; genus Nycticebus; species Nycticebus coucang. Next base: position 107,448,466 of record NC_069791.1, read on the forward strand.
GGGGTTGCAGCCATCATTGTTGTTTGGCAGGCCTGGGCTGGATTCGAACCTGCCAGCTCAGGTGTATGTGGCTGGCACCTTAGCCACTGGAACCACAGGCGCCACACCCATCAGCCTTTTGTCAAAGTAAGATATAGACACCAGTGAAGATTTCTGAGCAACAGAGTTAAGGGCCAGCTCTTTATAATTTCCTTAAACTGCTGATCCTATTCAAGCTCCAGTCACCAAACAAAAAGAAGCATTTCACCAACCCCTTGCCATTCACACTTATTTACCCTCACAACTCTCATCCTGTATTTTGTTTGGAGATTTGAAATAGATGGCCCAGAAAACCACAAGATATTTATGAAGGAGCTCAGACTATTTCACCACAAATATGGCTCCATAATATAATGAGTATTTCGAATTAAAAACCCGTAGATGGGCGGCGCCTGTGGCTCAGTTGGTAGGGCGCCGGCCCCATATACCGAGGGTGGCGGGTTCAAACCCGGCCCCGGCCAAACTGCAACCAAAAAATAGCCGGGCGTTGTGGCGGGCACCTGTAGTCCCAGCTACTCGGGAGGCTGAGGCAAGAGAATTGCTGAAGCCCAGGAGTTGGAGGTTGCTGTGAGCTGTGTGAGGCCACGGCCCTCTACCGAGGGCGGTAAAGTGAGACTCTGTCTTTACAAAAAAAAAAAAAAAAACCCGTAGAGATCATGGGCTGTGGAAGAGACTTTCCGTCTAACTATGTAAAAACAGGACTGACCCACCAAGGAGAGCAATTGTCCTTGATTCCCTAGCTGTTATCTCATCATCCCTTACAGGAAACAAAACCATGAATGTAATCACATTGAAACAGACCCCTTTAGAAGATAACAACTCTCCAAAGATTATTTAATTCCAAGAAAACTATTTACAAGCCAAATTCTGCTCTCAGATCTAATCATTCCCTGGTAAATCATTTATTGCCACTCAATAGAATTCTTCTCCAACTTCCCTTCCACAACCTGTTTTACCAGAACCCAAGCCCACATTCTTTCTGTAATCTTAACACGGTATATACAAGGGATGTCCAGAAAAGTATTCAGCCATATATGTCTCTATTTCTAGACAGCCCTCCTAAGCTTTTGGGCCCTATTAAGATTGGGCAATCACTCCAATTCTTCCTGTGTGCGTGGTAGCAAGCCTCTTGCCTCAGCCTCCCAAATAGCTGAGACTACAAGTGCCCGCCACAATGCCTGGCTATCATTAGAGATGAGGTCTTGCTCTGGCGCAGGCTGGTCTTGAACTCGTGAGCTAAGGCTACCAACCACCTCGACCTCCCAGTGTGCTAGAATTACATACAGGCATGAGCCACTGCATTCGGCCTCCAGAATCACTTTTCAAGATAGAGTTAGTTCAGCCAACCTACCGGTAAGGATGAAAAACTATAATAACAAAATAGAATAATTATAATAATGTGCAGTACTAAAAGCTATGTGGATAGGGCCGTGCCTGTGGCTCAGTTGGTAGGGCGCCGGCCCCATATACCAAGGGTGGCGGGTTCAAACCTGGCCCCGGCCAAACTGCAACCAAAAAATAGCCAGGCGTTGTGGCAGGCGCCTGTAGTCCCAGCTACTCAGGAGGCTGAGGCAAGAGAATCGCTTAAGCCCAGGAAGTTGGGGATTGCTGTGAGCTGTGTGAGGCCACAGCACTCTAACAAGGGCCATAAAGTGAGACTCTGTCTCTACAAAAAAAAAAAATAATAATAAGCTATATGGATATAGTCTGTCTCAAAATATTGTGCTATATCATGGATAACTGAAACCACAGAAAGCAAAATCTCAGGTAAGGGGAATTACGATATTTTGGTTCTAGCTTGACGAAATTCTCTCTCTCTCTCTTTTTTTTTTTTTTTTTTGGTTTAGAGTCTCACTCTGTCCCCTTGGGTAGAGTGCAATGCCATCATAGCTCACAGCAACTTCAAATTCTTGGGCTGAAGTGAACCTCTTGCTCTGGCCCAGGCTGCTCTCCAACTTGTGTGCCGCGGACCACCCTGTCGGTGGGCTTCAGTCCGAGGGGGAGCAGGGAGAAGGAACGAGGAAAGTTGAGAGGTCGGCGCAGGAAAGACAGTCTGACACACTACGGGTTAAAGTATGCAGCTGCAAATTCATTGTGAAACTTATGCAAGTACTTATACACTTCTGCTCACAGGCAGGGGCGTCATGGGTTACACAAGGGTCATTCTGAATTACTGGGAAAGTTACAAATTTTTTCCTTACGGTTGCAGTTTTGTGTTTAGGTAAGCTCTGATTGTTTTAGATATTTTTAACAATGTAATTACTCTGTCTCTGTTCGTAATTGATAGCAGTTAAAAGCATACCTAAAATAAACAGTACCACTCATGGTTGTGAAATTGTTTTACTCCTAAATCATTGGTATTTACTGTGATGGTATTTATTACTTAAAATGTTTTAGTGCCTGACTTATAGGCGGCACTGAGTCTAGCAGGCTTGTGCCTTATCTTATCCTGTAGTGCGGTGGGTTCAGCCTTGAGAAAGTACATTGTGATTAGTGTCAGAGCACACAGACCTATGCTAAAGAAAAACAAAGTAATAAATTTTAAAGGCTGCCACGGTCGTTCAAGCTCCTGCGGGTGACTTGGCACGTAGAGCACCGTTTCTGATGCCGTTTGTGCTGGGGTCGCTGGGGGCGAAGCTCCGTGGAGCACAAGCCTCCTTACCAGCGTTCTAAAACGCGGACAGCGCCGCCTCACTACGGCTGTGGTGCCGTGGGTGCGGCACTTGTGAGCTAACGCTACAAACCACCTCGACCTCCCAGAGTGCTAGAATTACATTCTGGCATGAGCCTCCCGATTAGCTGCAACTACAGGCACCTGCCACAACACCTGGCTGATTTTTCTATTTTAGTAGAGATGGGGTCTCACTCTTGCCCAAGCTGGTCTCCAACTCCTGAGTTCAAGCAATCCACCCAACTCAGCCTTGTAGGGATTACGGGGAAACTTGTCTTTTTTCCTTACATGGGTTGGATGAAAGATCAACTCACATGGCAGGAGCCACAAGAATGATTACCCAAAGTCCCAGTGATGGTCAGAGACCTTTATAGATGCCTTTTGGAAGGAAGGGAGAAAAGTGTAGAAAATAATTGGTGCAGGGTGGCACCTGTGACTCAGTTAGTAGGGCGCCGGCCCCAAATACCAAGAGTGGCAGGTTCGAACTCGACCCCAGCCAAACTGCAAGAACAACAACAACAAAAAGGCGGTGCCTGTGGCTCAGTGGGTAGGGCACTGGCCCCATATACTGAGGGTGGCAGGTTCAAACCCGGCCCCAGCCAAACTGCAAAAACAAAAAAAATATTGGTGCAGTAAGTGGTTACTGGGGGTGTGTGTAGATGGAGCGAAACAGATTGATTTGTAAATTAACCTGAGAGACAGGTATTGTGCTTCAAATGACTTTGGAGCCAGGTCTATTAGCATGTGATAAGGAAGTCAGGACCCCCTTCAGATTTTAGGTAGGTAGAGGAAAGCCTTCTTTCAATGTTTCCTGATTATGAATGACGTTTAACTCAAAATAATTTTTGTACCAAGGAATCATATTTGGGGGTAAAATTTCCTTAGTTTCTTCAGCCTCCCAAAGTGCTAGGATTACAGGCATGAGCCACCATGCCCAGCTCTCTCTCTTTTTGAGACAGAGTCTCACTCTGCAGTGATTCTCATGCCTCAGCCTCCCGAGTAGAGTAGCTGGGACTACAGGCATCCACCACAATGCCTGGCTAATTTTTCTTTTTTTTTGTAGAGACAGAGTCTCACTTTATCACCCTTGGTAGAGTGCCATGACATCACACAGCTCACAGCGACCTCCAACTCCTGGGCTTAGGTGATTCTCTTGCCTCAGCCTCCCGAGTAGCTAGGACTACAGGCGCCCACCACAACACCCATCTACTTTTTTTGTTGCAGTTTGGCCAGGGCTGGGTTTGAACCCACCACCCTCAGTATATGGGGCCAGCAGCCTACCCACTGAGCCACAGGCGCCGCTGCAAGACCCTGTTTCTTTTTTTTTTTTTTTTGGTAGAGACAGAGTCTCACTCTATGGCCCTCGGTAGAGTGCCGTGGCCTCACACGGCTCACAGCAACCTCCAACTCCTGGGCTTAAGCGATTCTCTTGCCTCAGCCTCCCGAGTAGCTGGGACTATAGGCGCCCGCCACAACGCCCGGCTATTTTTTGGTTTCAGTTCGGCCGAGGCCGGGTTTGAACCCGCCACCCTCGGTATATGGGGCCGGCGCCTTACCGACTGAGCCACAGGCGCCGCCCAAGACCCTGTTTCTTAAAAAAAAAAAAAAAAAAAAAATATTTTTTTAAGACAGAGTCTCACTTTGTCACTTTCAGTACAGTGCCATGGTGTCATGCAGCAACCTCAAATTCTTGGGCTTAAGCAATTCTCTTGCCTAACCTCCCTAGCAGGTGGGACTATAGGCACCTGCCACAATGCCTGCGTATTTTTTAGACATGGGCCTCGCTCTGGCTCAGGCTGGTCTCAAACTCATGAGCTCAGGCAATCCACTTGGTTCAGCCTCCCAGAGTGCTAGGATTATAGGTGTGAGCCATCACGCCTGGCTTCTAAAAATTTTTTTTTTAATTATCCAGGCATGGTCATGACACCTCTTGCCTCAGCTACTCAGGAGGCTAAGGCAGAAAGATCATTTAAGCCCAGGAGTTTGAGGCTGTGGTGAGCTGTGACTACACCATTGCACTCCAACCTGTGTCAAAAGGGAAAAAAAGGAAGAAGAATCTGGTTCCAACAATGGTTATAACTATACATTTTGTTAATTCTGGTTTCTCTATGCAAATATACCTGTAGCTAAAAACAGGTGGGCCATGGGAAGGGAGTTTTGTGGAGAAGAGAAAAATCCACAGCCCTGAGAAATCACAGTTCTATTTATTTTTAGCCAAGTTTGAGGACATGCACCCGGGAACACAGACTCGGTATAGACTGAGAATGAGCACCGAGGTAAGTCACAGGAGGCACTGTATATGTATTTTTTCTAACAATGGGGGGATCTATTTGGCACCGAGGGTAGGAGAAGCTGGTAGTGAAGCGACATTCTTGTGCTCCTGATTGGTGCTCATCCCCACTACGCATAATAAGATCAGGTAAATTTGTGGTTGAGTGAGAGAAGAGAAGGCGTCTTCAGGTCTGGTGGAGGGTCTGGCTGAGGGCAGCTGATTCCATCCTGTTCTATATCCAATAAAGTTGGATTTATAACCAGCATCTGGACCGAAATATTTAACGCACTCCAATTACAAGAGGCAGAAATCAGCTTTAGTTTATAGGCCTAGGTTTTATTCCCTGTGTACCTGACTGCAGCCATCATGGGCCACAGTTAAAGTTTTCTAATTAATTTTCTTGTTGTGACAACTGTCAGCCATGAAAACTCAAAAAAGAATATGGAATTGTTATGAAGGCCTTGGTTTTTCAAGTGAACTCTAGGGATCACAATGAAACTTGTCCTTTTTCCCTGGAAAGTTCACTGAAAGATCAACTCACAATTAGGACAGAATAAAAGAAATGTTTATTTCCAAATACCATGTGCATGGAGGGAATTACAAGAGTGATTGGTCTCAATGATGTCAGATATCAGATAGTTTTATAGATGCCTTTTGTTTGTTTGTCATACCCAGCAAAGGGACCCCTAAAGACCCCTAACTGTCTCAGCCTGAGTCCCCTCATGTCTCAAACCTCCCTCCCCCCTTGGCTTAATTCTGAGAACAGGTTTCAGAATAGTATAAGGAAGTTCCCTGAGTTCCTGAGAACTCCTAGCAACAGGTAACAATGGTAGAACTTAAACAATAGTGAAATAAATTACCTACGTGAAGTTCCCAAGGTACTGCACCCCCCAAGTTGTCCCCATGCCACCTCCCCCCTGAGCCAACTCACTAACCCCACCCCTGAGCTAACCAGCCACGTTCTGCTTCTGTTTTTGCTTGGCTTGCCACATAGCACAAAAAGGTATAAAAGGCAGACTGCTTTTCTCTTCAGGGCCGTTTGCCCTTTGGGGCAGCGACCCACCTGCACAGGTGTAATAAATCACCATCTGATTTATACCTGAAGTGGGGTCCGAGTTTTTCTTCCAGGTGGCAAATGAGTACAACAGTTTGTTTTGAGACAGTCTCACTACATTGCCCTGGGTAGTGATGTAGCATTGCAGCTCACAGCAACATCCAACTCTTAGGCTTAAGCAATTCTCTTACCTCAGCCTCCCAAGTACTGGGACTACAGGTGCCCACCACAACGCCCGGCTTTTTTTGTTGTTGTTGCAGTTGTCATTGTTTCTGGCCCAGGCTGGGTTTGAATCCACCAGCCTCCGTGCATGTGGCCAGCGCCATAACCACTGTGCAAGGTGATTGGTCTCAATCACTGAGCACAGACAGGTATTTTAAATGATTTGCACCAGGTCTGCTATGCTAGCATTCAGAGGGAGGAAAGGAAGTCAGTTGTCCCTTTTGTTCCCCTGATCAGGTCAGTCTGGGGTTTTTTTTGCAGTTTTTTGTGGGGTTTTTTGCAGTTTGGGCAGGGGCTGGGCTTGAACCTGCCACCCCACCCCCACCCCCCCATATATGGGGCTGGCACCCTACTCCTTGAGCCACAGGCGCTGCCCAGGTGAGTCTGGTTTTATGCAGATAGAGAGAAAGGCTTTTCCAGTGCTCTCTCATTGTGAATGGCCTTTAATTCAAAATACTCTTTACGTTAAGTAGTCATATTGGGGGATAAAATTTCCTTAGCTCCTTAAGCCCCCAAATTTGGAAGCCATATTAGAAGGGGTCTTCAACCAAATACCTTCTTAGTGCCACCGCCTTCTCTCAAGCCTCTTTCCTTAAAGCTGCATGAGAATTCAGATAATTTAGATGGACGCCAGCTGCTCTACACAGGACACAGTAACAAGCATGTCTCTAAGAATAACAAATGCTGCTGGCCTTGGGGAGAAGGGAGTGGAACAGATAAAGTCCTTGAAAGAAATAAGGAGCTAAAAAGAAATAAGATCACAGTGTGTTTAGGAAAGAGAGGTCATTATAGAACAAAAGAAGTTAAACACTCAAGAGTGGGGCTTAGAATAGCAAGCAGCCCAGGCCCCAGCCCTGGGAAACAGAAAAGACTATGGGGGTGGGGAAGGCCTGCAGGTTTCAAGAAAGTTAGAGAGGAAAGAAAGGGGCGTAGGGGTGCATAATCCACACTGCGGCTGCTTCTTAGCTCTACAAAGCAGGGATGTGTCTTTACTCACAACAGTTAGGAAAATGATGTAAAAGTCTTCAAAATCAATAATAAAGCTTAAGAGACCAGTCGAAGTGGCTCACAGCTGTAATCTTAGCATTCTGTGAGGCTTAGGCGGGTGGGATCCCTTGAGCACAGGAGTTTGAGATTAACCTGAACAGGAGCGAGACCCCCGTCTCTACTAAAAGTAGAAAAATACTAGCCGGGAGATGTGGTGGATGCATTTAGTCCCAGCTGCGCGGAAGGCTGAGCCAAGAGGCTAACTCCAGCCCAAGAAATTGAGGTTGCTGTGAGCTATGATGATGCCACTGCACTCTACCTAGGGTGGCAGAGTAAAAGTCTGTTTCAAAATAATGACAATAATAATAATAATAAAGCTAAGATAGGGCGGCACCTGTGGCTCAGTCGGTAAGGCACCGGCCCCATATACCGAGGGTGGCGGGTTCAAGCCCAGCCCCGGCTGAACTGCAACCAAAAAATAGCTGGGCATTGTGGGGGGCACCTGTACTCCCAGCTACTCGGGAGGTTGAGTCAAGAGAATTGCTTAAGCCCAGGAGTTGGAGGTTGCTGTGAGCTGTGTGATGCCATGGCACTCTACCAAGGGCCATAAAGTGAGACTCTGTCTCTACAAAAAAAAAAAAATAATAATAATAATAAAGCTAAGATATATAGTACTTTGTACCAAGTACTATTTTAAGTGCTTTTCATTCATTAACCCATTTAACTCTTTGACAAAAACAAAAAAGCAGAGCTGAACAGTAGTTATAGTGGTGAAGGAAATCAAGATATTTTACCCCAAAATACATTCCTTTGACATATCTTGAAAGGACTGTTTGGATAAGGGCAAACAGAAGTAGCCCTGCAAAACGGTCTTTTGTGGGGGAGATTCACATCTATAGAGAACCTTCAAGGATACAACCGGGTCTTCCCCAGCCCAGATGCAGGAAAGATTAACTAGGGTGCTATGCCTTCAAAGTCCTGAAAGAAACCTTTAGCTTCTGTTCTGAGGGCTGCTACCTGGGAGATTTCATCTGCATAACAAGGTCACCTTTCTTCTTCCCAGAACCTGACTTGCCACTGTAAACCTAGTTTACTACTACTAAATGTGTTTTTGTCCTCGCACTCAGCCTCCTTTCTTTCTATAATCCAAAGATGGTATGTACGTTTCTGAGCCCCATTAAGAGTTTGGCTAATCACTCTGTGTGATTCTCCCATGAATGCACATTAATGCATGATATACCATTGCTCCTAATAATCTCCTTTTGTGAGTTGATTTTTCAGCAAACCTTCAGAGGGCAAAGGGAAAGCTTTCCCTTGACCTCTACAGTGACAAAAAGACAATAATTCAGGAATTATTGCAATAGCAGAAAAAAAAAAATCTCAGTATAGAAATTGGCTCAATTCTGAATACAACAAAGACAAGTGGGAATTTACAGCTCAGAAACATGGTTAAGGGGTCAATGAATGGCCCCTTGATAATAATAATGATAATTATTTATTATCTATTAATAATAATTCAAATAATTACTTCAAATTAATAATTGGAAATGTCAGGATTGGGGTGGGGGTTCTGGCCAAGGTGACCTAACGAGATTCTTGCTCAGGCAGGCGAGGATGACCAGACACCAGCTGGGGGATGGTGCAAGGTGAGCAATGTGCTCAGATGTCCAAGTGGAGGATTCTGGCTAAACCGATTCAGCAGGAATCTTGCTAAAATTGGGCAATACAGTTCATAAACCCAGCACTTTGGGAGGCTGAGACAGGAAGATCACTTGAAGCCAGGAGTCTGAGACCAGACTGAGGAATTTAGTGAGACCCTATCGCTACAAAAAATAGAAACACAATGTGGCACGGTGGCACACACCCGTAGTCCAGCTAGTCGGGAGGCTGAGGTGGGAGTGAGAGCGTACGTAGTGGGAATAAGACAGAGCCCGTCAGGCTGAAGCCAACATGACACAACTAGTTGGGTCAGTTTAGGATTTCTATCTGAAATCAATTTCAAAGACATGAAGATAAGATAAATAAGAGTGGGGGAATATAGTAGAAATAGACGCCCTGCAAACTTTCTTAGCTATATCTGAACTTAGAATGTGCTTTGAAACATACAGAGTCAAAGAGCTGAACCTAGAAATAGGCAATAGAGATAATAATCTTGAAAGAAATCTAGGGTTAGCAGGGTGCGGTGGCTCACGCCTATAATCCCAGCATTTAGGAGGCTGAGGCAAGTGGATTGCCTGAGATCAGGAGTTCTTGACCAGCCTGAGCAAGAACAAGAACCCTGTCTCTAAAAATAGCCAGGGCCAGGGGCAGTGGCTCAAGCCTGTAATCTTAGCACTCTGGGAAGCCAAGGCGGGTGGATTGCTTGAGCTCACAAATATGAGATCAGTCTAAGCAAAAGTGAGGCCACCGAGGCAAGAGGATCGCTTAAGCCCAAATTGGAGGTTGCTGTGCACCTTGACACCACGGCACTGTACCCAGGGCAAAAGCTTGAGACTTTGTCTCAATAACTAAATAAAATAAAATAAATATAGCAGGCACTGTGGCAGGTGCCTGTAGTCCCCGCTATTTGGGAGGCTGAGACAAGAGAATCGTTTGAGCCCAATAATTTCAGGTTGCTGTGAGCAAAGACACCATAGTACTGTACTGAGGGTGACCAAATGAGACTCTATCTCACAAAAAAAAAAAAGAAATCTAGGAAGTTGGCCAGGCGTGGTGGCTCATGCCCTTTGTTGCCCTGGGTAGAATGCCGTAGCCTCATAGCTCACAGCAACCTCAGGCTCTTGGGCTTAAACAATCCTCTTGCCTCGGGCGGCGCCTGTGGCTCAAGGAGTAGGGCTCTGGTCCCATATGCCGGAGGTGGTGGGTTCAAACCCAGCCCCAGCCAAAAACAAACAAACAAAAAACAATCCTCTTGCCTCAGCCTCCCAAGTAGCTGGGACTACAGGCACCTGCAGAAGGCCTGGCTAGTTTTAGAGATGGGGTCTTGCTCTTACTCAAGCTGATCTCCAACTCCTGAGCTCAAGTAATCCATCTACCTTGGCCTCCCAGAGTGCTGGGATTACAGGTGGGAGCCACCATACTTGGCCTTCTTATTTCAAATAATAATCAGCATACCCCAGTGACCCATTACAGCATTTCCAATTCAAAAGTTAATCAATCCTCCTAAACTACTCAAGATAGGTGTCTTAAGTGTGGGAAAGCTACCTTTAAAAAACAAGAATGGGAGACATGAGGTAAAGGTCACTTAGGCCCTAAAGCAAGCAGCTGTGTCATATCAGCCCTAGCCTAACTGACTTATCTTATTCGGACTACATGGGCTCTGGGATGTAGAAGACTCTCTACCTTAGGTAAATCTTTTTTTTTTTTTTTTTTTTTTGGCCAGGGCTGGGTTTTGAACCCACCACCTCTGGCATATGGGACCGGCGCCCTACCCCTCTGAGCCACAGGCACTGCCCCTACCTTAGGTAAATCTTAAAGGTGACCTAGAACAGCCTCATTATCAGGGCTGTGCAATGGTGGCTCATGCCTATATTCCTAGCACTCTGGGAGGCTGAGGCGGGTGGATTGCCTGAGCTCACAGGTTTGAGACCAGTCTGAGTAAGAGGGAGAACCCAGCTCTAAAAGTAGCTGGGCATTGTGGGGGGCACCTGTAAGCCCAGCTATTCGGGACACTGGGGCAAGAGAATTGCTTGAGCCCAAGAGTTTGAGGTTGCTGTGAGCTATGACGCCAGGGCATTCTACTGAGGGCAATAAAGTGAGACTCTGTCTCAAAAAAAAAAAAAATTATCATACAGTTTATACCCTCCCTGATGGGCTCTCAGAAGGAGTCCTGGGGGTTCAGCATGCACAGTAAGATTCTTTTGTTCAAGGAGCAGTGGCTCACGCCTGTAAAACTAACACTCTGAGAGGCCGACACAGGTGGACTGCTTGAGCTCAGGAGTTTGAAAGCAGCCTGAGTAAGAGTGAGACTCCATCTCTAAAAATAGCCAGACGTTGTGGCAGGCGCTTGTAGTCCCAGCTACTCAGGAAGCTGAGGCAAAAGAATTGCTTGAGCCCAAGAGTTTGAGATTGCTGTGAGCTATGATGCCACAGTACTCTACCAGGGGCATCAAAATGAGACTCTGTCTCAAAAAAAAAAAAAAAAAATACTCTGGTTCAGGTGACCCCTGAACCATGAGGGAGGCCTGACCCAGGTGGTATAAAAGAGAACCACAGCTCATAACCCTTTCTTCTTGGCCTCTTTGCCTACTTGACCTGGAAATGGAGACCCATTTGCTGTCTATGCTGAATGCATCTCGAGTTGTAAATTTTCTTACTTTGTAAGACTTTCTTTCTCTTTCTCAATAAACTCTCTTTCATCCTTGCCTTGCTTTGGGGTATCTGGTCATTTTTTGACCAAGAGCGCTCTGGAACTGAGAACCCTGGCAGCTGCCTGAGACCTTGACGTTTTAGGCTTCGGGCAGCTGCCTTGAAACCCAACAGGGTCACTCAAGAAGCTGGATGATGAGGAGGACCAGATGAACCAAGATGACCTTACTCATATGTCTGGCAATGAGGCTACTGTTGGACAGGGCACCTTGTTCCTCCTCCACATGGCTTTCTTTCATTTTTTTTTTTTTTTTTTTTTTTTTGTAGAGACAGAGTCTCACTTTATGGCCCTCGGTAGAGTGCCGTGGCCTCACACAGCTCACAGCAACCTCCAACTCCTGGGCTTAAGCGATTCTCTTGCCTCAGCCTCCTGAGTAGCTGGGACTACAGGCACCCGCCACAACGCCCAGCTATTTTTTTTTTTTTTTTTTTCTTGGTTGCAGTTTGGCCGGGGCCAGGTTTGAACCCGCCACCCTCGGTATATGGGGCTGATGCCCTACCGACTGAGCCACAGGCGCTGCCCCTCCACATGGCTTTCATCTTCCTATAGGCACTGTGGCCTTGGGCCAGTGTTCGGAGAGAGCAAGGCAGAAGCTACAAGACCTTGTGAGACCTCAGCTTGAAGTTACATCATCACTTCTACCACGTTCTACTGATAAGGTAAATCATGGGCCTGTCCAAATTCAGGGGCAGAGGAATAGACTCTGCATCTTTAGATGCAAAGAGTGTCACATTACCGGAACATGTATACAAGGATGAGAGGAATTGTCACAGCCACTTTAACTACCACAAATCTCAGGTCAACATTATATTGAACTTGTTAACAAAGGAATAAGCAAAAACGAAAGAAGCCAACACAGTGCTTTTAGAGAAGAAAGGCTTAATGGGGTAAAAAAGGGAGCGGTGGTGTTTGCTTGCATTGCAAGATTAGCTTCCAGGAAGAAATACCTGGTTAAAGATTGCTAGTCTAATCATGAAGCAGGTTAAAAATTGTTAGGCCGCAAAACTCTCATGACTTCATTAATTGGGTTAATTTCTAACTTCACAAACAAGGCTGTGAATCAGATATGTCACCAATTACCTTCAACATCAAAAAATAAAATTCCACTTTTATCAACAAATGCTCAAGTTGTTATCAGTTTCTGGACAACGTCACTTGGCTTTTCTTCAGTTTTTAGACTTTTTCTCTTCTTAACTCATATCCCTTTTGACATACTCAGTCACTAGACACAACCTTGCTTCCTGGATAAACACACCATTGTAAACATAAAATGTCTGTTGAGTTACCTAATATATACAATTAAATATTTCCTACCAAGCAACCCTATTTGCAATTTTTTTTACTCTAATGCTGCACAGATATATTTAACAGTACACATCCAAATCTAATCATAATTTCCTTGCCTTTCTAGCTTTTTTCTTGGTCTATTTTAATTTAATTTTAGTTTAATTTAAAGACAGGGCCTCACTATGTTGCTCAGGCTGGAGTGCAGTGGCTGTTCACAGGGGTGATCCCACTACTGACCAGCATGGCAGTTTCATCCTCTCCATTTCCAATCTGAGCCAGTTCATTTCTCCTTAGGCAACCTGGCGGTCTCCTGCTCCCAGAAGGTCACCATATTGATGCCAAACTTAGTGCATCAGAACTTAGAGTCCAGAACACCTGAGCTCAAGTGATCCTCCTCCCTCAGCCCCCAAGTAGCTAGGGCCACAGGCACAGACAGCTAACCCAGTTTTCAGTGGTTGTCTTGGCACTACATCACACCTAGTGGTTATGTTTGTTAGGATCCTCCAAGAAGCAAGCAATGGAAAACCACATTTATTGATTTACACTATAATGGGAGTGTATTGCTTAACAAAGTACATCCAGTGATAGATCAGACTTTGGCTGACACCTGATAATTCAACTCAGCCATGTTTCTTTCCAACTTTTTTTGCATCCTCTAAAATTGGCTTCAAACAAAGGGTTCCTCCTACTATGGTCAAAAGACAGCTGACCAGAGCTTCAGGGCTACGTCCTGTGTTCTTTCCTATTAGAAGAAGCGCCCTCTTTCCCAGAATATACCAGCATCTCATTACCTCTCAGTGGCCCAAATCTGGTCATGTGCACATTCTTAAGCCAATCATCAAGTTCTGGGTAATGAAGTTGGTTCTTGCTTTTATCTTAAGCTCATCAGCCACCACACCTGAATCTGTAGGTGGGTTTAATCCCACCTAAACTGGCTGGGTTTGCTCAAAGAAACCCAGTGGGCTGATGCCAATGCTAGGTAGCAACTAATGATATTCTATTAGAATGACATCACTTTATTTATGTATTTTTTTTTTGAGACAGAGTCTCACTATTTCACCCTTGGTAGAGTGCTGTGGCGTCACAGCTCACAGCAACCTCAAACTCTAGGGCTTAAGCGATTCTCTTGCCTCAGCCTCCCAAGTAGCTGGGACTACAGGCACCTGCCACAACCCCCGGCTATTTTTTTGTTGTTGTTGGAGTTGTCATTGTTGTTTAGCTGGCCTGGGCCGGGTTCAACCCTGCCAGCCTTGGTGTACCTGGCTGGTGCCCTACTCACTGAGCTACAGGCACCGAGCCAGAATGACATCACTTTAAATAGTGAGATGTTGTAAGATATATTTTGCCGCGGACCACCCTGTCGGTGGGCTTCAGTCCGAGGGAGAGCAGGGAGAAGAAGCGAGGAAGGTTGAGAGGTCCGCGCAGGAATGACAGTCTGGCACACCACGGGTGGGTGTATGCAGCTGCAAATTTACTGTGAAACTTATGCAAGTACTTATACACTTCTGCTCACAGGCAGGGGGGCGTCATGGGTTACACAAGGGTCATTTTGAATTACTGGGAAAGTTACAAATTTTTTCTTTACGGTTGCAGTTTTCGTGCTTAGGTAAGCTCTGATTGTTTTAGATATTTTTGACAATGTAATTACTCTGTCTCTGTTCGTAATTGATGACAGCTAAAAGCATACCTAAAATAAACAGTACAAAATTTAACTCACTCATGGTTGTGAAATTGTTTTACTCCTAAATCATTGGTATTTACTGTGATGGTATTTATTGCTTAAACGTTTTAGTGCCTGACTTATAGGCGGCACTGAGCCTAGCAGGCTCGTGCCTTATCTTATCCTGTAGTGCCGTGGGTCCAGCCTTGAGAAAGCACATTGTGATTAGTATCAGAGCACACAGACCTATGCTAAAGAAAAACAAAGTAATAAATTTTAAAGGCTGCCACGGTCGTTCAAGCTCCTGCGGGTGACTTGGCACGTAGAGCACCGTTTCTGATGCCGTTTGTGCAGGGGTCGCTGGGGGCGAAGCTCTGTGGAGCACAAGCCTCCTTACCGGCGTTCTAAAACGCGGTCAGCGCCGCCTCACTACGGCTGTGGTGCTGTGGGTGCGGCAATATTTCTCTTTCATTATTTAATTAATTAATTAATTTATTTATTTATTTTTGAGACAGAGTCTCACTATGTCGCCCTGGGTAGAGTGCCATGGCGTCACAGCTCATAGCAGCTCAAACTCCTGGGCTTAAGCGATTCTCTTGCCTCAGCCTCTGAAGTAGCTGGGACTACAGGCACCTGCCACAACGCTGTGGGATGTATTTCTATCTTCAATGACTTATTAGGACAAAAATTAAAATGCAGGGCGGTGCCTGTGGCTCAAAGGAGTAGGGCACTGGCCCCATATGCTGGAGGTGGCAGGTTCATACCCAGCCCCCGCCAAAAACGAAAAAAAAAAAATGAAAATGCAGTTGATTCTCAAACAGCATGAATTTGAGCTGCATGGGTACACTTATACATAGATTTTTTTTTTTTTTTCAGTAAATACAGTATATTAAGGTCCCCAGCGGTTGCCAGCCCTGAAAGCCTCAGCACCAGGGCCAGACCAACGCCGGCCCTGCCCAAGCGGAACCTACCGAGGGGGGAGAGCAGCCACGCCAGCTTGGCCCTTGGGTCTCCGGGGACCCAGCCCTGTGATCTCCTCGTGACTTCCCCCTCCACCCACTGGACTTGGACTTGAGGTCTGAACCCAGACTCATCTGCTACCTGGGTGGGACCCTCCTCCTCACCCATCTGGCAAGATGTGGACCCTCAAGCAGCTGGTGTCCAGCTGGGTGCACTCCAAGCGCTGTTCCCAGGTGGACCCCGAGGCTGAGAAGATCAGCGCCCCGCCGGGTGACTTCGGCCACACCATGCATGTGGGCCGGGCCAGAGACGCCTCTGGGGACACCGCCTTCCTCAATAGCAAGGCTGGTGAGTTGGACGGGGGTCCTTGGACGAACAGGCCTCTTCCTTGTCTTCCAAATGCAGCCTCCTGTCCCGGAAGTTTCGGGGCAGCAAATGGTCACAGTCGGTGACAAGAGGGGATGGGGAGAAGAGGGACATGCTGGGCTCCCTGCAGGACTCGGCCATCTTCATCAAGAACGCCATGTCCTGCCCCAGCTCAACAAAAAGGAGGCTGCAGAGAAGGGCCCCGGCAAGCTATCCAGGAGCCCGTCGTCCAGCCCGGTGAAGACGGCCACCGCCAGGGAGGATGTCAGGGAGGCCATACCGCCAGGGAACGGGCCCCTGGGCCCCCACTCCCCTGACCCGCTTCTCGACGAGCAGGCCTTTGGGGACCTAACAGATCTGCCCATCGTGCCCAAGGCCAGCTATGGGCTGAGGCATGGGGAGTCCGTCATGTCCTTCCACATCCACCAGGGGCCCTCCATGCGGGGCAGGGTCCTCAGCATCCTAGACCAGGAGGAGTGGGACCCCACAGAGGAGGATGGCCGCTACCATGGCAGCAAGGGCCCTGACTCTGTTCCCCAGGGTCCCCTCCCTTGGCGAGGCAGGAAGGCAAGGCCGGCCAGGTAGTGCTCTGGAGGATGGGGGGTGGGCGGCGGCCGTCCCCAGCCCTGGCTCAGCCCGCAGTGTGGGCAGCCGCACCCCGCGGGACAGCAGCTCCCTGTCCAGCTACACCTCGGGGGTCCTGGAAGAACGCAGCCCTGCCTTCCGGGGCCCAGGCAGGGCTCGGGCCGCTCTCACCAGGCAGCCAGACAAGGAATTCTCCTTCATGGAGGAGGAGGAAGACGAGGAGATCCGAGTATGAGGCCCAGGCTGCTCTGAGGATTGGCTGCATCTTCTCCCTGCCCCCACTCACTCTGACCTTTGACCTCATAGTGCAGGGGCAGCCAAGAGCCTTGTGCATCTGGCCACAGACCCTGGACCTTGCGGATCAGTGAGGAAGGATAACGGCCTGATCTGAGGGCCCTCAGAGGACCCAGGAAACTTCACCATGTACATCCTACCATTCCTGAGGCTGTGTCCTTGAGGCAAGAGTCAGTTTTCCTCCCTTGGACTCCCTTTTCTTCACTTTGGTCTCAAATGGATGCCACATGTGTCAAACTGAGTTCCTGCCATGTGCAGCCCAGAGGCAGCCTTGGCTCCCCACTGGTTTTTCTGCTGTGACCAGTGCTTATGGCTGATGTAGTACATGCAGCAGAAGGGAGGGGGTGGTCACACTGCCAGGCTGGGCCCCTGCACCGAAAGCCCGGGGCTCCTTGGAGCTGACCTGGACTGGAGGTGGGGGTGAGGGCCGCCCCAAATGTGTACACTAAATGCAGCCCCTTCCAGGGAAAGAGAACAGAACAAAAAAAAGGGGGGGGGGGAAGCCCCTAGGCATCTTGGATTTTCAAGAAGGGCTCCTCCCAGGATGACCCTAGGGGTTGGTTTGTTCTTTATTATTATGTTTAAATTCTTCCAGAGTAATGTCAGGATGGTGTTCATAGTTCTGTCCCCAGAAGGGGACTCAAACCCTTTTAGAAAACCTTGCTACAAAGTCTCCTCCTGGAAATTCAAGTGACTATCAGCACACTTAAGTCTGGGGACAACCTTTGGCAAAGAAACCAGCTCGACAATGTTAGCACCTGCCAACTTTATTCTTTATTTAGAACTACCTTGTTTCCCCAAAAATAAGACAGTGTCTTATTTTAAGGTGTGCTCCCAAAGATGCACTAGGTCTTATTTTCAGGGGACGTCTTATCTTTCCTGTAAGTAGGTCTTATTTTCGGAGGATGTCTTATTTTCAGGGAAACAGGGTATATGGAGGCTGTCTGTGTTTGGTTTCCCCCCACCCCATGGCTATTAACAGCAGAAGGCCAGTGTAGAAAAGTCCTGGAGAATGTTATTTTCTCTTCTTTTTTTTTTTTTTGAGACAGAGCCTCAAGTTGTTGCCCTGGGTAGCGTGCTGTGGCATCATAGCTCACAGCAACCTCCAACTCCTGGGCTCAAGCGATTCTCCTGCCTCCACCTCCCAAGTTGCTGGGATTACAGGTGCCCACAAGCATGTTATTTTCTAAAAAGAATATTTCATTCCTATGGGGGTGGGGGTAGCTGCTCCTGGCTGGGCCTGCCCTCCCCTCTCCTTCCCTGGGTCCTGGCTACTTCCCCTTCCTATCTTGGGCCCCGCTCCCACTTCTGAGGCCAGGTCCCTGAGGTTAGGGTTGCCAGATTTAGCAAAAAGCAGAACAACCCAGAATGCCACGTTGAAATTTAAATAAAAGAACATTTTTTAGTATGAAATAAATACAGTATATTGAGAAATTTTTTGGACAAACTGCACAGGTTAAAAATATAGAGAAAAACTAATAAAAAGATATCTCGTGAATGCATAAAATATATATAGATATTGTCCACTTTATCACTTAACGACCATAAATATACACATACCTATTACAAAAAGTGAAAATGTATCAGAAAGAACACAGACTGTCTATGGTGCCATTTGCAGTTGAGAGAAAGGTAAACAAACAAAGATGCAGAATTGAATCATAATTGCATCAAAATGACTGTAATGCAGACGGATACTGAAATTTTGCAGCCACCTCCTGTTGTTATTACGGAGAAGTCAAGTGTTGCAAGTATCTGCTTTAAAAGTTGTGTAACAGGCCGTGATCATATAGTGGTTAGTACTCTGCGTTGTGCTCGTAGCAATCTGGGTTCGCATCCGAGTCACAGCACCAAAAACTAAAAAAAAATCATGTAACACTAGTTATCTCCGCATGAGCAATTTATCTCTCCTGGAGACTTTGTATCACAGAAAAACGTACAATCCTGTAAACCTTGAATAACACTAAGGGAACCACACAAAATGACAGTAGTGATGCTGCAAGTGCCCCCCAAAAAGCAGAGAGAAGTCAAGACATCACAGGTGAAAGTGACTTGCTTGTCAATGCTGCATCTTTATTTGTTTACCTTTCAACTGCTTGACTTGCTTGTTGTGTGCCATAGATTATGGTCTGCAGCTACTGTTGCTGCCATGTCAGCCGTGATTCATCTTGTAAACAAACAATATGAACTTATGGTATTGATAAATATTGTACAGTCCCATAAAAGCATTTTCCTTTCCTTATGATTTCCTTTTTTTTTCTTTCTGTTTTTGCAGAGTGCCATAGTGTCATAGCTCATAGCAACCTCAAACTCTTGGGCTCAAGCCATCCTCAGCCTCCCAACCAAGTCGCTGGGACTACAGACACCTGCCAGAATGCCCTGCTAGTTTTCTTTTCACGTCCTTATGATTTTCTTTCTTTCTCTTTCTTCCTTTCCCTTTCCCTTTCCTTTCTTGCCTCAAGCTGTCGCCCTGGGTAGAGTGCAATGGCATCACAGCTCACAGCAACCTTCAACTTATGGGGTCAAGAGATTCTCTTGCCAAAGCCTCCCAAGCAGCTGGGACTACAGGCGCCTGCCACAATGCCTAGCTTTTTTTTTTGTAGTTGTTGTTTGGCAGGCCCAGGCAGGATTGAAATACGCTAGCTCTGGTGTATGTGCTGGCGCCTTAGTTGCTTGAGCTACAGGCACCGAGTCTCCTTATGATTTTCTTTTATCACCCTCGGTAGAGTGCTATGGCGTCATAGCTCACAGCAACATCCAACTCCTGGGCTTAGGCGATTCTCTTGCCTCAGCCTCCCGAGTAGCAGGGACTACAGGCACCCGCCACACGCCTGGCTATTTTTTTGTTACAGTTTGGCCAGGGCCGGATTTGAACCTGCCACCCTCAGTATGGGGGGCCGGCGCCCCACCCACTGAGCCACAGGCCGCCCTCCTTATGATTTTCTTTCTTTTTTTTTTATTGTTGGGGATTCATTGAGGGTACAATAAGCCAGGTTACACTGATTGCAATTGTTAGGTAAAGTCCCTCTTGCAATCATGTCTTGCCCCCATAAAGTGTGACACACACCAAGGATGATTTTCTTAAAAACATTTTCTTTTCTTTAACTTAACTTTATTGTAAGAATCAATATACAATACATACAACATATAAACTATGAGTTAATAGACTATTTACTTATCAGTGAGGTTTCTGGTCAACAGTAAGCTGTATTATAAATAGTAGCTAAGTTTCAGGGAAGTCAAAAAGTCATATACATCTTTGCGTGGGGAGCAGCACCCCTAATCCATGAGTTGTTTAAAGTAACTGTATGGGTGGAAAGCTTTGTAAAAGTATTTCTGTACCTAACTCACATTAATGAGGAGGAAATGCTGTAGTTGATTTATTGTATACCGCCTCTCATACGAATCCTCCTAGGAAATGAAAGTAACAAGTCTTTGTTGCCCTTAGTAGAATGCCATGCCATTACAGCTCACAGCAACCTCAAACTCTTAGGCCCAAGCCATTTTCTTGCTTCAGCCTCCCAAATAGCTGGGACTACAGATGCCTGCCACAATGCCAGCTATTTTTAGACAGAGGTCTCCTTTTGCTCATGCTAGAAGTCTTTTTTTTTTTTTTTTTGAGACAGAGTCTCAAGCCGTTGCCCTGGGTAGAGTACCATACCATCATAGCTCACGGCAGCCTCCAACTCTTGGGCTCAAGCAATCCTCTTGCCTCAGTTTTTCTATTTTTAGTAGAGACAGGGGGTCTTGCTTTTGCTCAGGTTGGTCTCGAACTCATGAGCTCAAGCAATCCACCTGCCTCGGCCTCCCAGAGTGCTAGGATTACAGGTATGAGCCACTGCACCTGGCCAAGTCTTTTTCCTTTTCTTTCTTTCTTTTTTTTTTTTTTTTTTGAGGTAGAGCCTCAAGCTGTCAGCCTGGGTAGAGTGCCATGGCATCACAGCTCACAGCAACCTCCAACTCCTGGGCTCAAGCCATTCTCCTGCCTCCGCCTCCCAAGTACTGGGATTACAGGCTCCTGCCACAGCACCTGGCTATTTTTTTGATTGCAGCTGTCATTGTTGTTTGGCCAGCCCGGGCTAGATTCGAACAGGTACATGTGGCTGGTGCCTTAGCTGCTTGAGCCACAGGTGCCAAGCCCCAGGTCTTTTTTTTTTTTTTGTAGAGACAGAGTCTCATTGTACCACCCTCGGGTAGAGTGCCGTGGCGTCACACGGCTCACAGCAACCTCTAACTCTTGGGCTTATGCGATTCTCTTGCCTCAGCCTCCCGAGTAGCTGGAACTACAGGCGCCCACCACAAGGCCCGGCTATTTTTTTGTTGCAGTTTGGCCGGGGCTGGGTTTGAACCCGCCACCCTTGGCATATGGGGCCGGCGCCCTACTCACTGAGCCACAGGCGCCACCCGCCAAGTCTTTTTTCTTACAGGCGTGAGCCACTGTACCTGGCCAAGTCTTTTTTCTATCAACTCATTCAATGACCCAGCAACCCTAACTCCTTTTCCTTTGTAATCTATTTTGATGCCAGTGGCCAGGCTCTCTTCCCTTTTTCTCTACTTAATTTATTTGGGAAAATATCTGAGACATTTTCTAATTCCTAAGAATGTTAGGTGGGTCTTGGCAACTTCTGGCATGCCAAGAATTCAGGATAAAGGTGAGAAAAGATTTTCTGGGACTTACTGAGCAAATAAGGGTGGAGGACTTACAGGATGGATAATGGAGATAGCAAGATCAGGTGTGCCTCACCATCACCTCTATGCTCTACACGGGCTTAATAGAACCAGAGCAGAGTTCAGAAGATGAAACCTGGCCTCTGGCTTACCAGCTCTGTGGTTGAGGATGTATCATCCACCCCATGATAGGATCTTGGTCTGGGGTTCATTTGATAAAATATACCACTTTAGCCCTGTTCCATCACATCAGCATTCTTCCAGAATGTTTATTCTTTTCACTTCTCGCTTTTACCAGTTTCTATAACCCAAACAGACTCCACAAGAAGCCAACTAACTTTCTGCCTACGAGGCCAGTCTATAGAGAGCAGTGTTCAGAGGTGCTAACCCTGACTTCTCAGTCCCACCACTGATTTCAAAGGATGGCGTCTATGTGTCATATTCTACCTCATCAGCAAATGTGTCCTTGCACCTGTGCCTGTAGGTACACACCCATAAGGATTTTGGGGCTAGTCTCTGGCTTTGCTGTTAGAATAATGGGTAGCAGAAGAAAAGTCATAAATAATACCCAGAGCCTTCCCCAAAACCAAGGACCAAGGGATCCCACACCAGATAAGAGAAGAGGCTCCCAGGCTACTGACCAGGGCACCTTTGTCTACCATCCACTTATTTCCGTTGTCAACCCGGTTGAGAAACAGAGCCTTCAGGTATGCCAGCAAAAACAAAAGTCATGGCAACATGTGTGGCCTGTGATCTTCAGAGAGGATTACAGGAGGTTTTACACATTTCTTCCCCCCACGCCCTTTTTCTTTTTTCTGAGACAGAGTCTCATTCTGCTGCCCAGGCTAATGTGCTGTGGTGTCAGCCTAGCTCACAGCAGCCTCAAACTCCTGGGTTCAGGTAATCCTCTTGCCTCAGCCTCCCAAGTAGCTGGGACGACAGGCACTTGCCAGAATGTCTGGCTAATTTTTCTATTTTTTATAGAGATGGGGTGTTACTCTTGCTCAGACTGGTCTTAAACTCCTGAGCTCAAGGGATCCTCCTACCTCAGCTTCCCAGAGTGGTAGGATTACAATCGTGAGCCACTGTACCTGACCCTGTTTACACATTTCTTTAAAGGGGAAAAGGAATGAGGTAGTGAGACAAATGGTTACATTCTCTTAAGATCTTAATAGCACCCAGTAAATCTATGCTATACATAAGACAAGGTAAACATTCAAAAAAGGGGGAGTTAAGGAAGAGCTAATTATGCTGATGTCTCAGGGTGGAGGGACGATTGATCTCATCTGGTCTTTGTTCCGCACCTGGGAAGATAAGGTTGTAACAGACACTGTTAGTGTGAAATTTAACAGTCTTGAGTGTCCTGGATAAGGAGTTAGGCTGAGGTTACAAATCTAAATATACAATTATGATGTCCTTGTTTATGAGAGGATAGACATCTTAAAAGGCTAAGGGGTCAGCAAAGAATTTTCTGTATGAGTAATTTGTGAGGGCAGTCATCCAGAGATGATGAGGTCTTGTGCCTTTTTTAGGAGTCAGGCAATGTATAACACTTTGACTGAAGATTTGAGAAAAACAGCAATCTATTCTAGCAAATGATGGCAGTGTTGCTTGATTGGGCTTTGGCACAATGAATTTGGGGGTTCTGAGATTTTTTTTTTTTTTTTGAAACAGGGTTTCACTATGTCACCCTCGGTACAGTGCTGTGGCATCACAGCTCACAGTAACCTCAAACTCTTGGGCTTAAGCAATTTTCTTGCCTCAGCCTCCAAAGTAGCTGGGACCACAGACCCCTGCCACAACACCCAGCTATTATTTTGTTGCAGTTGTCATTATTGTTTAGCTGGCCTGGACTAGGTACAAACCCGCCAGCCCTGGTGTATGTGACTGGTGCCCTAACCACTGAGCTATGGGCACCAAGTTGGGTTTGGAGATTTTAGGTTTTGTTTTACACTGTAAACAGGAATCTGATTGTTCTACCTAGCCATCAATATGAAGCCAAGCCCAGCACCTCTTGGGTGGCTAGCAATTAGTAAAAACCAATTCTGTTGTCTGTGACCACTCTGACCAAGGCCTCCAGGCTGGTTTGCTGGGAGCCTGAGACTTGAGCCACTTTGCTGGCTACTTGGTATGGCAAGGTGAGAGATCGCATATGAATCTCACCAGTTCAGTGACACGTAACACAGAAATGAAGCCCCATGTGAAGCTGGAGTATCATGTATCCAGGCCAGGCCTGAGGATGGTTTTGGATCCTAGGAAGGGAGTCCTGGAAAACTTAAAATGGCCTAGTGACCACCCCAGGGTGAAGATCATACTCAAAGGATGTGGTCCATTTCAGGAAGTGTCTGACAGTGACCATGGTCACAGTTGGAGGCTTTCCTCTCTACTCGTGGGCAAAAGATTTGAGTATTGTGGAAGAAGACTTGCGTCTGTCACTGAGACCAGGGAGTGTACATGGCCCTGGAGAGAAGACAGGTACTCTGTAGTACCCTCTGGGACCGTTCTTGGTAGGCACTGGGTGGGAGACATGATGGAGTATGCCAATGGGCCAAGGGAGCCGGGAGCAGACCCTGGGATGGTGACCAATTTTCACTCCGCTCCTGGTTCTGGACTGACGTCCACCTCAGAGACTTGCATACCTGTCCCCAAGTATCATCACGATACTATCAACACAGCCAACTTCAGATTCATATGTACTTCTTTTTTTTTTTTTTGACAGAGTCACACTGTGTTGCCCTGGGTTCAGAGCTGTGGTGTCATAGCTCACAGCAGCCTCAAATTCTTGGACTCAAGTGATCCTCTTGCCTCAGCCTCCCAAGTAACTGGGACTACAGGTGCCCACTATAACTCCTGGCTAATTTTAGAGACAGGGTCCTGCTGTTGCTCAGGCTGGTCTTGAACTCCTAAATTCAGGCAATCCACCCACTTCAGCCTCCCAGAGTGCTAGGATTATAGGCGTGAGCCACCTCACCCAGCTAGAATCATGTTCACAAAGACGAGATGTTCACTTTGTGACAAGCACTTAGGATGTGAGGCTTACTGCAATAGCTGATTCTGGTCTCCCATTTAACCCCAGCCTGGGATGGCACACTAGTGTTAAAGAAAAATTATTCATGATGCTTGTTAAAACATGGTGTCAGGTGGTCCCAGCTGATATGCTTCCCCAGCAGTGACTTCTCCCCTCTAGTGTGGTCCTCACCAAGGGTGAGCCTTAGATGCCTTCTGACACTCAAGAATGTATGTTGGCATCTCTCTGACAGGACAGACAGCAGGAGCAGCCTGGTGGCACGGACTGGACAGTTAGGTGTCAGATGACAGAGAAGGTATGTGTGTATGTGTAAGGTGGTCTTCATGCTATTTGTATATGATATGAAAATGTTAAAAGAGCAAGTTTGACTCCATTTTACTGTTCAGCCCCTTTCTGTCACATTCTGTTACCTCTAAAAACAAGTTCCTCTTGTTTTCCCTCCCGGTGTAACTGTAAATACCTTTAGCTAAAATTGTTAGTAATGTAAGTTACCAACCACGTAGCCCTTCTGATTATATCTTTGTATGATCATGTTCTTTATGACCCTCACCCGCGAGTCCCCGTCCCTCTCTGATTGTACCTGTTTTGCAAAGGAAAATTATTAATTGCTCTTGTGATTTCCCCCTAACCACTGTTTTTTGCTTTTATAACTATGTTTATCTGCCCTCTGTAAATACTTTGCCTTATAGAAGTCAAAGCCTTAGACATCTTGGAGCTGCACTCAGAAACCCCATGTTGGGATACTGGGGCATTTGCCAGATGGCTCTTCAATGAAAGGACTCCTCTTTAATTCAACTTGTCTGGCAGTGTGGTCTTTGGGGGACTAGCATACAGACTGTTCTCAAAGATTGCAGAATCCTTCCCTTGTTTCTACCTGTATTCAGTCCAAGTCTGTTATTATGTATTTCTTTCATAGAGTTTAAGGTATTCCTGTAAGAGTCAGTGTTTTTTTAAAGTTTCTGAAGGTTACATCTGTGCTGAGGTGGCCTTGAATACTAGAATTCCCCATGCCAGGCTGCATCAGACTGCTAAGTGACCACGGTATGGGCCCTATGAAATGCTTACAGACACTGTGAAATGTAATAAATGAAATGGTGTCACTTTTTACTCTGGTGAGATGCCATCAAGACTGCCTGCACAACCTGCAATATTACAAGAAAAAAAAAAAAAAACAGGAACTTGCCTTGAAACTCAGCTGTGCCAAAGTACCATGGCCACAACATCCTGGAGCACAGCTGGATTTCACTAGTGCTGCAGCTCCTGAACAGAAACAGCCACTGAACCCGAGCAGGTGCACTGAGCCAGCTGTCTCCATCAATGACGATTCATTCCAGATAACTTGTGTAATGGTCCTGAGCTTTTTTCTAAAACCCCTTACTCCTCTTCCTCTCTTCGGAACACAACCTGATTTCTAGCCGAATGTGTATCTCCCAAATTGTAATTCTGAAGACCCCACTAAACACATTACTTTTTTGTTTGTTTCTTTGTTTGTTTGTTTTAAAACAGAGCATCACTCTATTGCCCTGGGTAATGTGCTGTGGTGTCATGATAGCTCACAGCAACCTCAGACTCTGGCCAAGTGATCCTCTTACCTCATTCTCCTGAGTAGCTGGGAAGACTGGCTTCTGCCACAACACCTGGATAGTTTGTTTGTTTATTTATTTATTTATTTATTATTTATGTATTTTTGAGACAGAGCCTCACTATGTCACCCTCAGTAGAGTGCCATGGCATCACAGCTCACAGCAACCTCAAACTCTAAGTGATTCTCTTGGCTCAGCCTCCTGAGTAGCTGGGCTTATAGGCATCCGCCACAATACCCGGCTATTTTTTTTGGTTGCCACTGTTATTGCTGTTTATCAGGCCTGGGCAGGGCTTGAACCTGCCAGCCTCATTGTATGTGGCTGATGCCCTACTCACTGAGCTATAAGCGCCGAGCCAGTTTTTTATTTTTTTTATTATTTATTTATTTGTTTATTGCAGTTTTTGGCTGGGGTTGGGTTTGAACCCACCACCTCCAGCATATGGGGCCAGCGCCCTACTCCTTTGAACCACAGGTGCTACCCTCAGTTTTTTGTTTTTAAGAGAGATCAGTCTCACTGTTGCTCAGACTGGTCTCAAACTTCTGAGGTCAGTCTACCTGCCTTCCAGAGACCTGGGATTATAGGCATGAACCACCGTGCTGGCCCCATTTTACTATTTTGATGTCTGGTCTTCTGCCTCTTCTCCATAGACACTACTGTCGATCTTTTAGGGACAATATGTTTCTGTATATTAAGCACAGTAAGAAAGTATTTATTCAAGGGGAGGAGGCATCATGATAGGTGTAACTGATACCAGAATTTAATCTTCAGTAAGTTCTTGGTTTTGGTGATTTCAAAGAATGAATCCATGGACCACAGATCAGTGGTAAGACAGGATTTATTTTACAGAAAAGAATACAAAATCACGGGCTCGGCCCCTGTAGCTCAGCGGCTAGGGCACCAGCCACATACACCAGAGCTGGAGGGTTCGAATGCAGCCCCAGCCTGCCAAACAACAATGACAACTACAACCAAAAAATAAAAAAATAGCCAGGTATTGTGACGGGTGCCTGTAGTCTCAGCTACTTGGGAGGCTGAGGCAAGAGAATCACTTAAGTCCAAGAGTTTGAGGTTGCTGTGAGGTGTGACACCATGGCAGAAAGAAAGAAAGAAAAGAAAGAAAAGAGGAGGGAGGAGAGCAAGATGGCGGCCGAGTATCAGCTTCCTTGCATCTGGGCACCATGAGTCTGGGGAGATAGGACTCCAGGCATCTCTGGCTGGTGGGATCTGCCTATCATCACCCCTGTGAGGATACAGGGAGTGAGCAAGAGACTTCTAGACCCCAAGAGGAGGACTAAAACAGTGGAAAACCGGCAAGTGGTAGCATGTGTTCAATCAGTCTAAACCCACCCGCAACTGTAAGTTCAGTAGCAGCGAGACTGCAAAACGGAAAGGCCTTACCTGTGAACTGTTTTGGTGTCTTTGGACTTGGCACTCAGTTGAACTGCCTTGGGGAGAGCCTGAGCGGGAGTGCGGAGAACTTTGGCCGTTGTCTAGGGCCCCAGTCTGAGCCGCTGAGCCAGACGGAGCTAATAGTGCTTGGCTGTGGGCCACAGGGAGCCATTGTGAGTGATCTGCCCTGGAAAGCTCCACCCTCAGGGTCGCAGAGCTAGAATCGGTTGGGAGCTGGTAACCTAGCGACTGAGTAGCCTAAGGGTGGGGTCTGAGCCACCTTGCAGCCCTAACCCTCCAGGGGCAGAGTGAGACCGATTTTGGCACACTGGGTAAGTGGATAGCCACTTCACCAGTGATTCCAGCTACAAGCACTTTCCTGGGAAAGCTTCTGCTCAGCAAGTTTACAAGTTCAAAGTGCCTTTTAAGTGGGCTGAAGAGAGATTTAGGGTGTCTACCTGCTGGGGTTTGAGAAATCAGCAGCCTCCAGTCGTATCAGAACTGTGCTTAACATCTCATACCCCAGAAGACCACATGTTGCCCAGACAATATCCAACAACATATACATACTGCTTTGTTTTTGGTTGTGTTTTGTTTTTGTTTTTTGTTTGGTTCTTTTTTTGTTTATTTTGATGTTGTTAATGTTGTTTTGTTTTTTAATTTCAACCTTTTCTGTACAGATCTTTTTTCTTTCTCAATTTTTCTAGTTTAATTATAATTTCCCATTGCTGCCTTTTTCAATAACTAGAACTTCATTTTTGCTAGTATTTCTACTGCTATTATTTGGTTTTTCACCCAATTTTATCCCGTACAGTTTTCTGTTTGCTTGTTTTGGTTTGATTTATAGCATTTTTGTCTTTCTTCTCTACTTGGTGGAGGTGGGGTACTGTGTCTGATCAGGTTAGCAAAGAGCTGCTGACCTAAAGGGAACCACCAAACTGGGCACCCCCAGAAGGTGGGTTTTTCTTAAGATTGTGTCAAAGTACCCTACTGTACACCTATATTGCTCTGTCTCCCTCTTTCTGTGCCTCTCTTCTTTTTGTCAATATTCCTTTTACCCACCCCCTCTCCTTTCTCTCTCTTTTTTTTTTTCTTTTCACTTGGTCCTCCTTTCTTTCATCCCTTTCTTGCTCTTCAACCTTCTCACCCTTCTGGTCCTGTACCAAAAGGACTCATCGAACCCTTAGTCCACAGGCACGAGGACTTAATGAGCAAGAGGAAGTGAAAGGAAAATTAGGGCAAGGAAAGAGATAAAAGAAATCACTCATGAGGAAGAATCAACAGAACACTCCAGGCAACATGAAGAACCAGTCCAAAACAACCCCGCCAAGGGACCATGAGGTAGCTACTGCAGAGGATTCCACCTATACAGAAATGTTAGGAATGACAGAAAGGGGATTTAGAATACACATGATGAAAACAATGAAAGAAATGATGGAAACAATGAAGGAAACTGCTAATAAAGTGGAAAATAACCAAAAGGAAATCCAAAAACAGAATCAAATAAGAGATGAACGATATGAAGAATATAAAAAGGATATAGCAGAGCTAAAGGAACTGAAACAGTCAATTAGGGAACTTAAAGATGCAATGGAAAGTGTCAGCAACAGGTTAGACCATGCAGAAGAAAGAATTTCAGAGGTAGAAGACAAAGTTCTTGAGATAACTCAGATAGTAAAAGAGGCAGAAAAGAAGAGAGAAAGCAGAACGTTCACTGTCAGAATTAGGGGACTTTATGAAGCATTCCAACATACGAGTTATAGGAATACCAGGAGGGGAAGAAGAATGCCCCAGAGGAATGGAAGCCATACTAGAGAATATTATAAAAGAAAATTTCCCAAATATCACCAAAGATTCTGACACACTGCTCTCTGAGGCATATCAGACCCCAGGTTGCCTCAACTCTAACCGAGCTTCTCCAAGACACATTGTGATGAACCTGTCCAAAGTCAAGACAAAAAAAAAAGATTCTGCAAGCTGCCAGGAGTAAGCACCAGTTGACCTACAGGGGCAAATCCATCAGAGTGACTGCAGACTTCTCTAATGAAACATTCCAAGCAAGAAGACAATGGTTGTCTACCTTTAATCTACTTAAACAGAACAATTTCCAGCCCAGAATTCTATACCCTGCTAAGCTAAGCTTAAAAATTGACAGAGAAATCAAATCATTTACGATATACAAACATTGAGGAAATTCGCCACAACAAAATCAGCTCTACAGGAAATACTTCAACCTCTCTGCACACTGACCACCACAATGGATCAGCAGCAAAGTAAGAACTCAGAAATTAAAGGACAGAACCTAACCTCCACACTGATGCAAAAGATAAAACTAAGCAATGGACTCTCACAAAATAAGATGAATAGAGGGCGGCGCCTGTGGCTCAAGGAGTAGGGCGCCAGTCCCATATGCCGGAGGTGGTGGGTTCAAACCCAGCCCCGGCCAAAAACCAAAAAAAAAAAAATAAGATGAATAGAATACTAGCACACTTATCAATTATCTCAATAAATGTTAATGGCTTGAATTCCCCACTGAAGAGACATAGATTGGCTGACTGGATTAAAAAACACAAGCCATCCATTTGCTGTCTACAAGAAACACACCTGGCTTCAAAAGACAAATTAAAGCTCCGAGTCAAGGGTTGGAAGACAATTTTTCAGGCAAATGGAATTCAGAAGAAAAGAGGTGTTGCAATCTTATTTTCAGATTCATGTGGATTTAAAGCAACTAAAGTCAAAAAAGACAAAGATGGTCACTTTATATTGGTCAAGGGAAAAATACAACAAGAAGACATTTCAATTCTAAATATTTATGCACCTACTTTAAATGCTCCCAGATTCTTGAAACAGACCTTACTCAGTCTGAGCAATATGATATCTGATAATACCATAATGACAGGGGACTTTAACACTCCTTTTACGGAGCTGGACGGATCCTCTAAACAGAAATTAAACAAACATATAAGAGATTTAAATGAGACCCTAAAACAACTGTGCTTGATAGACACATATAGAACACTCCATCCCAAATATAAAGAATATAATTCTTGGGGTGGCGCCTGTGGCTCAAGGAGTAGGGCACTGGTCCCATATGCCGGAGGTGATGGATTCAAACCCATCCCTGGCCAAAAAAAAAAAAAAAAAAATATATATATATATATATATATATATATATATATATATATATATATATAATTCTTCTCAGCACCCCATGGAACATTCTCTAAAATTGATCATATCCTGGGACACAAAACAAATATCAACAGAATCAAAAGAATTGAAATTTTACCTTGTATGTTCTCAGACCATAAGGCACTAAAGGTAGAACTCAACTCTAACAAAAATGCTAGACCCCACACAAATGCATGGAAATTAAATAATCTTCTGTTAAATAACAGATGGGTGCAGGAATAAATAAAACAGGAAATCATTAACTTCCTTGAGCATAACAACAATGAAGACACAAGCTACCAAAACCTATGGGATACTGCAAAAGCAGTTTTGTTTTGTTTTTTGTTTTTTTTTTTTGGTTTTTGGCCGGGGCTGGGTTTGAACCCACCACCTCCAGCATATGGGACCGGAGCCCTACTCCTTGAGCTACAGGCACCACCCTGCAAAAGCAGTTTTGAGAGGAAAATTCATTGCTTTAGATGCCTACATTCGAAAAACAGAAAGAGAGCACATCAATAATCTCACAAACCATCTTATGGAATTGGAAAAAGAAGAACAATCTAAGCCTAAACTCAGTAGAAGAAAAGAAATATCCAAAATCAAATCAGAGGGCGGCACCTGTGGCTCAAGGAGTAGGGCGCCGGTCCCATATGCCAGAGGTGGCGGGTTCAAACCCAGCCCCGGCCAAAATAAATAAATAAATTAATTAATTAAAAAAAAACAAAATCAAATCAGAGATCAATGAAATTAAAAACAAAAGGATCATTCAGAAAATTAATGAAACAAGGAGTTGGTTTTTTGAAAAAATAAATAAAATATATAAACCATTGGCCAGACTAACAAGAAATAGAAAAGTAAAATCTCTAGTAACCTCAATCAGAAATGATAAAGGGGAAATAACAACTGATCCCACAGAGATACAAGAGATCATCTCTGAATACTACCAGAATCTCTATGCCCAGAAATTTGACAATGTGAAGGAAATGGATCAATATTTGAAATCACACCCTCTCCCTAGACTTAGCCAGGAAGAAATAGAGCTCCTGAACAGACCAATTTCAAGCACTGAGATCAAAGAAACAATAAAAAATCTTCCAACCAAAAAATGCCCTGGTCCAGATGGCTTCACACCAGAATTCTATCAAACCTTCAAGGAAGAGCTTATTCCTGTACTGCAGAAATTATTCCAAAAAATTGAGGAAGAAGGAATCTTCCCCAACACATTCTATGAAGCAAACATCACCCTGATACCAAAACCAGGAAAAGACCCAACCAAAAAGGAGAATTTCAGACCAATCTCACTCATGAATATAGATGCAAAAATTCTCAACAAAATCCTAGCCAATAGATTACAGCTTATCATCAAAAAAGTCATTCATCATGATAAAGTAGGCTTCCTCCCAGGGATGCAAGGCTGGTTTAACATACACAAGTCCATAAACATTATCCACCATATTAACAGAGGCAAAAATAAAGATCACACGATCCTCTCAATAGATGCAGAAAAAGCATTTGATGAAATCCAGCATCCTTTTCTAATTAGAACACTGAAGAGTATAGGCATAGGTGGCTCATTTCTAAAACTGATTCAAGATATCTATGACAAGCCCACAGCTAATATTTTACTGAATGGAGTAAAACTGAAAGCTCTCAGTCTCTCTGACACTCTCTCTGGGCTCTTTGTCCATACACACACACACACACACACACACACACATATGTTTGCATGGGTCCTCTGTAGGGGACTCTGTAGCAAATGAATGGATACAATCCCCTTGGTTCCCAGGCCTAGGAAACCTACATGAAATTGGCCAGGCCCAGGAAATTGGGGTTCCTTACTCATCTGCAAGTGCAAGGGGAGGGAAACACTAAGGTGCTGGTGTCTCCCCGGCTGTTATGTGGCCCCTCTGGCTACTGGAGCCTCCATAGGATGCCCCACCCTCCAGCCTGCTGGTTCCTCTGCCCGCTATCACTGCACCAACACTGCCAGGGTGGAGGTGACAGGTCCTTCCCTCCGCTCAGCCAGCCGGCTTGGGCACCACTGCCCTGTATCAATTCTCCCTCTTTGAGTAGAAGCACTGAATGCTGTTAGGGAAAAAGGATGAAGATTCAATCTGATTGCTTCCTTCTGATCAGGGAATGATATAGGGGGACAGTTACCGTTTCTCCAGAGGGAGAGCAATCCAGGGGTCCACTATAGAATCAGTTCTTGGACTGGAACCATCTTTACTGTCATCTTTACTTGATGACATTTCTGGAAGACACAAATCTGTTGCAGTTTGGCTGGGGCCAGGTTTGAACCCCGCACCCTCGGAATATGGGGCCGGCACCCTATTCAATGAGCCACAGGCACCGCCCCGTGCTGAACCACTTTAAATTTTCTTTAGGCTCACAAGTATAGGTGGACTGTGCTTGATTCTCTTCATGGTCTACTTCCGTAGGAGGTGGTGGGTTCGAGGATTTTATTGGTGAATGTTGTATCCAGGAATCTAGTCCCATAACCTTTACAGCTGTAGAAGAAGGCAAGATAACAGAAAAGGGACCTTCCGAAGTTGGGGTTAGGGAAGGTGAATTGGAGGGAAGAGTTTTGGTCATGCTAATCTGATTAGCACATTAAAAGGCAAGGGTAGAACCGTGAGAGGAGGGTTTAATTACAGTGTCAGTGGTGTCAGGTTGGAAGAACAAAGTTAGTGATATTAAAAGAAAACTATATTAACACTTTCCTTGCTGTCTTCTAAATAATAAATTTAAAAAAATTTTTTTTCTTTTCTTTTTTTTTTTTTTTTTGAGACAGAGTCTCACTATGTCACCCTCAGTAGAATGCAGTGGCATCATCATAGATCATAGCAACCTCGAACTCTTCGGCTTAAGTGATTCTCTTGCCTCAGACTCCCAAATAGCTGGCACTATAGGTGCCTGCCACAATGCCCAGATTATTTTTTGTTGTTGTCATTGTTGTTTAGCTGGCCCAGGCTGGGTTCAAACACAAGCTGGCATTGTAACCACTGTTCTATGAGTGCTGAACCACTTTAAATTTTCTTTAGGCTCACAAGTGTAGGTGGACTGTGCTTGATTCTCTTCATGGTCTACTTCCGTAGGAGGTGGTGGGTTCCAGGATTTTATTGGTGAATGTTGTATCCAGGAATCTAGTCCCATAACCTTTACCGCTGTAGAAGAAGGCAAGATAACAGAAAAGGGACCTTCCAAAGTTGGGGTTAGGGAAGGTGAATCAGAGGGAAGAGTTTTGGTCATGACTAGAACTCCACAAGAGAAAAAGCTCTTTTAGTGTTGAATGTGAAAAAGTGTTGGGAGGTCCTTAAGAATTTATTGAAATTTAGAAGAAGTATATTTAAAGAAGTAATATGTTTTACTAATTCTATAGTTTCTTAATTTAATAATAAATTGTTAGTTAAAAGGGAGCCCATATAATAATTCAGATGGGGTACAACCAAGTTTCGGAGATAAATTTCTTATTCTAAGGAGAACAATGGAAAGTAATATAGTCTAAGGGAGATGAATCTCATGAATTAGCTTTTGTTACTGTCCTTTGATTTTATCATTCATTTTTTCTACCTTCCCAGACATTTGGGGCCTTCAAGAACAAAGTAGATGATATTTTATGCCCAAGGCTTTAGATATTCCCTCCCTTCAAAGCAGGCCGGCCCATTATCACTTTGCAAACTCCAAGGGAGTCCAAACCTGGGGATAATCTCATGGACTAAAGTGTTGACAACTTCCTGGGCCTTTTATGTCCTGCAAGGGAATGCTTCAATCCAATTAGCAGAAGTATCCACAAATACCAGCAAATATTATATACCATGTACCTTAGGGAATGAAATCCATTTGCCAATCTTCACCTGGATATTTACCTAGTTTCTGTATACCTGAAGGAGCTAGATGGTGATTTGAAGGATTGTTTTGCTGACATACCTCACAAGTCCTTGTTATCTGTTTTATGGTTTTAAATAAGTTCTTTCCATTAAAGAGAGCTTTAGCCATTTGACAGGTACTTTCAATGCCAAAATGAAAAGACTGATGTAAGGTTTTAAGTATTTTCCATTGACTTGCAACAGGAATAGCAAAAGTCCACTTTTATTTTGTAGCCAGCCTGATGGAAGTAGCAAATAGTCTCTGAATAAAGCCAATTCCTTTTCTTTTTGGGCATATTGAGGTGCATGATTCTCAAGTGATCCCTCCCAAATAAGGGGTGCCACAAGGGGGATTATTCCTTTCTGTGCCGCCCTTTTTAGCCTCTTTATCAGCAAGTTGGTTACCTTCAGAAATCTCATCTAAGGTCTTTTGATGTCCTTTACAATGAATAACTGCTACTCCTTGTGGAACATGAACAGCTTGTAACAACCTATTTCATGATGATATTTTATGGGGGAGCCTTTGGAAGTTAGGTATTGTCTTTCCTTCCAAATAGCAGCATGGGCATGTAAAATGAGAAAGGCATATTTTGAGTCAGTGTATATATTGACTCATTTGTTTCTCCCAATTTCTAAAGCATGGGTTAAGGCTATTAACTCAGCTAATTGTGCCCTGGTTCCTGGAGGGAGAGACCCACTCTCAATTACAGCGTACTGAGTAACTACAGCATAGCCTGCTTTGCGAGTTCCTTGTTGTATGAAAAAACTTCTATCTGTGTACAAAACCATATCTGGATTGGGTCTTACTCTTCCCACCTGTCCCTCAGTAACCCACATTTCTCGGTTAATTTCTGTCTCTAATAAGGGAAGGCATAGGTTCTTGTCCCATATTCATATAAATGGTTGTTCCCACTTTAGTTAATATGTCCCTTCCCAAAAGGGGAGCAGGACTTTCAGGCATGATTAGGAAGGCGTGAGAGAACAGCCAGTCACCCCAATTGCAGCTTAAAGGCTGAGAGAAAAATTTGGTAACCAGCTTTCCAGACACCCCCTGTATAGTTACAGATTTGGGGCATAAAAGACCAGGGTGAGTACGGAAAAGGTTGCTCCAGTGTCCACTATGAGGCAGACCCGAGGCTGTTGAGGGGTGGTGACACAAGCTGGAGCCATGAGAATCTGCCCTGGGCGCCTTCAGTCTACATTGGGGACTGATGGGGTCACTGTCCCAGGAGGCTTTTGCCTCTAAGGACAGGCTACCTTCCAGTGGTCACCCTTGCATTCTGGACAGGGGCCAGGTGGCTTTTCCAGCCAGTGGTGCTGCTGGGGGCAGTCTTTCCTGAAGTGGCCAGTCTGACCACATTGGAAGCACATGTTCTTAGCTGCTCTGGCGTCCCTCTGCCCCTGAATATTGCTCATTTGTTGGAGTGCCATTACTAGAGCTGTCATTCTTTTTCTATTCGTTGTCTCTTTTTTCTCCTCTATCTCCTGATCTCAGTTATAAAAGACCACGGTGGCCATTTTAAGAAGATTCCCCAGGTTATGATCTGGGTCTAGAGCCAATTTCTGGAGTTTTCTTCAAATGTCTGGGGATGCCTGAGTGATAAATTTATCTTTTAAAATAACTTGGCCCTCTAAGGAGTTGGGTGTTAACCAAGTGTTTTTTCTCATCACTTCCCTAAGCTGCTCAAGAAAGGCTGAGGGACTCTCATTTTGCTCCTGCTAAATACAGACAACTTAGAATAGTTAATAGGCTTTTTTCTTGGATTGATGTAAACCTTCCAGGATACATGTTAGAAAATGTCTGTGCTGGCTCAGCACTCATAGCACAGTGGTTATGGCACCCTGGTGGGTTCAAACCCAGCCTGGGCCAGCTAAACACTGCAACAAAAAAATAGCCAGGTATTGTGGTGGGCACCTGTAGTCCCAGCGACTTGGGAGGCTGAGGCAAGAAAATCATTTAAGCCCAAGAGTTTGAAGTTGCTGTGAGCTGTGACACCACAACATTCTACTGAAGTCAGCATAGTGAGACTCTGTCTCAAAAAGAAAAGAAAAGAAAATGTCTATGCCACTAGTCACTTAGTTTCTCAAGGTCCCATTCAGGATCCTCAAAGGGAACTGCCTGTCTTCTCGTGGAGTATCTGTCCCTTTCCTCAGGAGACATGCTGCCGTCAGTACTGTACATGAACCACAAATCACCTCACTTTCTAGCTTCATCTGAGACTTCATTTTTCTCATTAAAAGAAAAAGTTTGATCTAGTAGTAGCTTTACATCTCTCCAGGAGAAGTCAAAGCTTTGTCCTAACCCTTGGAGAACAACGGTGTATCTATGGGGTCATCAGAAAATTTTCCTAAATCAAACTTAAATTGTTTTAAATCTGCCAGAGAAAATGGAGTGAATACTCATGCACTTCCCCTTGAAGGGGAGTCCCAGGGAAACTTGCTCTTTTCCCTGAGGTTGGTTCGCTGAAAAGATTAACTCAAAGTTATGGTAGATTAATAAGAGGAAGGTTTATTTCCAAATACCATGAGCATGGGGAGAACCATAAGAGTGATTTCCCAAAGTTTCAGTGATAGTCAGTGGCTTTTAAAGATGCCTTTTAGAAGGGAGAGGGGAGAGAAACTGGAAATCTACTTGTAGCAAGTGGTTGCTAATGGGGGGGCCTGGGTAGATGGAGGGAAACAGATTGATTAGTAAATTAACCTGAGAGACAGGTATTGTGCTTCACATGACCTCAGGGCCAGGTCTATTAGCATGTGATAAGGATTCTAGCAACCCTTTAAGATTTTAGGTAGATAAAGGAAAGCCTTCATTCAGTTTCCTGTTTATGAATAGCTTTTAATTCAAAATAATCTTTATACCAAGAAATCATATTTTGGGATGAAATTTTCTTAGCTCTGCCGCGGACCACCCTGTCGGTGGGCTCCAGTCCGAGGGAAAGCAGGGAGAAGGAACGAGGAAAGTTGAGAGGTCAGCGCAGGAATGACAGTCTGCCACACAGCACTTGGTGGAGTATGCAGCTGCAACTTTACTGTGAAACCTAGCAAGTACTTATACACTTCTGCTCACAGGCAGGGGCGTCATGGGTTACACAAGGGTCATTCTGAATTACTGGGAAAGTTACAAATTTTTTCTTTACGGTTGCAGTTTTCGTGTTTAGGTAAGCTCTGATTGTTTTAGATATTTTTGACAATGTAATTACTCTGTCTCTGTTCGTAATTGATAGCAGTTAAAAGCATACCTAAAATAAACAGTACCACTCATGGTTGTGAAATTGTTTTACTCCTAAATCATTGGTATTTACTGTGATGGTATTTATTACTTAAACGTTTTAGTGCCTGACTTATAGGCGGCACTGAGTCTAGCAGGCTCGTGCCTTATCTTATCCTGTAGTGCGGAGGGTCCAGCCTTGAGAAAGCACATTGTGATTAGTATCAGAGCACACAGACCTATGCTAAAGAAAAACAAAGTAATAAATTTTAAAGGCTGCCATGGTCGTTCAAGCTCCTGCAGGTGACTTGACACGTAAAGCACCGTTTCTGATGCCGTTTGTGCAGAGGTCGCTGGGGGCGAAGCTCCGTGGAGCACAAGCCTCCTTACCGGCGTTCTAAAACGCGGACAGCGCTGCCTCACTACGGCTGTGGTGCCGTGGGTGCGGCAAGCTCCTTCACCTGCTCACCACCCACAGTCTCAATCAAGGGACGCAAAGAAGGATATGGTTGCCTTTTGGGGGTCCTGGCAGGACCAGAAGAAACACTGGAACAGCCCCCCTCCTGGGGTTTTCTGAACACAAGGAGGAAGGTGAGGGAGAAATACATGGTGGGTTTGAACTAGGTGGTGACAGCGTCTCTCTCAGGAATCCCTGGTCATTTGGGGAAGTTATTACAGCCAGGAGAGTTGAATCTAACTGACATGTTTTACACAGTTGGGGGTTGTCTCTGAGAAAAAAAGAAAGCTTATACATAGAAAATTTAGACCATTTCTCCTCTTGCCATAATTTAGAGTATCCTCTGGTGGCCACTGTTCACCATTGGAGTGTTGATACTGAGGCCAGGCCTGGGTGCAGAAGAAAACCATACCTGCTTTTTCTTTTTTTTTTTTTTTTTGAGACAGAGTCTCACTATGTCACCCTGGGTAGAGTGTCATGGCATCACAGCTCACAACAACCTCATGCTCTTGGGCGTAAGCAATTCTCTTGCCTCAGGGTCTCAAATAGCTGGGACTACAGGTGTCCACCACAACACCCAGCTATTTTTTTTTTTTTTTTTTTGTAGAGACAGAGTTTCACTTTATTGCCCTTGGTAGAGGGCCGTGGCATCACACAGCTCACAGCAACCTCCAACTCCTGGGCTTAGGCGATTCTCCTGCCTCAGCCTCCCAAGTAGCTGGGACTACAGGCACCCGCCACAACGCCCGGCTATTTTTTTGTTGCAGTTTGGCCGGGGCTGGGTTTGAACCCCCCCCCCTCGGCATATGGGGCCGGCGCCCTACTCACTGACTCACAGGCGCCGCCCAACCCAGCTATTTTTTGGTTGGAGTTGTCATTGCTATTTTGACAAGCCTGGGCTGGATTCGAACCCGCCAGCTCTGGTGTATGTGGCTGGCACCCTAACTGCTGAGCTACAGGTGCCGAGCCACCATACATTCTTTTAGCCAGATGTTGTAATGGGCACCTGTAGTCCCAGCTACTTGGGAGTCTGAGGCAAGAGAATACCTTAAACCCAAGAGTTTGAGGTTGCTGTGAGCTGTGATGTCACAGCACTCTACCAAGGGCTACATATTGAGACTGTCTCAAAAAAAAAAGAAAGAGAGAGAAAAAGAATACCATACCTGAGGGGGTGGAGCAAGATGGCAGCCGAGTAACAGCTTCCTTGCATCTGGGCACCGTGAGTCTGGGGAGATAGGACTCCAGGCATCTCTGGCTGGTGGGAACTGCCTATCATCACTCCTATGAGGATACAGGGAGTCAGCGAGAGACTTCTGGACCCCAAGAGGAGGACTAAAACAGTGGAAAACCGGCAAGTGGTCGCGTGTGTTCAACCCGTCTAAACCCGCCCACAACTGTAAGTTCAGTAGCAGCGAGACTGCAAACCAGAAAGGCCTTACCTGTGAACTCTTTTGATGTCCTTGGACTTGGCACTGAGTTGAACTGCCTTGGGGAAGGCCTGAGCGGGAGTGCGGAGAACTTTGGCCGTTGTCTAGGGCCCCAGTCTGAGCCGCTGAGCCAGACGGAGCTAATAGTGTTTGGCGGTGGGTCACACGGATCCATTGTCAGTGATCTGCCCCAGCAAGCTCCGCCCTCAGGGTCACAGAGCTAGAAACGGGTGGGAGCTGGTAACCCAGCAACCAAGTAGCCTAAGGGTGGGGTCTGAGCCGCCTTGCAGCCCTAACCCTCAGGGGCAGAGTGAGACCGGTTTTGGCACACTGAGTAAGTGGATAGCCACTTCAGCAGCGATTCCAGCGAGAAAGCTGGGAAAGCTTCTGCTCAGCAAGTTTACAAGTTCAAAGTGCCTTTTAAGTGGACTGAAGAGAGATTTAGGGTGTCTACCTGCTGGGGTTTGAGAAATCAGCAGCCTCCAGTCGTATTGGAACTGTGACTAACATCCCATACCCCAAAAGACCACGTGTTGCCCAGACAATATTCAACAACAAATACAAACTGCTTTGTTTTTGGTTGTGTATTTTTTTTTCTTTTTTTTTTTGTTTGGTTGGGGTTTTTTGTTTGTTTATTTTGACGTTGTTGATGTTCTTTTGTTTCTTAATTTCAATCTTTTCCATACAGATCCCTTTTTCTTTCTCAATTTTTCTAGTTTAATTATAATTTCCCATTGCTGCCTTTTTTAATAACTACAACTTCATTTTTGCTAGTGTTTCTACCGCTATCACTTGGTTTTTCACCCAATTTTATCGCCATAAAGTTTTCTGTTTGCTTGTTTTGGTTTGAGTTATAGCATTTTTGTCTTTCCTCTCTACTTGGTGGAGGTGGGGTACTGTGTCTGACCAGGTTAGCAAAGAGCTGCTGACCTCAAGGGAACCACCCAACTGGGCACCCAACCCCCAGAAGGTGGGGTTTTTTAAGGTTGTGTCAAAGTACCCTACTGTACACCTATATTGCCCTGTCTCACTCTTTCTGTGCCTCTCTTCTTTTTGTCAATATTCCTTATCCCTACCCCCTCTCCTTTCTCTATCTTTCTTTTTTTTCTTATCACTCGGTCCTCCTTTCTTTCATCCCCCTTTTTTTGCTCTTCAACCTTCTCACCCTTCTGGTCCTGTAACCCTTAGTCCACAGGCACGAGAACTTAAAGAGCAAGAGGAAGTAAAAGGAAAATTAGGGCAAGGAAACAGATAAAAGAAATCACTCATGAGGAAGAATCAGCAGAAAACTCCAGGCAACATGAAGAACCAGTCCAGAACAACCCCGCCAAGGGACCATGAGGTAGCTACTGCAGAGGATTCCACCTATACAGAAATGTTAGGAATGACAGAAAGGGAATTTAGAATACACATGTTGAAAACAATGAAAGAAATGATGGAAACAATGAAGGAAACTGCTAATAAAGTGGAAAATAACCAAAAGGAAATCCAAAAACAGAATCAAATCAGAGATGAATGATATGAAGAATATAAAAAGGATATAGCAGAGCTGAAGGCAATGAAACAGTCAATCAGGGAACTTAAAGATGCAATGGAAAGTATCAGCAACAGGTTAGACCATGCAGAAGAAAGAATTTCAGAGGTAGAAGACAAAGTTCTTGAGATAACTCAGATAGTAAAAGAGGCAGAAAAGAAGAGAGAGAAAGCAGAACGTTCACTGTCAGAATTATGGGACTTTATGAAACGTTCCAACAC
The DNA here is from genome assembly GCF_027406575.1 of Nycticebus coucang. Taxonomy (NCBI): domain Eukaryota; kingdom Metazoa; phylum Chordata; class Mammalia; order Primates; family Lorisidae; genus Nycticebus; species Nycticebus coucang. Next base: position 107,489,790 of record NC_069791.1, read on the forward strand.
ACGAGTTATAGGAATTCCAGAAGGGGAAGAAGAATGCCCCAGAGGAATGGAAGCCATACTAGAGAATATTATAAAAGAAAATTTCCCAAACATCACCAAAGATTCTGACACACTGCTTTCAGAGGGCTATCGGACCCCAGGTCGCCTCAACTCTAACCGAGCTTCTCCAAGACACATTGTGATGAACCTGTCCAAAGTCAAGACAAAAGAAAAGATTCTGCAAGCTGCCAGGAGTAAGCGCCAGTTGACCTACAGGGGCAAATCCATCAGAGTGACCTCAGACTTCTCTAATGAAACTTTCCAAGCAAGAAGACAATGGTCATCTACCTTTAATCTACTTAAACAGAACAATTTTCAGCCCAGAATTCTGTACCCTGCTAAGCTAAGCTTCAAAATTGATGGAGAAATCAAATCATTTACGGATATACAAACATTGAGGAAATTCACCACAACAAGACCAGCTCTACAGGGAATACTTCAACCTGTTCTGCACACTGACCACCACAATGGATCAGCAGCAAAGTAAGAACTCAGAAATCAAAGGACAGAACCTAACCTCCACACTGATGCAAAAGATAAAACTAAGCAATGGACTCTCACCAAATAAGACGAATAGAATACTACCACACTTATCAATTATCTCCATAAATGTTAATGGCTTGAATTCCCCACTGAAGAGACATAGATTGGCTGACTGGATTAAAAAACACAAGCCATCCATTTGCTGTCTGCAAGAAACACACCTGGCTTCAAAAGACAAATTAAAGCTCCGAGTCAAGGGTTGGAAGACAATTTTTCAGGCAAATGGAATTCAGAAGAAAAGAGGAGTTGCAATCTTATTTTCAGATACATGTGGATTTAAAGCAACTAAAGTCAAAAAAGACAAAGATGGTCACTTTATATTGGTCAAGGGAAAAATACAACAAGAAGACATTTCAATTCTAAATATCTATGCACCAAATTTAAATGCTCCCAGATTCTTGAAACAGAACTTACTCAGTCTGAGCAATATGATATCTGATAATATCATCATAACAGGGGACTTTAACACACCTCTTACAGAGCTGGACAGATCCTCTAAACAGAAATTAAACAAAGATATAAGAGATTTAAATGAGACCCTAGAACAATTATGCTTGATAGACGCATATAGAACACTCCACCCCAAAGATAAAGAATATACATTCTTCTCATCACCCCATGGAACATTCTCCAAAATTGATCATATCCTGGGACACAAAACAAATATCAACAGAATCAAAAGAATTGAAATTTTACCTTGTATCTTTTCAGACCATAAGGCACTAAAGGTGGAACTCAACTCTAACAAAAATGCTCGACCCCATCCAAAGGCATGGAAATTAAACAATCTTCTGTTGAATAACAGATGGGTGCAGGAAGAAATCAAACAGGAAATCACTAACTTCCTTAAGCATAACAACAATGAAGACACAAGCTACCAAAACCTGTGGGATACTGCAAAAGCAGTTTTGAGAGGAAAATTCATCGCTTTAGATGCCTACATTCGAAAAACAGACAGAGAGCACATCAACAATCTCACAAGAGACCTTATGGAATTGGAAAAAGAAGAACAATCTAAGCCTAAACTCAGTAGAAGAAAAGAAATCTCCAAAATCAAATCAGAGATCAATGAAATTGAAAACAAAAGAATCATTCAGAAAATTAATGAAACAAGGAGTTGGTTTTTTGAAAAAATAAATAAAATAGATAAACCATTGGCCAGACTAACTAGAAATAGAAAAGTAAAATCTCTAGTAACCTCAATCAGAAATGATAAAGGGGAAATAACAACTGATCCCACAGAGATACAAGAGATCATCTCTGAATACTACCAGAAACTGTATGCCCAGAAATTTGACAATGTGAAGGAAATGGATCAATATTTGGAATCACACCCTCTCCCTAGACTTGGCCAGGAAGAAATAGACCTCCTGAACAGACCAATTTCAAGCACTGAGATCAAAGAAACAATAAAAAAGCTTCCAACTAAAACATGCCCTGGTCCAGATGGCTTCACTCCAGAATTCTATCAAACCTTCAAGGAAGAGCTTATTCCTGTACTGCAGAAATTATTCCAAAAAATTGAGGAAGAAGGAATCTTCCCCAACACATTCTATGAAGCAAACATCACCCTGATACCAAAACCAGGAAAAGACCCAAACAGAAAGGAGAATTTCAGACCAATCTCACTCATGAATATAGATGGAAAAATTCTCAACAAAATCCTAGCCAATAGATTACAGCTTATCATCAAAAAAGTCATTCATCATGATCAAGCAGGCTTCATCCCAGGGATGCAAGGCTGGTTCAACATACGCAAGTCCATAAACGTTATCCACCATATTAACAGAGGCAAAAATAAAGATCACATGATCCTCTCAATAGATGCAGAAAAAGCATTTGATAAAATCCAGCATCGTTTTCTAATTAGAACACTGAAGAGTATAGGCATAGGTGGCACATTTCTAAAACTGATTGAAGCTATCTATGACAAACCCACAGCCAATATTTTACTGAATGGAGTAAAACTGAAAGGTTTTCCTCTTAGAACTGGAACCAGACAAGGTTGTCCTCTGTCACCTTTACTATTCAACATAGTGCTGGAAGTTCTAGCCAATACAATTAGGCAAGACAAGGAAATAAAGGGAATCCAAATGGGAGCAGAGGAGGTCAAACTCTCCCTCTTTGCTGATGACATGATCTTATACTTAGAGAACCCCAAAGACTCAACCACAAGACTCCTAGAAGTCATCAAAAAATACAGTAATGTTTCAGGATATAAAATCAATGTCCACAAGTCAGTAGCCTTTGTATACACCAATAACAGTCAAGAGGAGAAGCTAATTAAGGACACAACTCCCTTCACCATAGTTTCAAAGAAAATGAAATACCTAGGAATATACCTAACGAAGGAGGTGAAGGACCTCTATAAAGAAAACTATGAACTCCTCAGAAAGGAAATAGCAGAGGATATTAACAAATGGAAGAACATACCATGCTCATGGATGGGAAGAATCAACATTGTTAAAATGTCTATACTTCCCAAAGCAATCTACCTATTCAATGCCATTCCTATCAAAGTACCTACATCGTACTTTCAAGATTTGGAAAAAATGATTCTGCGTTTTGTATGGAACCGGAAAAAACCCCGTATAGCTAAGGCAGTTCTTAGTAACAAAAATAAAGCTGGGGGCATCAGCATACCAGATTTTAGTCTGTACTACAAAGCCATAGTGCTCAAGACAGCATGGTACTGGCACAAAAACAGAGACATAGACACTTGGAATCGAATTGAACACCAAGAAATGAAACTAACATCTTACAACCACCTAATCTTCGATAAACCAAACAAGAACTTACCTTGGGGGAAAGACTCCCTATTCAATAAATGGTGTTGGGAGAACTGGATGTCTGCGTGTAAAAGACTGAAACTGGACCCACACCTTTCCCCACTCACAAAAATTGATTCAAGATGGATAAAGGACTTAAATTTAAGGCACGAAACAATAAAAATCCTCAAAGAAAGCATAGGAAAAACACTGGAAGATATTGGCCTGGGGGAAGACTTCATGAAGAAGACTGCCATGGCAATTGCAACAACAACAAAAATAAACAAATGGGACTTCATTAAACTGAAAAGCTTCTGTACAGCTAAGGTGACGATAACCAAAGCAAAGAGACAACCCACACAATGGGAAAGGATATTTGCATATCTTCAATCAGACAAAAGCTTGATAACCAGGATCTATAGAGAACTCAAATTAATCCACATGAAAAAAGCCAACAATCCCTTATATCAATGGGCAAGAGACATGAATAGAACTTTCTCTAAAGACGACAGACGAATGGCTAACAAACACATGAAAAAATGTTCATCATCTCTATATATTAGAGAAATGCAAATCAAAACATCCCTGAGATACCATCTAACCCCAGAGAGAATGGCCCACATCACAAAATCTCAAAACTGCAGATGCTGGCGTGGATGTGGAGAGAAGGGAACACTTTTACACTGCTGGTGGGACTGCAAACTAGTACAACCTTTCTGGAAGGAAGTATGGAGAAACCTCAAAGCACTCAACCTAGACCTCCCATTCGATCCTGCAATCCCATTACTGGGCATCTACCCAGAAGGAAAAAAATCCTTTTATCATAAGGACACTTGTACTAGACTGTTTATTGCAGCTCAATTTACAATCGCCAAAATGTGGAAACAGCCTAAATGCCCACCAACCCAGGAATGGATTAACAAGCTGTGGTATATGTATACCATGGAATACTATTCAGCCATTAAAAAAAATGGAGACTTTACATCCTTCGTATTAACCTGGATGGAAGTGGAAGACATTATTCTTAGTAAAGCATCACAAGAATAGAGAAGCATGAATCCTATGTACTCAATCTTGATATGAGGACAATTAATGACAATTAAGGTTATGGGGGGGTGCAGAAAGAGGCATGGAGGGAGGGGGGTGGGGCCTTAGTGTGTGTCACACTTTATGGGGGCAAGACATGATTGCAAGAGGGACTTTACCTAACAATTGCAATCAGTGTAACTGGCTTATTGTACCCTCAATGAATCCCCAACAATAAAAAAAAAAAGAAAAAAAAAATATTTCACAAAAAAAAAAAAAAAAAAAAAAAAAAGAATACCATACCTTCTTTTTTCAGCATCTGGGGATCAAACATGTCCCTACATAGCCTAGTGGGGTGGGGTGTTCTGGCAGCACAGACTGAAATATCAGGTATCTGGGTACCTGGTCCCACCTATGACAGTTCTCTTGGCAAAAGAGCATGTTACCTGATGTTATCTTAGAGAGAGAACATTACCCATATGTGGGAAAGAACAAATGTCCAGCATCTTAATCAATCCCACTCTGTATTCTTGGGTTGTCAAAGCGTCCTCTGATTAACCCAAGAAGCCTTCAGGCCAAACAAAAACAAGCGCCCTTCCAATGCTTGGGGAAGAATCCCTGAGGAAAGTGGCCTCCTCAGCCCCTGCACTTGTCTGGAATTAGCCACTCTTACCAGTGTAGTGCTTAGTACCCGCTGGCTCTCCTGTGCTTATTACTTGCTGGCAGCACAGCCTGACAAATCAGGTATCAGGGAGCCTGGTCCCACCTGATTCAAGTTCTACCCCTTTCTGTGCCTGTCCCAGAGTATCAGTCAAAGTGGGGATGAGCCCCACCCTGGAGAAAACCGCTTGGTGATGCTTACACATTTAACCTTTTATAATTTCTTTTTTTTTTTGCAGTTTTTGGCCGGGGCTAGGTTTGAACCTGCCACCTTTGGCATATGGGGCCAGCACCCTACTTTTTTGAGCTACAGGCACTGCTGAAACCTTTTATAATTTCTACAAGCTTTCTTAAAATCCCCAGTAATAAAGGAAAATAAACTTTCTGTCAAGAACAGGTCTTAAATGCTATGTTTTCCAACCTCCCTTTCTTTCCCAAGTTTGCAAGGCAAAAATAATTAAACTTAGTAACAAATCAGTGTTGAGAGACACTTTGAAACTTTTGTATCACAATTAGTTACAATTAGCCGAGGTCCTGGAGGAACCTGGAATTATTTAAACTTTCCCATTTATACCAATAAACCAGAAGAAATCAAAGACCCAGGGTCATTTTCATTGCCTTTCTTCATTTTTAAGAGACTGAACTGTCGCCTAGGGTTTCGGACCATTCTTTCCTGGAAGGTGGAGGGTGGGGATTGCCCTGGTCTTCCTTTCACAGGCCTCTGGTTGCCCAGAAAAGCCATGTAGGGGAGTCATTTTACCCTTTGTTTGGAGCTGACTTCTAGTTAACATTGTTCAGCTTTTTATCTTTTTTTTTTTTTTGTAGAGACAGAGTCTCACTGTACCACCCTCGGGTAGAGTGCCATGGCGTCACACAGCTCACAGCAACCTCTAACTCTTGGGCTTAGGCAATTCTCTTGCCTCAGCCTCCCGAGCAGCTGGGACTACAGGCGCCCGCCACAACGCCCGGCTATTTTTTTGTTGCAGTTTGGCCGGGGCTGGGTTTGAACCCGCCACCCTCGGCATATGGGGCTGGCACCCTACTCACTGAGCCACAGGCGCTGCCCTGTTCAACTTTTTTTCCTCCAACATGTGAAAAAGCCAACTGAATTTAATTTTGCAATGAAAAGCGATAAAAAGGGGGCAGTGAGTTGGAAGCTCTTTCAGTCTCTCTCTCTGGGCTCTTTCTCCAGGGATACATATATATATGGTTGCATGGGTCCACTGTAGTTACGTCTAGGAACTCCATGGCAAATGAATGGATACAATTCCTTTGGTTCCCAGGCCTAGGAAACCTACATGAAATTGACCAAGCCTGGGAAATGGGGATTCTCCACTCAGCTGCAAGTGCGGGGGGTGGGAGAAACTAAGGTGCTGGAGTCTCCCCCAGCTGTTGTCTTGCCCCTCTGGCTACTGGAGCCTCCTACAGGCACCCCCATTACCCTCCAACCCACTGGTTCCTCTGCCGGCTACCAGTGCACCAACACCATCAGAGTAGAGGCGGCAGGTTCTCCTCTCTGCTCAGCTGAGCTGGCTGGGACACCACCGCCCTATATCACAGGGACTACTGAGGTGGAATTCTGCAGCGAAGGAGAGAGATGGCACCTCACATGAAGCACAGCTTGGGTGGGAAAGTGGAAACTCACACCCATGGAGCAGGGGAGGATCAGTGGATGGGTACTTAGTAAGAGGAAGACATAACAGGGTTCTTGTTCCAAGTAGCCAAGTGTTCAGACATCATCTGGGGTGTGGAGGGAAGAAGGAACCCAGTCAGATTTTGAAGGTGATCAGATATCTAGGGAGGGGGATTTTTGTTAAATTGAGTTAGCAGGATTCTTACTAACATTGAACAGTGCCAAGAGTAATGCAGAAGTCCAAAAGTTGAGGCCTGGGCAGCAACTGTGGCTCAGTGAGTAGGGCGCCAGTCCCATATATGAACGGTGGCGGGTTCGGATCCAGCCCCCGACAAACTGCAACAAAAAATAGCCAGGCGTTGTGGCGGGCACCTGTGGCCCCAGCTACTTGGGAGGTGAGGCAAGAGAATTTGTCACAGAGGGTGACAAATTGAGACTCTGTCTCTTAAAAAAAACAAAAAACAAAAAAATAAAGTTGTAAAAAATAAAATAAAATAAAAACAGAAGTTGAGGCCTACTCAAAAAAGAGCTCAGGAGTGCCTGAGTAGAGTTTTGTCAAGGAGCAAGTCTGTGACTCAGGTCATAAAGCTCGGCCATACTTCAGGTTTTTCATCAGTGATTCCCTCTCAGGCTACTGGCTCAAACTACTGGTTGAACTGCTGACAAAATTTGAGATCCACCAAGAAACTGTGAGAAATAATTCCTTTATAAACAACCATGCTCTCAACAATATCCAATGCCAGGAAACTTATCCTAATCTTCGTGAACACTCTGTTGTTGATTTTTCTTATTTTTTCTTTTTTTAGAAACAGAGTCTCACTTTACCACCCTCGGTAGAGTGCCGTGGCATCACAGCTCACAGCAACCTCCAGCTCTTGGGCTTAGGCAATTCTCTTGCCTCAGCTTCCCGAGTAGCTGGGACCACAGGTGCTTGCCACAACACCTGGTTATTTTTTGTTGCAGTTTGTCCAGGGCGGGGTTCGAACCTACCACCCTTGGTATATGGGCTGGTGCCCTGCCCACTGAGCCACAGGTGCCTCCCATGATTTTTCGTAACTGACACAAATGTGTTGGGGTTTGGGGTCTGGTTCCCTGACTCCAGCTGACCTAGTTAGGTTACTGGACCAGCAGCTGGACTAGAAAGTGAAAGTGAGCATTGGGAGGCTGAGGCAAGAGAATCCCTTAAGCCTAAGAGTTTGAGGTTGCTGTGAGCTGTGACGTCATAGCACTGTACCAAGGGTGACAGCTTTAGACTCTGTCTCAAAAGGGAAAAAGAGAAAGTGAAAGTGAGTAGACAGGAAAGGAAGCAGGGTGGGTAGTGTGAATAGAAAGCAAAAGTAAATTTGCACAGGGCTTTACTACAACAAAGAGAAAGTTTATTCAGGTATAGTAAGCACCAGCATACTTTCAGGGGAGTGGGAAGTAGAGGTGGTTCTCTCTCTCTCTAGTGAGAAAGATACCAACACAAGGCAGCATAGGTCTGTCACAGTGGCTCACGCCTGTAATCCCAGCCCTCTGGGAGGTCTAGCCAGGTGGATTGCCTGAGCTCAGGAGTTGCAGACCAGCCTGAGCAAGAGTGAAACCATGCCTCTACCAAAAACGGAAAAACTGCCGGACGCAGTAGTATACACCTGTAGTCCCAGCTACTCGGGAGGCTGAGGCAAGAGGATTGCTCAAGCCCAAGAGTTTGAGGTTGCTGTGAGCTATGATGTCATGGCACTCTGCTTAGGGTGACAGAAAGGCATTGCCTGTGGCTCAGTGGGTAGGACACGGGCCACATAACACCAAGGCTGGCGGGTTCAAACCTGGCCAGGGCCAACTAAAGCATCAATGACAACTGCAACGATAACAACAACAACAACAAAATAGCCGGGCGTTATGGCAGGCGTCTGTAGTCCCAGCTACGTGGGAGGCTGAGGCAAGAGAATCACTTCAGCCCAGGAGTTTGAGGTTTCCTATGGAGAGTGACATAGTGAAACTTTGTCTCAAAAAAAAAACAAAAAAAAAAAAAAACAAAGGGGGGGCAACCATGCTCACTGGTTAGGGCACCAGCCACATGCTACAGGGCTGGTGGGTTCCAACCCAGCCAGATCTGCTAAACAAACAAACAAGAACAAGAACAACAACAAAATAGCCAGGTGTGATGGCAGGAGCCTGTAATCCTAGCTACTAGGGAGGCTGAGGCAAGAGAATTGCTTGAGCCCAAGAGTTTAAGGTTGCTGTGAGCTATGACACCACAGCACTCTACAGAGGGTGACAAAGTAAGACTCTGTCTCAAATAAATAAATAAATAAATAAAACTTACAAAGGCAGCATAAAGTTATAAATATCCTCTTTCTCTCCTTTTGAATTGTTTGTGTAACTTTCTCATTGGTCTGTCTCTGGGCACCTTGGTCTTTTTCTATAGGTCATTGCTTAACTTGATTATCTCATACCCACATTCCTTTCCTTCCTTTTTTGGCAAAAAATTAATGAGTGTTGATATGTTGATTTTATCAATACTTGAGGTATCTGTGGTGTGCAGCATTCACCCTATGTCCAAATATGAAAACTATATTTTGTGCAGGATTTGCTTGGTCAATTGTCACAGTGTTGTGTGTGTGTGTGTGTGTGTGTGTGTGTGTGTGTTATGAGACAGAGTTTCAGTATGTCACTCTTGGTAGAGTGCCATGCCATCACGGCTCACAGCAACCTCAAACTCTTGGGCTTAAGCTCTCTTGCCTCAGCCTCCCAACTAGCTGAGACTACAGGCACCTGCCACAACACCCGGATATTTCTTTTTTCTTTTTCTTTTTTTTTTTTTTTTTTTGTGTGTGTGTGGTTGTCATTGTTGTTTGGCAGGCCCAGCTGGGTTTGGACCCACCAGCTCTGGTATATTTGGCTGTGCCCTAGCCGCTGAGCTACAGGAGCTGAGCCTGTCACAATGTTTTTTGTTTTTGTTTTCATTTTTTGAGAGAGAGTCTCAAGCTGTCACCCTTGGTAAAGTACTGTGGTGTCACAGCTCACAGCAACCTCAAACTCTTGGGCTTAAGTGATTCTCTTGCCTCAGCCTCTCAAGTAGCTGAGACTACAGGCACCCCCCACAACCCCTGGCTTATTTTTCTGTTGTTGTTGCAGTTGTCATTGTTATTTTAGCTGGCTTGGGCTGGGTTCAAACCCACAGGCTCAGGTGTATGTGGCCAGCCCCCTACCCACTGAGCTACAGGCATCGCCCATACTCTATTCTTAATAGATTAGAAATGTATCATTGCATCTGACACAGTGGCGTGTGCCTGTAGCTATTTGGGAGGCTGAGACAGGAGGATCACTTGAGTCCAGGAGTTCTGGGCTGTAGTGTGCTATGTCAATGGGGTGTCCACACTAAATTCAACATCAATATGGTGACCTCTCCGGAGCTGGGGGCCACCAGGTTGCGGGTAAGCAAGGTAATAAGTTACTGTGTCCTAGGTTACCAATTGGTTTCAGAGATCCTAAGAGTAATTATACCACATCTGTGAAGTGGTCTTATGATTTATCAGTTTTGGGCAAAACAACTGATGTATGTCTTATGTGATAATTAAGAAATATATAATCAATAATCAGTAGACTAGTAGATACTATGGTGAAAATAAATTAATATTACAATTAAGTTAGTGGAGAAATGTATGGTTATATGCCCCGGCCCACGGGGAATCCAGTGGGGACCTGGGGAACAAAGGGGGTCAGTCGAATGAGGGGACAAGAGACACAAAAGAATGAGAGCAAGTCAAGAGTCTGATCAAGCTCCGAAGAATTTATTTTTCAGCTGATCTTATAAGCATTCAAACAAGGAAGTAACTAAGGGCTGTTCCTAGCAGGGCGGGGGACGGCTAGTTTCTGGAAAACTACTAGCGGAAAGTCCCTAAGGCGGGGAGTGCATTTCTGGGGAGTTACGTAAGCGGAAAGTACCGTTGCTGTTATGGTTGAATTCCTGAGAATAGTTTGTTCATTAAACCGCAAATCAAGCAAGCTAGTAAGGGGCATTTTTGTGAGGTGCTTTGGCTCCCGGCATCTCCTCCCTTTTAGTTTTTAAATCTGTTGGGGTCTGTCAGTTGTCGGCGTTGAGAAGTGGACATTGACCGTTTGGGGGAAGTATTGACCTGATTTCTCCCGCGGGCATAATGGCCGTGTGATAAGTTTGAGCGTCTTTTGGGGAGGAGAGGAGATATTTTTAGGATGCTAACCTCTATGCAATCAGGTTTGCTTCCAAGGGACTCAGAGAGGCTGTTTATGCCTTCCCTCTGCAGTGTCTGTATTGCACCCCGTAAAAAGGTACCCAGGTTGTACTCTCATATGATGGTGAGTCAACATGCATAGCTCTGAGTGCTTACGCGGTTCCCGGAGGAATATCTTCGTTGTTAGGTTCGGCAAGGCCCCGGTCTGCAAGGTCGAGTCTATGATAATGGACTTGAATGGGTTTTGATGCCAGGGAGTCAATCTGTGATTTGATAAAATTCATGATTTTGTTAAGAATAATGGGTCCAAGGGTGATTATCAATAGCAAGCTAATAAGGGGACCTGCAAGGGGCATGAGTAAGGAGTACATGGAGGATTTCCACCACTCGTTTGCCTCAGAAGAAAATTTTTGTTTTTGTAAATCTAAACTAAACTTATGAAGTTTGTTAATCTGTGTTTCTACTATGCCTGATTGATTAACAAAGTAACAACATTCCTCTTGTAGAAATAGACATGTTCCTCCTTTTTTGGAGGTGAGGAGGTCTAAGGCCCATCTATTTTGTAGGGTTACTTGGGCGAAGGAGGTTATTTGTCTTTGTAGGGAGGCGAGGGATTCTGTGGAGGCCTCGACTGCTAGTTGGAATTGTTCTGTTAACTTGGCGGCACTGATGTAGGAGTGTCCAAGGGCCCCTCCTGCAAGTCCCACAGATACGGTAGATGTTGCAAGAGAGATAACCGCAACTAGGGGAAGGAAAACAACACGTTTGTTTCTGGAAGAAACACGAGAGTTAATTTTGTCTAGGGGGAAAATAAATTCAGTAGGTGTACAGATGTTTAGTTGAGGGATAAGAGTCACTGGGAGGCACAAAGCTGTTGGCGGAAGTGGGAGGGTAAGATTTTTGGAGAGCATGCTGTTGCACCAAATGAAGGAGCCAGGGGGGCGGTGATGTGCCGAGTAGGTGGAGAAGTGGTGTTGCAGAGTTTAGTCTGTGGCTCAGTGAGTAGGGCGCCGGCCCCATATGCCGAGGGTGGCGGGTTCAAACCCAGCCCTGGCCAAACTGCAACAAAAAAATAGCCGGGCGTTGTGGCAGGTGCCTGTAGTCCCAGCTGCTTGGGAGGCTGAGGCAAGAGAATCGCGTAAGCCCAAGAGTAGAGGTTGCTGTGAGCCGTGTGATGCCACGGCACTCTACCGAGGGCAGTACAGTGAGACTTTGTCTCTACAAAAAAAAAAAAAAAAAGCGTTGGAATAACAAAAGATGAAAGAGTTTTCCTGGGGGTTTAAAAACAGAGAAATATCAAGTAGGGGTTTAAAGGGTGTTTATTCTGAAGCAGTAGCGTTTGGGGGAAACGGCAAAGGGATGGCGTTAAGGGGTGGGTGGCTGAGACTGGCGCAGAGGAAGCAAGAGGTGAGGTTGCCTAGTCCGCTCATATTGGCAATGAGAAGACCCTCGTGAAGGAGAGTAAGCCAGGAAAAAGGGTTATTTGGGGAAGGGAGTGCAAGTTGTCTAAGCAAGGCGTTTTCCTAGTTTTGAATATGGGTATGAAGGGTGGTTTGGATTTGTACAAGGGAGCGCCATATGAATAGCTTGCTGGAAGGCCAGGAGCTGTATGAGGTAGGGTACATGCGCCTTTGACAGGGGATGTCCATCTATTGTCCCATGGATCTTGAATGATAAGGGTGTAGTGGTCTTGGAAGTAAAAAAGTTTATGGGGGCTATTGTAAGGAAGTGAACTAAGGGAATAACTTGAATCAGGATATTGGGTTGGGTGAATATTGCAGTAGTAATAGGTACAGCCTACATTTTGTATGTACCAGTAATCTTTACAATTACGATGGGTTCGATCGTACAAAAAAACATAGATGTGGGTGGGGATGCCATGCTTGGATTCTAAAGTCAGTAAAATTAAGAAAAATGGTAGAACTGCATCCAGAAGGCGGGCAGTCGGCAGTGGCTAGGAGGTGGCCGAAGCCTTTTTCATCAGTCGAGTTTTCGGTTAAATAGAAGCACCAAGCGAAGGGCTTGGTGACCAGTGGAACAGGTTGGCCCAGTGTTGGGAGGCAGAAGATGAGGAGATAAGGCAGCATCATGGACGGAAATCCGTGGTTCTGGAAGGGAAAGGAGAAGGATAATCTCAGGGAGGTTCTTCCCCCTGAATTTTAGACTTGTTATCAATTTGTTTTACTAATCTTTCAGGCAGCCATCTGGCCGCATTTTCTTTGGTATCAAACAAGCATACAGATCCTCTGCCCCAGATAAGGACTGGGTCTGGGCCGTTCCATATTGAGGAGAGTGGATCTTTCCATAGGACTGTGGCATAATTGTTATTTGTTTCTGGGTGCCAAAGGCAGTCAGCGGCAGACTTGCCCTGGGCATCCATATTTAAAAATTAAGGACAAATAGGGCATGATGAAGAATGTTTCTGGGGATCCTTTCGTGGGGTATAATTCCCCCTTTTTTAATTTGTGGAAGGTATTTTTAAGGGTTTGATGAGCACGTTCAAAGACGCCCTGTCCCTGAGGGTTATAAGGTATGCCAGTAATACGTTTAATCTGCATTTGGTGGCAAAACTCTTGAAAGTTTTTTCCAGTGTATCCGGAGCCGTTGTCAGTTTTGATGATTTTAGGTCTGCCCATGACTGAGAGACAATTAAGGACATGGGCGATAAGTTTTTGGAGCCTTCTCCAGCATGGAGGGTAGCAAATATAAATCCACTGAAGGTGTCTATAGTTACATGCAAGTACTTGAGATTGCCAAATTCAGGGATGTGTGTAATATCCATTTGCCATATATCATTAGGAATTAGACCTCTGGGATTAATACCTATATGAGGGGAGGGCAGTAGGGTGACACAGGCTAGGCATTGTTTAACGATATGTCGTGCTTGTTCCTGGGTAATTTTAAAGGCTAGCCGTAGGGTTTGGACATTTAAATGATGTAGGGCATGGCATCGCTGGGCTTCTGCAATAGGGTCTACAGAAATAGGGAAGGTGAGGCGTGTGGCCGCATCAGCACAAGCGTTTCCTTTGGTGAGGGGACTGGGCAGATCAGAATGGGCACAAAGGTGTTCAAGATAAAAGGGGTAATTTCTGGAGTTGATTAACTTTTGGAGGTGGATAAAAAGGGGGGTAGAGTTGGTGGAGGGTTTAATATAGGGAATTGTCTCAAGGAGAGGAACCAAATGAGCAATGTAAGCGCTATCAGTATATAGATTAAAAGGATGATTAGTTAATGTTAAGAAGACTTGAATCACTGCATAAAGTTCTACAAGTTGTGCTGATTTAAAAGGAGACTGGATAGTGGTGGTTTGTCCGTCCATGGTGTAAGCAGCAAGACCGTTAGAGGAGCCGTCGGTAAATACAAGGCATGCCTCAGAAAGTGGCTGAGGGGAAGTTATTCTTGGAAAAATGAAGGGGTGAATTTTGCTGAATTGGAGTAATTTGTCGGCAGGGTAATGATTGTCAATCGTACCGGAAAAAGATAAACAGGTAATTGGCCACTCATCTGTGGTTTGTAAGAGCCAGTTTAGCTGGTCTTTTGTATAGGGTAATATTAACCTGTCAGGATCCTTGCCGAAGAACTGACAACTTTGTTCGTGTCCTAAACGGACAAGGCTGGCAACTAAGGTAGCATAAGGGACGAAAATCTTGGAAGGGGAAGCAGGAAGGTGGGTCCATAAGAGAGGACCATGTTGCCAAAATACTCCAGTAGGGGTATGAGGTGTGGCACAAATAATGAATGAGAAGGGTTTGTCATAAGAGATAAAAGTGACCCCTTGGTTCTGGATGGCCACCTCAACAGTTTTTAGGGCCATTATTGCTGCAGGGGTTAAGGATCGGGGGGAGGAGGGGTTAGGATCACCTTTAAGGATGTCGAAGAGGGGCTTGAGGTCTCCGGTGCTAAGTTTGAGATAGGGTCTAATCCAATTAATATTGCCTAAAAGTTTTTGAAAATTATTTAAGGTTTTTAAATGGCTGGTTTTTCAATTGCAATCAGTGTAACCTGGCTTGTTGTACCCTCAATGAATCCCCAACAATAAAAAAAAAAAAAAATGGCTGGTTTTTAATTGGAGTTTTTGTGTGGTGATTTTCTGATGGTGGAGCTCAAATCCTAAATAAAAATAGGGGTCTTTTAATTGAATTTTATCTGGGGCAATTTGGAGGCCTCGGTCTATTAATCTCTGTGAGAGTTGTTGACTACATAGGAGTACTTGGGAAGCATCTGCTCCTGCTAAAAGGATATCATCCATGTAATGAACTATATAGATAGCAGGCCATAATGTTCAAAAAGGGTCGATAATTTGGGCTATAAACTTTTGGCACAGTGTTGGGCTATTGGCCATGCCGTGAGGTAGAACTTTCCAATGGAAGCGAGGCATGGGTCCTTTGAAATTAGTTACTGGTAAGCTAAATGCAAAACATGCTTTGTCTTCGGGATGTAAGGGAATGGTAAAGAAGCAATCTTTGAGGTCAATCTTATAAAATCCAGCAGGGATAGCCACAGGAGTAGGCAATCCTGGTTGTAAAGCCCCCATGGAAAGCATTGTTTTATTTATTTCTCTTAAATCTTGTAGTAGTCTCCATTTGCCGGATTCTTTTTTATGACAAAAATAGGGGTATCCCAAGGGGAAGTAGTAGGTTCAATATGGCCAGCAGCAAGCTGTTCCTGTACTCACGTTGCTGCCGCAGTTAATTTTTCTGTAGTTAATGGCCATTGATCGACCCACACCGGTTCATTGGATTTCCAAGTAATCTTATCAGTGTGGGGTACAGGAAGGTCAATAGCCATCAGGGTAAATTTTCTATGCCTAGTCCAGCGTGGTTAAGATTTGTGGTTATTTGAATGGGCTCTTTTATTCCTTGGGAATATTTCCCTAATCCCTGACCCGCGCGAAACCCTTGTTTTAAAATTTGGTGGGTGATGGTTTCGTTCGGACTGCACATAATTAGTCTTAGTTGGGCAAGGATGTCTCTGCCCCAGAGATTGACTGGGAGGCCAGGCACAACATAAGGTCGGACAGTACCAGTGTTGCCTTCCTCATCCGTCCATCTGAAGATTTCAGCACTCTGTTGGGGGTTGGAGGTTTGGCGGATACCTCGGAGATGGGTTAGGGAAGTAGTGAGGGGCCAGGAAGGGGGCCAGTACTTACTGGCAATTACTGTGGCATCTGCCCCAGTGTCAAGTAATCCTTCAAAATTTTTGCCGTTTAATTGTAACTTAAGAAGGGGGTTTTCTTGTGTGATTTGTCTGACCCAATAGGCATCAGAGGAGCCGAGGTTATGAGTACCCCGGGTTTTTAGAGAATAAGGGTGGTTGGAGGGTAAGAGAGGAAGTAGTATTAGCTGAGCTATTCTTTGGCCTGGGTGAATGGTTATAGGGCTAAGGGAGGCGGAAGCAAGTATTTTAATTTCTCCAGCGTAATCGTTATCAATGATGCTGGGGGGAATATTAAGGCCTTGCAGGGTTGTACTGGCACGGACAAGAAGAAGTCCGAAGTTGTTGGGGGGCAAGGGGCCGTAAATCCCAGTAGGGAGGATTTGGATGCCCATTTCAGGTGTTAGTATTGCGCTGGTGGAGGAACAGAGGTCCAGTCCTGCGCTGTCGGCAGTTGCTCGTGAGAGGGAGAGGAGGCTTGGACTTGAGGGGGCGGGTTTTGGGGGACAAACCTGATAGCCCCAGGGGTTTGTTCCCATTTGGGGGCCAGGGGCTGGCCCCGTAGGAAGTTTCCCTGCTTCTGAGGTAAGGGATTGCCCTGGGCGTCTATTTTCGAATGGCATTCAGACGCCCAGTGTTTGCCTCGCTTGCGTCGTGGACAAAGGGAGGGGGGTATGGGTTGTTCGGCCTTAGGGGCCATGCAGTCTCTAGAAAAGTGTCCTGGTTGCTCACAATTAAAACAAGTTTTTGGGTTGTCTCCCCAAGCGAACTCTTTAAGGGCGGCTCCAATAGCGAGTCCCATGGAGTGAGCCGTGCCGATACCTGCACAAAGTTTAATATAATCAGAAATGGTTTTGCTGCTGCGGTGAGGCCGTATGGCGGCTTGACATGCAGGATTTGCGTTTTCAAATGCGAGATGCTTGATGAACTCACTTTCATTTTCGTGTTGGCAGATGAGCCTCTCAGCCGCATCGGTGAGGTGGCTGATGAAATTACTATAAGGCTCATCAGGGCCCTGTCGAATGTTAGCCAAGGAGGTAGTTGCCGATCCTTTGGGAGGGAGCTTTCTCCATGCTTTGAGGGCAGCGTTCTGTATTTGGGCCAGGAGGCGGGGGAAAATTTAGCTTGTATAATGTTAGTATCATAGGGACTACGTCCCATGAGTTTATCCCTAGTCCATTTCTTGGAAGTTTTGTTTTCAAGATTATGGGCTGCTATTTCTTTGCAGTTATCAGCATATTCGGTTCTCCAGAGGACATAGTCGCCTCCAGGCAGGGTGGCCCGGGTTATAAAGAACCAGTCATTTGGGGTGAGCCACCGCTCGCTCAGAGATTCAACTATAGATATAGTGAAAGGGGCTGTGTGGCCATAGAGAGATACAGCAGTTTTTAATTCTTTAACATGCTTGAAATTTAAGCGACGATACTGCTGATCGACAGTTTCTGTTTTCTCAGCATCTGAGTCGGAGGCCTTGTGGTCATTATCCGAGGTGTCATCTGCCAAGGGGTGATCGTCCTTGTCAGAGGGAGATTTTGGTCCTGATTTGGAAGGGGAGTCCCCTTTAATTTTAGTTACAGGAAAGGCGTGCAGCACCTTTAAAGGTTTTTCTTTTGAGCTATGTTTATGGAATGTTGGGGTGAGAGGGTGGGGGGTTTTTAGTTCTAATTCTAAAGCGCGTAACTCTTGAATGAGTTTTAAATGTTCCTTCCTTGTTTGGAGTAAGTTTTTAAGGGAGGAAACCTCTTGGCATAGTTTGTGTTTAACATTTTCAATTGGAGTGTCTATGCCTAGGATCGGAGCACAAAATGGAGGGGCAGAAGCATAGGGAGGGGGATGATTTGGGACGGAGGGGAAGGGAGGTCAGTCAGAATTGTGATACTTAGTGGCCTCCTCTACCTGGGTGGTCATTTCTTCGGGGAAGAGGGAGTCAGGGGGGGGCTCCTCAAGGGAGGGGTATAGGGAATTAACAGGAGGTTTGGAAGGCTCAGGATCTGGGGAAGTGTCAGGCTCAGGCATAGGAACATAAACAGAAGGGGAGGCTGAGGGTGGTCTGGAGTATTCTTTAAGTGCCTTTTCTCCTTCTTTAACAACCTCTTGGATATCAGGCCATTGGTTGTAAGATTTTAAAATATCATAGATCAAATTCCAGTAGGAGAATGCCTGAATGGGGATTTTTTTCAGGGCCAAATGTTCTATAATAATCTTTTAGGCAGTCACCGACTCTAGTCCATCTCAGAACATCAATAGTGCCTTCTTGGGGGAACCAAGGACAGATATTACCAATAAAACCAAAGAATTTATAGAGATCCTTTTTCTTTACCCGAGTTCCTTGTGTCTTGAGGGACTCCTTGAGGCCCTGAATAAACAATTCATGTTTACTTAACGTTTGTCCCATAAATTCGTTGCTTTCTCTTACCTTGACGGATCAGACTCACAGGTGGGTAGTTCTGCGGCCATCATGGTGCAGATCTTCACTCACGTCCTTCTTGTGGCGCGGCGATCACAGTGCGGATTTTCTTTTTTTTTTTTTGTAGAGACAGAGTTTCACTTTATTGCCCTCAGTAGAGTGCCGTGGCATCACACAGCTCACAGCAACCTCCAACTCCTGGGCTTAGGTGATTCTCCTGCCTCAGCCTCCCGAGTAGCTGGGACTATAGGCGCCCGCCACAACACCCGGCTATTTTTGTTGTTGTTGTTGCAGTTTGGCCGGGGCTGGGTTTGAACCCGCTACCCTCAGCATATGGGGCCGGCACCCTGCTCACTGAGCCACAGGCGCCACCCCACAGTGCGGATTTTCACTCACAACCTTCGGGTTGCAGCAATCCAATGATAGGGATACCCTTACTGGCAGCAACGTTCGATGAGACCCCCGTGCCCTGGCCCCACGTTGGGGGGGAATTCCCTGTGGGGAATCCAGTGGGGACCTGGGGAACAAAAGGGGTCAGTCGAATGAGGGGACAAGAGACATGAAAGAATGAGAGCAAGTCAAGAGTCTGATCAAGCTCCGAAGAATTTATTTTTCAGCTGGTCTTATAAGCATTCAAACAAGGAAGTAACTGAGGGCTGTTCCTAGCAGGGCAGGGGAGGGCTAGTTTCTGGAAAACTACTAGCGGAAAGTCCCTAAGGCGGGGAGTGCATTTCTGGGGAGTTACGTAAGTGGAAAATACCGTTGCTGTTATGGTTGAATTCCTGAGAATAGTTTGTTCGTTAAACCTCAAATCAAGCAAGCTAGTGAGGGGCATTTTTGTGAGGTGTTTCGGCTCCCAGCAGTTATAGATTAATAGTGTGTACATGACCAGCTGGCTGAAAATAAAGAATATTGCTACTTGCCATAAAAGAACTTGTAGCCATTCTTTGCCCCATACAATTTCAAAATTGCAGGTTCTACCAACGCGTCATTGACCAATGATCTTCCTTCACGCAACATTGCCTAAGGAGGGATGAACCAGCCCAGGTCGGAAACGGAGCAGGTCAAAACTCTAGTGCTGATCAGTAGTGGGATCACACCTGTGAATAGCCACTGCACTCCAGCCTGGGCAACTAGTGAGACCCCATCTCAAAAAAAAAAAAGAAAGAAAGAAAGAAATGTATCATTGCATTAGGCTAAATGTGCTATTTTACTACCTTTACTCTTAACCCACATCAGGCACTTCAGAACATCTAAAGACTAATTATTTCTTTCTTTTTTTTTTTTTTTCTGAGACAGAGTCTCACTTTGTCATCCCTGGTAGAGCAACCTCAAACTCTTGGGCTCAGGTGATTCTCTTATTTCAGCCTCCTGAGTAGCTGTAAAGACTACTATTTCATTTCTTTTTCTTTCTTTCTTTCTTTCTTTTTTTTTTTTTTTTTTTTTTTGCAGTTTTTGGCCAGGGCTGGGTTGAACCCGCCACCTCCTGCATATGGGGCCAGTGCCCTACCCTTTTGAGCCACAGGCACTGTCCAAGATTAAATATTTCCCAAAAACTGTATTTAGTGTCGTCAACTGCATATACAGTGAGAAATAACATGGTCACAGAGAAGGTGATTCTAACTGAAGGCTTCAAGGGTAGAGTTGGGGTGACTGTTTTTAACAACAAGAGGAGGCCAGTTCAGGGATTAAGGTGAGGTTTTAACAGCAGGAAAAGAGCAGAGTGTGACCAAGAGCCAGCTCCCTATCAGCTTCAAGAGGCTTTTATTATCCTTATCACTGTGGCTGGAATGTGCAAGGGGGGTTGTTAGAGTAGTCATCCTCTTCTGCAGAGGGACTGAGCTTTGCACCAAATAAACTAATCTTTGAGTTACTGCCTTCCAAGGAGGGGACCAGGGGCTTATCTCTGGTGCCAGCCTGGCAGGGGAGGAAAGTTTAGTCCTCCCCTGGAATATTTAGTCTATTCTGTCTATTTCCCAGGAACACTGGCCTTGAAGCATTCCAGGAGGGTGGGGAAGGGGTTTGCTGGGATCATGCAGTTTGATTTCTGCCCTGATTTCTCCAAAATGGTTGCACTCTTATCAGGGTCCTGAGGATTCTCTCCTCGCACTATACAGAGAAGATGTCTAAATGTGACTGGACTGGCATAAGAGCTTCTCTGCAACTTGTGCGCCATGTCCTCTAAGCCACTGACCAAAACAGAAATGTTTATTGCTCCTGGTGTCACTTCTACAGCAGTCTAACAATTCCATTTCAAAAAGTCATTTCCAAAAAACATTTCTTTTCTACGATGTTTATTTATTCATTTATTTTGAGACAGAGTCTCACTTATTAACCCTCATTAGAGTACTGTGGTGTCACAGCTCACAGCAACCTCCAAATCCTTGGGCTTAGGCGATTCTCTTGCCTCAGCCTCCTGAGTAGCTGGTATTATAGGCACCTGCTACAACGCCTGGCTATTTTTTTTGCTGCAGTTTGGCCAGGGCTGAGTTAGAACCCACTACCTTCGGTATATGGGGCCAGTGCCTTATCCGCTGAGCCACAGGTGCTGCCCTCTATGATGTTTAAAAAACAAATGATCGCTTACAAGCCATGCAAATTTCTAGCTCTACTTTATTGAGTGTGTGTGTGTGTAGGGGTGAGGAAATAGAAAGCTTCTCCATGTTATAGGCAAAGGCCTTCTACAATGGGCAGTGAATTTCCCTCCAGGGATGGTGGCCACTTATTATTGGCTGGTGGGGTAGGTTATTCTACTATTTCTAGCTTCCAGACAAGACCAACAGCCTGAGGGCTGCTAATGGTTAGAGCCATCCCCACCTGGACGAGGTCACTTCTGGCCCACAAAGCCTTTGTGTGGTGTTTCATCTAACTGGAGCTGAGCAGTCACCAAGTCCCTGGTCTGCAGGGCTCCTTGGCCACACTGATTTGGCTAAGCGCTAGTACTCGCCTTCTCAGCTGCACAGTGGTGTTTTTATTTATTAATTTATTTTTTGGTGAGACAGACTCTCACTCACTCATCCTGGGTAGAGTGCCATGGAATCATAGGTTACAGCAACCTCAGACTCCTGGACTCAAGGGATCCTCTTGCCTCAGCCTCCCAAGTAGCTGGGACTACAGGCTTGCACCAAAACACATGGATAGTTGGTTTTTGTTTTTGTTTTTTTCGAGACAGAGTCTCACTTTGTCACCCTCGGTAGAGTGCTGTGCTGTCACAGCTCACAGCAACCTCTAACTCTTGGGCTCAAGCGATCCTCTTGCCTCAGTTTTTCTATTTTTAGTAGAGACAGGGTCTCGGTTTTGCTAAGGCTGGTCTCAAACTCCTGAGCTCAAGGGATACTCCCACCTTGGCCTCCCAGAAGGCTAAGATTACAGGCATGAGCCACTGCACCTGGCCCCTGGGAATTTCCTTCATTCTTCTCCTATTGGAGCAACCGATTCCTGGATCCTAGGACTTCTTTTTTGGTTTACTACCTCGTTTTCCTAGAATACATCTTTCTGTAGCTTCTTGAGACAGGATGGATGTGAGGTAAATCTAGGTAAGTTTGTGCATCTGGAATGTCTTTATTACTTCCTCATAATGCAATAATTTAGCTAGGTATAGAATTCTGGATTGAAATTAATTTCCTGGCTTAATGCACACTTTTTAGTGTAAAAAGATTTTACTTAAAAGTCAAATTATGGGGCCAGGTGCAGTGGCTCATGCCTGTAATCCTAGCCTTCTGGGAGGCTAAGGTGGGAGTATCTCACGCGTTCAGGAGTTTGAGACAAGCCTTAGCAGGAACAAGACCCCCTCTCTACTAAAAATAGAAAAATTAGCTGTGCATTATGGTGGGGGGTGCTATGGTCCTAGCTAGCCAGAATGCTGAGGCAGGACAATTGCTTGAACCCCGGAGTTTGAGGTTGCTGTGAGTTCGCTTGATGCCATGGCATTCTAGCCTGGGCAACAGAATGAGTCTCTGTCTCAAAAACAAAAACAAAAACAAAAAGGCTCAGCGCCCATAGCACAGTGGTTATGGCACCAGCCACATACACTGAGGGTGGCAGGTTCGAACCCGGCCCGGACCAGCTAAACAACTGCAACAACAACAAAAGAGTCAAATTATCTATTTCCCCCTTCTGAATTAGTTATTCATTGCTGCACAACTACTTCAAAATTTAACTTCAAACAAGAATATTATGATCTCACCCATTTCTGTGTATCAGGGAACTAGGTACAGCTTAGCTGGTGCTTCTCACTCCTAATTGCTCATGAGGCTGCAGTCAGGCTGTCAACTGGAGTCAGCTCAAGACTCAGCTGGGGCTGAGGATCCACTTCCAGGCTCACTGGCATGGT
Organism: Nycticebus coucang; assembly: GCF_027406575.1. Lineage (NCBI taxonomy): Eukaryota > Metazoa > Chordata > Mammalia > Primates > Lorisidae > Nycticebus > Nycticebus coucang. The sequence continues at coordinate 107,512,546 of NC_069791.1, forward strand.
TGTATGACTGGTTTCATAACAATATTTTACAATTCTCTAGTGTTTTAACTCCCTCATATTCAAAAAGAGTTTCTAATGTTCACATTAGAACTGAAGCAGGCAGCTAAGTGACCTTGACTGGACAGGGATGAAACAGTGACTGTTATCTCAGTTCTAGTGACCTAGCAATGGCAGTCTTAGAAAAAGTAAAGACAAGACAGAGAAGTCTCAGTACAAACTGCTGAACAGAACTTTGTAATTTTCTTACACTGATACAATGTCTTTGAGTTTTTCCTGGGAAACAGCAGACCCTCCTTGCAGCCCTGAGATAACTATAGCGCCTTACTCTACCAGAATGTCAGGAGAAAGTCAGGACAAGCAATATGCCACCACAGATTGTGACCGAGAGCCACTGAGACTGTGTGCAAGGCTGAAAGAATGAACAACATTAAGCCCTAGCTCGTTATAATACTAACATTCCCACCCTGGGGAGGTATTTTCCCACCATTTCATGAGATGTATGAACTAGCATGATTCCCCACTGCACTTGAGTGCCCTGCACTCCACCCCAAACACACAAGGAGTACACGCCCCCTATGCATTGTTCATTTTCACTTCCATAAAAACCCCTTGTGTAGCCTGTGCCTCCCTGTCCCAATCAATACGTCCTCTGAAATAAATCTTTTCTTCCTTGAAAATCCTTGTTGTTGCTTGGTGCTTGTAACTCAGTGGTTAGGGTGCAGGCCGCCCACACTGTGGATGGCAGGTTCAAACCTGACCTGGGCCTGCTAAACAACAATGACGACTGCAACAACAAAAAATAGCCGGGCGTTGTGGTGGGCACCTGTAGCCTCAACTACTTGAGAGGCTGAGGCAAGAGAATCGCTTAAGCCCAAGAGTTTGAGGTTGCTATGAGCTGTGATGCAACAGCACTCTAGCCAGGACAACACACTGAGACTCTGTCTCAGAAAAGGAAGGAAGGAAGGAAGGAAGGAAGGGAGGAAGGAAGGAAGGAAGGAAGGAAAGAAGGCCTCATCTCAAAATTGGCTCTCAGTGCATTGAGCGGCAGTGAACCCCCCTTGTGAGTTCATTAACAGTTGTTGGGAGGCACCAGTAGCTTGTGGGCTCTTCCTTGTTCCATCATCTAGACCTTTGCAGGGGAACACATGTAAAAACATGTTTCCCCCAGTACAAGCAATCCAAGAGAGAACAAGGGACAGTTCCCAAGACAGAAGCCACAGTCTTGTTATCACTGAATCTCAAAAGTGACATCCAATAACTTCTGCCATATTCTGTTAGAAGCAGTCGCAAGTCCAACCACATTCAATGTGAAGGGAATGAAATAAGGTGTGATTCCTGGGTAGGGATCACTGGAAGCCATCTTAGAAGCTATTAACCGGCCTTCAAGTAAAGTCAACCTTCTATAAATAGGAACCATGTTTGTGGTCTGGCTGGGAATATCTCTTGACCTAACATTGCATATTCCTACACACTCTGGTTTGAGAAGCCCAGTTTATACTTCAGGAGTATAAAAAGGCATTTAACACTCAATCTTTATTCCGGTAGAGACTACAAACTGAGCAATAGTTCCAAATGCTGATTGTATATTAGAGCTAGCAGGGGAGATTTTTAATTTAAAATTTTCTTTTTTTTTTTTGAGACAGTCTCACTTTGTTGCCCTGGCTAGAGTGGGGTGGCGTCACAGCCCATAGCAACCTCAGACTCTTGGGCTTAAGCGATTCTCTTGCCTCAGCCCCCCCCAAGTAGCTGGGACTACAGGCGTGCATCACAGTGCCTGGCCATCTTTATTGTTGCAGTTGTCATTGTTATTTTAGCAGGCCCAGGCTGGGTTCAAACCTGCCAGCCCCAGAGTGTGTGGCGAGCGCCCTACCCACTGAGTACCCAGCGCTGCCTGGGGAGCTTTTTAAAAAAAATGCCAGTTTGGGCGGCGCCTGTGGCTCAGTGAGTAGGGCGCCGGCCCCATATGCCGAGGGTGGCGGGTTCAAACCCAGCCCCGGCCAAACTGCAACAAAAAAAAAAAAGCCGGGTGTTGTGGTGGGTGCCTGTAGTCCCAACTGCTTGGGAGGCTGAGGCAAGAGAATCGCGTAAGCCCAAGAGTTAGAGGTTGCTGTGAGCCGTGTGACGCCACGGCACTCTACCTGAGGGCGGCACAGTGAGACTCTGTCTCTACAAAAAAAAAAAAAAAAATGCCAGTTTGGTGCCCCTAGCTCAGTGATTAGGGTGCTGGCCACATGCACCAGGGCTGGTGGGTTTTGAACCGGCCCGGGCCTGCTAAACAGCAATGACAACAATCACAAAAAAATAGCAGGCACCTGTAGTCCCAGCTACTTGGGAGGCTGAGGCAAAAGAATCACTTAAGCCCAGGAGTTTGAGGTTTCTGTGAGCTGTGATGCCACAGCATTCTACCAAGGGTGACAAACTGAGACTCTGCCTCTAAAAAAACAAAAAATAAAAAATCCCAATACCCAGATCCCACCCATTTCAATAAATCCGAACATCAAGAATAATACAGAAGGGCCAGGTGAGGTGACGCACGCCTGTGATCCCAGCACTTGGGAGGCCGAGGTGGGTGGATTTCCTGAGCTCACGTGTTTGAGACCAGCCTGAGCCACAGCAAGACCTCGTCTCTAAAACTAGCCAGGTATTGTGGTGGGGGTTTATAGTCCCAGCTACTTGGGAGGCTGAAGCAAGAGAATTGCTTGAGCCCAAGAGCTGGAGGTTGCTGTGAGCTATGATGCCATGGCACTCTACCAAGGGTGACAAAGTGAGATTCTGTCTCAAAAAAAAAAAAAAAAGAAAGAAAGAAAAGACAAATGAATACAATAATACAGGACAAATTCAGGGATAGAAAATATTAAACAGCTTTATCAAGGTATAATTGACATACATTTGATTGGATTTTTGTGTGTGTGTTGATTTTATTGTGCAATCTGGATAGAAAAATCTATATTCTTGCCTGGGCGAAGTGGCCCATGCCTATAATCCTAACACTCAGGGAGGTTGAGGTGGGTGGTCTGAGCAAGAGCAAGACCCTGTCTGTACAAAAAAAAAACAAAACAAACAAATAAACAAAAACAAAAAACTAGTGGGTATGGTGGTGCCTGCCTATAGTCCCAGCTACTTGGAAGATTGAGGCCAGAGGATTGCTTGAGCCCAAGAGTTTGAGGTTGCTATGAGCTATGATGATGCCACAACACTCTACCCAGGGCAACAGAGTGAGACTATATCTCAAAAAACAAAACAAAACAAAAAAACCTGAAACAAAACAAAACCAAAAAGAAAACCCATCTGTTCTTGAAGAAGAAAAAGAGAAAAAGACCAGTAATATCCTCTCCTATGGTTACTTCCCTCCGTTCCTTCCCTATGGTAACAGAAGCCTACAGAAGTGATAAAATGTGGAGAGAAGAAAAAGTGCAATGGGAGCAACAAAGATGAGCAACAAAATCCACCTGCAAGGTAAAGATAATGTAAGCATAAGCTAGGGAGCTCTAACCTGACCAGGAGCAAGACTCCATTTCTATGAAAAACAGAAAAACTTAGCCGAGCATTGTGGCAGGCACCCTAGTCCCTGCTACTTGGAAGGCTGAGACAAGAGGCCCACACAAACCCAGGAGTTTGAGGCTGCTGTAAACTAGGCTGATGTCACCACACTCTACCCCGGGTGACACAGTGAGACTCTGTCTCAAAAAATAAAAAGGCTGAGAGCCTGTAGCTCAGCAGCTAGGGCACTGACCACATACACTGGGGCGGGCAGGTTTGAACCCAGCCTGGGCCTGTCAAACAAAAATGACAACAACAACAACAACAAAAAGCTGGATAATGGCTTGGCACCTGTAGCCCAAGCAGCTAAGGCACCCGCCGCATACACCAGACCTGGCAGGGTTGAATCCAGCCTGGGCCTGCAAAACAATGACAACTACAACCAAAAAATAGCCGGGCGTTGTAGCAGGTGCCTGTAGTCCCAGCTACTCGGGAGGCTGAGGCAAAAGAATCACTTAAGCCTAGAAGTTAGAGGTTGCTATAAGCTGTGATGCCACAGCACTCTACCCAAGGCGACAGCTAGAGGCTCTGTCTCAAAAAGAAAAAAAAAATAGCTGGGTTATGGCTGGCACCTGTAGTCCAGCTACTTGGGAGGCTGAGGCAGGAGAATCACTTAAGCCCAAGAGTTGAAAATAGCTGTGAGCTGGGCGGTGCCTGTGGCTCAGTCAGTAAGGCGCCGGCCCCATATATCGAGGGTGGCAGGTTCAAACCCGGCCCCGGCTGAACTGCAACCAAAAAATAGCCGGGTGTTGTGGTGGGTGCCTGTAGTCCCAGCTACTTGGGAGGCTGAGGCAGGAGAATCGCTTAAGCCCAGGAGTTGGAGGTTGCTGTGAGCTGTGTGACGCCACGGCACTCTACCAAGGGCCATAAAGTGAGACTCTGTCTCTACAAAAAAAAGAAAGAAAAAGAAAATATCTGTGAGCTGTGATAACACGGCACTCTACTGAGGGTGACATAGTGAGATTCTGTCTCAAAAAAAAAGAAAAAAAAAGGCTCAGTGCCTATTGCACAGTGGTTATGGCGCCAGCCACATACACCGAGGGTGGCAGGTTCGAACCCAGCCTGGGGTGGCCAAACAACAATGACAACTACAAAAAAAAAATAGCTGAGTGTTGTGGCAGGCACCTGTAGTCCCAGCTACTTGGGAGGCTGAGGCAAGAGAATCACTTAAGCCCAGGAGTTGAGGTTGCTGTGAGCTGTGATGTCACAACACTCTACCAAGGGCAACAGAGTGAGACTGTATCTCAAAAGAAAAAAAAAAGGCTCAGCCCCCGTGGCTTAAGCAGCTAAGGCTCCAGCCACGTACACCTGAGCTGGCGGGTTTGAATCCAGCCAGGGCCCACCAAACAACAATGATAGCTGCAACCAAAAAATAGCCAGGCGTTGTGGCGGGTGCCTGTAGTCCCAGCTACTTGGGAGGCGGAGGCAGCATCACAGCTCACAGCAACCTCAAACTCTTAGGTTCAAGCGATTCTCTTGCCTCAGCCTCCCGAGTAGCTGGGACTACAGGCGCCCGCCACAATGCCCGGCTATTTTTTGGTTGCAGTTCAGCCGGGGCCGGGTTTGAACTTGCCACCCTCGGTATATGGGGCCAGCGCCTTACCAACTGAGCCACAGGCGCCGCCCTTGTTTGTTTGTTTTTGAGACACAGTCTCAGTTTGTCACTCTTGGTAGAGTGTCATCACATCACATCTCACAGCAACCTCAAACTCTTGGGCTCAAGTGATTTGCTTGCCTCAGCTTCCTGAATAGCTGAGACTATAGTGCCCACCGCAACACCCAGCTATTTTTAGAGATAGGGTCTCGCTCTTTCTCAGGCTGGTCTTGAACCTGTGAGCTCAGGGCAATCCACCTGCCTTGGCCTCTCAGAATGCTAGGATTACAGGTGTCAGCCACCACACCTGGCCTACAAACAAGCATTTTTCAGGGACTTGTGACATCATATTTGCTATTACAAAAGCAAAACATATGGGGCTGGGCGAGGTGGCTCACTACTGTAATCCCAGCACTCTGAGAGGCTGAGGCAAGGGGATCACTTGAGTCCAAGACTTTGATGTTGCTGTGAGCTTTGATGCCAGAGCATTCAACCCTAGGGTGACTGAGTGAGACTATGTTGCAAAAAAAAAAAAAAAAAAAAGACAAGTGACTTAAAGTTTTTCTGTGGTAAATCCAATGGCTGTGCTTCTTTAAGGCCAATTTCCATGGATTTTTCCTATGAACTGGCCATACTTTTGGACATTCTGATTTATTATCATGCAGTAGCTCTATAATCAGATTTTTGTCCCTCCTCCGGGTTTCTTTTCATTGCTAGTATAGCTTGTGGATATTTGTTTAGTTTTATTTTTAAAAAAATTCTAAAGACTATATTCTTTGTTGTGTATGGTCTCTGAAATCTCTTTTCCTTTAGTTCTTTTTGTTAGCTAGTGTTTTGACAGAGGACATGGAGCAGAAAGAAAAGAAAACCCAATACCTAAAATACCTCTTATTCTTTGAAGATTCATTCTCTGTTTGGGGCCCTCCTAACAAAGACTTAGCCAAACTGCTTCCATCTCCTTTTTTTTTTTTTTTGAAACAGAGCCTCAAGCTGTCAGCCTGGGTAGAGTGCCGTGGCATTACAGCTCACAGCAACCTCCAACTCCCGGGCTCAAGCGATTCTCCTGCCTCTACCGCCCAAGTAGCTGGGATTACAGGCCCCTGCCACAAAGCCTGGCTATTTTTTGGTTGCAGCCATCATTGTTGTTTGGCGGGCACAGGCTGGATTTAAACCCACCAGCTCAGATGTATGTGGCTAGCGCCTTGGCCACTTGAGCCACAGGCACCAAGCCCATAGTTTGTTTTTAATATCTTAATTCTCTAAAGAATCTCAATCACCACCTTTTTCTCTGGAGCTTTCAGTTTATCTTTAATCTGCTTTACTGATCTATTTTGCCTTAGGTGGAAGCAGGTTGTTTATTTGCCTTTCAGTGTTCATAAGGAACGCCCTCTGTGGAGCTATTTTTCTGCCCTGAAAGAGTTCAAAGTTAGGCAAAACAAAGGCAATTGCCTGTGTTAGTCCTTCAGACAGCCCCTAGGTAAATGAACACCAAAACACCAAAAACATCTTTGGAAAAAAAGTCAACTGTGCTACTGGTGAAACCAGAGATCAGGTTCCATATTGGAAACATGATCCACCATCTTCCTGAATATTTCCAAACCATGGAGAAGCCTGGGGTAAGGGCAAGTAATGCTGTAAACTTGCCTACTGTTTTCAAGTTGTCTTTTTCTTGATTCAGCATTTTCTTGTTTTGGTGTAAACTTTTATTTTTCAGAGGTCCAGCAAAGTTGATTACGACAGCTTTTGCCCTTTTCTTTTCTTTCTTTCTTTCTTTTTTTGAGACAGAGTTTCACTATGTCACCCTTGGTAGAGTGCTATGGCGTCACAGCTCACAGCAACCTCAAACTCCTGGGTTTAAGCAATTCTCTTGCCTCAGCCTCCCAAGCAGCTGGGACTACAGGCACCCACCACAGTGCTCAGCTATCTTTTTGTTGCAGTTGTTTAGTTGGCCTTGGCTGGGTTCAAACCTGCTACTCTCAGTGCATATGGCTGGCACAGTAACCACTATGCTACGGGCGTCGAACCAGTTTTTGCTCTTTTCTTGTGGTGTTTCTGCAGAAAGATGAATCCTTGGCGCTACCTACACTGCCATTTTCACTAATGTCACACTGCAAAAACATACATTCTTGACATTATAATTTAGTGCAAATGTTTACTTTTTTCACTTCCTGAATCTACTTGAACATTAGAACTCTTGAACTCCATTTCCTTCCATCCATCTTTCAAACCACATAAGACTCAAATTATTATTTTGTATGGTTAGGATTCTCTAAATTTAGTTAGACATTTATCCTTTTTGGGGGAGGGGGACAGAGTCTCACTTTATCCCCCCCAGTAGAGTGTGATGTCATAGCTCACAGCAATCTCAAAATCTTAGGCTCAAGTGATTGTCTTACCTCAACTTCCTGAGTAGCTGGGATTACAGGTGCCCGCCACAACGCCTGGCTATTTTTAGAGGCAGGGTCTCCCTGTTGCTCAGGTTGGTCTTGAACCTGGAGCTCAGGCAATCTACCTGCCTCTGCCTCCCAGAGTCCTAGGATTACAGCTGTGAGCCACCATGCCTGGCCCTGACATTTATCCTTTGCCAACAAGGTGGCTCACGCCTGTAATCCTAACATTCTGAAAGTCTTAGGAAGGTGGATTGCTTGAGCTCAGGAGTTGGAAACCAGTCTGAATAAGAGCAAGACTCAGTCTCTACTAAAAATAGAAAAATTAGCCCGACATTATGGCAGGTGCCTGTAGTCCCAACTACTCAGGAGTCTAAGGCAAGAGGACTGCTCAACCACAAGAGTTTGAGGTTGCTATGAGATATGATGACACCAAGGCACTCTACCTAGGGCAGCACAGTGATACTCTGTCTCAAAAAAAAAAAAAAGAATCATTTTCCTTCTACCCAAACAATTCCCTTTAATACTTATTTTAATGCTGTCTTCCTGAAAATAAATTCTTCTATTATTTTCATTTGTCTTGTTTTTGTCTAAAAACAACTTCATTTTTCAGGAATATTTTTCTGGATATAGGATTCTAGGTTATTCAAGTTTTCTTTTTTTGAGATAGAGTCTCATTATGTCTCCCTCGGTAGAGTGCCATGGTGTCACAGCTCACTACAACCTCCAGCTCTTCGGCTTAAGCAATTCTCTTGCCTTAGCCTCCCAAGTAGTTGGGGCTACAGGCTACCGCCACAATTCCTGGCTAATTTTTTTTGTTGTTGTAGTTGTCATTGTTGTTTGGCAGGCCCAGGCTGGGTTCAAACCCACCAACCTCAATGGATGTGGCGAGCACCCTAACCACTGAGCTATGGGCACCGAGCCAGGATGGCAAGTTTTCTTATTGCTCTTTTTGTTTGTTTTTATTTAAATATAACATTCCATTAACTCCTGACTCGTGTTGTTTTTGTTGAAATATCAGAAAGCACTTCTGGAGTAAGATGGCAGCCAAGTAACAGCTTCCTTGCAATTGGGCATGGTCAATCTGGTGAGATAAGACTCCAGGCATCTCTGGCTGGTGGTATCTGCCCATAAACATCCCTTTGAGGACACAGGGAGTCAGCAAGAGACTTCTGGACTCCATGAAGAGGACAAAAGCAGTGCAGAACTGGCAAGTGGTTGTGTGTGTTTGTTTGGTCTAATCCCACCGGCAGCTGTAAATACAGCAGTTGTGAGATTGCAAATTGGAAAGACCTTACCTGTGAGCTGTTTTGGTTTTTTTGGACTTGGCACTCAGTTGAACCACCTTGGGAGAGCTTGGGCAGGAGTGTGGAGGACTTTAGGCATTGTCTAGGGCCCCAGACTGAGCCGCTGAGCTGGACGGGGCTAATAGTGTTTGGCTGTGGGGCACACAGAGCCATAGTGGGAGAACTGCCCTGGCAAGCTCCATGCAAGGATCAGGTGGGAGCGAGTAATCTAGTGACTGAGCAGCCTAAAGGCAGGGACTGAGACACCTTATAGCTTTGGCTCTAAGGGGCACAGAGTGAGACAGGTTTTGGCACACTGGGCAAGTGGACAGCCACTTTAGGAGTGATCCCAGCAACAAGTGCTTTCCTGGGAAAGCTTCTGCTTAGCCAAGTTTAGCAGTTTAAAGTGCCTTTTAAGTGGGCTGAGAAGTGATTTAGGCTCTCCACTCTGCTGGGTTTGAGAAATCAGCAGAGGCCTCCAATCTCCATCTCGTACAGCTGTACCAGCATTTTGATTAACATCTCATACCCCAGAACATCACCTGTTGCCCAGAAAATATTCAGCAAAATATATATACTGCTTTGTTTTTGTTGTTGTTGTTGTTTTGTTTTTTAATTTCAACATTTTCCCTATAGATTTTTCTATTTTTTCTTCATTTTTCTAGTTTAAATATAATTTCCCATTGTTGCCTTTTTCAACAATTAGAACTTCATTTTTGCTAGTGTTTCTACCCCTATTATTTGGTTTCTCCCCCAATTTTATCCTATAAAGTTTTCTGTTTGCTTGTTTTGGTTTGACTTATAGCATTTTTGTCTTTCCTCTCTACTTAGGGAGGTGGGATACTGTGTCCGAACAGGCTGACAAAGAGCTGCTGACCTCAAGGGAACCACCTAACCTGGCACCCCCAGAGATTGGGGTTTTTTTAAGGTTGGATCAAAGTGCCCTACTGTACACCTATATTGCTCTGTCTCCCTCTTTCTGTGCCTCTCTTCTTTTTGTCAATATTCCCTTCTACTGACCCCATCTCCTTTCTCTTTTTTCTTCTTCTTTTTTTTTTCTTTCTTTTTTGCCTTCTTGCTCTTCAACCTTCTCATCTTTCTGGTCCTATACTAAGAGGACTCATCGAAACCCTAGTCCACAGGCATGGCAACTTAAAGAGCAAGAGGAAATTAAAGGAAACTTAGGGCAAGGAAACAGATAAAAGAAATCACTCATGGTGGAGAATCAGCAGAAAACTCCTGGCAACATGAAAAACCAATCCAGAACAACCCCTCCCCCCACCAAGGGACCATGAGGTAGCTACTGCAGAGGATTCCACCCATAAAGAAATGTTAGAAATAAAAGAAAGGGAATTTAGAATACAGATGATGAAAACAATGAAGGAAATGAGGGAAACTGCTGATAAAGTAGAAAATAACCAAAAGGAAATCCAAAAACAGAATCAAATGAGAGATGAATGATATGAAGCATATAAAAAGGATATAGCAGAGCTGAAGGAACTGAAGCAGTCAATTAGGGAACTTAAAGATGCAATAGAGGGTGGCGCCTGTGGCTCAGTGAGTAGGGCACTGGCCCCATATACCAAGGGTGGCGGGTTCAAACCCAGCCCCGGCTCAACTGCAACCAAAAAATAGCCGGGCGTTGTGGCGGGTGCCTGTAATCCCAGCCGCTTGGGAGGCTGAGGCAGGAGAATCGCGGAAGCCCAAGAGCTAGAGGTTGCTGTGAGTTCTGTGACATCATGGCACTCTACTGAAGGCGGTAAAGTGAGACTCTGTCTCTACAAAAAAAAAAAAAAAAAAGATGCAATAGAAAGTATCAACAACAGATTAGACCATGCAGAAGAAAGAATCTCAGAGGTATGGGACAAAGCTCTTGAGATAACTCAGATAGTTAGAGAGGCAGAAAAGAACAGAGAGAAAGCAGAATGTTCACTGACAGAATTATGGGACTTTATGAAGGGTTCAAACATGCGAGTTTGAACAATATCCCAGAAGGTATGAATAGGCATCTCAGAAGGGGAATAAGAATGCTCCAGGGGAATGGAAGCCATATTAGAGAATATTATAAATGAAAATTTTCCAAATATCACCAAAGATTCGGACAGATTCCTTTCAGAGGGATATTGGACCCCAGGTCACCTCAATTCTAACCAAGCTTCTCCAAGATACATTGTGATCCAAAGTCAAGACAAAAGAAAATATTCTTTAAGCTGCCAGGAGTGACTGCCAGTTGACATACAGGAGCAAATCCATCAGGGTGACTGCAGACTTCTTAATGAAACTTTCCAAGCAAGAAGACAATGGTCATCTACCTTTAATCTACTTAAACATAATAATTTCCAGCCCAGAATTCTATATATTGCTAAGTTAAGTTTTAAAATCAACAGAGAAATCAAATCATTTACTAATGTGCAAACATTGAGGAAATTCGCCACAACAAGACCAGCTCTACAGAAAATACTTTAACCTGTTCTACACACTGACAATCACAATGGATCAACAGCAAAGTAAGAACTCAGAAATTAAAAGACAGAACCTAACTTCCACACTGATGCAAAAGATAAAACTAAGCAATGGACTCTTACAAAATAAGATGAATAGAATACTACCACACTTATCAATTATCTCAATAAATGTTAATGGCTTGAATTCCCCACTGAAGAGGCATAGATGGGCTGACTGGATTAAAAAACACAAGCCATCCATTTGCTGTCTGCAGGAAACACACCTAGCTTCAAAAGAAATTAAAACTCTGAGTTAAGGGTTGGAAGACAATTTTTCAGGCAAACGGAATTCAGAAGAAAAGAGGAGTTGCAATCTTATTTTCAGATACATGTGGATTTAAAGCAGCTAAAGTGTAAAAAGACAAAGATGGTCACTTTATATTGGTCAAGGGAAAAATACAACAAGAAGACATTTCAATTCTAAATATTTATGCACCCAATTTAAATGCTCCCAGGTTCTTGAAACAGACCTTACCCAGTCTGAGCAATATGATATCCTATAATACCATAATAACATGGAACTTTAACACTCCTCTTACAAAGCTAAAATTAAACAAAGATATAAGGAATTTAAATGAGACCCCAGAACAACTGTGCTTGATAGACACATATAGAACACTGCATCCCAAAGATAAAGAATTTACATCCTTCTTGGCACCCCATGAAACATTCTCCAAAATTGATCATATCCTAGGACACAAAACAAACTTCAACAGAATCAAAAGAACTGAAATTTTACCTTGTATCTTCTCAGACCACAAGGCACTAAAGGTGGAACTCAACTCTAACAAAAATGTTCAACCCCACACAAAAGTATAGAAATTAAAAAAACCTTCTGTTGAATGACAGTTGGGTGCAAGAAGAAATAAAAGAGGAAATCATTAACTTCCTTGAGCACAACAACAATGAAGACACAAGCTACCAAAACCTGTGGGATACTGCAAAAGCAGTACTGAGAGGAAAATTTATCACTTTAGATGTCTACATTTTAAAAACAGAAAGAGAGCACATCAACAAACTCACAAGCCATCTTATGGAATTGGAAAAAGAAGAACAATCTAAGCCTAACCACAGCAGAAGATAAGAAATATCCAAAAATTAAATCAGAGATCAATGAATTGAAAACAAAAGAATCATTCAGAAAATGAATGAAACAAGGAGTTGGTTTTTTTGAAAAAATAAATAAAATAGATAAACCTTTGGCCAGAGTAACTAGAAATAGAAAAGTAAAATCTCTAGTAACCTCAATCAGAAATGATAAATGGAAAACAACAACTGATGCCACAGAGATACAAGAGATCATCTCTGAATACTACCAGAAACTCTATGCCCAGAAATTTGACAATGGGAAGGAAGTGGATCAATCTTTGAATTCACGCCCTCTCCCCACACTTAGCCAAGAAGAAATAGAGCTCCTGAACAGACCAATTTCAAGCACTGAGATTAAAGAAACAATAAAAAATTTTCCAACAAAAAAATGCCCTGGTCCAGATGGCTTCACTCCAGATTTCTATCAAACCTTCAAGGAAGAGCTTATTCCCATACTATAGAAATTATTCCAAAAAATTGAGGAGGAAGGACTCTTCACCAACACATTCTATGAAGCAAACATCACCCTGATACTAAAACCAGGAAAAGACCCAAATAAAAAGGAGAATTTCAGACCAATTTCACTCATGAATATAGGTGCAAAAATTCTCAACAAAATCCTAGCCAATAGATTACAGCTTATCATCAAAAAGTCACACATCATGATCAAGTAGGTTTCATCTCAGGGATGCAAGGCTGGTTTAACATACGCAAGTCCATAAACATTATCCACCATATTAACAGAAGCAAAAATAAAGACCATATGATCCTCTCAATAGATGCAGAAAAAGCATTCCATAAAATCCAGCACCCTTTTCTAATTAGAACACTGAAATGTATAGGCATAGGTGGCACATTTCTGAAACTGATTGAAGCTATCTATGACAAACCCACAGCCAATGTTTTACTGAATGGAGTAAAACTGAAAACTTTTCCTCTTAGAACTGGAACCAGACAAGGTTGTCCTCTGTCATCATTACTATTCAACATAGTGCTGGAAGTTCTTGCCAATACAAGTAGGCAAGACAAGGAAATAAAGGGAATCCAATGGGAGCAGAGGAGGTCAAACTCTCCCTCTCTACTGACGACATAATCCTATACTTAGAGAACCCCAGAGACTCAACCACAAGACTCCTGGAAGTCATCAAAAATACAGTAATGTCTCAGGATATAAAATCGATGTCCACAAGTCAGTAGCCTTTGTATATGCCAATAACAGTGAAGATGAGAAGCTAATTAAGGACACAACTCCCTTCACCATAGTTTCAAAGAAAACAAAATACCTAGGAATATACCTAACAAAGGAGGTGTAGGACCTCTATAAAGAAAATTATGAAACCCTAAATAGCAGAGGGTATTAATGAAAGGAAGAACACACCACACTCATGGCTGGGAAGAATCAACATTGTTAAAATGTCTATACTTCCCGAAGCAATCTACCTATTCAATGCCATTCCTATTAAAATACCAACATCATACTTTCAAGATTTGGAAAAAATTATTCTGTGTTTTGCATGTAACCAGAAAAAAAAACGTATAGTTAAGGCAGTTCTTAGTAATAAAAATAAAGCTGGGGGCATCACTATACCAGATTTTAGTCTGTACTACAAAGCCATTGTGGTCAAGACAGCATGGTACTGGCACAAAAATAGAGACATAGACATTTGGAATCAAATAGAAAATCAGGAAATGAAACTAACATCTTACAACCATGTAATCTTCTATAAAACAAACAAGAACATACCTTGGGGGAAAGACTACCTATTCAATAAATGGTGCTGGGAGAACTGGATATCCACATGTAAAAGACTGAAACTGGACCCACACCTTTCTCTGCTCACAGAAATTGATTCAAGATGGATAAAGGACTTAAATTTAAGGCATGAAACAATAAAAATCCTCCAAGAAAGCATAGAAAAACACTAGAAGATATTGGCCTGGGGAAAGACTTCATGAAGAAGACTGCCGTGGCAATTGCAACAATAACAAAAATAAACAAATGGGACTTACTTAAACTGAAAAGCTTCTGTACAGCTAAGAAGACAACAACCAAAGCAAAGAGACAACCTACACAATGGGAAAGGATATTTGCATATTTTCAATCAGACAAAAGCTTGATAACTAGGATCTATAGAGAACTCAAATTAATCCACATGAAAAAAGCCAATAATCCCATATATCAATGGGCAAGAGACATGAATAGAACCTTCTCTAAAGAAGACAGATGAATGGCTAACATATTAAAAAATGCTCATCATCTCTATTTATTAGAGAAATGCAAATTAAAACCACCCTGAGATACCATCTAACCCCAGTGAGATTGGCCCACATGACAAAATCTCAAAACTGCAGATGCTGGCATGGATGTGGAGAGAAGAGAACACTTTTACACTGCTGGTGGGACTGCAAACTAGTACAACCTTTTTGGAAAGAAGTATGGAGAACCCTTAAAGAACTCAAGGTAGGGCGGCGCCTATGGTTCAGTCGGTAAGGCGCCGGCCCCATATTCCGAGGGTGGCGGGTTCAAACCCGGCCCCGGCCGAACTGCAACCAAAAAAAAAAAAAAAAAAGCTGGGCATTGTGGCGGGCGCCTGTAGTCCCAGCTACTTGGGAGGCTGAGGCAAGAGAATCGTTTAAGCCCAGGAGTTGGAGGTTGCTGTGAGCTGTGTGAGGCCACGGCACTCTACCAAGGGCCATAAAGTGAGACTCTGTCTCTACAAAAAAAAAAAAAAAAAAAGAACTCAAGGTAGACATCCCATTTGATCCTGCAATCCCATTACTGGGCATCTACCCAGAAGGAAAAAAATCCTTTTATCATAAGGACACTTACACTAGACTGTTTATCGCAGCTCAATTTACAATCACCAAAATGTGGAAACAGCCTAAATGCCCTCCAACCCAAGAATGGGTTAACAAGCTGTGGTATATGTATACCATGGAATACTATTCAGACATTAAAAAAATGGAGACTTTACATCCTTCGTATTAACCTGGATGGACGTGGAAGACATTATTCTTAGTAAAGCATCACAAGAATGGAGAAGCATGAATCCTATGTACTCAATTTTGATATGAGGACAATTAATGACATGATGGTCGTTGGGGAAGAGTAGAGCAGAGAGAGAAAGAAGGAAGGAGGGGTGGAGAAAGGAAAAGCAGAGAGAGGGAAGGAAGGAGGGGGGTGGGGCCTTGGTGTGTGACACACCTTTTGGGGGCAAAACTCGATTGCAAGAGGGACTTTGCCTAACAAATGCAATCAGTGTAACCTGGTCTATTGTACCCTCAATGAATCCCCAACAATAAAAAAAAAAAAAGAAATATCAGAAAGCACTTTTTTTTCAACAACTCTTCAAAAACATTCCCTTTGTCTTTAGCTCTCAGCAGTTTTAAACAAATGTGCCAGATTTCCAGGAGTTTAATATCCTGTTCCAGGTCTAATGTTTGTATTTATTCTGCTTATAATTCATATTGCTTCCCATACCTGTGCCTTTCTCAGTCCTTAATTCTTAGACACGTTTTGTGCACAGCCTTTTACACTCCTTGTCTTTTTTGTCTCACTACATCACCCTTGGTAGAGTGCTTGGCGTCACAGCTCACAGTAACCTCAAACTCTTGGGCTTAAGCAATTCTCTTGCCTCAGCTTCCCAAGTAGCTGGGATGACAGGTGCCCACCACAATGCTTGGCCATTTTTTCGTTGCAGTTGTCATTATTGTTTGGCAGGCCCGGGCTGGATTCGAACCCGCCAGCTCTGCTTTATGTGGCTAGCGCCTTAGCCACTTGAGCCACAGGTGCTGGCCCTTGACTTCTTATAAAGTATTTTGTAGCTGTTATAACTCCCCAGTAGGTAAAGTAGTGGCAGCATTTATGTGTTTGTGTGTGCATGTGTGTATTATTTTCATGGTAGGAATGTTGATAATAGGTTAGGGAAAAGGGAGAATAAACTGGCATTTGGAAATGCCGATAATCACATGAATAGCCATTTAGAAAAAAATGGTAGTGGCTCAGCGCCTGTAGCTCAGCAGCTAGGGTGCCAACCACATACATGGAAGCTCGTGGGTTCGCATCCAGCCCGGGCCTGCTAAACAACAATGATAATTACTATCAAAAATAGCTGGGCATTATGGCAGATGCCTGTTGTCCCAGCTACTTGGGAGGCTGAGGCAAGAGGATCACCTAAGCCCAAGAGTTGGAGGTTGCTCTGAGCTGTGACACCATAGCACTCTCCCTAGGGCAACACGGTGAGACTTTGTCTCAAAAAAAAAAAAAAAAATTCTACCAAGGAACTGGCCTCTTAAGAAAAATAAATAATAAAGTTTTTTATTTATTTATTTATTTTTTGCAGCTTTTGGCCGGGGCTGAGGCCGGGTTTGAACCTGCCACCTCAGATATGTGGGGCCAGTGCCCTACTCCTGTGAGACACAGGCGCCACCCTATTTATTGCTTATTTCAGATGAATGTGAGTGTACATATGATTAGATTACATTGCTTACATTTGTAAGGTAAAGTCTGAGTTGCACCTGAGTCTTTCACCTAGGAATTGTGCCATATATCCCTGCATTGTACCTTGTAGGTGGGAACTTACTAAACTCCCCCCCCCTTTTTTTGAGATAGATTCTCACTATGTCACCCTTGGTAAAGTGCCATAGCATCATAGCTCACGGCAACCTCAAACTCTAGGGCTTAAGCAAGTCTCTTGCCTCAACCTTCCTAGTAGCTGGTACTACAGGCACCTGCCACAATGCCCGGCTATTTTTTGCTTATAGTTGTCATTGTTGTTTAGCAGGCCTGGGTGGGGCTCAATCCTGCCAGCCTTGGTATATGTGGCTGGTGCCCTACTCCCTGAGCTGCGGACACCGAGCCCTAAACCCCCTTCATGATTTTACTTGCGTTTTTCTCTCCTATGGGCCTGTAGTTGTTGATCTACTAGTTTCAACATGGTATTGAGTACACGGGATGCTTGCTTTTTCATTCCTGAGATACTTTACTTATAAGAATGTTCTCCAGATCCATCTAGGGAAATACAAAAGATGCAAAGTCTCCATCTCTTTTAATGGCTGAATAGTATTCTATGGTATACATGTACAACAGTTTATTAATATATTCATGGGGTTGACTGGTGTTTGGGTTGTTTCCACATCTTTGCAATTGTGAATTGAGCTGCTATTTTGAGTGCAAACTGAGCTGACATTCTGAGTGCAAATGTCCTTATGATAAAAATTTTTCTTCTGGGTAGGTAACTAGTAATGAGATTGCAGAATCAAATGGAAGGTCTACTTTTAGCTCTTTGAGGATTCTCCATATTACTTTCCCAAAAGGCTACATTAGTTTGCAATCCCACCAACAGTGCACTAGTGTTACCCTCTCCACGCACATACCAGCATATGCAGCATTGAGACCTTGTGATGTGAGCTGATCTTACAAGAGTTAGGTGATAATCTCAAAGTGGTCTTCATTTGCACTTCTCTGATGATTAGGGACAATGAGCATTTTTTTCATGTGTTCATTGGCCATTAATTCAACTGTCCTCTTGGGAAAAGGTTCTGTTCATGTCTCTTGCCCTGTGATTAATGGGGTCATTTGCTTTTTTCTTGTTAATTTGCTTGAGTTCTTTATAGACTCCGGTTTTTAGCCCTTTGTCATGTTTGTAACATGTGAATATCTTTTTCCAGTCTGAAGATTATCTTATTGTGTGCTTAGCACTACAGAAGTTTTTAACTTGATCAGGGCTGTTTGGGGTCTTTTTGAGGCTGAAATCAAGGTGTCAGTCAGCCAAGGGTTTGGGGGAGAATATCCTTCCAGGGTTACTCAGGTTATTGGCAGAATTACTATTCTTTCTTTTTTCTTTTGTTGAGTCAGAGTATCACTCTATTGCCCTGGGTGGAATGCTGTGGCATCATAGTTCATGGCAACCTCAAACTCCTGGGCTCAAGTGATCTTTTTTTCTTCAGCCTCTTGAGCAGCTGGGACTATACATGTGAAATACTTGGGGCAGGACCCCCCACTCTGTCCTGAAGGACGACGACCCCAATCAACTGCAAGAGACGGCACTTGATGCAATCAGCAAGAGGATTTTATTCCAGCATGCTGGGGCTTAACTCGCAACTCTTTTAGGAGCAGAAGAGTCAAGCCCTGAACAGCAGGTTTTACAAGCTTATAAAGGCAAAAACCACAAAGTAGGGAGGGGTAGCAGACATAGCAGGGGCTTTTCCAGATAAGAACAACTCTGGTTCATTACTCATCTGTCTTAAGACAAGATCAGCAGTTAAACATTTGCTTAGCTTTTTTTTTTTTCTCTCAGAACCAATTACCGGTTATCTGCTTCAGCTTGGGGCTATTTCCTAGGACAGTTACAAAAGGTCACATTCTCATGGTAGGGGGTGACAGGTGCTGCTACATGGCTGGTCCTCCCCCCCCTTTTCGGATTTGGTAGTACTTTCCTTCACATGCATGCCACAATGCCTGGCTAGTCCTTCTATTTTTTGAGTAGAGATGGGGTCTCGCTCTTGCTCAGGCTTGTCTGGAACTCCTGAGCTCAAGCAATCTGCCTGCCTCAGTCTCCAAGAGTGCTAGGATTACAGGGGTGAGCCACTGCACTCCGCCAGAATTTCTTTTCTTCTCATGGTTCCCATGTGGTCCCTTTCATTTTCAAGGCACCACACATGAGTTGAGTTCTTCCCATGCCTTGAATCTCTATGACTTTCCTTTCTGCTGCATCTTTTTGACTTGTCTTTTGCTTTTAGTTCATGTGATTATATTGTACTCACCTAGAAAATCCCAGCTAATCCTTTCATTCTGCGGTCAGTTTATTATGACTTAAATTACATTTGTAAAGTACCTTTTGGTTTTTCGTTTGTTTTTTTTTGGGGGGGCGGGGGGGCGCAGAGTCTCACTCTGTGCCCTGGGAAGCGTGCTATGGTATCACAGCTCACAGCAAGCTATAACTCTTGGGCTCAAGCGATCCTCTTGCCCCAGCCTCTCAAGTACTTTTAGATGGGACTACAGGCGCTCACCACAATGCCCGGCTAATTTTTCTATTTTTAGTAGAGACAGAATTTTCCTCTTACTCAAGCTGGTTTCAAACTCTCGAGCTCAAGGGATCCTCCCTCCTTGGCCTCCAAGAGTGCTAAGATTACAGGTGTGAACTCACCTGCCCAGCCTGTAAATTCTCTTTTGCCATGTAATGTAACTTAAAGATAAGAGAAATAGTAGAGGACAAAAATTATAGGGTTCAGGGTGGTGCTTGTGGCTCAGTGAGTAGGGCACCAGCCCCATACACCGAGGGTGGCGGGTTTGAACCTGGCCCCGGCCAAATTGCAGCAAAAATAATAGCTGGGCGTTGTGGCAAGCACCTGTAGTCTCAGCTACTCAGGAGGCTGAGACAAGAGAATTGCCTAAGCCCAAGAGCTGGAGGTTGCTGTGAACTGTGACACCACAGCATTCTACCAAGGGCAACAAAGTGAGACTCTGTCTCTAAAAAAAAAAGAGATTATAGGGTTCAAATTCTGCCTAATACAGTCCTTATTGGAAGACAATGAGCAAACAAAAAATATTCCAACATAAATAGCTAGAAAATTTGCCAAGACCATTCATGTTCTCAGCTTTATCAATTTTAATAATAACAATCACTATACTTCCCGTGTCTACTGTAAGTCAGGAAATATATGAGAAGCTATATCTCTGTTATCTTGTGTATTTCTTTAAGAAAGTCAAATAGCAGGCTCGGCGCCTGTAGCTCAAGCTGCTAAGGCGCCAGCTGCATACACCAGAGCTGGCGGGTTCATATCCAGCCCTGGCCTGCCAAAAACAATGACAACTACAACCAAAAAACAGCCAGGCGTTGTGGCGGGCGCCTGTAGTCCCAGCTCTTGGGAGGCTGAGGCAAGAGAATCACTTAAGCCCAGGAGTTGGAGGTTGCTGTGAGCTGTGATGCCATGGCACTCTACCCAGGGCAATAAAGTAAGACTCTGTCGCTACAAAAAAAAAGAAAGAAAGAAAGAAAAGGAAAGTCAAATAGCAAATTGAAAGGCTTCACAGTATATTATGAAGATTTTTGTGAGAATTAAGTAATATGAGTTGAGTACAGTGCCTGAAATAATTAAGAACTCATTGAATCACTTATTGTTGCTTTTATTGTTATTCTTATTCCTATTTAGAGATAAGATCATTGTGACCCTGGAAATTGACCTAACTTGCTCAAGACCATGTGGCTGATAAGTAACACAGCATAGCTTTGAATATAGATTGTCTAACTTCAGGTGTGGAAATAAATGGAAAATATTGTATGTAAAAAATTTGAATAACATAACATCCAGTGATTATCAATTATTATTATTATTATTATCATATACTAGTTATACTATTGCCCTAAAAAGCCATAACATTTCTAAAAGCTACTCAATATTGACTTAATTAAGTCCAAATTCCTTACCTAGCTGAAACTTACCCACCTCCTATTCCATCCTACATCCTCTCTCTCTGCAACCCTATATATGCCTTTCAATTATTTTCTTTTTCTTTTCTTTCTTTCTAAATTTTTTTTTTTTTTTAGACAGAGTCTCACTTTGTCGCCCTGGGTAGAATGCCACGGTGTCACAGCTCACAGCAACCTCAAACTCTTGGGCTCAAGAGATTCTCTTGCCTTAGCCTCCCAAGTACTTGGGACTATAGGGGCTCACCAAAGCACCTGGCTATTTTTAGAGATGGGGGTCTAGATCTTCCTCAGGCTGGTCTCCAACCTGTGAGCTCAGGCAATCCATCCACCTTAGCCTCCCAGAGTCAAATATTTTCAAAATCACATTCTTGAGACTTTTTTTTTTTTTTTTGATACAGTTTCACTCTGTCTCCCGGGCTAGAGTGTAGTGGCATGATCATAGCTCATTGCAACCTTGAATTCCTGGGCTCAAGCAATTCTCTTGTCTCAGCCTCCCAGGTAGCTGAGACCACAAGCATCTGCCATCATGCCCAGCTAATTTTTTCTCTCTTTTTTTTTTTTTGTAGTTTTTGGCCAGGGCTGGTTTTGAACCTGCCACCTCTGGCATATGGGACCGGCGCCCTACTCCTTGAGCCACAGGCGTTAATTAGTTTTTGGGTTTTTTTCCTCTCTTTTTTTCATAGAGATGGGGTCTTGCTCTTGCTCAGGTTGGTTTCAAACTCCTGACCTCAAGCAATCCACCTGCATTAGCCTCCCTGAGCACCAGGATTGCAGGCATGAGCCACCTCTCCCTGCCATCAAAATCGTATTCGTAGTCCCAGTGTGGTGGCTCACACCTGTAATCCTAGCACTCTTGGAGGTTAAAGCAGTTGGATTGCTTGAACTCAGGAGCTGCAGACCAACCTGAACGAAAGCAAGACTGGTGGTGGCGCCCGTAGTTCAGTGAGCAGGGCACCTGCCACAAACACCCAGGTTGGCGGGTGGGGGGTCGGGGTGGGGGGACTCTGTCTCAAAAAGAAAAGGTGTACAAATCCCTTTCCAGGGTGGGGATTTCAGTATTATAATAAGCAAGGGGTTAATATTGTTCATTCTTTCAGCCTTGTGAGCAGGCTCAGCGGCTCATGATCACAATTTGCTATGGCTTATCACTTATTTTGACTTTCTCCTGACATTCTGGTAGAGTAAGGTGCTATAGTTATCTCAGGGATGCAAGGAGGTTCTGCTGTTTCCTAGGAAAAACTCAAAGAAATTGTATCAGTGTACAGAAAAATTAAAAAGTTCTGTTCAGTAGTTTGTACTTAAACCTGTCTCTTCTCTGCTTTTTTCTAAGATTGCTGTTGGTAGGCCACTGGAGCTGAGATAACACTCACTGTTTCATCCCTGTGAAGTCAAGGCCACTTAGCTGCCTGCTTTTCAGTTCTGATGTGAGTTCCAGAAACTCCTTTTGAATATGAGGGAGCTCAGACACTAATAAAATTTTGTTATAACACTGGTCACAGTAAGATAGTTTTACATTTTTGCCAGTTTCCTTAATGTCTGAGGTAAGACAGATCTCTCATCTGCTTCTGCATTCAATCCGTTTTAATATCTCACATCAATTTTCTAGAAACTTCTGGAAAATTCCCTTGAACTCTCTTGACTGAAAGAATGAAAAAAGTAAATAATATCCTCATATTATTGTTAAAATAGTATTGACATTTAAACCCACCTTTCCCTGCCATCAAAATCATATTTGTATTTATTTATTTATTTATTTATTTATTTATTTTTGTGTGTGTTTTTTTGGCCGGGGCTAGGTTTGAACCCACCACCTCCGGCATATGGGACCGGCGCCCTACTCCTTGAGCCCCAGGCGCTGCCCAAAATCATATTTGTAGATGATGATTTTGGAGATGAAGAACCTGATAGCTTAGAAGATGGGATTCTGTTAATGACTTAACACTCTAGATTGACTTTGACTCATTTTTCTTGTAGCTGAAAGTGACTAGTCCAAGTTAGGATGGTTGTATTTCCTGCACTTACCACACAGAGAGCACACAATAACAACCTATTGAGCACCTACTGAGTGAACCCAGGATAACCATTAAGAGAGCTATTCTCTAGCAGCAGGCCTCCAGGCACCTGGGACAATTTAAGGAACTCAAGGAAAAGATAACAAGCCGGCCAGGTGGCTCCCTTCTGTAATATTACCATTCTGGAAGGCCCTGGAGGGAGGATCCTTTGAGCTCAGGACCTTGAAATCAGCCTGAGCTAGAGAAAGACCTACCGGTATTATAAAAAGAAAGAATTTGCCTGGGGACCTGGCGCTAGCCTGTAGTCCCAGCTACTCAGGAGGCTGAGGCAGGAGGGTTGCTTCAGCCCCGTAGTTTGAGGGTGCTGTGAGCTAGTCTGATGTCACACAGCACTCTAGCCTGAGCGACAGAGAACTCTACCTCAAAATAAATAAATGTTTAAAAGGAAAAAGGAAAAAAGACAACAGTGTGAGCACCACTCTTCTTAAGTTGCAAAATTTAAGGGTTCATGAAAAAACTCAGTAATAAAGATAAATAGTTCAATACAGTATCTTAAAATTTTAAATCGGTAAAGTACGTATTTTAGGGGGCTTGTTTTTGCAAATAAACGCTTTTGATAATAATTTTCGAAAAACTATTCAAATTTTTACAGAAACCACCAAGAAAAAAAAAAGGTGTAGTGAGACGCTTGCATCCGAGGTTGAGGGGGGTGGTACCGGGAGACGAGAGAGAGAAGCCGGAGACTGCGGGGAGGAAGCGCTCCAGGACGCTAACTGCGGGTGGCCCTTAACCTTCCACTTTCCCTCCCTGCATGTATCCCCGCCCATTCCTCACGCTCGTCTCTGATTGGCTGGACTGCCACACTTTCCCGCTGCCATTGGCTCGACGTTCGCCCTGCCATTGGCTAGGCGGGGGTGGGCCGAAGGAGATTTACTTGAACGAGGGCAGGGGGGACCTCCATTGTGAGCGGCCGTTGCTGTTCTGAGTGGTTGTGGGCAGAGCTGCTGCCGGCGCGGCGTAGCTAAAGGTACGTTGGGGTCAGACGGGGGCCCCGCGCGGGCGGCGGTTGGTCGAGCGGCGGTTTCGCGGACGCCCTGCGCTCTGTGAGGGGAAGACGCGGAGCCTTCAGAGCCCTGGGCGAGCCGGGCGGTCGTGGCGGAGATCACCGAATAAAAGGCGTCCGCGGGAGCGCTGGGGCTCCGGCTTGGCGGCAAAGTCACCCGTGAGGGGCGAAAGGAGCGTCTACACCGCTTTCGGAGGGGAGCCCTGGCGAAGTGGGAGAGTGTTGCGTCCCGTGGTTGAGCTGGCTTCCGACAGGGCTGCGGAGGGAACTGGCCTCAGGGTTGTTGGTTTTCTTTACTTTTTCCTTGACGAGTAAGTAAAACCTTGGTCTTCGCCAGAGGGCTTTGGCAAGCTAACGAACGAGATTTAATTCCTACTCCCGACTTTATTATCGTATTCCCTTATTTCCTGGAGTTGTCTTAGTCATCTTTTATCTGAAGAACCAAATGCCAGAACCGTTAACTGAATTCCGCCAGGCGTCCTTGGTACATGTAGTCATGAAGTAGGTAATGGACCATCAGAGTTAATATAAAATGCTGAGTAATGTGCTACAATGTTGTTCCTCTATTGAGTTTACCCCTGTCGTGATGCTATGATTGAATGAGGAAAGACTACTTTAACCAAACTGGGTGCTGTGGCTCACGCTTGTAATTTCGGCACTTGGGAGGCCGGGGCAATAGATTTGCTTGAGCTCAGGAGTTCAAGGCTAGCCTGGGCAAGAGTGAGACCTTGTCTCTAAAACTAGCCAGGTACTGGTGGTGGGCGCCTGTAGTTCCGGCTACTAGGAAGGTTGAGGCAAGAGGAACACTTGAGGCTGAGAGTTTGAGGTTGCTGTGAGCTATGACTCCATAGCACTCTACCCAGGGTAACAAAGTGAGACTCTGTTTCAACAACAAAAAGACTACTTTTACTAGAAGTTCATTGTTATAAATATCTTTAAAAAAATAAACAATTTCCCTCCTATCAATTTTAGCAAGCAAGTTCAAGGATGTGTCTAATCAGGAAGCAATAATTATTTTGCTTTTTCTGTTAAAATCCTGCTACATTTAGAAAACTGATTTCTACGCTTCCATATTATGCTGAAGATGAACTTTCTAATATAACCCAATACATGTTGCTCGCTTTATGACATACCTTTCTCTGATGTCAAAACTTATATAAGGAAATTATACTGAATAATTCACATTAGAAAAATTGTTAGATCCACTTAGACTGTTTTTCAAGATTGAGACTTAATACTATTTTCATTGTGATTTTTATCATATTGTAGCCAGTAAATGACCTGCCACATAAACTATTTGCAAAACAAATGGGGAAGAACATTCAAGATAAAGATAATTTAGATCACAGGAAAGCTATTGAAAAGGCAAAAATGAAGCATCCGAATGAAGAATTAATTACACTGAATTCAGCTTTTGTGAAGGATGCCTTTCTTGGTTTATCCATCAATTCATTTTTTGGAAGTGTTGGATCTTAGTCAAATCAATCTACGTAACAGTCTTATCTGCAGATATGCACAGAACACATCCTAAGATTGACTTCTGCTTCAACAGAAATGCACGAGCCGTGCCTTATTGGAAATGATTTAAAACCTAGTGTATCAAGGTGCATCTTGAATTTTGTTTTATTTGCCTTACTGACTCTGTATTTAGTTCATTTCAGCCTTCAATTGCATTATATTACTTTACTACTTAATATCTTGGTCTCCTATGAAACTATTACATGATCTTTGCATCTTTGTGCATATATCGTTTTTCTTTTGTAGTGTGTACAGATGTATTTCATTCGATGTAATTGAAATTTAAGTAATATATTTGTTATTAAAAATAAAAATAAAAACTAAGTGGACGAAGAGTATTCTTATTAAGTTGAGAGAGACAATTCGAAAAAGAATTGTACTCTTCTATCACATTCTGTATCTTTTTTTTTTTAAGAGACAGTTTCACTTTGTCGCCCTCAGTAGAGTCCTGTGGTGTCACAGCTCACAGCAACCTCCAGCTCTTGGGCTTAGGCGATTCTCTTGCCTCAGCCTCCTGAGTAGCTGGGACTACAGGCACCTGCCACAACGCCCAGCTATTTCTGGTTGCAGTTTGGCTGGGGCCAGGTTCGAATCTGCCATCCTCTGTGTATGGGGCTGTTGCCCTACTCACTGGCCTACAGGCGCTGCCCCGTATCCCTTTTTTTTTTTTTTTTTTTTTTTTGTAGAGACAGAGTCTCACTGTACCACCCTCGGGTAGAGTGCCGTGGCGTCACACGGTTCACAGCAACCTCTAACTCTTGGGCTTACGCGATTCTCTTGCCTCAGCCTCCCAAGCAGCTGGGACTACAGGCGCCCGCCACAACGCCCGGCTATTTTTTTGTTGCAGTTTGGCCTGGGCTGGGTTTGAACCCACCACCCTCGGCATATGGGGCCGGTGCCCTACTCACTGAGCCACAGGCGCTGCCCTCTTTTTTTTTTTTTTTTTTTGAGACAGAGTCTCTCTCTTGTCAGAGGCTAGAGTGCCATGGAGTCAGCCTAGTTGACAGCAAACTCAAACTACTGGGTTCAAGTGGTCTTCCTATTTCAGCCCTCCCAACTGGCAGAGCTAAAGGTGCCTGCTCCAATACCTGGCTAATTTTTTTATTTGTAGTAGAAATGGGTCTTGCTCAGGATGGTCTGGAGCTCCTGAGCTCAAGGGATCCTCCCACCCTGGCTTCCCAGAGTTCTGGGATTACCTGTGCCCAGCGCTGTCTTTTTTTTTTTTTGAGACAGAGTCTCACTTTGTCACAGTCGGTAGAGTGCTATGGTATCACAGCTCACAGCAACCACTAACTCCTGGGCTTAGGAATTCTCTTGTAGGTGGGAGTACAGGTGCCTGTCACAATGCCCGGCTATTTTTTGTTGCAGTCTGGTCGAGGCTGGGTTTGAACCCGCCACCCTCGGTATACGGGGCCAGTGCCTTACTCACTGAGCCACAGGCACTGCTCAAGGGGTGATCTTTAAACTAGATTTTGAAGGAGTGTGGAAGGAGGAAATATTGATATGATAGTTCTAGTCAATTCAAAAAAAGTGAAGGTTAGGTTTATAGAAATAATCAGATTTCATCACAGCAGGAAAAACAAAATATTGTTTAGGAAAGATAATACAGTCATGGTACTCTGCTTGTCTAGGGAATATTAACTATAATAACAAGTAATGATTTAATTGAAAATAAGAACTTTACAAATTGTGTGATCTAAATAGTAATCTGTAACAATGGGAAGGTTATGTACAGCTAAAATTTGTAGCTCTAGAAATACTGGTTTCAAAATATTTAAAAATACTAATATTTAAAAAAACAAGTTGCTGGCACTCTGGGAGGCTGAGTCAGGTGGATCACTTGAGCTCAGAAGTTTGAGACCAGCCTGAGCAAGAGTCAGACCCCATGTCTACTAACAAAAAAAAAACAGGGTTGTGTCTGTGGCCCAGAGAGTAGGGTGCCGGCCCCATATATCGAGGGTGGCAGGTTTGAACCCTGCCCTGGCCAAACTGCAACAAAAAAATAGTTGTGGCAGGCGCCTGTAGTCCCAGCTACTGGGGAGGCAGAGGCAAAAGAATTGGCAAGCCCAAGAACTGGAGATTGCTGTGAGCTGTGACACCATAGCACTCTATTGAGGGCAACAAAATGAGACTGTCTCTTAAAAAACAAAAAAAGGCAAATAGAAAAACTAGCTGGGCATGGTGGAACGTGTCTTTAGTAACCTGCTACTTGGGAGACTTAGGCAGAAAGATCACTTGAGCCTAAGAGTGTGAGGTTGGGTTGCACTATAATGGTGGCCATGGCATTCTATCCAGGATGATAAAATGAGACCCTGTCTCAAAAAACGTTTGTGGTCTCAACTAAAGCAGGTCTTAGGGAAATATTTATAGTTTTAAATGTGAAATTAGGGGCAGCACTTGTAGCTTAGTGTGTAGGGCGCCTGCCACATACATGCCGACTGGCGGGTTGAAACCTGGCCCAGGCCAGCTAGAACAACAATGACAACTGCAACAACAAGAACAACAAAAATAGCCAGGTGTGGGCAGCGCCCATAGCTCCATAGCTCAGTGGGTAGGGCACCAGCCACATACACAAGGCTGGCAGGTTGGAACCTGGCCGGGCCTGCTAAACGATAACTGCAACAAAAAACTGGGCGTTGTGGTGGGCGCCTGTAGTCCCAGCTACTAGGGAGGCTGAGGCAAGAGACTCACTTAAGCCCAAGAGGTTGAAGTTGCTGTGAGCTGTGATGTCACTGCACTCTACCAAGGGCGACACAGACTCCGTCTAGAAAAAATAAAAGTAGAAAAATACATCACCATTATCAAGAATGAAACAAAGGACAGCACTACAGATATTATAGATATCTTGTGTTAATGAATTTGAAATTGTTTTGAAATGGAAAAACAACTAAAATTAATACAAAAAGATGTCAAAAATATGAATGGTTCTGTATATAATTTAAAAATTTAGTCATGGCTGGATGTGATGGCTCACAACTATAATCCTACCCTGTTTCCCCGAAAATAAGACATCCTCCGAAAATAAGACCTACTTACAGGAAAGATAAGGTGTCCCCTGAAAATAAGACCTAGCGCATCTTTGGGAGCACACCTTAAAATAAGACACTGTCTTATTTTCAGGGAAACAGGGTAGTACTCTGAGAGGCCAAGGTAGGTGGGTCACTTGAAGCCAGGAATTTAATGCCAGGATGAGTGTGCTGAGACCCCCATCTCTATTAAACAGAGAAAAGTTAGCCGAGCCTGGTGGCCCATAGTCTCAGCTTTTTAGAAGGCTGAAGGAAGCAGATTGTTCAGCCCAGGACTTTGAGATGGTTATGGGCTAGGCTGAGACCCTGGCACTCTAGCCAGGGTGACTGGGCGAGATTCTATTAAAAAAAAAAAGAAAAGAAAAGAAAATACTAAGTTAGAATTGGAAACCATTACTATGAGGTTAACTCCAGGCCCGGATAGCATTAGCAGTGAATTATTCCGCAACACTTAAGGAAGAAGTAATACCATTAATACATAAACTATATTCACAGACTAGAAAAAGACTTGTTTATGAGGACAGTATGCTTTGTTATCAAGACCCGATGAATTATAGACTCATCTCTTACAATTGATTAAAAGAATTCTAAACAAAAATGTGAGCAAGTTGAATTGTGGAACACAGAAGGACATGACCAAGTGAATTTCAGGAATAAACTAGATTCACTGTTAATATTTTAAATCAATAGGCCAGGCATGGTGGCTTACGCCTGTAATCCTAGCATTCTAGGAGGCTGAAGTGGCTGGATAACTTGAGCTCAAGGGTTCAAGACCAGCCTTAGCAAGAGCGTGAGATCCTTGTCTCTACTACAAATAGAAAAACTAGCCAGGAGTTGTGTTGGGCACCTATAGTTCCAGCTACTCGGAGGCTGAGGCAAGGCTTGAGCCTAAGAGTATGAGGTTGCTGTGGGCTAAGACACCATGGCACTCTACTGAGGGCAACAATGTGAGGGTGTCTCAAAAATACATTTTAAATCAGTATGATAAATTAATGGAAATGAGATTAAGAAAAAGCTCCTAAAACATAGAAAAATATTAGCTTTAAAAAGGATACCATTTAGTTTCAGTGCCCATGGCACAGTGGTTACGGCACCAGCCACATGCACCGAGGCTGGGGGGTTCGAGCCTGGCCTGGGTCAGCTAAACAATGACAACTGCAACCAAAAAATAGCTGGGCATTGTGGCAGGTGCCTGTAGTCCCAGCTACTTGGGAGGCTGAGGCAAGAGAACTGCTTAAGGGCGGCGCCTGTGGCTCAATGGAGTAGGGCACCAGCCTCATATGCTGAAGGTGGCAGGTTCAAACCCAGCCCCAGGAAAAAAAAAACAACTGCTTAAGCCCGAGAGTTTGAGGTTGCTGGGAGCTGTGCCACCACGGCACTCTATCGAGGGCAATATAGAGTCTAAAATTAAAAAAAAAAAAAGACACCGTTTACAGGCTAGGTGTGGTGTCTCATACCTGTAATCACACTCTTTGGGAGGTTAAGGTGGGAGGATTGCTTGAGGCCAGAAGTTGAAGTCTCACCTGGGCAACATAAAGAAACCCCATCTCTTCAACAACAAAAAAGTTAATAGAGTGTGGTAGTATGTTACTGTAGTCCTACGTAAGCTGCTGTAGGAGGATCACTTCAGCCCAGGATTTGGAAGTTTAAGTGAGTAATGATGGCAGCACTGTGCTCTAATCTGGGTGACACAGCAGGACCCTGTCTCGTGTTTAAAAAAAAAAAAAAATTACAAAGCATTAAAAATATCAAATGTCTAGGACAGTAAAGAACAATATATATAAATCAAAAACAAAGCAGTACATATGAATCAAATTGCCAATTATGTTTTGATTTCATATTTTTTTTACTTAATGATGGTGTGAAAGTGATAGGCATTCACTAGAACATCAATTACATGATGGGAACCCAAAGTCTCCATATATAAGATAAATTAATAAATCATGCATACTACAGGATAACACAAAGATGGAGCGTCTCCCATCTTATTTTCAGCACTACAGGGCACCATCTCATTTTGGTATCATTGTATAGTGATGGTTGGATCAACAATTTTCATGTTTGTGTATTTGGTCACTGTAGCCCCATGGAATGGCCTACAAGATTCCCTGATCTTTCCCCACTTGACTTTTGCTTGTGGGGCCACTTAAAAAAGGACAGATTCTTAAAAAGACATTACCAGAACTAACTCAAGATCTGAGGAGACCTACAATGAGTAAAGACATTGAAGTAAAGTGCAAAGCCTCAAATCAGTTGGCTTTATTTGTGAATCGTACCACACATTTAAAGATGCCAGTTCTTTCCAAATATTCTTCAAGAAACAGAGGAGGGGCCAAGTGTGGTGGCTTATGTCTGTACTCCCAGATCCCCTGGTACACTAAAGCGGGTGGGGTTGATGGCTTGAATTCAAGAGTGAGCAAGAGTGAGACCCCATCTCTAAAAAATAGCCAGGCATTATGACTAGTGCCTATAGTCTCAGCTACTTGGGAGGCTGAGGCAAGAGGATCACTTGAAGAATGACCAGTGACCAAGGATCACACCAAGAGTTTGGGGTTGCTGTGAGCTGTGATGCGATGGTACTCTATCCGGGGCAAGAAAGTGACCCTGTCTCCAAAAAAAAGGAAAGAACACTCAAGTCAATCTGTTGTGGCCAGTATTTTCCTGATACCAAAAATAGATTAGAACATCATAATTAAACTACAGAACAATATCTCTTATGAATGTTAATATGAAAATTTCAGCTAAATACTACCAATTCAAAAACAACAAAGTTATATTGCCGCGGACCACCCTGTCGGTGGGCTTCAGTCCGAGGGAAAGCAGGGAAACGGAGTCAGGTTGGTTGGAAGGTCGACGCAGGAAAATGACAGTCTGACACACAGCACTTGGTGAAGTATGCAGCTGTGCTTTACTGAGTTCAAACTTTGGTATTTATACTTTTTGGTACATAGGTCATACAATGCATTTTTTCCAGTTTGTTGACATTTACAAGTTATATATTTTCCTTTTTTAAACCTGCAGAGGCGGGTAGTCATCCATCATGATTTCTCAATGATTCTTTTTCCGGAGGAGTAAAAGTTAGTGGTTATCAGCGAAACCTGTTTACTTCCTCTTATCTATGGAATCTTAGCATAGTGCAACTCCTTATATGTTTGTGTTTAAAGTGTAATATGTGTTAAAGTTTGTTATATGTGTGATTATATATGTGTTGATTTAATGTTCATAATATATATATTATTTCTTATTTGATTATATGTGATCATTCTATTGTGAATCTCTTGATTAAGACGTTAGTGAAATAAGATGTTTTTCTAAGTAAAGTTTTATTGTGGGTGGTGGTGCATGTCGTGCTGGAACATCCTGTTTTTTGTGCCTGCATTGTTTCAGTCCACTGACATTTATGGTGGGAAAGTTTTGTTGTGTAGGGTTGCTTGGAGCCACTGAGTTTGGCACAATCATACCGTTTGTGCTACTTCTGGGTCAATACATCATTGTGCTCATTCCTTTAGACCTCATTGATTACTCTTATCAGGACAGACAGTCACCACAACATAAAGGTTTCTCATAGTAACAAGCCATACCCCTTAGGTTATTGCGCCAAAAACAGCATGCTAGGCAACATTTCTGTTGCTGTGCACACTGGGGGTGCTGGGGGCTTCGCTCCGGGGAGCACAGACCTCCTTTCCGTCGTTTTACAACGCGGACAGCGCCACCTCGCTGCGGCATGGTGCCGAGGGTGCGGCATTATATGCCATTACCAAGTGGGAATTATCTCAGAAATGCAAGGTTGGTTTCTCTTCCAAGAATCTATGAATATAACATATGTAGAGAACAAAGCCATATGACTATATTAAGAGATGCTGGAAAGCATTTTCTGACAAATTCAGTGCCTCTTCAGGGAAAAACGTTCAACAAAGTAAGGAAAGCTTTGAGCTTTCTTAACCTGATAAAACACATCTGAAAAACTCACAGCTGATACCATACTTTATGATGAAGAAGGTGACCACTCTTACTATTTCTGTTCAGCACTGTTCTGAAAGATACAGTCCGGAAAACCAGGCAAAAAAATGAAAATTACTGAGATTGGAAAGAAAAGTAAAACATCTATACACTGATGATACATGACCTAATAAGTGGAAAATCCTAAAGAAGCCACAAGAAAATCTATCAAAAGATAAAAACTGAGCCTGAGCTCATGAGTTCAAGACTAGCCTGAGCCAGAGCAAGACTTTGTTTCTAAAAATAGCCAGACAGGGCAGCGCCTGTGGCTCAAAGGAGTAGGGTGCTGGCCCCATATGCCAGAGGTGGTGGGTTCAAGCCTGGCCCTGGCCAAAAACTGCAAAATAATAATAATAATAATAATTGTGACCTGCACCTGTAGTCCCAGTCACTCGGGAGAATCATTTGAGCCCAAGAGTTTGAGGTTGCTGTGAGCTATGATGCCATAGTACTCTACCAAGGCAACAAAGACTCTGGCTCAAAAAAAAAAAAACAAAGGGGCCAGACAGGGTGGCTCATGCCTGTAATCCTACCACATGGGAGGCTGAGGCGGGTGAATTGCTTGAGCTCATAAGTTTAAGAACAGCCTCTGCAAGAGCAAGACTTTGTCTTTAAAAAATAGCTGGGTGTTGTAGTGGTATTCCCAATACTTGGGAGGCTGAGGCAAGGGAATCCCTGGAGCTTTAGAGTTCGAGGTTGCCGTAGGCAGCACTCTTAACAAGAGTGACCAAGTGAGACTCTGTCTCAAAAAAAAAGACTTAATCATATTAAAATGATATTCTCTTATGTATATTGGATGTTAACACTTTAACAAATACATAGTTTGCAAACAGTTTTTTCTTTTTTTTTTTTATGTTTTCAACTCTGTTAATTTTCTCAGCTGTGGTATTTTAATATAATTGCATTTATCTATTTTTGCTCTGGGGGGGCCTATGCTTTTGGTCTCATGTCCAAAAAAATCTTATTACCCAGATCAGATCAGTTTCATAGAGGACTTTTCTCCTGTGTTTTCTTTTAGTAGTTTTACAGTTTTGTTTCTGATGCTTAAGTTTTTATGCATTTTAAGGTGATTCTATGTATATGGCTTGAGATAGAGGTCTAGTTTCTTCTTTTGTATGTGGATATCTAGTTTTCCCAGAACCATTTACTGAAGAGACTGTTATTTGTTTTTGAAACATTGCTAAAAATCAGCTGACTATAAATGTGTGGATTTATTTCTGGGTTTGCTAGTCTGATCTGGTGTATATCCTTGTTTTTATGCCAGTACCATATTTTTTTGTTTACTATAGCTTTGCATTATACTTTGAAATTGGCCAGTAAGCTTTGTTCTTTTTCCTTGTCATTGTTCTGGTTCTGTGGTTTTCATACTAATGAGACATTATAGGATTCTTTTTTTTCCTGTAAGAAATGTCATTGGATTAGCCGGGCATTGTGATGGGCGCCTGTGGTCCCAGCTACTCGGGAGGCTGAGGCAAGAGAATTGCTTAAGCCCAGGAATTGGAGGTTGCTGTGAGCTGTGTGAGGCCACAGCACTCTACCGAGGGCCATAAAGTGAGACTCTCTCTCTAAAAAAAAAAGAAATGTCATTGGAAATAGTGATCACATTAAACTGATAGATTGCTTTGTGTAGATGACCATTTTAGTGATATTTTTTCAAAATAAGTAAGGAACTCAATAGCAAGAAAGCACATAACCACATTAAAAAGTAGACAAAGGACCTGAATAGACATTTTTCAAAAGAGGAAATAGAAATTGCTAAAGTTTTCCTATCAATAATATTTAGGGAACTATAAATTGAAACCAGAGTGAGATACTACTTTACACCTACAGAATAACTTTTATCAAGGAAATAAAAGAGAGCAAGTATTGACAAGATTGTACAGAAAAGGTTATGCTTATACGCAGTTGGTAGGAATATAATAAAGTAGTTCAGCCAAGTGAAAATATAGAGGTTACTCAAAAAATTAAAAATAGAACTACTGAATGATCCAGCAGTCTTACTACTGTGTACATTCAAAGGCTATGAAATCATTATGCTGAAGAGATATCTGCACTCCCATGTTTATTATAGCATTATTCACAATGGCCTAGATAGGACTCACCTAAGTGTCCATCAACATGTGAATGTATAGAAAAAAATGTATATACATACAATGGTATGCTATTCAGTCTTAAAAAGAAAATCCACCTATTTTTTTAAGTGAAATAATCTATGTATAAAAAGACAAATATCACATTATCTCCCTTGTTTTACCATCTAAAAAAGATGAACTTATTCAAGCAGAGTAGAATGATGGTTGTTATCTTTACTTGTAGTGGAGAAGATTGGGTAGATAATGGTCAAAGAACATAGAAGTTCAGATAGGAGGGATAGGATCAAGAAACATTGTAAAGCTGGGTGTGGTGGCTCACGCGGGTAATCCTAGGACTGTGGGAGTCCCAGGTGGGTGGATTGCCTGAGCTTAGGAGTTTGAGGCTAGCCTTAGCCAGAGCGAGACTCTGTCTCTAAAAAAAAACCCAAAAAACAAAAGCTGGGCATTGTGGTGGGCGCCTGTACTCTCAGCTACGTGAGAGGCTGAGGCAATAGAATCACTTGAGTCCAGGAGTTTGAGGTTGCTGTGAGCTATGATGCTACGGCACTCTATGGCACTCTATTGAGGGCGAAAAGTCAGACTGTCTCAAAAAAGAAAAAAAAAAGAAGAAACATTGTATAACATGATGGTGATAATAACATTGAATACTTGGGGGAAAATTACACAATGTTAAAACTTTAAAAAAAGAATTTATAATCCAAAAATAAAGGTCCCTTTTATTTATTTTTTATTTTCTTGCTATGTTGCCCACGCTGGATTTGTAGTCCTGGGCTCAAACTATCATCCCACTTCAGCCTTCCAAGTAGCTGGGACTACAGGCACACTCCAGACACACCCAGCCATGGTTGCCATACCCATTTAACCTTCCCATTTGTAGTGAATTGGATTTTTTTCTTTTTCTTTTTTTTTTTTAGACAGAGTCTCACTATGTAGCCCTTGGTAGAGTGCTGTCATGTCACCGTTCAGAGCAACCTCCAACTCTTGTGCTTAAGCGATTCTCTTGCCTCAGCCTCCCAAGTAGCTGGGACTACAGGCACCCACCACAGTGCCCAGCTATTTTTTGGTTGCAGTTGTTATTGTTGTTTTAGCAGGCCCGGCTGGGCTCCAACCCACCAGTCTTGGTGTATGTGGCTGGCACCCTACTCACTGAGCTATGGCGCCGAGCCTGTAGTGAATTGGGTTTTTTTTTTTTGTTTGTTTTGTTTTTTTGCACTTTTTGGCCAGGGCTGGGTTTGAACCTGCTACCTCCAGTATATGGGGCCTGTGCCCTACTCCTTGAGCCACAGGTGCCACCCGTGAATTGGTTTTTTACCAGACGGTCAAAACAATTCAATGAGTGAAGGAGTAGCCTTTTCAAATTGTGCTAGAACACTTGGATGTCCACATGCACAATGAATGTGGACCCCTATTTCATATCGTATACAAAAATTAACTGAAAATGTTATCAAAAAACCTAAATATAAGTGCCAATAAAACAAACTTTCAGGACAGGGTAGATCTTGACATTGGATTGGGCAGTGATTTCTTAGCAATGATACCAAAAACACAAGCAGCATTGAAAAAATAGTTGGACTTCATCAAAATTTAAAACTTTAGGTTTTCAAAGGATACCATCAAGGAATTAAAAGCCCGTAGAATGGGCAAGTTTGTAAATCATACCTTATATAGGGAACTTAATCTAGAAAATAGAGCTGCAAATAACCTAACTTTTAAATGGGACATTGCTTCGAAGAAGGTATAGAAGTCTGCAGGAAGCACATAAAGAGATGCTCAGAATCATTAGCCATCAGGGTAATCCAAATCACAATGACTATGAGGCACCACATCACTTGCAGTAGACTCGTATAGTGATGTAGATAATAACAAGTGTTGTTAAGAGGGATTAAAATTGGAACTCTCATCCACTTTTATTGCGAATGTCAATTGGTCCAGACACTTTGGAAAATAATCTGGCATTTCCTCAAAAGTTAAACATAGAGTTGCTGTATGATCACAAACAATTCCATCCCTCGGTGTATGTAGTCCAATGAAAAAATGCATATATGTCCACATAAAAACTTGCACATGAATGTTCATAGCATTATTTATTTATTAGAGACAGAGTCTCACTTTATCACCCTCAGTAGAGTGCTGTGGTGTCACACAGCTCATAGCAACCTCCAACTCCTGGACTTAGGTGATTCTCTTGCCTCAGCCTCCCGAGTAGCTGGGACTAAAGGTGCCTGCCACAACGCCCGGCTATTTTTTTGTTGCAGTTTGGCTGGGGCCAGGTTTGAACCTGCCCCAGATTCATAAACTGAAAATTTAGTATACATCACATTAGGACAAGGAAGAGGGACAGGAGATATGGAATGGAGAAACCTATGTAAATGCAAGTTAATAGTATTTTACTTGTTTGGTTGAGCATGAATGGTTCAAAGAGCTTCCATATGTATTATTTTTCTTTTGTTTACATCGAATATAGAAAGCATCCTCCCAAAGCTTCAGTTTGAGGGCTTTTTGCTAGTTTCATCTTTTTCCAAAGGCCCCTAGAAGGACCATAGCAATACTATGTTCACATGGTTGGATGTTTTTCTAAGAAAAGCAAGATATTTTAACTGTTGCTATTTAAGACCGCTGTAATTTCTCCTTCCTGCCACCTGGTAGTAGAATGGCTTCAGGCATTTTCCTGATTGCTGGATACATTCAATATTGGTTTAGGGATGTTTTTGTGATTCATAGCTGATTCTGGAGATAGGTAAATATTTCCTGTTAGCCTCATTGTGATGAGAATGTGTTCCTTGGTGTCGGCATCAGAAATATGTAAATAGTAGAAGAGCAAGTTTGAAATGTATGAAGCCAGAAGGAAAACAATTTCAGTTCTCATAGATTTCTAGTCAAAGTAAAATTTTTCTCTTGTCAGAAATTAATAACATGGCATACATTTTACTTTTTGATAAGAATTTTGCCTTTGAAATACGGGAAGTTACAGAAGTACCAACAAGAAGCATGGCCTTAAGGTGAAGCTGCTTATTTTATGCATCTTGGTTATCAAACTAATATATCCTTCACCATGCTAGAGGAAAGATTTGCTTTTTCCATTCTTCCAGTTGAAAATAATGTAAAATTACGTTCATCAACAGGCAATCAGGCTCAGTGCCTGTAGCTCAAGCGGCTAAGGCCGCCACATACACCAGAGCTGGCGGATTTGAATCCGGCCCAGGCCTACCAAATAATGACAACTACAACCAAAAAATAGCTAGGCATTGTGGCGAGTGTCTGTAGTCCCAGCTACTCAGGAGGCTGAGGCAAGAGAATTGCTTAAGCCCAAGAGTTGGATGTTGCCATGAGCTGTGAGACCATAACACTCTACCCAGGGTGATAGCTTGAGGCTCTTTCTCAAAAAAAAAAAAAAAAAAAAAAAAGGCAATCAAATAATATGCATTCAAATAGGAAAAATAGAATCTCATGCTATTTTGTTGGATTTTGTGATGTTTATACAAGTCAGATTTCTTAAACTTGCAGGTTTTTTGTTTTGTTTTATTTTTTGAGACAGAGCCTCAAGCTGTCACCCTGGGTAGAGTGATCTGGCATTACAGCTCACAGCAATCTCCAATTCCTGAGCTCAAGCGATTGTCTTGCCTCCACCTCCCAAGTAGTTGGGATTACAGGCGCCTGGTACAACGCCTGGCTATTTTTTTTTTTTTTTTGGTTGCAGCCATTGTTGTTTGGCGGGCCTGGGCTGGTTTCGAACCTGCCAGCTCAGGTGTATGTGGTTGGCACCTTAGCTGCTTGAGCCACAGGTGCCCAGCCAAACTTGTAGTTTTTTTTTCTAATTTTAAATAGATATTTGCTTCACCCTTCAGGTATCATACAACCTGGAATTGTACCTGATCACACGATGTATTGAATAAAAAGAATATAGTAAAAGCAAACTTCAAGTAAGACTAGACAATGACAAATGAAAATATAATTCAGATAGCCTTAGCTGGGTTATTTATGATTTTTTTTTTTTTTTTTTTTTGGTGATGAGAATGTGTTCCTTGTCGCCCTCAGTAGAGTGCCTGGTATCACGGCTCACAACTCTTGGGCTTAAGCGATTCTCTTGCCTCAGCCTCCCAAGTAGCTGGGACTACAGACGCCTGCCACAATTCCCGGCTATTTTTTGTTGCAGTTGTCGTTTAGCTGGCCAGGGTCGAAGCTACCAGCCTTAGTGCATGTGGCTGGCGCTGTTATCACTGTGCTATGGGCGCTGAGCCTTTTTTTTTTTTTTTTTTTTTTTATATAGAGACAGAGTCTCAAGCTATGTCCCTGGGTAGAGTGCTGTAGTGTCATAGTTCACAGCAACTTCCAACTCAGGTTCAAGTGATCCTCATGCCTCAGTTTTTTTACTTTTTAGTAGAGATGGGTGTTGCTTTTGCTCAGGGTGGTCTCAAACTTATGAGCTCGAGCAATTTACCCTCCTCAGTCTCCCAGGGTACTAGGATTATAGGTGTTAGCCACCGTACCCTGCCCATGTCATGTATCTTAGTGCTTGTTTTATATTTTTGAATATTAGGAATTACTCCTGTAGTATCATTTATTATTGAAACTTGAACAATAGAGTTTAAAAAGGTACTACCATTATGTATAGAAAATGGAATGTTTTATTCAAAGCTTTGTTTAATGTTTGTTTTTATGAAGAAGTGTAATGTAATCTTTAGATTATTTAAACTATGGCCTGTTTGGATGATTAAATCAAAAGTGATTAGGCTCAGCACTTTTACTCAGTGGTTAGGGCATTGGCCACATACACTGAGGGTGGCAGGTTTGAACCTAGCTAAACAACAATGACAGTTACAACAAAATAATAGCTGGGTGTTGTGGTGGGCGCTGAGGCAAGAGAATCACTTAAGCTCAAGAATTGGAGGTTGCTGTGAGCTGTGACGGCACAGCACTCTACTGAGGGCGACATAGTGAAACTTTCAAAAAAAAAAAAAAGTATGTAATTATAGCCCTGAGGTGATAAATAAAAAGTGGTCAGATAAATCATCAGGCTTAGTGTGAAGCAGAGACTTACTAGCAATATAAAATTTGAATTTATGTAATTTAGATTTATAGAAAAAATTGGAATTATTTGTACGTTTTCAGTGACATGAAAATGGATATAATTTCCAATAAAGTTATTATTTACATCTAGTGATGTAGTGTCAACGTTATTTTAATGTTGTATATAAGTAACTTTAATTCACTAGGGAATTGGATTTAAATATGATATCTTTAATTCCAGGATATGAGAGATGGCAAGTCCAGATAAAAGTAAACGGAAGATATTAAAAGCCAAGAAAACAATGCCTACAAGTTGCCGGAAGCAAATAGAGATTCTGAATAAGTCGAAGAACACTGAAGCACTGAAAACAACAGCAATTGGGAGTAATGTTCCTGGGAATAATGTTTCAAGTAATAATCAGAATTTAAGTACCAGTGTCATAACTGGCAAATGTATACATTCTGAAAATGTTGCTTCCTCACTGGACTCTAACAGAAATTCGGTATTCTTACAGAGCAGTGAAGTATTCCCTCAGAATTTAATTAAACCATTAGAAGAAATTGTTAACTCAGCAGCAGGAATGGAATATGTTTATGAAGAAGATGCGTGTCCACATCAAAAGCCAAGTAAAGTAATAGATTCTCCCAGCAAACTCTTTATACAAGAGGCAAAATATTCAGGAAACACTTTTGAAAATCATTCTGAAAACCATTTTGAATATCAGGCAGCCGTAACAAGGTCCTTTTTTGAACTAGAAGAGGCTCTAAAATCTATTTGCTCTCAACCCAGTGTATTAAGTGATGTAATTCAAATACCAAAGTCTACAGTAACCAATACTTTGGATGATAAGAGAATGGACAAGATGGCTTCCCACTCAGAAACAAATTTCAATGCAAAGTCTCATGATAAAAGGCAAAACAACAATATTTTAAGTTCAGACTTAAATTTTGTGCCTGTTGAGAAAATGCCTCTCTTGGTGAATTCAGTCAACTCCATTTGTGCTGCTGATGTTTTAAAAACTGACATATCCAGTCGGACCTGTCATTCCAGCATTTCAAATTGTGAAAGTAAAGACACAAAGTGGCAGTTATCACTTGATGCTGATAATAACCACAGTAAGTGTTAGGCATCTTTTGGAGAAATTAAAATAGTCCTTTTCTCTGGGGGGATTTTAAAGCTTCAGATATACAAATAGGCAGTGTGCATATAGACAGGAAAAAGGTAAATGATGACAATATTTGATGAAACAAGATGTTCTGAACCATTTGTGATTTAGAAGGGGAAAAGGTATCCACCAAATCAAA
The DNA here is from genome assembly GCF_027406575.1 of Nycticebus coucang. Lineage (NCBI taxonomy): Eukaryota > Metazoa > Chordata > Mammalia > Primates > Lorisidae > Nycticebus > Nycticebus coucang. The sequence continues at coordinate 107,553,401 of NC_069791.1, forward strand.
AGGTAAGTTAATTCTGGCAAAGAAGGAATCAATCACTCTCTATTAAGAGAACAAAAAAGATCAAAAGGTGGCTTATACTTGTAGCAATTGTTTGGTCCATTTCACCTACATTTTTTTTGAGACAGAACTCACTATATTGCCCTTGGTAGAGTGCTGTGGTATCACAGCTCACAGCAACCTTAAACTCTTGGGCTTAACTGCAGCATCTAACACCTTGGCTCGGTGATTCTCAACACCTTAGCCTCTTAAAGTGTTGAGATTACAGGTGTGAACCACTATGCCTGGCCAATCATCTGCTAAGTATAAGATGATAAATAATAATGTGGATACAGATACATACGTGTGTATAGGGAGAAAAATAGAAACAATAACATGAAGTTTGGGGTTGTAACATTTTAAAATAGTAAAACTGCATTTCATTAGAAGTAGGGTATTTTAGTTAAGTAAATCGAAGAAAAAAACTTATTTCATAGGATAAATTTTGTATTATGTAGGGTCTGGAGCAATCATTTAACAAGATGAATTAAAAATTGCTGGCAGCGCCTGTGGCTCAGTGAGTAGGGCTCCGGCCCCATATACCAAAGGTAGCAGGTTCAAACCTGGCCCCCGCCAAACTGCAACAAAAAAATAGCTGGGTGTTGTGGCAGGTGCCTGTAGTCCCAGCTGCTTGGGAGGCTGAGGCAGGAGAATCGCCGGAGCCCAAGAGTTGGAGGTTGCTGTGAGCCGTGTAACGTCATGGGACTCTACTGAGGGCAGTAAAGTGAGATTCTATCTCTACAAAAAAATAAAAATTGCTTAAAATAATAGGACCACCTATTAAAATTATGTAAGACTGCTTAAGTAACTGTTTATAAAAGTAATGTACAACTATAAGAAGGGATTTTTTTTGTTTTGGGGGGACAGGGTCTCACTATGTCGCCCTTAGTAGGGTGCCATGGCATCACAGCACACAGCAACCTCTAACTCTTGGGCTTAAGCAATTCTCTTGCCTCAGCCTCCCAAGTAGCTGGGACTACAGGTGCCTGCCACATTGCCCAGCTATTTTTTTGTTTGTTTGTTTGTTTAGCAGGCTTGGGCTGGGTTCAAATCCACCAGCCCTGGAGCATATGTGGCCTGCACCCTCACTACTGAGGTACAGGCACCACCTGTAAGAAGAGATTAAGTGCAATAATTTTGTAAAGTTTTTATTGGAGTGTGTGTATTAAATAAGGTTGAAGCGGGAATACATCTGAGACTAGAACCCTGCCTTAGATACTCATTTTTTCTTTAATAGTTTTGGGAAATGTTTATATGCCATTGCATATTCTAAAAAATGCTGCCATTGTCACTTCTTAGTTTTTTCATAAGCTTAGAGAGTCTCTGAATGAGAGAAATTCCCCTTATCTCTAATCTTTCTGTTTTCCCAAGGCCATTATCAAAAGAAGAGGATATTTTCAGAAAACAAAGAAAATGTTAAGCGCATGAAAACCACAGAGCAAATTAATGAAAATATTTGTGTAGCTCTGGAAAGGCAAACAGCATTGCTGGAACAGGTAAAATATTGGGGCTTTAATATGTGCTTCAAAAACTTATTTTGACTAGTAAAGAAATGGTAAAAATTACTTAATCTCCACAAATACATAGTATAGATGACTTTGATGCAAAGCTGGCATGTGAAAACCAAATTAGCTGACTGATTAGGGAAAGATAGTTATTTGAATTACCAAAATATATCTAGTTTATTGAACATGATCTCATACAGAGTAACTTAGAGAATCAAATGGAGGTAGGGTCCTTTTCCAGAAATGAGCTTGTAGTCAATATTATTCTCAGGTATCTCTTGAGTCAGGTACTGTCTGCTTGACATCTTTAGCTTTGCTCAACAACCTGATCTCTTCTGTACTAGGCATGGAGTTCTTTGATCTGGAGGTATATCTGTTTGTATACCTCATCACAATTGACCACTATTTCATAGATGTAGACAACCCAGCAGTCCATTGCAAAGTCTTTCTGTCTTCAAATTTACTTGTCCTAATTTCCATAGTTACACAGATAAGGTATTACTTGACATTTTGCTTTAGCAGCGGTTCTCAACCTGTGGGTCGCAACCAATGAAAATACATCCTGCATATCATATATTTACATTATGATTCATAACATTAGGAAAATTACAGTTATGAAGTAGCAATGAAAATAATTTTCTGGTTGGGGGTCACCACAACATGAGGAACTGGTTAAAGGCTTGTGGCATTAGGAAGGTTGATAACCACTGCTTTACAGCATCACTAAATACAATTCTTGCCTTCATTTTCACCTCATTTCATCTCATTGTTTCCATATATGTCTGATCGATTCAGAGTTAAAGTGTAATGAACTTCAGTTCTAGTAGAATGGCTGCCATCAGGACCAGTTTTGGTAGTCATGTTTTATTATCACTACCACTACAATGCCACCATTAAAAGTCACCAAAGTTTTCTGGTCCAAACTATCCTGGCAGTTTCAGGAACAGAAATGTACTGTCTTCTTTTTTTTTTTTTTTGTTTGAGACAGAGTCTCAGTATGTTGCCCCTTAGTAGAGTGCCGTGGCGGCATAGCTCAGCGCAACCTCAAACTCCTGGGCTTAAGCAATTCTCTTGCCTCAGCCTCCCAGTAGCTGGGACTACAAGCTCTCATCACAAAACCCAGCTATTTTTGTTGTGGTTGTCATTGTTGTTTAGTTGGTCAGGGCCAGGTTTCAACCCGCCAGCCTTGGTATATATGGCTGGCACCGTAACCACTGTGCTCAGGTGCTGAGCCAGAAATCTGTTTTCTCAAATAGACCACTATAGTTACATAGTCACATATCCTATGAATGTGTGTAAAATGAAATCTTTTTGAAAGATTCATGCAGAACTAGCTTAAAAGGTGAGTCAACAGTTTTTCCCTTTCTGTCTCTTGGTTTTCTTCCACAAAAGCAAAAGAGACGTAATAAATACTATGTAAATGTTCTGTTACTGGCAGGGAAGGGGTGGTAGTATTTTGGTAAGCATGGATCTAGCCTAAGGACCATGTTATCCAAGAAAACGGTTAGGGATTCCAGCTGTGTCTTCTTTTGATTAGTAGCTGCATCTGGAAATAAGTTCTAATATGGACCTATTATCTCTAAATAGGTTGGTTTTCCTCACTTGTTTCTGTCTAAACAATTCTCTTTATAAACTACATCTATATATTTACCTTCTTTGAACAGCAGTGAGATAGGATCCTCCATTCTGAAATTAGTCTTCCTTCCTGAGAGTCTTAGAGCTATGATCTCTTACCTTTTGAGGTATCATTAGGATCTTGGGGTGAATTCCAATTAAATTACTGAAGTGAAAGGATTATTCCTCTAAAGTCCGAGTTATTCATCCTACCCAGTCTCTTACAAAGTTGGGACAGATAGGGGATGTGTGAGTTTGTGTCTCCCCTAAATTTTAGTCCAGTTTGGCTGCCATCTGCAAATTGCAATGAGGACTTCCATCCAACTCCACAATGCTGGGCACAGCACCATTGGAAAAATGCCATTTATGTGTTGGACAGAAGTTATTGTGTCTTCTTTTTTTTTTTTTTTTTTTTTGAGACAGACTCTCACTCTGTCACCCCTGGGTTGAGTTCTGTGGCATCATCATAGCACACAGCAACCTGAAACGCTTTGGGCTCAAGTTTCCAAGGAGTTAGGACTACAGGTGCCCGCCACAACACTGGGCTAGTTTTTCTATTTTTAGTAGAGACCGGGGTTCTGTTCTTTCTTAGACTGGTCTAATTCCTGAGCTCAAGCAATCGGCCTGTTTCAGTGTCCTAGAATGCTAAGATTTCAGGCATGAGCCACCGTGCCTGGTCTTTGTCTTCCTTCTGTATAAGGAGTATTAACACTAAGAGAGAAATAGTGCCTTCTATATAAGAGGAATCACCCCTTGGTGGACACTTACCCAGAGTAATTAAGTTTAAGATCTGCCTCTATCTGAATTACCAGAAGTACTTAAGTTGTGGTTTCTGTTTTTTTTTTTTTTTTTTTTTGAGACAGAGCCTCAAGCTGTCACCCTGGGTAGAGTGTTGTGGCATCACAGCTCACAGCAACCTCCAACTCCTGGGCTCAAGCCATTCTCCTGCCTCTGCCTCCACCTCCGCCTCCCAAGTAGCTGGGACTATAGGCGCCCACCACAATGCCCTGCTATTTTTTGGTTGCAGCCGTCATTGTTGTTTGGCGGACCTAGGCTGGATTCGAACCCACCAGCTCAGGTGTATATGGCTGGCACCTTAGCTGCTTGAGCCACAAGCACCGGGCCTAAATTGTGTTTCTTGAGCTAATCATTTAAGACTGTTGTCTTAAGCTACTGTTTTCTCAAACATACGTGATAATAATCATTTATAGTGCCTATTAATTATACAACTTTCATGGCCTCTTTCCTGAAGATTGATTTGTAGGTCCAGAATGGGATCTAGGAATTTGTGATTTTAACAAGTACCCATGTGGTTCATCCTCATGAGGGAAGTTTGAGGAGCACTGTACAAAACAGCATCTCCATATTTATGATACGTAGATATGTTTCTCCAAGATTCATGAGGGTACAGACCTCACATATTAACCCCAGCCAGTGAACTGAGAAGCATATAATGATCCATAAAACCCACACATGGGTAATAGGTAATGGCTGTAGGTAAAAATAGTTAGTGTTTCAGTTTATTTACATAATAATATATCATGAGCACTTATTTTCTTGACCAGATATTTAAAAGTTGTGAAAGTTAACCATGACAATCATGTCTAATAATGTGAAACCATGGAAAAATGTTAGTGAACCAGTACAGAAGAGGTCAAGTAGACAACTTTGAGAGCAATAAGAAACAAGAAGGAAAAACTTTGGGAATAATCAAATAAAATTAAAGAATACATAATTAATCAGGTGATATCATTATAAAAGAGTTTTAACATAGGAACTATGTGTTCCAATTGTGAGCACCTTGAAACAAGATAATGAGGGGAGGACATAAATATTACTATTAAATACCTAAAATGTACTATGACAGGTGTCATTATTTCACTACGTATTCTGTTGTGAAAGTTGCTTGTGGGAGAATATGCACTTCGAGGAAAACTACAGTGAATTATTCTGAATGTATGGCCTGACAGAGCTATTCATGTCAGTGGGCATCATGTCACTGGCCCCAAATGGGCCAGTCTATTTCGAAGAAAACAGCCAGATAACTAGCTTCTACGGTCTGTTAGAATAGCATGCATTATGCCAGATAGTGTTAGTCCCTGGCATCTTTCAATTTTAGCAAATAAGAAAGCCATGCTCTAGAGGCTGAGGCAGGTGGATTCCCTGAGCTCATGGGTTAGAGACCAGCCTAAGCAAGAATAAGATCTCGTCTCTAAAAATAGCTGGGCGTTGTGGTCAGCACCTGTAGTCCCAGCTACTCAGGAGGCTGAGGCAAGAGAATTGCTTGAGCCCAAGACTTTAAGGTGGCTGTGAACTATGACACCATGGTACTCTACCAATGGTGACAAAGTGAGACTCTTGTCTCAAAAAAAAAAAAAAAAAGAAAAGAAAAAAAGAAAGCCACCCTCTAAACACATTATGCAACTAATGGTGATTGATTATCTTGCATATTTATCTCCCCTCACACCAATTCAGGTTTTTTTGTTATTTTATGGAGCTCTTTTCACATATTACCTTACTGTGTTCTTATAAAAATCCTTAGGGATCAGTTGTTCAAGAGACATTTATTATATTATCTACCCATTTCTGGGCAAAGAAAGTGAAGCTCAGAAATGATGTAACTTCTGAAAGGTCATATAGCTTGTTAATAGTAAAGTCAAGGCTCAAACTTGTGTAATTTGTTCTGTATCTATTACAAACCAGTGAACCATTTTCATCAGGCTCTGCTTTTCAGATAAGTAGAGTTCCTTTGTGTGAAATAATAACTTTTAGTTAAGGTTATTAAAAAATATAAATGGGGGCTCAGTGCCTGTGGCTCAAGCGGCTAAGGTGCTAGCCACATACAACTGAGCTGGCAGGTTTGATTCCAGCTCAGGCCCACCAAACAATGACAGGTGCAACCGAAAAAAAAAAAAAAAAAAAAAGGCCAAGTGTTGTGGTGGGCGCCTGTGGTCCCAGCTACTTGGGAGGCTGAGGCAGGAGAATCGCTTGAGCTCAGGAGTTAGAGGTTGCTGTGAGCTATGATGCCACAGACAGCACTCTACTCAGGGGCGCAGCTTGAGGCTCAGTCTCAAAAAAAAAAAAAAAAATATATATATATAAATGGGATATAGTCTTTAAATTATTCCTATAGTGTATATTATGGAATTCAGCTGGCACTATAGAAAACTAAAATTTTCACTTTGTGAATAAATTTAATTTCTTAACATGTCTAACATCCAATATTTAAGTATTGGATATGTTCTGTTGAGTTTAATATTCAGTTTTAAACTTATGGGTATAGCAATATAAATATAAACATACAAATACAAATAAAGTATGTTTTATTGGTTATATTAAATCCAGAAAAGAACAAAGCTATTTTGGAAAAGTGGAAAATGGCTTTTAAATTTGAAGCATGAGGTGTTTTGGTTTTTATTTTAAAATTCTAGGTCAGACATTTGATTCGACAGGAGATCTGTAGTATAAATTACAAACTATTTGATAATAAACTGAAAGAATTGAAGGAGCGCATTGGGAAGACACAGTGCATGAATAAACATGAAGCAATAGCTGATGAACTCTTCGTAAGTTTCTAATTTCATTTATTTTTTTTTTTGAATCCTTTTAAAAAATAGAATTTGGTGGTATCTTTCATATTAGGAAAGGAGAACATTCAATGAAAACCCAAATCTGATTCCTGCCCACAAGCCTAACATGAGAATACACCATAGATAATAGAGTTTATTATTTCTTAGAAATACTTGCTGTTGAGAAATACTTATACAACTTCTAGGCATTCTGTATCAGTTGGAAGACTTAATCCATAGGCATTTTCTCTTCATTCTAAATATACCCTTTATAGAGCTCACACAATCTATTTCAGGCATTTTGGATTTTTTTGTTTTGTTTTACTCTTCTTGCTGATGGGTGTTTGTACTAACATTAATTTCATTAGGGGCCAATTAGAAGTTTGAGGTTCTTTTCTTCCATTCTTAAATATCATACAAGCATAAAATGTGCTTTAAATCTTTTTCTCATGAGAATTTCTCATTTGTGTAAATGCCTAGGTCTCACAAGCTACTTTGTCAGAAAATTTTTCCTCCATTTCTATAGGATATATTATTTGGTACTCTGATTCAATATTTATTTGTTTTTCTCTTCTAGGCAAAAATAGCAAAACTTCAAAGACGTATTAAAACAGTAAGGTTATCTCAAAGGAATTGTTTAGAACCGAACATGCGATCCAGTAATACAACCTGTGAGGTAGGTATAAATACACAGGAATTTTAATAACCTAGTCTAACATTAAGTATTTGAATTTAAGAAATGAACATTTTTTCTAAGCTAGGACAGAAAGCTTAAAGGATAATAAGTTTATACTTAGAATGTTCCCATGAATCTATCTCTGGAGGACACCCTTAGGTAGTAAATGCCACTTGTATTCTTTTAGTAGAGGGAGTAAAAAATACGTGATTGGTAGAGATCAGTGACTTTTTTTTTTCTTTTTTTGAGACAGAGTCTCACTTTGTTGCCCTCCGTAGAGTGCCATAGAGTGCTGTGGTGTCATAGCACACAGCAACCTCAAACTCTTGGGTTCAAGTGATCCTCTTGCCTCAGCCTCCCAAGTAGCTGTAACTACAGGTGCCCGCCACAACTACTGGCTATTTTTTGTTGTTGTTTCAATTGTCGTTGTTTAGCAGGCCTGGGTAGGTGTGTATGGCTGGCACTGTAACCACTGTGCTATGGGTTGAGTAGGCTTTTAGTAAAAACATACAAGTTGGGCGGCGCCTATGGCTTAGTGAGTAGGGTACTGGCCCCATATGCCAAGGGTGGCGGGTTCAAACCCAGCTCCGGCCAAACCGCAACAAAAAAATAGCCGGGCATTGTGGTGGGCACCTATTGTCCCAGCTACTCAGGAAGCTGAGGCAAGAGAATCGCCTAAGCCCAAGAGCTGGAGGTTGCTGTGAGCTGTGATGCTACAGTACTCTACCGAGGGTGATAAAGTGAGACTCTGTCTCTAAGAAAAAAAAGAAAAACATACAAGTTAAAGATTGCCAGTGAGGGCACAGAAGGAAATGAGGAGCACAGTAGAGAAAACTTTGTAGGCTTAGAGAATACTTACATCTTCATAAACAGACTACTGGTAGAAGTACAGACATCAAAACACTGCTGATAAGAACTCAAAAGAAAAATGGGAAACATGGTACTAGAAACTGGAGGAAAAGCAATTATTGTTAATTAGGAGTAGGAATCTTAGCCGAATTATGTCCTACAGTTTATATGGAAAATAGTACTTACAAGCATGAATTTGGATTTTTTCAGGCTGATGAGATTTTTTTTTTTTTTGGATAGGTCATCAAATTTTTTTTCTTTTTCTTTTTTTATTATTATTAAATCATAGCTGTGTACATTAATGCGATCATGGGGCACCACACACTGGTTTTATAAACAGTTTGACACATTTTCTTTTTTTTTTTTTTTTTGGTAGAGACAGAGTCTCACTTTACTGCCCTCAGTAGAGTGCCGTGGTATCACACGGCTCACAGCAACTTCCAGCTCTTGGGCTTATGTGATTCTCTTGCCTTAGCCTCCAGAGCAGCTGGGACCACAGGCACCCACCACAGGGCCCGGCTATTTTTTTGTTGCAGTTTGGCCGGGGCCGGGTTTGAACCCACCACCCTCGGTATATGGGGCCGGCGCCCTACTCACTGAGCCACAGGTGCTGCCCAATTTGACACATTTTCATCACACTGGTTAACATAGCCTTCCTGGCATTTTCTTAGTTATTGTGTTAAGACATTTACATTTACATATTCTACATTTACTAAGTTTCACGTGTACCCTTGTAAGATGCACCTCAGGTGTAATCCCACCAATCAGCCTCCCTCTGCCCATCATCCTCCCTCCTTCCCCTCCCTTTCCCCCTTCTCCCTATTCTTGGGTTATAACTGGGTTATAGCTTTCATATGAAAGCCATAAATTAGTTTCATAGTAGGACTGAGCACATTGGATGCTTTTTCTTCCATTCTTGAGATACTTTACTAAGAAGAATATGTTCCATCTCCATCCATGTAAACATGAAAGAGGTAAAGTCACCATCTTTCTTTAAGGCTGCATAATATTCCATGGTGTACATATACCACAATTTATTAATCCATTCATGGATCGATGGGTACTTGGGCTTTTTCCATGACTTAGCAATTATGAATTGGGCTGCAATAAACATTCTGGTACAAATATCTTTGTTATAAATGTAAGATTTAAGAGCAAAGTGTGGATTTAGCTTACTTTCTTCTTATAGTAAAACGTGAGAAGAAAGAGAAAGAGCCGGGACTTGATGATTTTGGAAATTTTTCACTATCCAGATTGTAGAAGTCTGTAGGAGGTTTGCTGCCAGAAAAGCATGCTCTATAGAGAAAGCCAAAGGTTTTGCTGGACAGCCCTGTGTTAGTGCCTTAGAAGGCTCAGAAGATGACATTATTCAGTCACACTTAGGGTTCTGTGAGATTGGGCCTAGGACTCTGTTCAGTAGGCATTTACTCTGATTAGGTTTCGCCACAAGGTCACAGTATTCAGTCACACAGAGGGCTCTACCCTGTTTGGGTTTCACATGTAGATCCTGACTTTCCTCTTGTGCTCTGTATTTACCCTGAAATTGACTTTTAAGAATTCTTGCTGAGGCTGCCCTTGGTGGCTCACACCTACAATCCTAACACTCTGGGAGGCCAAGGCAGGTGGATTGCCTGAGCCCACAGGTTTGAGATAAGCCTGAGCTAGTCTCTAAAACTAGCCAGGCTTTATGTTGGGCACCTATAGTCCCTGCCACATGGAGGCTGAGGCAAGAGAATCGCTTGAGTCCAAGAGTATGAGGTTGCTGTGAGCTGTGATGCCAGCGTACTCTACTGAGGGTGACAAAGTGAGACTATCTCAGGAAAAAAAAAAAGAACTCTTACCGTGATGTACTAGGCAGCTTTATTCTTCTGGCTCCACTGGGTCTTCAGTTCCATCCCTGTGGCCATTGCCACTGCAGTGGAGTGGGTCCTCTGATTCTGCAGTGGTGGAGGTGAGAGTTGGCCACTACTGCTACAGGTTTGGGGCGAGTGCTGGGTCTCTGGCTTCCTTGGCATCCAGTGCAGGATATGAGGAGAGTAAGAAGAAAACTTAGGGTGACTCACTGTGCTGTTTGCTCATCAGTTATGAGGTCTGCAGTCAGTTTGCCCTTTTCTTTACATAAAGTAACTATCAGTTATTCATTGGGTTATTTCTAGTATCATGTTACTTATTTTTGGGGGGTGGTTGGGAAAAATTAGCTTAGTTTATTTACCAAAGAAACATGATTGGTGGTTCTGACCTGGATTGATATTCAAGGTGAGAGTAGGAGAGGATGTCAGTGATTTCTTTTCTCGTCTCTGGTGGTCCTCAACATTTGGGGGCTTTATAATTGTTAAGGGTGTTCCATCTGTGGGCTGAGAAAGAATTCTCAATTCAGATTAAGATAAGTTTTGAAGCAAAAAGTTTATTTAATATATTTTATGTTACTTTCTAAGGGAGACAAGGGCTTAGCATGAAAGAAAGAAGTAGGGGCTCGGCAGCTAGGGCACCCACCACATACACCAGAGCTGGTTGGTTCAAATCCATCCTGGGCCTGCCAAACAACAATGACAATTACAACAACAACATAGCCAGGCCTTGTGTCAGGCACCTATAGTCCCAGCCATGTGGAGACTGAGGCAAGAGAATTGCTTAAGCCCAAGAGTTTGAGGTTGCTGTGAGCTGTGACGCCATATCACTCTACCCAGGGTGACAGCTTGGGGAAAAGAAAGAAAGAAGTAAGGCCAGCCCTGAGGACAAGTTGCTTGGGCTTTCCTTTGAATTTTAAAGAGCAGAAAAGTTATTGTAAAATGATAACAAAGCAGTTTGCTTTCCAGAATAGTAGTAATAGCAAAATGATAACAGAAGGTGGTGGTTTTCCAGAGCGGTTGTTTTCTCTTAGGCTAGTCTTTTTTTTTTTTTTTTTTTTTTTTTTGGTTTTTGGCCAGGGCTAGGTTTGAATCCACCACCTCCGGCATGTGGAATCGGCGCCCTACTCCTTGAGCCACAGGCGCCACCTCTTAGGCTAGTCTTACTCTGACTTCCTGGAATGTGGTCTGACAGATGCTTAGGGGTTGGGGGCTCCATGACCTTTTCTGTTCCTTATTTTTACAGTTCTGCAAAATAAGCTCATAAAAAACCAGTTACCAAGTTTGCTTCTTGGTCAGGCAAGCAAGCACACACTGGGGCCAGCACACTGTTACGTGCAGGGATGTTTCTGTGTTAGATGATTTATTAGCAGTGTCACCCTTTCAGTAATAATGATTATTTTTTTCTTAATGGTGTAGTTAGAGGGGAGGATTAGGGAAAAGTGTGTCTATACCACCTTGTCCTTGAACTGAGAGGATACCAGATATCTTCTGATACTGACTTCCAATGTTGTTTACACCTACTTCTACATATAAAATCTGTTTAAGATAGTGTTTCAGAATTCTGCCTTTGTGTGTCTACACTTTTGCTCACACTGTCCCTTAGAAAAGTCCATGAGTTGGGCAATTGATGGATCCTTTTGAATTAATGTATACATATATTTTAGAGGTTGCAAGTTCCCAACTGAAAGTGTGGGTTAAATATTTCAGCTTTAAGTTTTAAATAAACTTGTCAACTGGAAGAGCAAGTTATCAATCTGTTTTATTTCTGGTCTTTATGAGAAGTATAACAACGGTAAAAAGTTTAGTTGTTAAAATATGTGTTGTTGGCTAGGCACCCGTAGAACAGTGCCAGTACCAGCCACATACACCGGGGGTGGCAGGTTCAAACCTGGCCCAGGCCAATTAAAAAAAAAGGTGGTGTTTATTAGTTTTCTAAAATTAAATCTAATAGGAATAAAATATTACCCAAGTACCAAGATAATTGTTTTCCTTTCTTTCCAAGCTAGGAAGTTGATTTGTGCTATTATTTTTTTTACATCAGGAATCAAAATGCTAACAAGGTTTGAGTGAGGTGCATCTGACACATAAATATGAAAACCCAGTCATGTTTATGAACTAGAAAAGGATTGCCCATCATTTTTTTAAGTTTTTAAAAATTCATTTTGGCAGACAAATCATAATTATGGTGGTGAGCCAATGAGTACATATAATTTAATATATATTTCACCACATGTATAATATTTTCCAAATTAAATTTTACCTATCATTAGTTTTTTTGTGGAAGGACACAATTGGTAACCTTATCTTCAACTGCTTTTTTATCACCCATTTAACAGGTTGTAAATTCAGAAAGTATGAATTTGAATAAGAATCCAGAGTCATTTAATAGTCTAGTTGAAAGAATAACTTCTGTGAACTATGAACCATCTTCAAATAAAACAAGCGAAAAGATTAATTTGTTACTGGATTGTGATGATTCTGTTTCTGAAAGGTAGGCATTTCCATAAAGATACATAAATTAACTTATCTAAGTCTGTGCTTCTAAACATATACCCTTCTCTTAAAGCATACAATTGCTTAAAGCTTCATATTTGTCACTATCTTTCTCCATTGTGAAGCAATGGAATTGATCTCCAACATCATTGTTGTTCTGACAGTACTAAAATTTTGATTTAGATAAGGGATCAGTTTTTTTGTTGTGATCCTTTCCATCTTTGATACAGTGATTAGAGTCACCTGCTGGATCACTCTAGTAGTTTTCAATTATACACATGGAAAAAGCAAGATGTTATGAAACAGTGGTTTAAAAATACTATAAGGCAGTGTAACCTGGCTTATTGTACCCTCAAAGAATCCCCAACAATAAAAACATATATATATATACTATAAGGAAGAAACTGGCCACAGTGATGGGTGCCTATATAGTCCTAGCTTTCTGGGAGATTGAGGCAGGAAGATGATCACTTGAGTTCAGGAGTTAGACTATAGTGTGCTGTACTGGTGGTGCCTGTGACTAGCCACTGCACTCCAGCTTGAGCAACACAGTCAGACCCATCTAAAAAAAAGGACACAAACAAGTAGGTGCCTAAAATTAGTTGTTGTTGAAAGTAGCATCATGATAACTTCAAATTATAATAGAGAAGTTCACTTATTTGTGTCTAAAATTGAGTCTTAAAGTACCTAAGACATCTATTTTCCAACTAGGCTAAGCTATATTTGGGACTGGTAGAGAAGAAGTATTTTAGTTTAACAAAGCAACGTGATTAGAGGTCCTGGCCTGGATTGATGTTCAAAGCAGGGGACAGGCGAGATGTTAATGAATTCTTTTCTTATCACTGGTGATTTTTAACATTTTTTGAGCCTTATATGATTATTCTTAACATTCAGTCCATAAAATACCCTGTAGTTTTACTTATATATGTTAAGTTATGTCTCAGTTTTTACTTTATTTTATTTTTTTTACATCTCAGTTTTTAAAAGAGAGGAAAATATATAACCAAAAATAAGAATTCATTGATGGCCAGTATTTGAAGAACAACACCCTTTCCTGCAAATAAATATGCTGTGAGCTGTTAGGCCAAGCCACTCTTACCAAGGGTGGCAAAGTGAGACTGTCTTTAAATAAATAAATAAATGTCTATTAATTGTACTGAGCATAGTGGCTCATGCCTATAATCCTAGCATTACTCTGGGAGACCAAGGCAGGTAGATTGCTTGAGCTCAAGAATTCAAAACCAGCCTTAGCAAGAGTGAGATCCCATCTCTACTAAACATAGAAAAACTAAGGCCGGACGCAGTAGCTCACGCCTGTAATCCTAGCACTCTGGGAGGCTGAGGTGGGTGGATTGCTTGAGCTCATGAGTTCAAGACCAGCTCTCAGCAAGAGCAAGACCCCCATCTCTAAAAATAGCCAGGTGTTGTGGCAGGCATCTGTAGTCCCAGCTACTTGGGAGGCTGAGGCAAGAGAATCACTTGAGCCCAAGAGTTTGAGGTTGCTGTGAGCATAATACCATGGCACTCAACCCTGGAGCAACCCAGTAAGACTCTGTCTTTAAAATTTTTTTTATATATATATTTTTTGAAACAGAGTCTCACTATGTTGCCCACAGTAGAGTACCATGGCATCACAACTCATAGCAACCTCAAACTCTTGAACTTAAGCAATTTTCTTGCCTTAGCCTCCCAATTAGCTTGGGACTACAGGTGCCCATGACAAACCTGGCTATTTTTGTTGTTGTAGTTGTCATTGTTGTTTGCCAGGCCCAGGCTGGGTTCGAACCCTCCAGCCCCAGGGTATGGGGCTGGTGCCCTAGCCACTGAGCTAGAGGTGCCAAGCCAAGACACTGTCTTTAAAAAAAAGAAAAGAAAGAAAATAGAAAAACTAGCCAGGCCTTGTGTTGGGTGCCTATAGTACCAACTACTGGGGAGGCTGAGGCAAGAGGATTGTTCAAGCCCAAGAGTTGAGGTGAGACTCTGTCCCCCCACCAAAAAAAAAAATCAATTAATGTATTTTTTTTTTTTTTTTTTTGAGACAGAGTCACTATGTCACTCCTGGTAGAGTGCTGTGGCATCACAGCTTGCAGCAACCTCAAACTTTTGGGCTTAAGCCTCAGCCTCCCAAGTAGCTGGGACTACGGTGCTTGCCACACCACCTGGCTATTTTTATTTTTGTTGTTGTTGCCCGATCCACCTTTGACACCCACCAGCCCCAGTGCATATGGTGGGGCCCTAACCAATCAGCTATAGGTGCTGAGCCATCCATTAATGTAATTTGCCAGGAGAAGCATCATTATCACCTTAAAATAGATGCAGGACTTAATAAAATATTTATTTATGTAAAACAAATTCTTGGCAAACTCAGAATAGGGGGTAACTTCCTTAATCTGACAAATTATCTACAAAAACCTTAAGACAATGTGTTTGTGAAACCCTGGAGTGTTCTCTTTGAGTTATAAAACAGGAGGAAGATGCCTGTTCTCACCCCTTCATATGCGCGATTGTCTCAGCTAATGCGAAATGCCAACAAATGGGGGTGGGGGAAGAAAAATACAAAGGACTAGAGGAGAAAGAACAATTTTACTACTGTTCTTGGATGATTAGGGTATGTATATAGGAACTCCACAGAAATCTACAACAAATATTAGGATTAATAAAAATTAAACAAGATTGCTGAACTCAACCTGTATACTGAACATAACCAATCAGGAAATGAAATTTTTAAGAAGATACCATTACAGCAGGATCAAAATATACCAAGTACCTACAAGTTCAGTTAGTAACAATTCAGAAACATTATTGGGAGGTATTAAAGAAGAATGAAATGGAGAGAAAATACACTTTGTTTATGCTTTGGAGAAAGCAGTATTATAAAATGTTGTCACTTTTTTTTTCTTTTTTTTGGAGACAGAGTCTCAATTATGTTGCCTTCGATAGAGTACCACGGTGTCACAGCTCACAGCAGCCTCAAACTCTTGGGCTTAAGCCGTTCTCTTGCCTCAGCCTCCCAAGTATCTGGGACTACTTGTGGCACCTGCCACAATGCCTGGCTATTTTTTGTTGCAGTTGTCGTTGTTGTTTAGTTAGCCCAGGCCAGTTTTGAATGCGTCAGCTTTGGTGTATGTGGCTGGTGCTGTAACCACTGTGCTACGGGCACTGAGCCAAAATGTTTTCACGTTTGTTCAAGTTCTATAGAGTACAGTGTCAATCAGTATCCTAGTGTGTAAGTTACTTGTGGAACTGGATAAGCTTCTTTGATTCTAAAATATATACGTAAATGTAATGGGTTAAGAGATCAAAACACCCTTTGAGAAACAAAATGGAAAGAATTTGCCATCAGATCCCAGGATATTACAAAACTATAGTAATAGGGGTGGTGCCCTTTGCTCAGTGGTTAGGGCCCCAGCCACATAACCGAGGCTGGTAGGTTCGAACTCAGCGGGGGCCAGCTAAACAACAATGACAACTGCAACAATAACAAAAAAAATAGCCCAGGGTGGTGCCTGTGGCCCAAAGGAGTAGGGCGCTAGCCCTATATGCAGGAGGTGGTGGGTTCAAACCCAGCCCCGGCCAAAAACTGCAACAACAACAACAACAAAAAGCCCGGTGTTGTGACAAGCGCCTTTAGTCCCAGCTACTTGGGAGACTAAGACAAGAGAATCGCTTAAGCCCAAGAGTTTGAGGTTGCTGTGAGCTGTAACACCACCGCACTCTGCCCAGGGCAACATACTGAGACTCTGTCTTAAAAAAAAACCTATAGTGGGCGGCGCCTGTGGCTCAGTGAGTAGGGCGCCAGCCCCATATGCCGAGGGTGGCGGGTTCAAACCCAGCCCCGTCCAAACTGCAACCAAAAAATAGCCGGGCGTTGTGGCGGGCGCCTGTAGTCCCAGCTGCTCGGGAGGCTGAGGCAAGAGAATCACGTAAGCCCAAGAGTTAAGAGGTTGCTGTGAGCCGTGTGACGCCACGGCACTCTACCCGAGGGCGGTACAGTGAGACTCTGTCTCTACAAAAAAAAAAAAAAAAAAAAAAAAACTATAGTAATAGGATAATGTGATATTAGCAAGTACTGAACAAATAGATTATTTTAACAGTCTAGAAACCAATTCATATATGTACATAATGTCATATATGATGGAGATTGTATGATAGATCATTTGGGAAATGATTGACTTTCAGCAAATGGTGCTGTCATAATTTGCTGTTTATGTTGAGGAAGATAGAATATTGGACCCCTTTGTCAGGCTATACAAAAATCTTGTGGATTAAGGAACTAAATAAAGGAAAAGTATAAAGTTTTTAGAATATAGAATGCCTTCATGAACTTGGATAGGGAAAGATTTCTTTCTTTTCTTTTTTTTTTCCAGTGTCTTATTTTGTCACCCTCCGTAGAGTACTATGGTGTACAACTCACAGCAACCTCAAACTCTTGGGCTAAAGTGATTCTCTCACCTCAGCCTCCTGAGTAGCTTGGGACTATAGACATCTGCCACAATGCCTGGCTATTTTTAGAGATAAGGTCTTGTTCTTGCTCAGTCTGGTCTTGAACCTGTGAGCTCAGGGGATCTGCCTACCTCGGCCTCCCGGAATGCTAGGATTACAGGTGTGAGCCACTGTGCCTAGCTGGTTAAAGATTTCTTAAGACACAAATGCCCTTACCATAAAAGAAAAATTGAGGCTGGACCTGGTGGGTCATGCCTGTAATCCTAGCACTCTCAGAGGCCAAGGTGGGTGGACTGCCTGAGCCAGAGCGAGACCCCTGTCTCTAAAAATAGCCAGGCGTTGTGACTGGTACCTGTAGTCCCAGCTACTTGGGAGGCCGAGGCAAGAGAATCACTGAAGCCCAGGAGTTTGAGGTTGCTGTGATCTGTAATGCCAGGGTACTCTACTGAGGGCGACATAATAAGAGTTCGTTTCAAAAAAAAAAAAGAAAAGAAAAATTGATCTATTTTACAACATTAAAATTAGAAACTTCTTTTCTCAAAAGGCACCATAGTGAGAAGAACACAGGCCCATCGAGTGCAAGAAGATACTCACAATACATACAACCTGTACAGGACTAGTACCCAGAATATATATAAAGAAATTCAACAAATCAATGAGTAAAAGCCAAATAAGAGAAAAATGGGCAAAAGACTTGTACGTCCACGTCACAAAAGAGGAATTCCAAATGGCCAATAATCATATGAAAATGTGTTCATTTTCATTAGTAATCAGGGAAATGCAAATTAAAACCACAATGAGATATCATTTCTTATCAGGTAAGGAAATAATAAAACATTTAAAAAAATCTGACAATACTGGGTATTGGTGAGGTTTTGAAATGAAGGGAATTGTTTTTATTTAATGTTTTGTTGTTAGTCAATTAAATTGGCACAGTATTCTTAGAACAAATTTGGCATACCCTAGAAATATTGAAGATCTAGGTAGCCTTTGACCTAGCAGTCTTCATTCCTTGATGTATACGCTAAGTAGAGACAGGTACTCAATTGTAATAGGATATATGTATAGGAATGTTCGTGAGCAGCATTTTCCATAATAGCCAAAAGCTGGAAGGAAAAAAAAGGTCTAACTACAGTTGAAAAGAAAGTGAAATTGTGGTAAATTTGTACTGTGGAATGTTATACGTTAATGAAAATGAAGGAACTACAGTCACATGCAATAGTACGTTATTCCCACCAAAGCATTATTGAAAAGCTGACACAATAGGATAGTATGATTCCATTAAAATGAAGATCAAAAATAGCCATAAAACAAAAATTATGTTATTTAGGGATTCAGGGCTAGATGGTAAATCTAAAGAGTAAAACAAGGAAATTAGTACCACAGATGCCAATTTGAGGCAAAGTTTATGATATAAGATAGAGGCGGCTCTGCGCCTATGGCTCAAGCAGCTAAGGTGCCAGCCACATACACCTGAGTTGGTGGGTTCAAATTCACCCCAGGTCTGCCAAACAACAATGATGGCTGCAACCAAAAAAAAAAAAAAATAGCCGGGCGTTGTTGCAGGCACGGTTTCTAAAGTGCTGATAATTTAAAATTTATTTACCTGAATGCTACTTGTTTTACCTGGGTGCTAGCTTTACAATTATTTATTAAAAGGAACATGTATTTTTAATCCAATTTGAAGATAATTATCTCTTAATCAGAAATTTTGTTTATGTTTATGTAATCTTACTGATGTATATGGGTTCATAATTACAATCTTACTACTTGTTTTCCATTTCACAAAGGTGATTTCCCCATCTGTATTTTGTCTCTATTATTATAGCCATCTTTTGGATTAATGTGAGGTTTGTTTTTTCCCATTCCCATACCTTATTAATTATACATCTTTAATTGTTACTTTAAAAGTCATCCTAAGATCATGATATGGATTTGTTACTCATTAGAGCCTAATATGAAGTACTACTCTTACCGTTTCGTAGATAATGCTTGACCTTAGACTACTTTGCCTCTCCATCTTTGTGCTTTTAATCTTTTTTTTTTTTGAGACAGAGTCTCAAGCTGTCACCCTGGTAGAGTGGTATGGCGTCACAGCTCACAGCAACCTCAAACTGTTGGGCTTAAATGATACATTTGGCTCAGCCTCCCAAGTAGCTGGGACTACAGGTACCCAACACAATGCCCGGCTATTTTTTGGTTGTAGTTGTTGTTGTTGTTGTTTGGTAGGCCCTGGCTGGATCAAACCCATCAGTTCCGGTGTATGTGGCTGGCGCCCTAACCCTTGGGCTACAGGCACCGAGTCCTTTTAATCTTCTTTTTAATTTTATTTATTTATTTATTTATTTTTGAGGCAGAGTCTCAAGCTGTTGCCCAGGGTAGGGTTCTGTGGCCTCACAGCTTATAGCAACCTCAAACTCTTGAGCTTAAGCGATTCTCTTGCCTCAGCCTCCCAAGTAGCTGGGACTACAGGTGCCCGCCACAACGCTGGGCTATTTTTTTGAGGCAGTTGCCATTGTTGCTTTAGCTGGCCCCAGCCAAGTTCAGACCCACCAGCCTCGATGTATGTGGCCGGTGCCCTAGCCACTGAGATATGGGCACCGCCTAATTATTTTAATTTTCATTATTTTAAATCCCACAAGATTATTATACAATACTGTCATTGTTCACTTAGAGTTACGCACATAGTTACTCCTTCTGTTGCTCTTCATTTCTTCCTGTATTTTCTTCATCTCTATTTCCATCCTTCCATCTGGGATAATTTTTCTTCAGCATAAGAATTCCATTTATTATTTCTATTTTTAGTTCTGCTCAGAATAAATGCTGTCAGTTTTTATCTGAAAATATCTTCACTTTGTTTTTATTTTTGCCTGGGTGTAGAATTATAGGTGTGCAGTTAGTTTCTTTTAGCAGTTGGAAGATGTCATCACATTATTTTCTGACTTCTATTTCTGTTGAAAGTTTTTTTGCAGTTTTTGGCTGGGGTTGGGTTTGAACCCGCCACCTCCAGCATATGGGGGCGGCGCCTACTCCTTTGAGCCACAGGTGCTGCCCTGTTGAAAGTTTTTAAACATAATTTTACTGTTGCTTCTCTGAAAATAATGTCTTAAGGGGGTGGGAGGTCATGGTATTTGTCACACCTCTTGGGGGAGGAACATATTTGTAAGAGGGAATTTGCTTTACAAATGCAATTAGTGTAACCTGGATCATTGTACCCTCAATGAATCCCCAACAATTAAAAAAAAGAAAATAATGTCTTCAGCTGCTTTTAAGATATTTTACTTACCTTTTGTTTTCATCGGTGTAATATAAAATGTTAGGTAGCAGGGGTGGGTCATTTGCTTTTTTTTTTTTGTAGAGATAGAGTTTTACTTTATTGCCCTCGGTAGAGTGCTGTGGCGTCACACAGCTCACAGCAACCTCCAACTCCTGGGCCTAGGCGATTCTCCTGCCTCAGCCTCCCGAGCAGCTGGGACTATAAGCGCCCGCCACAACGCCCGGCTATTTTTTTGTTGCAGTTTGGCCGGGGCTGGGTTTGAACCCGCCACCCTTGGTATATGGGGCCAGCGCCCTGCTCACTGAACCACAGGCGCCGCCCTGCTTTTTTTTTTCTTTTTTTAATTTATACTGATTGGTAGCTTGATGTCTTTTTCTACCTTTAGAATATTTGTTGCCATTATCTCTTCAGGTACTGCTTCTGTGCAATTCTTTATCTTCTTACTTTCTGATACTCCACAGTTACTTGCTTTTCTGTGTAGTCCATCTATTTTGCTCTTCATGCTTTGGTCTAGATATTCTCTACTAACCTGTGTTCCAGCTTATTAATCCTTTTTCCACTGGATCTAAGTGGCTATCAAATTCATGTGTTGAATTCTTTGTGGTTTGTTTTTTTTTTTTGGCCGGGGCTGAGTTTGAACCCGCCACCTCCAGCATATGAGACCCGCGTCCTACTCCTTGAGCCACAGGCGCCGCCCTCATGTGTTGAATTCTTAATCAGTATGTGTATTTCTCAATTTTCTCATTTCCATTGGATTCTTTTTTTATGTGTTTAAATTCTCTGATGAAATTCTTTATCTTTCCTCAGGCATCTATAGCTCAAGCAGCTAGGGCGCCAGCCATATAAACTGGAGCTGGAGGGTTCAAATCCAACCCGGGCCCACCAAACAACGACAACTATAACTTAAAAATAGCTGGGCGTTGTGGTGGGTGCCTGTAGTCCCAGCTACTTCGGAGGCTGAAGCAAGAGAATCGCTTAAGCCCAGGAGTTGGAGGTTACTGTGATCTGTGATACCACTGTACTCTATCCAGGATGACAGCTTGAGATCCTGTCTCAAAAAAAAAAAAAAAGAAAGAAAGAAAGAAAGCAATACTTCATCTTTCCATCCATGTGTTGAACGTTTTGGTCACCATTATTTTTTGATCCATTTCTGATGACTTACCAGACTGGGTCACATGGAGCTCTATTTCTGTTTGTCATTTTTTATCTTTGTCCTGTCTCTTGGTACACCTTGCTAATTTTGTGTTTGAATCTTAGATATGTTGTGTATTAGAAATTGTAAAGGCCATGAGCTATGTGTGCCATCAGACTGGATTCACCCTATGCTCTGGAAAGCAGCAGAGAAATAGAACTTTTGATGGATTTTAAATGTGCCCACAATGTTTGTTTTTGAATACGGAGTCTCACTCTAGAGTATTATAGCCTCAGTCTAGCTCACAGTAACCTTAAACTCATAAGTTAGAGTGATCCTCCTGCTTCAGCCTCCTGAGTAACTGGGACTACAGGCACCCAACTAATTTTCTATGTTTAGTAGAGACAGGGTATCACTTTGCTTAGGTTGGTTTCATACTCTTGAATTCAAGGGAACCTCCCAGAGTGACAGGATTATAGGCATGAGCCGCCATGCCCAGCTGTCCACAGGGTTTTCAGGTAGCCCTCCCTTTAAGGTGGACCCTGTTTTCTGTCTTGGTGTGTGTTTAGTGACTCACTTCTGGTGAATAGAATATGGCAAAAGTGACCTGTGAGTAGATCATGAAAAACACTAGCTTCCTTGTTCTCTCTCGGATCGCTTGCTCTGAGGAAAGTTAACTGCTGTGTCATGAGGACATCAAGTAAGCCATGCGGAGTTCCGTGTGGTGAGCTATCCTCACAACAGGAATGTTGTGAATGACCCAATTTGGAAGCAGACGTCCCATCCCTGACCAGACCAGATGACTATGGCTCCAACTGACATCCTGAATGCAACCTCATGAGGGACTCTGAGCCAGAATTTCTCAACTGCACCGCTCATTATTTACCCACAGAAATGAAGATAATGAAAGTTCAGGTTTTTAGGCCATTATGTTTTTATGTAAATTGTTACACAGCAATAGAATTGAGCAGATTAGAGGCTAGTGTGTAATTTTTTTTTTTTTTTTTTTTTTTTTAGAGACAGAGTCTTACTTTGTCACCCTTGGTAGAATGCCGTCTGCACTCTATATAAATATCTTTCCTCATCCTAAGTCTTTTCACTAACCCAGTGGTCTGCAATTTTTATAAGATTTAGTCTTTTCTGATTTTCCCTCATTCCATGGTGCAGCCTTCTCTAAGAGCGGTGAAAACCTGGGGTGTGTCCTATGGCTCCCCCTCTATTGCTGGTCTTACATTTTCATTTTTGTCATCTCAATAGCAGCCCACTTTGATTTCAGCCATTTATTTATTTATTTATTTATTTACTTTTCTTTTTGCCTGGCTTCTTAGCATTCCTGCTTGGCCAAGCTGACACACACTTTGAGGGGAACCCAGTGGCTGGTTCACATCTCTGTACCCCTCTGGGATCTTAGGCCCTCACATTTTGGCTACAACTTTCTCCTGTGTTTGAATAGATATTTTTATTTTTTATTTTTTTACTTGAAAAGTATTTTTTTTTAGGTCGAGCTCAGTGGCTCACACCTATAATCCCAGTATTCTGGGGTGCAGTGGATTGCCTGAGACCAGCCTGAACAAGAGTGAGAACCCTGTTTCTACTAAAAAGTGAAAAACAGCCAGGCATAGTGGCACATGCCTGTAGTCCAAGCTACTTGGGAAACTGGGGCAAGAGGATCACTTGGACCTAAAAGTTGGAGGTTGCTGTGAGCTATGGATGCTATGGCACTCTACCCAGGGTGACAGTGAGACTGTGTCTCAAAAATTTTTTTTCTTGTTAATAATAGCTTTTCAAATTATTTAAGTGTAGAGGCTCCATTATAGCTATTCTTTGTATCAACTTTGAAAAAGATTTAGGAAATAAAGGAACTCTTTTTTTTTTGTTTGTTGTTTTTGAGAGTCAGCCTCGCCATGCTGACTTAAATAACCATCATCCTATTTTCTAATGCCATAAATTGTTTTTGCTTGTTTTTCACATTTGTATAAATGGAATCAAGTGTGTCTTGCTTCTTTTATCCCACATGTGAGATCCATCCATGTTGTTGCTGAGAAGCAATAGTTCATTCTCATTTGCTGTGTTGTGTGTAATACCCATCACATGACTATGCCACAATTTAGTTCATGGTCATTCGAGTGGTTTGCAGATCAGAGAAATTACAAATAGTGCTGCTGTGAATGTTCTTTTACATATCTTTTGTGAATGTACGTGTATAAACTGCTGTTGGACATACACCTGAGAGTGGAAATGCTAGGTCATAGGCTAGGAGTATCTTCAGGTTTGAGGGGTATTGCCAAGGTGTTTACCAAAGAAGTTGCACTCCCACTACCAGTATGTGAGATTTTTATTACTGCATCTCCTTGCCAACACTTGGTATTATCTATTTCTTTCATTTTAGCCATGTTGCTATATAGCAGTATATTGTGGTTTTAATTTGTATTTCCTTCTAATAACAAAATTAACCACACTTTCATGTTTATTAGCCATTTGGTTATCTTCTTTTATGAAGTCTAAGACTTTGGCCTCTTTTCATCTTGGATTGCCTCTCTTAATTTTTTTTTTTTTTACATATATTTATTATAAATATCTTTCCTCACCTTAAGTCTTTTCACTTCCCCAGAGGTCTTCATATGACTGACAATACTTAATTTCAGAGTAGTGTTTTTTTCACAGATTTTTCTTTTCTAATGAATGCTCCATCCGTTTCAAATATTTTCTTGATCTTCCAAATTTATAAAACCATTAATCAAAGTTTTTTAATGCCCTTGTTTTATAACTCCAGTATTTAAGTCACTTGTGCATCTGTTTCTCTTGGGTTTTCTTTTTTCCTTCAATTTTTAGTTATTTGGTTCTGTTAGCTCTCTGGATAATGTCTAAAAAATCGTTGAGGCTCTGAATGATACCGTCTTGCTATAGAAAGGTTCATCTTTTCCTCTGATTGGCAGATGCAGTAGGGTCTGAAAACCTAATCTAGTTCACTTTGGGCTCTAAGACATAGTCCTCCATGGAATTCCTCTGAAAGACGAGTGTTCTCCAAGGGTTCTCTGTGTTCATGGGTCCCAAATCTTAATAAGACTACCAAAAATCAGGCCAGGTACAGTGGCTTATGCCTATAATCCTAGCACTCTGGGAGGCTTGAGCTCAGTAGTTTTAGACCACCCTGACCAAGAGTGAGACCTCATCTCTAAAAATAGTTGGATGTTGTGACAGGCACCTTAGTCTTAGTTACTTGGGAGGCAGAAACATGAGAATCGCTTGAGCCCAAGAGTTTGGGGTTACTTAACCTATGATGCCACGGCATTCAACCCCAGAGCAACTGAGTGAGACTGTCTCAAACAAACAAAAAAAAGACTACCAAAAATCCCATCCTACTTTTTCAAGTCTTTCTGTATAGTTTCTTATACTCCTAAGTAGCATTGCATTTTGAAGTGTTATAGCAGAAACTAAAGAAGAGAAAAATTAAATGAAGACTTTTGAGATTGATAAAGGATATTTATTATAATATAAATCTCTGAAAGAGTTACTTAAATTTTTTTGTTTTATTAAATCATAGCTGTGTACATTAATGCGATCATGGAGCACCATACACTGGTTTTATAGACTGTTTGACATATTTGACTGGTTGACTGGTTAACATAGCCTTCCTGGCATTTTCTTAGTTATTGTGTTAACAAATTTATATTCTACATTTACTAAGTTTCACATATACCCTTGTAAGATGCACTGTAGGTATAATCCCACCAAGCACCCTCCATCCACCCATTCTCCCCCCTCCCACACCTCCTCTCCCCCTTCCCTATAGTCTTAGATTATAACTGGGTTATAGCTTTCATATGAAAGCCTTAAATTAGTTTCATAGTAGGGCTGAGTACATTGGATACTTTTTCTTCCATTCTTGAGATACTTTGCTAAGAAGAATATGTTACAGCTCCATCCATGTAAACATGAAAGAGGTAAAGTCTCCATCTTTCTTGAAGGCTGCATATTCCATGGTGTACATATACCACAATTTATTAATTCATTTGTGGATCGATGGGCACTTGGGCTTTTTCCATGACTTAGCAATTATGAATTGGGCTGCAATAAACATTCTGGTACAGATATCTTTGTTATAATGTGATTTTGGGTCTTCTGGGTATATACCTGGTAGAGGAATTATAGGATCGAATGGCAGGTTTATTTTTAGATCTCTAAGTGTTCTCCAAACACCTTTCCAAAAGGAATGTATTAATTTGCATTCCCACCAGCAGTGTAGAAGTGTTCCCTTTTCTCCAAATCCAAGCCAACATCTCTGGTCTTGGGATTTTGTGATATGGGCTAATCTTAATCTTACTGGAGTTAGATGATATCTCAAAGTAGTTTTGATTTGCATTTCTCTGATGATTAAGGATGATGAGCATTTTTTCATATGTCTGTAGGCCATGCACCTGTCCTCTTCAGGGAAGTTTCTTTTCAAGTCCCTTGCCCAGCCTGCAATGGGATCACTTGTTCTTTTCTTGCTTATACGTTTGAGATCTCTGTGGATTCTGGTTATTAAACCTTTGTCAGAGACACAATCTGCAAATATCTTCTCCCATTCTGAGGGCTGTCTGCTTGCTTTACTTACTGTGTTCTTGGCTGTGTAGAAGCTTTTTAGTTTGATCAGGTCCCAGTAATGTAGTTTTGAAGCTGCTTCAATTGCCCGGGGGGGTCCTCCTCATAAAATACTCGCCCTGACTGATTTCTTCAAGGGTTTTCCCTGCAATCTCTTCTAGTATTTTTATAGTTTCATGTCTTAAATTTAAATCTTTAATCCAGTGAGAGTGTATCTTAGTTAATGGTGAAAGATGTGGGTCCAGTTTCAGTCTTCTACAAGTTGCCAGCCAGTTCACCCAGCACCATTTGTTAAATAGGGAATCTTTTCCGTACCGAATGTTTTTAATTGACTTGTCAAAAATCAAATAACGGTAAGTATCTGGATTCATCTCTTGGTTCTCTATTCTGTTCCATACATCTACCTCTGTGTTTTTGTGCCAATACCATACTGTTTTGATCATTATCGATTTATGGTATAGTCTGAGGTCTGGTAGCATGATTCCTCCTGCTTTGTTTTTTTTTTCTCAGTAATGTCTTGTCTATTTGAGGTTTTTTCTGATTCCATATTAAACAAAGTATTATTTTTTCAAGATCTTTAAAGTATGACAGTGGAGTTTTAATAGGGATTGCATTAAAATTGTATATTACTTTGAGTAATATGGACATTTTAACAATGTTGATTCTTCCCAGCCATGAGCATGGTATGTTTTTTCCATTTGTTAACATTTTCAGCTATTTCTTTTCTTAGTTTCATAGTTCTCTTTATAGAGATCTTTCACGTCCTTTGTTAGATAAACTCCCAAATATTTCATCTTCTTTGGCACTACTGTGAATGGAATAGAGTCCTTAACTGTTTTTTCAGCTTGACTATTCTTGGTATATATAAAGGCTACCAATTTATCAATGTTGATTTTGTAACCTGAGATGCTGCTGTATTTTTTGATCACTTCTAAGAGTTTTGTATTAGAATCCGTGGTGTTTTCCAGACATACAATCATATCATCTGCGAAGAGTAAAAGTTTGATCTCTTCTGACCCTATATGGATACCCTTGATCACCTTTTCTTCCCTAATTGTGATGGCTAAAACTTCCATTACAATGTTAAAGAGCAGTGGAGACAATGGGCAGCCTTGTCTGGTTCCTGATCTGAGTGGAAATGATTTCAATTTAACTCCATTCAAGACGATATTGGCTGTGGGTTTGCTGTAGATGGCCTTTATCAGTTTAAAAAATGTCCCTTCTATACCAATTTTCTTAAGTGTTCTGATCATGAAGGGATGCTGGACATTATCAAAAGCTTTTACTGCATCAATTGAGAGAATCATATGGTCTTTGTTTTTTAATTTATGTGCTGAATTATATTTACAGATTTACATATATTGAACCAGCCTTGAGACCCTGGGATAAAACCGACTTGGTCATGATGTGTAATTTATTTGATGTGTTGCTGGATTCTGTTTGTTAGGATCTTGTTGAATATTTTTGCATCTATATTCATTAGTGATATTGGTCTATAATTTTCTTTTCTTGTTGGGTCTTTTCCTGGTTTGGGGATCAGAATGATGTTTTCTTCATAGAACGTGTTGGGTAGTCTTCCTTACTTTTCTATATTTTGGAACAGGTTGAGTAATATAGGTTCCTCATTAAAGATTTCGTCAAATTCTGACGTGAAGCCATCTGGTCCCGGACTTTTCTTTTTAGGGAGATTTCGTATGGTTGATGCTATTTCAGAACTTGATACAGGCCTGTTCAACATTTTCACTTGATTCTGGCTAAGTCTTGGAAGGTGACCTGCTTCCAAATATTGGTTGGTTTCCTTCAGATTTTCATATTTCTGAGAATAAAGTTTCTTATAATATTCATTAAGGATTTTTTGAATTTCTGAGAAGTCTGTTGTTATTTCGTCTTTGTCATTTCTGATTGATGACATTAAGAGATTTTACTCTTTTTTTCCTGCTTAGGTTAGCCAAAGGTTTATCTATTTTGTTGACCTTTTCAAAAAACCAACATTTTGATTTATTGATCTGTTGTATAATTCTTTTGTTTTCAATTTCATTTAATTCTGCTCTAATTTTGGTTATTTCTTTTCTTCTACTGGGTTTGGGGTTGGAATGTTCTTCCTTTTCCGGTTGCTTGAAATGTGCCATGAAGTTGTTAACTTCCTCTCTTTCCCTTCGCTTGAGGAAGGCTTGCAGTGCTATAAATTTCCCAGAGGTTCTGATAATTCTTACCTTCATTGTCATTCCAAAAATTTGGCATTTTCCTTCTTAATCTCATCTATGACCCAGCTTTCATTCAGCATGAGGTTTTTTGACTTCCATGTTTTTGTATGAGTATGCAGATTCCTGTTGTTACCGAGTTCAACTTTTATTCCATGGTGGTCCGACAAGATGCAAGGAATAATTTGTTTCTTTAAATTTACTGAGGTTAGACTTGTGACCTAAGATGTGATCGATTTTGGAGTATGTTCCGTGGGCCGATAAGTATGTGTATTCAGTTTTGTTGGGATGAAATGTTCTGTAAATGTCTGCTAAATCCAAATGTTGGATAGTTAGGTTTAAATCTAAAATTTTTTTGCTTGGCTTCTTATTGGAGGATCTATCCAACACTGCCAAAGGAGTGTTGAAATCTCCAACTATTATGGAGCTGGAGGAAATCAAGTTGCTCATGTCTATTAGAGTTTCTCTTATAAATTGAGTTGCATTCTGGTTGGGTGCATAAATATTAATAATTAAAATCTCATTATATTGAGTATTACCCTTAACAAATATAAAGTGACCAGTCTTATTCTTTTTTACTTTTTCTGCTTTAAAGCGTATTGTATCTGCAAATAGAATTGCAACACCTGCTTTTTTCTGATTACCATTTGCCTGAAATATGGACGACCATCCTTTCACCCAGAATCTATATTTATCTTTTAAGGTCAAATGTGATTCTTGTATGCAGCAAATATCTGGCCTGAGTTTTTTTATCCACTTAGCCAACCTGTGCCTCTTTAGGGGACAGTTTAAGCCATTCACATTAATGGAGAACATTGATGAGTCTGGTAAAATTTGGGGTATTGAGTTTTTTGCAAGTTCAGTGGACTTTTTAAATCCTTTCGCCACTTTGGAACTGGAGTTTGATCAAAAGTTTCTGAATGAGTTTACTTTTGTCGTAGACGATTGGGCTGGTCATTATGGAGGATAGGTCTGAGAATATCCTGAAGAGCTGGTTTGGTTATGGCAAATTTCTTCAACATGTGAATGTCATTAAAGTATTTAATTTCTCCATCATAAATGAAACTCAGTTTAGCTGATGGAGGATCCGTGGTTGAAAGTTATTTGTTTTAGGAGATTAAAAGACCACCCTCTTCTAGCTTGAAAAGTTTCAGCAGAGAAATCTGCAGTCATTCTAATATTCTTCCCTTTGTAGGTAATGGTTTTCTTAGGTCTGACTACTTTCAGAATTTTCTCCTTCATATTAACTTTAGTAAAGTTAATTATGATGTGCCCGGGGGATGGCTTATTCGGTTTGAGTCGTGCTGGGGTTCTGAAACTGTCTGCTATCTGAATTTCAGAATCTCTTGGCATGTCTGGAAAATTCTCTTTCATAATTTCATGGAGCAGGGCCTTAATTCCTTGCGAAGCCACTTCATTGCTTTCAGCGATTCCAGTGAGGTGGATATTAGCCTTCTTCAAATTATTCCAGAGCTCTTTGAGAGAATGATCTGTTTTTGGTCTCCATTTCTCTTCCTCTTTGAGAGTTTGGGAGCATTCAAAAGCTTTGTCTTCAATGTCATAAATCCTTTCTTCTGCTTGCTGCACTCTGTTACTGAGGGATTCTACTGTATTTTTCAGATCTTTGAGAACTGCAAATTCTTGCTTCAATGTGTCAGAATCTTTGATGGTTTTGTCTTTAAATTCGTTGAATTCTTGAGTCAACTTTTGAATTTCTCCTCAATTTTTTAATTCCAACTTTTGAATTGTTCCTCAAATTTCTAATTCCAAATTTTCCTCTATTCTATTAATCTTGTTTGCAATCCAAATTCTGAATTCGATTTCTGACATCTTGGCTATCTGTTTATGAATGGGATCTTCAGTTATATCTGCCATCTCTTTCCTTGAGGGGGTTGAACTACTGTGGTTATTCATGTTGCCAGAGTTTTTTCGCTTATTCCGCCCCATGATTATTTTACATCGTTTGACTTTTCTCCTGGAGCTTGCCGAGGTCCCATACAGTGCTATGGCCTGAGGAACGTGGGACCTGTTTGGTGTGGTGGGTCTAAGTGCCTCTGTCTTGTTTTCATCTGGTCTCTGTCCGACCCTAGTGAAACAGTTACTCTGGGTTGAAGTCTCAGCTGTGGAGAAATACCAGGAATTAAGTCACTCCACACCCCACAGGTAACAATTGGAAAAAAATGAAACTTTCCCACAACCACACACCCAGGGCACCACTTGGATAGTCCTCGGGCGATTGACTCAGTTCAAAATGTCCAAATCAGTTGTCTCAGTCAGCACCTGTCTTAGGTCGGAGAGTTTAAAAGGTCTCTGGCGACTAGATCTCAGGGGTCTGCTGACAACTCAAATATGACTTGCTCCCATGCACTGTGAAGTCAGGAGGTCCCACCCAGCAAATAGATTAGTGTGAGAAGGTTGATGCCCCTTACCCACCTTGCACCTCTGTCACACCCAGTCACTGATAACCCCGCAGGGCTTTGACCCAGTTGCCTCCAATGAGCAGATACTCCAGGGATTTGCACCCGCCTGAATCACAAGGAGATCTGTGTCTGCTCAGCTAGGCTGCTGCTTCCTGCCACTATCCAGCAGGGGGAGGTGAAGCCTGACAACCTCTGGAGGCTGGGGCTGTTCACTCATTTCCAGCCTTGCCCCTGATTGATGGTACTGACAGAACAGAACAACTTTGCGGGAATTTGTTCCTGTCCCTGCTAAATTCCCCTGCAGAAGACAAGCTGTTTTGAGTTCTCAGAACCTGTGCCTCAGGCCCTGTCTGTGCTGCTGTACGGTCTCAGGTGTAGTTTGTATTCGCAGCACGGTTACCTGTCAGTTCCAGCCTCTACCTGCCCTCCTTTGTTTAGGCTGATGTTCCCCTGGGGACCAGGTACATCTTAGGCTCGGTAAAGCGGTCCTCTGGGTCAGCCCCGCCTTGGGAATCTCCCGGCTTTGCGCATGCGTTTTCTATTCCCCGCGCTCTTCCGCTGGGGTTGCCACCTGAGAAAATGCCTGGCCTCCTCTGGTTGCCCAGAGAGACAGAGGGTGTGACTCCGGAATATCCGGGTGTGAGTCCTGTTGTTGCCAAGAACAGCTGCTGCTGTGCTCCTCAGGGCACCACCACTCTGGCGTGGTTCCCTCTCAGCCGATTGTCCTCTCCTCACTCCGGTGCTGCAGAATCAGCACTGACCAGCTGCAGTCCAGGCCCTGAAGACACCCCTCGTGAAATCACCCAAGAATCTGTGCTCTGGGGCACAGGCCTCCAGACCTCAGAGTAAGAGTGGAGGGAAGTGCTGGGAGCTCAGAATTGCAGGTCGAGAATATGTACCGTTTTACACAGTTTTATGCCTAGCAGGAGAGTACCATGGCACCCTTTTAGGGGAAGTAGGTCCAGTTTTTAGAGGGTCTCTCCCATGGAGTATAATGGGAGAACTTTTGAACTCTGTTCATTTGTTTATGGGGTACTCCGAGCTGTTCTCAGGGGACTCCTGTCCGCTTGGTGATAGATTTTGTACCTTTTGTTTGTATCCTTGGGGACGCAGCTCGCCTCAGCAGGGTTGATGTGCGTTCTTCAACCTTGTCTCTTGGAGCAGCTCTAATTCGCCAGGTTACTTGCTAAATTTCCATCCTTTAACTCTCCTACTGGACGGGAGCCTCTGTGGAAAGCTGGCTTCAGTCAGCCATCTCGTCTCTGCCTTTTTTTTCTGAGACAGTCTCACTATGTCACCCTCAGTATAATGGCATGGCATCACAGCTCACAATGACCTCAAAATCTTGGGCTTCAGCAATTCTCTTGCCTTACCCTCCCAAGTAGCTGGGACTACAGGTGCCCGCCACAGTGCCCTGCTATTTTTTTGTTGCAGTTGTCATTTGTTAGCAGGCCAAGGCTGGGTTCGAACCTGCCTGCGTTGGTGTACGTGGCCGGTGTCCTAACCACTGAGCAACACTGAACAAGCCTAAAAGAATGTTCTTAATAAAATTTAGCTCTAAATACTTTGTTTCTTTGGTAGAAGTTATGGCAAATGTTAGAATATTATTTTTTTTTTCTTTTTTTTTTTTTGGCCGGGGCTGGGTTTGAACCTGCCACCTCCGGCATATGGGACCAGCGCCCTACTCCTTGAGCCACAGGCGCTGCCCCAATGTTAGAATATTATTGATAAATTTTTAAATTTCTTCTCATTTTTGTTGTATGTATTCATGAGTTGTACAAGTGCAATTTTCCTGCACTGACATACTATGGTGAAGTCAGGGCCTGCAGTACCTGTATCACTAAAGCAACTTACTTTCTACCTACCAAACAACCTTCCATTGTCTACCCCACCAATAAATTTGATATCAAAAAATTTTTTGAATTCTGCATTTGAAAATGTGCCTGGGTGGCACCTGTCCTCAGTGTGTAGGGCGCTGGCCACAAACACCCAGGCTGGTGGATTGGAACCCGGCTCGTCCTGCTAAAGCAACAATGACAACTGCAACACAGAAATAGCTGGGTGTTGTGGCAGGCATCTGTAGTCTCAGCTACTTGGGGGACCAAGGCAAGGGAATCACTTAAGCCCAAGAGTTTGAGGTTGCTATGAACTGTGACACTACAGGACTCTACCCAGGGCGACAGCTTGATACTGTCTCAAAAAATAAAAAAAAAAAAAAGTGCCTGGAAAACAATTCATTCCACAAAATAAAAATACACGGAAATATTGTGTTTCTCCCCATGAAGCGTTAACAGGAACTGACGTTTTGCCATAAACAACTCAAAAATTAAAAAGAAACGGATTGTGTCTAGAGATTTTTGAACAGCTCAGGATTATCCCCAAGAGAAGTGAACTGAGCCCTACATTGTTCCAGCCTGCTGTCTGGGGGCATTTTCCAGGTCAAAGGGCAGTGATGGAGATAGCCCAAACAGAGCTAGTGTCACACATGCCTCAATATGTTCCACAGTATGGAGGAAAACATGTACATGAGAGAAATGGAATAAATAAAAGACTCAAAAGTTAAACTTATAGATGAAATGAAATAAGCTTGCATGAATGAAAAGACATTAATTTGAAAAGTTGAGTGAATAGAATTAACAATAGTAATTAGTGATTTTTATTTTTATTTTTTAAAATTATTAGGTGTGATAACTGTGTTCGCATTAGACTTTTTTTTTTTTTTTCTTTTTGAGATAGAGTTTTGTTTTTTGTTGTCCTGTCATGCCCAGTAGTACGGCATGGCATCACAGCTCACAACAACCTCAAACTCCTGGGCTTGATCAATTTCTCTTGCCTCAGCCTCCCAAGTAGCTGGGACAATAGGTGCTCTCCACAACACCTGGCTCTTTTTTTGTTGGTTTGTTTAGCAGGCCCGGGCCAGATTCAAACCCATCAGCCCCAGTGCATGTGGCCGGTACCCTAACCACTGAGCTATGGGCGCCCAGCCAATTAGTGTTTTTGATAGATCAGTGAAATGGGAATGGACACTGTTCAAACTAAAACAAAGAATGCTAGCACAGTGTCTCACATCTGTAATCCTAGCATTCAGGAGACCAAGGCAGAAAGATGGTTTGAGCTCAGGTGGAGCAAGTACAAGACCCTGTCTCTACTAAACGTAGAAAAAATCAACCAGGCATCGTGATGGGCGCCTGCGGTCCCCTTTACTTGGGAGGTTGAGGCAGGAGGATCATCTGAACCCAGGAATTTGAGCTTGCTGTGAGCTAGGCTCATGCCATGGCATTCTAGCCTGGGCAACGGAGTAAAACTCTGTCTCAAACAAAAAAAGAAAAACCTAAAATTTCAAAAAAAAGAAAAGAGTAATGTAATAATGAACAGAGCATCAGAAACCTATAGAACAGAATCAGACACTTTAATATGTATATTACTGGGATATCTATCACTAAGGCTAAGATGGGAGCAGCAGTTTAATATGCGTATTACTGGGATATCACTAAGGCTAAGACGGTAGCAGCAGTTTAATATGTATATTACTGGGATGTCACTAAGGCTTAACACTAGGGCTAAAACAGGGTTTGATGTTTGAAGATACAATGTCTGAGGTTTTTCCACATTTGATATAGACTAGAAACCCAAAAATGTGAAGAAAAGGTAAAAGTTCCCAAACAGAAAATTATAAAGCCATACAAAGGCACATCATAACAGATTCCTGAAAGTTAGTGAGGAATAGAAAATCTTCCAAAGTAACCAGGGAGCAAAAAAAAACACATCACATAGAAAGGAGCAAAAAATAAGAATGGCCTCAGACTACTTACTATATATAAGCCGTGCAAACTAGAAGACATCTGTAAGATACTGAGATGGAGAGGTATCTCTAAAATATTGAAAGAAAAATTGTCCATTCAAAATGCTACACCCATTGAAAATACCTTTCAAAAATGCAGAGAGAAAACTGGCATTTATTTATTTATTTATTTATTTATTTATTTATTTATTTATTTTGAGACAGTCTTACTTCGTTGCCCTTAGTAGAGTGCTATGGCGTAAAGCCCAAAGCAACCTCAAATTCTTGGGCTCAAGTGATCCTCTTGCCTCAGCCTCCCAAGTAGCTGGGACTACAGGCCCCTACCTATTTTTTAGAGACAGGGTCTCACTCTTACTCCGGCTGGTCTTAAACTCCTGAGTTTAGGCAATCCACCTGCCTCGCCCTCCCAAAGTGCTGGGATTACGGGTGTGATCCACCAACCCAGCCTGAAAACAGGCTTTTTTTTTAAACTAAAAGAGAATGTATCAACTGACCTGCACTATAAGAAATTTTAAAGGAAATTCTTTAGGCAAAAAGAAAATAGTCCTAGATAGAAATTTGGATCTATTCAAAGTAATGTAGAATGTCAGAATTTTCACATATATATTGGTGCATAGGAAATATTTTTGTTTTCATAAATTGTGTATATGTATATATATGATTTTATATACATATATATATCATGCTATTTCTTTCTAGTATTTTTGAGTACAGGCAACATCAATTAGAATTTGAAATTTTTTCTTTCTTTTTTTTTTTTTTGAGACTAAGTCTCAAGCTATCGCCCTGGGTAGGGTGCCTTGGCATCACAGCTCACAGCAATTTCCAACTCCTGGGCTCAAGCGATTCTCTTGCCTTAGCCTCCCAAGTAGCTGGGACTACAGGCACCCACTACAACGCCTGGTTACTTTTTGGTTGTAGTCGTCATTGTTTGGCAGGGTCAGGCTGAAATCGAACCCACCAGCTCTGATGTATGTGGCTGGCGCCTTAGCCACTTGTGCTACAGGCGCTGAGCCAGAATTTGAAATTAAGAAATAATATCATTTACAGTACCATCAGAGAACATGATAGACTTAGGAAAACACTAAGATACATTGAAAACCTAACAAGATGGGCAGTACCTGTGGCTTAGTGGGTAGTGCACCGGCCCAATATACCAAGGGTGACAAGTTCGAACCCGACCCTGGCCAGCTAAAACTGCAGTGCCAACTGCAACAAAAATAGCCAGGCATTGTGCGGACACCTGTAGTCCCAGGAACTCTGGGAGGCTGAGGCAAGAGAATCGCCCTAGCCCTAGAGCTGGAGTTTGCTATGAGCTGTGACGCTACGGCATTCTACTGAGAGCAACAAAGTGAGACTCTGTCTCAAAAAAAAAAAAACTAACAAGATATTATTGAAGAAGTTAAAACAAACCTAAATAAATGGTGAGATATGCAACTTTTGTGAGTCAGAAAATTTATTGTTAAGATTTCATTTCACCCCAAATTGTTCTTATACATTTAATGTGATCCCAATCAAAATCCTAGCAGGGTTTTTGGTAGAAAGTAACAAACCGATTAAAAACTTAAATGAAAATCAATGAATGATCTGGCTTAGACCATGAAAACAATGTATAAAAGAACGAAATTTACTATAAAGCTGTAGTTACAATGGTGTTGACATAGGGATGGTGGACAGACTAAAGAATACACATGTAGTCTGTTGGTTTACAACAAGCATGCCATAGTAATTTAATAGGAAAAAGATTTTCAACACATGGTATAATTATTTCTAGAAAATTTATGTATCTTTTTTTTTTTTTAAGACACAGTCTTAACTTTGTCACCCTCGGTAGAGTGCAGTAGCATCATAGCTCACAGCAACCTCAAACTCTTGTCTCAGCTTCCAAATAACTGGGACTATAAGTACCTGCCACAACGCCTGGCTATTTTTAGAGATGGGGGTCTCACTTTTGCTCCTGCTGGTCGTCTTGAACCCATGAGTTCAGGCAATTCACCCATCTTGGCCTCCCAGAGGGCTAGGATTACAGGCATGAGCCATCTTGCCCAACCTTTCATGAGGTTAATGAAATTTGTCTCAAGATTTTCTCAGCAAAATTATAACTTGAAATAGGAAAATGACAAAAGTGGAGTCAGGGTTTAAATGGTAGCAGAAGATGATCTGGCTCATAATCTGGGAGATATTGCTATTGTAGTGATATAATACGGGGTAGTGACAGTTATTTTTTATGGATTTATTATAGTCTTTAATCTTCAAGATTCAATGTTTCTTTAAATATCTTAATGGATTTCTTTCAGTTATATGTTTTATAAAGGCAAGTTTATGTGTTTAAGTGGTATTTGCATATTTTCTACATTTATGTCTGTTATATATTTGTACGTTATGTAGTTGGGTTTACTGTGAATAGATCCCTACTAAGTTTTATGGTTCTGTTATTGGTCATATCATTGAATTGGTAATACTTAGAGTTTTTTTTTAATACATTTAATGTAATCCCAATCAAAATTCTAGCAGCCAAGATAGGATTTGATTTTATGATTGCCATTTTCTCCCACAGTTGCTCAATAAAACATGTTAAGAAATGTTAAGTTAAAGGAACTCTAACCACTAATTACATGTCCATGACTGATATTACA
This sequence comes from Nycticebus coucang, assembly GCF_027406575.1. NCBI lineage: Eukaryota > Metazoa > Chordata > Mammalia > Primates > Lorisidae > Nycticebus > Nycticebus coucang. Next base: position 107,590,488 of record NC_069791.1, read on the forward strand.
TGTTTAGTTTATTTTTGTTTTAAATTTTTTTATTATTTCAGTAACAATGATGATGTTATGTTGATTTCTGTGGAAAGTCCTAATTTGACACCTCCAATTACATCAAATCCAACAGGTATCTTAAGTTGATTAGAATATAATCTGTCAAATTAGAAAGTCTTAAATCAGTGTTTGTTTAAAATAAAGAACAGTATCTTCTAATCAAAATTTTTGTCTATTTTCAAAAATGTTTTAATTTATATCCTGATTAATATTACCTAAATAGATGATTTCTTAAGATAATTGACTTTTTTTTTTAACTTTATGACCTGTTATTTCTTTCCTGTGTTTAGTGACTTAGCAAATTGTAAAACTACTTTGTTTTCATGTACACTATTTTTAATTCCTTTTCCTGGCCTTCTGTTGGTGGTAGTGGTAGTTTGAGTTTTGTATCTTTATGTTTTACCTGTTAAGTTATCTTGGGTGGTGCCTGTGGCTCAGTGAGTAGGGTGCCGGCCCCATATACCAAGGTTGGTAGGTTCGAACCCGGCCCTGGCCAAATTGCAACAACAACAACAACAAAAAATAGCTGGCGTGTAGTCCCAGCTACTCAGGAGGCTGAGGCAAGAAAATCGGCTAAGCCTAACCTCCAAGAGCTGGAGGTTGCTGTGAACTGTAATGCCACAGCACTCTACCAAGGACAACAAAGTGAGACTTTGTTAAAATTTAAAAAAAAAAAAAGGTTATCTCATAGTCTGCTTGAGATTTAAGTTTATTTATTCTTTATTGTCTTTATTTTTTTAACTCTTGTTTTTTTATGATACTTTGTTCCTTTTTAGAGTTTGTATCTTATTATATTGACAATTTTTTAACTTTAAATTTCCAATGATAAGTTTTCTCTATCTTAAAATACTATCTTGTTTAGCTCAGAATTTCACATCCATACTTCTGTTTCCATTTCATTTTTTTTATTATATTGTAGTGTTTGCATCTTAATTTCCAAAAGCTTTATCTCCACTTATATAGCTACTTAATTGTCCCCACAGTTAGGACTATTAAAATTGTGAATCATAGCGTTACTAATGATGTGTTTTTTGTTTTTGTTTTTTTTTGTGGAGACAGAGTCTCACTTTATGGCCCTCAGTAAAGTACTGTGGCATCACAGCTCACAGCAACCTCCAACTCCTGGGCTTAAGTGATTCTCTTGCCTCAGCCTCCCGAGTAGCTGGGACTACAAGCGCCCACCACAACGCCCAGCTATTTTTTGGTTGTAGTTCAGCCGGGGCCGAGTTTGAACCCGCCACCCTCGGTATATGGGGCTGGCGCCTTACCGATTGAGCCACAGGTGCCTCCTGTTACTAATGATGTTAAACATACATTTGAGGTTTCCTGGTGTTTCCAGGAAGAGTGATCTTTCCTTAACTATGTCAGGCAATTTATTCCGAGGATGCTGTGAATAACGAAAAGTATTCATTTTCAAGAATATTTTCTCAAATGCTAATATAATTTTGAGATAGATTTCACAAAAGTTACTAATACAGTTGTAAAGAGGAGAAAAAAATTAGCTTACAAACCTTTTTTATAAACTCTATTGTCAATCTTTGGAATAGGTAAAATCAATTGAGTTACTTTTTATGATTATATAATTAGGAGTATCCAAGTTACTTTATAATTTATAATTATATAATTAGCATCCCATTCTTGGGTTTTAGCATTTATATATTACAAAGCCCATAAATAATTTAATAGTTTAATAAACTTATCAAATTTATTCATATTTTAATAATTTTCTTTCAGATATTAGAACAATTACATTGGGAAATTCCAACAATTCACCTAGTGCTGAGACTGAAGTTATGGTGTGTAATACTATCTTTCAATACTATTTCCTTAAATATGTTAGTCCTGGGAACTTTAGTGTTAGTGTTTGCTACATGTTGGATGATTTACTTTTGTCATTCATTCTTAGGAGATTCATTCTCTGAGAAATTAATGTCTGACTAGTTAGCCTAACCAGGTTCCAGTTCATCTTACAAACTGAAGGCAGACAGCTAATGATGGACTGATTTCACAACCATACTCATTTACCAAATTCGTTTAGACTTTACATAGTCATATTCTCAGAAACCATATAGTCTTTTATAAGAGCTTTGGTTTAATGGTAGAGTTAAACCATAAGGGATTTGGAGAATGTTCAATCTCTAGGTTCTAAATGTTATTAAAATTACATGTGTTTCATTTTAAAACGTTTTTAGCTGTTCAGGCAAAAATATTTTCTTAAACAAATTTTCAGACTGTACAGAAGAAACGTGCTTCTATAATTGATTTGACAAGAGAAGGCCTGTCCAACTGTATCACAGGTAAAAGATTTTTAAATATTTTTCTTTTACAAAACAGGGAGGGGGCTGGGCAATGTGGCTCATGCCTGTACTCCTAAAACTCTGGGAGGCTAAGAGGGATGAATTTTCTTGAACTCAAGAATTCAAGACCAGCCTGAGCAAAAGCAAGACCCCGTCTCTTAAAAAATAGCCAGCATTGTGGCAGGTGCCTGTAGTCCCAGCTACTCAGGAGGCCGAGGCAAAAGGATCACTTTAGCCCATCAGTTGGAGGTTGCTGTGAGCTATGATGTCACGGCACTCTACCTAGGGTGACAAAATGAGACTCTATCTCAGAAAAATAAAAATAGGGAAGGGTAACAACTCAAAACTCGCTAGACACACTTAATGGGTTTCTTTTAGTGTGTTAGTATGCATGTGTTTATAGCTCTATGCAGTTTTATCATGTGTGGATTTGTGTAACTGCCACCACAAAGTACAGGTGTTTATAGCCACCTACCTCTTGCCCCTTATCCCTAACCCCTGGTGACCACTAATCTGGTCTTCATCACTATGATTACGTTATTTCAAGGTGTAGCCTGGGCTATTTTTTTGTTGCAGTTGTCTTTGTTTGCAGCAGGCCTGGGCCAGGTTCAGCCTTGGTGTATTTGGCTGGCGCCCTAACGGCTGAGCTATTGGCACTGAGCCAGAATACACATTTTTTTTTTTTTTAAGTGCATATGAAACAGTGCATTAAAGTTGATCAGGTTCTGGATCATGAAACAAGTGTCAAAATGTTTTAAAGGATGGTAATCAGGCCAGGCACAGTGGCTTATACCTATAATCCTAGTACTCTGAGAGCCCGACGCGAGTGGATTGCTTGAGCTCACGAGTAAAGACCAGCCTGATCAAGAGTGTGACTCTGTCCCTATTAAAATTAGAAAACAGGAAAAAAAAAATTAGCGAGGCTTTGCAGATGCATGTAGTCCCAGCTAATCTGGTGGCCTAGTCAAGAGGATCACAGAAGCCCAGGAGTTTGAGGTTGCTGTGAGCTACAGTGATGCCAGAAAGTGATACTCTGTCTCAAAAAAATAAAAATAAAATGATTGTAAATTGGCCAGTGCCTGTGGCTCAGTGAGTAGGGCGCTAGCCCCTTTCCTGAGGGTAGCGGGTTCAAACCCAGCCTTGGCCAAACTGCAACAAAAAAATAACTGGGTGTTCTGGTGGGTGCTTGTAGTCCCAGCTACTCGGGAGGCTGAGGCAAGAGAATTTCTTAAGCCTAGGAGTTGGAGGTTGCTGTGAGCTGTGATAAAGTGAGACTCTGTCTCTTAAAATAAATAATATCACCCTGACACCAAAACCAGGAAAAGACCTAACTAAAAGAGAGAACTTTAGACCAATTTCACTAATGAATATAGATGCAAAAATTCTCAACAAAATCCTTGCCAATAGATTACAGCTTATCATCAAAAGTCATACATCATGATCAAGTAGGTTTCATCCCAGGGATGCAAGGCTGGTTTAACATACGCAAGTCCATAAACGTTATCCACCATATTAACAGAGGCAAAAATAAAGAACATATGATCCTCTCAACAGATGCAGAAAAAGCATTTGATAAAATCCAGCATCCTTTTCTAGTTAGAACACTGAAGAGTATAGGCATAGGTGGCACATTTCTAAAACTGATTGAAACTATCTATGACAAACCCACAGCTAATATTTTACTGAATGGAGTAAAACTGAAAGCTTTTCTGAACTGGAACCAGACAAGGTTGTCCTCTGTCACCTTTACTATTCAACATAGTGCTGGAAGTTCTAGCCAATACAATTAGGCAAGACAAGAAAATAAAGGGCATCCAAATGAGAGCAGAGAGGTCAAACTCTCCCTCTTTGCTGATGATAGATCTTATGCTTAGAGAACCCGAAAGACTCAACCACAAAACCCTTGGAGGTCATCAAAAAATAGTAATGTTTCAGGATATAAAATCGGTGTCCACAGTCAGTTGCCTTTGTATACGCCAATAACAGCCAAGAAGAAAGGCTAATTAAGGACACAACTCCCTTCACCAGACCTCAAAGAAAATGAAATACCTAGGAATATACCTAACAAAAGAGGTGAAGGACCTCTATAAAGAAAATTATGAAGCCCTAAGAAAGGAAATAGCAGAAGACTTAACAAATGGAAGAACAGTCCATGCTCGTGGCTGGGAAGAATCAACATTGTTAAAATGTCTATACTTCCCAGAGCAATGTGTCTATTCAATGCCATCCCTATTAAAATACCAACATACTATTTTCAAGACTTGGAAAAAATGATTCTGCGTTTTGTATGGAACCAGAAAAAAACCCTGTATACCTAAGGTAGTTTTTAGTAATAAACACAAAGCTGGGCACATCACCATACCAGATTTTAGGCTGTACTACAAGGCAATAGAGGTTAAGACACCATGGTACTGGCACAAAAATAGGAGACATGGACACTTGGAATCAAATAGAAAACCAGGAAATGAAACCAACAACTTAAAACTACCTAATCTTCGGGGCTGCACCTGTGGCTCAACGGAGTAGGGCGCCGGCCCCATATTCCAGAGGTGGCGGGTTCAAACCCAGCCCCAGCCAGAAACTGCAAAAAAAAAAGAAAAAAAACTACCTACCTAACCTTCGATAAAACAAACAAGAACATACACTGGGGGAACGACTCCCTATTCAATAAATGGTGCTGGGAGAACTGGATATCCACATGTAAAAGACTGAAACTGGACTTGCACCTTTCTCCACTCACAAAAATTGATTCAAGATGGATAAAGGACTTAAATTTAAGGCATGAAATGATAAAAATCCTCAAAGAAAGCATAGGAAAAACACTGGAAGATATCAGCCTGGGGAAAGACTTCATGAAGAAGACTGCCATGGCAATTGCAACAACAACAAAAATAAATGGGATTTAATTAAACTGAAAAGCTTCTGTACAGCTAAGGAGACAACAACCAAAGCAAATAGACAACCTACATAATGCGAAAGGATATTTTGAATATTGCATATTTTGAATCAGACAAAAGCTTAATGACTAGGATCTATAGAGAACTCAAATTAATCCACATGAAAAAAAGCCAACAATCCCATACATCAATGGGCAAGAGAGATGAACAGAACCTTCTCTAATGAAGACAGACGAATGGCTAGCAAACACATGAAAAAATGCTCATCATCCCTAATTATTAGAGAAATGCAAACCAAAACCACCCTGAGATAACATCTAACCTCAGTGAGAATGGCCTGTATCACAAAATCTCAAAACTGCAGATGCTGGCCCGGATGTGAAGAGAAAGGAACACTTTTACACTGCTGGTGGGACTGCAAACTAATACAGCCTTTTTGGAAGGAAGTATGGAGAAACCTCAAAGAACTCAACCTAGACCTCCCGTTTGATCCTGGAATCCCATTACTGGGCATCTATCCAGAAGGAAAAAAAACCTTTTTATTATAAAGACACTCGTACTAGACTGTTTATTGTAGCTTAATTTACAATCACTAAAATGTGGAAACAGTCTACATGCCCCTCAATTCAGAAATGGATTGGCAAGCTGTGGTATATGTATGCCATGGAATACTATTCAGCCATTAAAAAAATGGAGATTTTGCAGCATTTGTATTAACCTGGATGGAGGTGGAACATATTATTCTTAGTGAAGCATCTCAGGAATGGAGAAGCATGAATCCTATGTATTCAACTTTGATATGGAGGACAATTAATTACATGGTGGGGTGTGGGGGAAGGGGAGAGCAGACGGAGAAGGGAGGGAGTGAGGGAAAGGAAAAGAAAAAGAAAAAATAGTGACTAATTCTCACATAAATTGGATTTAATTTGACCAAAGTACATTATTTAAACAATAATTTTTTTTTTTTTTTTTTGGTTGGAGCTGGGTTTGAACTCACCACCTCCGGCATATGAGGCCGGTGACCTACTCCGTTGAGCCACAGGTGCCACCCCTGAACAATAATTTTTAATTCAACTTGTTAATATATTGTTTGGAATATTTCATCCTTATTTATAAGTGAAATATGTTTATAATTTCCCATTATAATAATATATTTTTCCCAATTTTAATAGGTATTTCCAGATAAAGTAGAATGATTTTGAAGTATTTCTTCTTTTTCTATTGTCTATAAGATTTGGCATGATCTGTTTTTGAAATCATCTTCTGGGTGGCGCCTGTGGCTCAGTGAGTAGGGCGCCGGCCCCATATACCGAGGGTGGCGGATTCAAACCCAGCCCCGGCTAAACTGCAACCAAAAAATAGCCGGGCATTGTGGCGGGCACCTGTAGTCCCAGCTGCTCGGGAGGCTGAGGCAGGAGAATCGCTGAAGCCCAAGAGCTAGAGGTTGCTTTGAGTCCTGTGACATCATGGCACTCTACTGAAGGCGGTAAAGTGAGACTCTGTCTCTACAAAAAGAAAAAAAAAAAATGAAATCATCTTCTATTTTTATTTATAAAATAAATATTTATATTAGAAAAAAGGTTTGGGCTGCACCTGTGGCTCAGCGGGTAGGGCGCCGGTCCCATATGCTGGAGGTGGCGGGTTCAAACCCAGCCCCGGCCAAATTAAAAAAGAAAAAAGGTTTAAATTGAACAGTATAAGTTTTTATCACATGTTAATAAAAGAAAACAAGTAAGTGACATTTCATTGTATCTAAGGGGTTGACAAGCACAGGAACATATTCTCAACATCATTAGGAAAATTAAGACAATAGTAAGATACTGTTACATATCCAAAGAAATGACCAAAATGAAAACAACTGAAAATACAAAGTGTGGGTGAGGATATAGATCAACCTCGGATTCTCATGATTTTCAGGTAAGAATATATAAAAAGGTAAAAACACTTTAGATGTAATTTGGCGATTTCTTAAAATACTAACTTTTGCTTTACTATGTGACTATATTCCACTCTTCAGTATTTACTAAAAGGTAATGAAAACCTATATTCACCATAATGACTTTTACATAAATGTTCATAGTAGCTTTATTTGTAATAACCCAGAACTAGAAATAGTCCAAATGCCTGTCAACAGGTAATTGGATAGATTGTGGCTTATCTATAAAATTAGACACTAAATAAAAACAAATTTTTTTTTTTTTTTTTAAGACAGACTCTAGACAGTCTCACTCTGGCACCCTGAGTAGAGTGCTATGGCATCATAGCTCACAGCAGTCTCAAACTCTTGGGCTTAAGTGACCATTTTGCCTCAATTTTTAGTAGAGACCGGGTCTTATTTTTTTTTTTTCCTTCCTTTGGGGACTATAGGCACTTGCTACAAAGAGCAGCTGTTTTTCTAGAGATGGCGTCTCGCTCTGACTCAGGCTGGATTCGAACCTATGAGTTCAGGCGGTCCACCTGTGAGTGCTAGGAATGGGGTGGAGGGTGGTGGTGATGTCTTGTTTTGGCTCAAGCTGGTCTCAAACTCCTAAGCTCAAGCAATCTACCTGTCTTGGCTTCCCAGAGTGCTAGAATTTATAGGCGTGAGCTACCATGCCCACCCAGAAACAAAATATGGATAAATTTCAGAAACATTATGCTGGACAAATGAATCGTACATGGTGTATGATTCAGTTTATGTGAAATTCTAGAAAAGGCAAATGTAATTTTTAGTGATAAAACACAGTGGTTTCATAGTGCTAGAAGTGAGAGAGGGATGGTCTGAGAAAGGGGTACTAAAGAAATTTTGGGTTGATGACTATTCTGTGTCTTTATTTTGGTGATAGTTTGACAAAGGTTTCACAAACGTACACATTTGTCAAAATTTAACCTAATAGGCCCAGTGCCTATAGCTCAGCGGCTAGGGTGTCAGCCACTTATACCTGGGCTGGCCTGTTCAAACCCGGCCTGGGCCAGCTAAACAACAATGACAACTACAACAAAAAAAGCCAGGCATTGTGGCAGGCACCTATGTCCCAGCTACTCGGGAGGCTGAGGCAAGAGAATCACTTAAGCCCAAGAGTTGGAGGCTGCTATGAGCTGTCACGCCATGGCACTCTACCGAGGGTGACATAGTGAGACTCTGTCTCAAAAAAAAAAAAAAAAAATATATATATATATATACATAAACTTAAAAAGCCATGTTTCCTTTGTTGAGCATTCTTATAAAATCAAAACAAAGTAAAAACCATGTTTTGGCTGGACATGGTAGCTTAGTTTATAATCAGAGCACTTTGAAGGGCCTAGGTAAGAGGATTGCCTGAGCCCAGGTGTTCAGGGTTACAGTGAGCTGTGGTCCTGCCCCTGCACTCTAGAGCGGGTGACAGAGCAAGAAGATGGGTATGTCTGTCTATGTATCTATCTATTTGTCTGTCTGTCTACCTTCCTTCCTATCTATAAATATTATCTAAAGCCATTAATGGATCTTTCCCCTTAACATCAATTTTTTAAGATTTTTAAAGAACCATTTGTATTATGTGTTAGCATGGGTAAATATGTGTCTACACATGCGTATACATACATACAGCAAAGGATCTGGAAAGTCAAACACCAGAGGATTAGGTTAGGTTGAAACCAAAGACTGCAATTTTCACCTAGCTGTTAAATGAACCTTAAAATAATGATGTACTCATTACTGCTCCTTTGAGAATACAATACAACCAAGACACCGTTACACATTTTTATGTAGATGCAGATAAAAGCTGGAGAATATTTATATAACAGGGGATAAAAGTCCTGTCTTTATCTCTTTTTGAAGCAGAGTCTTGCTCCGTTGCCCCCGGAGAGTGCAGTGATGCAATTTCAGTCTCCTGAATTCAGCCTCCCCAGTAGCTGTGAGACTACAGGCACTAAACATAACACCCAGGGGTCTTGCTGTTATTCAGGCTGATCTTGAACTCATAAGTTCAAGCGGTCCTCCCACTGCAGCCTCCCAGAGTGGTAGCATTATAGGAGCCACAGTGCCCAGCCTCTTTTGTCACTTAATCATAAAGTTGAGTATTAACCTTTTTTAATTTGCAGAGGGGCTGTTGACTTACTGCTGTGAAAGAAGGACTGTTATTTATGGAAAATTATATTTGATAGGATTTTTTGGTATTAAACTGTTGACTTGAAAATTTAAAGGAGGTTATTAACAGATTTTTTTTAATGGAGGATAGGGAATGGAAGAGGAGGGCGGGAGGGAGGGAAGAAAGATTTGGCATCAGTTCTTGACCTGAAGATCATGATTTTACAAATCTAGTTCTAAAGGGCGGCACCTGTGGCTTAAAGGAATAGGGCGCCGTCCCCATATGCTGGAGGTGGTGGGTTCAAACCAAGCTCTGGCCAAAAACTGCAAAAAAAAAAATAAATAAAAATAAAGAAAGGGCAAAATCTTTAATTAAAAAAAAAAAAAATCTAGTTCTAAAATTAAACCAGGACTGGCCTGTGGCTCAAAGGAGTAGGCTGCCAGCCCTATATCCCTGAGGTGGCGGGTTCAAACCCAGCCCCGGCCAAATACTGCAAAAAAAAATAATAATAATAATTTAAACCAGTATAAAAAGGCAGTACAGATTCTCATAGAATTAAAATCATTACTTCTTCTGGAAAGTTTTTTTTGTATTGTTTTGTTTTTGGCAGTGCCCTGGGTGGGCACAAACCAGAAAAGACTTTTTTTTTTTTTTTTTTTTTTTGTAGAGACAGAGTCTCACTGTATCGCCCTTGGGTAGAGTGCCGTGGCGTCACACGGCTCACAGCAACCTCTAACTCTTGGGCTTACGCGATTCTCTTGCCTCAGCCTCCCGAGCAGCCGGGACTACAGGCGCCCGCCACAACGCCCGGCTATTTTTTTGTTGCAATTCGGCCGGGGCTGGGTTTGAACCCGCCACCCTCGGCATATGGGGCTGGCGCCCTACTCACTGAGCCACAGGCGCCACCCCGGAAAAGATTTTTTAATGCCAGTAGATGGGGAGACTAATAATTTAACTTTGAAACACAATGCAGAATCTTACTCATCCTTGTCAGTCATAAGAAAAATAAGTGGCTAAGGTGCCGGCCACATACACCAGAGTTGGCGGGTTTGAATCTAGCTGGGGCCCGCCAAACAACAATGACAGCTACAACCAAAAAATGGCCAGGCGTTGTGGCAGGTGCCTGTAGTCCCAGCTGCCTGGGAGGTTGAGGCAAGAGAATTGCATGAGCCCAGTAGTTGGAGGTTGCTGTGAGCTGTGATGCTATGGCACTCTACCCAGGGCGACAGCTTGAGGCTCTGTCTCAAAAAAAAAAAAAAGAAAGAAAGAAAAAATTAAAGAAATTTCATTTGGAAGATTCATAAAGTACATTAGTTATGTCACTGAACACATAGTGAACCTAAAATGGTTTTTATTGCTTATTAGATATGTTGAAATATCTGGACCTGTTAGCTACCCAACTCTTAATACTTTCTGACATGAAACTCCTTTTCTTAACCATACTTACTCACTCTCCACAGATGTTTTTAAACTTACTTACACCCTTTTTTCCTCCCTCACAAATACTTTTTCTCTGTCCATTCCCTAACTCTCATCATCTGTTTCTCTCTTTTCTTTTCTCTTTCTCCTTCCTCCCCCTTCTTTTCCTCAGTCCGCAATTTATACCTGATTCTGTCTAGACTAACATGGACGCCATCAGTAGAGATTTCTTGTCTTGTCTTTTCTATTCTTTTTTTTTTTTTTTTTTTTGAGACAGAGTCTCACTATGTTGCCCTGGGTCAAGTGCTGTGGTGTCCATAGCTCACAGCAACCTCAAACTCTTGGGCTTCAGTGATTCTTTTGCCTCAACCTCCCAAGTAGCTGGGACCACAGACACCCACCACAATGCCCAGCTATTTTTTCGTTGTAGTTGTCATTGTTTGGCAGGCCCGGGCTGGATTCGAACCCACGAGCTCCAGTGTATGTGACTGGTGCCCTAGCCGCTGAGCTACAGGTGCCAAGCCAGTAGAGATTTCTTTAACTGTAACTTGCATGACTTTTAGTTTGAATTCCCAGGACTTGTGTGTCTCATATATTTATACATGATTATAAGTGGCTCTGTTTGTGGACATCCTTCTTGGCTTACCAGAAGAGAATTTGCCTCTAAGGTCACTGAGCTGGGATCCCTCTCCTATGTGCAAATGTACCTAGTTCCATTTGCATAATGACCAAAGTGTTTACTTTAAGAGGGGAATTTTTGTTACCTCAAAGGAAAATTTTCTATATTGAGATTTGAAGTTTTATCAAATGTATATCTTTCTATTTTACAATTTTGTAATTTTAATTTATATTAATTATTACCTAAGATGTAAATTATTTGCTTAAAGGATGTGGAATTGATTATTACAGATAAATTTTGCTTTTTAAACTTTGTATTATTCACAGAACATCCAATATCCACCCTGGAGTCACCTTCAAAAGCTGTTTTAAACCCAAAAGAAACAATCCCAGTGGCACAAAATGCAGCCCAGGTACTGCTATGAAGTGCTCTGTAAGAGATACTCCTTCCAAATCCAATGGGAAAATACATGTTTTACTCTGAAGAAATACTTGGTTCACATTTCAGCTTAAAAAGCCTTTTAATGTGCTTTTTAAAATGTACTATGTTGAATCTACTTATTCACACAATTAAAATAATTCATTTGTATTTTACAGAAGCTACAGAAATGAAAACAAATACATTTTCATTCAATAAATTGGAAAAGCATTTTTGTACTAAAAGCAATAGTCATTGTTGATACACTGACACTGTCACCTTAATTAGTATAATATTTGAGAACACAATTTAGAAATGAGGTGGAATATTCATCCACAATATCTGGGACCTAACCCACTCTGGATTTGTGATGTTACAACTGCTGTTGACTGATACAAAAGAATCAGTCTCCACCAGGCCAGCTTGCTAAACTTTCTTATAAATTTGTTTGTAGGTTCTTGAGTCCTTTGAGCACCTACCACCTCTTCCTGAACCACCTCCACTGCTACCTGAACTGTCAGACAAAATCCGAGACACACTTCCTCCCCAGAAGCCTGAACTCAAAGTCAAACGAGTTTTGAGACCCCAGGGCATTGCCCTAACTTGGAATATCAGCAAAATCAATCCCAAATGTGCTCCTGTGGAAAGCTACCACCTTTTCCTGTGTCATGAGAACTTTAATACTAAGTTGATTTGGAAGAAAATTGGAGAAATTAAAGCATTACCACTCCCAATGGCATGTACTTTATCTCAATTTTTAGCTTCCAACAAATATTACTTTACTGTCCAATCAAAAGACATTTTTGGGCGATATGGACCATTTTGTGATATAAAATCTATTTCTGGGTTTTCTGAAAACTTTACCTAAAAGAAAAGTCTATAATAAGTATATATAGTACTTTTTTTTGTATTTGTTTGTTTACAACATTAGTATAACACTATTTGCCATTTATATGGGCCAGTGCAGATTGTGAACCTTATGTACAGGGACAGTCCTCTTCTACATGTTTAAGTGGCTTATAGTTTCATGAATTTGATTTGTATTAAATATGTACTTAAATATGTATGGATATGTTCTGAAACATACATTATCATGGACCCACGTCACCAGGTGTACTGTGAATCATACCTTTGGTGACTGTGGAAATGCTGCTTATATCAGAAACCCGGGTAGAAGCAGCCACTGAATGTCTCCTGTGTTAACCAACTTTCCTGCTTGTTTAGCTACAGGAAAGAATAGGCTCTTTACTAATGCCAGATCATCCCTGGGGTGCGTCTCCACTGAGATTTTATGAAAATAAATGTCTTCCATGCTATCTGAATGCCGAGTGGGCTACTAATTTGCACCTGTCTTCTCTTTCTCTCTTGCTCTCTTTTTTTAGTCAGTCATTTGGGGAAAATAGTCTGGAAGTTTTCCCTAAATCTGTTGGTAGACTTAAATGTAATGAAATCTGTTAAACATTGCATGCTGTGTACACAAAACCATATAGTATATCTTATAAAATCATTATCCAGCCTGCTGTTTTAGTTGAGAATGGAGTTGTCCTTTAGATTTAAGGTTTTAATTTGATTATTGCATAAACACTACTCTTTGCTCATTTTCCAGCGGCTGTTAGTACTAACACTAAGCCTTTAATAGTAGATGGGTTTGGGCTGGTGCCTGTGGCTCAGTGAGTAGGGCACCAGCCCCATATACTGAGAGTGGCGAGTTCAAACCTGGCCCTGGCCAAACTGCAACAAAAAATAGCCAGGCATTGTGGCCACTGCCTGTAGACCCAGCAACTCAGGAGGCTGAGACAAGAGAATCACCTAAGCCCAAGAGCTGCAGGTTGCTGTGAGCTGTGAAACTACAGCACTCTACCAAGGGCAACAAAGTAAGACCCTGTCTTTAAAATAAATAAATAAATAGTAGATGGCTTTTGCACATACCTTTACCTGAGAGAACATCAGTGAAGCTGCCGCTAGTGGGAACAGCTCAAGAAACTCTGAACATGTGAACAGAGACTTGATAAATATAAGTCAGGGCCCAGCAGGGGTAAACTTTGGGCAACTAATACTGGAATGTCAAGAAACAGAAAAAACCCTAATTTTGTGACCGTGTGTTTGAAAGAGGGCATTCATTCCAGGTACAGAGTGAAAGTTCAGGCCTCAGAGGCTCTGAGATTCAAAAAATGAACAGGGGATGGTTTCGTTGGCATTTTGTAAATGCTTTCACATCTTCAGTAATAAATAAAGCAGGTTTTTTTTCATCTTTGTCTTTATAAAACATGACTGAAAAACCCAGATTCTAAACTGTTTGACTTGCACCGCCCTCCATCAGGGCCTATTTCAGGCTCAGAGTAAGGAAAGGGCCTGGCAGTCCAGAACAAGGAACACAGCCTGGGCAAAGATTTCACCCTTGGGTTGATGTGGCCTAAATGTTCTCTTGCCAAGTGAAACCCAAAGACCTGACACCGTAAACAAGATTTTGGTGCCTATCATCAAAGTGAAACCCCATTCCCAACAAGCAGGCTATCTGGAAAGGATTAGTGTGCAAGTCTCACAAAGGAGCCTTTACAATTGCAAGAGGCAGGGGAAAGGCCGATCGCAGACATCTTGGAGGTGACAAGTCAAAAAGCTGCACTGTTGGGTGGTGCTTGTGGCTCAGTGAGTAGGGCACTGGCCCCGTATACCAATGGTGGTGGGTTCGAACTCGGCCCGGGCCAAACTGCAGTGAAAAATAGCCAGGCGTTATGGTGGGCGCCTGTAGTCCCAGCTACTCAGGAGGCTAAGGCAAGAGAATCACCTAAGTCCAAGAGCTGGAGGTTGCTGTGAGCTGTGCCGCTACAGCACTCTACCAAGGGCAACAAAGTGAAACTCTGTCTCTAAAAAAAAAAAAAAAAAACTTCACTGTTTCTTGCCTTTTGGAGGGGTAGGGACAAGATTCACAATCATTAACTGTCAATGACACCAAAAAAGAGCCAGGCAGCCTAAGGACAAGAAAGTTGTGCCCCCAGTGCCATCATGTAGTACAGAGAACCAACATCCTCACTCAGCCTGTGAGGAAGTGGACATACTGAGAGGTTATGAGCTGGCTCATGGAATAATTGGGAAACCTAGAGAATCAGGCTTAGAATATATTTGAGGTGAAGGTGAGAGGTGACTTTGCAACAACCCAGTGAAGTTTCAAACCTAAGGTGGTTTATGCAATTCATATTCTATCATACGTTAGATATTTTATGTACATTTTAAAGATGGGGAAACAGGTACAAGGAGCTTAGAATGCATACTGAAGGTCATAGAAACTCGGGGAATAAGCAGAATCAAGATTCAAACCCAACTCCATGGTTCTTAGATTCCTGCTGTATACACTGTGAATGGGGAACTGGACTGATGGAGCAGGAAGAATTCACCACTGCCCTTGCAGCCTTGGAACTTCAGATTGAAACCCCAGACCCAATCTGACTTACCCTAAGTCATGTGTCTGAGCTTCAAGCTGTACTAAGGTGGCAGGCAATTGGCATTTCTGGTCTTCGTGCTGTACTCTAAACACATGAAAAAAAGTACACATCATCTGTAATCATAGAAATGCAAAGGCAAACCACCTTGAAATATTACTTAACCCCAGTGAGAATGGCCCACATCTCAAGCTGCCAAAGCTGCAGATGCTGGCGGTGAAGAAAGAAGGGAACATGGATGCACTGTTGGCAGGCCTGCAAACTACCACAGGCTTTATGGAAAGAACTCAAAGTAGACCTTCCATTTGATCCTACAATCCCATTACTAGGCATCTGCCCAAAAGAATGCCATTTTACCATAAGGACATTTTTACTCAAATGTTTATAGCAGCTCAATTCACAATCACAAGGATGTGGAAACAACTCTGTCCTTCAGCCCATGAATTAATAAACTGTAGTATATTTATACAATGGAGTACTATTCAGCCATAACAAAGATGAAGATTTTATATCTTTTTTAACAGCCTGGAAGGACTGGAGAACATTCTCCTAAGTATCACAAGAATAGAAAAAGAAGCATCCCATGTACTCAGTACTAAATTGAAACTAGTAGGTCAACTACAGGCTCACATGAGAAAAACAAATTCAAGAAGGGATGGAAAGAGGAGGTTTGATAAGTTTCCATCTAATGGGTGGGTGAAGGACTCAACTACAACTTGGACTTTGCCTTACAAACACAAACTATATAACTTAATTGTGTGTATGCTCACATTAATCTGAAAAAAAATACATATATATATATTATTGTTTGGGATTCTTTGAGAAATCTGAAAATGTTTTAAAAAGGTAAAAAACTATGGGGGCACCTGTGCCTCAATCTGTAGAGCACCGGCCCCATATACCCAGAGCCGTGGGTTTGAACCCGGCCCCAGCCAAACTGCAACAAAAAATAGCTGGGCGTTGTGGCAGGTGCCTGTAGTCCCAGCTACTCGGGAGGTTGAGGCAAGAGGATCCCCTAAGCCCAAGAGTTGGAGGTTGCTGTGAGCTGTGATGCCATGGCACTCTATTAAGGGCAACAACTGTCCTTTAGACTCTGTCTAAAAAATAAAAAACAACTAAGAGGTATACTCTGAAACCTCTCACAGGTGTTCCTTCCCTGGCTGGTTCAAGGTTAGAATTGACCACAAGACTCCCGAGACTTGGAAAACATAAGGCAGTGTCACATGTTCCACTTTTTCAAGGTTGTCATAGGACATCTGAGTGACAGCCATTGTGCACTGTTGCTGGCTGGCTGGTTTGGGGCCTGTAGCACCTGCAGCTACTGCCAAGACTGCCTCTAGTTTGTCAAGCGCAGAGCACAAACGTGCTGCTGTGAACTTTTCCCACAGTGCACCAGTCCCACTGCATCAGGGTTGGATTGGGACATGGACATGGCTCCCGTGGGCACTTGCTCCCGCCCACATCCAAACCTCCTCCCGAACAGTCTGCCTGGCCAAATGAGGGTGATGCCAGGCTCAGCACTAAACACCGAGGACAGAGCACTCACCACCAACTTTCACTAGGCCAAAAACGAATTCCTTGTTCTGTCTGTGTATTTACAGCATGGACAGGGAATCCCATGATCTGATCACCCAGGGTTCCCCCATTCTAGGCTGGACAGAGGACCCCAGGTTTCCAAGGCTGGGGAATTTCATGAAGGGAACACCCTGACCTTTTGCCCTGAGCTGGAGGGACTGCATTCATTTGTTTGTTAATAACACTCATTAACATTGAAAACCTGTCTCCTTTTGCCAAGTCCTGTCCAAGTGTAATTCTCAAGACCTAATACCCTTAGACAAAGAGCCCACCTAGAGACTCCCCACTTGGGTCTTTACCTCTGCCAGAAGCTCTGGTGCTTTTTAGTCCTTCTGTCCAGAAGCTCTAGTGCTTTTTACCTCTTCTGTATTCTTTTCTGTCTACTAAAATCATATCTTACCACTAATCCATGGTCTGTGGGTTCAATCTTCAAATCCCTGAGACCAAGGACCTATGAAGAAAGAAATTCCAGTAACATATTTTGGGGGCTCGTTTGGGATTGGAGATCTGTGGTAAGCAATGGGACCACTTATCTCTATCTTGTTTTTCTCTATAATCATAAAAATGGAGACTAATAATTCATAGGCCCATCAGCCCCTAAAAGCACATAGTATGGCTGCCGTTCTCCAGGTCACAGGTGAGAGGCTGTTGGAGAATGAACTTTCTAATTCCTCTTGGCTCCAAAAGAAAGGAGCTGAAGGGAATGTTAGAAGGCTTCTGAACCCATTCTATATATTCTCCTTTTCTCTGGTTGAGAGCTGAGCAAAACAAAAGTAGCTCCCAGAGATTCTGGGGTCCCCAGCAATGGTTCTAACCCCATGGCACCTGAGGGCCTTCTGAAAAGTATGCTCTCCCAGCTCTTTTACTATTTGCTCTTTTCTTCTATTTATCTCTACAGACCCCTGCTGCTTTCACTCTCTCCTTGTAGTTTGCTTGGTTTATTTGGATGTTGGTAAAGTATTATTATTATTTTACAGTTTTTGGCTGGGGCCAGGTTTGAACCCACCACCTCCAGTATATCGGGCTGGCGCCTTACTCCTTTGAGCCACGGGTGCCACCCGGTAAAGTATTGTTTTACATATTTGGTTAAGTTTGTACCAGCTCTTTCAGGTATTTTTCAGATGTTATAAGCCTGTTTCAAAATGGTCCTTTTCATTGCCTTTCACTGCAAAATTAAATTCAATTCGCTGTTTTGCATGTTTGAGAAAAAAGCTGAACTGTGTTAATGGCTAGAGGCCCATAAGTTGGCTCCAAACAAAGGGCAAAATGACTCCCTTACATGGCTTCTCTGGGCCATGCATAGCCTATGAGGGGAAGCCCAGGGACACCCCCCCCCAGGCAAGAATTTTCCTAAACCCTGGGCTATAAATCAGTCTCATCTTTAAAAGAAAAAAGAAAAGAAAGAAAACCTTTAAAAATGAAGAAAGGAGAGCCAGACAGGGTAGCTCATGCCTGTAATTCTAGCACTCTGGGAGGCTGAGGTGGGTAGATTGCCTGAGCTCACAAGTTTGAGACCAGCCTGAGCTAGAGTGAGACCCCCACCTCTAAAAATAGCCAGATGTTTTGGTGGGTTACCTGTAGTCCCAGCTGCTCAGGAGGCTGAGACAAGTGAATCACTTAAGCCCAACAGGCAAAAGTTACTGTGAACGATGATACCATGGCACTCTTCTGAGGGCAACAAAGTGAGACTCTGTCAAAAAAAAAAAAAGAAAGGCAAAGAAAATGACCCTGGGTATTTGATTATTTTTTTGTCTGCTAGTGTAAATGGAAAGGTTCAAAGTCATCCGAGTTTTCTATAAGACTTCAGCTAGTTGCAACTAATTTTAATTCAAAAATTTCAAAGTGTCCCTCAACACTGATTTTTTTTTTTTTCTGGTACAAATACGACTTTTATTTTTCACTGGTTTGTTTCTGAATTTCTCTTTTTTAAATCTTTCTTTTTTTATTGTTAAATCATAGCTGTGTACATTAGTGCAATCAAGGGGTACAATGTGCTGGTTTCATATACAATCTGAAATATTCTTATCAAACTGTTCAACGTAGCCTTCATGGCATTTTCTTAGTTATTGTATGTAGACATTTGTATTACGCCTTTAGTAAGTTTCGCCTGTACCCATTCTAAGATGCACAGTAGGTGTGGCCCCACCCATTACCCTCCCTCTACCCTAACCTCCCCCCTCCCTTCCCCTTCCTTGGCCCTTCCCTCATAGTTTTGTGCTATAGTTGACTTATAGCCTTCATGTGAAAGCTATAATTTAGCTTCATAGTAGGGCTGAGTACATTGGATACTTTTTCTTCCATTCCTGAGATACTTTGCTAAGAAGAATATGTTCCAGCTCCATCCATGTAAACATGAAAGAGGTAAAGTCTCCATCTTTCTTGAAGGCTGCATAATATTCCATGGTATCCATGTACCACAGTTTGCTAGTCCATTCGTGGGTGGATGGGCACTTGGGCTTGGTCCATAACTTAGCAATTATGAATTGGGCTGCAATAAACATTCTGGTACAGATGTCTTTGTTATATTGTGATGTTTGGTCTTCTGGGTATAAACCTAGTAAAGGAATTATAGGATTGAATGGCAGGTCTATTTTTAGGTTTCTAAGTATTCTCCAAACATCCTTCCAGAAGGAACCTATTAGTGTGCATTCCCACCAGCAGTGTAGAAGTGTGCCCTTTTCTTCACATCCACGCCAAAATTTCTGGGATTTTGGGATTTTGTTATGTGGGCTACTCTTACTGGGGTTAGGTGATATCTCAAAGTAGTTTTGATTTGCATTTCTCTGATGATTAAGGATGATGAGCTTTTTCGTGTGTTTGTAGATCGTGCATCTGTCTTCTTTATTTTTCAGTTTTTGGCCGGGGCTGGGTTTGACCCCTCCACCTCTGGCATATGGGGCCGGCGCCCTACCCCTTTGAGCCAAAGGCGCCACCCACATCTGTTTTCTTTAGAGAAGTTTCTCTTCAAGTCCCTTGCCCACCCTGAGATGGGATCACTTGTTCTTTTCTTGCTAATATGTTTGAGTTCTTTGTGGATTCTGGTTATTAAACCTTTATCGGAGGTATAACCTGCAAATATTTTCTCCCATTCTGAGGGCTGTCTGCTTGTTGTACTTACTATGTTCTTGGCTGTGCAGAAGCTTTTTAATTTGATCAGATCCCAGTAGTGTATTTTTGATACTGCTTCAATTGGCTGGGGAATCCTCATAAAATATTCACCCAGGCCAATTCCTTCAAGAGTTTTCCCTGCATTTTCTTCAAGTATTTTTATAGTTTCATGTCTTAAGTTTAAATCTTTTATCCAGTGAGAGTCTATCTTAGTTAATGGTGAAAGGTGTGGGTCCACTTTCAGTCTTCTACAGGTTGCCAGCCAGTTTACCCAGCACCATTTGTTAAATAGGGAATCTTTTCCCCACTGAATGTTTTTAATTGGCTTGTCAAATATCAAATAATGGTAAGTAGCTGGATTCATCTCTTGGTTTTCTATTCTGTTCCAGACATCTACTTCTCTGTTTTTGTGCCAATACCATGCTGTTTTGATCACTATTGATTTATAGTACAGTCTCAAGTCTGGTAGCGTGATTCCTCCAGCTGTGTTTTTATTGCTGAGTAATGCTTTGGCTATTCGAGGTTTTTTTCTTTTTTTTTTTTTTTTTTTTTTTAATTGTTGGGGATTCATTGAGGGTACAATAAGCCAGTTACACTGATTGCAATTGTTAGGTAAAGTCCCTCTTGCAATCATGTCTTGCCCCCATAAAGTGTGACACACACTAAGGCCCCACCCCCCTCCCTCCATCCCTCTTTCTGCTTCCCCCCCCATAACCTTGTCATTAATTGTCCTCATATCAAGATTGAGTACATAGGATTCATGCTTCTCCATTTTTGTGATGCTTTACTAAGAATAATGTCTTCCACGTCCATCCAGGTTAATACGAAAGATGTAAAGTCTCCATTTTTTTTAATGGCTGAATAGTATTCCATGGTATACATATACCACAGCTTGTTAATCCATTCCTGGGTTGGTGGGCATTTAGGCTGTTTCCACATTTTGGCAACAGTAAATTGAGCTGCAATAAACAGTCTAGTACAAGTGTCCTTATGATAAAAGGATTTTTTTCCTTCTGGGTAGATGCCCAGTAATGGGATTGCAGGATTGAATGGGAGGTCTAGGTTGAGTGCTTTGAGGTTTCTCCATACTTCCTTCCAGAAAGGTTGTACTAGTTTGCAGTCCCACCAGCAGTGTAAAAGTCGAGGTTTTTTTCTGATTCCATATAAAGCGAAGTATTATTTTTTCAAGATCTTTAAAATATGACAATAGAGCTTTAATGGGAATTGCATTAAAATTATATATTGCTTTGGGCAGTATAGACATTTAACAATGTTGATTCTTCCCAGCTATGAGCATGGCATGTTTTTTCCATTTGTTAACATTTTCAGCTATTTCTTTTCTTAAACTTTCATAGTTCTCTTTATAGAGATCTTTCACGTCCTTTGTTAGGTATACTCCCAAATATTTCATCTTCTTTGGCACTACTGTGAAAGGAATAGAATCCTTGACTATTTTTTTGGCTTGGTTATTGTTGGTATATATAAAGGCTACAGATTTATGGGTGTTGATTTTAGCCTTAGACATTGCTGTATTCCTTGATCACTTCTAAAAGTTTTGTAGTAGAATCCCTAGTGTTTTCCAGATATACTATCATATCATCTGCAAAGCTTGATCTCTTCTGACCCTATGTGGATGGATACCCTTGATCGCCTTTTCTTCCCTAATTGCAATGGCTAAAACTTCCATTACAATGTTAAAGAGCAATGGAGACAGAGGGCAACCTTGCCTGGTTCCTGATCTAAGTGGAAATGATTTCAGTTTAACTCCATTCAATACTGTATTGGCTGTGGGTTTGCTGTAGATGGCCTCTATTAGTTTAAGAAATGTCCTTTCTATACCAATTTTCTTAAGTGTTCTGATCATGAAGGGATGCTGGATATTATCAAAAGCTTTTTCTGCATCAATGGAAAGAATCATATGGTCCTTATTTTTTAGTTTGTTTATGTGCTGAATTACATTTATAGATTTACGTATATTGAACCAAACTTGAGACCCTGGAATAAATCCCACTTGGTTGTGGTGTATAATTTTTTTGATGTGTTGTTGGATTCTGTTTGTTAGGATCTTATTGAGTATTTTAGCATCGATATTCATTAGTGATATTGGTCTATAATTTTCTTTTCTTATTGGGTCTTTCCTTGGTTTGAGGATCAAGGTGATGTTTGCTTAGTAGAATGTGTTGGGTAATATTCCTTCTTTTTCTATATTTTGGAAGAGGTTTAGTAATATAGGTACTAGTTCTTCTTTAAAGGTTTGGTAGAATTCTGATGTAAAGCCATCTGTCCTGGGATTTTCTTTTTAGGGAGATTTTGTATAGTTGATGCTATTTCAGAACTTGATATAGGCCTGTTCAACATTTCCACTTAATTCTGGCTAAGGCTTGGTAGATGGCATATTTCCAGGTATTGGTGGATTTCTTTCAGATTTTCATATTTCTGAGAGTAGAGTTTCTTGTAGTATTTGTTAAGGATTTTTTGAATTTCTGAGGGGTCTGTTGTTATTTCATCTTTACCATTTCTGATTGATGAACTTAGAGATTTTACTCTTTTTTTCCTGGTTAGTTTGGCCAAAGGTTCATCTATTTTATTGATCTTTTCAGAAAACCAACTTTTGGATTTATTGATCTGTTGTATAAGTCTTTTGTTTTCAATTTCATTTAATTCTGCTCTGATTTTGGTTATTTCTTTTCTTCTGCTGGGTTTGTGGTTGAAGTGTTCTTCCTTCTTCAGTTGCTTGAGATGTCCCATTAAGTTATTAACTTCTTCTCTTTCCGTTTTCTTGAGGAAGGCTTGTAGTACTATAAATTTCCCTCTTAGGACTGCCTTTTCAGTATCCCAGTGGTTCTGTTAATTCATGTCTTGATTGTTGTTTTGTTCCAAAAATTTGGTGATTTCCTTCTTAATCTCATCTATAACCCATCTATCCTTTAGCATAAGGTTGTTTAGCTTCCATGTTTTTGTATGAGTATGCAGGTTCCTGTTGTTATTGAGTTCAACTTTTTTCATGATGGTCTGATAAGGTGCAAGGAATAATTTCTGTTTTTTGAAATTTGCTGAGGTTAGGTTTGTGGCCTAGGATGTGGTCGATTTTGGAATATGTTCCTTGGGCTGATAAGAATGTGTATTCCGTTTTGTTGGGATGAAATGTTCTGTAGATGTCTGTTAAATCCAGGTGTTGAATGGTTAAGTTTAAATCTAAAATTTCTTTGCTTAGCTTCTTTTTGAGGATCTATCCAGCACTGCTAAAGGGGTGTTAAAATCTCCAACTACTATGGAACTGGAGGAAATCAAGTTGTTCATGTCTGTTAGAATTTCTCTTATAAATTGAGGTGCGTTCTGGTTGGGTGCATAAATATTAATAATTGAAATCTCATCATATTGAGTATTACCTTTAACAAATATGAGTTGTCCATCATTATCCTTCCTTATTTCAGTTGGTTTAAAGCCTATTGCATCTGCGAATAGGATTGCAACACCTGCTTTTTTCTGCTTTCCATTTGCCTGGAGTATAGATGACCATCCGTTCACCTTGAGTCTATATTTGTCTTTTAATGTAAGATGCAATTCTTGTATGCAGCGTATATCTGGCTTGAGTTTTTGTATCCAGTCGGCCAAGCTATGTCTCTTTAGAGGACAATTTAAACCATTCATATTCATTGAGAATATTGATAAGCCTTTTCTGAGTCCGATGGACATTTTTAATTCTTTTGTGACTGTGGAAGTTGGAATTTGATCAAAAATTTCTGGGTGGGTTTACTTTTGTGGTGGAGGATTATGCTGGTCTTTATGGAGGATAGGTCTGAGAATATCCTGGAGAGCTGGTTTAGTTATGGCAAATTTCTTCAACATGTGAATGTCATTGAAGTATTTAATTTCTCTGTCATAAATGAAACTCAGTTTAGCTGGGTACAGGATCCTGGGTTGAAAGTTATTTTGTTTTAGGAGATTAAAAGTCAATGACCATCCTCTTCTATCTTGAAAGGTTTCAGCAGAGAGATCTGCAGTTATTCTAATATTCTTGCCCTTGTAGGTGGTGGTTTTCTTTTTTTTTTTTGGTAGAGACAGAGTTTCATTTTATTGCCCTCGGTAGAGTGCCGTGGTGTCACACAGCTCACAGCAACCTCCAACTCCTGGGCTTCAGCGATTCTCCTGCCTCAGCTTCCCGAGTAGCTGGGACTACAGGTGCCTGCCACAACACCTGTTGTTGTTGTTGCAGTTTGGCCAGGGCCAGGTTTGAACCCGCCACCCTTGGTATATGGGGCCGGAGCCCTGCTTACTGAGCCACAGGCACTGCCCGGTGGTGGTTTTCTTTTGTCTGGCTGCTTTCAGAATTTTCTCCTTCATATTAACTTTAGTGAAGCTGATTATGATGTGTCCGGGGGATGTCTTATTTGGGTTGAGTCGTGCTGGAGTTCTGAAACTGTCTGCTATCTGAATTTCAGAATCTCTTGGCATGTCTGGAAAGTTCTCCTTCATAATCTCATGGAGAAGAGACTCTGTGTCTTGTGAAACCACTTTGTCCCTTTCAGGGATTCCCATAAGACAAATATTGATTTTCTTTGAATTATCCCAGAGCTCTCTGAGAGAGTGATCTGTTTTTGCCCTCCATTTCTCTTCCTCTTTGAGAGTTTGGGAGCATTTGAAAGCTTTGTCTTCAATATCAGAAATCCTTTCTTCTGCTTGCTCCATTCTGTTACTGAGGGATTCTACTGTGTTTCTCAGATCTTTGAGGGCTGCAACTTCTTGTCTCAATGGGTCAAAATCTTTGGTCATTTGGTCTTTGAATTCGTTGAATTCTTAGGATATCTTTTGGGTTACTGCTTGGAATGCTAATTCAATCTTATTTGCTATCCAGATTCTGAATTCAATTTCTGACATCTCAGCTATTTGTTTGTTCATGGGATCTTGTGCTGTGTCTGCCCCATTGATCCTTGGGGGAGTTGGTCTACTCTGATTATTCATATTGCCAGAGTTTTTCTGATGATTTTGTCTCATGATTGTTTTTCACCATTGCTTCTGGCCGTCCTCAGATTTTGGGAGGTGTCTCTCCAAGATTAGACCCCAGCAGGATCAGTCTATTGTTGCTGGATCTTTGTAGGGACCCTATGTAGTTCCTCTGGGGCTGCACCAGCCAGGGATTTCTGGTTGTGGTAGCAGCTCCAGAGTGTGACACACCCAGATCCAGCAATAGGGCAGGAGGTGGTGCGCAGAGTTCTGGGAGTGCCTGGCACCCAGTAACTTTGGCACAGAGAGCCCAAGGTTCCACCAGTCTCTGGCTAGGAGAAGGGCTCTGTGCAGGGAGGGCTCCAGAGGGCACGTGGCTACCAGAGTCCCTGGCCAGACAAGCGGGCCAGTGTGGAGGCAGGGAGGGTACAGGAGGGAGGACACATGGTTGTGCGGCTCTCGCAGTTCCTGTTCAGGGCATGTGGAGGCCCGGCGGGTGTTGGTTGCAGGTCAGGGGTTGCAGCGCGGCTCTTATGGAGGTTCAGGCGGCACCAAGCCCAGGAGTTTGGGGTTGCTATGAGCTTTGACACCATGGCACTCTACCCAGGGCAGCAGCCCGAGGCTCCAGTGTGCCAAAACCGGTTTCACTCAGCTGAGTCAACCCTTGTTTTTCATTAAGTTTAATTATTGTTGCCTTGCCTTCCCTTTTGGGGGAAGAAAGAATGGTGGAAAATATAGCATTTAAGACCTATTCAACATAGGGTCTGTTGCAGTGGCTCATGCCTGTAATCCTAGGACTCTGAGAGGTGGAGGCAGGTGGATTGCCTGAGCTCACATGTTTGAGAACAGCCTGAGCCAGAGTGAGACTCTGACTCTAAAAAAATAAAAAATAAATAAAAAAGCTGGGCATTGTGGAGGGCACCTGTAGTCCCAACTACTTGGGAGGTTGAGGCAAGAGAATTGCTTGAGCCCAAGCATTTGAGGTTGCTGTGAGTTATGATGCCATGGTGCTCTACTGAGGGTGACAAAGTGAGACTCTGTCTCAAGGACAACAACAAAAAAGACATACCCATGATAAAAAGTCTATTTCTTGTTGTTACTGGAAATTTAGAAAAAGCTTGTAAAAATTATCACTTGTGAGTACCAGGAAGCACCATTTTTTCCCAGGGCAAGGTTCATCCCCACTTTGATTGACAGGCATTTACTCAATAGCAACTGCAGAAAAGGGTCAGAAGGTGGGACCAGGCTCCTGAATAACTGATTTCTTAGCCTTTGCTGCAGGGAAGTAATAAGCACAGGAGAGCCCACAGGTACAAAGTGCTACACTGATAATTGTGGCTAACTTGAGACAGGCATGGAGGCTGGGGAGGCCACTCTCCTCAAGGATTTCCCCCCAAACATTGGAAGGATGCTTCCTTTTGTTTGGCTGGAAGGGTTTCTGGGTTGGTCAGAGAACACTTTGAGGACCCGGGAACACAGAGGGTGGGATTAATTAAAGGGTTGGATGTTTGTTCTTTCCAACACATGGGTCATATTCTCTTTCTTTCTTTCTTTTTTTATTTTTTTGAGACAGAGTCTCAAACTTTCGCCCTGGGTAGAGTGCTGTGGTGTCACACAGCTCACAGCAACCTCCAACTCCTGGGCTTAGACAACTCTCTTGTCTTAGCCTCCTAAGAAGCTGGGACCACAGGCACCCGCCACAGCCCTCGGCTATTTTTTTGTTGTTGTTGCAGTTGATTAGGGCCGGGTTTGAACCCGCCACCCTCAGTATGTGGGGCCACTGCCCTACTCACTGAGCCACAGGCATGGCCCAATATTCTCTTTCTAAAAGAACACACTGGTAATATGTTCTCTCACCAAGAGAACTTTCATCAGGTGGGACCACTATGGGTCCTAGATACCTGGTTTTTCAGCCTGTGCTGCTGGAACACCCCATTGGGCTGTATTCTAAACTACTGGGATATATTTGATCCCCAGGGGCTGAAGGAGGAAGTATGGTTTTCTTTTGTACCCAGGCCTGGCCTTAGTATCGACTCTGTAATGTTGAACAATAACCACCAGAAGGTACTCTAAAATTTTGGTAAACAAGAGGGGAAATGGTCTGAATTACCTACATGCAAGCTTTTTTTTTTCTCAGAGACAAACCCTAACTGTTTAAAACCTGTCAGATCCAGCTTTCCTAGCTGTAATAACTCCCCCAAATGGCCAGAGATTCCTGAGAGAGACACTGTCACCACCTGGTTCAAACCCACCAAATCCTTCTTGGAAAACTTCCTCTGTGCCTCAAGAAAACCCCAAGAAAGGATCTTCCCTGGCAGGAGAAAAATGTCTCAGGAAGTTGTAAAAGCTTTAGTGCATGAGATTATTCCTAGGTTTGGACTCCTAAGTTTGCAAAGTGATATGGGCTTGACTTCAAAGCAGCTATTATATAGGGAATATCTAAAACCCTGGGCACAGCTTGGCGCCTGTAGCTCAGCCATTAGGGTGCCAGCCACATAAACCAGGGCTGGCAGGTTCAAGCCCAGCCCAGGCCT
The DNA here is from genome assembly GCF_027406575.1 of Nycticebus coucang. NCBI lineage: Eukaryota > Metazoa > Chordata > Mammalia > Primates > Lorisidae > Nycticebus > Nycticebus coucang. The sequence goes on from NC_069791.1 coordinate 107,617,823, forward strand.
GCCAAACAACAATGACAACTACAACAAAAAAAAATAGGTGGATGTTGTGGCATGTTCCTGTAGTCCCAGCTACTTGGGAGGCTGAGGCAAGATAATTGCTTAAACCCAAGAGTTCGAGATTGTCTGAGCTGTGACACCACGGCACTCTACCCAGGGCGAAAGCTTGAGACTCTGTCTCAAAAAAAAAAATAGAGAGAGAGAGAGAGACCTATCTCCCTTGGACTAAATTACTTTCCATTGTTCTCCTTAGAATAAGAAATTTACCTCAGAAACTCAGTTGTGGCCAGGTGAGTTATTATATAGAAGGCCCCTTTTGCTGAAGGATTTATTATTACATCAAGAAACTATAGAATTAGTAAAACATATTACTTCCTTAGCTAAATTTCAACAAATCCTTAAAAACCTCCCAACTAAGGCTGGGCACCATGGCTCACAGCTGTAACCCTAGCACGCTGGGAGGCCAAGGCAGGTGGATTGTGTGAGCTCAGGAGTTAGAGACCAGTCTGACCAAGAGGGAGCTCCCATCTCTAAAAATAGCTGCAAATTGTGGTAGGTGCCTGTAGTCCCAGCTATTTGGGAGGCTGAGGCAAGAGAATCACTTGAGTCCAAGAGTTTGAGGTTGCTGTGAACAGTGATGCCACGGCACTCTAATAATGAGACTATGTCTCAAAAAACAAACAAACAAACAAAAAAACGCCCTCCCAACTACATTTTCACGTTCAACACTAACAGAGCTTTTCTGTCCTGGAAATCTAGTTATGTTCAGAATTCTTCCCTCTGAGTCACCTTTCCTGTCCTGAACTTGGGAGGATCCGGTTCCTATTATCTTGTCTTCTTCTAGAGCTGTTAAAGTTATGGGGACAGATTCCTGGATATATCATGCACAAGTAAAATCCTAAAACCTACCACCTCCTGCAAAAGTGGACAATGAAGAGAATCAACCACAGTCCACCTACACTTGTGAGCCTACAGAAAATTTGAAGTTGTTATTTAGATTGACTTTGTTATTTCCAAGCTGATATCAATAGAAGTGTGATTAACCCCCTCCTTTCCCTCTTCTACCCTTGCCTTTTAATATACTAACCAGATTTGTGTCTTCCAGAGATAATGTCATCAGGCCACAAACAGTAAAGATGGTTCCAATCCAAGACCTGATTCTATTATGGACCCCTGGATTGCCCTCCTTCTGGAGAAACCCTAACTGTCCCTTCTATCATTGCCTGGTTCAGCAGGAAGCAGTCAGACAGCAGTTAGTGTTTCTACTGGAGCAGGAGAATTGATATAGGATTCCCCCATTCGAGGCTGGACAGAGGAATCCTAGTTTTCATGAAAGCCTGGGGGATTTCATGAAGGGAATGCCCTGACCTTTTGCCCAAGCTGAAGGGATTACATTCATTCATTTGTCAATAACATTCATTGACATTGAAAAAGTGTTTCCTGGCCAAAGGCAATTCTCCAGACCTTATAGCCCTAGACACAGGACTCGTATGGAATCTCTCCACTTGGGTCTTTTCCTCTGCCAGAAGCTCTGGTGCTTTTTAGTCCTTCTTTTCAGAAGCTCTAGTGCTTTTTATTCCTTTCTGTCCAATAAATCCTATCTGTCACAGATCTGTGGTCTATGGGTTCATTCTTTGAATCCCTGAGACCAAGGACCCACTGAAGAAAGAAATTCTGGTAACACCCTAATAGGGATCCAGGAGAGGTGGTCATGGGTGTTGACAGCATGCCTTTCACAGGTTACTGCTTTGTCTGGGTGGAAGATGAGTTGTCCCCTCACAGGAAACTTGTTCACCCTGGAAGGCACCCTGTTGATCTTGTCTGGTCTGTGTCCAGCTTATTTGTACTAAGAGAGCCACTCTGTAGGAGAGCCCTAGAAGAGTTGGGTTTGCGAATGTGAGTCAGGTAAGACATGGAGGAGGCAGCTCAACAAAACACGAGAAGCAACACAAGAAGCGTATTACTCACAGGCCTCACTGACAACAGCAGTGACAATAAGGGCCCACACGAAGGCCAGAGGCAGCAGGTGCTCAGCAGCAGGTAGGGCAGGGGAGAGAGGGAGAACAAGACCTGTGGGACCAAAGCCTTTTAGGAGGGCCCAAGGTATTGTCCAAGCAAATTTCCCCTGAGATGTTCTAAGTGGTGGGTGTAGAACTGGCAGGCAGAGCTCTGTGAGGTCAGGTGGTCACTGAGAGGCGGATATATAGGGCTGATATCTGGATGGACCACATTGAAGAACTGGGAGGAGATGGAGAGCTGGAAACTGTAACTAAGCCCTGCTTCTGGTATGGGAAAGTCTACCATATTCAAAAAGGAACCCAGGCAACATAAAATTGTAAGAATGTACTATATTCATTAATTCCTTAAAATGGCTCTGTATCTGTCAGGATTCTTAGACTCATGTAGTAGAACCAGTTAAATATGGAAAGAGAAAGGGAGAGAGAAGAGGGAGAGAGAGAGGAGGGAAAGGAAGGATAGAAGTCAGGATGGAAGGAGGACAGGCAGGCAATGTGGGAGGTGAGGACTACCTTCCTCTTATACATTGAGGAAAAAGGACACTCAGAGAGATGAAGTGAGTTGTCCAAATTAGTTAATAAGACTTGGAACTGGGGGTGGCGCCTGTGGCTCAAAGGAGTAGGGTGCTGGCCCCATATGCCAGAGGTGGTGGGTTCAAACCCGGCCCTGGCCAAAAAAAGAAAAAAAAAAAAAGACTTGGAACTGACATTGAGACCCAAAAGTGTCTTTGTGAAGTCCACAGTCTAGGGCACAACCACGAATGAGATGTGCTGCTTTCCAGGAACGGTCTGGCAAGCTACTGTCCTAGTCAGTTCCCCAGAGCATGGTGACTCTTTCCCGTGTTAGCAGAATTTCTTTTTTTAGTAGGTCCTTGATCTCGGGGATTCAAAGAATAAACCCACAGACCACAGATCTGTGGTAAGATAGTATTTTATTAGACAGAAAATAATCCGGAAGGGGTAAAAAGTGAAACATTCTGGACCCAAGGAAGAAAGAGTATTCCAAGGCATGATACAAAGGAAAACGGAATCCCCATTCTGCAGAAATAATGTGGTCTTTATTCCCACCTGGATGCAGAGGGGGTGAAATCAAGAAAGGAATTCCCACGTGGGTTATGGCGGATGGAGATTTAAAGGGTCAGGGAGTGCAGCAATTGGCAGTATTCCTATTTCCTTGGAGGGACATGGGTCTGACCTTCGTGAGCCTGTCATCAACCTGACCCTGCCTGGGCAGGGCTGGTCTATTTGAGCAGGTACACCCAATTCTATCAAAAAGCACCAGAGCTTCTGGCAAAGGGAAAGACCCTAGTGTGGATTCTCCACTTGGGCTCTTATCTAGGGGTATTAGATCTTGAGAATTACACTTGGCCAGGACTTGGCAAATGGAAACAGGTTTTCAATGTTAATGAGTGTTATTAACAAATGAATGAACGCAGTCCCTTCAGCTCAGGGCAAAGGTCAGGACGTTCCCTCCATGAAATTGCCCAGGCCTAGGAAAACTGGGGTCCCCTGTCCATCCTTGAATGGGGGAACCCTATATCAATTCTCCCACTCCAAATAGAAACTCTAAATGGAGGGGAAAAGGACAAAAACTTGATCTAGGCTCGGCGCCTGTAGCTCAAGCAGCTAAGGCGTCAGCCACATACACCAGAGCTGGCGGGTTTGAATCCAGCCCCAGCCCACCAAACAACAATGACAACTACAATGAAAAAATAGCCGGGCATTGTGGCAGGCGCCTGTAGTCCCAGCTACTTGGCTGAGGTAAGAGAATCACTTAAGCCCAGGAGTTGGAGGTTGCTGTGAGCTGTGATGCCATAACACTCTAGCCAGGGTGACAGCTTGAGGCTCTGTCTCAAAAAAAAAAAACTCAATCTAACTGCTTCCTGCTGAACCAGGCGATGATAGAAGGGGGCAGTTAGGGTTTCTCTGGAGGGAGGGCAATCCAGGGGTTTGTAATAGAATCAGGTCTTGGACTGGAACCATCTTTACTATTTGTGGCCTGATGACATCATCTCTGGAAGACACAAATCTAGTTAGTATATTAAAAGGCAAGGGTAGAAGAGGGACAGGAGGGGGTTAATTATAGTGCTATTGGTGTCAGGTTGGAAATAAAGTGATTTCAAAAGTTAACCCTTTCCTTGCTGGTTTCTAAATAACAAGTGCAAATTTTCTGTAGGCTCACAAGTATAGGTGGACTGTGGTTGATTCTCTTCATGGTCTGCTTCTGTAGGAGGTGGTGGGTTCCAGGATTTTACTCATGAATGGTGTACCTAGGAATCTGTCCCCATAACTTTAACAGCTATAGAAGAAAACAAGATAATGGGAAAGGGACCCTCCCAAGTTGGGGTTAGGGAAGGTGGCTTGGAGGGAAGAATTTTGGTCATAACCAGGAGAGAAAAGCTCTATTAGTGTTGGTTCAGCACCTATAGCTCAGCTACTAGGGTGCCATCCACATACACTGGGGCCGGTGGGTTGGAATCCAGCCCAGGCCTGCCAAACAACAATGGCGACTATGACAAAAAAATAGCTGGGTGTTGTAGCAGGCACCTGTAGTCCCAGCTACTTGGGAGGTGGAGGCAAGAGAATTGCTTGAGCCCAAGAGTTTGAGGTTGCTGTGAGCTATGATGCCATGGCACTCTACCAAGGAGGACATAGTGAGACTCTTGTCTAAAAAAAAAAAACAAAAAACAAAAACAAAGCTCTGTTAGTGTTGAATGTGAAAAAGTAATTGGGAGATTCTTAAGGATTTGTTGAAATTTAGTTAAAGAAGTAGTATGTTTTACTAATTCTGTAGTTTCTTGATCTAATAATAAATCATTAGGTTAAAAGGGCCTTCTATATAATAACTCAAATGGGCTCCAAATGACTTTCTGAGATAAATTTCTTATTCTAAGGAGAAAAATGGAAAGCAATTCAGTTCAAAGGAATTGAGTCTCGAGTTAGCTTTCATAGCTGTCCTTTGATTTTATCATTCATTTTTTTCTACCTTCCCAGAGGATTGGGGCCTCAAGAACAGTGTAGATGATATTTTATGCCCAGGGCTTTAGATAGTCCCTGTGTAATAGCTGCTTTGAAAGCAAGCACATTATCAATTTGCAAACTCCGAGGGAGTTCAGACCTGGGGATGAAGGAAAGTACTACCAAATCCAAAAAGGGGGGGGGAGGGGACCAGCCATGTAGCAGCACCTCTCACCCCCTACCATAAGAATGTGACCTTTTGTAACTGTTCCAGGAAATAGCCCCGAGCTAAAGCAGATACCCGGTAACCGGTTCTGAGAAAAGAGCTAAGCAAATGTTTAACTGCTGATCTTGTCTTAAGACAGATGAGTAGGGTGGCGCCTGCGGCTCAAGGAGCAGGGCGCCAGTCCCATATGCTGGAGGTGGCGGGTTCAAACCCAGCCCTGGCCAAAAACCAAAAAAAAAAAAAAAAAAAAGAAAAGACAGATGAGTAATGAACCAGAGTTCTTCTTATCTGGAAAGCCCCTGCTATGTCTGCTACCCCTCCCTACTTTGTGGTTTTTGCCTTTATAAGCTTGTAAAACCTGCTGTTCGGGGCTTGACTCCTCTGCTCCTGAAAGAGTTACGAGTTAAGCCCCAGCATGCTGGAATAAAATCCTCTTGCTGATTGCATCAAGTGCCGTCTCTTGCGGTTGATTAGGGTCATCGTCGTTCAGGACAGAGTGGGGGGTCCTGCCCCAAGTCTTTCAGGGATGATCTTGTGTACTAAAGACTTTACAAATTGTGGGCCTTTTCTGTCCTGCAAGGGAATGGTTCACCTCAATTAGTAAAAGTATCCACAATACCATTAAATATTGTATTTTAGGGAGATGAGTAAAATCTATTTGCCAATCTTCACCTGGATATTTACCTTGTGTTTGTGTTTGGGTGGTGGCTAGATGATGATTTGAAGGATTATTTTTCTGATATACATCAGAAGTCCTTATTATCTGTTTTATGGTTTTAAATAAGTTTTTTTTTTTTCCATTAAAGAGAGCTTTAGCCATTTGATAGGTACTTTCAGTACCAAAATGAAAAGACTGATGTAAAGTTTTAAGTATTTTCCATTGACTTGTAGCAGGTAATAGCAAAAGTCCACTTCTATTTTATAGCCTGAAGGAAGTAGTGAATAGTCTCTGGATAAAGTCCATTCCTTTTCTTATTGGCTATTTTGAGGTGCATGATTCTCAAGTGATCCCTCCCAAAAGAGGGGTGCCATAAGGGGACTTTTCCCCTTCTGTGCTGCCATTTTAGCCTCTTTATCAGCAAGTCAGTTACCTTCAGAAATATCGTCTAATGTTTTTTGGTGTCCCTTACAATGAATAACTGCCACTTTTTGTGGAGGATGAATAGCTCATAATAAACAGCTATCTATTTCATGATGATATTTTAGAGGGGGAAGTTGGAAGTTAGATATTGTCTTTCCTTCCAAATGGCAGCATGGGCATGTAAGATGAGGAAGGGATATTTCGAGTCAGTGTAGATATTAACTCTTTTGTCCCCTCAATTTCTAAAGCCTGGGTTAAAGCTATTAACTCAGCTACTTGAGCACTGGTTCTGAAGGGAGAGACCCACTCTTAATTGCAGCACACTAACTACGGCATAGTCTGCTTTGCGAGTTTTTTGTTCTATCTGTATACAAAACCATGTCAGGATTAGGTAGGGGGGTTTCTTGTAAGTCTTCTCTAGCTGCATAGGTCTGTGCTAGAATTTGTTGGCAATCATGCCCTATTTCCTTGTTGGATTCAGGGAGGAAAGTGTGTAATTGCAGCACTGGCCCTTCTAGTAATAAGGCTTGATATTTAAGAAGGCGGTTATCTGATAGCCAAAGATTGCTTGTGGAATTTAAAAGTCCAGTAAGATCAGGAGAAGTATAAATACTTCTTCCTAAATTTAGCTTAGTTGCTTCCAGGGTTAAGAGGGCTACAGTTGCTACAACTGGTAGATAGTGTGGCCATACCTTGGCCACTGTGTCAATTTCTTTACTAAGATAAGTTACAGGTTGCAAAACTGGACCCTGGTGTTGGGTCAAAACTCCTAGGGAGGCTCGTCGCCCATAGCACGGTGGTTACGGCCAGCAATATGCACCGAGGCTGGCGGATTCGAGCCTGGCCCAGGCCAGCTAAACAACAATTATAACTGCAACAAAAAAATAGCTGGGCATTGTGGTGGGTGCAAATAGTCCCAGGTACTTGGGAGGCTGAGGTAAGAGAATCACTTAAGCTCAAGAGTTGGAGGCTGCTGTGAACTGATACCAGGCACTCTACCGAAGGGTGACATAGTGAGATTCTGTCAAAAAAAAAAAAAAAACACTCGAAAAAATCCTAGGGAATTCCACTCTCCTCTGTAATAGACATATTAAATTGTTGTCAGGTTACAGGGGCCTGTAAGAGAGCGTTTTTCAACTGTTGGAATGCCTTATCTGCTTCTGGTTTCCATTCTAGAGTGACCAGGCACTCTTTTTGAGCATTTTTAACTGAAGAATAGGGTGGTCTAGATATTTCACTATATCCAGGAATCCAGAGTCTGCAAAAGCCTGTAATTCCTAAGAAGTTTTGAAGCGTCTGAGAGTTCAAGGTTTAGGGTGAGCCAATATTGGTTCTATTCTTTCTTTGCCCAAGGCTCTCTTCCCTTGTGAAACTTGGAGACCCAAATAGTGTACTTCAGGCACACATATTTGGACTTTAGCCTTGGAAACTTTGTACCCACCATCAGCTAGAAATTTTAATAGAGCTTGGAAAGCTTTGTGGCATTCCTCTTCATTTGGTGCCCCCAAAAGAAAATCATGTACATACTGAATAAGAGTCACAGTGGGATATGAGAGACGACTCCAGTCCTCAAGTCTTGAACTAAGGCTTGTCCAAACAAACAAGGCTGTCCCTAAATCCCTGAGGTAATTTGGACCAGATGAGCATATTTTGCTCTTCCCACCTGTCCCTCGGCATCCCATGCTTCTGGGTCAATTTCTGTCTCTAATAAGGGAAGGCACAGTAAAGGTTCTTCTCCCATATTCACATAAGTGGTTGTTCCCACTTTAGTTAGTATGTCCCTCCCTAAAAGAGGAACAGGACTTTCAGGCGTGATTAGGAAGGCGTGAGAGAACAGCCAGTCACTCCAATTGCAGCTTAAAGGCTGAGAGAATTTGTTAACTGGCTTTCTATACACCCCCTGTAGTTACAATTTGGGGGATAGAAGACCCGGAGTACAGAAAAGATTGCTCAAGTGTCCAGAAGAAATTCTGTCTCTTGGCCTTCCACTATGGGCTCTTGAGGGGTGATGACAGATGAATCTGGAGCCATGAGAAATTGCCCTGGGAACCTTTAGGCCAGTTCAGGGCTGATGGGGTCAAGAGGCCTTTGCCTCTGAGGACAAGCTGGCCACCAGTGGTCACCCTTGCATTCTGGACAGGGGCCCAGTGGCTTGCAGGGCAGATGGTGCTGATGGGGGCAATCTCTTTTCAAGTGGCCGGTCTGACCACATTGGAAACCCTGGTTCTTAGCTCCTCTGGCTTCCCTCTGCCCTGAATGGTGCCTGCTTGTGCCATTACTGGAGCTGTCATTCTTTTTTTTAATCCCTTCTCTCTTTTTTCTCCTCTTTCTTCTGATCTTGATTATACAAGACTGCTGTGGCCATTTTAAGAAGATTCTGCAAGTTAGTTAGAAGATTCTCCAGGGCTAGTGCCGATTTCTGGAGTTTTCTTTGAATATCAGAGGCAGCTTGAATGAAAAATTTATCTTTTTTTTTTTTTCGAGATAGAGTCTCACTATGTCTTCCTTGGTAGAGTGCCATGGCATCACAGCAACCTCATACTCTTGTGCTTAAGTGATTCTCTTGCCTCAGCCTCCCAAGTACTTGGGACTACAGGCACCCACCACAATACCCGGCTGTTTTCCTGTGGCACTTGTCATTGTTGTTTAGCTGGCCTGGGCTGGGCTCAAACCCAACAGCCTTGCTGCATGTGGCTGGCACCATAACCATTGTGGTATGGGCGCCAAGCCAATAAATTTCTTTTAAAACAATTTAACCCTCTAAGGCAGGCGTCCTCAAACTGCAGCCCGTGGGCCACATGAAGCGGTGTGAATTATATTTGTTCCCGTTTTGTTTTTTATTTCAAAATAAGATATGTGCAGTATGCATAGGAATTTGTTCATAGTTTTTATTTTTATTTTTTAGCTATAGTCTGGCCCTCCAATGGTCTGAGGGACAGTGAATTTGCCCGCTGTTGAAAAGTTTGAGGATGCCTGCTCTAAGGAGTTGTGTGTCAACTGAGTGCGTTTTGTTATCATCTCTTTAAGGCTGAGGGATGTTAATTTTGTTCCTGGTAAATAGTAGACAACTTAGAATAATTCATAGGCTTTTTCTTGCATCAACGTCAACCTTCCAGGATACATATTAGAAAATGTTTATACTCCCTTTCACCTTGTTTCTCAGGATCCTATTTGAAATCTTCAAACAGAACTGCCTGTCTTCCCAAGGAGTATCTGTCCCTTTCCTCAGAGGACATGCTGCTATCAGTATTAGACATGAACCACATATCACCCCACTGTCTAGCCTCAGCCAAGACTTCATTTTTCTCATTCAAAGTTAAAGTTTAATCTAGTCATAGCAGGTACATCTCTCCAAGAGAGGACAAAGCTTTGTTGTAATCTTCAGAGAACATCTTGTTATGGAGCAAGATAAAGACCACCAACTCAAATTATAAGTTCAAAAAGGAGTCTTTTTATTAACCGTGGGGCCGTCTCAGCAAAGTCCAAGGCAGACGAAGTGAAAGAGCATTGAGGCGTCTTAAGTTGGCTTTTTTATAGTCTGAAAGTTGGCAAAGGGACAAACAGGTGGGGTGAAAGTTGGTAAAAGAAGCCAAACAGCAAGCGCAGGGTCACGCTTCTGCCATTTTACAGAAGCAAACCTTCCCGTGTAGTGGATTGGCTGACAGGGAACATGAAGACAACACAAAGGGCAGATAGATAATAAGGTAACATAGCGCAGATCTGGCAATTAATGATTAAATGAAACAATTTGTCAGAGCACGTAGCTTGTTAACGCTCATCATGACAGCACTTAGCTCATTAGCTCTTATCTTGTTTTGTTCTGGCCCAATCCAGACCAATCGAAAAGTGATGGTGCCTGTCATCATTTCAGAGTTATGGTATTTTCATCTTTTATACTTTCATCTTTTATCCTACCCAGCCCCCAGGTGCGAGTTGGTGGCAGCCGGCATCCATCTTATAGGGGGCGGTGAGGCTGCTGGCACCCATCTCAATCTGTATACCTATCTGGGTCTTTCCCCCCCCCCATCTGGCTCTTTTTCTTTCTTTCTTTCTTTCTCTCTCTCTCTCTCTCTCTCTCTCTCTCTCTCTCTCTCTCTCTCTCTCTTTCTTTCTTTCTTTCTTTCAAAAGCCCTCTGTAGAATGCTGTGCCATCACAGCTCACAGCAACCTCCAGCTCTTGGGCTTAGGTGATTCTCTTGCCTCAGCCTCCTGAGTAGCTGGGACTACAGGCGCCCGCCACAATGCCTGCCTGTTTTTTGTTGTAGTTTGGCTGGCGCCAGGTTCAAATCCACCACCCTCGGTATATGGGGCCAGCGCCCTACTCACTGAGCCACAGGCGCTGCCCACCTATCTGGATCTTAATCAACTTAATTTGTTTTAAATATGCCAGATAAAATGAAGCAAATACTCACACATTTCCCCTCTCACCACCCATAGTCTCGACCAAGGGACACAAAGAAAGACACAGTTGTTTTTATATCCCAACAGGATCGGAAAAAACTCTTGAAACAGACTCTTTCTTGGGGTTTTCTAGGGGCATGGAGGAAGGTGTGAAGGAAATAGATGGTGGGTTTGAACTAGGTGGTGACGGTGTCTCTCTCAAGAATCCCTGGCCATTTGGGGAAGTTACTACAGCCAGGAAAGCTGGATTTATCTGATAGGTTTTAGACAATTGGGGGTTGTCTGTGAGAAAAAGAAGAAATCTTGCACGTAGGACACTTCAGACCACTTCCCTTCTTGTTTGCAAAAAAAGATCTAACTGAAAAATGGTGTCACAGTTTAGAGTACTCTCTGGTGGCCATTGTTCGCCACTGGAGAGTGGATATTGAGGCCAGACCTGGGTGCAAAAGAAAACCATATTTTGTTTTTTCAGCATCTGAGGATCAAACATGTGCCAGTGCTTCAGAATACAGCCCAGCAGGGTGTTCTGGCAGCACAGGCCAAAAAATCAGGTATCCTAGGAGCCATAGTGGTCCCCCTTGATGAAAGTTCCTTAGTTTTTTTGTTTGTTTGTTTGTTTTTGCAGTTTTTGGCTGGGTTTGAACCCACCACCTCTGGCATATGGGGCCGGCGCCCTACCCCTTTGAGCCACAGGCGCCACCTGAAAGTTCTCTTGGTGACAGAATGTTACCAGCATGTTCTTGTAGAAAGAAAATATTACCCATGTGTTGGAAAGAACAAACATCCAGCCCTTTAATCAATCCCACCCTCTGTGTTCCTGGGTCCTCAAAGTGTTCTCTGACCAACCCAGAAACACTTCCAGCCAAACAAAAGGAAGCATCCTTCCAATGTTTGGGGGGAAATCCTTGAGGAGAGTGGCCTCCCCAGCCTCCATGCCTGTCTCAAGTTAGCCACAATTACCAGTGTAGCCCTTTGTACTTGTGGGCTCTCCTGTGCTTATTACTTGCCTGCAGCATAGCCTAAGAAACCAAGTATTCGGGAGCCTGGTCCCACCTAATACAAATGCAAGTTCTACCCCTTTCTGCGTTTACCATTGAATATATACCTGTTGATCAAAGTGGGGATGAGCCCCGCCCTGGGGAAAAAAAGGCTGCACAATGCTTGCCAGTGATAATTTTTAGAAGTTTTTTCTAAATCCCCAGTAACAAAGGAAAATAGGCTTTCTATCATGAGGTCTTAAATGCTGTTTTCCACCTTCCTTTCTTCCCCAAAAGTTAGCAAGGCTACAATAATTAAATTCAGTAAAAAATCAGGGTTGGGGGCGGTAGCTGTGGCTCAGTGAGTAGGGTGCCAGCCCCACGTGCCAAGGGTGGCGGGTTCAAACCCAGCCCTGGCCAAACTGCAACAAAAAAATAGCTGGGTGTTGTGGTGGGTACCTGTAGTCCCAGCTGCTTGGGAGGCTCAGGCAAGAGAATCGTGTAAGCCCAAGAGTTAGAGGTTGCTGTGAGCCATGTGACATCATGGCATTCTACCCAAGGGTGGTACAGTGAGACTCCGTCTCTACAAAAAAAAAAAAAATCAGGATTGGGAGACATTTTTAAAGTTTGCATTAGAGGCTTGGTATGCATAGCACAGAGACTGGCAGGTTCAAACCCAGGCCAGGCCAAGCCAACTAAACAATGACAACTACAACAAAAAAAAAATAGCCAGCTATTAGGGTAGTGCCTGTGGCTCAAAGGAGTAGGGCGCTAGTCCCATACACCAGAGGTGGAGGGTTCAAACCTGACCCTGGCCAAAAACTGCAAAAAATAAAAAAATAAAAATAGCCAGCTATGGTCCAGGTTCTTGGGAGTCTGAGGCAAGAGAATCACTTAAGCCCAAGAATTGGAGGTTGCTGTGAGCTGTGATGCCACAGTGCTCTACTGAGGGTGACATAGTGAGAGTCTGTCTCAAAAGAAAAAACAAAATGGTTTGCATTAGAATTAGTTATGACTAGCCAAAGTCTTAGAGAAACCTGGAATGACTTTGAACCTTTCCGTTTACACTATTAGACCAAAAAAATCAAATTCCCAGGGTCATTTTCTTTGTCTTTCTTCATTTTTAAAAGTTTTCTTTCTTTCCTTTTTATTTTAAAGAAGAGACTGAACTATTGGCTCAGCACCTGTAGCACAGTGGTCACAGTGCCAAACACATACACCAAGGCTGGCGGGTTCGAACACAGCATGGGCTAGCTAAGCAACAATGACAACTGCAACAGAAAAATAGCTGGGCATTGTGGTGAGGGCCTGTAGTCTTAGCTACTTGGGAGGGTGAGGCAAGAGAATCGCTTAAGCCCAAGAATCTGAGGTTGCTGTGATCTGTGATGCCACAGCACTTGCCAAAGGTGACATAGTGAGACTCTGTCTCAAAAAACAAAGAGAGAGAGACTAAACTATAGCCTAGGGTTTAGGGCAATTTTGCCTCAGGGAGTTGCCCTGGGTTCCCTTTGTAGGCTCCTGGTCACCCAGAGAAGCCATGTAGGAGAGTCATTTTGCCCATTGTTTGGAGCCAACTTCTTGACCTCCAACCATTAACATTGTTCAGCTTTTTTCCTCAAATACGCAAAAAGCCAATTGAATTTAATTTTGCAGTGAAAGCCATTGAAAGGACCTTTTTGAAACACACTTATAACATCTGAAAAATACCAGAAAGAGCTGTACAAACTTAACTAAATATAATATAATGTGTGTATATATGTACACAATCCTTTACCAACATTGAAACAAAGCATGCAAACCACAAGGGGAGAGAGAGAGAGAGAGAAGCAGCAGGGGCTCATAGAGATAACTAGAAGAAGACAAGACAAGAGCAGATAATAAAAGAGCTAGGACAGCACATTTTTCAGAAGGCCCTCCAGTGTCATGGGCTCAGAACCATTGCTGGGGATCCCGGGACCTCTGGGCTAGACTTCTGTTTTGTTCGGCTCTCAAGCTGAGAACAGGAGAGAATACACAATGGGTTCAGGAGCCTTCTTATATTCCCTTTGGCTCCTTTCTTTTGGAGCCAAGGGGAATTAGAAAGTTTATTCCCAGGCGGTGCCTGTGGCTAAGTGGGTAGGGCTCTGGACCTATATACCGAGGGTGGTGGGTTCAAACCTACCCTGGCCAATTTGCAAGAAAAAAACATGGGGGAGTTCAGGGGGAGGAGACAAGATGGCTGACTGAACCCAGCTTTCCACAGAGACTCACGTCCAGAAGGAGAGTTAAAGGACAGAAATTTAGCAAGTAACCTGGTGGATTAGAGCTGCGCCAAGAGAGAAGGTTGAAGAATGCACATCAACCCTGGTGAGGTGAGCTGCGACTCCAAGGATACAAACAAAAGGTACAAAATCCATCACCAAGCGGAGAGGAGTCCCCTCTCCCATGAGAATGGCTCGGAGTACCCAATAACAAACGAACAGAGTTCAAAAGTCCTCCCCTTATACTCCACAGGGGAGACCCTCTAAAAACTGGACCTACTTCCCCTACAAGGGTGCCATGGTGCTCTCCTGCCAGGCATAAAACTGTGTAAAACTGTATATATTCTCTACCTACAATTCTGAGCTCCCAACACGCCCTTTCACTCTCACTCTGAGGTCTGGAGGCTTGTGCCCCAGGAGTCCAGATTCTTGGGTGATTTCTTGAGGGGTGGAAACAGGGCCTGAACAGCTGCTGGTCAGTGCTGATTCTGCAGCACAGGAGTGAGGAGAGGACGGTCCGCTGAGAGGGAACCACGCCAGAGTGGCAGTGCCCCGAGGCACAAAATAGCAGCCGTTTTTGGCAACAATAGGGCCTACCCCTGGATATTCTGGAGTCACACACCCTGTCTCTTTGGGCAACCAGAGGTGGCCGGGCATCTTCTCAGGTGGCAACCACCAGCAGAACAGATCTAGGACAAAAACACAGGCCCCGTGAGTAAAGGGTTTGCCTGAGGCGGTACTGGCCTGGGTGGAGCGCAGTGCTGGCTGACTACCAGGGCAGGGCGACACAGAGGACCACTTTACTGAGCCTAAGATGCACCTGGTCCCCAGGGGATCATCAGCCTAGACAAAGGAGGGCAGGAGGCTAGAACTGACAGCTAACCGTGCTGCAAATACAAACCTGCAGCACCAAAGACAGGGCCTGAGGCACAGGTTCAGTGAATTCAAAACAGCTTCTCTTCTGCAGGGGAATTTAGCCGGGACAGAAACAAATTCCACAACATTGTTCTGTTTGGTCAGTAACATCAATCAGGGGTGGTGCTGGAACTGAGTGAATACCGCCCAGCCTCCATCAAGAGCCCGAGGTTGTCAGGCCTCACCTCACCCTGCCAGACAGAGGCAGAGAGCAGCACCCTGGCTGAGGAGACATAGATTTCCTTGTGATTCAGGCAGGTGCAAACGCCTGGAATATCTGCTCATTGAAGGCAACTGGGTCACAGCCCTGCTGGGCTATCAGTGACTGGGTGTGACAGAGGTGCAAGGTGGGGAAGGAGGCATCAATCTTCAGACTAATCTATTTGCTGGGTGGGTCCTCCTGACTTCACAGAGCACCGGAGCAAGTCATATTTGAGTTGTCAGCAGACCCCTGCGATCTAGTTGCCAGAGACCTTTTAAACTCTTCAACCTGAGACAGGTGCTGACTGAGACAATTGATTTAGACCTTTTGAACTGAGCCAATCACCCGAGGACTATCCAAGTGCTGCCCTGGGTGTGTGGATGTAGGAAGGTTTGATTTTCCTTTTCCAATTGTTGCCTGTGGGGGGTGGGGTGACTTAATTGCTGGTATTACTCCACAGCTGAGACTTCAACCCAGAGAAACTGTTTCGCGAGGATCGGACAGAAATCAGCTGAAAACAAGACAGAGCCACTTAGCCCCACCACACCAAACAAGTCCCCAGTTTCTCAGGCCAAAGCACTGTACAGGTCTTCGGCAAAGGTCCAGGAGAAAAGTCAAACAGTGTAATATAATCAAGGGGTGGAATCAGCAGAAAAACTCTGGTAACATGAATAACCAGAGTAGATCAACCCCCTCAAGGAAAGATATGGCAGATGTAACTGAAGATCCCATTCATAAACAGATAGCCAAGATGTCAGAAATCGAATTCAGAATCTGGATTGCAAACAACATTAATAGAATGGAGGAAAATTTGGAATTAGAAATTCGACGACCAATTCAAAGGTTGGAATTAGGAATTTGAGGAGAAATTCAAAACTTGTCTCAACAATTCAACGAATTTAAAGACAAAACCACCGAAGATTTTGACACATTGAAGCAAGAATTTGCAGTCCTGAAAGACCTGAAAAATACAGTAGAATTCCTCAGTAACAGGGTGGAGCAAGCAGAAGAAAGGATTTCTGACATTGAAGACAAAGCTTTTGAACATTCTCAAACTCTCAAAGAGGAAGAGAAATGGAGAGCAAAAATGGATCATTCTCTCAAAAAGCTCTGGGATAATTTGAAGAAGTCTAATATATGCCTCACTGCAATCCCTGAAAGCGATGAAGTGGCTTCGCAAGGAACGGAGGCCCTTCTCCATGAAATTATGAAAGAGAATTTTTCAGACATGCCAAGAGATTTTGAAATTCAGATAGCAGACAGTTTAAGAACCCCAGCATGGCACAACCCAAATAAGACATCCACCAGGCACATCATAATTAACTTCACTAAAGTTAATATGAAGGAGAAAGTTCTGAAAGTAGAAAATTCTGGCTAGACATAAGAAAACCATTACCTACAAAGGGAAGAATATTAGAATGACTGCAGATCTCTCTGCTGAAACTTTTCAAGCTAGAAAAGGGTGGTCATCGACTTTTAATCTCCTAAAACAAAATAACTTTCAACCCCAGATCCTGAAACTCAGCTAAACTGAGTTTCATTTATGATGGAGAAATTAAATACTTTAATGACATTCGTATGTTGAAGAAATTTGCCATACCAAACCAGCTCTTCAAGATATTCTCAGACGTATCCTCCATAATGACCAGCCCAATCATCTACCACAAAAGTAAACTCACTCAGAAACTTTTGATCAAACTCCAATTCCACAGTGGCGAAAGGACTTAAAATGTCCACTGTATGTGCGAAAACTCGATACCCAAAATTTTACCAGACTTATCAATATTCTCCATTAATGTGAACAGCTTCAACTGTCCTCTAAAGAGGCACAGATTAGCTGACTGAATACAAAAACTCAGGCCAAATATTTGCTGCATACAAGAGTCACATTTTACCTTAAAAGACAAATATAGACTCAGAGTGAAAGGATGGTCATCCATATTTCAGGCAAATGGTAATCAGAAAAAAGCAAGTGTTCCGATTCTATTTGTAGACACAATAGGCTTTAAACTAACAAAAGTAAGGAAGAATAAGAATGGTCACTTCATAGTTGTTAAGGGTAATACTCAATATGATGAGATTTCAATTATTATTTATGCACCCAACCAGAATGTGCCTCAATTTATATGAGAAACTCTAACAGACATAAGCAACTTGATTTCCTCCAGCTCCATAATAGTCGGAAATTTCAACACTCCTTTGGCAGTGTTGGATAGATCCTCCAATAAGAAGCTGAGTAAAGAAATTTTAGATTTAAACCTAACCATCCAATATTTGGATTTAGCAGACATCTACAGAACATTTCATCCCAACAAAACTGAATACACATACTTCTCATCAGCCCACAGAACATACTCCAAAATCGATCATATCTTAGGTCACAAGTCTAACCTCAGTAAACTTAAAGGAATAGAAATTATTCCTCGCATCTTTTCGGACCACCATGGAATAAAAGTTGAACTCAGTAACAACAGGAATCTGCATACTCATACAAAAACGTGGAAGTTAAATAACCTTATGCTGAATGATAACTGGGTCATAGATGAGATTGAGAAGGAAATTGCCAAACTTTTGGAACAAAACAACAATGAAGACATGAATTATCAGAACTTCTGGGATACTGCAAAGGCAGTCCTAAGAGGGAAATTTATAGCACTGCAACCCTTCCTCAAGAGAATGGAAAGAGAGGAAGTTAACAACTTAATAGCACATTTCAAGCAACTGGAAAAGGAAGAACATTCCAACCCCAAACCCAGTATAAGAAAAGAAATAACCAAAATTAGAGCAGAATTAAATGAAATTGAAAACAAAAGAATTATACAACAGATCAATAAATCAAAAAGTTGGTTTTTTGAAAAGGTCAATAAGATAGATTAAACTTTGGCTAACCTAACCAGGAAAAAAAAAAAGAGTAAAATCTCTAATTTCATCAATCAGAAATGACAAAGATGAAATAACAACAGATTCCTCAGAAATTCAAAAAATCCTTAATTGAATATTACAAGAAACTTTATTCTCAGAAATATGAAAATCTGAAGGAAATTGACCAATACTTGGAAGCACGTCACCAGACCTGGAAGCCAGAATCAAGTGGAAATGTTGAACAGGACAATATCAAGTTCTGAAATAGCATCAACCATACAAAATCTCCCTATAAAGAAAAGCTTGGGACCAGATGGCCTCACGTCAGAATTCTACCAAACCTTTAAAGAGGAACTAGTACCTATATCACTCAACCTGTTGCAAAATGTAGAAAAAGAAGGAAGACTACCCAACACGTTCTATGAAGCAAACATCACCCTGATCCCCAAACCAGGAAAAGACCCAACAAGAAAAGAAAACTATAGACCAATATCACTATTGAATATAGATGCAAAAATATTCAACAAGATCCTAACAAACAGAATCCAGCAACACATCAAATAAATTATACATCATGGCCAAGTCAGTTTTATCCCAGGGTCTCAAAGCTGGTTCTATATATGTAAATCTATAAGTATAATTCAGCACATAAACAAATTAAAAAACAAAGACTATATGATTCTCTCAATTGATGCAGAAAAAGCTTTTGATAATATCCAGCATCCCTTCATGATCAGAACACTTAAGAAAATTGGTATAGAAGGGACATTTTTTAAACTGGTAAAGGCCATCTACAGCAAACCCACAGCCAATATCGTATTGAATGGAGTTAAATTGGCAGATCAGGAACCAGACAAGGCTGCCCATTGTCTCCACTGCTCTCTAACATTATAATGGAAGTTTTAGCCATTGCAATTAGGGAAGAAAAGGTGATCAAGGGTATCCATATAGGGTCAGAAGAGATCAAACTTTTGCTCTTCACAGATAATATGATTGTATATATGGAAAACACCAGGGACTCTACTACAAAACTCTTAGAAGTGATCAAGGAATAATACAGCCGGGTCTCAGGTTACAAAATCAACTTTCATAACTCAGTAGCCTTTATATATACCAAGAATAGTCAAGCTGAAAAAACAGTTAAGGACTCTATTCCATTCACAGTAGTGCCAAAGAAGATGAAATATTTGGGAGTTTATCTAACAAAGGACGTGAAAGATCTCTATAAAGAGAACTATGAAACTAAGAAAAGAAATAGCTGAAAATGTTAACAAATGGAAAAACATACCATGCTCATGGCTGGGAAGAATCAACATTGTTAAAATGTCCATACTATCCAAAGCAATATACAATTTTAATGCAATCCCTATTAAAGCTCCACTGTCATACTTTAAAGATCTTGAGAAAATAATACTTCATTTTATATGGAATCAGAAAAAACCTTGAATAGCCAAGACATTACTCAGAAATAAAAACAAAGCAGGAGGAATCACACTACCAGACCTCAGACTATACTATAAATTGATAGTGATCAAAACAGCATGGCATTGGCACAAAAACAGAGAAGTAGATGTCTGCAACAGAATAGAGAACCAAGAGATGAATCCAGCTACTTCCCATTATTTGATCTTTGAGAAGCCAATTAAAAACATTCAGTGGGGTGGCAGCGCCTGTGGCTCAGTCGGTAAGGCGCCGGGCCCCATATACCGAGGGTGGTGGGTTCAAACCCAGCCCCAGCCAAACTGCAACCAAAAAATAGCCGGGCGTTGTGGCGGGCGCTTGTAGTCCCAGCTACTCGGGAGGCTGAGGCAAGAGAATCGCTTAAGCCCAGGAGTTGGAGGTTGCTGTGAGCTGTGTGAGGCCACGGCACTCTACCAAGGGCGATAAAGTGAGACTCTGTCTCTATAAAAAAAGAAAAAAAACATTCAGTGGGGAAAAGATTCCCTATTTAACAAATGGTGCTGGGTGAACTGGCTGGCAACCTGAAGAAGACTGAAACTGGACCCACACCTTTCACCATTAACTAAGATAGACTCTCACTGGATTAAAGATTTAAACTTAAGACATGAAACTATAAAAATACTAGAAGAGAGTGCAGGGAAAACCCTTGAAGAAATCAGTCTGGGCGAGTATTTTATGAGGAGGACCCCCCGGGCAATTGAAGCAGCTTCAAAAATACACTACTGGGGCCTGATCAAACTAAAAATCTTCTACACAGCCAAGAACACAGTAAGTAAAGCAAGCAGACAGCCCTCAGAATGGGGGAAGATATTTGCAGGTTATGCCTCTGACAAAGGGTTAATAACCAGAATCCTCAGAGAACTCAAACGCATTAGCAAGAAAAGAACAAGGGATCCCATCGCAGGCTGGGCAAGGGATTTGAAGAGAAACTTCTCTGAAGAAGACAGGTGCATGGCCTACAGACATATGAAAAAATGCTCATCATCTTTAATCATCAGAGAAATGCAAATCAAAACTACTTTGAGATATCATCTAACTCCAGTAAGATTAGTCCATATCACAAAATCCCAAGACCAGAGATGTTGGTGTGGATGTGGAGAAAAGGGCACACTTCTACACTGCTGGTGGGAATGCAAATTAATACATTCCTTTTGGAAAGGTGTTTGGAGAACACTTAGAGATCTAAAAATAGACCTGCCATTCAATCCTATAATTCCTCTACTAGGTATATACCCAGAAGACCCAAAATCACATTATAACAAAGATATTTGTACCAGAATGTTTATTGCAGCCCAATTCATAATTGCTAAGTCATGGTAAAAGCCCAAGTGCCCATCGATCCACGAATGGATTAATAAATTGTGGTATGTACACCATGGAATATTATGCAGCCTTCAAGAAAGATGGAGACTTTACCTCTTTCATGTTTACATGGATGGAGCTAGAACATATTCTTCTTAGTAAAGTATCTCAAGAATGGAAGAAAAAGTATCCAATGTACTCAGCCCTACTATGAAACTAATTTATGGCTTTCACATGAGAGCTATAACCCAGTTAAAACCTAAGAATAGGGGGGAGGGAGGATGGAGGATGGGCAGAGGGAGGGTGATTGGTGGGATTACACCTGCAGTGCATCTTACAAGGGTACATGTGAAACTTAGTAAATGTAGAATACAAATGTCTTAACACAATAACTAAGAAAATGCCAGGAAGGCTATGTTAACCAGTGTGATGAAAATGTGTCAAACGGTCTATAAAACCAGTGCATGGTGCCTCATGATTGCATTAATGTACATAGTTATGATTTAATAATAAAAAAAATCTGTATTATGGGTATTAGTCCATTCTTAGCATCTCCTTTTAGAGGATGTTGTTTTTGATTGGCATAGATGGTGGGATTCTTTAATTTAATTTGAGCTGGTTGAGCATATCTTGCTCTTCCCACCTGTCCCTCAGTAGCCCAGATTTCTGGGTTAATTTCTGCCTCTAATAAGGGAAGGCATAATATAGGTTCCTGTCCCATATTCATATAAATGGTTATTCCTGCTTTAGTTAGTATGTCCCTCCACAAAAGGGGAGCAGGACTTTCAGGCATGATTAGGAAGGCGTGAGAGAACAGCCAGTCATCCCAATTGCAGCTTAAAGGCTGAGAGAAAAAATTGGTAACCAGCTTTCCAGACACCCCCTGTATAGTTACAGATTTGGGACATAAAAGACCAGGGTTAGAGAGAAGTACGGAAAAGGTTGCTCCAGTGTCCAGAAGAAATTCTATCTCCTGGCCCTCCACTATAAGGCAAACCCTGGGCTCCTGAGGGGTGATGACACAAGCTGGATCCATGAGTATCTGCCCCAGGCACCCTCAGCCTAGTTTGGGCACTGATGGGATCACTGTCCCCTGAGGTCTTCACCTCTGAGGACAGGTCACCCTCCAGTGGTCACCCTTGCATTCTGGACAGGGGACAGGTGGCTTACCCAGCCGGTGGTGCTGCTGGGGGCAGTCCTGTCTGAAGTGGCCAGCCTGACCACATTGGAAGCACTTGTTCTTAGGACCTCTGGTTTCCCTCTGCCCCTGAAAGGTGCTCATTTGTTGGAGTGCTATTACTAGAGCTGTCATTCTTTTCATATCCCTTTTCTCTCTTTCCTCCTCTTTCTCCTGATCTCGGTTATAAAAGACCACAGCGGCCGTTTTAAGAAGATCCTCCAGAATCATTGGCCTAGAGCCAATTTCTGGAGTTTTCTTTGAATGTCTGGGGCCGACTGAGTGATAAATTTCTTTTGAAATAATTTGGCCCTCTAAGGAGTCGGGTGTTAACTGAGTGTATTTTCTCATTGGCTCCCTAAGCCGCTCAAGAAAGGCTGAGGGACTCTCATTTTGCTTCTGGCAAATAGTAGACAACTTGGAATAATTTGCAAGCTTGTTCTTAAATTGACATAAACCTTCCAGGATACATGTTAGAAAATGTTTACGCCACCAGTCACCTTGTTTCTCAGGGTCCCATTCGGGATCCTCAAAGGGAACTGCCTGTTTTCCCATGAAGTATCTGTCCCTTTCCTCAGGAGACATACTGCCATCAGTATGGGACATGAACCACAAATCACCCCACTTCCTAGCTTCATCTAAGACTTCATTTTTTTCATTAAAAGTTGAAGTTTGATCTAATAGTAACATTACATCTCTCCAAGAGAGGTCAAAGCTTTGTCCTAACCCCTGGAGAACATCTATGTACTTATCGGGGTCATCAGAAAATTTTCCTAAATCAACTTTAATTTGCTTCAAATCTGCCAGAGAAAATAGTGTATACTCGCGCACTTCCCCTTTCACTACCCACAGTCTCCACCAAGGGACAAAAAGAAGGATATGGTTGCCTTCTAGGGGTCCCAGTAGGACCAGAAGAAACTCTTGGGACAGCCTCCCTCCTGGGGTTTCTGAACACATGGAGGAAGGTGCAGGAGAAGTAGATGTTGGGTTTGAACTAGGTTGTGACAGCATCTCCCTCGGGAATCCCTGACAATTTGTGGAAGTTACTACAGCCAAGAGAACTAAATCTATCTGACAAGTTTTACACAGTTGGGGGTTGTCCCTTAGGAAAAAGAAAGCTTGCACATAGGGCACTTCAGAGCACTTTTCTCTTGTTTACAAAAAGTATCTAACTCAAAAATGGTGTCATAATTTAGAGTACCCTCTGGGGGCCATTGTTCACAAGTGGAGAGTTGATACCGAGGCCAGGCCTGGGTGCAAAAGAAAACCATACATTCTTTTCTTAGCATCTGAGGATCAAACTTGTCCCAGTGCTTCTGAATACAGCCCAGCAGAGTGTTCTGGCAGCACAGGCCAAAAAATCAGGTATCTGGGAGCCTGGTCCCACCTGATGACAGTTCTCTTGGCGAGCGAACGTTACCCATCTATGGGAAAGAACAAACGTCCAGTGTCTTGATCAATCCCACCCTGTATTCCTGGGTTGTCAAAGCATCCTCTGACCAACCCAAGAAGCCTTCTGCCAAACAAAAGGAAGCATCTTCCAATGCTTGGGGAGATTCCTGAGGAGAGTGGCCTCCTCACCCCCTGCACTGGTCTGGAATTAGCCACTCTTACCAGGGCAGTGCTTACTACCTGCTGGCTCTCCTGTGCTTAGAATGTGCCGGCAGCACAGCCCGAGAAATCAGGTGTCAGGGAGCCTGGTCCCACCTGATGCATATTCTGCCCCTTTCTGCCCCTTCCCACCCTAACTCCACAAGTATCAATCAAAGTGGGGATGAGCCCCATTTTGGAGAAAATGGCTGTGTGGTGCTTGCTCATTTAACTCTATATAATCTTTACAAGCTTCTTTTAAATTCCTAGTAACAAAAGAAAACAGCAGGTCTTAAATGCCTGTGTTTTTCAACCTCCCTTTCATTCCCAAAAGTTAGCCAAGCAACGATAATTACTTAGTGACAAATCAGAGTTGAGAGACACTTTGAAACTTTTGGATCACAATTAATTACAATTAGCAGAAGTCTTAAAGAAACCTGGAAGTCAGTATTTTAAACGTTGCCATTTACACACAACAATAAACCAGAAGAAATCAAATACCCAGGGTCATTTTCATTGCCTTTCTTCATTTTTAAGAGACTGAACTGTAGCTGAGGGTTTGGGGCCATTCTTGCCTTGGGGAGTTGCCCAGAGCTTCCCTTCACAGGCTTCTAGTTGCCCAGAGAAGCCGTGTAGGGAATTTCTTTTGCCCTTTGTTTGGAGCTGACTTGTAGTTAACATGGTTTAGCCTTTTTTCTCAGACACATGAAAATGCCAATTGAATTAATTTTGTAATGAAAGGCAATAAAAAGGACTTTACAACACACCTACAACATTTGAGGCACACTTAAAACATCCGAAAAATATCAGAATGAGCCCGTACAAACTTAACTAGATAAAGCAATCCTTTACCAACATTCAAACAAAGATGTAAACTACAAGGAGAGAGAGAGAAGCTGAAGAGGTCTATAGAGATTCTAGAGATCAGGAGAGAAAAGTTTGGGACCACGGAAGAGAAGAGAGGATTGTAAAAGTTGGGAGAGCACGATTTTCAGAAGGCCGTCCTGTGTCTTGGGGTCAGAACCATTGCTGGGGACCCCAGCGCCTCTGGGTGCTACCTCTTTTTTTTTTTCTTTTTTGCAGTTTTTGGCCAGGGCCAGGCTTGAACCCACCACCTCCGGCATGTGGGGCCAGCACCCTACTCCTTGAGCCACAGGTGCCGCCCCTGAGTGCTACCTCTTTGCTCAGCTCTCAATCAGAGAAAAGGAGTAAATACAAAACAGTTTCAAAAGCCTTCTAACATTCCCTTTGACTCCTTTCTGGAGCCAAGGGGAATTAGAAAGTTCGTTCCCCAACAGCCTCTTGCCTGTGACCTAGAGGCCAGCAGCCACACTATGCACATTTACTAGCTGACAGGCATCAAAATTATTAGTCTCTATTATTAAAACTATAGAGAGAAGCAGGGTAGAGATAAGTGGTCCCATTGCTCACCACAGATCTTGAATCCTGGACATGAGCCCCCAAATATGACACTGGAATTTCGCTCTTCAGTAGGTCCGTGTCTTGGTGATTCAAAGAATGAATCGGTGGACCACAGATCAGTGGCAAGACAGGATTTATTTACAGAAAAGAATACAGAAGCGCCAGAGCTCCTGGCAGGAGAGAAAACCCAAGTCGGGAGAGAAAAGCTGTTTCTCTCTGTCTGTCTGTCTCTCCAGGCATGGGGCCTTCAGTAGTTACATTTATTTATTTATTTATTATTTATTTTTTGAGACAGAACCTCAAGCTATCACCCTGGGTAGAGTGCCGTGGTGTCACAGCTCACAGCAATCTCCAACTCCTGGGCTTAAGCAATTCTCTTGTCTCAGCCTCCCAAGTAGCTGGGACTACAGGTGCCCAATACAACACCCAGCTATTTTTTGGTTGTAGTTGTCATTGTTTGGCAGGCCCGGGCCAGATTCGAACCTGCCAGCTCTGTATATGTGGCTGGCGCCTTAGCCCCTTGAGCTACAGGCACCACCTGGTACATTTAGCATGTCTGGGACATCGTGTCTGGGTCATGTCTGGGTTGTGTCTGGGTTGCAAATGAATGGCCTAGGAAATGGCCCCCCCCCCGCCCACCCTCCAGCCCACTGGTTCCACTGCTTGTTGCCACCACACCAACATCACCAAGGCAGAGGCAGCAGGTCCACACCCACCAGCTCCACAAGCTGGCTGGGATGCCACTTATCCTGTATCAATGCCATGGCACTCTACCAAGGGCAACTGAGTGAGACTGTCTCAAAAAAAAAAAAAATCAAATCCCCATGTGCATTTGAGAGCATTGATCATTAAGGTTTACATGAGCGGCCTCAGTCCTGATCCCAATGGTTGTAGATGACTTTGCATTGACTGAGAGGGTCCCAGGAATTGCCAGATTCTTCTCATCAATGGATAGCTAATGAATTCTGCAATATCCACTTTACATTAGCTTTGGCTCCAAACTACTTTGAGTTAGAAAGATATTCAATATGTTTACACTCACTTCTTTCAAGATTTTCACAATTCTCTTGCTTTCTTTCCTCAGATTCTGCAATGAATTCTGAAGCCTGCATTGTACTTTTCAATCAATCCATAGTTTATTATTTTTTTTTTGTAGAGACAGAGTCTCACTGTACCGCCCTCGGGTAGAGTGCCATGGCGTCACACGGCTCACAGCAACCTCTAACTCTTGGGCTTACGCGATTCTCTTGCCTCAGCCTCCCGAGTAGCTGGGACTACAGGTGCCCGCCACAAAGCCTGGCTATTTTTTTTTGTTCCAGTTTGGCCGGGGCTGGGTTTGAACCCGCCACCCTCGGCATATGGGGCCGGTGCCCTACTCACCGAGCCACAGGCGCCGCCCAATCCATAGTTTACTTTAAGAAGAACAATAAAGGGGACGTAATTTTGCATTAAACAGAAGTAAGTAGAGCTTAGGTAGGATTTTTGGAAAACAAACAAAAGAGACAGAGAAAATGCTAGAATAATAGTTGGGTTTAGTTGTCAAAGGATTTGTCTCTGCTCACCTCTAAGAAAGAGAACCAGAATCTCTCCTGAGATTAAGTGGCTTTAATTAAGAGTAGTACAGACATGGCTGTTTTAGGATTGCTTCTCTGTGAGGGCTTCATCCAAAAGGAACATTTGAATTAGAAGGAGAATGAGATACAAGTATAATTGAACACCTCAAATTCTCAAATCCATACCTGACATGGCTCCTGTTACAGAAAGGCTGATCTTCAGCCCTTCGCGTAATAGAATCATCTGGGAAGCTTTTAAAAACACCAATCTTTTGGACCAATTAAAGTAAAAAAATCTCCTTAGCCTTAGGTATTCTTGGTTTACTTTTTCCTCTCACTATTTCTATAAAAGCTCTCAGCTTTTTCACAGTTCAGTAGTACATTTTTAAAAATAATTTTATTTCAAAATGTTAGGGGACACAAGTGTTCAGGTTATCTGGATGAATTATATAATGCTAATGTCAGGGCTTTCAGTGTTCTTGTCACCAGAATAGTGTTCATTGCACCCAACAGGTAAGTTTTTAATCCCTCGCCCTCTCCCCACCCTCCCCCTTCTTAGTATTTGGGTTGGGAAATTTTGGCCTCAAGACTACATGTGGCCCCCACATCCCCTCAACCAAATCCAAACTTCCCAGAACAAATCCCTTTATTAAAAGAATTTTTTTTTTGGAGACAGAGTCTCACTATGTTGCCCTCGATAGAGTATCCTGGCATCACAGCTCACAGCAACCTCAAACTCTTGGGCTTAAGTGATTCTCTTGCCTCAGCCTCTCAAGTAGCTGGAACTACAGGCACCTGCCACAACGCCCGGCTATTTTTTTGTTGCAGTTGTCATTGCTGTTTAGCTGGCTGGGGCCGGGTTCTAACCCACCAGCTTCCATGTATGTGGCCCGTGCCCTACCCACTGAGCTATAGGCTCTGCCCTATTAAGAGAATTTGTTCTATAAAATTTGGATTCAGTTCAAAGGCTGCACTCAAAGATCCAGAAGGCCACACACACACACACACACAGCTTTTCTATACTCTTCTAACAAGACATAAGCATGCTCAGTTACAGTTACAATTACAGATATTAGGTCATGGGAAATTTTTAGCAGGCATAAAAGGAAAGTCATAAAAAGTTGATTCTATTACTCAAGAAACCAGAGGGTGTTATTTGTTGCATAGTCTCTTTCAAGGTTATTCCTGTTTAGTGTGTGTCTTAAAGTTCTTTCTTATCTTTGGAGGCCGAGTTCTTCTGCAGCTGTTCTGCTGCATTGTCAGGACCACCAGGAAGTGTAAGATTTATTTCTCCTTCCTCACCAAGGCCGTAGCTTCCCTACCCCTCAGTAATAAAGAATTTTTGATTTTGGGCCTGGACTATGCTAGAACCAGTCCCCCTAAACCAACTTAACAAAACGCAGATCTTATCAATGAGCGTCCTATGAGCGCAAACAGGTGGGTTGGGGGAACAATTTCTCGGAAAGCTAGCGGCCAAGTCACGGAAAGAAAGATACCTGGGCAGATTCCCTTTGGGACTCTTCTGCTGGAATAACACGCAGCAGTCTGTGGGGGCTGTCTTAGCGTTTAGGTTCTTCTGGGGAGAGACTCTGAATTTCTCTCACATGCCTACCCTTGAGATAGTAACCCTGCCAGGGGATGGGGTCACATGATTGACGTTCCCTCCAGGATTACATGAAGCATGAGCACAATTCTCCCAAATAAATGCTATCCTGCTATCCGAAAATGGGAAGGGCATGCCAGGCAGGTAAAAATGCCTTGTGTAAAATGCTTAAACAATGGGGCGAGTTATGCCTACACCAGACTGGCTGGTGTAGCCGTAACTAACGCTGAACTTGGCGCAAGTCAGGCATTTCCTGTGACTGGGCTGACTCTGAGTTCTCGGCCGCCCTCTGGTGGTAATGACAATGGCTGCACCGCTCAGACCGTGACAGCAGGTTTTGAGTCGTATCTATGGATGGAAGAGACTCCACCTGTCAGGCTAGGGTTTGAGTTCCCAGAGCCAAAGAATGGGGTCCGGTACCAATTCGGTGCCAGATCACACACCTGGCTGACGCACATGGGCTGTGCACACAGGGATTCTTTATCGCAAAGGCAGAAGCGCCGAGTGAAAGCACGTCCCAAAGGAAGGAGGGTCTATCTCAGTGAGGGGAGAATACCCTGGAGCCTTAACTCTTCTCTGTTTCTACGTTTATGGATAATGATATGCTAAGCAGTGGGGGGAGGCATAGCTTTTATTTTTCTTACAGAGAGGTGGGGATTTCTTAAGACTCAGGGTCCTCTTCATTTCTAACCTTACAGCCTCACTTCCAGAGGTTGCCGTGGCAATTGTAAACTGTCATGGCTCTGGGGGGTGTGATGTTCCCCATGCTAATGACGCTAAGCGGGACAAAAGGTCAGCTTGGGTTGTGAGCCCCCAGTTCAGTGCATGCTCCAAGCCTGGAAAAGTCCATTACCTCAAGTCCCTGCCTGGGTGAAGAGCTGCATGTTCACGGCCTCCTCAAGTTTGCCTGCACCTGCTGTCTGTCCCTAACACCTCATCTAGCTGCTGAGACAAGAACCGAAAATATAAGTGATGAAGGTAAAGACATACTATCCTGCAAACGTGTGTGCTTCCCTTGGCAATGAAGGAGGAGAAACTCCACCCGTAGTCAAGAAGCTTCCCCTGAGTCCTCTCAGCGTGTTTCTGCATCCTGTGTGTGGCAGGTGGGAGAGTAACCCACCCCCCAAATACACCTGCATCCTAGAACTCATGAAATTGACCTTCTTTGGAAAAAGGGTATTTGCAGATGTAGTTAAGTTAACCATCTCAAGATGAGATCATCTTTGATTAACCTGATGAACCCTAAATCCAATGTCCTGATAAAAGATCCACGGAGAAGCGGGGATGGCAATGTGGAGACAGAGGCAGAGACTGGCGTGTTGCGGCCATAAGCCAAGGAACGCCTGCAGCCACCAGGAGCCTAAAGAGGCAGGAAAGCTTTCTCCATGAAGGCCTCCAGAGTGAGTGCAGTCCTGCTGACACCTTGGTTTTGGGCTTCTGGTCTCTAGGATTGTGAGAAAATTAATTTCTGTTGTTTTAAGCTACCAAGATGTTTTATAGCAGCTCTGGGAAAACTAATACAGTCTCCACTATGAACCACAACTTATTTAAAAAAAAAAAAAAAGACACTGTGCTCTTGCCACCTGCCCCAGAAAGGTGGGTGCTGCTGGATCCTGTTAGTCACTCACATTGGCTGGGAGACATGTGACTCACCATTAGGAAGATAAGAAGCCCTTCATCAGTCATCTCAAGGGGTGATGAGCTCACCTCAGTGAGATGTGCCTGACAACTGACTGCCTTATTTTTAAGTGCCAGATCGCATGCAAAGTGACAAATCCTTAGAGACAGGCTAATATATTAGCTTTATATATTATCCATTATCACAAATCCATGACAATAGAGGTAAAGAATTGAACTTAAAACAAGAGCCCCCATAACGCAAACTAATCCATTCAGTCAGTTCTGAGAGCACCTGTGGCATATTGAATGAGTAGGGCACTGGCCCCATATACCGAGGGTGGTGGGTTTGAACCTGGCCCCAGCCAAACTGCAACAAAAAATAGTCAGGTGTTGTGATGGGTGCCTGTGGTCCCAGCTACTCGGGAGGCTGAGGCAAGAGAATTGCCTAAGCCCAAGAGCTGGAGGTTGCTGTGAGGTTTGATGCCATGGCACTCTACCGAGGATGACAAAGTGAGACTCTGTCTCTAAAAAAAAAAAAAAAAGAATATGCTACCTCAAAATATGCATCTTTGGCATAAAGAATATTTGGAGCTGAAAGCAACTGAGAAATTCTCTGACCTCTCCCATTTCTGCCTAAAGGCAGAGCATCAATTTTCCTTTGTAAAGATCTTCCCTTCTCATGTACCAGGATGACCATCAAGGGCACTGAGAGAAGTTGACATCACAACCTTTGCTAAACACTGTAGTCCCAGCTTCTTAGGAGGCTGAGGCCCAAGAATTCAAGAGCAGCCTGAGACAGGCTCAGGCTCAGAACTGTAATCCTAGCACTCTGGAAGGCCGAGGCAGGTGGATTGCTTGGGCTCAGGAGTTCGAGACGAACTTGAGCAAGAGGAAGACCCTGTCTCTACTAAAAGTAGAAAGAATTAGCTGGTGTTGTGGTGTGTGCCTATAGTTCCAACTACTTGGGAAGGTGAGGAAAGAGGATCGCTTTAGCCCGAGAGTTTGAGGTTGCTGTGAACTATGATGAGGCATGGCACTCAACCCCAGACAGAGTGAGAACCTGTCTCAAAAACAAAACAAAACAAAAAACAAACAAAAAAGACCCCAAAAAACGAAAAGAGCAAGCCAAACAACCTTTATTAAACCATCTTAATCCACCATTTCCTGGACACCTTTCCACAATTTCACAGCCCTAGGAGTCCAACTCTCCTTTCCTTGGTCTAGTCATTACTTCACAATTTGTTGTTCTTTGTTAAAATGGTATGTAAGTCCCCAGGTCTAACCACTTCTTTCGGTTTTTCCTTTTTTTATATCAAGTACCTATGAATATAAAATATTAAAATTTTTATGGCTTTTCTCTTATTAATCTATATTTTGTCAGTTTAATTCACAGGCTTTAGCCACAGAACCTAAGAGGATAAAGGAAAAATTTTTCCTTCCCTACAACGTGAACTGAGTGGTAGAACTATGTTGGAGTGAAGAGCCCTGCCCACTGGGGTCCAAGCATCAAGCCACACAAAATCTAAAAAGATGGTGACCACAGGAATTACAAGGCCAGCAGGAGATCTTATTAGGTTAGCTATTTAGATGGTGGGGAAGGTATAACCTTTTATCTGGCCAGACCTAGTTCATTTGATTCATAATCAAGACTATAAGTAAAAACAGAAATGTACAGATCCCATGTCAAGATCAGGGTAAGCAGACCCAACTGTTGAGAGGGTAGGGATGTTTGTGTGTTTAAACCCAGATTCAAGGCTGGGCATAGTGGCTCACTGGTGGTCGAGGCAGGTGGATCCTTTGAGCTCAAGATTTAGAGACCAGATGGAGAAACAGCAAGACCACATCTCTACTAAAAAAAAAAAAAAAAAAAAATAGCTGAGGGATTGTGGTACTTACAGTCCCAGCTTCTTGGGAGGCTGAGACAGGAGGATCACTTGAGCCCAAGAGTTTGAGGTTTCTGTGAGCCATGATAATGCACAGCACTCAGCCCCAGGGTGACAGAGTGAAACTTTGTCTCAAAAAATATATAAATATAGCTGGGCGTTGTGGCAGGCTCCTGTAGTCCCAGCTACTCGGGAGACCGAGGCAAGAGAATCGCCTAAGCCCAAGGATTCGGAGGTAGCTGTAAGCTGTGACGCCACGGCACTCTGTCTCAAAAAAATAATATATATATATACATATATAATAAAAATAAAATAACATCCCATTTCATCCCTCAGACCTGAATAAACAATGTGGATAAATGACCACCAGGTGGCAGCAGTGTCTCTCATCATTTCTTGGGTTGAAATTAAACATCCTTTCCATCCTTTTCAAGTTGAAACCACTTGATTTTTCCCCACACTACTAAAGAACATATTTAAAATATGGTGCAGTGTGGCAAGTCTTTTAGCTAATATCCAATATCCAGGCTCAATGGTCTTGCCTTCCAGGTCTCCAGGTTCCAGCTCAAGTTACTTTGGATGCTTAACTTGGTTCACAATCTTAACCGGAGTTGCCTTAGTCAGTCGGCTTCTCTCAGAATCCAGAGCTCTTCCTTGACTGTGTGTGGTCTGGACTCCAGAGCTTCAGTCCTTGTGAGAGACAAAAACTCTTGCTGGTGGATTTTACCATTAGGCAAAAAAGAAAAAAGTTCCCTACTCTCTTCATTTATCCTTTCATCAAATTGGCATTGAATAGTGTAGATTAGCACTAATTAAGTTAAACTGCAAGTCCAACACAAGTACAAACAGACTCAAATCTCACCACCCTATAAGAAAGTTGTTTTCTCCAGCCGGCAAATTCAAACACGAGGAGACCACAGAAGCCGTTTAGTCTGTGTTGTTCGTGGTGAACTTTTAACGCTTTTTTTCCCTCACCTCTTCCCTTCTCTTTCTTCTCTCTCTCTATCCTCCTGTCTCTCTCTCCTTTCTGGCAGAGTCTGACCTTGTTACCTGGGCTAGAGTGCTGAAGTGTCAGCCTAGCTCACAGCAACCTCAAACTCCTGGGTTCAAGTGATTCTCCTACCTCGGCCTCCTGGAGTTCTGGGATTACAGGCATGAGCCACTGTGTTTGGCCACCTTTTCCCCTTACCCTGTGAAAAATAAAAACAGGAGGACGATTTGCAGAACATTCTCACAGCATACAGACATAAAGATTGAGAGAGAGGACTTTCAGAGTTGTTGAGTGGGCCAGACCTGAGGGGCAGACATGGCCAGCAGAATCTCAGGGTGGCCGTCTCATCCTTATGTCATTCCATTTCGGGGCCTAGGAGAGGGTTTGAGAGACGGAAGTGCATTGGTCTGGCTTGGGTCATATGCGACAAAACACCTGGACTGACCTGCCCATTGGATTGTCCGCAGCGAGGGAGAGAGAACTCTAGAAGGAATTTGGGGTGTTGTTAACAAAGGAGGAGGGACTGGATATTCAGGCAGTCGAAAAAGCAAATAAATACCCATGTCAATATGATGAGCGTCATTTTGGAAAAAAAAATTTTTTTTTTTTTTTTGAGACAGAGTCTCACTCTGTCTCCCTGGGTAGAGTGCTATGGCCTCATAGCTCATGGCAACCACAAACTCTTGGGCTTGATCCTCTTGCTTCAGCCTCCCAAAGAGCTGGGACTACAGGTATGCACCGGCTAGTTTTTCTTTTTAGTAGAGACGGAGTCTCGCTCTTGCTCAGGCTGGTCTAAAATTCCTGAGCTCAAGCAATTCACCACCTTGGCCTCTCAGAGTGCTAAGATGATGTTCTTTCTTTTCAAAATCATTTTTGGTTGGGCCATATTGAAGGCAAGTTATTGTATTTTCAGATTTCCTCTTGGACTACTGTGTATACCGTGCTTAGAAAGAGAAGAGCGCCGACAGAGTGCAGCCAGCTCCAATGGGCGGGACCACACACATCTCCTCACTGGGCAACTGGCCTCATTTACAGAATCAAGCATCCCACGAGGTACTCCCAAGATCTGCAAATACCATCCACGGCCCGAAAGCACTTGTTAAAATTGCAGATTCCGGCGCTCCAGCCCTAGAAGTTTTGATTCAATAAGTCTGGGGAGCAGCCCAGGAGTCTGCATTCTCGAGATGTTACCCTCAAAGATTCAAAGGCAGAAGGTCATAGACCACCCTTTAAGAACCTCCTTTTCTCCAGTCAGAAAATTATAGAGTTTTTCAAGTACAATGAGATAGAATGCCAGGTGAAACTTGACATCAGTGGAGATGCTGGTGAAATCTGGGAAGTCACCATTTGTCCCATCTCACCTCTTGGTTCCCTGCTTCCTCTGCTAGAGAGCAAGCCAGGCAGACGTGGCTGGAACATGAGGCTGAGTCACCCATCCTTTAACAGGTGCTCTGGTTGCTGAGCCAACTCCTCCATGGCGAGGGAAGCGCAGCCCGCAGGACACACTGGCTATCAAGATGTGGCCTGGTTCAGACTGAGGCTCCAGATCCTACTTGAAACTCCCCTCAACCTGTCTCTCATTAATCCTGTAAGAAAGCCTATAACCTAAACCAACAGCAGCTCCACTTTCCAGATCCACACTTTCTTAGTTCTTCCCTGCATCCCTCCTCTCTCTATGGCAAGATCAGATCGATGCACCCTCCTCCAGGAAGCCCCTTCTGATTTAGTCTCACCATTTGTGGCTGAAGGAGGCTTTGGCCCTTCCCTAAACTACATTTAACCTGGATTTTTTTTTTCAGTTGTCGTTAAAAAAACCTCACATACAATGAGATCTCTCCTAACACATTTTTAAGTGCACAGTACAGTAGTGTTGACAATATAAACACGATGTTGTACAGATGTCCAGAAATTTCTCATTTTGCACAACTAAAACTCCATACTCATTAAACAACTCACCATTCTCCCCTCCTCACCCAGCCCTTGGCAACCAGCATTCTGTTTCCTGTTTCTGTGAGTTTGACTACGTTAGATACCTCCACGCAAGCAGAATTAAGAGGGGGAAGCAACCTAAATGCGTATCAGCAGTTGAATGGGTAAAGAAAATGTCATATATCCACATGAAGGAATATTTTTCACCAGTACCTAGAGGACATTATGCTGAGGAGAGCAAGCCCAACACAGAAGGGCAAATACCACACGACCATGACACCTTGGACTGCATCTCGGGTTATAATGAGGTGAGGTTGTTCAGCACAGCTGCATTCTGGAATCACCCAGGAAATTGACTTAACAACTCTCATGCCCAGGCTGCTCCTCAGATAAATTAAATCGCAACTTCTGTGGGCTTCGGGCATTGGAAGCTGCCCAAGTGGTTCCAGCATGCAGCCCAGGGTGATTATCCAGGATATAGAGTCAGAAAACCCAAGTGTAAGCCTTGAATCTGTCACTTATGTGGGGTGCATGACATTAGCCCAGGGACTTGACAACAATAAAGATGAATAATCCTCACTGATTATTATGATTAATTATATTATTATTATGAATAATAATCCTCAGTTCCTTACTGAGAACTGACCGTATGCCCCACCACCACCCTGCAGTTGCTGCCATGGCTAGTCCCAGCTTCCCAGCAGCAGAGGCCTAGAGAAACTGAGAAGTCTGCCCGAGGTCACATAGTCTGGAACAACCGAACCAGGTTAGAATCCAGGCAGCTCTCCCAGGGATCTGAGCTGGCTATGGGGCAGCAGGCCTCAGGAGTCCTAGTGAGATTGTTCTTCAAGGTCCAGATCTCACACCTTATTCTGAGAAGCAGGGGCGGGGAGGGGCATTCAGTGTTCTCTTCTCAGCTAAGAGGACAGTGGCCTGGTGGTGTGGCCCAAGGCAGTCTCATGATCTCCTTGTTAACACCCTCCTCCCCATTACAGACCCAGGAGTGTGGACACTCTTCTGACCAGCCTCTGACCTCTGCAGCTGCTCCCACATCCACAGTCAGAGGCAGAGGCAGACCATGTTTTTTTGTTTGTTTGTTTTGAGACAGTCTCACTCAGTTGCCTTAGGCTTGAGTTCTGTGGCATCACAGCTCACAGCATCCTCAAACTCAAGTGATTTTCTTGCCTCAGCCTCCCAAGTAGCTCAGACTACAGGCACCCGCTACAACGCCTGGCTATTTTTAGAGATGGGGCATTAGATGATGGCAATTTAACTTCCCCTCCTATAAAAAAAAAAAGAGAGAGAGAGAATCTATGATTCAAAGTAACACTGTTTTGCTGGGTACAATGGCTCACGCCTGTAATCCTAGCACTCCGAGCTCAGGAGTTTGAGACCAGCCTGAGGAAGAAATAAACTAGCCGGGCATTGTGGCGGCACCTGTAGTCCCAGCTACTTGGGAGGCTGAGGCAAGAGATCACTTGAACCCAGGAGTTTGAGGTTGCTGTAAGCTATGATTCCAGAGCACTCTACCAGGGTGGAGAGTGACACTCGGTCTCAAAAATAAATTAATTAAGTGAGTAAGTAAGTAGCCCTATTCCAAGGTTACACTTCTTTTTCCTTGCATGTGTTCAAGCCCCTGGTGAAATTACACTATTGTCCTTTTACAAACACAGAGAAACCATTTCTTCCTGGTTCCTCTGGTCTGTTTGCTCTAGCTGATGACAAATATTGAGCAGATGTGCCATTTAAGCTTTGGGACAGACAACATCTTGTGCTGTTTTCCTGTAAGTTCCGAGAGACGCAACAACCTCCTGGGGGACCTTGGCAGGGGAGACTGTCCTTGGCTTTGCCCTGTTTTCTCTCCACGGGGGCTAAGTACCTTTGCTGGCAGTTTTCAACAGTCCCGGAGCAGCCACCCCATCGTGGCTGCCCATCACTGTGACCCTGGTATGTGTCGAACCCTATGTCAGTGGCTCTCAATTGGGAGCAATTTTATTGCAGTCCCACCTGCCGCAGGGACATTTTGCAATGTCTGGAGATATTTTCAATTGTCATAACAGTGGTGGTGGTGAGTGTATACAGGTGACATCTAGAGCACAGAGGCCAGCAGTACTGCTAAATCTCCCACAGTGCACAGAGCAGCCCCTACAACAAAGACTTCCTCAGCCCAAGTGTCAAGTGCCCCGGGCTGGGGAACCCTGCCTTCCAGCTGCATAATGTGAAAACTTCTGAAAGAAAACATTCACAAATACTTTTCATAACACATCTCTTTCAGATGAGTTCATAGTGGGTTTGAGACAGGGTCTCACTGTGTCACCCTCAATAGAGTGCTGTGGTGTCATAGCTCACAGCAACCTCAAACTCTTGGGCTCAAGCGATTCTCTTGCCTCAGCCTCCCAAGGAGCCAGGACTACAGGCACCTTCCATGATGCCCAGATAGTTTTTCTATTTTTGTAGAGATGGGTCTCGCTCTTGCTCAGGCTGGTGTCGAATTCAAGCAGTCCACTACTTCAGCCCCCCAGAGTTCCTGGGCTCACTCAAGCAGTCCACCACTTCAGCCCCTCAGAGTGCTAGGATTACAGGCATGAGCCACCATACCCAGCCTCCTATATACTCTGAAGTGGCCTTGCCATTTCTCTCCTGAAAGGAAGGATTCTATTTCACTGTTGTAATCTGTTGGGCCAGTGATTTTCAACAAGTGTGCCATGAAAGGATCTTAGGTGTGCCAAAGAAATTTTTAAAGATCATTAATTCAATTATTTTCAAAAGAAGTTCAAAGTACAGTATGTATATTCTTTTTTTTAATTCTTTTCTTTGATCAACATAATTTAAGTGTGCCGTGGAAGTTTAGCTATAGTTTCAAATGTGCTGTGAGATTAAAAAAGGTTGAAAAAGATTGTGTTAGGCCAATAGAAGTGAACAGAAGTAATGGTGTGTGAACTCTAAACCTAGGCCTGAGGGTGGTGCCTGTGGCTCAGTGGGTAGGGCATCGGCCCCATATACCGAGGATGGTGGGTTCGAACCCGGCCATGGCCAGTTGAAAAAATGGCAGTGACGGGCGGTGCCTGTGGCTCAAAGGGGTAGGGCCCCGGCCCCATATGCCGGAGGTGGCGGGTTCAAACCCAGCCCTGGCCAAAAAAACTGCAAAAAAAAGAAAAAACGGCAGTGACAATTGCAACAAAAATAGCTGGGTGCTGTGGCAGGCACCCGTAGTCCCAGCTACTCAGAAGGCTGAGGCTAGAGAATTGCCTAAGCCAGTGGTTCTCAACCTTCCTAATGCTTCCTAATGCTGTGACCCTTTAATATAGTTCCTCATGTTGTGGTGACTCCCAACCATAAAATTTCTTTTCTTGCTACTTCGTAACCATAATTTTGCTACTGTTATGAATCGTAATGTAAATATCTGATATGCAGGATGTATTTTCATTGTTACAAAGGGGTCACGACCCACAGGTTGAGAACTGCTGGCCTAAGCCCAGTTGGAGGTTGCTGTGAGCTGTGATGCCATGGAACTCTACCTAGGGTGACAAAGTGAGAGTCTGTCTCAAAAACAAAAAACAGAGTGGTGCCTGTGGCTCAGTGAGTAGGGCGCTGGCCCCATACACCAAAGGTGGCGGGTTCAAATCCGGCCCGGGCCAAATTGCAGCAAAAAAATAGCCTGCTGTTGTGGTGGGTGCCTGTAGTCCCAGCTATTCAGGAGGCTGAGGCAAGAAAATAGTCTAAGCCCAGGAGTTGGAGGTTGCTGTGAGTTGTAATGCCACAGCACTCTACCAAGGGCGACAAAGTGAGACTCTGTCTCTAAAAAAACAAAACAAAACAAAAAGTGTAGCGTGGCTCGGTGGCTGTGGCTCAAGCAGCTAAGGCGCCAGCCACAAACACCTGAGCTGGCGGGTTCGAATCTAGCCCAGGCCACCAAACAACAATGACGGCTGCAACCAAAAAATAGCTGGGCGTTGTGGCGGGCGCTTGTAGTCCCAGCTACCTGGGAGGTGGAGGCAGGAGAATCACTTGAACCCAGGAGTTGGAGGTTGCTGTGAGCTGTGATGCCACAGCACTCTACCCAGGGCAAAAGCTTGAGACTCTGTCTCAAAAAAAAGAAAAAAAAAAAAAGCCTAGGCCTGAAGAGTGCCTGCCTGTCTCCACTACATCCCTGCCATCATCCAGAGACTACACCTGAGCCAGAGTGAAGGAGGACAAACGACAGGACAGACTTGAGTTGTTTTATTGTTTTAGAGTCAGAGTCTCATTTTGTCGCCCTCAGTAGAATGCCATGGCATCACAGCTCACAGCAACCTCTAGCTCATGGGCTTAGGTGATTCTCTTGCCTCAGCCTCCCAAGTAGCTGGGACTACAGGCACCTGCCATAATGCCCAGCTATTTTTTTTGTTGCAGTTTGGCCGGGGCTGGGTTTGAACCCACCACCCTTGGTATATGGCGCTGGTGCCCTACTCACTGAGCCACAGGCACTGCTCAAGGGACAGGAGCATTGGACAGGAACCCCGGATTGCCAGGCTATCTGCCTGTCAGAGGTTCTCAGAGGCACATGTCAGTAGAGCAACCCATCGCTAGAAACACCGGAATAATGGTTGGGAGCCTCAGACCTGTCAAAGACAGTAGGATGCTATGGCCACCGAGATATCAGTGCTTTGGCCTTAGGCCTCAGAGAAGTTGGGGTGCAGAGGCCAGGTGACAAGGGACTGAAGTTGGTCCCATAAACCTTTAAGACAGGAACCTCAGACTCCCAGGCTATCAGCCTGTCAGTAACAGGAACTCCAGTTGCCGTTCTGTCAGCCTGTGGGGGGCTCCCAGAGACGTGTGTCAACACTCATCGCTAGAAACACCAGGATGCTGGTGGGAGCCTCGGCCTCAGAGGTGCAATTTAGATTTGCATACATTTCTGTTCATTTATGTTCCGTGTTGTTTGTCTAGTTACTGTATTATAATCTGTGCTTCTGCTCTTTTCAGCATGAGTTCTTCTTTCAATCCCCCCGAACTGCCTCTTAGACATTTCAAAAATGTTTTTTCCACAGACGAAAGTGATAAATATGGAGTAAAGTTCTCCAAAGGACCCCTCAGAACACTGTGAACTTGAGTGGCCAGCCTTTGGTGTGGGCTAACCCCCTACATGTTCCTTTGATCCTTTCCCATGCTGACAGGTTTGGAAAGCAGTCACTGGAAAGCCTGGCCACCCGGACCGGTTTTCTTTTCTTTTTCTGATCAGTTTTCTTACATAGATGTGTGAACCGAGTTGATGAATAACCCCCCAGCTTGGCTCTGAGCCTGTTCTCTCCATCTAGGAACTACACCTTTAGTAACAAAAACCCTTTCAAAATGCTACCCCATCCTCCCAGCACCTGAGGAGGTGGAGGATCCCATCCTTAACCCTTTGCCTTGCCATCCTTCCAGCCCTTCAGTCCCTCCCCTGGTCTTTCCCCCACATACATGGGCAGGATACCCTTAGTTCCCCTGGAGACCTCCTCCCCTGACTCCTCTACATCCCCACCGCACCTGCCTCTTCCCGCTGCATAAAGCCCCAGGGGAAGGAGGGTTTGTTTATGTTCCCTGTACCATAAGTGATCTTTATGAGAGAGTGCAAGTGTGGGTCTTACATGACAGGACTGGGGGAGTGCTGACTCTGAAAGGCCATCATGGAGAAAGTTTCGAATGGCTAAGTGGAAAGCTTAGACAGCCCAGATTAAAAAATAGGGTGGAAGAAGGTTGAAATTGTGTACATGTAAGTGCTTGGAGACTTACTGAGATGGATAACAATAGGTGGGCTTTCATGACCCCCCCTTCACGGGGTGAAACGATTGTGTGAGTGGCTCCTGACTGCATCTCAGTTTTTTTTATATTTTATTTTATTTATTTATTTTTTATTGTTGGGGATTCATCGAGGGTACAAGAAGCCAGGTTATACTGATTGCATTTGTTAGGTAAAGTCTCTCTTACAATTGTGTCTTGCCCCCAAAAGGTGTGTCCCACAATGAGACCCCACCTCCTCCCTCCTTCCCTCTTCTGCTCTTCTTTTCCCCATCCCGTCCCTCCTTCCCTCTCTCTCTCTGCTGTCCCCTTCCCCCACCCCCACCCTCTACCTTGTACTAGGTCATTAATTGTCCTCATATCAAAAGTGAATACATAGGATTCATGCCTCTCGATTCTTGTGATGCTTTACTAAGAATAATGTGTTCCACTTCCATCCAGCTTAATACAAAGGATGTAAAGTCTCCATCTTTTTTTTTTTTTTTTTGTAGAGACAGAGTCTCACTTTACCGCCTTCAGTAGAGTGCCATGATGTCACAGGACTCACAGCAACCTCTAGCTCTTGGGCTTCAGCGATTCTCCTGCCTCAGCCTCCCGAGCAGCTGGGACTACAGGCACCCGCCACAACGCCCGGCTATTTTTTGGTTGCAGTTCAGCAGGAGCTGGGTTTGAACCCACCACCCTCGGTATATGGGTCCGGTGCCTTACTCACTGAGCCACAGGTGCCACCCAAGTCTCCATCTTTTTTAAATGGCTGAATAGTATTCCATGGTATACATATTCCACAGCTTGTTAATCCATTCCTGGGTTGGTGGGCATTTAGGCTGTTTCCACATTTTGGTGATTGTAAATTGAGCTGCAGTAAACAGTCTAGTGCAAATGTCCTTATGATAAAAAGATTTTTTCCCTTCTGGGTAGATGCCCAATAATGGGATTGCAGGATTAAATAAGAGGTCTAGCTTGTGTTCTTTGAGGATTCGCCATACTTCCTTCCAAAAAGGTTGTATTGGGCGGCGCCTGTGGCTCAGTCAGTAAGGCGCCAGCCCCATATACCGAGGGTGGCTGGTTCAAACCCGGCCCCGGCCAAACTGCAACCAAAAAATAGCCGGGTGTTGTGGCGGGCGCCTGTAGTCCCAGCTACTCGGGAGGCTGAGGCAAGAGAATCGCTTAAGCTCAGGAGCTGGAGGTTGCTGTGAGCTGTGTGAGGCCATGGCACTCTACCAAGGGCCATAAAGTGAGACTCTGTCTCTACAAAAAGAAAAAAAAAAAAGGTTGTATTTACTTTGCAGTCCCACCAGCACTATAAAAGTGTTCCTTTCTCTCCAGATTCCTGCCAGCATCTGCAGTTTTTGAGATTTTGTGATGTGGGCCATTCTCACTGGAGTTAGATGATATCTCAGGCTGGTTTTGATTTGCATTTCTCTAATAATTAGGGACGGTGAGCATTTTTTTCATATGTTTCTTAGCCATTCATCTGTCTTCTTTAGAGAAGGTTCTATTCATGTCTCTTGCCCATTAATATATGGGATTGTTGGCTTTTTTCATGTGGATTAATTTGAGTTCTCGATAGATTCTAATTACCAAGCCTTTGTCTGCTTCAAAATATGCAAATATCCTTTCCCATTGGGTATGTTGTCTCTTTGCTTTGGTTGTTGTATCCTTAGTTGTACAGAAGCTTTTCAGTTTAATTAAGTCCCATTTGTTTATTTTTGGTGTTGTTACAATTGCCACAGAAATCTTCTTCATAAAGTTTTCCCCCGGTTTGATATCGTCCAGTGTTTTTCCTATGCTTTCTTTGAGGAATTTCATCACTTCATGCCTTAAATTTAAGTCCTTTATGAATCTTGAATCAATTTTTGTGAGTTGAGAAAGGTGTGGGTCCAGTTTCAGTCTTTTAACATGTGGATATCCAGTTCTCCCAGTACCATTTATTGAATAGGGAGTCTTCCCCCAGGTGTATGTTCTTATTTGGTTTATCGAAGATCAGGTGGTTGTAAGATGTTAGTTTCATTTCCTGGTTTTCTATTTTATTCCAAATGTCTATGTCTCTATTTTTCTGCCAGTACCATGCTGTCTTGACCACTATGGCCTTATAGTACAGCCTAAAATCTAGTATGCTGATGCCCCAGCTTTGTTTTTATTACTAAGAACTGCCTTAGGTATATGGGCTTTTTTCTGGTTCCATACAAAATGAAGAATCCTTTTTTCCAAGTATTGAAAGTACGATGTTGGTATTTTAATAGGGATGGCATTGAATCGGTAGATTGCTTTGGGAAGTATAGACATTTTAACAATGTTGATTCTTCCCAGCCATGAGCATGGTCTGTTCTTCCATTTGTTAATATCCTCTACTATTTCCTTTCCTAGGGTTTCATAATTTTCTTTATAGAGGTCCTTCATCTCTTTTGTTAGGTATATTCCTAGGTATTTCATTTTCTTTGGGACTATGGTGAAGGGAGTTGTCTCCTTAATTAGCCTCTCATCTTGGCTGTTATTGCCATATACAAAGACTACTGACTTGTGGACATTGGTTTTATATTCTGAGACATTACTGTACTTTTTGATGACTTCCAAGAGTCTTGTGGTAGAGTCTTTGGGGTTCTCTGAGTATAAGCTCATATTGTCAGCAAAGAGGGAGAGTTTGACCTCCTCTGCTCCCATTTGGATTCCCTTTATTTCCTTGTCTTGCCTAATTGTATTGGCTAGAACTTCCAGCACTATGTTGAGTAGTAATGGTGACAGAGGACAACCTTGTCTTGTTACAGTTCTAAGAAGAAAAGCTTTCAGTTTTACTCCATTCAGTAAAATATTAGCTGTGGGTTTGTCATAGATAGCTTCAATCAGTTTAAGAAATGTGCCACCTATGCCTATACTCTTCAGTGTTATAATTAGAAATGGATGCTGGATTTTTTTTAATCTTTTTTCTTTATTTAGGATGCTGGATTTTATTGAATGCTTTTTCTGCATCTATTGAGAAGATCATACAGTCTTTGTTTTTGCTTCCGTTGATATGGTGAATAACATTTATGGACTTGCGTATCTTGGGGTTTTTTTATTGTTATTGTTTGTTTGTTTGTTTTAGAGACAGAGTCTCACTTTATCTCCCTTGGTAGATGCTGGATTTGAACCCACCTGCTCTGGTGTGTGTGGCTGGCACCCTAGCTGCTTGATATATAGGTGCTGAGCCTGATAAACAGCCCACAGCAACCTCCAACTCCTGGGCTTAGGTGATTCTCTTGCCTCAGCCTTCTGAGTACCTGGGACTACAGGCACCCGCCAAAACAACTGGCTATTTTTTGTTGCAGTTTGGCCAGGTTCAAACCCACTACCCTCGATATGTGGGGCCAGCATTCTACCCACTGAGCCACAGGCGCTACCCTGGACTTGCATATGTTGAACCAGCCTTGCATCCCTGGGATGAAACCTACTTGATCATGAGGTATGCCACCCCCCCCCCTTTTTTTTTTTTGAGACAGAGTCTCAAACTGTTGCCCTGGGTAGAGGGCCATGATATCACAGCTCACAGTAACCTCCAACCCCTGGGCTAGGGCAATTCTCTTGCCTCAGCCTTCCAAGTAGGTGGGATTACAGGCACCTGCCACAAGGCCCGGCTTTCTTTTGGTTGTAGTTGTCATTGTTGTTTGGCAGTCCTGGGCTGGATTCAAACCCACCAGCTCCAGTGTATGTGGCTGGCACCCTAGCTGCATGATGTATAGGTGCTGAGCCTGATGTATGACCCTTTTTATGATAAGCTGTAATCTATTGGCTAGGA
The DNA here is from genome assembly GCF_027406575.1 of Nycticebus coucang. Taxonomy (NCBI): domain Eukaryota; kingdom Metazoa; phylum Chordata; class Mammalia; order Primates; family Lorisidae; genus Nycticebus; species Nycticebus coucang. The sequence goes on from NC_069791.1 coordinate 107,661,760, forward strand.
TTTTGTTGAGAATTTTTGCATCTATTTTCATTAGTGAAATTGATCTGAAGTTCTCTGCTTTAGTTGGGTCTTTTCTTGGTTTGGGTATCTGGGTGATGTTTGCTTCATAGACCATGTTGGGGATTCCTTCCTCTTCAATTTTTTGGAATAATTTCTGCAGTATGAGAATAAGCTCTTCTTTGAAGTTTTGATAGAATTCTGGTGTGAAGCCATCCTATATCTCAGTTTTTATCCCAAGTGGAATGTGTCTGTGATTTATCTGAGGGAAGCAAATGAAAAACACGGGGAAGCCCACCCCACTAGAAACTGTAAGACTACTAGATTTAACTGTCAGCCTATGTAGAGAGTGTGGCCTGCAGGGCGCAGCACACTTGTGCCTAAAGATAAATTCTGAGGGCAGCACCTGTGGCTCAGTGAGTAGGGCGCCGGCCCCATATGCCGAGGGTGGCGGGTTCAAGCCCAGCCCCGGCCAAACTGCAACAACAACAAAAAAATAGCTGGGCGTTGTGGCAGGCGCCTGTAGTCTGAGCTGCTCGGGAGGCTGAGGCAAGAGAATCATGTAAGCCCAAGAGTTGGGGGTTGCTGTGAGCTGTGTGACTCCATGGCACTCTACCTGAGGGCGGTACAGTGAGACTCTGTCGCTACAAAAAAAAAAAAAAAAAAAAGATAAATTCTGAAGAAGAAATAGGGAATCTAATTTCTGAGTTCACCTGAGCCTAAAAATGAGAGAGATTCCTGTTTAGCCCTGAAAATCCTCCATAAACTGTCCCTCATTGGTAAAATGTAATAATTTGGTTGTTCAAATTATTTGGAAACTGAATCTTTATTAAAAAGAAATTCTTACCTTTTAAATCTTCTAATTATCAGTCTAGCCAAGTGAATAATTAACTTCATAGTAAACTATGATCCTGTTTTATAAAAAATGGGTTTTTGAGAGTAAAAACATTAAACAAAAAAAAAAGTGGAAACTCATAAAAAGAAATTTGTAGGGGAATTTAGCAGGAATAGAAACAAATTCCCACAAAGTTATTCTGTTCTGTCAGTAACATCAATCAGGGATGGGGAGTGAACACCCCCCAGACTCCATCAAGCACCCGAGGTTGTCAGGCCTCACCTCCCACTGCTGGATAGAGGCAGAGACCAGTGGCCTGGTTGAGCTGATATAGATTTCCTTGTGATTTAGGCGATTGAAACCCCTGGAGTATCTGCTCATTGGAGGCAACTGGGTTACAGCCCTGCGGGGTTATCAGTGACTGGGTGTGACGGAGGTACAAGGTGGGTAACGGGCATCAACTTTCCCACACTAATCTATTTGCTGGGTGGGTCCTCCTGACTTCATGGAGCACTGGAGCAAGTCATATGTGAGTTGTCAGCAGACCCCGGAGATCTAGTTACCGAGACCTTTTAAACTCTCCCAACTGAAGTGCTGACTGAGACAATTGATTTGCACCTTTTGAACTGAGCCAATCACCTGAGGACTATCCAAGAGGTGCCCTGGGTGTGTGGTTGTAGGAAGGTTTGATTTTCCTTTTCCAACTGTTGCCTGTGGGGGGCAGGGTGACATAATTGCTGGTATTTCTCCACAGCTGAGACTTCGACCCAGAGAAACTGTTTCACTAGGGTCAGACAGAGACCAGCTAAAAATGAGACAGAGCCACTTAGCCCCACCACACCAAACAGGTGCCCAGTTTCTCAGGGCATAGCACTGTCCGGGTACTCGGCAAAGCTCCAGGGGAAAAGTCAAACAGTATAAAATAATCATAGGGCAGAATCAGCGGAAAAATTCTGGTAACATGAATAACCAGAATAGATCAACCCCCCCCCAAAGGAAAGATATGGCAGATGTAACTGAAGAGCCAATTCATAAACAGCTGGCCAAGATGTCAGAAATCACATTCAGAATCTGGATAGCAAACAAGATTAATAGAATGGAGGAAAATTTGGAATTAGAAATTCGAGGAGAAATTCAAAAGTTGTCTCAAGAATTTAATGAATTTAAAGACAAAAACCACCAAAGATTTTGATGCACTGAAATAAGAATTTACAGCCCTCAAAGATCTGAAAAATACAGTAGAATCCCTCAGTAACAGAGTGGGGCAAGCAGAAGAAAGGATTTCTGACATTGAAGACAAAGCTTTTGAATACTCCCAAACTCTCAAAGACAAAGAGAAATGGAGAGCAAAAATGGATCATTCTCTCACAGAGCTCTGGGATAATTCAAAGAAGGCTAATATCCACCTCATTGGAATCTCTGAAAGTGATGAAGTGGCCTCACAAGGCACAGAGGCCCTTCTCCATGAAATCATGAAAGAGAATTTTCCAGACATGCCAAGAGATTCTGAAATTCAGATAGCAGACAGTTTCAGAACCCTAGCATGACTCAACCCGAATAAGACATCCCCCAGGCATATCATAATTAACTTCACTAAAGTTAACATGAAGGAGAAAATTCTGAAAGCAGTCAGATGCAAGAAATCCATTACCTACAAAGGGAAGAATAGTAGAATGACTGCAGATCTCTCTGCTGAAACTTTTCAAGACAGAAGAGGGTGGTCATCGACTTTTAATCTCCTAAAACAAAATAACTTTCAACCCCAGATCCTGTAGCCAGCTAAACTGAGTTTCATTTATGATGGAGAAATTAAATACTTTAATGACATTCATATGTTGAAGAAATTTGCCATAACCAAACCAGCTCTTCAAGATATTCTCAGACCTATCCTCCATAATGACCAACCCAATCTTCTACCACAAAAGTAAACTCACTCAGAAACTTTTGATCAAACTCCAACTTCCACAGTGGTGAAAGGATTAAAAATGTCCACTGGACTTTTGAAAAACTCAATACCCAAAATTTTACCAGACTTATCAATATTCTCCATTAATGTGAATAGCTTAAACTGTCCCTGAAAGAGGCACAAGTTGGCTGACTGGATACAAAAACTCAGGCCAGATATTTGCTGCATACAAGAATCTCGTCTTACCTTAAAATATAAATATAGACTCAGGGTGAAAGGATGGTTGTCCATATTTCAGGGAAATGGTAATCAGAAAAAAGCAGGTGTTGCAATTCTATTTGCAGGCACAATAGGCTTTAAAACAACAAAAGTAAGGAAAGATAAGAATGGTCACTTCATATTTGTTAAGGGTAATACTCAATATGATGAGATCTCAATTATTAATATCTATGCACCCGACCAGAATGCACCTCAATTTATAAGAGAAACTCTAACAGACATGAGCAACTTGATTTCCTCCAGCTCCATAATAGTCGAAGATTTCAGCACTCCTTTGGCAGTGTTAGATCGATCCTCCAATAAGAGCTGAGCAAAGAAATTTTAGATTTAAACCTAACCATCCAACATTTGGATTTAGCAGACATCTACAGAACATTTCATCCAAACAAAACTGAATACACATACTTCTCATCAGCCCACAAAACATACTCCAAAATCAATCACATCTTAGATCACAAGTCTAACCTCAGTAAACTTAAAGGAATAGAAATTATTCCTTGCATCTTTTCGGACCACCATGGAATAAAAGTTGAACTCAGTAACAACAGGAATCTGCATACTCATACAAAAACATGGAAGTTAAATAACCTTATGCTGAATGATAACTGGGTCATAGATGAGACTGAGATTGAAATTGCCAAATTTTTGGAACAAAACAACAACAAAGACATGAATTATCAGAACCTCTAGGATACTGCAAAGGCAGTCCCAAGAGGGAAATTATAGCACTGCAAGCCTTCCTCAAGAGAATGCAAAGAGAGGAAGTTAACAACTTAATGGCACATCTCAAGCAACTGGAAAAGGAAGAACATTCCAACCCCAAACCCAGTAGAAGAAAAGAAATAACCAAAATTAGAGCAGAATTAAATGACATTGAAAACAAAAGAATTATACAACACATCAATAAACCAAAAAGTTGGTTTTTTGAAAAGGTCAATAAGATAGATAAACCTTTGGCTAAGCTAACCAGGAAAAAAAAGAGTAAAATCTCTAATTTCATCAATCAGAAACAACAAAGACAAAATAACAACAGATTCCTCAGAAATTCAAAAAATCCTTAATGAATATTACAAGAAACTTTATTCCAGAAATATGAAAATCTGAAGGAAATTGACCGATACTTGGAAGCATGTCAACTTCCAAGACTTAGCCAGAATCAAGTGGAAATGTTGAACAGGCCAAAATCAAGTTCTGAAATAGCATCTACCATACAAAATCTCCCTAAAAAGAAAAGCCCGGGACCAGATGGCCTCACGTCAGAATTCTACCAAACCTTTAAAGAGGAACTAATACCTATATCACTCAACCTGTTCCAAAATATAGAAAAAGAAGGAAGACTACCCAACACGTTCTATGAAGCAAACATCACCCTGATCCCCAAACTAGGAAAAGACCCAACAAGAAAAGAAAAGTATAGACCAGTATCGCTAATGAATATAGATGCAAAAATATTCAACAAGATCTTAACAAACAGAATCCAGCAACACATCAAACAAATTATACATCATGACCAAGAGGGTTTTATTCCAGGGTCTCAAGGCTGGTTTTATATATGTAAATCTATCAGTATAATTCAGCACATAAACAAATTAAAAAACAAACACCATATGATTCTCTCAATTGATGCAGAAAAAGGGTTTGATAATGTCCAGCATTCCTTCATGATCAGAACACTTAAGAAAATTGGTATAGACAGGACATTTTTTAAACTAATAAAGGCCATCTACAGCAAACCCACAGCCAATATCATATTGAATGGAGTTAAATTGAAATCATTTCCACTCAGATCAGGAACCAGACAAGGCTGCCCATTGTCTCCATTGCTTTTCAACATTGTAATGGAAGTTTTAGCCACCGCAATTAGGGAAGAAAAGGCGATCAAGGGTATCCACGTAGGGTCAGAAGAGATCAAACTTTCACTCTTCACAGATAATATGATTGTATATCTGGAAAACACCAGGGACTCTACTACAAAACTCTTAGAAGTGATCAAGGAATAATACAGCCAGGTCTCAGGTTACAAAATCAACTTTCATAACTCGGTAGCCTTTATATATAACAACAATAGTCAAGCTGAAAAAACAGTTAAGGACTATTCCATTCACAGTAGTGCCAAAGAAGATGAAATATTTGGGAGATTATCTAACAAAGGACGTGAAATATCTCTATAAAGGGAACTATGAAACTCTAATAAAAGAAATAGCTGAAAATGTTAAAAAATGGAAAAACATACCATGCTCATGGCTGGGAAGAATCAACATTGTTAAAATGCCCATACTACCCAAAGCAATATACAATTTTAATGCAATCCCTATTAAAGCTCCACTGTCATACTTTAAAGATCTTGAAAAAATAATAATTCGTTTTATATGGAATCAGAAAAAACCTTGAATAGCCAAGACATTACCCAGAAATAAAAACAAAGCAGGAGGAATCACACTACCGGACCTCAGACTATACCATAAATCAATAGTGATCAAAACAGCATGGTACTGACACAAAAACAGACATGTAGATGTATGGAACAGAATAGAGAACCAAGAGATTAACCCAGCTACTTACTGTTATTTGATCTTTGACAAGCCAATTAAAAACATTCAGTGGGGAAAAGATTCCCTATTTAACAAATGGTGCTGGGTGAACTGGCTGGCAACCTGCAGAAGACTGAAACCGGACCCACACCTTTCACCATTAACTAAGATAGACTCTCACTGGATTAAAGATTTAAACTTAAGACATGAAACTATAAAAATACTAGAAGACAGTGCAGGGAAAACCCTTGAAGAAATCGGTCTGGGCAAGTATTTTATGAGGAGGACCCCCCAGGCAATTGAAGCAGCTTCAAAAATACACTACTGGGACCTGATCAAACTAAAAAGCTTCTGCACAGCCAAGAACACAGTAAGTAAAGCAAGCAGACAGCCCTCAGGATGGGAGAAGATATTTGCAGGTTATGCCTCCGACAAAGGGTTAATAACCAGAATCCACAGAAAACTCAAACATATAAGCAAGAAAAGAACAAGTTATCCCATCTCAGGCTGGGCAAGGGACTTGAAGAGAAACTTCTCTGAAGACGACAGGTGCATGGCCTACAGACATATGAAAAAATGCTCATCATCCTTAATCATCAGAGAAATGCAAATCAAAACTACTTTGACATATCATCTAACTCCAGTAAGATTAGCCCATATCACAAAATCCCAAGACCAGAGATGTTGGCTTGGATGTGGAGAAAAGGGAACACTTCTACACTGCTGGTGGGAATGCAAATTAATACATTCCTTTTGGAAAGTTGTTTGGAGAACACTTAGAGATCTAAAAATAGATCTGCCATTCAATCCTACCCTGTTTCCCCGAAAATAAGACAGTGTCTTATTTTAAGGTGTACTCCCAAAGATGTGCTAGGTCTTATTTTCAGGGGACGTCTTATCGTTCCTGTAAGTAGGTCTTATTTTCAGAGGATGTCTTATTTTGGGGAAAACAGGGTATCTACTAGGTATATACCCAGAAGACCAAAAATCACATCATAACAAAGATATTTGTACCAGAATGTTTATTGCAGCCCAATTCATAATTGCTAAGTCATGGAAAAAGCCTAAGTGCCCATCAATCCATGAATGGATTAATAAACTGTGGTATATGTACACCATGGAATATTATGCAGCCTTAAAGGAAGATGGAGACTTTACCTCTTTCATGTTTACATGGATGGAGCTGGAACATATTCTTCTTAGTAAAGTATCTCAAGAATGAAAGAAAAAGTATCCAATGTACTCAGCCATACTATGAAACTAATTTATGACTTTCATATGAAAGCTATAACCCAGTTATAACCTAAGAATATGGGGAAGGGGGAGAGGGAGTGGGAGGGGGGAGGATGTGTGGAGGGAAGGTGATTGGTGAGATTACACCTGCGGTGCATCTTACAAAGGTATATGTGATACTTAGTGAATGTAGAATATAAATGTCTTAACACATTAACTAAGAAAATGCCAGGAAGCCTATGTTAATCAGTGTGATGAAAATGTGTCAAACGGTCTATAAAACCAATGTATGGTGCCCCATGATCACATTAATGTACACAGCTAGTGATTTAATAAAAAGAAAAAGAAAAAGAAATTTGTAAAGGAATGTACATGTAATTCAGTTAACTATGTATTGCCTTTAAAATATTTTAACCTGTAATCTTGTTTGAACAAATATTTTAAGGCTTTGATATTTGACAAACCTTCCAGAATCAAAACTCTCAATTTAGTCTTTTTAAAAAGACATATTAAGCTTATTTGGTATGCTAAAAATATATAGAAATCATTGTCGGGTGGCGCCCATAGCTCAGTCGGCAGGGCAATGGCCACATAGACCTAGGCCTGGGCCTGCTAAGCAACAATGACAACTACAACCAAAAAATGGCTCGGCATTGTGGCAGGTGCCTGTAGTCCCAGCTACTTGGGAGGCTGAGGCAAGAGAATCACTTAAGCCCAAGATGTTGAGATTGGTGTGAGCTGTGATGCCACAGCACTCTACTGAGGGTGACAGCTTTAGACTCTGTCTCAAAAAAAAAAAAAATTATTGGATGGCTCCTGTAGGGTGCCAGCTCCATTTACCAAGGATGGTGGGTTCAAACCCAGCCCTGGCTAAACTGCAACAACAACAAAAAAAATAGCTGGGCATTGTGGCGGCACCTTAGTCCCAGCTACTCGGGAGGCTGAGGCAAGAGAATCGCTTAAGCCCAGGAGTTGGAAGTTGCTGTGAGCTGTGTGAGGCCACGGCACTCTACTGAGGGCCATAAAGTGAGACCCTGTCTCTACAAAAAAAAAAGAACTGGGCTAAGTTCATAAATAAGAATACTAATGTTCTCATTAGCCTCGAGACATCCCTGGGATTCATGGAATAGGTTACACTGGAGAATCAGACATAGAACCAGGAGTTTTTGAAAACCTGGAATAAAAGAATGTCTATAACATTTAGCTGAGATGAGGGAGCCTGGATGCCTCTGAACAACAGCTGGACCATTAGAGGCTGTCCCTGACACGAAAAGGTGTGAGAAAGTTCAGATGATGCTGGAACCAGTATTGTTGGCTAAAGTGAAAGAGAAAACAAAAAAAAGTAAAAACATACAAGCATTTAGAAGAAAACAGGGCCAGGTACAGTGACTTAGTCCTGTAATCCCAGCACTTTGGGAGGCCATGGTGGGAGAATTGATTGTGGCCAGGAGTTCAAGACCAGATTGAGCCAAGATAGAGACCCCCATTTCTACAAAAAAAAAGAAAAGAAAGAAAGAAAAATGAGCCAGGCATGGTGGTGTGCACCTGTAGTCCCAGCTACCTGGGAGGCTGCGGCAGGAGGATTGCTTGAGCATAGGAGTTTGAGGTTGCAGTAAGCTAGGCTGAAGCCATGGCATTCTAGCATGGGAGACAGAGCAAGACCCTGCTGAAAGGAAAGAGGGAGCAATGGAAGGAGGGAGAGAGGAAGAAAAGAAGGGAGGGAGGGAGGGAAAGAAAGAAAAGAAAAGAAGGAAAGAAAGAAAAGAAAAAATATATTTGCAGTCCAAAATGTTGGCAGTGCCCGTAGCTCAGTGGGTAGGGCACTGGCCACATACACTGAGGCTGGCGGGTTCAAACCCGGCCTGGGACAGCTAAACAACAATGACAACTGCAACAAAAAAATAGCCAGGGCTCAGCACCCGTAGCACAGTGTTTAATCAGCTGAGCACATACACCGAGGGTGGCAGGTTTGAACTCAGCCCTGGCTAGCTAAACAACAATGACAACTGTAACAAAAACAAAAAACAATAGCTAGGCATTGTAATGGGAGCCTGTAGTGCTAGCTACTTGGGAGACTGAGGCAAGAGAATTTCTTAAGCCCAACAGTTTGTTGTGAGCTGTGACACCACAGCACCCTACAGAGGACGACATAATGAGACTCTGTCTCAAAAAATATATATATCAGGGGTTGTGGCAGGCACCTGTAGTCCCAGCTACTTGGGAGGCTGAGGCAACAGAATTGCTTAAGCCCAAGAGTTTGAGGTTGCTGTGAACTGTGATGCCACGGCACTCTACCAAGGGCAACATAATGAGACTCTGTCTCCAAAAAAAAAAAAAAAAGTCCAAAAATTTGTTGTCCCTATTTGCAAATGTGCAAATATGTTTGGGGAAGGGAAATGGGAGAAAGGGTGAAGAAGTGAAAACAACATGTAGCTACAGATACCAGAAAGTGCGAGTCCCCAGCCAGTTTCATCCCGGACTAAATTAACATTTTTTTTCTATTCTTTGTTTACTGTATTTCCTCTTGCTTGACTTTCACATTACCGTTTATGTTTGAATTTTATCTTTTATTTGTTTGTTTGTTTAGCAGGCCGGGGTTGGGTTCAAACCCACCAGCCCTGGAGCATGTGGCCAGTACCCTAACCACTTTTTTTCAGGGCTAAGTTCTCTTTAGAATTTTTTTTTTTTTTTTTTTTTTTTGGAGACAGATTCTGGGTAGAGTGTCATAAGTCACAGCAACCTCAAACTCTGGGGCTCAAGAGATCCTCTTGCCTCAGCCTCTGAGAAGCTAGGACTACAGTTGTGCACCACCATGTCCAGCTCGGTTTTTCTATTTTTGGTAGAGAATGGGTCTCACTCTGTCTCAGGCTAGTCTTGAAAGCCTGAGCTCAAGCATCCACCCACCTTGGCCTCCAAGAGTGCTAGGATTACAGGCGTCAGCCACCGCCCTGGGCCTTCTTTAGAATTTAACTGCTAGAACTCTCTATGCCCCACTTATGCTGGACCAGATGCACGAACCTTGCTCTGTGTCAGCCTTCGTTTTTAAGCTAAAGGTAATTTTGTGCAGCTCACTTTTCCAGTATGAGGGTTGCTGCTCTATTTTGCATCTTTTTCTGTCTAGGATGATTCAGGATTGCCATTTATGTCATTTATAAATGATAAATTTATATCTGAAATATGTTTATTACTTTAAATTTTTTTGTTTTTTTGAGACAGTCTCACTCTTTTGCACTGGGTAAAGTGCTATGGAATCATAGCTGACAGTAACCTCAAACTCCTGGGCTCAGGTGATTCCCTTGCCTCAGCCTGTCAAGCAGCTGGGACTACAAGTATCAGCCACGATGCCCATCTAATTTTCCTGTTTGGGGTAGAGACAGGTCTTGGGCTGGTCTTCCACTCCTGACCTCAAGCAATCCACCTGCCTCAGCCTTCCTCAGTGCTAAAATTATAAGGATGAACCACCGCACCCAGCCTTTATTATTTTTTTTAAATAAAGTGTCTTTTCTCTGAATTTAAGTTAATTTTGTTTTGATTCCAATTTGTGTTCACTTGCTGCCCCTCCCTCTCCGTCTCTCATCACTGCTCTTCTGGCGTTACATCCTCTGACCAGCTAGCGGCAGTGACAGCACAGCACTCTGCGGAGCTCACCGTGGCAGGCTTTACACCTTGCTGAGTAGGTGCTCTTGAGAGTTTATAGTAAAATTCTGCACTACAGAATGATGGGGGCTTTTCACACAGACAGCCCTGCAGACACCCAAAATAAGTCAACTTCCTTTTCTTTTAGAGAAAATTTTATCCAGAGACAAGCAGAATAGCAAAGCTCTGGCAATTTTAGGAGTGGCAAAGGGGAAATTTGCTGCCTCTTCCCCGCCTATAGTAAATACTACAGGGTAAATAAGATATCACAAACAGGCGGTGCCTGTGGCTCAAAGGAGTAGGGCTCTGGCCCCATATGCCGGAGGTGGTGTGTTCTAAACCCAGCCCTGGCCAAAAAAAAAAAAAAAAGATATCACAAACCACACAGTTGAGGCAGTTTTTTGTAACTGGAAAAGGGAGGGTTTTCTAGACATAGGTTACCTGACTTCTTCTAGATTAGAGGCACGTTTGTAATGATTAGGAATTTGCAAAATTATGAAATAATTTGTTTTTTGAGACAGAGTCTCACTTTGTCACCCTCCATAGAGTGCTGTGGCATCATAGCTCGTAGCAACCTCAAACTCTGGGGCTCAAGACATCTTCTTGCCCCAGCATCCCTAGTAGCTGGGACTATAGGCACCCACCACAATGCCCGGCTATTTTTAGAGATGAGGTCTCACTCTTGCTCAGGCTGGTCTCGAACCAAGAGCTCATACAATCCACCCGACTTGGCCTCCCAGAGTGCTGGAATTACAGGCGTGAGCCACTACACCCAGTCTTAATTATGAAATAATTTTAAAAAGGATAATGCTTAATTCCCAGAAGCTGTTACTTTTCAGTGTGTCCATATCTGACCCTAACCATTGTTTTCCACGCACCATCATGGGTTTTGATCAATTACCTTCCAAATGAAGACTCGGTGATAAGAACACACACATTTCACAGATCCTGGTTATCTATCCCACAGTGGATTCCGGATAAATTCTCTTACATCTTTACTGTACTTTCCTGACCACTTGCTTTAACCCCTCATCTCTCTAGTCACCCAGGGAGGGAGCTCTGGATGAGTCCCAGGGAGTGACTAAGAAAGATTAAAGGAAGATTGAAAAATAGATGCTAGCTATTTCATATTTGTGAAATCAAATTTAACTGAAGAAAAAAGGAAGGTAAAGAGCCCAGATCCTCATTCTCAGGCACTTTTTTTCTATGTGTAGAGGCTGCTACGACTGGTATCTGAGTTAAATTTTAGTGAAAAACAAGTTTTTATTGACATCTGTGAGTCAGCAGGCACAATAAGAGCATAGAGAGAATAATTACTGTATCATATTAATACATTTGGAGAACTGTATGTTCTGCAAAATAGCTAAAGAGAATACTACTTGGCGTTTTTCATTTTTCAGACAAGAAAACAGAGATTTGGAAACAAGTCTATAATATACAGCTAGTCAGTGGAAGAATACAAAGAAATTAAAATGTTAAGTCTAGGCCCTTAATTTAAGACCTTAAGCTACTTGGCAAAAAATAATTATGACAGGGAATATTATCTGGCAATAATCACAAAGAGCATATGAAGAAGCACAGATTAATATACCATAAATTGATTCCTAATTCCGGTAGCTGAGTGACCTCCAGAAAGTTACGTAAACTTTCTAAACTTTAGTTCCTTCATCTACAAAGTGGGTAACATTGGTTTCATAGGATGTTGCAAGGATGAAATTATATTGTGTGTAAAGTGCTCAGCATAGCACTTTACAGCACAGCACTGACTGAACACTCCGTAAATGGTGACAATGGTGGGGGCAGTGGGTAGTGATTGTTCAAGGGCTAAGGAAACAAGGAGGCAATGAAATATTAGTAAGATCCCTCAGCAGACAAGTCCCTTGCTCTACTCCCCAACCACAAACTGGCAGCCCACCTTATCCTTGCCCAACATTCTTATAATCATCAGTCACACATACGATCAAAGCAAATCCATCACCCACTCCTACAAACTACATAAAACATGTGACTTACCGATGAAAGGTCAGTAGCCTGCCTTGTGAATGAACCAGAAAGAGAATGATCTGTAATTGAAAAATAGATGTTCTGGAACTTCTTTCCTCATTCCCTGGCTCTGACACTGGAAAAGATATTTAATCATTTTGAGCTTCATTTCAATTATCTTTACATACCTATTGATTGATTGATTGATTGATTGAGACAGAGTCTCACTTTGTCAAACTCTTAGGCTCAAGCAATCATTTTGCCTCAGCCTCCCGAGTAGCTGGTACTATAGGTGCCCACCACAACACCCGAATAATTTTTAGAGACAAGTTCTCACTCTTGTTTAGACTGGTCTCATATTCCTGAGCTCAGGCATTCCACCTGCCTGGCCTCCCAGAGTACTAGGATTACAGGCATGCACCACCACACCTGGCCCTATTACACCTATTTTAAAGGATCTCTATGCTTTTCTTTTGCTAAATAATAATGCTTTCAACATATGCTATTTTTCAAAATGCTGTTATTAGCTTCCTCATCTTCATGATAGCATTTTATAGACGATAATTACTTGTATTTTTAAAATTATATATTTTGGGCTTGGCGCCCCTAGCACAGTGGTTATGGTGTCAGCCACATACACCGAGGGTGGCGGGTTGAATCCCGGCCCGGGCCTGCTACACAACAATGACAACTGCAACGAAAAGTAGCCGGGTGTTGTGGCAGGTGCCTGTAGTCCCAGCTACTTGGGAGGCTGAGACAAGAGAATTGCTTAAGCCCATGAGTTTGAGATTGCTGTGAGTTGTGATGCCACGGCACTGTACCCAGGATAAAAAAAAAATGTCCAATAATTCATGTCTTGATATATATTGTCTACATCTGAGTAGGTGTCTTGAGAGAATTTTCTGGAAGTAATTTTGTATACACAGTGTTGTTATTCATCTGCTCTGACATCTCAAACCCTCATCAACCCAATACGAAAAAGAAGAAAAGATGATCTTTAAATCAGGTCCATAAGAAGTAAGGGCTGTCAGGCTGGTTCATTACAGAAAAGCAGCAGAGAAGTCAGGCTGAGGGAGGAACTGGCTGGACAGTCCCTCTGTTTTCTGTGGAACTCCTTGCCTAAGAAACCCCTTCAGGTTAGACGAGAGAAGAGTTCTACAGATGCTGACAGAGTCAATTGAGGACACTGCCAAACTGCAACCAAAAAATAGCCGGGCGTTGTGGCGGGCACCTGTAGTCCCAGCTACTCGGGAGGCTGAGGCAAGAGAATCACTTAAGCCCAGGAGTTGGAGGTTGCTGTGAGCTGTGTGAGGCCATGACACTCTACCGAGGGCCATAAAGTGAGACTCTGTCTCTACAAAAAAAAAAAAGGCATTGCCGAGAGACTTTGGAACCCCGGTGGAAGGGCCCATATGTCGTGATCCTGGCAACACCCACCACTCTCAAAGTAGATGGCATCGCCTCCTGGGCACACCACACCCACGTAAAACTTGCAGACCCGTTCGCCATTCAAGAAGACTTCATTCTACAATGGAGAATCCAGCAGGCCGAAGGCAATCCTTTGAAACTCAAACTAAAGCGCTCCCCACCTACTCGCTACTAATATTGATTGTATATACCCCTTTGACTGCCTTCCCTTATCCTAATCCTCATCAGCCATATAATGTCACCTGGTACGTCTATGGGGGACCCGTGTGTGGGATGTTCGGGGGCACCTTTATCCGGTCTGCTGACTGGATGCTGTTAAATTCTACTTGGGGTATCCATCCTAAGAACACCTGGTACCCAGATTTATATATAGACCTAGACCAAGTAGTGGGGCTCACGCAGAGCACCTGGAGTCCTCGACACAGCTTATATTATGTGTGGCCAGGTCACAAACAGACAGGTGCAGGGGAAAGGACTATTTTTCCTGTCAACATTGGAGCTGTGTATCCACAGGTCAAATCTGGTGGACACCACCAAACAACCTGGATTTAGTTGAGGTAACAAGAAGCCCCAGTCCTTGGTCACATACAACTGGCAGGGAAAATTGCCATCCTTCGGGGCTCCTCAGAGAAGTAAGACTATGTGAAACAGTGCGCATTCAGTTCACTAGCCTTGGGAAAAATGGTTTCACCATTTGGGAATTTGGAAAATATGGGGACTCCGTCTATACAGCTCTGCCCAATGGGATACAGACTTTGCTGTACATGATAAGGGGGGATTCATTAAGATAAAAGTAGAATACAGCTCAGTTCCTGACAAACCCACCCAAGTTGGGCCTAATAGTATCTATCCTCCCTTACCCAGCTAATGCTCAAGTATTCTCCAGACTAATAACTCATGCCCCTATGATGTCCCCATCGCCATCCAATTCCAGTAAAAGTCAATTTGCATACCTGGACCCCACATGGGAACTGCTCACCAGTATGTACCAAGTACTGAATTTAACCCTGCAGGACCTAACTGCAGCCTGCTGGCTCTGTCTTAGTGTAAACCCCCCTTATTATGAAGCTGTTGCCATCCAAGGGCAATACACTTCTGGAGAAGCCGCAGCCTGCCGATGGGTGTCAAAGTCACCCTAGACTCACTGTTCAGACAGTGGTGGGAAAGGGCTTGTGTGTTGGAAAGGTGCCCATTTCCCACCAGCATCTAGGTAATGCTACTGTCCCATGGAATGGAACTGGGTATCTGATGCCCCCGAGCGATACCTGGTGGGCTTGCTCAGCAGGTTTGGCTCCGTGCATACATGTGGGGATCTTAGATCAGAATAATGATTATTGTGTACAGCTCATACCAACAATAATCTATTATGAACAAAATATAATACTTCAGAGATTCTTGGGCACTTTGAGCCCAGCCCCATGCAGAAAACGGGAGGTAATTACGGCTCTCACTATCGCGACCTTATTAGGACTAGGGATAGCTGGGGCTGGAACTGGAGTATCTGCCTTAGTCCTCCAGGATAAGAACTATGGTGCCCTCTGGGATGCAATTGATCTAAATATTCAGCAATCAGAGAAATCTATTACTCTCCTCCAGGACTCCTTAACTTCCCTTTCCGAAGTAGTCTTACAGAACCGGAGAGGATTAGACTTGCTGTTCCTCCAGCAAGGTGGGCTGTGTGCCGCCCTAGGGGAGGAGTGTTGTTTCTACGCTGATCATTTGGGGGTCATGAAAGAATCTATGGCTCTTGTCCGAGAAAGTCTGTGCCAGTGCAAAATAGACACAGAGAATAGTCAGAGCTGGTATGAGTCCCTGTTCAATTGGTCCCCCTAGTCAACAACACTAATATCAGCATTAGCTGGGCCTCTGGTAATATTACTGTTACTCCTAAGCATAGGCCCCTGTATTATCAACAGACTTGTAACATTTGTGAGAGAACGTGTAAGTGCAGTATAATTGTTAGTTCTTAAAGGCCAATATCGGCCTTTAGCAGAACAAGAAATAATGGAGACGCAGATGTCAGGGTAGGGGCCCATGTTTGGGCCCTTCAATTTACAAGTAGATGGGGGAATGAGAGGACCAGACTAATGCCATTTTGAGAGCTCAGCCATTTCATTAAAAACTGATGAGTCAATGTGAGTAGTTTTCCAGCTTGAGTCATCGGCCTCCAATCAGAAACTGCTTTCTGGAGTGGGCCATATGGCAGGACCAGTGGCAGCCAATCCAGAAGCAGTCCCTTTGTTTAAAATGTATACACCCACTTTGCTGTGCTACACTATAAAATAACCCTGTGACAGAGCTTGGGGCTCCTGGCTTGGATCCATTGTGCTGGAGACCCCAGGAGCCCAAGCTCGAGCTTGCAATAAAATGGCTCTTTTGCTTTTGCATCGGAATTGGCTCCCTGGTGGTCTTTGGGGACTTTGTGATCTGGGCATAACAGCAGCAATGTATACTAGGCTCTAGATTTTATCTGTGGCACTTTTTCTTCCTCATCAATCTGTGAAAGAAATGGACTTGTTAAGGTGAAAGAGCAAGTTTGACTTCATTTTACTGTTCACTCCCTTTCTGTTACACTCCATTACATTCTATTACTATTCAAAACTGGGTCCTCTTGTTTGCCCTTACATTGTATCATGCTGTTTACAACCCTCACCTGTAAGTCCCTCTCCCTACATTTCCTTAGGACATTGTAGATTATGCCTGCTTTATAAAGGGAAAATTGGTAATTGCTCTCACAATCATAACCTACTGTAAAAAGACTAACTACTCTATCCTCTTGATTTCCCCTAACTGCTGTTTTTGATTCTGTAACTTTACTTGCTTGCCCCTGACAAATTTTGCCTTGTAAAAACCAGAGCCGCAGACAACTCGAGGCTGCTCTCAGAAACCCCACCTTGGGATGCTGAGGCAGTTGCCTGCTGGCTCTTCCATAAAAGGACTCCTCCCTCGACGCCTGTGGCTCAAGTGGCTAAGGCGCCACATACACCTGAGCTGGCAGGTTCAAATCCGGCCCAGGCCTGCCAAACAACAATGATGGCTGCAACCAAAAAATGGCTGGGTGTTGTGGTAGGTGCCTGTGGTCCCAGCTACTTGGGAGGCAGAGGCAGGAGAATCACTTGAGCCCAGGAGTTGGAGGTTGCTGTGAGCTGTGATGCCACAGCTCTCTACCCAGGGTGACAGGTGGAGGCCTTGTCTCAAAAAAGAAAAAAAAATAATAAAAAGAAAAAAAATAAAAGGACTCCTCTTTAAATTCAACTTTTCAGGCAGCACCTGTGCCTCAGTGAGTAGGGCGCCGGCCCCATATACCATGGATGGTGAGTTTGAACCCAGCCCTGGCCAAACTGCAACAAAAAAAATTGCCAGGCATTGTGTCAGGGACCAGTAGTCTCAGCTACTTGGGAGGCTAAGGCAAGAGAATCACCTAAGCCCAAGAGCTGAAATTTGCTGTGAGCTGTGACACCATGGCACTCTACGGAGGGTGATAAAGTGAGACTATCTCTAAAAAAATAAATAAAATAGGGCAGTGCCTGTGGCTCAGTGAGTAGGGCACCAGCCCCATATACCAAGGGTGGCAGGTTCAAACCCTGCCCTGGCCAAACTGCAACAAAAAATGCCGGGCATTGTGGCAGGTGCCTGTAGTCCCAGCTACTGAGGCTGAGGCAAGAGAATCGCCTAAACCCAAGAGCTGGAGGTTGCTGTGAGCTGTGACGTAACAGCACTCTACCGAGGGTGATGAAGTGAGACTTTGTCTCTAAAAAAAAAAAAAAAATATATATATATATATACACACATATATATATAACATAAATTTGACTTGTCTAGTGGTGTGGTCTTTGAACGACTCCTGGGCATAACATAAAAGTGAGAGAATAAGAATAAAAGGTTGGAGCGGCACTTGTGGCTCAAAGGAGTAGGGCGCCAGCCCCATATGCTGGAGGTGGCGGGTTCAAGTCCAGTCCCAGCCAAAAAAAAAAAAAACTGCAAAAAAAATAAAAGTTAAAATTTTCCCAGGAGTTGGAGGTTGCTGTGAGCTGTGATGCCACAGCACTCTACCCAGGGTGACAGCTTGAGGCTCTGTCTCAAAAAAAGAAAAAATTTGGGTGGCACCTGTGGCTCAAAGGAGTAGGGCACCAGCCCCATATGCCGGAGGTGGAGGGTTCAAACCCAGCCCCGGACAAAAACTGCAAAAAAAAAAAAAAAAAAAGGTTGTGGCTCAAGCAGCTAAGGCACTAGCCACATACACCTGAGCTGGCCAGTTTGAGTCCAGCCTTGGCCCACCAAACAACAATGATGGCTGCAACCAAAAGATAGCCGGGTAGTGTAGCAGGCACATGTAGTCCCAGCTACTTGGGAGGCAGAGACAGGAGACTCACTTGAGCCCAGGAACTGGAGGTTGCTGCGAGCGGTGATGCTACAGCGCTCTACCCAGGGTAATAGCTTGAGGTTCTGTCTCAAAAAAAAAAAAAAATTAAAAAAAAGAAAGAAAGAAAGGTTGACACCTGTAGCACAGTGGGTAGGGCAATGGCCACATACACCAAGGCTGGAGGGTTTGAACCTGGCCCAGGCCTGCTAAACAACAATGACAACTGCAACAACAAAAAAAATAGACAGGTATTGAGGTGGGCGCCTGTAGTCCCAGCTCCTTGGGAGACTGAGGCAAGAGAATCACTTAAGCCCAAGACTTTGAGGTTTCGGAAGGTGTCTGTGGCTCAGTGGGTAGAGCACCAGCCCCATATACAGAGGGTGGTGGGTTTGAACCCAGCCCCAGCCAAATTGCAACAAAAAATAGCCGGGCGTTATGCAGGCGGCTGTAGTCCCAGCTACTCAGGAACCTGAGGCAAGAGAATCATCTAAGACCAGGAGCTGGAGGGTGCTGCGAACTGTGACTTCATAGCACTCTATCTAGGGCAATAAAGTGAGACTGTCTCTAAAAAAGAATAATAATAATAAAATAAAATAAGAGTTTGAGGTTGCTGTGAGCTGTGTTACCATGGCACTCTACCGAGGGCAAAAAAGTGAGACTCTGTCCCTCCCCAAAAAACCTCCCAGAGTTTGGAGGCTCATCTGGTGGGATGCTCAGATCAAGGATCAAGGATGCATCAGCAAGACTGTTAAGGACCCTCAGAGATCATGGAAAAACCTTGTATGTTTTGCAAGGCTAAAACAATGAATGAGGCTGTAAGTTAGAACATTTGCTAGGATTCTGTGGCTTTTCGTGGAGTGAGACATTTTATTCACCTCTGAGCCAAAAACAGATGTGTATTTTTTCCGGAATGGTTTAAGTTCAGGGGTCAGGGCTGGGGTTGAGAGAATACAGATTAGGAGGCTTTACCTTCATATCTTTTGTGAAATGAGATAGGAGCATAAAAATAAACCAATAAAGAAATCTGTGGCCTCCCTTCCTTTGCTGAACTGTCCACAGCAAACACCCTTCTTCAAGGGTCCATTTCTCAGCCTCTTCCAGAGTCCTGGGGATAGTTTCTTTCTGGACAACTTTTACTTGTTAACAGAAAAATCCTATTTGGAATAAACCTTCGTGTAGGTCGGCTGATGGAACTGAAAGTATCAGGTCATGCTGTCAGGGACACATGGAGGGAGTAGAACGTTCTCTCCAATGGAGAGTGAGACAAGCACACAGAGGCGGCCAGCCCTGGCCTCTTCGCTGGCCAAGGGACTTACATGTATGGCTGAGTGGACCAGAGTGCGGGGGTTGGGGGTGCCCTGAGACCTGTGCTCTCCTTCTGGCTGCCTGCAGGTCACCTGAGGAAGGAGACCTTAACTGTGAAGATCCTGACGGGGAACGGGAACCACACAGTGCCCCGAGGGGGTAATGCAACCTTTAGGATGGTTGTGAGCAGGAAGAGAAGATAAAATAGCTTCACCAGGGTGGTAGTGGAGTGGAATGAAGGTGGGACTCAAATTTAAGAAAATGAAAAGCAGACTCCCTGCCTGTGGCTCAAGCGGCTAAGGCGCCAGCCATATACACCTGAGCTGGCACGTTCGAATCCAGCCTGGGCCCACCAAACAATGATGGCTGCAACCCAAAATAGCCGTGTGTTGTGGCAGGTATCTGTAGTCCCAGCTACTTGGGAGGTGGAGGCAGGAGAATTGCTTGAGCCCAGGAGTTGGAGATGTGAGCTGTGATGCCACGGCACTCTACCCAGAGTGACAGCTCGAGACTGTCTCAAAAAGAAAAAGAAAAGAAAAGAAAGAAAGAAAATGAAAAGCAAATAACAAGCACCCTTAAGTGAAGGGTTGCCCCAAGTCAGTGCTCCTGGGTCTTCTATCGGGTTAATGGAATCTGGATGTACTGCAAGCCTGCGTCTGGGAATGTACTTGAAGGTGTCCCTGTGATACTGGAATTTCTTCTTTAGTACTTCCTTGGTCTCAGGGATTTGAAGAATGAACTCACAGACCACAGATCAGTGGTAAGATAGGATTTTTATTAGACAGAAAGGAATACAGAAGAAGTAAAAAGCACCAGAGCTTCTGGAAGGGGGAAAGAACTAACTGAAGAGTCTCCACGTGGGCTCTTTATCTAGGGCTATTAGGTCTTGAGAAGTACACTTGGCTGAGGCTTGGGAGATGGAAAAACATTTTTTCAAAGTTAAGGAGTGCATTAACAAATGCAAGGTTATCAGGTCCTTACAGCTTTGTTTCTGAGAAGGGATTAGGGTGTGTGCTCCCTAATCAGGTGGGACCATCCAAAAAACCATCTCAGGCTGCTTTGTTCATGATCTTGTCATACCCCAGAGGGTGTGTCTTGAAAAAGGCAGCCTGTTTGTGCCTGAAAATGGGGGTCTGATTTCTGAGCTCACCTGGGCCTAGAGGATGGGGGGCAGGGGAGTAGTCCCTGTCCAGCCCTGAGTGGTGGAATCCTATATCAATCCTCCCTCTCCGAATAGAAGCTCTAACTGCTGTCAGGGAAAAGAGGCACTGACAGCTCCAAACTTCCTCCTGCTGAAGATGGATGGTGATATTGGGGGGGGGGGCAGTTAGAGGTCCCTCAGAGGAGATTGATCCAGGGTTCACAGTAAATGGAAATCTGGGTCAATCCTTCTAGCTTTGAGTAAAATGTTAGAGTATCTCTTCATGAAATTGCCCAGGCCCAGAAAACTGGGGTCCCTTGTCTAGGCTGGAATGAGGGAACTCTGTATCAATAGAAGGGGACAGTTCAGGTCTCTTCAGATGAGTGGTGATCCAGGGGTCCCCATTAGAGTCAGGTCTTGGGCTGGAACCCTTTTCACTGTGGTTTGATGATATCATCTCTGAAAGACATAAATCAGATTAGCACATTAAAAGGCAAGGGTAGGCTCAGTGCCCATAGCTCAGTGAGTAGGGCACCAGCCACATACACCGAAGGTGGTGGGTTCGAGCCCAACCTGGGCCTGCTAAACAACAATGACAACTACAACTGTTATGCCCAGGAGTCTCTCAAAGACCACACCACGAGACAAGTCGAATTTAGAGAGGAGTCCATTTATTGAAGAGCTGGCCGGCAACTGCCTCAGTGTCCCAACATGGGGTTTCTGAGAGCAGCTCTGAGTTGTCTGAGGCTGTGAATTTTTTTTTTTTTTTGAGACAGTCTCCCTTTATCACTCTCCATAGAGTGCTCTGGTGGCACAGCTCACAGCACCTCCAACTCCAGGCCTTAGGCAATTGTCTTGCCTCAGCCTCCAAAGTATTTGGGACTACAGACGCCCACCACAACACCTGGCTATTTTTTCTGTTGCAGTTTGGCCAGGGCTGGGTTCAAACCCACCACCCTTGGTATATGGGGCAGATGCCCTACCCACTGAGGCACAGGCACTGCCCAGGAATTTCTTTATTTTCTTTCCCTTTTTAAAATCCTGGATCCAGGGCGGCACCTCTGGCTCAGTGAGTAGGGCACTGGCCCCATATACCGAGGGTTCTGGGTTCAAACCCGGCCCCAGCCAAACTGCAACAAAAAAATAGCGGGGCTTTGTGGCGGGTGCCTGTATTCCTGGCCACTCGGGGGGCTGAGGCAAGAGAATCGCCAAAGCCCAGGAGTTGGAGGTTGCTGTGAGCTGTGTGACACCATGGCACTCTACCGAGGGCGACAAAGTAAAGGCTGGGCATGGTGGCTCACTCCTGTAATCCTAGCACTCTAGAAGGCCGAGGTGGGTGGATTGCTTGAGTTCACGAGTTCCAGACCAGCCTGAGGAAAAGTCAGACCCTGTCTCTACTAAAAATAGAAAAAACTGAGGCAAGAGGATCGCTTGAGCCCAAGTTGGAGGTTGCTGTGAGCTATGACACCATGGCACTCTACCCAGGGTGACAGCTTGAGACTATCTCAAATAAATAAATAAATACAAGGGTAGCATATACTCATAGAAACCAAAGGACTCTCTGAGAAACTTACCATGGTGATATGTGAGCCCAATTCTCCCGCATAAACATTAGTTGAGATGTCTTATTTGAAACTAAAGAAGAAATTTGTCCCTTACTTCCAAATTTGAAGGTTTAATTTGATTTCACATAATTCTTCCTTTATTAATGGGGAGAAAATTGAAATTTTACACTTTTGGTGCAACTGGCCAAAAGGAATGCATTACTTTGCATTCATACTTAAGTCTCTAAAGTATTTTTCTGGGAAAAAAAGCCCAGATTCTTATTGAATTTATGCAAATAACGGTATTGTCAGAAATTAAGAATACTTGGCTTGGTGCCTATGGCTCAAGCAGCTAAGGTGCCAGCCACATACACCTGAGCTGGTGGGTTCGAATCCAGCCCGGGCCTGCCAAACAACAATGACGGCTGCAACCAAAAAATAGCCAGGCATTGTGGCGGGTGTCTGTAGTCCCAGCTACTTGGTAGGCGGAGGCAGAAAATTCACTTGAGCCCAAGAGTTGGAGGTGGGGGAAGGGGAGAGCAGAGAGAGAGAGGAGAGAGGGGTGAGGGAAAAGGAAGAGCGGAGAGAGGGAAGGAGGGAGGGGGTGTGGTCTCAGTGTGTGACACAACTTTTATCCTCAATGAATCCCCAGCAATGAAAAACAAAACAATAACAGACGCCAGAAGACAAATGTCTCCAAACTTCTAATGGACATATTTCCCGTACAAAAATGTTATATCAGGATAAACTGTAATTCCAAAATGAAGGTGGAATACAGACATTTCAGACACTCACAATAGGAGAATTTACTGCCCATATGCCCTAACTGAAAGAAAAAGGAAAGTATGATATGCAAAAAAAATTGGCAAGTACAGAAATGAATAAATACCAATAAATTAAACAATTATTGAGTGGAATCCGACCCAATTAGCTCTTTTTTATTTTTAAAATGTGGGTCTAAAACTCGATAAAAAAAATAGGTGTGTATCTGGGTAGGAGACATGTAGTTATGGCACGGTAAGAGCCTATTCTTTTTTAAATTTATTTTTTATTTCAATAGACTTAAGGATTAAAAATGGTTTTTGTTATGTGAATTATACAATGCTGACATATCCTCTTCTTATTTGGAAGGATGACAAACATAAGGAAAAACCTTAAACTTTGTTTGAAAAAAATAAAGTCTGAATATGAGATGGTAGCTGGGCACAGTGGCTCGTGCCTGTAATCCCAGCACTCTAGGAGGCCAAGGCTGGTGGATTCTGAGCTTGATACAGAGTTCCTCCATTCAAGGCTGGACAGAAGACCCCAGTTTTCCTAGGCCTGGGGGATTTCATGAAAGGGAATGCCTTCACCTTCTGTCCTGAGCTGGAGGGATTGCATTCATTCTTTTCTCAGTAACACTTGTTAACATCAAAAACTTGTTTCCATTTGCCAAGTCCTGGCCAGGTGTAATTCTCAAGACCTAATACCCCTGGACAAAGAGCCCACATGGAGTCTTCCCACTTGGGTCTTCCCCTCTGTCAGAAGCATTAGTGCAATGATTCTCAACCTGTGGGTCACAACCCACAGGAACTGTATTAAAGGGCCCTGGCATTAGGAAGGTTGAGAACCACTGCTCTAGTGTTTTTTAGTCTTTCTGTCCAGAAGCTCTTATGCTTTTTATTCCTTTCTGTCTAATAAAATTCTATCTTACCACTGATCTGTGATCCATGTGTTCATTCTTCAAATCCCTGAGACCAAGGACCTACTGAAGAAAGAAATTCTGGTAACATATTTTGGGGACTGATGTGGCATTGAAGATCTGTGGTAAGCAATGGGACCACTTACCTATATCCCATTTTTCTCTATAATCATAATAATGAAGACTAATAATTCAGATGCCCATCAGCCCCTAAAAGCACATAGTTCAGCTGCAGACCTCCAGGTCATGGGTGAAAGGCTGCTGGTGAATGAACTTTCTAATTCCCCTTGGCTCCAAAAGAAAGGAGCCAAAGGTAATGTTCTGAACCCATTCTGTAATCACTCCTGTTCTATGGTTGAGAGCTGAGCAAAACAGAAGTGTAGCCCAGAGGTCCTGGGGTCCCCAGCAATGGTTCTGACCCCATGACACTGGAGGGCCTTCTGAAATACATGCTCTCCCAGCCCTTCTACTCTCTGCTCTTGTCTTCCATGGTCCCAAACTTCTATTTATCTCTGCAGACACTGCCACTTTCTCTCTTTCTCCCTTGTGGTTTTTGGGCTTTGCACAAATGTTGGTAAAGGATTGTTTAATATATTAAGCTTGTACTGGCTGTTTCAAGTATTTTTCAGATATTATAAACGTGTTTCAAAAATGTCCTTTCCATTGCCTTCCATTGCAAAATTAAATTAAATTGTAAAACAAATAGCTGAACTATGTTAATGGTTAGAGACCAAGAAGTTGGCTCCAAACAAAGGGTAAAATGACTCCCCTACATGGCCTCTCTGGGTGACCAGGAGCCTTTGAAGGGAAGCCCAGGGCAACCCACCACACCCCCCACCTCCCAAGGCAACAATTGCTCTAAATCCCAGGCTACAGTTCAGTCTCTTCTTTAAAAGAAAAGAAGAAAGAAAGAAAACCTTTAAAAAGGAAGAAAGGATGGTGCCTGTAGCTAAAGCAGGTAGGGCACATACACTGGAGCTGGCAGGTTTGAATCCAGCCTGGGTCTGCCAAACAACAATGACAACTACAACCAAAAAATAGCCGGGCATTGTGCTGGTCACCAGTAGTCCCAGCTACTTGGGAGGCTGAGGCAAGAGAATTGCCTAAGCCTAAGAGTTTGAGTTTGCTGTGAGCTGTGATGCCACAGCACTCTACCGAGGGTGACAGCTTGAGACTCTGTCTCAAAAAAAAAAGAAGAAAGGGAAAGAAAATATCCCTAAGTATTTGATTGTTTTTTTCCCCCATCTATTGGTGTAGGTTCAAAGTCATTCCAGCTTTCTCTAAGACTTCAGCTAGTTGTAACCAATTCTTTTTTTTTTTTTTTTTTTTTTTATTGTTGGGGATTCATTGAGGGTACAATAAGCCAGTTACACTGATTGCAATTGTTAGGTAAAGTCCCTCTTGCAATCATGTCTTGCCCCCATAAAGTGTGACACACACTAAGGCCCCACCCTCCTCCCTCCATCCCTCTTTCTGCTAGTTGTAACCAATTCTAATGCAAACTTCTAAAATGTCTCTCAACCCTGACTTTTCACTGAGTTTAATTATTTTGTCCTGCTAACTTTGGGGGAAGAAAGTGAGGTGGAAAACATAGCGTTTAAGACCTGCTTATGATGGAAAACCTATTTTCCCTTGTTACCGGGAATTTAGAAAAAGCTTCTAAAAATTATCACTTGGGAGCACGGTGCAGTCGATCACTCCAGAGAGGGGCTCATCCCCACTTTGACTGACAGGTATATCCCCAATGGCAGGCACAGAAAGAGGCAGAACATGCTTTTGTATCAGGTAGGACCAAGCTCCAGAAAACCTGATTTCTCAGGCTGTGCTGCAGGCAAGCACAGGAGAGCCCGCAGGTACAAAGCGCTACACTGGTAATTGTGGCTAAATCCAGACAAGTGCAGGGGCTGAAGAGGCCACTCCCCTCAGGGATTCTTCCCCAAGCACAGGAATGATGCTTCCTTTTGTGTGGCTGGAAGACTTCCTGGGTTGCTTAGAGGATGCTTTGACATCCCAGGAACACATAGGATGAGATTGATTAAGGCACTGGACATTTGTTCTTTCCCACAAATGGGTAACAGCAGGTAACGTGTTCTTTCACCAAGAGAACTTTCATCAGGGGAGACCACTCTGGCTCCTGGATACCTGATTTTTTGTTTGTTTGTTTGTTTTTTTGAGACAGAGTTTCACTACATGGTCCTCAGTAGAGTTCTGGGGCATCACAGCTCACAGCAACCTCAAACTATGGGCTGCAGTGATTCTCTTGTCTCAGTCTCTCAAGTTGCCAGGACGACAGGAACTCACCACAACATCCACCAGCTATTTTGTGTTGCAGTTGTCATTGTCCTTTTGCTGGCCTGGACTGGGTTCGAACCACTGTGCTACAAGCGCAGAGCCCAATACCTGATTTTCTGGCCTGTGCTGCCAGAACACTCTGCTAGGCTGTATTCTGAAGCACTGGGACATGTTTGAGTCCCAGATGCTGAAAAAAAGGTACGTATGGTTTTCTTCTGCACCCAGGCCTGGCTTCAGTATCAACTCTCCAATGGTGAACAATGGCCCCCAGAAGGTATTCTAAATTATGACACCATTTTTCAGTTAGATCTTTTTTGTAAACAAACAGGGAAGTGGTCTGAAATGCCCTATGTGCAAGATTTCTTTGTTCTCACAGACAACTGTGTAAAACTTGTCAGATTGGTCTAGCTCTCCTACCTGTACTAACGTCCCCAAGTGGCCAGAGAGTCCTAAGAGAGACACCATGTAGTTCAAACCTACCATCTATTTCCCCCACATCTTCCTCCATACCGTTAGAAAACCTGAAGAAAGAATCTATTTCAAGAGACCCCCAGAAAGCAACTGTATTCTTCTTTGTGTCCCTTGGTTGAAACCATGGGTGGTGAGAGGGAAAATGCATGAGTATTCACTCCATTTTCTCTGGCACATTTAAAACAAATTAAGGTTGATTCAGGAAAATTTTCTGATGACCCAGATAGGTGTACAGAAGTTCTCCAAAGGTTAGGGAAAAGCTTTGACCTCTCTTGGAGAGATGTAATGCTACTACTAGATCAAACTTTAACTTTGAATGAGAAAAATGAAGTCTTGGAGGAAGCTAGAAAGTGGGGTGATTTGTGGTTCATGTCCAATACTGATGGCAGTATGTCTCCTGAGGAAAGGGACAGATACCCCATGGGAAGACAGGCAGTTCCCTTTGAGGATCCTGAACAGGACTCTGAGAAACAAGGTGGCTGGCGGCATAAACATTTTCTAACATGTATCCTGGAAGGTTTCCCTGGATCCAAGAATAAGCCTGTGAATTATTCTAAGTTGTCTACTATTGACCAGGAGCAAAATGAAAGTCCCTTGCCTTAAGGAGATAATGAGAAAACACGGGCGGCGCCTGTGGCTCAGTCGGTAGGGCGCTGGCCCCATATACCGAGGGTGGCGGGTTCAAGCCCGGCCCCAGCTGAACTGCAACCAAAAAATAGCTGGGCGTTGTGGCGGGCGCCTGTAGTCCCAGCTACTAGGGAGGCTGAGGCAAGAGAATCACTTAAGCCCAGGAGTTGGAGGTTGCTGTGAGCTGTGTGATGCCACAGCACTCTACCGAGGGCCATAAAGTGAGACTCTGTCTCTATAAAAAAAAAAAAAGAAAGAAAGAAAACACACTCAGTTGATATCCGACTCCTTAGAGGGCCAAATTATTTTAAAAGATAAATTTATCATTCAAGGTGCCCCTGACATTCGAAGAAAACTCCAGAAATTGGAGTTTTCATAATTTGGAAGATCATAATTTGGAAGATCTACTTAAAATGGCCACATTGGTCTTTTATAATCGAGATCAGAAGAAAGAGAAGAAAAAAGAGAAGCAATAAAAGAAAGAATGACAGCTCTAGTAATGGCACAAACAGGCACCATTCAGGGCAGAGGGAAGCCAGAGGAGCCAAGAACACGTGCTTCCAATGTGGTCAGACTGGCCACTTCAGGAGAGATTTGCCGCAGGCAGCACTGCCTGTCAGGCAAGCCCCCAGGCCCCTGTCCAGAATGCAAGGGTGACCACTGGAGGGCAGCCTGTCCCCAGAGATGAAGACCTCCTGGGGCAGTGACCCCCATTATCCCTGAACTGGACTGAGGGTGCCCAGGGCAGTTTCTCATGGCTCCAGCTTGTGTCATCACCGGGTCTGCCTCATAGTGGACACTGGAGCAACCTTTTCTGTACTCCTCTCTTACCCTGGTCTTCTATCCCCCAAATCTGTAACTAGACAGGGGATGTCTGGAAAACCAGTTGCCATCTTCTCTCAGCCTTTAAGCTGCAATTGGAGTGACTGGCTGTTCTCTCACGCCTTCCTATTCATGCCTGAAAGTCCTGTTCCTCTTTTAGGGAGGGACATACCAACTAAAGTGGGAACAAACACTTATGTGAACATGGGAGAAGAACCTTTACTGTGCCTTCCCTTATGAGAGACAGAAATTGACCCAGAAGCATGGGATGCCTAGGGACAGGTGGGAAGAGCAAAATATGCTCATCTGGTCCAAATTACCTCAGGGATTTAGGGACAGCCTCACTTGCTTGAATAAGCCTTAGCTCAAGACTTGAGGACTTGAGTCCTTTCTCATATCCCACTGTGACTCTTATTCAGTATGTAGATGATCTTCTTTTGGGGGCACCAGATACCACAAAGCTGCCCCAGCTCTATTAAATGTTCTAGCTGACTGTGGGTACAAAGTTTCCAAGGCTAATGCCCAATTATGTGTGCCTGAAGTGCACTATTTGGGTCTCCAGCTGTCACAGGGGATGAGAGCCTTGGGCAAAGAAAGAATAGAACCAATATTGGCTCACCCTGAACCTCAAACTTTCAGACTGCTTTGAGGCTTCTTAGGAATCACAGGCTTTTGCAGACTCTGGATTCCTGGATATAGTGAAATGGTTAGATCATCCTATTCTTTAATTAAAAATACTGAAAAAGTGCCTGGTCACTTCTAGAATGGGAACGAGAAGTGGATAAGGCATTCCAACAGTTGAAAATGCTTTCTTACAGGCCCCTGTGACTGGACAACAATTATATTACAGAGGAGACTGGAATTGCCCTAGGAGTTTGGACCCAACACTGGGGTTCAGTTTTGCAACCTTTAGCTTATCTTAGTAAAGAAATTGACACCATGGCCAA
Source organism: Nycticebus coucang (assembly GCF_027406575.1). Classification (NCBI taxonomy): domain Eukaryota; kingdom Metazoa; phylum Chordata; class Mammalia; order Primates; family Lorisidae; genus Nycticebus; species Nycticebus coucang. The sequence continues at coordinate 107,690,781 of NC_069791.1, forward strand.
AGGATGGCCACACTGTGGGTTGTAGCAGCTGTAGCCCTCTAACCCTGGAAGCAACTAAGCTAAATTTAGGAAGAGACCTAATTATTTATACTTCTCATGATCTTACTGGACTTTTAAATTCAAAAAGCAATCTTTGGCTGTCAGATAGCCACCTTCTAAAATATCAAGCCTTATTACTAGAAGGACCAATGCTACAATTATGCACCTGGGCTACTTTGAATCCTGCCACTTTCCTCCTTGAATCCAATGAGGAAATAGGACATGATGCCAACAAATTATAGCACAGATCTACGCGGCTAGAGAAGACCTACAAGAAACCCCCTTACCTAATACTGACATGGTTTTGTGAACAGATGGAAGTTCTTTCATAGAACAAGGAATTCACAGAGCAGGCTGTGTTGTAGTTACTCAGTATGCTGTAATTGGAGTGGGTCTCTCACCTCAGGGGCCAGCACACACTTAGCTGAGCTAATAGCTTTAATCTGCTCTTTAGAAACTGGGAGAGACAAACGAGTCAATATATAAACACCGACTCAAAATGTGCCTTCCTCATTTTACATGCCCACACTGCCATGTGGAAGGGAAGACAATTCCTAACTTCCAATAGACCCCTCCTCCTCATAAAATATCATCATGAAATAGGTTGTTACAAGCTGTTCATGCTCCACAAGGAGTAGCAGTTATTTGTTGTAAGGGACACTAAAAAACCTTAGATGATATTTCTGAAGGTAACTGACTTGCCGATAAAGAGACTAAAATGGCAGCACAGAAGGGGAAAATTCCCCTTGTGGCACCCCTCATTTGGGAGGAATCACTTGAGAATCATGCACCTCAAAATGCCCCAAAGGAAAAGCAATGAGCTTTATCCAGAGACTATTCACTACTTCCATCAGGCTGGCTACAAAATAGAAGTGGACTTTCGCTATTCCCTGCTGCAAGTCAATGGAAAATACTTAAAACCTTGCATCAGTCTTTTCATTTTGGCACTGAAAGTATCTATCGAGTGCCTGAAGTTTTTGTTAATGGAAAAAACTTATTTGAAACCATAAAACAGATAATAAGGACTTGTGATGTATGTCAGAAAAACAATCATTCAAGTCACCATCAACCCCTTCCCTCCCCCCCCACCCCCAACACACAAGTATACAAAAACAAGATAAATAGCCCGGTGAAGATTGCCAAATAGATTTTACTCCATCTCCCTAAAGTACAATATTTGCTGGTATTTGTGAATACCTTTACTAATTACACTGAACCATTCACTTGCAGTACAAAAAAGGCCCAGGAAGTTGTAAAAGTTTTAGTGCATGAGTTTATCCCCAGGTTTGGACTCCTAAGTTTGCAAAGTGATAATGGGCCTGACTTCAGAGCAGCTATTACATAGGAAACATTTAAAGCCCTGGGCATAAAATATCATCTACACTGTTCTTGAGGCCCCAGTCCTCTGGGAAGGTAGAAAAAAATGAATGATAAAATCAAAGAACAGGCTGGACACGGTGGCTCACACCTGTAATCCTAGCACTCTGGGAGGCCAAGGGTGGATTGCTTGAGCTCATGAGTTTGAGACGAGCCTGAGCAAAATCGAGATCCTCATCTCTACTAAAAATAGAAAAACTGAGGTAAGAGGATCACTTAAGACCTAGAGTTGGAGGTTGCTGTGAGCCATACTGCCATGGCACTCTAACCAGGGCAACAGCTTGAGACTGTCTCAAAAAAAAAAAAAATAAAGAAAAAGAAAAAAATAAGAACAGTTACAAAAGCTAACTCAAGAGACGTATCTCCCTTGATCTAAATTACTTTTCATTGTTCTCCTTAGAATAAAAAATTTACTTCAGGCTCGATGCCTGTAGCACAGTGGTTATGGTGCCAGCCACATACACCAAAGCTGGTGGGTTTGAACCCATCCCAGGCCTGCTGAACAACAATGACAACTGCAACAAAAAATAGCTGGGCACTATGGCTGGTGCCTGTAGTCCCAGCTGCTTGGGAGACTGAGGCTCACAGCTCACAGCATATTTATTTGCAGGAAAGGGTGTAGTATTCTTCAAATACTGGCCATCAATGAATTCTCTTATTTTTGGTCATATATTTTCCTCTCTTTTAAAAACTGAGATGTAAAAAATTAAAATAAAGTAAAAACTGAGACATAACTTAACATATATAAGTAAAACTACAGGGTATTTTAAGGATTGAATGTTAAAAATAATCATATAAGGCTCAAAAAATGTTAAAAATCACCAGTGATAAGAAAAGAATTCATTAACATCTAGCCTGTCCCCTGCTTTGAACATCAGTCCAGGCCAGGACCTCTAATCATGTTGCTTTATTAAACTAAAATACTTCTTCTCTACCAGTCCCAAATATAGCTTAGACTAGTTGTAGAATAGATAAGATGTCTTAGGTACTTTATAACTCAATTAGACACAAATAAGTCAACTTCTCTATTATAATTTGACGTTATCATGATGCTATGTTCAATGACAGAACTAATTTTAGGCACCTACTTGTCTGTGTCCTTTTTTTTAGATGGGTCTGACTGTGTTGCTCAAGCTGGAGTGCAGTGGCTATTCACAGGCACCACCAGTACAGCACGCTATAGCAGGGGTCCTCAAACTACGACCCATGGGCCACATGTGGCCCACTGAGGACATTTATCCAGCCCACCGGGTGTTTTTGCCACAGCTGCCTGTCTTGCTTAGCAGCCAACTAGTCCCTGGCTGCCAGGTGTTTTTGCCACCCTTCCTGTCCTGCTTAGCAGCCCACTCATCCCGGGCCACAGTGTGCATGTGTGGAATGTGCCCCCCACTCTACAACTCCCCTCCTACTCTCTGTCTCTCACCTCCTCCTCTCAGTCTCTGGTGTAATCTGAGGAGTCACCAGGTTGCCTGTGCAGAGCCTGCTGCTGCCTAAGGACCGAGGTAAGAACAAGTTAGGATTTATTTTGTTTTTAAAGTTAGGAGGTCTATTTTTTTTTTTTTATTTTGCAGTTAGTAGGGCCTTTTCTTTTCTTTGCCATTAAGGGGGCCTTTTATTTCTGAAGTTAGGAGGTCTTTTTTTTTTTTTTTTGCAGATAGGGACACCTTTTTTTTTTTGAAATTAAAAGAGCCTTTTTTTTAAGTTGGTTAGTTGGTTGGGGGTGGTTTCTAGGGGAGTTGCATCACAGTGATAATGCAAATAGTCAGCACTCAGTGCTAATGCAAATTGTCAGTGCTCAGAGGTAATACAAATGGTCAGTGCTCAGTGGTAATGATAATTGTAAGTGCTCAGTGTTAATGCAAATTGTTAGCGCTCGGTATTAATGCAAATTGTCAGCAGTCAGTGTTATCGCAAATGGTCAGCGGTCAGTGTTAATGCAAATGGTCAGTGATCAGTGTTATTGCATGGGGGCCCCAAACTGGTAATCTGCCTAGGGCCCCATGGGAACTTAATCCGGCTCTGCAGACAGCTGAGGAGTAGGAAACCCAATTTAATTGACAGTAAGTGCATTTATATTCTGATTGCTATTCAGTTGTGTATGATGTTGCATGTTGTGTGCTGTGTAAGCCCCGGTTCACACTGTTGCGATCTCTGAGCAGTGTGAGTTCAGCCATATGCTTGTATGGCTGAACTCGCATTAGATTCAGAAGAAAAAAGGCATGCATGCCTTCTTTTTTCCTGCAGTGGAATCTGATCACATGGGTCTTCTCATCCATGAGATCAGATTCCTGTGCGAGTTCGCAGATCGCAGTGTGGTTCACACAGGGTAGTGTGAACTGGAAAGGTGGTGGAGGAACTGGCTCTGTAATTGTGCCTGTTCCCACACCACACCAGTGTGAGCCTGAGGTAAAAGCGGAGTTCCACCATATGGGCACTGGCGAGGGTGAAATGATGTGGACTGGCAAGGCTGCATTGATGGACATTGATCATAGACTGCACTGCAGTCTATATGTCTCTGTGTGGGGAAAGTTATTGCTGGTATATTGTTTTTGGAGCACTGTATATATATATATATATACATATATTGGTATTTTACTAATAGCAATTTGGAATCCCTAGGAAACAATGATATCAAGAAAGAGAAAAATTGACTAGGAGTGTATGATATTCAAAGAACAGTGGACTTACGATTACTTTTTCATGCAGTACAAGGAAAGAGCTGTGTGTTTGATATGTCAGAATATAGTGTCAGTGTTCAAAGAATATAATTTGCGTCAACACTATCAAGCTCAACGTAAAGATAAATATGATTGTGTGGTTGTAGAAGTGAGAAAAGATAAAATATTAAAACTGAAATATACATTGACAACTCATCAAAATATTTTTGTGAAGCAGAAACAGCTAAATACTTCATCACTGTGAGCAAGTTTTCAAGTTGCCAAGCTAATAGCGTGCACTGGCAGACCATTTGTGGAGGGAGAATTTGTTAAAGAATGCCTTCTTTCTGTTGCCAAAGACATGTGTCCAGAGAAGGCCGATTTATTTAGTACAGTGAGTCTTTCAGGACCCTCAATTACACAAGGAATGAAGAAATGGGAGACAATTTGCATCAGCATTTGCACAATTCCGAAAAAAAAAAAACTTACCTATTTTTCTTTGGCATTTGATTAAAGTAATGATGTTCGTGATTTTGCACAACTTCTAATTTTTATTCATGGGATGAATGACTATTTTGAAGTCACAGAAGAGCTTGCTGCACTGCAAAGCATCAAAGGAACAACTACAGGAGAGGATATTTATGAAAAGGTTTGCCAAACTGTGAATAGTTTGGAGCTGGACTGGGCAAAACTAGCCAGTGTGACAGCTGATAGTGCTTATAGCATGGTGAGGTCTAAGAAAGGAGTAATGCTCACATTAACCAAGAGATGGACAAACATAACCATTCTCATCCAATAGCCATACACTGCCTCATCCACCAATAAGCACTGTGTAGTGAATCACTGAACTGGGACTCTGTTATGAAAACTATGGTATCTTGTGTTAACTTCATTAGAGCTAATGCACTAAACCACAGACAATTTCAGGAATTTCTGTCTGAGCTAAATGTTGCCTGTGAAGATGTTCCGTACCACACAGAAATCTGTTGGCTGAGTCGAGGGAGAGTTTTGAAACATTTCTATGATTGACTTCCACAGATTACAGCTTTTCTGCTTTCAAAAAACAAAGACGTACCAGAGCTCAGTGATGCAGAATGGAAATGGCACCTTGTCTTTCTGATGGATGTAACAGAGCTACTCAGCAGTTTCAATGTGCAACTTCAAGGAAAGGGGAAGCTCATCTGTGATATGCAATCACATGTGAAAGCATTTCAAGTAAAATTAGGCCTCCTCATAAAACAAGTGAAGGAGGAAAATTTCTGCCATCTTCCCACAACTCAAAATCTGTTGGCGGAAAATCCTTTGGTTGCATTCCCAAATAAAACATTTGTGAATTCACTGGAAAAGATGCAAAAGGAGCTCCAATTTAGATTTAAAGAGCTTCATCTCCATGAACAGGACATACAGCTTTTCCGTAATCCATTTTTTATTGACATTGAAAATGTGGATACGATTTACCAAATGGAACTGGCTGAACTGCAGAATTGTGACTCTCTGAAAGATGCATTCAAGTCAAGCAGCCTTTCAAATTTCTATGCATCTCTCCCCTCTGAGACATATCCTAACCTCAGGAACCATGCACTCAAAATGGCAACCATCTTTGGCAGCACTTACGTCTGTGAACAGACTTTTTCAGGAATGAAACATCTGAAATCTCCGACCAGATCTAGACTAACTGATGCACACTTGTATCACTTGTTATGACTAGCAGTGACAAATATGGAACTGGACATTGACCATCTCATTAGCCAAAAGCAGGCCCATAGTTCCCATTGAAATACTGGTAAGTTTGTTGATTTAACTTTAATAGTTCTTCTTTTTTGGTTTTTGGCCGGGGCTAGGCTTGAACCCGCCACCTCCGGCATATGGGACCGGCGCCCTACTCCTTGAGCCACAGGCACCGCCCTGTTCTTCATTTTAAATATTGTATTTGTTCCCGTTTTATTTTTTTACTTCAAAATAAGATATGTACAGTGTGCATAGGAATTTATTCATAGTTTTTTTTTTTTTAAACTATACTCCAACATTCCAACGGTCTGAGGGACAGTGAACTGGCCCACTGTTTAAAAAGTTTGAGGACCCCTCACTATAGCCTCTAACTCCTGAACTCAAGTGATCTTCTTCCTGCTTCAATCTCCCAGAAAGCTAGGACTATAGGCACCCATCACTGTGGCCAGCTTCTTCCTTGTAGTACTTTTAAACCACTGTTTCATAACATCTTGCTTTTTCCATGTGAATAATTGAAAACTACTGGAGTGATCCAGAAGATGACTCTAATCACTGTATCAAAGATGGGAAGCATCACAACAAAAAAAACTGATCCCTGAACTAAATAAAAATTTTAGTACTGTTAGAACAACATGATGTTGGAGATCAATTTGGAGATCAATTCCATTGCTTCACAATGAACAAAGATAGTAACAAATATGAAGCTTTAAGCAATTGTATGCTTTAAGAGAAGTGTATATGTTTAGAAGCACAGACTTAGATAAATAAGTTTATGTATCTTTATAAATGCCTACCTTTCAGAAACAGAATCATCACAATCCAGTAACAAATTAATCTTTTCACTTGCTTTATTTGAAGATGGTTCACAGTTCACAGAAGTTATTCTTTCAACTAGACTATTAAATGACTCTGGATTCTATATTCTAATGCTTCTATATTATTTTAGTTTCTTAAAGATGTTAATATGTACAGATTTGGGCACCTTTTAGAAAAATCAAAATGAGTTTGTGGTGGTTTCAAAATATGCCCACAAATTCTAAAATTTTCCTCTATTTAAGAAGTGAAACTGAATTCCTTTTTTCTTCAATGTGGGATGTTCAAGGTTAATTTGTACTTTCCTGTTTCAGACCTGGAATCACCTATTTCTCCAAGAAGCCAAGGTTTTGTAGAATGAAAAATAACATTTAGGGCTTGGCACATGTGGCTCAAGTGGCTAAGGCACCAGCCACATACACCTGAGCTGGCGAGTTCAAATCCAGCCTGGGCCCACCAAACAACAATGATGGCTGCAGCCAAAAAATAGCTGGGTGTTGTGGCAGGCACCTGTAGTCCCAGCTACTTGGGAGGCGGAGACAGGAGAATCGCTTGAGCCCAGGAGTTGGAGGTGGGAGCTGTGATGCCACCACGGCACTCTACCCAGGGTGACAGTTTGAGACTCTGTCTCAAAAAAAAAAAGAAAAGAAAAGAAACATTTAGATGGAACACAGGGAGAATACATTGTCATTAGATTGGTCATTATTTCTCGGCTTTTTTCAGTGAAGAATGCTAGGAAATACATTTTATTTTGCTTTTGAAGAAGCTAAGAAAATTTCACATCAAAATATGATTCCTTGGTATAAGGATTATTTTGAATTGAAGGCTATTGATAATCAGGAAACTCTAAATGAAGACTTTCCTCTATCAACCTAAAATCTTAAAGGACTTCTAGACTCCTTATCACATGTTAATAGCCCGGGCCTAAGGACACTTTAAGCACAATACCTGTCTCTCAGGTTAATTTGCTAGTCAATCTGTTTCCCTCCATCTACCCATCCTCCCTTTAGCAACCACTTACTACACCTATACTTTCCAGTTTCTCTCCCCCCACCCCTTCTAAAAGGATCTTTAAAAGCCACTAACTATCACTGAGACTTTGGGAAATCACTCTTGTGGTTCCCCCCATGCGCATGCTATTTGGAAATAAATCTTTCTCTTATTAATCTACTACCCTGTTTTCCAAAAATAAGACATCCTCCAAAAATAAGACCTACTTACAGGAAAGATAAGACATCCCCTGAAAATAAGACCTAGCACATCTTTGGAAGCACACCTTAAAATAAGACACTGTCTTATTTTTGGGGAAACAGGGTATAACTGTGGTTCTTTTCAGAGAACCGACCAAGGGGGAAAAGGCAAGTTTCCCTGAAACTCCAACAGTTTTAGCGTCACCAACAGGATCCTCAAAACCAGACTGCTCTCTTGGAAGGCTGCAGTGGAAGGATGGGAACCCTGACGCCAGCCGGCACGTGGTGAGATATCTTACTTACCAGTCGGGCTCCCAGGCTTCCTCTCTGTGGGGTCTGGTAGAGCAGATGGTAACAGATCTTTTGTTCTTTCTGAAAGGGGGGCATTCAACTGTCGAAGATCTCACAGACCACCAAGGGTTGTAAGAAAGGTCTTTATCGGCGAGGTAGGAATGCTGCAGGAGCAGCACCAAGGAGGAGAGAAAACGAGAGAGAGAGAGAGAGAGAGGAAGGAAAGGGAGAGGGGGAGAGAGAGAGGAGGAGAGACTGAGAGAGACAGGAAGAGAGGGGAGGGGAGAGAGAGAGAGAGCACACCTGCGAGAGAGTTATATAGGTTGGGTTAGGGGCAGTCTTAGAAGGGTGATGGGAGGGTAGAATAGCCAAGAAGGAGTTACTGCTCTGGCCAGAAGAGGCTTAGGGGCAGGCCCTAAGTTTGAAATTTTCAGCGGGTAGCTGTAAATTTAAGAGACAACTAGTCTTGGTCTGTAGAAAGCAGGAGAGGCTTTTCTGGGGGCGGGGCTTTCTCTGGGGCAATTACCTAACACTTTTCATAGTTCAGATTGATAAGAGAAACATTTTTGTTGGTGACTAGTCTTGTAAGCGACTCTGGTATTGGTATATTTTGTGGTGAATGAATGTTCATATTGTTTGATTCCATCTCCTCTCAGAAATAGCTCTTATTGTTATTGTCTTTTTTGTCTTATTGCTTATCTATGTCCTTTTGTCTAAAGAGGGTTACCGCAGGGCAGAACTCGGGCCTAGACTCCCAGCCCCACGTTCACACCCGCCCCACATACCAGCAGTTAGACAGTTCCTGCTGGTCCCGTGTCTTTTAAGACATGCTTTGTTTCTGGTCCCTGAAACAAAAAACGTATGAGGTTTACCTCTTGTCTTGTTCTATGTCTCTGATTTTGACTTTGTGGCTGAGTGGGAATTCTCCCCTCAGTCTCCACCATCCAGAAGGTGGATTTTGTCGGGAGCATGTCAGGTCACCGGTCTGGAGAGACCAGGAGTCCAACACATGTAAGATTCCAGGCAGCACGCTGTGTGTACAGAACATGTCAAGCTCTAAGGAGGGGGTCTGTTGTCATTGTCTATTCTAACATAACTCTATTTCTGAGAGCAACATTTGGACATCATGGGAACTGCCTCCTCTAAGCCATCTCCAGGAACACCTCTAATTTATATGGTAAAAATTTACTCTAGGCTCAGCACTTGTGGCTCAAGCAGCTAGGGCACCAGCCACATACACCTGAGCTGGTGGCTTTGAATCCAGCCCAGACCCACCAAACAACAATCACGGCTGCAACCAAAAAATAGCTAGGCGCCTGTGGTCCCAGCTACTTGGGAGGCGGAAGCAGGAGAATCGCTTGAGCCCAGAAGTTGGAGGTTGCTGGGAGCTGTGATGCCACAGCACTCTACCCAGGGCGACAGCTTGAGGCTCTGTCTCAAAAAAAAAAAAAAAAAAAAAAAATTATTCCAAACCTGGAAGACTACCGCCAGGGCTTTCTATAAAGAGGCTTATTTTATTAGGTTGAGTCTCTTTTGGAATGAATATACCAGAGAAAATTCTAATTATAAATGGCCAGAAGATGGATTCTTTGAACTAGAAAAACTCCTTAATTTAAGGAAAATTCTAGAGCAATTGCCTTATTGATATTTATGGGAAGATCAAATTGAGCCTTAAAAACTCCCTTTAAAAAACTGAAGAGCAATCAGTGTAACCTGGCTTATTATACCCTCAATGAATCCCCAACAATAAAAAAAAAAAGTTCTTAAAAAAAAAAAAAAACTGAAGAGCAGAAATCTGAATTAAAACAAAAGTTAAAATCTATCTCCACCTTAAATCCCCCTCTGATTTATACTCCTCTCTATCCTCAATTACCTGTTCCTGATCTCCCGGAAGATCTTGTAGATCACTGGGTTCCTAACAATCGCCCTTAGGACACAGTAAAAATAATTCAACCCCACCTTTTTCAGAAAATTGTGTTGTTAACCAATTGCCTAATTTAAAAGCTGTATCTCTCCAAAATTTACAGAAGGCCCTCAGGCCTGATTTGCAATCCCCAGAACATACAGATTGACTGCATAAAAGCTGACAAGCAAGAAGTAGAAGTAGACCTGGTACAGAGACAAAGTAAAGCTCGATTTTCTGTGCCATCTGATGCCTCTTATTCCCCAGGATTGTGTAATCTAACTCCATCAGCCCCACACCTCCCTATGCAGTGCCCTTTAAGAATGTATCCAGACTGGGCTCAGCGCCTGTGACTCAAGCAGCTAAGGAGCCAGCCACATAACACCTGAGCTGGTGGGTTCCTATCCAGCCCTGGTCCACCAAAACAACAATGACGGCTGCAACCAAAAAATGGCCGGGGGTTGTGGCAGACGCCTGTAGTCCCAGCTACTTGGGAGGTGGAGGCAGGAGAATCGCTTGAGCCCAGGAGTTGGAGATTGCTATGAGTTGTGATGCCATGGCACTCTACCCAGGGTGATAGCTTGATTCTCCGTCTCAAAAAAAAAAAAAAAAAAAAAGAATGTATCCAGGCCCTCCCCCACAGAGAATTCATGTCTGCTGGACTGCAGCAGATCTCTGAATTACAAAACCCTTTTGCCTACACTTTCAGAAGATCTCACCAAATTTAGAGATGAATTAGAGAGCCTTATAGCCATTCATAATCCCGCTCACAGAGATCTTGACTAGCTGCTAAGGGCTATTCTCACACATGATTATACTGCAGTCATCAGACAAGCCAGAAGACCTCTAGGAGAAGATCCTATCCATAGAGGGAACAGGTGGCTAGATCCTCTTCCTGGACCCCCTACAAATGACCAAAAATTACTCAGCTAAATGTTGACATTCAGGGTCTATAAGAGGTAATATTAGAAGTTTTCCCTCCTAAAGTAAATTGGTCTAAAGTTGAAGTATGTACTCAGAAGGAAGGAAAGCATCCTAAAGCCTTTATTGAAAGATTCATCCAAGTTTTCTAAAAACATACATCATTAGATCCTGAAGCACCAGGGCAGAAAAATCTTTTAATTTCTTCCCTAGTTGGAAATTTACTTCCAAATATTAAAAAAACAATTCAAAATAGTATAGTTGGCTGGACCGGTCAACCCCTAAGTGTTATAATAGAAGCAGCTACACAGTTTTTTGAAAATAACTTGCAAGAAAATAGGAAAAAGAAAGATCTAAAATCCACAGTCCTTGCTTTACAAATTGAATCATTACAGAAACAAAAATAGTTCTCTGAAAATAAATTAAGATCATCTTGTTTAGTTCCTCCAGATGTTTGCAGATACTGCAGAAAACCTGGACATTGGAAATCTAACTGTCTGGCCTTTAAAAAAGAAAGAAAACCAGCTTGGCGCCTGTGGCTCAAGCGGCTAAGGTGCCAGCCACATACACCAGAGCCAGCCTGGGCCCACCAAACAACAATGACAAGTGCAACCAAAAAACAGCCAGTTGTTGTGGCAGGCACCTTTGCTCCCAGCTACCTGGGAGGCTGAGGCAAGAGAATCGCTTTAGCCCAGGAGTTTGAGGTTGCTGTGAGGTGTGATACCATGGCACTCTACCCACGGGGACAGTTTGAGGCTCTGTCCCCAATAAAAGAAAACCCAAAGATAAACTTCCCCAAATCTCAGAAAGTTAATTTTTCTCCAGTTGATTGACAGGGACAGCTGATCCTCAGTTGCACCACAGACCCCACCATTAAACTTACAATAGAGGATCGGGAACTGGAATTTTTATTCTTTTTTTGTGTGTGTGTGTGGTTTTTGGCCAGGGCTGGGTTTGAACCTACCACCTCCGGCATATGGGACCGGCACCCTACTCCTTGAGCCACAGGCACCGCCCGGGAACTGGAATTTTTAATTAACTAGTGTAACATTTTCTACCATTCAATCAGAAGAATTGTCTCTACCTCTCACCTCTAATTCTATTCAAGCTACTGGAATCTCTGGACAGCCTATTTCATTACCTATCTCTCAAGTTACTCCTGTATCTCTAGGTCCTCTAAATACTCACTATGCCTTTCTTTCTTTCTTTCTTTCTTTCTTTTTTTTTTTTTTTGAGACAGGGTCTCACTATGTCGCCCTCATTTGAGTGCTATTGTGTCACAGCTCACAGCAACCTCAAACCCTTGGGCTTAAGTGATTCTCTTGCCTCAGACTCCCAAGCAGCTGGGACTACAGGTGCCCACCACAACTTTTTTGTTATTGTTGTCACTGTTGTTTTAGTTGTCCCGAGCTGGGTTCAAACCCGCCAGCCTCAGTGTATGTGGCCGGTGCCGTAACCACTGTGTATGGGTGCCGAGTCTCACCATGCCTTTCTAATATCTGATTCTTCACTAACAAACCTTTGTGGTTGAGATCTTTTATGTAAATTTAATGCTACCTTACAATGTAATGAAAATGGTATCTTTATTTCTCTACCCTCATATTAAATTCCAAACTTCTTACTGTCCTTAATAGAAACACATTCTTTAAATCCCCATAATGACACAATCCTAAAGGATGTCCCGGACAGTCTTTGGGCAAAACATGTAAATGAAGTTGGATTACTACTAAGCACACAGCCTGTAAGCATCTCTTGGGGGGAAAAAAACAAACCTTTTCCTTCAGTAGCTCAGTAACCCCTCTCACGAGATGCAGAATGGGGAATTGAACCTACAATAGACTCCCTTCTACAGCAGGGAGTACTCATTTTCACTACCTCACCCTGTAACACCCCAATTCTACCAGGAAAAAAGGAAGGAAAATTTAATTCAGATGGAGACCAGCTCTACTGGTTTGTACAAGATCTGAGAGCCAGAAATTCCCGTGTAATCCCTTGACACTCTGTTATTCCTAATCCAGCTACAGTACTTACCTCCATGCCTGCTAATGCAGCCTGGTTTACAGTAATTGATCTCTGCTCAGCTTTCTTTTCAATTCCCTTACACCCTGACTCACAATTTCTCTTTGCATTTACCTTCAGAGGTAGACAATTAACTTGGACCCGAATGCCCCAAGAATACTGTGAATCTCCCTCAATGTTCTCTCAAATTCTCAAGGCTGATCTATAACCTTTAAGCATGGGTCCACTCTAGTTCAATACATTGATGATCTTCTACTCTGTAATCAAACTAAACAAGGTGCTCTCTTAGACTCTCTCATTTTTCTTTTTTTGTAGAGACAGAGTCTCACTTTACCGCCCTCAGTAGAGTGCCATGACGTCACAGGACTCACAGCAACCTCTAACTCTTGGGCTTACGCGATTCTCTTGCCTCAGTCTCCCGAGCAGCTGGGACTACAGGCACCCGCCACAACACCCGGCTATTTTTTGGTTGCTGTTCAGCCGGGGCTGGGTTTGAACCCGCCACCCTTGGTATATGGGGGCAGCGCCCTACTCACTGAGCCACAGGCTCTCTCATTCTTTTAAAAGCTCTAGCTAAGAAAGATCATAAAGCCTCTAAGTCTAAACTCCCGTGGGTACAGACCACTGTTACTTACTTAGGACATAAAATATCTCAAGGCACTCAAAAACTCACCCCAAAACACCTTGAGTCAATTTTGTCTATCCCCCTTCCCAAAACAAAAAAACAACTATGAAAATTTCTAGGAGCAGCTGGCTACTGCCACCAATGGATTCCTAATTTTTCTGTCCTCCCTGAATCATTATATTCCCTCCTTCCTAACAGTGTCCAAGAACCTATGCACTGGCCCCCAGAGGCATTAGATTCTTTAAAAACTCTTAAATTAGCATTATCCACGCCTCTGCTCTAAGTTTACCCAATTTTGATAAACCTTTCCATCTATATTGCCATGAAAAACAATGAAATTGCTGCTGGTATTTTAGGACAGCCTTTTTCCTCTCAAATCCGTCCTATAGTGTATTTCTCATGTCAGTTAGATCCCGTGGCCGCTGGCATGCCCTCATGCCTAAGTGCAGTAGCAGCAGCTGCCACCCTGATTGACAAAGCCAGCAAGCACCCTCACATGAGTTTCCGCTATTCATCTATATGTTCCCTATGCTGCGTCTGCTCTCCTACAAGTCCACAAAACTCAGCACCTCTCTACTAGACAACAGACCACCTATGAACAAGCCCTACCAACATCCCCTCCATTATCTTATACCATTGTAACGCCTTAAATGCAGCTACACTCCTACCTCTCCCCGATGATGGAGACCCCCACTCCATCCCACACGATTGCCTTACAGCTGTTGATTACGTTTCAAAACCACAGGAAGATCTCTCAAACATTCCTTTAGACAACCCAGGCTTAACTCTTTTTTTTGTGATAGTTCTTGCAAATGTGATTTTGTTGTGCCCAGTTCTCGAAATTCCCCACAAAGACCACCAGGAGAGCTGAGTCCGATACAAAAGCAAAAGAGCCATTTTATTGCAAGCTCAAGCTTGGGCTCCCGGGGTCTCCGCTACAACAAATCCAAGCCAGGAGCCCTGAGCTCTGGAACAAGGGTATTTTTATAGGCTAGCACAGCAAAGTAGGCATATACAAGTTAAACAAAGGGATTGCTTCTGGATTGGTTGCCCCTGGTCCTGCCATATGGCCCATTCCAGAAGGCAGTTTCTGACTGGACGCCAATGACTCAAGGTACAAAAACCAGCAATTCACGGTGACTCATCAGTTTTGAACAAAATGGCTGACGGAAGCCAAAATGGCTGAACCCTTAAGATGGTGTTGGTCTGGTTCTCTCAATTTCAAAGGTGGTATAATAGCTGGTTATGCTATAGTTTCCCCACATGAAACCCTGGAAGCATACTCCCTACCTACTATAAAATTAGCACAAGCTACTGAACTTGCAGTTCTCACTAGAGTCTACACATTGGCAGAAGGAAAAACTGCCATGATTTACACAGACTCCAAATATGCCTTTGGAGTCTGTCTTGCAGTTGGCACGATTTGGAAGTCTCGTGGTTTCTTAACATCAGCTGGCACCCCTAACGCAAATGGACCTATAATTGCTTCCCTATTACAAGTCATTCACCTCACCTCTGAGGTTGCTATTGCTCGTCGCCTGGCCCACACTAAAGAAACAGATCCTGTATCTTTAGGAAATGAAAGAGCAGGCAGAGCTACAAAACATGCCACCAAAAAGGCCCCCCCTTATCCTTTTTCCATTCAACTTATTACCCTCCCCTTATCCTTATCTGGCATCATTAATCATCAGATTAATACTCCACAGTCTGAAAAAGATAAATGGACACATAATGGTGCTAAACAATTATCAAATGGATTATATTTTGAACCAAATGAACACCCCGTACTCCCTTTCTTTTAACTTTTTGGCTTGCACTTATCTCCCACCAAATGGGACTTATGTGCAAACGGGGGGGTAATTAAAGAACTAAAAGGTAGTTGGTACTGCCCTGGAATCTACAAAATCTCTAACCAAATTATTTCCCAGTGTACTATTTGTAAATCTCACCAAATCTCTGGTGGGGACAAATACTCTTTAGGGAGCCCCTAAAGACCTGCATTGCCTTTTGCAGCACTCCAAATTGATTTTATAGATTTACCTCCAGCTTTAGGCTTCTTTCATTGCTTAGTTATTGTCCATATGTTTAGTGGATGGACTGAATGTTACCCAACCAGGCATGCAGATGCTACAACAGTAGTAAAGAAATTGGTAGCTGAAATTATTCCTCCATTTGGTATATCCTTATGGATTGAATCAGATCAAGGGACACATTTCACAGCAGAAATAAATCAGCTACTTGCAAAGGCTCTAGGGTACTCATTAAAATTTCATAACCCGTATCACTCTCAAGCCTCAGGACAGGTAGAATGTAAAAACCTAGACATAAAGAGAACGTTGGCAAAAATATGTCAAGACATTGGACTTAAATGGCCAGAAGCATTTACCTCTGGCCCTTATAAAAATCCATAATACCCCAAATAGAAGACACGAATTAACACCCCTTGAAATGGTGTTTGGTCGCCTTGTGTCTACTGGTACCTCTAAACCTCCTGGGCTGCCTGGAAAGTATAGGGATCTGAGTGAACAATTTGATACCATGACCGGCTATATACAGGCACTAACTAATGTACGTGGAGCTTATCATCACCAGGTGAAAAGAGAATGGCTTCCGCCAACTGACAAGCCTCGCCATCCCTTTCAGCCAGGAGATTGTGTATATATCAAAGTTTTTAGAAGAAAACATGCACTGTCACCCTGCTGGGAAGGCCCTTATAAAGTACTGCTAACCACCTATACCGCCATAAAAGTAAAGGAAAAGAGAGGGACGGAGGGAGGGGGGTGGGGCCTTGGTGTGTGTCACACTTTATGGGGGCAAGACATGATTGCAAGAGGGACTTTACCTAACAATTGCAATCAGTGTAACCTGGCTTATTGTACCCTCAATGAATCCCCAACAATAAAAAAAAAAAAAAAAAAAAGTAAAGGAAAAGCCCTCCTGGATTCACACGAGACAGTTGGAAGACGACCACTACAGGTGACCTGAAAGTAAGGATTTCCAGGGCCAGGCCCCAGACCCCTGAAGTAGACGACTCCATGAAGTAGACAGCTGTTCCCATGAAACCTCATTTAAATCTCTATTCCTTACCTTTAAACTCCCCAGTAGTCATTCTTGAACACTTTTTCCTGTAAGCATCCCTCTCCACTCTCAGAAGGTAACACATTGGAAGCTGAGTGAAGATTGCCTCACTCTATCCCATTCTCTCTTCTTTTTATCTTCCACTATGGCTCTTCTTTCAAACTATGCCTTACTCTTACTAACCCTTACTACTTTTCCCCGCAGGTCAAGCTCAGACCCAGCACCCCTTCGCACCAGTCTTTCAAATCCTGGCCACACTAACTAATCAATCTGATTGCTGGTTATGTCAACATCTAGATCGTTCAAAGGAACCTGAATTCATTGTTATCTCTGCTGATGTGAGTGTCTGCCAATCTGGAAAAATGGTCAAATGAGAAGATGTGGCATCCACAGCCAGAGAAGAAGCAACTTCCAACTTCACCTCCTGGAGAGATAATTGGACACAGAAAAACTGTCTTTTGTTCAGGTAAAATCTCTAGAAAAGAAATTTCCCTTCTTCATCGAAAACCATAATGATGCTGGATCTTTTCTAGGTGATATCCTGGAACACTATTGTGATCAAACTCTATAACATTATAAAAATATTATAAAAAAATCCCCACGTATGCCATGTCATAACTCAAAGTTCTTTTCAATGCTCAGAATCCTTTACCCCAAAATCGGAACTTACGAAATTGAAAGAGCAGTCATGAATCTCTCCAGGGTAATAGAGCAAGAGCTCAACATCACCATGCGGGCATTGGGAACACTTCAAACAGAAATTAACAGCCTAGCATCTGTTGTAATTCAAAAATCACCGCATACTGGATGCCTTGACAGCTTAACAAGGAGAAGCTTGTGCTGTTATTAGGGGAAAATATTGTTTTTATGTAAATCAATCAGGACAAATAGAGACTGTTCTACATATCTCTCTCTTTTTTTTTTTCTTTTTGGAGACAGAGCCTCAAGCTGTTGCCCTGGGTAGAGTGCTGTAGCATCACAGCTCACAGCAACCTCCAACTCCTGGACTCAAGCGAGTCTCCTGCCTCCGCCTCCCAAGTAGCTGGGACTACAGGCACCTGTCACAATGCCTGGCTATTTTTTGGTTGCAGCCATCATTCATTGTTTGGTGGGTTTGGACTGGATGGATTCGAACCCGCCAGCTCAGGTGTATGTGGCTGGCCCCGTAGCCGCTTGAGCCACAGGCGCCAAGCCTGATCTACATCTCTTAAAGGACAAGATAAACATTCTTCATCAGATTAATGAAGCGAAACCATTCTCTTGGACTGACCTCTTCCCAAGAATGGGAGACTGGTTTAATGGGGTATGGGGAAATGTGCTCAGATCTGTTCTTTCCTGCTTATTCATTTTCATTCTAATTTATGTTCCTATATCTCTTTTCAAGCATCTTATAACTAAATTATTAACCAGCTCTCTTTCTCCACAGTTACCAACTCAGCTCTTAATGTGTGAAACTTCTAGGGAAGTTCTGGACGAGAGGAATGAAGGAGCTAAGAAAATTTCAGCCCAAAATATGATTCCTTGGTATAAGGATTATTTTGAATTGAAGGCTATTGATAATCAGGAAACTCTAAATGAAGACTTTCCTCTATCAACCTAAAATCTTAAAGGACTTCTAGACTCCTTATCACATGTTAATAGCCCGGGCCTAAGGTCACTTGAAGCACAATACCTGTCTCTCAGGTTAATTTGCTAGTCAATCTGTTTCCCTCCATCTACCCATCCTCCTTTTAGCAACCACTTACTACACCTATACTTTCCAGTTTCTCTAGCCCCTCCTTCTAAAAGGATCTTTAAAAGCCACTGACTATCACTGGGACTTTGGGAAATCACTCTTATGGTCCCCCCATGCGCATGGTATTTGGAAATAAATCTTTCTCTTACTAATCTACCATAACTGTGAGTTGATCTTTTCAGTGAACCAACCAAGGGGGAAAGGGCAAGTTTCCCTGAAACCCCAACACTTTCAAATGAGAAATAGATCATGAATTCACATTGTACAAAAGAGTTATTTGGATGAAGGTACTTTCCTGATGTAGATGAATATGCTCAATTATCTTTCCAAAGTTTATTTGTCAAGGACACAACATCAGGTAATTTTTTTCTTTTGGTGATGAATCTTTGATGTTCATTGGAGAGGAATAATTATTCTCCCTGTCTAATATAGTTACTTGTCTCTGGATCATTCAAATTAAATAAAGCGGTTGCAAAACCAAACTTAGTATCTTTTTCTAGTCTAGCTAAATATTTTGTTGTTGTTGTTGTTGTTGAGACAGAGTCTTATTACGTGACCCTTGTAGAGTGCTGTGGCATCACAGCTCACTGCAACCTCAAGCTCTAGGGCTTAAGCCATTCTCTTGTCTCAGCCTCCCAAGTAGCTGGGACTACAGGCATCTGCCATAACACCCAGCTATTTTTTTGTTGCAGTTGTCATTGTTGTTTAGCTGGCCCAGGACAGGTTTGAACCTGCCAGCCTCAGTGTATGTGGCTGCGCTGTAACCACTATGCTATGGACTCCGAGTCTAGCTAAATATTTTTAAAATAAGATTTTTGATGTAGAAAAGTTAAAAAGAACAAAAATATTGGATGACCCAGGACGCAGATTACTATTAAATTTCTTCTTCTTTTTTTTTTTTTTTTTTGTAGAGACAGAGTCTCACGGTACCGCCCTTGGTAGAGTGCCGTGGCATCACACAGCTCACAGCAACCTCTAACTCTTGGGCTTAAGCAATTCTCTTGCCTCAGCCTCCTGAGCAGCTGGGACTACAGGTGCCCGCCACAACGCCCGGCTATTTTTTTGTTGCAGTTTGGCCGGGGCTGGGTTTGAACCCGCCACCCTCGGCATATGGGGCCGGCGCCCTACTTACTGAGCCACAGGCACTGCCCTTCTTTTTTTTTTTTTTTCTCGAGACAGAGTCTCACTTTGTCACCTCTGGTAGAGTGCCATGACATCATAGCTCACAGCAACCGCAAACTCTTGGGCTCAAGAGATTCTCTTGCCTCAGCTCTCACTGTAGCTGGGATTACAGGTGCCCACCACAATGCCTGGCTATTTTTAGAGATGGAGTCTCGCTGTGGCTCAGGTTGGTCTGGAACTTGTGAGCTCAGGCAATCCACCTGCCTCAGCCTCCCACAGTGCTAGGATTACATGAGTGAGCCACCACACCCGGTCCCTGACCCTTAGCCATGTTAAATTGCTACTGAGACACCAAACTCTCCTCCTCCACCCCGTCCCCCACAAACAGTCTCACAGTGCCATGGAGTCACAGCTCACAGCAACCTCAAACTATTTTTTGGTTGTAGTTGTCATTGTTGTTTGGCAGGCCCGGGCTGGATTCGAATCCTCCAGCTCTGGTGCATGTAGCTGGTACCTTAGCCTGAGCTACAGGCGCCAAGCCTCAGGTATTTCTTTAAACTTTCATAAATAGCAAAACAGATTATAGTTTCTGAAATCCCAGCATACAGGCAGTTAATCCTCTGTAGAAGCCGCCAATGCCCTCTGTCTGGTAGACCTAGCCAGCGCACTAGAGTGTGTTCCTTTGCTTGGAGCCCCTCAGTTCTAGCTGCATCCGGGTTTTAACGACCCATATAGGATTCATTAAGGAATTTGAGATAAAAACTGCCAAGGCCACTGAGAAAATATGCACAATATTGCTGTAAGGCAAAAAATGCCGTTAAATTGCTCTTTGGCTTTGGAGTAACATGCAATGTACACAGCCCTTGATGGTGCAACTCCAACCAAATTTGGACCCAAGCCTCTAAAACAGAGGTTCTCAACCTGTGGGTCGTGACCCCTTTGGGGGTCGAACGACCCTTTCACAGGGCTCACCTAAGACCATCTTGCATATCAGATATTTACATTATGATTCATAACAGCAGCAAAATTACAGTTATGAAGTAGCAATGAAAATAACTGTATGGTTGGGGGTCACCACAAAATGAGGAACTGTGTTAAAGGGTCACGGCATTAGGAAGGTTGAGAACCACTGCTCTAAAAAGTGACTTTGGTCCCTCCTCCAAAATTGAATTCAGAACGTGAAAGAGTCCAGGTGTCACAGATGTTGGTCTCACCATTCCAGCTCCACTAATGGTCCCCAGATGAACCTGAGGATAGCAGACAGTGCGGAAAGCTCATCTCGAAGACCGCAACTGTGACTTAATGTCTTCTAGTGGACAAGTGAAAATAGCACCAACCGTGCCCCCACACCCTCCTGAAGCAGCGTGTGGTCCTTCTGCTGAGTGCCCGTCTTCGCCCGGTGCCGTGGACGCCTGGTGGCTCCAGGGATGCGCGAGGTCGCCGGGTCAGTTCGCCCTGCTGCCCTCAGGCGGCCGCCAGCGCAGCCTCCACGCGCGCCCGGATCCCAAAGCCTCGCTCCGCTAGCTCGGCTTGCTCAGCGCCCTCCGCGGTGGCGTGGCACCGCCGGCCTCTGCAACTGTTTAGAGCCTGTGGCTCAAAGGAGTGGGGCTCCGGCCCCATATGCCGGAAGTGGTGGGTTCAAAACCAGTTCCGGCCAAAAAACAAAACAACAACAACAACAACAACAAAAAAACAGACAAATATAAATAGTAACAGAAAATGAGCTTCAGTTATTAACTCCCCAAGTCTCCCCTAAGCTAAGTGACAGAATTCAATTGCCTTTAATGGGGCAAGTGGGGGATGTCTATGCCTCTAACTGGGGGATAAAAAAGAAGTAAAGGAGGTTGCAGGCACCCCCTCCCTGGGAGTCCTGGGGCAAGTCATGGTCCCTCTTTTGGCCTCATCTGATTTGGATCATTGGTCTCAAAACATTTGGCTCATGGATGGAAGCACAAACCCTTAAGGCCCTGGCAACCCCTGATTTAAGAGGCCTGGGTGGGAACCCAGGGGTGTGGACGTTAGAAAGTTCCCTGGAGGGACTGTCATGGACTCAGGATGATGTGACTTTCCAGAGTCTTTCCAGCTGAAAACACTTTCATTCTCAGCCAGTGCCTGGAGGCTGGGAGTGCGCTGTCAGTCAACGACAGAGCTCCAGGGGAAGGGGATGCTGAATGTAACCACCTGTCCCACTTTGTCCCAGACCAAGGGTTTCCTGGGATAGGAGGAGACTGTCAGTTTTAAAACAGAGACATTCCCAGGCAAACCGGAACAAGCTGTCACCCCAGTTTGCTGGTGACACTCCTTGAGGGCTGTCCCAAGGGCATGGCAGGTTTGGACTTGCCTCTAGCCTACCAGATTTCTTGCCTTCTGCAAGCTATCCACTCATTCCTGATTGGAAAGCCATGGAAGGGCTTCTGTGTTTTCATCATTGGAAAGTTTTAAACCATCACTGAGGCTCTGCACCTGTAGCTTAGTAAGGAGGGTGCCAGCCATGTGCACCAAGGCTGGTGGGGTAGAGCCCAGCCCCGGCCTGTTAAAGAGCAATGACAACTGCAACCAACAACAAAAAAAAAAAAATAGCCAGGTGTTGTGGCAGGCACCTATAGTCCCAGCTACTTTGGAGGCTGAGGCAAGAGAATCACCTAAGCCCAAGAGCTGGAAGTTGCTGTGAGCTATGATGTCACAGCACTCTACCAAGGGCGACAACATGAAACTCTGTCTCAAAAAAAAAGAAAAAAATCACTGAGGAATAACAGCAACAAATGCTCACAGTGTCACTTCATCTGGTTTCAGCCTTGCTAAAATTCCTAAGCAGAAAAAAGCACTCTGAGATGTCTGCTTTCTCTAAATTCCTCCAGGGTTAAGGCCGAGTCCTGTTCATCTCTTTACCTTCAGTAGCCTGGACCAAAGTGGGTGCATCTGTCACCCACCAGCCTGAACCCTGTTGATGGCTTCTCACTGGTTTAGGACAAAGATGCCAAATCCTCAACAAGGCCTACAGACCCTCTGGGTGTGGCCACCTCCCACTGTGCTCCCCATCTCCATACTCCCCCCTCTCATACTCATGCTGTCCCCCAACTCCCCCTGCCCCGTACCAGGACAGCACATTGGGGACATCAACCCCTACTCACCCTGCGACCCCTCCCAGGCTCCCAGGTGCCTTCCCTGACCCCCTAAATCCAAACTCCTGAATATGAAACATGCCACCAACTCCCCAGTATAAAATGTCCTGCCTCCTCGCCAGCCGACCTCTCCCTTCCAAGTCCTCAGGGCAGCCCTCCCCCGCCTCCCTCCTGGATGGATGGGAGGGACTGCTGGGTCCAGGAAGCCAGTCGTCACACTTACAGGACATTAGCTGGATGATGGCGGTCAGGACAAACCTCTCGCCCTGCTTGAGACGGAAGAGCTGGAGCAGGAAGATGAGGAAGGCCACGCAGCAGAGAATGGTGGACAGGATCATGGTGGCCTGGACGGCCTGCAGCGTGGGGTAACCTGCAGGCAGAGGGCAAGGGCACACGGCTAAGGACCACAGCCAGCCGGTGCCTGGTGTGCACAGAGACCCTGGCAGCGCGGGAGTGGGGACCACAGGGGACAAACAGGCCAGGGTCCAGCTGTTATCTACACAGTCTGAGCAGAGGGAAGCCACAGTGTCTTCCAGAACCACATCCCTCCCTCATGGACGGGGATTTTTTATTTTAAGTACAAATCCTGGTTCCAACTTGGTCAACTGTGATTCCAGAAGTCAGGGTGGAGCCCTGGGGGTCTGCACTTTAGAAAGGTCCCTGGAAGGACTGCCATGGACTTGGGGCTCAGGGGACTGAGTGGCCTTTCTGTGCACTCCACAGCAGCCTGGAAGCATCAGAGAGCAACCTTCATGGGCATGCCTTATGGAGAGAAGAGTAGTGTCTTTGATTTCAGAACAGCCTGGACAGAGATTGGGGAGCAAGGGTTTGAGGCTCAGTACAGGGATGTTTCAGTGGAGAGGGGAGAGTTTTGGGAGTGAGAGTGTCACACGAGAAGGACACAGCCATGCACCAGAGGTGCAGAGGAGTCAAGCACATGGGCTGCAGTCAGCTTCACTGGCCTCAGTCTCCTCACCTGTAAAATGGGAATACTAACAGCTCCCCCTCACCAGGCTGGGAAAGGGGAGTAAGCTCATCTATGTTAAGAGTTAGAGCAATGATTTTCAACTGATGCACCAGAAAAACTTTTAATTTATTTTTTATTTTTATTTTTATTTTTTTGGCTTTTTAAAAATTTTATTTCGTTGCTTAGTTTTTATTTCTTTACTTTTTTTGTTGTTGTTGTTGAGACAGGGTCGCACCCTATGCCCCTGAGCAGAGTGCAGTGGGCGTGGTAGCTCACCGTAACCCCAGACTCCGGCTGCGGGCACCCCGCTGCCTCAGCCTCCGGAAGCCGCAGGGATTACAGGCGCTCGCTGCGGCACCCGGCTGGGTTTTTCCAGTTTTTTCATGAGTCGGAGTCTAACTGTTGCTCAAGCGAGTCTCGAACTCCTGAGCTCAAGCGATTCTCTCTCCTCAGCCTCCCACAGTGCTGGGATTACAGGCGTGAGCCACCGCGCCCGGCGCGCTGGAAAAAATTTTTAATGATTAATTTTCCCTTCCTTTTGCCTCGTTGCACTCCTGAAAGCAAGATGGGGCACCAGCAGCTCTACTGGAGCCACCCGCGAAAATTCGGCCAGGGTTCTCGGTCTTGCCGCGCCTGCTCAAACCGGCGCCGTCTGATCCGGAATTACGGCCTGAATATGTGCAGCCAGCGCTTCCGTCGGTACCGAAGGACCTCGGGTTCGTTAAGTTGGACTAAGTAATCTTCCTCGAAGGGATTATCCAGGGGGACGCCATGAAAGAAACCAAGCTGTTGTTGTTGTTTTTTTGTAGAGACAGAGTCTCACTTTACTGCCCTCGGTAGAGTGCTGTGGCGTCACACGGCTCACAGCAACCTCCAGCTCTTGGGCTTACGTGATTCTCTTGCCTCAGCCTCCTGAGTAGCTGGGACTACAGGCGCCCGCCACAATGCCCGGCTATTTTTTTTTTTTTTTTTTTTTTTGGTTTTTGACTGGGGCTGGGTTTGAACCCGCCACCTCCGGCATATGGGACCGGCGCCCTACTCCTTGAGCCACAGGCGCCGCCAACGCCCGGCTATTTTTTTGTTGCAGTTTGGCCGGGGCTGGGTTTGAACCCGCCACCCTTGGCATATGGGGCCGGCGCCCTACTCACTGAGCCACAGGCGCCGCCCCTGAAACCAAGCTAATTCAATACATACACAGATGGACAACACATGTACATAAAATAAAGTTAAAAAAACAAAAACAAACAAGCAACAATACAAAGATTAATTTTTTGTTTTGTTTTTGAGACTGAGTCTCACTATGTCGCCCTCGGTACAGTGCCTTGGTGTCACAGCTCACTGCAACGTCAAACTCTTGGGCCTAAGGGATTCTCTTGCCTCAACCTCCCAAGTAGCAGGACTACAGGAGGCGGCCACAACACCCAGCTATGTTTTTGTTGTAGTTGTCATTGTTGTTTGGCAGGTCCGGCCCATGTGCAAACCCCACCAGCTCTGGTGTATGTGGCTGGCACCCTAGCCGCTAAGCCACAGGCACTGAGCCTAATTAAATTATTTTTGAAAGAAGTTCTAAGTACAGTAAATACAGTCTTTTTTCTTTTCTTTTTTTTTTAGAGATAGAGTCTCACTTTATCACCCCTCCGTAGAGTGCAGTGACATCACGGCTCACAGCAACCTTCAACTCCTGTGCTTATCTCTTGCCTCAGCCTCCCGAGTAGCTGGGACTACAGGTGCCCTCCACAATACCTGACTATTTTTTGTTGCAGTTTGGCGGGGGCCAGGCTCGAACCCGCCACCCTCCGTATATGGGGCCGGCACCCTATCCACTGAGCCACAGGTACCACCCAGTAAATATATTCTTAATTTTAACTCTTTTTCTTGATCAACATAATTTAAGTGTGCCATGGAAATTTAGCTAAAGGCTTAGGTGTGCCATGAGATAAAAAAAGGTTGGAAAACACTCAGGGCACCAGAGTGAAACTCTGTCTCAAAAAATGATCAAAAATGTCACCTAAGCCAAATCACCCAGTCTCACTCTTGCCCAGGTTGGTCTCAAATTCCTCAGCTCAGGCCTCAGCCTCCCAGAGTGCTGGGATTATAGGCATAAGCCACCTTGCCCAACCTAATTGTAAACATTTTTTAAGTGAATACCCATATGCTTATCACCTACTTTCTATAATCAGCATTTTACTATACTTGCCTTATCTTATCTCTCCATTCCTCCATCTCTGGGAGTCCTTTGACCACACTGCAGCCATCTTAACTCACTTTTCACAACCTGGGAGTAAAAGTGAAGTTTAAATATTGTTTTCCTAGACATTGGATGGTGTGAAAAGAAAATGTCAGTGGGTTCTTGATGATATCCAGAATGAACTGGACAAGTGGCACAAAACAAAGACTTTAATGACAAACGATAAAAAGCTCCAACTACAAAGAGGGGCAGTGGAAACCACTTGTGAAGTAAATCAAACCTATTCCAGTATAGACCTTCCTGTGTTTTCCTAGATGTTCTTGTCTGCTGGTCTGTGCAGGATGATTAGCGTCACCATAGCTACTGCCCCACAATGTCCAGTTCCACAAGTTCCAGACAGTGTGGCACCTAGTTACACTGTGGTCTGAGGCACCTGACCAAGCTGGAAGGAAGAGTTCAGCAAGAGACTTCCTTTAGTTAAACTTTGATTGGGTAAGACCATCTAGAGTTAGTGGACAGAGGGGTTCATTACCAGGTTGGCCAAACTAACTCCATCTTGAAAAGCTATTCTGTGAGAGTCTGTTACAGCTGGACATAACTCAGATAACAGAGGCAAGCTGCAGGCTGATCCTTGCACTGGCCCAATTACAGACCCACCGGAGAGAAATATGCTGACACTCTGATTTCAAGAACTTGCTCAGTGGCACCTGTGGCTCAGAGAGTAGGGCACTGGCCCCATATACCGAGGGTGGTGGGTTCAAAACCAGTCCCAGCCAAACTGCAACAAAAAAAACAGCCAGGCATTGTGGCAGGTACCTGTAGTCCCGGCTGCTCAGGAGGCTGAGGCAGGAGAATCGCCTAAGCCCAAGACCTGGAGGTTGCTGTGAACTGTGATGCCACAGCACTCTACCAAGACTGAGACTCTGTCTCAAAAAAAAAAAAAAAAATAGAAGAACTTGCCATGGTGCCACCTGCGGCTCAGTGAGTAGGGGGCTGGCCCCATATACTGAGGGTGGCGAGTTTGAACAGCCCCAGCCAAACTGCAACAAAAAATAGCCAAGTGCTGTGGCAGATGCCTTTAGTCCCACTACTCAGGAGGCTGAGGGAAGAGAATTGCCTAAGCCCAAGAGTTGAAAGTTGCTGTGAGCTGTGACACCATGGCACTCTACCCAGGGTGAAAAGGTGAGACTCTTGTTTCAAAAAAAAAAATAAGGAGAAGGAGAAGAAGAAAGAACTTGCCAGGAGAATCATGATAGCATCTCTGGCATCCAGATAAGAACAACAGTTGGGTGGTCCTTGATAATAACCAGTTCTCCCCTGGCCGGCTAGATAAGAACAGTCTCTCTCCCTAAACTCCCACTAACATCCTTTAGATCTTAGCCCACCTGCACCCAAGTGTCAAAATAAATAATACCCAAAATAAATAATACCACCTTTGTTACACTTTGGTCTTGAGTATTCTGATCCCCTCTTTTCAGTTTACTTTTTTAAATTTTTGTTGTTGTTGTTGAGACAGAGTCTTACTTTGTTGCCCACCAGTGCTGTGACATCACAGCTCACAGCAACCTTAAACTCTTGGGCTTAAGTGATTCTCTTGCCTCAGCCTCCCACGTAGCTGGGACTACAGGCACCTACCACAATGCCCAGCCTTTTTTTGTTGTTGTTGCAGTTGATGTTGTTTAGCTGGCCCCAGCCAGGTTCAAACCCGCCACCCCTGGTGTATGTGGTTGGCACTGTAACCATTGTGCCACAGGTGCCAAGCGGAAAGGGAGGGTTTTCTAGACAGAGGTTACC
The DNA here is from genome assembly GCF_027406575.1 of Nycticebus coucang. NCBI lineage: Eukaryota > Metazoa > Chordata > Mammalia > Primates > Lorisidae > Nycticebus > Nycticebus coucang. Next base: position 107,718,350 of record NC_069791.1, read on the forward strand.
TGACTTCTTCTTCTAGATTATAGGCACGTTTGTAATGATTGGGAATTTGCAATAATTATGAAATAATTTTTTTTTTTTGAGACAGAGTCTCATTTTGTCACCCTCCATAGAGCACTTTGGCATCACAGCTCACACCAACCTCAAACTCTTGGGCTTAAGCAATCCTCTTGCTTCAGCCTCTCTAGTAGCTGGGAGTACAGGCGCCCACCACAATGCCTGGCTATTTTAGAGATGGAGGTCTCACTCTTGCTCAGGCTGGTCTTGAACTGTCAGCTCATACAATCCACCGGCATTGGCCTCCCAGAGTGCTGGAATTACAGGCGTGAGCCACTACACCCAGTCTTATTTATGAAATAATTTTAGAAAGGATAATGCTTAATTCTCAGAAGTTGTTACTTTTCAGTGTGTCCATATCTAACCCTAACCATTGTTTTCCAAGCACCATCATGGGTTTTGATCAATTAACTTCCAAATGACGACTCAGTGATAAGACCACACACATTTCACAGATCCTGGTTATCTATCCCACAGTGGATTCCGGATAAATTCTCTTACATCTTTACTGTACTTCCCTGACCACTTGCTTTAACCCCTCATCTCTCTAGTCACCCAGGGAGGGAGCTTTGGATCAGTCACAGGGAGTGAATAAGAAAGATTAAAGGAAGATTGAAAAATAGATGCTAGCTATTTCATATTTGTGAAATCAAATTTAACTGAAGAAAAAAGGAAGGTAAAGAGCCCAGATCCTCATTCTCAGGCACTTTTTTTCTATGTGTAGAGGCTGCTACGACTGGTATCTGAGTTAAATTTTAGTGAAAAACAAGTTTTTATTGACATCTGTGAGTCAGCAGGCACAATAAGAGCATAGAGAGAATAATTACTGTATCATATTAATACATTTGGAGAACTGTATGTTCTGCTAATCACAAAAGAGCATACGGAGAAGCACAAATAAATTGATTCCTAAATCCAGTAGCTGAGTGACCTCCAGAAAGTTACTTAACATTCTAAACCTTAGTGGGTAACATTGGTTTCATGAGGATGTTGCAAGGATGAAATTATATTGTGTATAAAGTGCTCAGCATAGCACTTGGCATCGACTGAACACTCCATAAACGGTGACGATGGTGGGGGCAGTGGGTAGTGATCGTTCAAGGGCTAAAGAAACAAGAAGTCAATGAAATATTAGTAAGATCCCTCAGCAGACAAGTCCCTTGCTCTACTCCCCAACCACAAACTGGCAGCCCACCTTATCCTTGCCCAACAGTCTGTTTTTTTTTTTTCTTTTGAGACAGAGTCTCACTATGATGCCCTTAGTAGAGTGCTGTGGCATCACAGCTCACAGCAACCTCCAACTCTAGGGCTTAAGTGATTCACTTGCCTCAGCCTCCCAAGTAGCTGGGACTATAGGCACCTGCCACAACGCCCTATTTTTGTTGCAGTTGTCATTGCTGTTTAGCAGGCCCAGGCCGGGTTCAAACCCACCACCCTTGGTGCCTGTGGCTGGCACTGTAACCACTGTGCTATGGGCATTGAGCCAGGAATTACTTGTATTTTTAAAATTATATATTTTGAATTGCTTAAATGGTAGTACAATGTTAACATGTCACCCATTAAATAATACAACTGTAGCTCATGTACTAGACGGTTATTTCCAAATTACAAGTGAAGAAACTGAGGCACCAAATGTTTTATGGTTGACGCAAAGGTGCTGTTAGAACTGGAAGTTATATTACCATCCCAGTCTCTGAGAAATGATGCTTTGCCTTTTAAGCATTTCCCTACAGTCCTGTCTAGTGGGTAATGATATCCCTCCTTTTCTTGTTTAACTTTCGGGGAAGGTGGGGTGAGGATAACCTTATTATTTTGATTTTCTTATTGGTCAGAAGTTTATGAGATGTAGATGGGACATAGTTTTTGTCATCTGTTGCCTCCTTCTTGCTTTTCTGTTGGAGACGATAGTCATTGTGACTTTTAAAAAATATTATGTACACCTGTCTGTGATGGTTATGTCATACCACAGTTTTTCATCATTTTTGATGAGGGGTGATAATAATAAGAGGCTCGTTCTCCTTAGAACATCTTCAAGCCAGGCATCGTGGTACATGTCTATAGTCCCAGCTTCTAGAGAGGTATGAGCCTAGGAGTTTGAGGATACAGTAAGCTAATCACATCACTGCACTCTAGTCTAAGCCAAAGAGCAAAATCTTGTCTCAAAATAATTAAAAAAAAAAAAAGGGTGGCACCTGTGGCTCAGGGAGTAGGGCACCAGCCCCATATACTGGAGGTGTTGGGTTCAAACTCGGCCCCAGCCAAAAACTGCAAAAAAAAAAAAAAAAAAAGGTTTGGCGCCTATAGCTCAAGTGGCTAAGGTGCCATCCACATACACTGAGGCTGGCAGCTCAAATCCAGCCCAGGCCCACCAAACAACAATGACAACTATAACCAAATAATAGCTGGGCATTGTGGCGGGTGCCTATAGTCCCAGATACTTGGGAGACTGAGGCAAGAGTATCACTTAAGCCCAAGAGTTTGAGGTTGCTGTGAGCAGTGACGCCATGGCACTCTACCCAGGGCAACAGCTTGAGAGTCTGTCTCAAAAAAAAAAAATTAAAAAAAAAAAAGAAGAAGAAGAAAAGAAAAAAAAATGTCTTCCATCCAGGGGCGGTGGCTCACACCTGTAATTCCAGCACTGGGAGGATGAGGCATGTGGATTACCTGAGCTCACAGGTTCAAGACCAGCCTGAGCCAGAGCAAGACCCTAAAAATAGTGGGGCATTGTGGCAGGCGCCTGTATTCCTAGCTACTTGGGAGGCAGAGGCAAGAGAATCACTTAAGCCCAAGAGCTGGAGGTTGCTGTGAGCTGTGATGCCATGGCACCCTACCAAGGGTGACAAAGTCAGACTCTGTCTTCAAAAAAAAAAAAAAAGAATATTCGTCACATTAACTTGAGACCCCACAAATGTTCAACATTGCTCACCAGAAATTACATAGTGCTGTCAATGATAGCATCAAGATATTCTTATAATTCAGTGTCAGCAACATATTATAAAATGCCCCAAAATTAAGCCATATGGATCCCTCCTAATAATGAACTATGACAGAAAATTAAAAATAAAAATTAAGTATCTTTGAACTTATGAGTTAATATCCAAAGAAATCTAAAGCACTGATTATAAATCTAAAGGTCAGAACAAAGACAAGTCAAAACAGTCATAAAACCCCAAATCTTTTTTCTTTTCTTTTTTTTTTTTGAGACAGAGTCTTATTTTGTCACCCTTGTGACAACATAGCATCATAGCTCACAGCAACCTCAAATTCCTGGGCTTAAGCAATACTCTTGTCTCAGCCTCCCAAGTAGCTGGGACTATGGGTGCCAGCCACAATGGTGCATGACTGGAGATGCGAACGCAGTTTTGCCATGGGTGTAAACTTGCTCCTGTAATTATTAAATCAAGAAACAGACTACACGAAATGAGATGGCATGTAGCAAAAATCTTTATTCCAGGTTTTGACTTTATACTTTTCTAGTCACTTACACACTTAATCTGTTATTTGTTAGTTTCATCATTATCTTATTTTTCCTATCTGAAATTAACTTGAAAGGAAATATTTTATTATTATATCAATATAATCACCTTTGTAGTAAACCTCTTCTTCTAAACATTGACTAATTCCTAAACAGGTATCTAAAGAAAGATCACAAAGAAGAAAGTAGCCACAGGGGAACAGAGTTAATGGAAGAGTATCTTCAAGCATTCACTCAGTTTACTCAGTATGAAGTAATGACTGTGTCTTCTCCTCAGGGCAGAGCACCTATAGACCTCTGACAATATGTTAACATAAGTCAACTCTCTGGCCCATATCTCTGAGGAAGGGCGGCATGCCCTTGGATCTCAGGCTTCATGGGGTGCACAGCTTCAGAGAAAAGGTTTATGGAATAACTCCAGGGAAGCCAACTCTGTGTGTAGCTCAGGGGGGTCCAGGTCCCTTAAGCCTCTGGAAGAAAAGCAAGTCATTTTAAACTCACACTGAATTCACTCTGTGTGCTTGATGTAGGATATGTTTATTTCTAAATATTATCCTACATTTGCTACACACCATCTCATTTTGTGTAGTCTGTTTCTTGACTTAATAATTACAGAAGCGAGTTTACACCCATGGCAAAGCTGCTGTTCGTTCGCGTCTCTGGTCATGCAACACACAACGCCCAGCTATTTTTTTGAGACCAGGTCTCAAGTTGGTCTTGACCCCGGGAGCTCAGGGCAATCCACCAGCCTTGGCCTTCCAAGTGCTGGGTTTACAGGCATGAGCCACTGGGCCCGGCCTATCTTCTTTGTTTTGAGCACAGTCTCAGGTTTAGTATAGTCTCATGTCTGGTAGAGTTACAGTTCTTTCAGTCTGGATTATTTTCCACTAGAGCGATGTCATTCTTTCAGGACTTCCAAAATTGTGTTAATTCAGTACCAAGACTTTCATGTTCTCTACCTTTTATGGATCTTCTCTTTGTCTTTGATTTTCTTTAGTTTTTCAGTAATATTTTCTTTCTTTCTTTTTTTTGAGACAGAGTCTCACTCTATTGCCCCAGGCTAGAATGCTGTAGTGTCACAGTTCACAGCAAAAGTCCTGGGGTCAAGTGATCTTCTTGCCCCAATCTCCTGAGTAAGTGGGCCTGTAGACGCCCGCCACAATGCCTGGCCAGTTTTTGTATTTTTAGTAGAGATAGGGACTCGCTCTTGATCAGGCTGGTCTCAAACTCTTGAGCTCAAGGGATCTACTGGCCTTAGTCTCCCAGAATGCTGGGGTTATAGGTGTGAGCTACAGCACCTGGCCAATATTTTCTTTTCTTTTTTGTTTTTAGAGACAGAGTCTCACTTTGTCGCCCTCAGGAGAGTGCTGTGGCATCACAGCTCACAGCAACCTCCAACTCCTGGGCTTAAGGGATTCTCTTGCCTCAGCCTCCTGAGTAGCTGGGACTACAGGTGGGCACCCAGCTATTTTTTTGTTGCAGTTTTGCCCAGGCTGAGTTTGAACCCACCACCCTCAGTATATGGGGCTGGCACCCTACTCACTGAGCTACAAGTACTGCCCAGTGGCCAATATTTTCAAATGTGAATTTTTTTTTATGTAATCCCTCCTGGGATCATTTTATTTCCCAAATCTAAGCATTTATGTCTTTTACACATTCTATTAAATTTTCAAACATTATCTCTTCTGATTTTGCTCTTCCCCTATTCCTTGTACTTTCTCCTTCTGCAAGGCCAGAAAGATAATATCTTCTTCTGTCCTCTGTGTCTTGTAAACTCTTTTTTCACCTTTTTGTTGTTTTTTGTTGCATTCTAGATAGTTCTTGTAGTTCTTCAGATTTACCTTCACTTAATTCTATTTTTTTTTTTAAAGCTTTGGTGCTTATTAACTTGCTTCTTAATTTTTTTTTTTTTTTTCAGTTGGAAACCCACCACCTCCAATATATGGGGCTGGCGCCCTACTCCTTTGAGCTACAGGCATCACCCTGTTTCTTAATTTTTTAAAAAACTTTGTTTTGAAATAATTTTAGATTCTCCGTAAGTTACAAAGACAGCACTAAAAGCTCATGTTTTCTTTGTCTAGTGTATCAAAACCGAGAAGCAGGCTCAGCGCCTGTGGCTCAAGCAGCTAAGGCGCCAGCCACATATACCTGAGCTGGAGGGTTGGAATCCAGCCCAGGGCCACCAAACAACAATGATGGCTGTAACCAAAAAACAGCCGGGCATTGTGGCGGGTGCCTGTAGTCTAAGCTACTTGGGAGGCTGAGGCAAGAGAATTGCTTATGCCCAGGAGTTGGAGGTTGCTGTGAGTGGTGATGCCACAGCACTCTACCCAGGGCCACAGCTTGAGGTTCTGTCTCAAAAAAACAAAAAAAAATGAGAAGCAGACATTCATACAGTTTGTGTGCATATGTGCCATTTTATCACATGTGTAAATGTGTGTAACTGTCACCAAAATCATCATCACAGAGACATAATTCTTTTTTTTTTTTTTTTTTTTGAGACAGAGCCTCAAGCTGTCGCCCTGGGTAGAATGCCATGGCATCACAGCTCACAGCAACCTCTAGCTCCTGGGCTCAAGTGAGTCTCCTGCCTCTGCCTCCCAAGCAGCTGGGATTACAGGCACCCACCACAATGCCCAGCTATTTTTTGGTTGCAGCCTTCATTGTTGCTTGGTGGTTCCAGGCTGGATTTGAGCCCACCAGCTCAGGTTTATGTGGCTGGCGCCTTAGCCGCTTGAGCCACAGGCGTCGAGCCAGAGACCTCATTCTTGTCTCCTTTTTATCGTGCTACTTACTATTCCTATCCTCACTTCCATTTCTATGCCTTGGAAAATACTATGTGTTTTCTATCTTTATAATCTCCTAATTTCAAGAATGTTAAGCAAATGGAATCATACATATGTGACCTTGGCAATTGCTTGTTGAAGCATTTCTATGGGGGCTACATTAAAATCCTTAGCGGATAACATCTGTGCTATCTTGGTGTTGGTGTCTTTTTTCACTCAAGTTGAGATTTTGTTGCCCTCTGTAGAGTGCTGTGGCCTCACAGCCCACAGCAACCTCTAGCTCTTGGACTTAGGTGATTCTCTTGCCTCAGATTCCCAAGTAGCTATGACTATAGGTGCTTGCCACATGGCCGGCTATTTTTGCTGTTGTTGTTGCCATTTGGCCAGGGCAGGGTTCAAACCTGCCACCCTCGGTGTATGGGGCCGGTGCCCTACTCACTGAGCCACAGGCGCCGCCCATCATTGTTGTTTTAGCTGACCAGGGCTAGGCTCCAATCCACTCGCCTCGGTGTATGTGGCTGGTGTCCTACCCACTGAGCTACAGGCACTGCCCTGTTTTTAAATTTTTGCTACAGTATTTGAAGAGTTCAAAAGGTTTGACAGAACCACATAACATTTTCCCACAGCTAGAACACTTATTATAGGTAAATTTAGGTTCCCAGAACTCAGCATTTATTATAAGTAAGGTCCTCATTACCACTTCCCATGAGCATAGCAGAGGCTTAGTAATGTTAGGAGAGTTTGCTTGATTTTTGCCCCTTCAGGCCAACACCTTGGAACTTAGTTCCATTGGCAGCATTCTCACAAGAGATTAAATAGGACCAAGTTTTCCTACCTGGTAAACACATGGCATACATTCCCAGTGAGTAACATTTGAAACATTCCTGCCTCCTCCCAGAGTTTAGAAATTTGTAGCAATGGCCTGGGGGTGGTGGCTCATACCTGTAATTAGGAAAGCAGAGACAGGAGGACTGCTTGAGCTCAGGAGTTTGAGACTAGCCTGAGCAAGAGTGAAACCCGTCTCTACTAAAAATTGAAAAATTAAGCTCAGTGCCTGTGGCTCAAGCAGCTAAGGCGCCAGTCACATACACCTGAGCTGGTAGGTTCGAATCCACCCTGGGCCTGCCAAACAACAATGACGGCTGCAACTAAAAAATAGCTGGGCATTGTGGCAAGCTTCTGTAGTCCCAGCTACTTGGGAGGCTGAGGCAAGAGAATCGCTTGAGCCCAGGAGCTGGAGGTTGCTGTGAGCTGTGATGCCATGGCACTCTACCCAGGGGGACAGCTTGAGACTCTGTCTCAAACAAAAAAAAAAAAAAAAAGAAAGAAAAATTGGCTGGGCATGGTGGCACATACTGGTAGTTTCAGCTACTTGGGAAGCTGAGGCAAGAGTATCATTTGAACCCAAGAGTTTGAGGTAGCCATTACCCATGATGCCATGGCACTCTCTCCTGTCTCAAAAAAAAAAAAAAAATCGTCTTGGTGTGATGGCTCATGCCTGTAACCTAGCACTCTGAGAGGCCAAGGTGGTTGGATCACTTGGGCTCAGGCTTTGAGACCAGCCTGAGCAAGAGGGAGACCCCATAGAAAAATTAACTGGGTGTAGTGGTGGGCACTTATACTCTCATCTACTTAGGAGGCTGACGCAAGAGAATCACTTGAGTCCAAGAGACTGAGTTTGCTGTGAGGTATGATGATGCCAGGACAGTCTACTCAGGACGGTCTTGAAAAAAAAAATGCAGCAGTGACGTCCTAGGCGCTCTCTCTATATATATATATTTTTTTTTTTCTTTTTTTTTTTTTGAGACAGAGTTTTCACTTTTTCGCCCTCAGTAGAGTGCTGTGACATCACAGCTCACAGCAACCTCCAGCTCTTGGGCTTAGTCGATTCTCTTGCTTCAGCCTTCTGAGCAGCTAGGACTACAGGCACCCGCCACAACACCTGACTATTTTTTTTTGCAATTCGGCGGGGGTTGGGTTTGAACCCCCATGCTCGGGATATATGGCGCCCTACTCGCTGAGCCACAGGTGCCGCCCTAGCCTCTAGATTTTATCTGTGGCACTTTTTCTTCCCAATCAGTATGTGAAAGAAATGGAAGAGTGAGAGAATAAGAAAAAGAGAGAGGCTTGGCACCCATAACAAAGTGGGTAGGGCTCTGGCCACATACACAGGGGCTGGCGGGTTCAAATCTGCCTGGCCTGCTAAACAACAATGACAACTACAACAAAAAAATAGCTGGGCATTGTGGCAGGCGCCTGTAGTCTCAGCTATTTGGGAGGCCTAGGCAAGAGAATTGCTTAAGCCCAAGAGTTTGAGATTGCTATGAGCTGTGATACTATGGCATTCTACTGAGGATGACAAAGTGAGACTCTTGTCTCAAAAAAAGAAAAACTCCCAGAGTTTGGAGGCTCATCTGGAGGGATGCTCATATCAAGGATGCATTAGAATGACAGTTAATGATCCTCAGACATCATGGAAAATCTTGTATGTTTTAGAAGGCTAAAATAGGGTGGCTCAGTGAGTAGGGCACCGGCCCCACATACAGAGGGTAGCAGGTTCGAACCTGGCCTCCGCCAAACTGCAACAAAAAAATAGCCAGGCATTGTGGGGGGCACCTGTAGTCCCAGCTACTTAGGAGGTTAAGGCAAGAGAACCGCCAAAGTCCAAGAGCTGGAGGTTGCTGTGACCTGTGACCCCATGACACTTTACCAGGGTCGACAAAGTGAGACTCTGTCTCTAAAAAAAAAAAAAAAGAAGAAGAAGGGCGGCGCCTGTGGCTCAGTGAGTAGGGCGCCGGCCCCATATGCCGAGGGTGGCGGGTTCAGGCCCAGCCCCGGCCAAACTGCAACAAAAAAATAGCCGGGCGTTGTGGCAGGCACCTGTAGTCCCAGCTACTCGGGAGGCTGAGGCAAGAGAATCGCTGAAGCCCAGGAGTTGGAGGTTGCTGTGAGCTGTGTGAGGCCACAGCACTCTACCAAGGGCCATAAGGTTAGACTCTGTCTCTACAAAAAAAAAAAAAATTGAAAAGTTGGGCAGCGTCTGTGGCTCAAAGGAGTAGGGTGCTGGCCCCATATGCTAGAGGTGCGCGGGTTCAAACCCAGCCCTGGCCAAAAACTGCAAAAAAAAATTGAAAAGTTTACAAGATTAAAAAGTTACAGTGATTTGGGTGGCGCCTGTGGCTCAGTGAGTAGGGCGCCGCCTGTGGCTCAGTGAGTAGGGCGCTGGCCCCATATGCCGAGGGTGGCGGGTTCGGACCCAGCCCCGGCCAAACTGCAACAGAAAAATAGCCGGGCGTTGTGGCGGGCGCCTGTAGTCCCAGCTGCTCGGGAGGCTGAGGCAAGAGACTCGCGTAAGCCCAAGAGTTAGAGGTTGCTGTGAGCCGTGTGATGCCAAGGCGCTTTACCCGAGGGCGGTACAGTGAGACTCCGTCTCTACAAAAAAAAAAAAAAAGAAGAAGGCTAAAATAATGAATGAAGCTATAAGTTAGAACGTTTGCTAGGATTCTGTGGCTTTTCTTGGAGTGAGACATTTTATTTATCTCTGAGCCAAAAATAGATGTGTATTTTTCAGGAATGGTTAAAGTTCAGCAGTCGGGTCTGGGGGAGAGAGAATACAGATTAGGAGGCTTCACCTTCATATCCTTTGGGAAATGAGACAGGAGTATTAAAAAAAACAGTAATGAAATCTGTGGCCTCCCTTCCTTTGCTGAACTGTCCACAGCAAACACCCTTCTTCAAGGGTCCATTTCTCAGCCTCTTCCAGAGTCCTGGGGATAGTTTCTTTCTGGACAACTTTTACTTGGAACAGAGCCTCTTGTTAACAGAAAATTCCTATTTGGAATAAACCTTCGTGTAGGTCGGCTGATGGAACTGAAAGTATCAGGTCATGCTGTCAGGGACACATGGAGGGAGTAGAACGTTCTCTCCAATGGAGAGTGAGACAAGCACACAGAGGCGGCCAGCCCTGGCCTCTTCGCTGGCCAAGGGACTTACATGTATGGCCGAGTGGACCAGAGTGCGCAGGTTCGGGGTGCCCTGAGACCTGTGCTCTCCTTCTGGCTGCCTGCAGGTCACCTGAGGAAGGAGACCTTAACTGTGAAGATCCTGACGGGGAACGGGAACCACACAGTGCTCCCAGCGGGTAATGGGAACCTTCATGCACCCTGTAGGATGGCTGTGAGCGAGAAGAGAAGATAAAATAGCTTCACCACGGGTGATAGTGGAGTGGAATGAAGGTGGGGCGCAAATTTAAGAAAATGAAAATCAAGTAGCACCCTTAAATGAAGGGTTGCCCCCAGTTCCTCATGCGTCTTCCATCGGGTTAATGGAATCTTGGCTGAACTGCAAACCTGCGTCTGGGAATGTACTTGAAGGTGTCCTGGTTCGCCTTGGGGAACACACTCATAGCCAAGCCCTATCACTGCGTCACCAGAGCACTGGCGACCCCAGCCCGGAGACGTGGGGTGGGGGTCGGTGAGTGAATCACACCTCGGCATAGACCAGTGGTGGCTGCGAGGACTGACGCGCAGACAAGCCCTCCCGCCCCCTCCTCCGCTGCAACCCTCTCTGAACAGTTGTGTCTCTCAGGGAGAGACACCGGCTCGTGGCCACCCGCCAGGTCAGGCTAAGGACATGAGGAACAGGGAAAGGGCTGAGGGAGATAGCTCCAGAGGCGGCCACTCCGCCCCGCGGCCACTCCTTTAGCCTCTGGGCACAGCGACAAGGGAGCGCTCTGTCTCCACCTTATAAAGCTCTGGGGCAGGGCGGCGGGTACAGACCTCGGCTGAGCTCGCCCCGCGCCGCGCCCCCACCTGTTGCGGCGGCCGCTGCGCTCCGGCGCGGGCTGCAGAGATGGGCCGCTACTCCGGCAAGACGTGCCGGCTGCTCTTTATGCTCGTGCTCTCCGGCGTCTTCTTCGTGGCGGAGCTGGTCTCGGGGTACTTTGGCAACTCCATCGCACTGCTCTCCGACTCCTTCAACATGCTGTCAAGCCTGATCTCGCTGTGCGTGGGCCTGAGCACCGGCCACATCGCCCGGCGCCACCCCAGGAGCTTCCGGGCCACCTACGGCTACGCCCGCGCAGAGGTGGTGGGAGCGCTCACCAACGCCGTCTTCCTCTCTGCGTTCTGCTGCACCATCTTGGTGGAGGCCGTGCTGCGCCTGGCCCAGCCCGAAAGCATCGCTGACCCCGAGCTGGTGCTCATTGTCGGCGCCCTGGGGCTAGCGGTCAACCTGGTGGAACTGCTCATCTTTCAGGACTGCGCCTCCTGCTGCCGCGGCCGCCGTCGCCTCCTGCAGCAGCAGCAGTTGGCCCAAGGTGGCGCTCGCGGAGCTTTCGGGGACCTCCAGGACGCGGAGGACCCGCGGCCCGCGGCCACAGCCCCTGGCTCGGACTCGGCTGTGATCCTCCCGGGGGCCTCTGTCGAGAGGCAGCAGCAGAAGGGGGCGACCGTGTTCTCAAACGTAGCAGGTACCCTTCGGTTGCTTTGGACCACTTTGCCTTTCCCGCTCTGTCTCTTTCACCCCACGCCCTCTTTTGCTACTACCTGCTTTTTTTTCTGAGACAGACTCTCACTTTGTTACCCTCGGTACAGAGCCGTAGCGTCACAGTTCACAGCAACCTCCCTCCAGCTCTTGGGCTTAGGCGATTCTCCTGCCCCAGCCCCCCGAGTAGCTGCGACTACAGGTGCCCGCCACAATGCCCGGCTATTTTTTGTCCCAGTTTGTCTGGGACCGGGTTTGATCCTACCACTTTCGTATATGGGGCCAGCGCCCTGCTCACTGAGCCACAGGCGCCGCCCTGCTTTTTGTTTTTTTAAAGCCATGTCCTATACTGAAGTCCTGCTTTACTTCTCTTAGGCTAGCGTAACATTCCCTACAAGTAATTTCTTTATTTTCTTTTCCTTGTAAAAATCCTGGATCTAGGTCCTCATAGCCTTGTTTTCCTTCCCCCATTCTCTCTGAATAGGAGTAGAGTATTGATTTTCTTTCCTTGTTTTCCTTCCCCCATTCTCTCTGAATAGGAGTAGAGTATTGATTTTCTTTCTTTCTTTCTTTCTTTTTTGAGACAGAGCCTCAGGCTGTTGCCCTGGGTAGAGTAATGTGGCATCACAGCTCTCAGCAACCTCCAACTCCTGGGCTCAAGCGATTCTCCTGCCTCAGCCTCCCAAGTAGCTGGGACTACAGGTGCCCACCACAACACCTGGCTATTTTTTGGTTGTAGTTGTCATTGTTGTTTGGCAGGCCCGGGCTGGATTCGAAACCACCAGATCTAGTGTATGTGGCAGGCGCCTTAGCTGCTTGAGCTACAGGCATCGAGCCGGAGAACTGATTTTCTTAGAAATCCCGTCGTTATTATTTGGCAACAGATAGCACTCCCTAACCCCTCCAGCCTTTCATTACTTGCGGTCTGAACGTCCCCCCAGCCCCTTTTCTGTCTCCTGGGATGTTGTGAGTTTTGTGGGTGGGCTTCCACTCGCCCCCTTTAACTCGAAAAGAAGTTTGAAGGACCAAAAGTGGATCACAAGGCTATTACAAGGTCAAAATACACTATTCTGGGCTGTGTGTGTGTGCTGGGGTAGGGTCTCCCATGAGCTAGTAGGGATTTAAAATAACAAAACTTTATTTTGAGTCCATTGATATTTTGTTTGTTTGTTTGTAGAACTTATACAAACTCGAGGTTTCTTCTTTGAATGCAGATGATTCCTTGAATACCCAGAATGATCCTGAAGAGATGATGAAAAAGGAGAAAAAGTCCAAAGCCCTGAATATCAGAGGTAGGATTGACTTTGGGACCATTGGAAATCCTTTTCAGTGGCACATGGGGACTGTGCTGTTCATTTCTGTTTGACTTTTAATAAGCCAATGGCATGTTTGAAAGTAGCCCAGTACATGCATAGACTATGACCCTAGTCTCTTGCCTAATCACTGCATTGATTCTGAGGAGGAAACTAATTGCTAATGATTTATCTTTGCTCCATATAGACCCATGCTAAAGCTGCTTGCCCCAGAGTGCCACATATCAATGTCCTGTTACTATTTTACTTGATTTTACTTATCTATGATATTGCTAACATACAATGTACCCTATTTTAATTGAATGTGATTTTGATAAGGATGGATTTTTTCTCCTGAATCCTCAGGTCCCCTTGCCCTCTTTTCCTAATTTTCTTGGAAATCAGTCTTTATTACCCGACAGTAGACAGCATCCCCCAGTCCTTCCTCCTCTTCATTAGATGCTGTCTGAACTTTGCTTTTGAAATGAATGCGTGTATTGCTATCGAAGGTTATACCCTGTATGGCATTGCTGAATGACTGTCACCTGAAGTCCTTCTGCCAGAAATCTGTTGGCTCACTAAAACCTCTATTTCCTGACCCAAAGTAAAGGCTCTTAGTGAGGCCTATGGAAGATGGCTAACTAGAATTCTTGCACAAGCTCAGAATCCCTGGGGTAAGAGCAGCCCAAGAGACTCTGAGATGTGTTTCTCACTAGACACCATTGTGCCCAACATCTCTCTTTTCCAACTTTTAAGGCACAGATTTTACTGCAGGATAATTCCGGAAGTGATTAATCCTCAATCTTAAACATCAATGACAACTGCAATAAAAAAACAGCTGAGGGGGGTAGGGGACGGGGCAGCACCTGTGGCTCAGTCGGTAGGGTGCTGGCCCCATATACTGAGGGTGGTGGGTTCAAACCCAACCCCAGCTAAACTGCAACAAAAAAATAGCCGGGCATTGTGGCAGGCGCCTGTAGTCCCAGCTATCGGGAGGCTGAGGCAAGAGAATCGCCTAGACCCAGGAGTTGGAGGTTGCTGTGAGCAGTGTGATACCAGGGCACTCTACCAAAGGTGATAGAGTGAGACTCTGTCTCTACAAAAAAAAAAAACAGCCGGGGCTCAGCACCTGTAACTCAAGCGGCTAAGGCGCCAGCCATATACACCAGAGCTGGTGGGTTTGAATCCAGCTGAGGCCTGCCAAACAACAATGACAACTATAACCAAAAAATAGCTGGGAGTTGTGGCAGGCATCTGTAGTCCCAGCTACTTGGGAGGCTGAAGCAAGAGAATCTCTTAAGCCCAGGAGTTGGAGGTTGCTGTGAGCTATGAACCCAAATCCCTCATCTTTAAAATGGGGATAATAACAGCACCCACCTCATGGTAATTGGTGTGAAATAAAACATGTGAAAGTTCAGGCTTATAGTCAGAAAAGTAGCATATATATATATATGTGTGTGTATATATATATATATTTTTTTTTTGAGACAGTCTCTCTATGTGGGTAGAGTGCTGTGACGTCACAGCTCACAGCAACCTCCAATTCTCTTGCCTCAGCCTCCCAAGTAGCTGGGACTACAGGAGCTCACCACAACGCCTGGCTATTTTTTGTTGCAGTTGTCATTGCTGTTTAGCTGGGCAGGGCTGGGTTCAAACCCACCACCCTCGGTCTATGTGGCTGGTGCTGTAACACTGTGCTATGGGCACTGAGCCAGTAGCTAATATTTTTATTGTGTACTTTGTGCCAGGAACCGTTCATGACTGAGTCAATTGGCAATCACTACCGTCTTACCAGGTGGATACAATAGCCGTTTAAGTAGGGAGTGGAATTGCTGACTGAGACAGCTTCAGCATCATTCCTGCTGCTTTTGATGAATACCTGTGCTGGGGCCACGGAGCCTTTCCTTATTTCAGGCTAAATGTAAGGCTGTTCTCTTGGGTCCTGTGTTCTCATCTTGGACTCATAGTCATGGAAGGACCATAGAATGTTAGAGCTGGAAAGCTTAGGGAAAATGGGCTCCAGCTCTTCACTTTATGGATGTGGAAACAGGATGCAGAGAGTTTGGAGACTTCCCAAGTGATGACCCCAGCTAGCAGCAGAGGCAGGGTTGGGCTCCTGGGCTCCTACATCACATTTATGGCTCTTTCCATCATCACACACTGATAGGGATGGCTTGCTACTCCCAGGTACACAGTTCACTGAATGGTTACATTTCTAACCTTTAAGCATCTGCTGTAGAAAACAGAACCGTCCATCCTCCAGATCTGCAGAGGATCTTAGTGCATACAAAAATGTCTTTTCTTCCTTTCTTTTTTTTTTGCAGTTTTTGGCCAGGGCTTGGTTTGAACCCATCACCTTCGGCATATGGGGCCTGAGCCCTACTTTGAGCCACAGGCGCCGCCCCTTTTATTTTTTATTTATTTATTTTTTTAGACAGAATTTCATTTAAGTCTCCCTTAGTAGAGTGTCGTAGCATCATAGTTCATAGCAACTGCAAACTCTTGTGGTTGAGAATCACTCTCAAGTGATTCTCTTGCCTCAGTCTCCAGAGTAGCTGGGACTATAGTGCTTCCCACAACGCCTGGCTATTTTTTTTAGACTGGGTCTTGTTTTTGCTTAGGCTGGTCTCTAACACGCGAGCTCAGGCAATCCACCCACCTTGGCCTCCTAGAGTTCTGGGATTGCAGAAAAAAATCATTTCTTGATATTCATTACTATTTCACTTATCTCGTTTTTTTAAATTAAATCATAGCTGTGTACATTAGTGCAATCATGGGGCACCATACATGGTTTTATATACCATTTGACATATTTTCATCACACTGGTTAACATAGCCTTCCTGGCATTTTCTTAGTTCATTTTTTTTTTTTTTTTTTAATAGAGACAGAGTCTCACTTTCTCAGGAATGCTGTGGCATCACAGCTCACAGCAAACTCCAGCTCTTGGGCATAGGTGATTCTCTTGCCTCAGCCTCCTGAGAAGCTGGGACTACAGGCGCCCGCCACAGCACCCGGCTATATTTCCCTTATTTCAAAGGTAATAAAAAGAAATAAGTTCTTCTGCAAAATACAATGAAAACACAATCCTTTTAAAATTCTTGTCAGTGTGTCTTTTAGTGTTTGATATTACTTAATAGGATTAAACATGATACATTAAAATCATGTAATAGAAGACATGTGTCAGAAAGAGAATTAACCCTTTCTTTTCTTTTTTTTTTTTTTTGCAGTTTTTGGCCGGGGCTGGGTTTGAACCCACCACCTCTGGCATATGGGGCCGATGCCCTACTCCTTTGAACCACAGGTGACGCCCTATTTTTTTTTTTTTTTTGAGACAGTCTCATTATGTCACCCTCGGTAGAGTGCTGTGACTTCACAGCTCACAGCAACCTCCACCTCTCCGGCTTAAGTGATTTTCTTGCCTCAGCCTCCCAAGTAACTGGGACTATAGGTGCCTACCACAATGCCTGGCTATTTTTTTGTTGCAGTTGTCATTGTTGTTTAGCTGGCTGGGGTTCGAACCCGCCACCCTCAGTGTATGTGGCTGGTGCTATAACTACTGTGCTACAGGTGCCAAGCCAGCTCTTTCTATTTTGGTATAAACATAAATAGATGAATGGCAATCCTGACATCTCTTGAAAATAAATCCCCTTTGATGAGGTGTTTCTTTATTGTTCTTGATTTTTTTCCAGAAAGGATCTTATCTTTCATAACTATTTGTCCAGTGTGAATGCACTATTCCCAGTTATTTTGCGTGAATCTCAACTTATGTCAAATTGCCAATTCATATTATATGCCAGGTTTTTTTGGGGGGGTGGGTGGGGGCAGCTGTTTATATCTAAAGACAGCAAGTGAGGGCCAAGGCAGAGGCTTCCTGTCTTTGCAAAGATACCTGTGAGTGCTGGGAATCATCAGCTGATTGAATTGTCTACAAAGTGGAGAGCTTCATCTCTCAGATAATTCTGCTGAGATTTATCTTTCTGGGATCACATTAGAGTCTGCCCAGAATGTTTCCTGCATCCAGAATAAAGTCTAAACCAGCGGTTCTCAACCTGTGGGTCGTCACCCACGGGAACTATATTAAAGGGCCGCAGCATTAGGAAGGTCGAGAACCACTGGTCTAAACACTGACACTCAGGGGCTTGCTGCTCCGGCCACCATAGTCCTTTTCAGACTTTCTGCCCTTCTCTTCACCCCTTCATGGCCTCACCTCTCTGCCAGTTCTTTACTGTCTCCCCCACAATGGCATTTAACGCATAGGTATAGTGGGGTGAGAAGTAGAAGTCAGGCAGGTGTGTTTTGAGTTCTGTCTCTGCCTTTTACTAGTCAGATGACTTGGGCAGGATAAGACTGAACTTCATTCTTTTCATAATAGAGATAATAGCACCAACATCGCTGTACCGTCATAGGGATTATTCTGGTGATTGCAACAGTGCAAGGACCCACTCGACAAATGATGCTTGATATTACCATCACCTCCCGGCCAGTTGTCCGTTTGCAGAGGTTGTTTCACATGCTCTTCAGAGCTAGCCTTTGAGGGAAGTTAGGCAGATATTATTACATGTCATTTCACAGAGAGGTTGATGTTTATGAGATCCATGGCTCATTGCAACAGTGTCAGGATCTGTGACTCCAGATTTAGTGCCTCAGGCTCCTAGGTTGCCTGACAAGGTGGCCTTCATCCACAGCCTCCCGTGAGTCCTCCCTGCCTGGAACACCTTCTCCTGAGGCTGCCTATTGAAGTCTGTCTCCTCTTTCCTGCCCAAATTCCTGATCTCTCAACAAGTTTCTCCTGTTAAGAGCTTTCTCTTCACAGGGGACCCTCTTTCTCCCCCAAAAGGTTACTGAGGTCCTTATTTCAGAATCCTGGCAGTGGACTATGGCTAATGTTAATGACTATGCTTTCTTCTTCGAATGGGAGGCTAGAAAACACATCACATTGTATTCAATCTCAAGAATTTAGTGGAATTATGCTTTAAATAATTTTTTCAAATTGAAGGTCGTGACAATTTAAATCCTAGGATCAATTTTTTAAAGTATGATCACATTTAGAAAATTAATATTTACTATAGACTATGTGGAAAATTTTTGAAAGCTACTATTTTATTTAATTCTTAGGGGCTAATAGTAGAATTCTCAGAAAGAAAAGCTGAAATTGGAATTGAGGACTTACATGAGGCAGGATGCACAGTAGATGTCTGGTCAGACACCTAGACTTTCTGATTGTGTGATTTTGGACAAGTTAACTTAGGTACCCTGTGCCTCAGTTTCCTCATCTGTAAAATGAATAGAGTGTCAATCTGAAATAATGAAAAGGGTGAGATTCCAATTTTAAAGAGTTTATTCGAGTAAAAAGCTGGATGGAAATGGCCATTCTAGGACGCACCCCTCCAGAGAAATGGGGGTAGTGCTTGAGAGTTGAAAACTAAATCCTTGCTTATGGTGGCACCTGTAGCTCAGTGGGTAGGGTGTCGGCCACATACACCAAGGCTGGTGGGTTCAAACCCGGCTGGGCCAGCTAAATTAATAATGACAACTGCAACAAAAAATATATAGCCCAGCATTGTGGCGGGCACCTGTAGTCCCAGCTACTTGGGAGGCTGAGGCAAGAGAATCGCTTAAGCCTGTTGGAGTCTCAAGGAAACTTGCCCTTTCCCCCTTGGTTGGTTCACTGAAAAGATCAACTCACAGATATGGTAGATTAATAAGAGAAAGGTTTATATCCAAATACCATGCGCATGGGGGGAACCACAAGAATGATTTCCCAAGTCCTAGTGATAGTTTCTTTTAAAGACTCTTTTTAGAAGGGAGGGGGGAGAGAAACTGGAAAGTAAACGTGTAGTAAGTGGCTGTTGGGGGGATGGGTAGATGGAGGAGAAATAGATTGATTTGTGAGTTAACCTGAGAGACAGGTATTGGGCTTCAAATGACCTTATCACAGGTCTGTTAGCATGTAAGGAGTCTTAGCAGCCCTTTAAGATTTTAGGTAGGTAGAGGAAAGTCTTCATTCAGAGTTCCCTGATTATGAATAGCCTCAAGGAATCATATTTTGTGCTGAAATTTTCTTTTTTTAAACTTTTTTTTTTTTTTTTGTAGAGACAGAGTCACACTCTACAGAGTCACTTTATGGCCCTCGGTAGAGTGCCGTGGCCTCACACAGCTCACAGCAACCTCCAACTCCTGGGCTTAAGCAATTCTCTTGCCTCAGCCTCCCGAGTAGCTGGGACTACAGGCGCCCGCCACAACGCCCGGCTATTTTTTTGGTTGCAGTTTGGCCGGGGCCGGATTTAAACCCGCCACCCTCGGTATATGGGGCCGGCACCTTACTGACTAAGCCACAGGCACCGCCCTGTGCTGAAATTTTCTTAGCTCCTTCATTCCTCTCATCTGAAACTCCCGTAGAAGTTTCCCACATTAAGAGCTGAGTTGGTGGTGGTGCCTGTGGCTCAGTGAGTATATACTGAGGGTGGTGGGTTCAAACCCAGCCCCAGCCAAACTGCAACAAAAAAATAGCCAGGCGTTGTAGCAGGCATCTGTGGTCCCAGCTTTTTGGGAGGCTGAGGCAAGAGAATCGCCTGAGCCCAAGAGCTGGAGGTTGCTGTGAGGTGTGATGCCACGGCACTCTACCAAAGGTGACAAAGTGAGACTCTTTCTCAAAAAAAAGAAAAAAAATAGCTGATTTGGTAACTGTGAAGAAGAGCAGGTTAGTAATTTAGTAATAAGATGCTTGAAAAGAGGTATAAGAACATAAATTAGAATAAGAATGAATAAACAGAAAAGAACAGATCTGAGCACATTTCCCTACACTCCATTAAATCAGTCTCCCATTCCTGGGAATAGGTGAGTCCAAGAGAATGGTTTCACTTCATTAATTTGATGAAGAATGTTTATCTTGTCCTTTAAGAGGCATAGATCTGTCTCTATTTGCCCTCTTTGATGTACATAAAAACAACATTTTCCCCCAATAACAGCACAAGCTCCTCCTTATTGAGTTTTCAAGGTGTCCAGGATGCCATGATTTTGAATTACAACACAAGCTGGCTGTTAACCTCTGTTTGAAGTGTTCCCAATGCCTTCATGGTGATTTTGAGCTCTTGTTCTACTACCATGGAGAGATTCATGACTGCTCTTTCAATTTCATAAGTTCTAAATGCTGGGTAAAAGATCCTGAACATTGAAAAGAACTTTGAGTTATGATATACAAGGAGATTTTTTATAATGTCACGTTTCATATGTTTATAAGGCACAACCTTATGAACAAAAAACCCTGAGTTTGTAATTTGACTGGCATTTAAAGAGGAGTACTTGGTAACAAAGGGTGCCAAATAATCAAGTCCACTGTGTCCTGACCATTTGGGTGGGACATTTGTATATCTTGTTACCACACAAGATAAAAAGACCATTGTTATTTATAGACAGAGGTTAGAACCTATGACCTTCCAGCCTGGAGTTTGCTGTGTCTTCTCCTGGTCACTGGCACAGTCACATATCTGGCTGTCATGTGTCCCTTTTCATTTGTAGGAACAGAATGGGTTGAGGAATATTTATATAAAAAGCCTTTTGTCTGGCTCTGGCAGTTATATGGCTTGATGCTGTTGCCTAACCAAGTCAGTCCAGACTTTTGGTCTATCCATATGTAATTGTTAGTGCCTGGCAGTTTAACAAGGGGATAGAATGAACTATCCCAAATTTCACAGGCCTGGCCTGTGGGCTGTTCACAACAGATGATAATTTGTCATGTATTATCAATATGTAGGTTAGTGTCAGCATCATCTATGATCTTTGTGAAAGGTGCAAGAATGCCATTTGTGGAATTAAACCGCAGAGTTTGATCACAATAGTGTTCCAGGATATCACCTAGAAAAGATCCAGCATCATTTCGATTTTCAATATAGAGGGGAAACTCTTTTCTAGTGATTTTACCTGAACAAAAGACAGTTCTACAGTTTTTCCACAGTTTTTCTCACGAGCAGGTGAAGTCAGAAGTTGCTTCTTTTCTGGCTGTGGATGCCACATCTTCTCATTCGTCCATTTTCCAGATTGGGTCCACCAGGCACTCACATCAGCAGAGATAAAAATGAATTCAGGTTGGGCGGCGCCTGTGGCTCAGTGGGTAGGGCGCTGGCCCAATACGCCAAGGGTGGTGGGTTTGAACCCAGCTCCTGCCAGCTAAAACAGCAGTGGCAACTGCAACAAAAATAGCCGAGTGTTGTGGCAGGTGCCTGTAGTCTTAGCTACTCTGGAGGCTGAGGCAAGAGAATCGCTTAAGCGCAAGAGTTGGAGGTTGCTGTGAGCTGTGACGCCACAGCATTCTACTGAGGGTGTTAAGTTCTTTTTATTTTTTTTTGAGGCAGAGTCTCACTATGTCACCCTCGGTAGAGTGCCATGGCATCACAGCTCACAGCAACCTCAAACTTTGGGGCTTAAGTGATTCTCTTGCCTCAGCTTCCCAAGTAGCTGGGACTATAGGTGCCCGCCAGAACGCCTGCCTGTTTTTTTTGTTGCCATTGTCACTGTTGTTTAGCAGGCCCAGGCTGGGTTGGAACCCACCGCCCTTGGTGTTTGTGGCAGGCACCTTACCACTGAGCTATGGGCACCGCCAAGTTCCTTTTCTTTTTGTTTGTATGTGTGGGGGAACAGAGTTTCAACCTGTCACCCTGATTAGAGTGCTGTGGCATCACAGCTTACAGCAACCTCAAACGCTTGGCCTTAAGTGATTCTGTTGCTTTAGCACCCCCCACCCCCTCCCAAGTAGCTGGGACTACAGGCACCTGCCACAACGCTGGCTAAGGTTCTTTTTATTTTTTGAGACAGAGTCTCACTATGTCACCCTGGGTAGAGTGCTGTGGCATTACAGCTCACAGTAACCTCAAACTCTTTTTTTTTTTTTTTTTAAGACAGAGTTTCACTTTATCGCCTCGGTAGAGTGCCGTGGCATCACACAGCTCATAGCAACTTCCAACTCCTGGGCTTAGGCGATTCTCTTGCCTCAGCCTGCGGAGCAGCTGGGACTACAGGCACCCAACACAATGCCCAGCTATTTTTTTGTTTGGCTGCGTCTGGGTTTGAACCTGCCTCCCTTGGTATATGGGGTTGGTGCCCTACCCACTGAGCCACAGGTGCCGCCCAAGAGCCTGGATACATTCTTTTTTTTTTTTTTTGTAGAGACAGGGTCTCACTTTATGGCCCTCGGTAGAGTGCCATGGCCTCACACAGCTCACAGCAACCTCCAACTCCTGGGCCTAAGCAATTCTCTTGCCTCAGCCTCCCGAGTAGCTGGGACTACAGGCGCCCGCCACAACGCCCAGCTATTTTTTGGTTGCAGTTTGGCCGGGGCCGGGTTTGAACCCATCACCCTCGGTATATGGGGCCGGCGCCCTACCGACTGAGCCACAGGCGCCGCCCGAGCCTGGATACATTCTTAAAGGGCACTGTATAGGGAATTCGGGGTTGATGGAGTTAAATCATACACCCCTGGGAAGTAAGAGGCATCAAATGGCATAGAAAATCAAGCTTTACTTTGTCTCTGTACCAGGCCTACTTCTTGCTATCAAGCAATTAACCTGTATGTTCCAGGATTATAAATCAGGCCTGAGGGCCTCCTGCAAATTCTGGAGAGATACAGAGATTATGTTAGGTAACTGGTTATTAGCACAATTTCCTGAAAAAGGTGGGGTCGAAATAGTTTTACTATCTCCTAAGGATGATTGTTGAGGAATTTGGGTTGGATTTTGAGGTTGATTTTGACCAGGAACCCAGTGATCTAAAAGACCTACTGGGGGATCAGGAACAGGTAATTGAGGATAGAGAGGAGTATAAGTCGGAGCAGTTTTAAGGTGGAGAAAGATTTTAACTTTTGTTCTAATTCACATTTCTGCTCTTCAGTTTTATAAAGGGAATTTTTAAAGCTAGCCACAACACTGATGTTTGTTTTTCTTTCAATTTGATCTTCCCATAGATATAAATAAGGCAATTGCTTAGGATGAGAGCTCTCTAGAATTTTCTTTAAATTAAGGAGTTTTTCTAGTTCAAAGGATACATCTTCTGGCCATTTATAATTAGAATTTTCTTTTCTTTTTCTTTTTCTTTTTTTTTTTGCGGTTTTTGGCCGGCCTGGGTTCGAACCCACCACCTCTGGCATATGGGGCTGGCGCCCTACTCCCTTGAGCTACAGGCATCACCCTAGAATTTTCTTTTTTCTTTTTTGAGACAGAATCTATGTTGCCCTGGGTAGAGTGCTGTGTTGTCACAGCTCACAGCAACCTCCAACTCTTGGGCTTAGGCGATTCTCTTGCCTCAGCCTCCCAGGCAGCTGGGACTACAGGTGCCCACCACAACGCCTGGCTATTTTTCGGTTACAGTTGTCATTGTTGTTTAGCAGGCCTGGGCTGGGCTCGAACCCACCAGCTTTGGTGTATGTGGCTGGCGCCCTACTCACTGAGCTACGTGCGCTGAGCCTATAATTAGAATTTTCAATGGTATATTCATTCCAAACTGACTCAATCTAATAAGCCTCTTTTTTTTTTAATATTTTTAATTTATTTAGACAGAGTCTCAAGCTGTTGCCCTGGGTAGAGTGCCATGCAGCCTCCAACTCTTGGGCGTAAGTGATTCTCTTGCCTCAGCCTCCTAAGTAACTGGGACTACAGGCACCCGCCACAACGCCCAGCTATTTTTTGTTGTTTTTGTTGCAGTCGTAAAGTTGTCGTTGTTGAGCTGGCCCGGCCCGGGTTTGAACCCGCTAGCTTCGGTGTATGTGGCTAGCGCTGTAACCACTGTGCTACTGGTGCCAAGCCCCTAATAAGCCTCTTTACAGAAAACCCTGGCAGTAGTCTTCCAGGCTTAAAGTTTTTAACATATAAGCTAGAGGTGTTCCTAGAGAGGGCTTAGAGGGAGTTCCCATGATGTCCAAACTTCACTCTCAGAAAGACTTATGTTAGAATGGACAATGACAAAAGACTCACTCCTCAGAGCTTGACACATTTGGTACACACAGCATGCTGCTTAGAATCTTATGTGTCTCCGACTCCTGGTCTCTCCAGACCGGCGACCTGACGTGCTGCCTACAGAACACGCCCTCAGGATGGCAGAGACTGAGGAGAGAGTTCCCACTCAGTCACAAACTCAGACACATGGAACAAGACAAGAGGGAAACCTCACACAGTTTTTGTTGCAGGGACCTGCAACAAAGTTCGTCTTAAAACACACAGGACCGGCAGGAACCGTATAACTGCTGGTATGCGGGGCGGGTGTGAACGTGGGGCTGCGGGGGGTGGGGGCTAGGCCCGAGTTCCGCCCTGCGGTAACCCTCTTTAGACAAAAGGCAGTGCCTGTGGCTCAAGGAGTAGGGCGCCGGTCCCATATGCCGGAGGTGGAGGGTTCAAACCTAGCCCCAGCCAAAAACAAAAAAAAAAGGACACAGACAAGCGATAAGACAAAAAAGATAATAACAATAAGAGCTATTTCTGAGACGAGATGGAATCAAACAATACGAATATTCATTCACCACAAAGTATCTAAAAATATACCAATCCCAGAGCTGCTTACAACACTAGTCACCAACAAAAATATTTCTCTCATCAATCTTAAATATGGAAGAACAAAAGATCTTTTACCACCTGCTCTATCAGAGCCCACAGCGAGGAAGCCTGGGAGCCTGGCTGGTAAGTAAAATATCTCACCACCTGTGGCTGATGTTGGAGTTCCAATCCTTCCGCTGCGGCCTTCCAGGAGAGCAGTCTAGTTTTGAGTATCCTGTTTGTGACTCCAAAACTGCGGGGGTCTCAGGGAGATTTGCCCTTTCCCCTTTGGCTGGTTCGCTGAAAAGATCAACGCACAGTTATGATATATTAATAAGAGAAAGGGTTATTTTCAAATACCATGCACATGGGGGAGTCACAAGAGTGATTTCCCAAAGTCCCAGTGATAGTCAGTGGCTTTTATTTATTTATTTATTTGGAGACAGAGTCTCAAGCTGTCCCCCTGGATAGTGTGTTATGGCATCACAGCTCACAGCAACCTCCAGCTCTTGGGCTTAAGTGATTCTCTTGTCTCAGCCTCCCAGGAAGCTGGGACTATAGGCACCTGTCACAATGCCCAGTTATTTTTTGTTGCAGTTTGGCTGGGGCTGGGTTTGAACCCGCCACCCTCAGTATATGGGCCTGGCACCCTACCCACTGAGCTACAGGCACCGCCCACACCTGGCTATTTTGTTGTTGTTGTTGCACTTGTTGTTGTTTTAACTGGCCCAGGCTGGGTTCAAACCCTCCAGCCTCAGTATGTGCCCAGCACCCTACCCACTGAGCTAAGCACCGCCTACTCAGTGGCCTTTATAGATGCCTTTTAGAAGGGAGGGAGGAGAGTAACTGGAAAGTAAACATGTAGTAAGTGGCCGCTAGGGGGAATGGGTAGATGGAGGGAAAACAGATTGATTTGTGAATTAACCTGAGAGACAGGTATTGGGCTTCAAATGACCTTATCACAGGTCTGTTAGCATGTAAGGAGTCTTAGCAGCCCTTTAAGATTTTAGGTAGGTAGAGGAAAGTCTTCATTCAGAGTTCCCTGATTATGAATAGCCTTTAATTCAAAATAATCTTTATATCTAGGAAACTATTTTGGGGTGAAATTTTCTTAGCTCCTTCAAGCCCAAGAATTTGAGGTTGCTGTGAGCTGTGACAGCACTCTACCAACGGTGACATAGTGAGACTATGTCTCAAAAAACAAACAAACAAAAAAAATCCTTGCTTGCATGGAAAGAAGACAAATTTAACAGGATTACATTTCTTTTTTTTGGAGATGGGGTCTTGCTATGTTGCCCAGGCTGGAGTGCAGTGGCTATTCACAGGCACGATCCCACTACTGATCAGCACGGGAGCTTTGACCTGCTCCGTTTTCAACCGGGGCCGGTTCACCCCTCCTTAGTCAACCTGGTGCCCCCCCACCCCCACTCCGGGGAGGTCACCATTTTGATGCCAAACTTAGAGCAGATACCCGTTCAGCATAGCGCCCTACAGCACAGAACTCATGGACTCAAGCAATGCTCCTGTCTCGGCCTCCTGAGTAGCTGGCACTACAGGCACCCGCCACAGTATCCAGCAGGATTACATTTCTTGTACAAGGCTGCTTATGAGTTACAACTAATTAATTAGTTACAGTTTCTTTTCTTTCCTTGTGGCTTTATTTCTTTTCTTTATTGCTGGTTTTCATTTTCTTTCCAATTTCAAACACCATATTTAACTTTCCGTCTTAAGGCACTGGAATAGCCATGACATCTTTGTGTGAGAAAAGTAACAGGGAGGTGAATCTATAATGCAAGTCAACAGTGAGAGGGACAGGATTTTCTCTAGATCCCTTTACCCTTTACGACATTTTACAGAACAATGTAGGTAAGGGAAAAGACTTAATTCAGACAAACAAGAGCTTACACATGCTCGTCACATGACTTGGCCCATAATTCACATTCCTTAAAGGCTCAAAATAATTTGGAGTTCCCCACGGCTTAGATTTTTGAATTACTAATTTTCATAAGCGTAACTACCTTAAAGCATCCTTAAGAGAACTTACTGTTTAAATACACGTAACGTGCTTAAAATAATGCCTAGCGTATCTGTGTTAGTTAGCTTTACAATTATTATTATATAAAAGACAAGAGTTACTCTATGTGTTCAATTATGACTTAATTAACTAAAAAATGCTGTTTTATTGAAGGGCTACCTTGCATACCTCCAGCGTTATAATATAGACAAAGGAAATTCAGGGTGATGTGGACCCCAAAGTTACATGTGGAAAAAAAATGAGGTTCATGAGGCAGCACCTGTGGCTCAGTGAGTAGGGCCTCAGCCCCATAGACCAAGGGCGGTGGGTTCAAACCCGGCCCCAGCCAAACTGCAACAAGAAAATAACCAGGCGTTGTGGTGGGCGCCTATAGTCCTGGCTAGTCGGGAGGCTGAGGCAACAGAATCACTTAAGCCCAAGAGCTGGAGGTTGCTGTGAGCTGTGACACCATGGCACTCTACCGAGGGTGACAAAGTGAGACTGTGTCTCTAAAAAGAAAAAGAAAGAAAGAAAAAGAGGTTCACATGTATAAAACAACCAGAGAATAACGGACTGTCTCAGGAAGTGAAATGACATCAAGTACGTATAGGAAATACTAGGTTTTCATATTTTTATGATAGCATTTTGTATTCTCCTGAAGAACGCTAAAGCTTTGCACTTCAGTTCCTTTTTAGGGAAACAAGGTACGTAGACCAACTCCTAGGAACGTTTTGAATTTCCCTTCTGTGGCACAGGGGAATAAAAAGCATCTTTGGGGATGGGAGAGAAGAGGGAACAGAATTAGAAAATGGGAATGTTGGGTGCTGCCTGTGGCTCAGGGAGTAGGGCGCTGGCCCCATATACTGAGGGTGGTGGGTTCGGACCTGGCCCCGGCCAAACTGCAACAAAAAATAGCCGGGTGTTGTGGTAGGCACCTGTTGTCCCAGCTACTCTGGTGGCTGAGGCAAGGCAATTGCCTAAGCCCAGGAGTTGAAGGTTGCTGTGAGCTGTCACAGCATGGCACTCTACCAAGGGTGACAAAGTGAGACTCTGTCTCTAAAAAAAAAAAAAGAAAGAAAGAAAAAAAGAAAGTTCCCTTAATTAAAGGCACCCACAATTTTTATTTTATTGTGACAAATGGCTCTTTATGCAGTAGAAACACTGCCAGAGTCTCTTCTTTGAAGCCATCTTAAACCAAATGCTGTTTAAATGTCCACAGGCTTAGTGAGAAGTAGCCAAATGCCCACGGGTAGAGGAACGATAAAGAATGGAAGGAAACACCCTTTTGATAGATCTGAGCTCCGTCTCCTCTTGAGAATGTTTAAAACAATTTGTTGTTTTTTTGGGAGACACTTGTTGGGAGAAAAATCATTTGCATAGCCTCTGTCTTGTGCTGTTTCTTGGATGGTGGTGGGTGGTGGTGATATAGCACCTCCTAACAGGTGACCACAGCTCAGAATCTTCCTAGGCTTTCTTCTTCTTTTTGTAAATTTTATCTTTTTTTGAGTCAGAGTCTCACTCTGTCATTTTGGGTACAGTGCCACGGCATCACAGCAACTTCAAACTCTTGGGTTCAAGCAATCCTCTTACCTTATCCTCCTGAGTAGTTGGGACTACGAGTCACTGCCATGACACCCGCCTTTTTTTTTTTTTGAGACAGAGCCTCAAGCTGTCTCCCTGGATAGAATGCTGTGACATCATAGCTCACAGCAAACTCCCACTCCTGGGCTCAAGGAATTCTACTGCCTCCACCTCCCAAGTAGCTGGCTATTTTTTGGTTGCAGTTGTCATTGTTGTTTGGTGGGCCGGGCTGGATTCGAACCCTCCACCTCAGGTGTATGTGGCTGGCACCTTAGCCGCTTGAGCCACAGGCGCCAAGCCCCCAGGCTTTCTTCTTTCTAGGTTCTCTGGGTTCAAGATAGTGGCCTGGGGTTTTATTTTCTCCGAAGCAGTTACTTTTTTTTTAATTCTTATCCCTTCTGCTGTTCTAATCAAAAAGAAGACAAATAGCAACAGGTATTCATATACTGAGAAATCCAAGTCATTGAGTACCACATGACTTCCAAACCTGGATCTGTGCTGCAGCAGTCTTTCTTTCTCCCTGGCAGGTGTACTTTTGCATATGATCAGAGATACCCTGGGGTCTGTGGTTGTGGTCATTACAGCCACCATTTTCTATGTGCTTCCCTTGAAAAATGAGAAGCAGTGTAACTGGCAGTGCTTCATTGACCCCAGCCTGACTATAGCCACGGTCATCATCAGTTTGTCATCTGCCTTCCCACTCATCAAGGAGACGGCTGCCATTCTGCTGCAGATGGTCCCCAAAGGGGTCAACATGGAAGAGCTGAGTAAGTAGACTGGATTCTGATCTACATCTGTTGAGTTAATGTGACTCAGGCCAAAGGGCCAGCATAATTTCACAGCAGTGTTTGATTTATGTAGTCTTTATTTTTCCTTTTTTTTTTTTGAGACAGTCTCGCTTTGTTGCCTTTGGTAGAGTGCTGTGACATCATAGCTCACAGCAACCTCAAACTCTTGGGCTTAAGAGATTCTCTTGCCTCAGCCACCTGAGTAGCTGGGACTGCAGGCACCTGCCACAACGCCTGGCTATTTTTATTTTTATTTTTATATTTTTTTTGCAGTTTTTGGCCGGGGCTGGGTTTGAACCCACCACCTCCGGCATATGGGACCAGCGCCCTACTCCTTTGAGCCACAGGCGCCGCCCCTTTTTGTTGTTGTTGCAGTTTTGTTTGGCTGGGGCCTGGTTTGAACACGCCACCTCCAGTATATGGAGCCGGGGCCCTACTCCTTGAGCCACACACAAGCCACACCCGCCGCCCATATACCTGGCTATTTTTTTTTTACGAGATGGGGTCTCGCTTATGCTTAGGCTGGTCTGGAACCCATAGTTCAGGCAATCAACCCACCTCAACCTCCCAAGTGCTGGGATTACAGGCGTGAGCCACTGTGTCCAGCCAGATTTATATATTCTTAAATCCTTTACCTCACTAGGCTACAGCAACATCCTTCACGTGTTTTTGTAGCCTTGTAAGACGATTCAATGTCCTTTGCAACCCATGATTGTCTGATTCAACTGTAATTTTTTTTTTTTTTTTTTGAGACAGAGTTTCACTCTGTTGCCCAGGCTAGAGTACAGTGCCCTTAGCCCAGCTCACAGCAATCTCAAACTCCTGGGTTCAAGTGATCCTCCTCCCTCAGCCTCTGAAGTAGCTGGGACTACAGGTCAGCACCTCCACACTCCACTAATGTTTCTATTTTTAGTAGAGATGGCGAAGTCTCACTCTTGAGCAGGCTGGTCTTGAACTCCTGAGCTCAAGCAGTCCATTCGCTTTGGCCTCCCAGACTGCTAGGGTTACAGGCATGACCTACCGTTTTTGACTTACAACTTAGTTTTTTGACAACCATGTCATATTCCACCACAGAATTGATTTAACTATTTCCTTGTTGTTTCCATTTTTTTCCATGAATACAAAGAGTGTTGTCCAAATCGTCATTGAACATACATATGTGGTTTTCTCTTTTTGATTACATATCTAGTACTAGAATTTCTGGTAAAGGTGTTTTATTCATATTGTCAAATCATCCCTTTTAAAAAAGGCATTCTACATTATGCTCCCACTGGAAGCCCGTGAAAGTATCTATTCCCTTATCTACCCAATAACCCTGGAGATTTTTTTCTTGTTGTTGAACTTATTTTCTTGCATGACTTCATATGAGCTAACCATGTATGGTGTGAAAATTCAGAGAGGAGAATAAAGGTTATGAGGAAATGTACCCATACAGTACAGGTATTTTTTTCCCCCATTATTTTTAGTAAATACACAGTCATTAGTCCATGTGTTAGATGGAGCCCTCACCACTCACCTTGGCTGTTGTTTGCTCTTTATTCTAGTGAGTAAACTCTCTGCTGTGCCCGGAATTAGCAGTGTACATGAAGCGCACATCTGGGAACTTATAAAGGGAAAGATCATTGCCACCCTGCACATCAAATACCAGAAGGACAGGGGATATCAGGATGCCAGCATGAAAATCCGAGAAATTTTCCATAAGGCAGGAATCCATAATGTGACCATCCAGTTTGAAAATGTGGACTTGGAGGAGCCCCTGGGGCAGGACTTATTTTCTCTCTGCAGCTCACCTTGTATCTCCAAGGGCTGTGCTAAGCAACTTTGTTGTTCCCCTGCGGTGCCACCTCTGGCCCATGTCAATGGCTGTGCTGAGCAGAATGGCAGTCCCCGGCTAGACACATACCGAAATGATAGCTTCAGCAGAAGAGACACAACAGAAGTGGCCGTTGAAATGCCTTTGGATGGATGTCTGAGAGAGGACCAGTGTTACGTCAACAGCACGTATTTTTAATCTGGTACCCACACGATCAGACGTTATAGACAAGGCACTTTGGAACCACCATCTTGGCTTATGGAAAGAGCTTTGTGGGTCGTAGGCTCTGACCAAGCTTGCAGTGAGCACTCTCTGGGTTCACTAAGGGGTTGGCTGTTTGGGATTTTAGTTGAATGTGTCTGTTAATCTTGATGTAACTGATAACCCCTTTCCATTTCCCTGGGTATCTCATGGTTCTCTTGGGTAGTTTTAGCTTGAACATTCATTTTTTTTCTTTTTTAAAGATACATTTTAAAGTATTTATTATAGTTGCAACTGGTACCTTGATGGAAAGGTTGACTTCCAAGGGAGAAATGAAAATTAATTTAATTGCTGCCTTTAATGTGCTTTGATGAACTTAGAGTTTTCCTTTATGTCTCTGATCCATATCACCAAGTTCAAATAAATGTTTTATAGTCTGATTCAGACCCATAACTGAACTATATAGGTTGTGGCGAAGCATCTGTCAGGTGTTTAACACATTGTTTAGGCATCAGTATTTAAATCATTAAAGTCTCGTAGATGAGGCTGTGCTGGTAGCTCAGTGGGTAGAGCGCTAGCCCCATACACCAAGGCTGGTGGGTTTGAACCCTGCCCAAGCCAGCTAAAACAACAGTGACAACTGCAACAACAACAAAAAAATAGCTCGGTGTTGTGCTGGGTGCCTGTAGTCCCAGCTACTTGGGAGTTTCAGGATTGACTTGAAAATGATCATTTCTGGCTGGGTTATGGCGCCAGCTACACACACCCAAGTTGGCGGTTTCCAAACTGGCCCTGGCCTGCCAAACAACAATGACAACTGCAACAACAAAAAAAATAGCCGGGCATTGTGTCGGGCACCTGTAGTCCAGCTACTTGGGAGGCTGAGGCAAGAGAATCGCTTAAGCCCAAGAGTTAGAGGTTGCTGTGAGCTGTGATGCCTTTGCACTCTACCAAGTGCGACAAAATGAGAGAGATTCTGTGTCAAAAAAAAGAGGACTTGCATGGTGAACTGCTGGGTAAGCAAAAACTCTGAAATTTTTAATGTTTTTGAATAGTCTATTCTTCAGGAAATCAACCACACCTCAAGCTGATCTCATGAGGCCTCTGAAAGCAAGTCATGCACGCAGAGGCAGATCTTGTGTAGGGATATGATTGAGATCTTTTGTTTTGAGACAGAGTCTCACAGTGTTGCCCACAGTAGAGTGCCCTGGTGTCATAGCTTGCAGCAACCTCAAACTCTCAGGTTTGAGCAATCCTCTTGCCTTAGCCTCCCAAGGATGCCTGTAGTAGCTGGGACTACAGGCACCCACCATAATGCCCAGCTATTTTTTTCTTTTTTTTTTAGAGACAGAGGCCATACTCTTGCTCAGGCTGGTCTCTAACTCGTGAGCTCAAGTGATCCACCCATCTCTGCCTCCCAGAGTGCTGGGATTACAGGCATGAGCCACTGCCCCGGCTCTTTCCTTTTCCTTTATGGTGCTCTTCTTTTTGAGTGTCTCTAAGTATTTCAGAGAAATAATACATCTGTCCTTAACTGTACATTTTTACTCTATTAAATTCTAACATAGATGATTTACTCTTTTTAACATCTAGGAGAATTTGGATTCTATAACTTGCAAATGACATGTCAACTCCTGCAGAGGTAATTTGGAAAAAGAGGGAGCTAGTTGTTAGGAATAGAGATGGGAAATAGTAGAGCAGAATTAGAGACGGCCCCTTGTAAGCATGTCTTAGGAGGAAAGATAAAAGCCAATGAAGGAAATGAAACCTTGGCCTTAGGACCGCATGTGGCTGACAGGAGTCAGGATGAGGTGAGGGCAGGAGCTTTGGGTTGAAGTGACAGAGAAGGGTTGAGGTGACAGAAGACTAGATGTTGAAACAGGCTGAGACTTAGTGATGAGCTCTGGGAGCTAGCAGTTAACACAGCCATGCATTAATCTTGGAAAAGCACCCACTGTTGAGAGAAAACATGGTGATTTTTTTTTTTTTTTGAGACAGAGTTTCACTTTGTCATCCTCCGTAGAGTGCTGTGGTGTCACAGCTCACAGCAACCTCCAACCCCTGGGCTTAGGGTGATTCTCTTGCCTCAGCCTCCCAAGTAGCTGGGACTACAGGTGCCCGCCATAATGCCCAGCTATTTTTTGTTGCAGTTTGGCTGGGGCCAGGTTCAAACCCGCCACCCTCAATATATGGGGCCATCACCCTACCCACTGAGCCACAGGCACTGCCAGAAAAAAATGGTGAATTAAAACAAACACTTACACCAACCATATAGAGGAAGTAACCTTTAATTGCCTGCGAGAACTCAGGGGGTGAAATGCTGAGTTCTGAGGTCACTGGCTGGTTTCACAGGGAGTGAGGTAACCAGGCGGGAATGCCATCCACTTTCACTGCTGTTCGTGTGGACAGGATCACCCAGTCGTGGCCCTTCCACCATGGTTTCTGCGGGCTCAGGCTTTAATCTTTTTTTTTTTTTTTTTGGAGACAGACCCTAAGCTGTCGCCCTGGGTAGAGTGCTGTGGCATCACAGCTCACAGCAACCTCCAACTCCTGGGCTCAAGCAATTCTCTTGCCTCTGCCTCCCAAGTAGCTGGGACTACAGGGCCTACCACAACGCCCGGCTATTTTTTGGTTGCAGCCGTCATTGTCGTTTGGCGGGCCCGGGCTGAATTCATACACCAGGTTAGGTTTATGTGGCTGGCTCCTTAGCCACTTGAGCCACAGGCACTGAGCCTCAGACTTTAATCTTTAAGCCACACCTGGTTACCTGGAGAGTAGGGATGAAGTGGGGGAGATAAACTATCTATGACATCTATCATTCACTCCTGAAATCTTTTTTCATTATTTTTCTGAGTGACATTAGTTGGTTAGTAAGTTAGTAAGTTTTGTTTTTTTAGTTTTCTTGAGGTCCCTGGTAAATTTCTTAAAATGGGAGGGGACCTGTGATATAGCAAACAATGTTAATTATAAAGCTTGGATTCAGTGAAGTTTAAATTCTTGGCATAGTTTCTTTCTTTCTTTTTTCCTTCCTACCTTCCTTCCTTCCTTCCTTTCTCTCTCTCTCTCTTTCTTTCTTTGACAGAGCCTCAAGATGTCGCCCTGGGTGGAGTGCCGTGGCATCACAGCTCACAGTGTTATAGGGCGAGAAAAGACCACCAAATAATCTTCAAAATGCCAATAAGGAGGCTTTATTTAGATTGGCCGGCTGGCAGTCTCCACAAGTCTGAGATCAGGGGAGAGCAGCCACAACCAGAGTTAATGCACAGCCTTTATAGGTTGGAAGACGAAACAAGCAAGCCATTGGACTCCACAATTGGCACATACAGCATGGCGCTTGCGGTTACTTGGTTAAGCAAAATAATAGTTAAGGAAAAACTTTTTTTTTTTTTGTAGAGACAGAGTCTCACTTTATTGCCCTCGGTAGAGTGCCCTGGCATCACACAGCTCACAGCAACCTCCAACTCCTGGCCTTAGGTGATTCTCTTGCCACAGCCTCCCAAGTAGCTGGGACCACAGGCAGCTGCCACAACACCCACCTATTTTTTTTATTATTGTTGTTGCAGTTTGGCCAGGGCTGGGTTTGAACCTGCTACCCTTGGTATATGGGGCCAGCGCCCTACTGACTGAGCCACAGGCGCCACCCCTGGAAAAACATTTTTAACATCAATGGGGTCAGCATGACCTTGTCCTGCCTGTGTGTGCACCATGAAGTCAGCAAGGCCTTATCTTGTGTGTGTTCTTCAAGGCCTTATCCCATGTGTCCCCTGCTCAGCCTCCCCTCCCATCCCTGTTTCCTGGGGAAGGGGAACAGGGGATCCGGTGGGCCCCTGGCCCACCAGGCCACCATCTCAATAGCAACCTCAAACTCTTTGGCTTAAGTGATTCTCTTGCCTTAGCCTCCCAAGTAGCTGGGACGACAGGTGCCCGCCACAATGCCCTGCTATTTTTTTTGGTTGTAGTTGTCATTTTTTGGCAGGCCCAGGCAGGATTCTAACACACCAGCTCCTGTGTATGTGGCTGTAGCCCTGGCCTTGGAGCTACAGGCGCCGAGTCGGCATATTTCTTTATACCAGCCTTTAATGTTCTGTTCATTCTTTCAACTTTCCCAGAACTCTGTGGCCTGTAGGCAGCACAGTTTCCAGTTAATTTCCGACAAAGTAAAGCCATTTCTTAAAAATGTGTTCAAGAGCCAAATAGACAAATGCTAATTCAAAAAGAAAAGCAGCTGCTGTTTCAAAAAGTAAAGAGGACTCTTTTTTTTTTCTTTAGTTCCAAATGAGTTAACTGACCTTGGCTCTGCTGCTGAGCGCTGGTGCCTCATCTCAAGGCTATTTGTAACATAGCAACCACTGTTTTTAGCAGGCAAAAAATTGATCCTTTGAGTTCTGACTTTTGATGCATTTTTTTCTCATTAAGTATGTATACAAGAATACAAATTTAAGAGGCTTCAAATGTAAGTCTTATAAACTGAGAACAGACAACTTTGTTGTTTTAACTAGACATTTCCTTTTCTTTTTTTTTTTTGCAGTTTTTGGCCAGGGTTGGGTTTGAACCCACCACCTCTAGCATATGGGGCCGGTGCCCTATTCCTTTGAGCCACAGGCACCCGAGATTTCCTTTTCATTACAATCAACTTAATCACATACAAAATTCTTTCAAATTTTACGAACTTTCACAAGCTCTTGTTTTTTGTTTTTTTTGTTTGTTGTTGTTGTTGCACTTTGGCGGGGCCGGCCCCAGTGACCCACAGGTACCGCCCAGCTTTCACCATCAGCTTTCAACATTTTAAAATTCTGGCTGGGTGCCTGTAACTCAGTTGTTAGGGTGCTGGCCACATGCACTGGGGCTGGTAGATATGAATCCTGCCAGACCCTGCTAAAACAAAAAACAAACAAAAAAATAGCTGGCCATTGTGGTGGGCGCCTGTAGTCCCAGTTACTAGGGAGGTTGAGGCAAGAGATTCACTTAACCCCAAGAGTTTGAGGTTGCTGTGAGTTGTGATGCCAGCACTCTACCAATATAGTGATAGTGAGATTCTGTCTCAATAAAAAAAAAAGAAAATAATAGTGTAAAAAAAAAATACTGTGCAAGGATAATGTTGATGAACAGCATACAGAAAGCCAATTACTGAGACAAGGAAGATTGTAAAGGAGGAAAGGATTTATTTATTTATTCATTTTAAAGGATTTATTTCAGAGGACACCTCAACTGGGAAGGGGAAGCACAGGCTCCCTCAAATCCACTACTTCCCAGTTTAGCAGGGTTAGGGGATTTTTATGGACGCGAAAATGAAAATGAATAATGCGTAAAAGGAGTGAACCCCATTGCACGTTTGGGGTGGAGTGCAGGACAGGCAAGTGCAGTGAAGAATCACGCCAGTTCTTACATCCCATGAATAAAAAATGGACAAATGAGCAAGGGGTTAATATTGTTCATTCTTTCAGCCTTGCACACAGGCTCCATGGCTCTTGGTCACAATCTGTGGTGGTATATCGCTTATATTGACTTTGTCTGAAAATTCTGGTAGAGTAAGTCATTGTAGTTATCTTGGGGCTGCAAGGAGGTTCTGCTGTTTCCTGGGGAAATCTCAAAAAAATTGTATTGAGACCTCCCTGTCTCTTCTCTGCTTTTTCTAAGACTACTGTTGCTGGGCCACTGGAGCTGAGATAACACTCACTGTTTCATCCCTGTCCAGTCAAAGCCACTTAGCTACATGCTTCAGTCCTGATGTGAACCCCAGAAACACCTTTTGAATATGAGAGAGCTGAGACCCTAGAGAATTATAAAATTTTGTTACAACACTAGTCACAATAAGGTAGTTTTACATTTTTGCCAGTTTCCTTAATGTTTGAGGTAAGACAGATTCTCTTATCTGCTTCTGCATTCAATCCGTTCTAATAGCACACATCAATTTTCTAGCAGCTTCTGGAAAATTCCCTGGAACTCTCCTGACTGAAAAAATGGAAAAAGTAAATAACATCTTCATATTACTGTTAAAATAGTATTGACATTTAATACCCTAATATCTGGAGATGAAGAATCTAATGGATTAGAAGATGGGATTCTGTTAGTGATTTAGCATTGCAGTTTGACTCTGACTCATTTTTCTGGTAGCTGGAAGTGACTAGTCCAGGTTAGGATGGTTGTATTTCCTGCACTTCCCACACAGAGAGCACACAATGACAAACAATTGAGCGCCTATTGAGTGAACCCTGGATAACCATTAAGAGAGCTATTCTCAGGGGCTAAGGCCCCGGCCACATACACCAGAGCTGGCGGGTTGGAATACGGCCGGCCTGCCAAACAATGACAACTACAACCAAAAAATAGCCAGGCGTCGTGGCGGGCGCCAGTTTGAAACCAGCCTGAGCAAGAGAATGACCTGCCTGTATTATAAAGAGAAAGAATTTGCCTGGCGTCCTGGCACTAGCCTGTAGTCCCAGCTACTCAGGAGGCTGAGGCAGGAGGGTTGCTTAAGCCCCGGAGTTTGAGGGTGCTGTGAGCTAGTCTGATGTCACACAGCACTCAATCCTGAGCTGGACTCTGCCTCAAAATAAATAAATACATAAATGTTTAGGCTCGGCGACCGTAGCTCCGTGGTTAGGGCACCGGCCACATACATCGGAGCTTGGTGGGTTCGAACCCGTCCTAGGCCTGCTAAACAACGACAGCTGCAACAAAAAAGTAGCCGGGTGTTGTGGCGGGCGCATTGTAATCCCAGCTATTTGGGAGGCTGAGGCAGGAGAATCGCTTCAGCCCAAGAGTTTGAAGTTGCTATAGTTTAGTACAATATCTTAAAATTTCACATCGGTAAAGCACGTGTTTTAGGGGGCTTGTTTTTGTAAATAAACGTTTTTGACAATAATTTTCGAAAACTGTTCAAATTTTCATACAAATGAACAACAAAAAAAAACCAAGGCGTAGTAAGACGCTTGCATCCGCCACTGGGTTAAGGTGGGTGGTGCAGGGAGACCGGAGAGGAAAGCCCCGGGACTGCGGGGAGGAAGCGCTCCTGGACACTAATTGCGGGTGGCCCTTAACTGACTTCCACTTTCCCGCCTTACATGTATCCCCGCCCACTCCTCACGCTCGTGTCCGATTGGCTGGGCTGGCACACGTTCGCCCTGCCATTGGCTAGGCAGGGGTGGGCCGAAGGAGATTTACTTGAGCGAGTGCAGGGGGGACCTCCATTCTGAGCCGCCGTTGCTGTTCTGAGTGGTTGTGGGCAGAGCTGCTGCCGGCGCGGCGTAGCTAAAGGTACGTTGGGGTCAGACGGGGGCCCCGCGCGGGCGGCGGTTTCGCAGACGCCCTGCGCTCTGTGAGGGGAAGCCGCGGAGCCTTCAGAGCCCTGGGCGAGCCGGGCGGTCGTGGCGGAGATCACCGAATAAAAGGCGTCCGCGGGAGCGCTGGGGCTCCGGCTTGGCTGCAAAGTCACCCGTGAGGGGCGAAAGGAGCGTCTACACCGCTTTCGGAGGGGAGCCCTGGCGAAGTGGGAGAGTGTTGCGTCCCGTGGTTGAGCTGGCTTCCGACAGGGCTGCGGAGGGAACTGGCCTCAGGGTTGTTGGTTTTCTTTACTTTTTCCTTGACGAGTAAGTAAAACCTTGGTCTTCGCCAGAGGGCTTTGGCAAGCTAACGAATGAGATTTAATTCCTACTCCCGACTTTATTATCGTATTCCCTTATTTCCTCGAGTTGTCTTAGTCATCTTTTATCTGAAGAACCAAATGCCAGAACCGTTAACTGAATTCCGCCAGGCGTCCTTGGTACATGTAGTCATGAAGTAGGTAATGGACCATCAGAGTTAATATAAAATGCTGAGTAATGTGCTACAATGTTGTTCCTCTATTGAGTTTACCCCTGTCGTGATGCTATGATTGAATGAGGAAAGACTACTTTAACCAAACTGGGTGCTGTGGCTCACGCTTGTAATTTCGGCACTTGGGAGGCCGGGGCAATAGATTTGCTTGAACTCAGGAGTTCAAGGCCAGTCTGAGCAAGAGTGAGACCTTGTCTCTAAAACTAGCGAGGCGTTGTGGCGAACGCCTGTAGTCCCGGCTACTAGGAAGGCTGAGGCAACGGTTTGCGGTTGCAAACCCAAGAGTTTGAGGTTGTTGTGAGCTATGACACCACCGCACTATACCGAGGGTAACAAAGTGGGGCTTTCTAAAAAAAAAAAAAGACTACTTTTACTAGAAGTTCATTGTTATTTATATATATATGGTTTTTGTTTGTTTGTTTTTTTGAGACAGTCTCACTATGTCATCCTCAGTAGAGTGCCATGGCGTCACAGCTCACAGTAACCTCAAACTCTTGGGCTTAAGCGATTCTTTGCCTCAGCTTCCCAAGTAGCTGGGACTACAGACAGAGGCCCCGCCACAACGCCTGGCTGTTTTTGGTTGCAGTTGTCATTGTTGTTAGCAGGCGGGGCCGGGCTTGAACCCGCCAGCCTTGGTGTGTGTGGCTGGCGCCCTACTCACTGAGCTACTAGCACCAAGCAGTATTAATATCTTAAAAATATAAACAATTTTCTTCCTATCTTCCCCCTTTTTTCCATTTTAGCAAGCAAGTTCAAGGATGTGTCTAATCAGGAAGCAATAATTATTTTGCTTTTTCTGTTAAAATCCTACTACTTTTTTTTTGGTTGAGACAGAGTCTCATTCTATCACCTGTGGTAGAGTGTTGCGGCATCAACAGCTCACAGCAACCTCAAACTCTTGGGCTTAAGCAATTCTCTTGCCTCAGCCTCCTAAGTAGCTGGGACTACAACAGGCGCCCACCACAATGCCTGGCTATTTTTTGTTGCGGTTATCATTGTTGTTTTAGCTGGCACTAGGTTTGAACCTGCCACCTTGGTGTATGTGGCTGGCACCGTAACCACTGTGCTATGAGCGCAGAGCCAAAATACTACTACATTTACAAAACTGATTTCTACCTTTCCATATTACTGTGCCTAAGATGAACTTTCTTCTTTTTTTTTTTTGTAGAGACAGAGTCTCACTTTATCGCCCTTGGTAGAGTGCTGTGGCATCACAACTCACAGCAACCTCCAACTCCTGGGCTTAGGCGATTCTCTTGCCTCCCTAGTATCTGGGACTAATAGGCACCTGCCACTATGCCCAGCTATTTGTGGTGGTGTTGTTGTTGTTTGGCTAAGGCTGGGTTTGAACCCACCACCCTCAGTATATGCGGCCGGTGCCCTACCCACTGAACCACAGGCACCACCCAAACTTTCTTTTTATTTTGTTCAGACAGAGTCTCACTCTGTCACCCTCAGTAGAGTGCTGTGGCGTCACAGCTCATAGCAACCTAAAACTCCTGGGCTTAAGCAATTCTCTTGTCTGTGCCTTCCAAGTAACTGGACTACAGGCACCCACCACAATGCCTGTCTATGTTTTTGTTGTAGTTGTCATTGTTGTCTGGCTGGGTTCGAACCTGCCAGCCCTGGTGTATGTGGCTGGTGCCCTAGCTGTTGAGCTACAGGCATCGAGCCTGAAGATGAACTTTCTAATATAACCCAACACATGTTGCTCACTTTATGACATACCTTTCTCTGATATCAAACTTATATAAGGAAGTTATACTGAATAGTTCACATTAGAAAAATAATGTTAGATCCACCTGGACTGTTTCTCAAGATTAAGACTTAGTGCTATTTTCATTGTGATTTTTGTCATATTTGCTTGTAGCCAGTAAATGACCTGCGACATAAATATTTGCAGAACAAATGGGGCAGAACATTCAGCGTAAAGATAATTGAGATTACAGGAAAGCTATTGAAAATGCAAAAATGAAGGAGGATTAATCACACTGAATTCAGCTTTTGTGAATGATGCCTTTCTTTATCAATTCATTTTTTGGAATTGTTGAGTCCTAGTCAAATCAATCTGCATAACTCTCCACTGCTCTTTAACATTTAATGGAAGTTTTAGCCATTGCAATTAGGGAAGAAAAGGCAATCAAGGTTATCCATATAGGGTCAGAAGAGATCAAACTTTCACTCTTCGCGGATGATATGATTGTATATCTGGAAACACCAGGGATTCTACTAGAAAACTCTTAGAAATGATCAAGGAATACAGCAATGTGTCAGGTTACAAAATCAACACTCATAAATCTGTAGCCTTTATATGTACCAACAATAGCCAAGCTGAAAAAACGATCAAGGACTCTATTCTGTTCACAGTAGTGCCAAGGAAGATGAAATATTTGGGAGTTTACCTGACAAAGGATGTGAAAGATCATTATAAAGAGAACTATGAAACTCTAAGAAACAATATAGCTGAAGATGTTAACAAATGGAAAAACATACCATGCTCATGGCTGGGAAGCATCAACATTGTCAAAATGTCCATACTACCCAAAGCAATATACAATTTTAATGCAATCCAATTTTAATGCAATTTAAAGATCTTGAAAAAATAATATATCATTTTATATGGAATCAGAAAACTTCTCAAATAGCCAAGACATTACTCAGAAATAAAAAAAAAAGCAGGAAGAATCACGCTACTAGACCTCAGATTATACCATAAGTCAATTGTGATCAAAACAGCATGGTACTGGCACAAAAACAGAGATGTAGATGTATGGAACAGATAGAGAACCAGGAGATGAACCCAGCTACTTACCATTATTTGATCTTTGACAAGCCAATTAAAAATATTCAGTGGGGAAAAGATTCCCTATTTAACAAATGGTGCTGGGTGAACTGGCTGACGACCTGTAGACTGAAACTCAACCCGCACCTTTCACCTTTAACTAAGATAGACTCTCACTGGATTAAAGACTTTAAACTATAAAAATACTAGAAGAAAGTATAGGGAAAACTCTTGAAGGAATCGGCCTGGGCAAATATTTTATGAGGAGGACCCCCCCCCCGCAAGCAATTGAAGCAGCATCAAAAACGCACTACTGGGGCACTGACCCCATATGCCAGAGGTGGCAGGTTCAAACCCAGCTTCAGCCAAAAACTGCAAATAAAAAAAAAAAAAGGCTCAAAAACGCACTACTGGGACCTGATGAAGCTAAAAAGCTTCTGCACAGCCAAGAACACAGTAAGTAAAGCAAGCAGACAGCCCTCAGAATGAGAGAAGATATTTATTTGCAAGTTATATCTCCCACAAAGGTTTAATAACCAGAATTCACAGAGAACTCAAATGTATAAGCAAGAAAAGAACAATTAATCCCACCTCAGGCTGGGCAAGGGACTTGAAGAGAACTTCTCTCAAGAAGACAGGCGCAAAGCCTACAGACACTTTTCCTTTTTTTCATAATGCTCACCATCCTTAATCATCAGAGAAATGCAAATCAAAACTACTTTGAGATATCTAACTCCAGTAAGATTAGCCCACATAACAAAATCCCAAAACCAGAGATGTTGGCGTGGATGTGGAGAAAAGGGAACACTTCTACATTGCTGGTGAGAATGCAAACTAATACAGTCCTTTTGGAAAGATATTTGGAGAATACTTAGAGATCTAAAAATAGACCAGCCATTCAATCCTATAATTCCTCTACTAGATATACATCCAGAAGACCAAAAATCA
Organism: Nycticebus coucang; assembly: GCF_027406575.1. Lineage (NCBI taxonomy): Eukaryota > Metazoa > Chordata > Mammalia > Primates > Lorisidae > Nycticebus > Nycticebus coucang. The sequence continues at coordinate 107,760,900 of NC_069791.1, forward strand.
CATTATAACAAATATATTTGTACCAAAATGTTTATTGCAGCCCAATTCATAATTGCTAAGTCATGGAAGAAGCCCAAGTGCTCATCGACCCATGAATGGATTAATAAATTGTGGTATATGTACATCATGGAATATTATGCAGCCTTAAAGAAAGATGGAGACTTTACCTCTTTTATGTTTACATGGATGGAGCTGGAATATATTCTTCTTAGCAAAGTATCTCAAAAATGGAAGAAAAAGTATCCAATGTACTCAGCCCTACTATGAAACTAATTTATAGCTTTCATATGAAAGCTATAACCCAATTATAACCTAAGAATATGGGGAAAGGGACAAGGGGGGAGGGGTAAGGATGGGTGGAGGGAGGGGAATTGGTGGGACTACACCTACAGTGCATCTTAGAAGGGTACAGGTGAAAATTACTAAATGCAGAATATAAATGTCTGAACACAATTGCTAAGAAAATGCCATGAAGGCTATGTTAACCAGTTGGATGAAAATATTTCAAATTGTATATAAAACCAGCACGTTGTACCCAATGATTGCATTAATGTACACAGCTATGATTTAATTAAAAAAAAAGAAAAGAAAACAGACCTGTAGATCAGTGGATTAGAATTCATAATATAGGGTGGCGCCTGTGGCTCAGTGGGTAGGACGCAGGCCTCATATACCAAGAGTGGTGGGTTCGGACCTGGCCCCTGCGAGCTAAAACAGCAATGACAACTTCAACAACAACAAAAAAAAGCTGGGCATTGTGGCCAGCACCTGTAGTCCCAGCTACTCGGGAGGCTGAAGCAAGAGAATCGCTTAAGCCCAAGAGTTTTAGGTTGCTGTGAGCTGTGGACTTTACCGAGGGTGACAAAGTGAGACTCGGTCTCAAAAAGAAAAAAAAAAGAATTCAAAATACAAAAATAAATGTTCCCTTTTATTTATGTTTTATTTTCTTGCTATGTTGCCCAGGCTGGATTTGTACTCCTGGGCAAATGATCATCCCACTTCAGCCTTCCAAGTAGCTGGGACTACAGGCACATTCCAGACACATACCACTATGCCCAGCCAACCTTCCCATGTGTAATGAATTTGTTTTTTACTAGACTGTCAAAACAATTCAATGAGGGAAGGAGTGGCCTTTTCAAATTGTGCTAGAATAACTGGATGTCCTCATGCAGAATGAATGTGGACCCCTATTTCATATCATATACAAAAATTAACTGAAAATGTATTAAAAACCTAAACATAAGTGCCAATAAAACTATGAAACTTTTAGGACAGGGTAGATCTTGACTTTGGATTGGGCAGTGATTTCTTAGCAATGATACCAAAAATACAAGCAGCAGATGAAAAAATAAAATGGACTTTTTCAAAATTTAAAACTTAAGGTTTTCAAAGGATAGTATGGAGAAATTGAAAGATAACCCACAGAATGGGAAAGTTTGTAAATCATACTACCTTACAAGGGCCTTAATGTAGAAAATATAAAGAGCTGCAAATAACCTAACATTTATTTATTTATTCATGTATGTATTTTGAGACAGTCTCACTATGTTGCCCTCGGTAGAGTGCTGTGGTGTCGTAGCTCACAGCATCTTCTGGCTCTTGGGCATAACAATTCTCTTGCCTCAGCCTCCTGAGTAACTGGGACTACAGGTGCCTGCCACAACGCTTGGCTATTTCTTCTTGTTGTTACAGTTGTCATTGTTGTTTGGCAGGCCCAGGCCGGGTTTGAACACACCAGCCCTAGTGTATGTGATTGGCACCCTAGCTGCTGAGCTACAGGAGCCAAGCCCAAATAACGTAACTTTTAAATGGGATGTTTTTTTCAAAGAAGATATAGAAGTCTCCAGAAATCACATGAAGAGATGCTCAGCATCCTCAGACATCAGGGTAATTTAAATCAAAATGACTGTGAGGCACCACTTCACTTGCAATAGACTCGTATACTGATGTAGATAATAACAAGAGTTGGTGATGAGGGATTAAAATTGGAACTCTCATCCACATTTGTTGCAAATGTCAATTGGTGCAGATACTTTGGAAAATAATCTGGCATTTCCTCAAAAGTTAAATATAGAGTTGCTGTATGACCAAACAATTCTATCCCTCCGTGTATGTAGTCCAAAGGAAAAATGAAAATAGGCCCACATAAAAACTTGTACATGAGTGTTCATAGCATTATTTATATTAGCCAAAAAGTTGAAACAACTAAAATGTTCACTAGTTAATGAATAAGTGAAATGTTCCATATCCATATGGTAGAATATTATTCAGTAATAAAAAGTAATGAAGTACTGCTACATGTGCATGTGAAGGAACCTCATATACTATGTGTATATGTATACGTGTTTATGTATATAAAGTATGACGTGTGCACACATAAAGGTTAAAAAATAATTCACATATTGTACAACTCATCTATGGTGTACAATTCAGTGGTCTTTAGTAAATTCACAGACTTAAGTAACATATATGTATTTCCTTCAGAAACTTTAATTGTCCCAAAAAGTTGAACACGTATACCTTACCACTACCCAGCAAACACTCAAAAATTGCTTACACATAGGTACCTTGCGACCAAAAACTGTTCAAGGGCGGCGCCCATAGCTCTCAGTGGGTAGGGCACAGGCTGGCGGGTTCAAACCCAGGCTGGGCCAGCTAAACAACAATAACTGCAACAGAAAAATAGCCCAGCATTGTGGCAGGTGCCTATAGTCCCAGCTAGCTGGGAGGCTGAGGTGAGAGAATCGCTTAAGCCCAAGAGTTTGAGGTTACTGTGAGCTGTGACGCCTGCACTCTACCAAGGGCAACAGAGTGAGACTTTGTATCAAAAAATAAATAAATAAATACAGTGTTCAAAACAGAAATGTCAATGTAAGAATAGCAAGAAAAACTTGATTATGAAGTGAGTGTATGATGCCCCATAATCATATCATTGTATACACTTATGATTTAATAAAAAAATTAAAAAAAAAAAAAAAAAAAAAAAAAAAAAAGAAAAACTTGAAATGACCTGAAGATTCTTCATAGATGACTAAACAAATTTTGGTATATTGACCCAATGGGTTATTACACTGCTATGAAAATAAATTGTTACACACAACCAGAAGGATGAGTTTTGGGCATACATATGAATGAAGAAACAAGTATTAGAAAATGCTCAAAAACAAAAATGCTCTTTTGTTTACATATGATATTTTAATGAAAATACCAAAAGTGATAGATTTATAAACTCAAAATTTAGGATATATCACATTAGGATGAGGAAGAGGGAGAGGAGATATGGGATGGAGAAACAGGTAAATGCAAGTTAATAGTATTTTACTTGTTTGGTTGAGCAACGATGGTTCAAAGAGCTTCAGTATATTAGAGACTTCATAATCAATATGTATTATTTGTCTTTTGTAGGTGTCAAATATAGAAAGCTTCCCCCCAAAGCTTCAGTTTCAGGGCTTTTTGCTAGTTTGATCTTCTTCCAGAGGCCCCTAGAAGGACCATAGCAATACTATGTTCACATGGTTGGATGTTTTCCTAAGAAAAGATATTTTAACTGTTGCTATTTAAGATTATTGTAATTTCTCCTTTGTGTCACCTGGTAGTAAGTGGCTTCAGGCATTTTCCTGATTAGGGGTACACTCACAATGGGTTTAGCCGGATGTTTTTGTGATTCATAGCTGACTGTGGAATAGGTGATATTGCCTGTTAGCCTCATTGTGATGGGAATGTGTTCCTTGGGGTCTGGCATCAGAAATATGTAAATAGTAGAAGAGCAAGTTTGAAATGTATGAAGCCAGAAGGTAGTCAGGAAAACAATTTCCAATTTTCACAGATTTCTAATCAAAGTAGAACTTTTCTCTTTTTAGGAATTAATAACACAGCACACATTTTCTTTTTCGATAGAATTCTGCCTTTGAAATACGAAAAGATTATTAGTGTTTATAAGGCACAAAGTTGTAGAAGTATCAACAAGAAGCTTTAAGGTGAAGCTGCTTATTTTAGGCATTTTGGTTATCAAACTAATTTATGCATCTAGATTATCAAACTAATATATCTTTCACCGTGGTAGAGGAAAGATCTGCTTTTTCGCAATTTTTGCTATTGGAAGTAATATAAAATTATATTCATCAAAAGGCAATCAAATAATATCCATTCAAATAGGAAAAATAGAATTCTTTTTTTTTATTTTATTTTATTTATTTTTTATTTTTTTTGAGACAAAGCCTCAAGGTGTCGCCCTGGGTAGAGTGCTGTGAAATCACAGCTCACAGCAACCTCCAACTCCTAGGCTTAAGCGATTCTCTTGCCTCAGCCTCCCAAGTAGCTGGGACCACAGACGCCCGCCACAACACCTGGCTATTTTTTTGGTTGCAGCCGTCATTGTTGTTTGGCGGGCCGGGCTGGATTCGAACCCGCCAGCTCAGGTGTATGTGGCTGGTGCCTTAGCCGCTTGAGACACAGGCACCGAGCTGGAAAAATAGAATTCTTTTGCTATTTTGTTGGATTTTGTGATGGTTATAAAAGTCAGGGTTGGTTTTTTTTGCAGGGGCAGGGAATAGAGTCTCATTATGTTGCCCTCGGTAGAGGGCCATGGTGTCACAGCTCACAGCAACCTCAAAGTCTTGGGCTCAAGCAATCCTCTTGCCTCCCTTTGCTCAGGTTGGTCTCGAACCTGTGATCTTAAGCTATGCACTCACCTTGACCTCCCATAGTGCTAGGAATACAGGTGTGAGCCACTGCTCCAGGCCTTTTTTTCTAATTTTTATTTTTATTTATTTATTTATTTTGCAGTTTTTGGCCGGGGCTGTGTTTGAACCCGCCGCCTCCAGCATATGGGGCCAGTACCCTACTCCTTTGAGCCACAGGCCCTGCCCCCAATTTGACTTTTTTTTTTTTTTTTGCGGTTTTTGGCCAGGTCTGGGTTTGAACCTGCCACCTCTGGCATATGGGGCCGGTTTTTTCTAATTTTTAATAGATAATTGTCTCATCCTTCAGGTCTCACACAACTTGGAATTGTACCTGATCAAATGATGTATTGGATAAAAAGAATATAGTAAAAGCCTTGGGTGCCGTGGCTCATGCCTGTAATCCTAACAGTCTGGGAGGCTGAGGCCGGTGGATTGCTTGAGCTCATGAGTTGGAGAGCAGCCTGAGCAAAAGCAAGACCCTGTCTCTACTAAAATTAGAAAAACTGAGGCAAGAAGATTGCTTGAGCCCAAGAGTTGGAGGTTGCTGTGAGCTTTGATGCCACAGCACTCTACCCATGGCAACACCTTGATACTCTGTCTCAAAAAAAAAAAAAAAAAAAGTAATAAAAGCAAACTTCAATTAAAACTAGACAATGACAAATGAAAATATAATTCATATAGCCTTGGCTGGGTTATTTATGACTGAGTTTAGTTAAGTGTTCTGAAGCTTATCCGATAACTTACCTATTATGTGTGCTTATAGGCAACGTTAGGCCTTTGATTGCCTTGCCATCTGGCAGTATTCTTTTCTTTTAAACCATATACTTACAATTCAGATCAAAGGTGATATAGGTATAAACATTAACATTTTTGTCTGTTATGTAAAGTAGATTTCTCTTAAATTATGAGAATTAAGACTGGATTTTTCTTTAAGATAAGCTTAAAAATTGGCTCATTTATTCGAACTAGCATAATGTCATATAACTTAGTGCTTGTTTTATATTTATGACTATTGGGAATTACTCCTATAGTGTCATTTATTATGGAAACTTGAACATTAGGACAGCTTATAAAGGTACTACCACTATGTATAGAAAATGGAATGTTTTATTGAAAGCTTTCTTTATTGTCTGTTTTTATGAAGAAGTGCAGTGTAATCTTTAGATTATTTAAACTATGGCCTATTTGGGTGATTAAATCAAAAGTGAGTGATTATAGCACAGAAGTGATAAATAAGAAGTAGTCAGATAAATCATCAGGTTTAGTGTAAACTATAAGCTTACTAGTAATATAAAATTTGAATTTATGTAATTTAGGTTTATAGAAAATGTTGGAATTATTTGTATGTTTTCAGTGACATGAAAATGTATATAATTTCTAATAAAGTGATTATCTACATCTGGAGAGATAGTGTCAATATTATTTTAATATTGTATGTAAATAACTTTAATTCACTAGGGAACTGGATTTAAATATCATATCTTTAGTTCCAGGATATGAGAGATGGCAAGTCTAGATAAAAGTAAACGGAAGATATTAAAAGCCAAGAAAACAATGCCTACAAGTTGCCAGAAGCAAATAGAGATTCTGAATAAGTCGAAGAACACTGAAGCACTGAAAATAACAGCAATTGGGAGTAATGTTCCTGGGAATAATGTTCCAAGTAATAATCAGAATTTAAGTACCAGTGTCATAACTAGCAAATGTATACATTCTGAAAACGTTGCTTCCTCACTGGACTCTAACAGAAATTCGGTATTCTTACAGAGCAGTGAAGTATTCCCTCAGAATTTAATTAAACCATTAGAAGAAACTGTTGACTCAGAAATAGGAATGGAATATGTTTATGAACAAGATGTGTGTCCACATCAAAAGCCAAGTAAAGTAATAGATTCTCCCAGCAAACTCTTTATACAAGAGGCAAAAGGAAACACTTTTGAAAACCATTCTGAAAACCATTTTGAATATCAGGCAGCCGTAACAAGGTCCTTTTTTGAACTAGAAGAGGCTCTAAAATCTATTTGCTCTCAACCCAGTGTATTAAGTGATGTAATTCAAATACCAAAGTCTACAGTAACCAATACTTTGGATGATAAGAGAATGGACAAGATGGCTTCCCACTCAGAAACAAATTTCAACTCAAAGTCCTATATAAAAGGCACAACAACAATATTTTAAGTTCAGACTCAAATTTTGTGCCTGTTGAGAAAATACCTCTCGGTGAATTCAGTCAATTCCATCTGTGCTGCTGATGTTTTAAAAACTGACATATCCAGTCGGACCTGTCATTCCAGCATTTCAAATTGTGAAAGTAAAGACACAAAGTGGCAGTTATCACTTGATACTGATAATAACCACAGTAAGTGTTAGGCATCTTTTGGAGAAATTAAAATAGTCATTTTCTCGGGGGGGGGGGATTTTAAAGCTTAAAATACACAGATAGGTAGTGTACATACAGGCAGGAAAAAGGTAAATGATAACAGTTCGGAATATCTTTTCTGAACCATTTGTGGTGAGGAGGGGGAAAGGTATCCATCAAATCAAAAGGTAAGTTAATTCTGGCAAAGAAGGAATCATTCACTTTCTATTAAGAGCACAAAAAGATCAAAAGGTGGCTTATAGACGTAGCAACTCTTTGGTCCATTTCACCTACATTTCTTTCTTTTTTTTTGAGACAGAGACTCATTATGTTGCCCTTGGTAGAGTGATGTGATATCACAGCTCACAGCAACCTTTAAACTCTTGGGCTTAACTGCAGCATCCAACACTTTGGCTCAGTGATTCTCAACACCTTAGCCTCTTAAAATGTTGAGATTACAAGTGTGAACCACCATGCCTGGCCAATCATCTGCTGAGCCTAAGATGATAAATAATAATATGGATACATATACATATGTGTGTGGGGGAGAAAAATAGAAACAAAGAGAATAACAAATGAAGTTTGGGGTTGTAACATTGTTAAAATATTAAAACTACATTTCATTAGAAGTAGTGTATTTTAGGCTCAGCGCCTGAGGCTCAAGCAGCTAAGGTGCCAGCCACATACACCTGAGCTGTCGGTTTGAATCCAGCCCGGGTCAGCAAACAACGACTGCTGTAACCAAAACAATAGCCGGCATTGTGGCAGGCACCTGTAATCCCAGCTACTTGGGAGGCGGAGGCAAAAGAATCACTTGAGCCCAGGAGTTGGAGGTTGCTGTGAGCTGTGATGCCACTGTACTCTACCCAGGGTGACAGTTTGAGGCTCTGTCTCAAAAAAACAGAAGTAGTGTATTTTAGTTAAGTAAATCAAAGAAAAAACTGATTTCACAGGAAATATTTTGTATTATGTAGGGTATGGAGCAATCATTTAACAAGATGAATTAAAAATTGCTTACAATAATAGGATCTCCTATTAAAATTATGTAATACTGCGTAAGTAACTGTTTATAAAAGTAATGTACAACTATAAGAAAGGATTTTTTTTATGTGGGGGGGAGAGTCTTGGTAGAATCCTGTGGTGTCACAGCTCACAGCAACCTCTAACTCTTGGGCTTAAACAATTCTCTTGCCTCAGCCTCCCAAGTAGCTGGGACCACAGGTGCCCGCCACAATGCCTAGCTATTTTGTTTGTTTGTTTGTTTAGCAGGCTGGGGCCAGGTTCAAATCCACCAGCCCTGGAGCACGTTGGCCTGCGCCCTAACCACTGAACTACAGGCACCACCTGTAAGAAGGAATTAAATCCTATAATTTTGTTAAGTTTTTATTGGAGTGTGTATATTAAATAAGGTTGAAGGAGGAGTACATCTGAGACTAGAACCCTGCCTTAGATACTCATTTTTTCTTTAATAGTTTGGGGGAATGTTTATATGCCATTGCATATTCTAAAAAATGCTGCCATTGTCACTTCTTAGTTTTTTCATAAGCTTAGAGAGTCTCTAAATGAGAGAAATCCCCCTTATCTCTAATCTTTCTGTTTCCCCAAGGCCATTATCAAAAGAAGAGGATATTTTCAGAAAACAAAGAAAATGTTAAGCGCATGAAAACCACAGAGCAAATTAATGAAAATATTTGTGTAGCTCTGGAAAGGCAAACAGCATTGCTGGAACAGGTAAAATATTGGGGTTTAAATATGTGCTTCAAAAACTTACTTTGACTAGTAAAAAAATGGTAAAAATTAATTGATCTCCACAAATACGTACTATAGATGACTTTCATTTGATGCAAAGCTGGCATGACAAATTAAGGAAAGATAATTGTTTAAATTACCAAAATATCTCTAGTTTCTTGAACATGATCTCATAGAGAATCATATGGAGGTAGAGTGCTTTTCCAGAAATGAGCTTTTAGTCAATATTATTCTCAGGTATCTCTGAGTCAGATACTGCGTGACTTCTTTAGCTTTACTCAACAACCTGATCTCTTCTGTACTAGGCATGGAGTTCTTTGATATGGAGATATATCTGTTTGTGCACCTCTTCACAATTGACCACTACTTCATAGATTTAGACAACCCAGCAGTCCATTGCAAAGTCTTGCTGCATTCAAATTTATTTGTCCTAATTTCTATACTTACATAAGGTATATTATCTGACTTTTTGCTTTATAGCATCACTAAATGTAATTCTTACTTTCATTTTCACCTCATTTCATCTCATTGTTTCCATACATGTCTGATCAATTCTGAGTTGAAGTATAGTGAACTGAAAGAATGGCTGTGATCAGGACTTTTTTTTTTTTTTTTTTTTTTTGCAGTGTTTGGCCAGGGCTGGGTTCAAACCCATCACCTTTGGCATATGGGGCCAGCGCCTTTCTCTTTTGAGCCACAGGCACCGCCCCAGGACTTGTTCTGATAATCTTTTTCATTATCACTACCACTACAATGCCACCATTAACAGTCATTATGTGGTAGGTAAATGTCTCAGCTATAATGGACCAAAATTTCCTGGTTCAAACTATCCTGCAAACTGTTTCAGAAACAAAAATCTAATGTTTTCTAAAATACACCATGATAGTTACATAGTCATATATCCTATGAATGTGTATAAAACAAAATCTTTTTGAAAGATTCATGCAGAGCTTAAAAGGTGAGTCAATAGTTTTTCCCTTTCTATCTCTTGGTTTTTTTCCCACAAAACCAAAGGAGACATAATAAATACTATGTAAATGTTCTGTTGGCAAGGTAGGGGTGGTAGTATTTTGATAAGCATGGAGCCTAAGGACCATGTTATCCAAGAAAAAGGTTAGGGATTCCAGCTGTGTCTTGTTCCTACTGATTAGTAGCTGCATCTGAAATAAGTTCTGATATGGACCTATTACCTCTAAATAACTAGGTTTTCCTCACTTGTTTCTGTCTAAACAATTCTCTCTATAAACTACATCTGTGTATTTACCTTTGAATAGCAGTGAGATAGGATCCTCCATTCTGAAATTAGTCTTCCTTCCTGATAGTCTTAGAGCTATGATCTCTTACCTTTTGAGGTATCGTTAGGATCTTGGAGTGAATCCCAGTTAAATTACTGAAGTGAAAGGATTATTCCTCTAAAGTCCAAGTTATTCACCCTACCCACTGTCTTACAAAGTTGGGACAGATAAGGAGATTTGTGAGTTTGTATCTCCTCCAAATTTTTGTCCAGTTTGGTTGCCATCTGCAAATTGCAATGAGGACTTCCATCCGACTCCACAATGCTGGGCACAGCACCATTGGAAAAACACATTCATGATGTATTTGATGGAAGTTATTGTGTCTTCCTTCTTCTTCTTCTTTCTTTTTTTTTTTTTTTTTTTTGAGACAGAGTCTGAAACTGTCACCCTGGGTAGAGTGCTGTGGTATCACCACTCACAGCAACCGCCAACTCCTGGGCTCAAGTGATTCTCCTGCCTCCACCTCCCAAGTAGCTGGGATTACAGGCGCCTGCCACAACACCTGGCTATTTTTTGGTTGCAGCCATCATTGTTGTTTGGTGGGCCTTGGCTGGATTTGAACCCGCCAGCTCAGGTATATGTGGCTGGCACCTTAGCAGCTTGAGCCACAGGCGCCGAACCTCTCTCTCTTTTTTTTTTTTTTTTATTGACACAAAGTCTCACTTGGTGCCTCTGGTAGTGTGCTTTGGCACCATAGCTCACAGCAACCTCAAACTCTTGGGCTCAAGCAATTCTCTTGCCTCAGCTTCCCAGGTAGCTGGGACTACAGGCGCCTGCCACAGGCCTGGCTATATTTCTTTTTGTTTTAGCAGGCCCGAGCTGGGTTGGAACCCAGTGCCGGGTGCATGTGGCCAGGGCCCAAACCACTGAGATTCGGGCCCCAGTCCCCCCCACCTCCTTTTTTTTTTGACACAGACTCACTCTGTCACCCTGAGTTGAGTTCTGTGGCATCATCATAGTTCACAGCAACCTCAAACTCTTGGGTTCAAGCCATCCTCTTGCTTTAGTTTTCCAAGTAGTTAGGACTACAGGTGCCCACCACAACATTAGACTAGTTTTTCTATTTTTAGTAGAGACCGGGGTTCTGTTCTTTCTTAGACTGGTCTCAAATTCCTGAGCTCAAGCAATCAGCCTGTCTCAGTGTCCCAGAATGCTAAGATTTCAGGCATGAACCACCATGCCTGGTCTTTGTCTTCCTTCTGTATAAGGAGTATTAACACTAAGTGAGAAACAGTGCCTTCTATGCAAGAGGAATCACCCCTTGGTAGATACTTACCCAGAGTAATTAAGTTTAAGGAGCTGCCTCTATCTGAATCACCAGAAGTACTTATTTAAATTGTGGTTTCTTGAGCTCATCATTCTTTTTTTAATTTTTTTTTTTAATTTTTATTTTTGCTTTCAATTTCAGCTGGCTTTCACTCCTGTTAGTTTGAAGTTGTGTTTTGTTTTTTTTTTCTTTTCTTCCTTTAGCGATTCTCTTGCCCTTTGTCTCCCAATTAGCTGGGATTACAGGCGCCGGCTACAATGCCCGCCCCTTATTTTCTTTTTTATTTTTAGTAGAGACGGGGTTTCACTCTGCCTCACTCCTGCTCATACTGGTCTCGAACCTCCAAACTCAGGAAATCCACCCGCCTCGGCCTCCCACAGTGCTGGGACTACAGGCATGAGCCACCAAGCCTGGCCTTGAGCTAATCATTTAAGACTGTTGTCTTAGGCTACTGTTTTCTCAGACATACCTGATAGGAATCATTTATAGTGCCTGTTAATTATACAACTTTATAGGCCTCTTTCCTGAAGATTGATTTGTAGGTCCAGAATGGGATCTAGGAATTTGTGATTTTAACAAGTATCCCATATGGTTCATCCTCACTAGGGAAGTTTGAGAAGCACTGTACAAAACAGCGTCTCCATGTTTAAAATACGTAGATATGTTTCTCCAAGATTCATGTGGGTACAGACCTCACATATTAACCCCAGGCAGAGAACTGAGAAGCATATAATGATCAATAAAACCCACACATGGGTAATAGGTAATGGCTGTAGATAAAAATAGTTAGTGTTTCTGACTGTTTATTTACATAATAATATATCATGGGCATATCCATATAAGATGGATATTTTCTTGACCAGATATTTAAAAGTTGTGAAAGTTAACCATGACAATCATGTCTAATAATGTTGTGAAGTCATGAAAAAAATGTTAGTGAAGCAGTACAGAAGAGGTCAAGTAGACAATTTTGAGAACAGTAAGAAACAAGAAGGAAAAACCCTGGGAATAATCAAATAAAATTAAAGAATACATAATTAGTCAGGTGATATTATTATAAAAGAGTTTTAACATGGGAACTATGTGTTCCAATTTTGAGCACCTTGAAACAAGATAACAGGGGAAGATATAAATATTACCTATATTACCATAATACCTAAATATTACCATAATACCTAAAATGTATTATGACAGGTGTCATTATTTGATTATGTATTCTGTTGTGAAAGTTGCTTATGGGAGAATATGCACTTCGAAGAAAACTACAGTGAATATTTCTGAATGTATGGCCTGGCAGAGCTATTCATATCAGTGGGCATTGAGATTAGTTACTCTCCCCCAAAATGGGCCAGTCTATTTTGAAGAAAACAGCCAGATAACAAAATACATTCATATTTCATATGATAGCTACTATAGTCTGTTAGAATAGCATGCATTATGCCAGATAGTGTCCCTGGCATCTTTCAGTTTTAGCAAATAAGAAAGCCTTCCTCTGAAAACATTATACAACTAATGGTGATTATCTTGCATATTTATTTCCCCTCATATCAATTCAGTTTTTTTTTTATTTTATTGGAGCTCTTTTTACGTATTACTTTACGGCGTTCTTATAAAAATCCTTAGGGATGACTTGTTCAACAGACATTTATTGTATTATCTACCCATTTCTGGGCAAAGAAAGTGAAACTCAGAAATGATGTAACTTCTGAAAGATCATATAGCTTGTTAATGGTAAAGTCAAGGCTCAAAGTTGTGTAATTTGTTCTGTATCTATTACAGACCAGCGAACCATTTTCATCAGGCTCTGTTTTTCAGATAAGTAGAGTTCCTTTTTGTGGAATAGTAACTATAAGTTAATATTATTAAAAAATATAAATGGGGGGCGGCACCTGTGGCTCAGTCCGTAAGGCGCCGGCTCCATATGCCAAGGGTGGCGGGTTCAAACCCGGCCCCGGCCAAACTGCAACCAAAAAATAGCCGGGCGTTGTGGCGGGCGCCTGTAGTCCCAGCTGCTCGGGAGGCTGGGCAAGAGAATCGCGTAAGCCCAGGAGCTGGAGGTTGCTGTGAGCTGTGTGAGGCCACCGCACTCTACCGAGGGCCATAAAGTGAGACTCTGTCTCTACAAAAAAAAATATATATATATATAAATGGGACACAGTCTTTAAATTATTCCTATAATGTGTATTATGGAATTCAGCTGGCACTGTAGGAAACTAAAATTTTCACTATGTGAATAACTTCTAACATGTTTAACTTCCAATATTTAAATATTGGATATGTTCTGTTGAGTTTAATATTCAAGTTTTATAAAACTTATGGTATAGCAATATAAATATAAACATACAAATACAAATAAAGTATGTCTTATTGGTTATAGTAAATCCAGAAAAGAACAAGCTATTTTGGAAAAGTAGAAAATGGTTTTTAAATTTGAAACATGGGGTGTTTTGGTTTTTATTTTAAAATTCTAGGTCAGACATTTGATTCGACAGGAGATCTGTAGTATAAATTACAAACTATTTGATAATAAACTGAAAGAATTGAAGGAGCGCATTGGGAAGACACAGTGCATGAATAAACATGAAGCAATAGCTGATGAACTCTTCGTAAGTTTCTAATTTCATTTATTTATTTTTTTTGAGTCCTTTTAAAAAGTAAAATTTGGTGGTATCTTTCATATTAGAAAAGGAGAACATGCAAGGGAAACCCAAATCTGATTCCTGGCCACGAGCCTAACATAAGACTATACCATAGACAATAGAGTTTATTATTTCTTAGCAATATTTGCTTTTGAGAAATACTTGTATAACTATTAGGCATTCTGTGTCAGTTGGAAGACTTAATCCATAGGCAATTTCTCTTCATTGTAAGTATATCCTTTATTAGAGCTCACACAATCTGTTTCAAGCATTTTTGGATTTTTTTGTTTTGTTTTACTCTTATTGCTGATGGGTGTTTGTACCAACATTAATTTTATTAGAGACCAATTAGAAGTTTGAGGTTCTTCTCTTCCATTCTTAAATATCCTACAAGCATAAAACGTGATTTAAATCTTTTTCTCACTGAAAATTTCTCATTTGGGTAAATGCCTAGGTCTCCAACTACTTTGGCAAATAATTTTCCCCCCATCTCTATAGGATATATTATTTGGTAGCCCTATTTAATATTTGTTTTTCTCTTCTAGGCAAAAATAGGAAAACTTCAAAGACGTATTAAAACAGTAATGTTATCTCAAAGGAATTATTTGGAACCAAACATGCGATCCAGTAATACAACCTGTGAGGTAGGTATAAATTGACAGGAACTTTAATAACTTAGTCTAGCATTATAAGTACTTGAATTTAAGAAATGAACATTTTTCTAAGCTAGGACAGAAAACTTTAAGGATAATAAGTTTATACTTAGAATGTTTCCATGAATCTATCTCTGGAGGACACCCTTAGGTAATAAATGCCACTTGTATTTTTTTAGTAGAGGGAGTAAAAAATACGTGATTGGTTGAGACCAGTGATGTTCTTTCTTTTTTTTTTCTTTTTTTTGAGTCTCATTTTGTTGCCCTCAGTAAAGTGCTGTGACATCATAGCTCAGGCAATCCTCTGGTTTCAGCCTCTCAACTAACTGGGACTACAGGTGCCTGCCACAATTCCTGGCAATTTTTT
Source organism: Nycticebus coucang (assembly GCF_027406575.1). NCBI lineage: Eukaryota > Metazoa > Chordata > Mammalia > Primates > Lorisidae > Nycticebus > Nycticebus coucang. The sequence goes on from NC_069791.1 coordinate 107,775,911, forward strand.
TTTTTTAGAGATAGGAGTCTTGCTTGAGCTGGTCTTGAACCTTTGAGCTCAGTCAGTCCACCTGTCTCGGCCTCCCAGAGTGCTAGGATTATAGGCGTGAGCCACCGTGCTGGGCCTAGACCAGTGATTTTCAACTGGTATGCCATGAGAGCATCTTAGGTGTGCCATAAAAATTTTTAAAGATCATTAATTAGGGAGGCCGAGGCGGGTGGATTGGCTGAGCTCAGAGGTTCGAGAGCAGCCTGAGCCAGAGTGGGACCCGCATCTCTAAAAAATAGCCAGGCATTATGGTGGGTAACTATAGTTCCAGGTACTTGGGAGGCTGAGGCAAGAAAATCTCTTGAACCCAAGAGTTTGAGTTTGCTGTGAGCTAAGGGGCCATGGTACTCTACCAAGGGTGACCAAGTAAGACCGTCTCAAAAAAAAAAAAAGTGGCCGGGCATGGTGGCTCACGCCTATAATAGTCCTAGCACTCTGGGAGGCCGAGGCGGATGGATTGCTTGAGCTCAGAAGTTCAAGACCTGCCTGAGCAAAAAGTAAAACCGCCCTCTATGAAAAATACAAAAGCTGAAGCAAGAGGATTGCTTGAGCCCAAGTTGGAGGTTGCTGTGAGCTATGACACCAAGGTACTCTATCTAGGGTGACAACTTGAATCTCCGTCTCAAAAAAAAAAATGAACCTGTGGCTCAAAGGAGTATGGCACCAGCCCCATATGTTGGAGGTGGTGGGTTCGAACCCAGCCCCAGCCAAAAACAGCAAAAAAAAAAAAAGGCTCAGCACCCGTACCATAGTGGTTATGGCACCAGCCACATACACCGAGGGCAGCGGGTTCCAACCTGTCCCAGGCTAGGTAAACAACAATGACAACTGCAACCAAAAAATAGCTGGGCATTGTTGAGGGCACCTGTAGTCCCAGCTACTCAGGAGGCTGAGGCAAGAGAATCACTTAAGCCCAAGAGTTTGAGGTTGCTGTGAGCTATGACGCTAGGGCACTCTACCGAGGGCAACATAATGAGACTCTGTCTCAAAAAAAAAGTTCAATTCTGTTTGTTTGTTTGTTTTGCAGTTTTTTTGGCCGGGCTGGGTTTAAACCCACCACCTCCAGTGTATGGGGCTGGCGCCCTACTCCTTTGAGCCACATTGGGCTGCCTGTCAATTCTTTTTCTTTAAGAGATGGAATCTCACTTTTTTGCCCTCAGTAGGGTGCCGTGACATCACAGCTCACTGCAACCTCCAGCTCTTGGGCTTAGGCGATTCTTTTCCCTCAGCCTCCCAAGTATCTGGGACAACAGGCACCGACCACAATGCCTGGCTATTTTTTGTTGCAGTTTGGCCGGGGCCGGATTTGAAACTGTCACCCTTTGGTATATGGGTCCAGTGCCCTACTCACTGAGCCACAGGCACTGCCCAATGGTTATAATTTTTGATACATTGTATTTTTGTTTTTTTCTAATTTTCCTTGAGGTATTGTTCTTTAGTCCATGGGTTATTTAGAAGTGTGTGTTCAATTTTGAAATAACTGGGACTTTTTTAGATTTTTTTTTTACTTTTCATTGTTCTCAATTTCAGGGTAAAGTTTCATTTATAGACGAGCCCCTCACCCAGGGAGCATCTTATACGCCCTCACAATGTGCACATTAGGTGAGATGTCCTTCTCATGTCCTCCCTCCTTCTACCATATGTCCCCAACCCCCTTCCCACTACCTCCAAACTGGACTATAATAGTGTTACACCGCAGGTGTAATCCCACAAATAACCCTCCCTCCACCCCCCATCCCCCTCCCTCCCCTCCCTTTCCCCCATTCCCCTATTCTTGGGTTATAACTGGGTTATAGCTTTCATGTGAAAGCCATAAATTAGTTTCATAGTGCTGTTCTTATCTTGTTGTCTGAATTCACACAGATTGAAACCTTGGTTGCTCTTTGTCACTCTTCACCTGGATGTCATTGTTATCGCTCATTTCCTATGGCCCAGGAAGCGGCCATTGCAGCAGCAGCAGGGAGAGGGAGGGGAAGGGGAAGTCACCAACTACAAGCTGAGTCCCTCACACACACACTCACTCACTTGCTCTCTCACACACAACATGGATAAGACTATATATTTTTAACTTGTATAAGTCTTTCTAAAAACAAAACAATCAAAATTTTAGCCCTTGAAGTACATAGATATTTTGTATATAAGAATATACAAAAGTAGGGTGGTTCCTGTGCCTCAGTGAGTAGCGGGCGGGCCCCATATACTGAGGGTGGCAGGTTCAAACCTGGCCCTGGCCAACCTGCAAGAAAAAATAGCCAGGCGTTGTGGTGGGTGCCTATGGCCCTAGCTACTTGGGAGGCTGACCAAGAGAATTGCCTAAGCCCAGGAGCTGGAAGTTGCTGTGAGCTGTAACGCCATGGCACTCTACCAAGGGTGACAAAAGTGAGACTGTGTCTCTAAAAAAAAAAGAAATATACAAAAGTAAAAGAAAAATGTATATTTCTACTACACTGGTAGAAATAGAGATTTCATCGGATTATGCTATACCAAATCCAGATGTTTACATTCAGGATGACACAAGGTAACTTCTTTTCCTTGGTCAGTTCTAGAAATGTATCACATTGGCAGATAACACATAAGTAAGCTGCTTATTGAGTACTGGCTGCTGAAAGCAGTCAAATAGAAGTCTGATGCTTTCGTATTTGGTTTCTTCACCAATACATTTGACTATCAGATCTGGAGTGTTATTCATCATTTCTTCAAAAGTCTGCTTTGCTCCTTTTTTCTCTTATTTTGGAAAAGTTTATGCCTTATGCTGGGGTTTGGAATCTATCTACTATCTGAATTTCTGTGTCTCTTGCAATACTCGGAAAGTTCTCCGCCATAATGTCTTGGAGTAGAGAGTTTGTGCCTTTGCGACCCTCCTCTTCTCCTTCAGGAATTCCTATGATTTGGATGTTTGATTTCTTAGAATGATCCCGTAACTCTCTCAGGAAATATTCTGCTCTTTTTCTCCATTTTCCTGCTTCTTTGAATGCTTGGGATAGTTCAAAATTCTTGTCTTCTTTATCTGAGAGTCTTTCTTCACACTGCTCAACTCTTTATGAGGGACTATACTGTATTTTGAAGCTCCTTGAGTACCTTTCTCAATCCCTTTAGCTCTGCTATATCTTTCCTCATTATGTCCTTATCCTTGGTGACTTTGTCTTTGAATTCATTAATTTCTTGAGACAACTTCTGAGCTATTTTTTGGTTCTCTGTTTCCATCTTTTCCTCCATTCCAATTATTTTATTTGCCATCCATACTCTAAATTCTGTTTCTGACCATTTCAGCAATTTCTCTGTGGATGGAATTCTGTGTTGTATTTTCTTTGATTTCCCCAAGCGGTGTTGATCTGCTCTGATTTTTCATGTTGCCAGAGTTCTCAGCTGATTCCTCCTCATAAGTATTTTCAGCTTATTTTTTTCTTTTTTAATATGTTAATTATAGTTTTTTATTTGAATTGATAGGTTGTCCCTGATGAGTCCCCTCCTCACTCACCATTGCAGTGCCACCAGTGCACTGACAAAGGCAGACGAGTGGTGAATCCACAGCCCCAGACAGTGTCTCCAAGGGGTAAGAATCAGTAGGCAGTATTGGCTCAGAGTTCCAATCAAAGTCTTTCTCTCTCCACCCACCACATCAAACTCAGGAGGCTGCCCAGCTGACAGCACTGGTCCAGAGTTCAGGAATGATGCTTATGTGCTGGGCACCATCCAGCCAATCCAGCACTGAGGGCTGCAGCTCCGTGGGACAGCGTATGGCGAGAGCTCAGATTTTTTTTTTTTTTTGAGTCTCAAGCTGTTGTTCTCAGTAGAGTGCTATGGCATCATAGCTCACAGCAACCTTGAACTCTTTTTCTTTTTTTTTTTAGAGACAGAGTCTCACTTTATCACCCTCGGTAGAGTGCTGCCGCCCTCGGCATATGGGGCTGGCACCCTACCCACTGAGCCACTGGTGCACAACCTCCAACTCTTGAGTTCAAGCAATCCTCTTGCCTCAGTTTTTTTAGTTTTAGTAGAGACAGGGTCTCTGCTCAGGCTGGTTTTGAACTTGCGAGCTCAAGCAATCTAGTTGCCTCAGCCTCCCAGAGTAGTGGAACATGAATTTTAAAGAGCTTAGATTGCCTTGAGTAGACTTAGTAAAAACATGTAAGTTAAAGATTGCCAGTGAGGCCATAGAAGGAAATTAGGAGCACAGTAGAGAAAACTTAGGTAGGCTTAGAGAAGCTTCATAAGTAGACTACTGGTAGAAATACAGACATCAAAGCACTGCTGGGGGCGACACCTGTGGCTCAAAGGAGTAGGGCGCTGGCCCCATATGCCAGAGGTGATGGGTTCAAACCCAGCCCCGGCCAAAAACTGCGGAAAAAAAAAAAAGATCAAAGCACTGCTGGTAAGAAGTCAAAAGGAAAATGAGAAACATCGTACTGGAAACTGGAGAAAAAAAATTGTTTTTTAGGGGTAGGAAGCTTAGCCAAATTGTGTCCTACAGTTTATATGGAAAACAGTACTGACAAGCATGACAAGCATGAATTTGGATTTTTTCAGGCTGATTAGATTTAAGAGCAAAGTGTGGAACATTCAGCTTACTTTCTTCTTGCTTCTTATAGTAAAATGTGAGAAGAAAGAGATGGATTGAAGGAGGAATTGTTTAGTAAGAAAGAGCCAGGACTTGATGATTTGGGAAATTTTTCACTATCCAGATTGTAGAAGTCTGTAGGAGGTTCGCTGCCAGAAAAGCATGCTCTATAGAGAAAGCCAAATGTTTTGCTGGACAGCCCTGTGTTAGTGCCTTAGAAGGCTCAGAAGATGACATTATTCAGTCACACTTAGGGTTCTGTGAGATTGGGCCTAGAACTCTGTTCAGTAGGCACTTACTCTGATTAGGTTTCACCACAAGGTCACAGTATTCAGTCACACAGAGGCTCTTTGAGGATGTTAGACATATGATACTCTTTCAACATATGCAGGCAGTTACCCTGTTTGGGATTCATGTATAGATCCTGACTTCCTCTTCTGTACTGTATTTACCCTGAAATTGACTTTTGAGGCCTGGCTGGTGGCTCACACTTATAATCCTAGCAGTCTGAAAGGCCAAGGTGGGTGGATTGCCTGAGCTCACAGGTTTGAGACCAGCCTGAGCCAGAGCGAGACCTCTAAAAGAGTCTCTAAAACTAGCCAGGCATTGTGACTGGCACCTGTAGTCCCTGCTTACTTGGGAGGCTGAGGCAAGAAAATCGCTTAAGCCCAAGAGTTCAAGGTAGCTGTGAGCTGTGATGCCACAGCACTCTACCAAGGGTGACAAAGTGAGAGTTTGTTGCAACAACAACAAAAAATAACTCTTGCCATGGTGTACCAGTGGGCTTTATTCTTCTGGCTCCACTGGGTCTTCAGTTGCATTCCTGCAGGTGCTGCTGCTGAGTGGGAGGTTGGCCTTGCCACTGCAGTGGAGTGGGTCCTCTGATTCTGCAGTGATGGAGGTGAGAGTTGGCCACTACTGCTACAGGTTTGGGGCGAGTGCTGGGTCTCTGGCTTCCTTGGCATCCAGTGCAGGATATGTGGAGAGTAAGAAGAAAACTTAGGTGACTCACTGTGCTGTTTTGCTCATCAGTCTGTCTTTTTCTTTATAAAGTAACTATCAGAGTTATTTTATGATTATTCATTAAAATATGATGATCATAAGAAATATGATTGGTGGTTCTGGCCTAGGGAGTGGGAGAGGATGTTAATGATTTCTTTTCTCATCTCTGGTGGTCCTCAACATTTGGGGGCTTTATAATTGTTAGGGGTGTTCCTCCTGTGGGCTGAGAAAGAATTCTCATCTCAGAGGAAGATAATTTTTGAAGCCAAAAGTTTATTTTACTTTCCAAGGGAAAAAAGGTCTTAATGTGAAAGAAAGAAGTAAGGCCAGCCCTGAGGACAAGTAGCTTGGGCTTTTATTGGAATTTTATTTTATTTTATTTTTATTTTTATTTATTTATTTTTTGAGACAGAGTCTCAAGCTGTTGCCCTGGGTAGAGTGCCATGACATCACAGCTCACAGCAACCTCAAACTCTTGGACTTAAGCGATCCTCTTGTCTCAGCCTCCCAAGTAGCTGAGACTACAGGCGCCTGCCACAACACCGGGCTATTTTTTGGTTATAGTTGTCATTGTTTAGCTGGCCTGGGCCTGGTTTGAACCCGCCAGCCTCAGTGTAAGTGGCTGGCACGCTAACCACTGTTCTGCAGATGCTGAGCCAGAAGGCAGTTTGCTTTCCAGAGTAATAGTAATTCAAAATGCTAACAGAAGGTGGTTGTTTTCCAGAGCAGTGGTCTTATCTGACTTTGTGGAATGTCATCTGACGGATGCTTAGGTTTGGGGGCTCCATGACCTTTTCTGTTTGTTATTTTTGCAAAACAAGCTCATAAAAAACAAGTTACCAAGTTTGCTTCTTGGTCAGGCAAGAAGCACACACTGGAGCCAGCACACTGTTATGTGCAGGGATGTTTCTGTGTTAGATGATTTACTAGCAGTGTCACCCTTTGAATAATATTGATTTTTTTTTTCTTTAAGAGACAGAGTCTCACTTTGTCACCCTCATTAGAGTATCGTGGTGTCACAGCTCACAGCAACCTCCAGCTCTTGGGCTTAGGTGATTCTCTTGCCTCAGCCTCCCGAGTAGCTGGGACTACAGGTGGATTATTTTTTTCTTAATGGTGTAGTTAGAGGGGAGGATCAGGGAAAAGTGTGTCTATACCACCTTGTCCTTGAACTGAAAGGATACCAGATATCTTTTGATACTGCCTTCCAGGGTTGTGAACACCTATTTCTACATATAAATTCTGTTAGGGGGACTTTACCTAACAAATGCAATCAGTGTAACTTGGTTTCTTGTACCCTCTAAGAATCCCCAACAATAATAAATAAATAAATAAATTCTGTTTAAGGTAGTATTTCAGAATTATGCCGTAAGTGTGTCTACATTTTTGTTCATGCTGTCCCCTAGAAAAGTACATGAGTTGGGCAAGCAGTTGATCCTTTTGAATTAATGTATACATATATTTTAGAGGCTGCAAGTTCCCAATTGAAAAGAAGTGTGGGTTAAATATTTCAGCTTTAAGTTTTAAATAAACTTGTCAACTGGAAGAGCAAGTTTATCAGTCTGATTTATTTCTGTTACTTATTAGAAGAATAACAACAGTAAAAAGTTTGGCTGTTAAACTATGTGGTGTTTATTATTTTCTTTTCTTTCTTTTTTTTTTTTTTTGAGACAGAGCCTCAAGCTGTCGCCCTGGGTAGAGGGCTGTGGCATTACAGCTCACAGCAACCTCCAGCTCCTCGGCTTAAGTGATTCTCTGCCTCAGCCTCCCAAGTAGCTAGGATGACAGGCACCCACCACAACGCCCCGCTGTTTTTTGGCTGCAGCCGTCATTGTTTGGCGGGCCCAGGCTGGATTCGAACCCGCCAGCTCAGGTGTATGTGGCTGGCGCCTTAGCTGCTTGAGCCACAGGCGCCGAGCCGGTGTTTATTATTTTCTAAAAGTAAATCTAATAGGACTAAAATGTTAAATGTTAACATTTAACATAAAACTAAAATGTTATCTAAGTACAAATATCTAAGATATTTGTTTTCCTTTCTTTCCATCCAACCTGGGAAGTTGATTTGTGCTATTATTTTTTTCACATCAAGAATCAAAATAGTAACAAGATTTGAGCGAGACACATCTCACACATAAATACAGAAACCCAGTCATGCTTATGAACTACAAAAGGATTGCCCATGCCCATCATTTTTTTTTTTAAGTTTTTAAAAATTCAATTTGGTAGGCAAATCACAATCATGGTGGTCAGCCATTGAGTACATATAATTATATATTTCACCACATGTATAATATTTTCCAAAGTGAATTTTACCTATCATCAATTTTTGTGGCAGGACACAATTGGTAACCACACCTTCAACTACTTTTTTATTACTCATTTAACAGGTTGTAAATTCAGAAACCATGAATTTGAGTAAGAATTCAGAGTCATTTAATAGTCCAGTAGAAAGAATGACTTCTGTGAACTATGAACCACCTTCAAATAAAGTGAAAAGATTAATTTGTTGCTGGATTGTGATGATTCTGTTTCTGAAAGGTAGGCATTTCCATAAAGATACATAAACTTATTTATCTAAGTCTGTGCTTTTTTTTTTTTTTTTTTTTGTAGAGACAGAGTCTCACTTTATGGCCCTCAGTAGAGTGCCGTGGCCTCACACAGCTCACAGCAACCTCCAACTCCTGGGCTTAAGGCGATTCTCTTGCCTCAGCCTCCCGAGTAGCTGGGACTACAGGCGCCCGCCACAACGCCCGGCTATTTTCTGGTTGCAGTTTGGCCGGAGCCGGGCCCGAACCCGCCACCCTCGGTATATGGGGCCGGCGCCCCACCGACTGAGCCACAGGCGCCGCCCTAAGTCTGTGCTTTTAAATGTATTCCCTTCCCTAAAGCTTCACATTCGTTACTATCTTTGTCCATTGTGAAGCAATAGAATTGATTCTCCAAAGCTTTAATCATTGTTGTTTAACAGTACTAAAATTTTGATTTAGTTAGGGGATCAGGTTTTTTCTTATGATACTCCCCATTTTTGATACAGTGATTAGAATGACCTGCTGGATCACTCCAGTAGTTCTCAATTATACACATGAAAAAAGCAAGATGTTATGAAACAGTGATTTAAAAATACGATTAAGGAAGAAGCTGGCCACAGTGATGGGTGCCTATAGTCCTAGCTTTCTGGGAGACTGAGGCAGGAAGGCGATCTCTTGAGCTCAGGAGTTAAGAGGCTATAATGTGCTATACTGGTGCCCGTGACTAGCCACTGCACTATAGCTTAACACAGTCAGACCCATCTAAAAAAAGGACACAGACAAGTAGGTACCTAAAATTAGTTCCCTGTCTGTTGAAAGTAACATCATGATAACTTCAAACTATAATGAAGAAGTTCACTTATTTGTGTCTAATTGAATCATAAAACAGCTAAGACATCTATTATCTAACTAGTCTAAAATATATTTGGGACTGGTAGGGAAGAAGTGTTTTAGTTTAACAAAGCAACATGATTAGTGGTCCTGGTTCAAGGCAGGGGACAGGAGAGATGTTAATGAATTCTCAGCCTTATAGGATTATTAATTTTTTTTTTAATTGAGACAGAGTCTCACTTTGTCACCCTCAGTAGAATGCTGTGGCGTCATAGCTCACAGCAACCTCAAACTCTTGGGCTCAAATGATTCTCTTGCCTCAGCCTCCCTAGTAGCTAGGACTACAGGCACCCACCATAACACCTGGCTATTTTTGTTTGTTTGTTTGTTTGTTTGTTTTGTTTTTTGAGACAGAGTCTCACTATTTCACCCTCAGTAGAGTGCTGGGGTGTCACAGCTCACAGTAATTTCAAACTCTTGGGCTTAACCGATTCTCCTGTCTCAGCCTCCCAAATAGCTGGGACTATAGGCACCTGCCACAATGCCCAGCAACTTTTTTTTGTTGCAGTTGTCATTGTTGTTTTAGCTGGCCCAGGCCAGGTTTGAACCTGCCAGCCTCAATGTATGTGGCCGGCTCTCTATCCACTAAGCTACAGACACTGCCCCCAGCTATTTGTTTTTTTGTTTAGCACGCCCAGGCCAGGATTAAACCTACCAGCCCCAGAGCATGTGGCTGGTGCCCTAACCATTCAGCTATGGATGGCTTCCAATTATTAATTCTTTTTTTTTTTTTAATTTGGTAGAGACAAAGTCTCACTTTATCACCCTCAGTAGAGTGCCGTGGCGTCACACAGCTCACAGCAACCTCCAGTTCCTGGGCTTAGGTGATTCTCTTGCCTCAGCCTCCCCAGTAGCTGAGACTATAGGCGCCCGCCACCCGGCTATTTTTTTGTTGTAGTTCAGCTGGGGCTGGGTTTGAACCCGCCACCTTCAGTCTATGGGGCCAGCACCCTACTCACTGAGCCACAGGCGCCACCCCAGATTATTAATTCTTAACATTCAACCCTTAAAATACCCGATATTTACTTACATGTGTTAAATTACATCTCAGTTTTTAAAAAGAGGATAATATATAACCAAAAATAAGAGAATTGAATGATGGTCATTATTTGAAGAACAACACCCTTTCCTGCAAATAAATATACATACATAAGGAGGCTATAAAACAAAGGAGGAGCATTTCAGATCTACACCATTTACAGTAGATTTCTGATATTTGAGGATTTAATATACAGTTTTGACCCTTTAGGAAATTCATTAATATTCCATGATATTGAGGCCTGCGTTTTAGTTTTCAGCCTGGATCCTGCTGTCAAGAAGGCATTTAAGTTGCTGAAAGTAAGAGTCACATTTTATTGGTGATGCATGTGCCAAAACTCATGAAATGATAAAAAGAAAAAATGAAGTGCAGATTCTGGAAGGGAAAAAGTTGAAGACACCATGAAAATATCATTTCATAGGTAAGTATGTCTAATTTAGCAGTGGCTTGTATCTCTGATATGAACAAATCCACCATACTGAAGGCAGAACCTACAAGTTGTAAAACTGTTTCAGGCAGCACTCTGAGACCATGAGGAGTTTGCAAATAGGTATAACAAATGTATAACTTATCTCTGATGGCTTCTTTGACAACTTTTATAAAACATTTAAGGAAGAAATAACAGCATCTTGAACAGACTCCTCTAAAGAGCAGAAAAGAAACTCTTCAGTTCATTTTATAAGGCTAGTATAACCCTGAAACTAAAGTCAATTTTAAAATTTTAGGCCAGGTGCTATAGGTGGCTCATGCCTATAATCCCAGCACTCTGGGAGGCTGCAGCCGGAGGATCCCTTTAGCTCAGGAGTTCAAGACAAGTCTGAGCAAGGGCAAGATCCCATCTCTACTAAAAATAGAAAAAATTAACTGTGTGTTGTAGATGTCTGTAGTCCAGCTACTCGGGATATAATTGTTCTAAATAAAGTACTAGTAAACCAAGTTCAACCACCTGCAAAAGTTGGGTATGACTCAGGAATGCTGCAATGTTGGTTTAACAATTTTAAAATCAATTATTAGCCTGGGCATGGTGGCTCATGCACTCTGGGAGGCTGAGGCGGGTGAATTGCTTGAGTGTAGGAGTTCAAAAACAGCCTTAGCAAGAGCAAGATCCCGTCTCTACTAAAAATAGAAAAACTAGCCAGGTGTTGTATTAGGTGCCTATAGTCTCAGCCACTCGGGAGGCTGAGATAAGAGAATCACTTGAGCCCAAGAGTTTGAGGTTGCTGTGAGCTGTGATGTCCCTGAACTATACTGAGGGCAACAAAGTGAGACTGTCTCAAAAAAAAGAAAAGAAAAGAAAAATTGATCTATTTTACAACATTAAAATTAGAAACTTCTTTTCTCAAAAACACCATAAAAATAGTGGGAAGACAGGCCATCAAGTGGTAGAAGATACTCACATCACTAGCGGACTAGTATCCATGATATACATAAAGAACTTCAACAGGGCGGCGCCTGTGGCTCAAGGAGTAGGGCGCCAGTCCCATATGCCGGAGGTGCCGGGTTCAAACCCAGCCCCGGCCAAAAAAAAAAAAACCACAAAAAAAAAAAAGAACTTCAACAAATCAATGAGTAAAAGCCAGATAAGATGAGAAAAATGGGCAAAAGACTTGTACATCGACTTCACAAAAGAGGAATTCCAAATGGCTGATAAACCTATGAAAATGTGTTTATCTTCATTAGTAATCAGGGAAATGCAAATTAAAAACCACAATGAGTTATCATTGCTTATCAGGTAAGGAAAAAATAAAGCATTCAACAATCTGGCAATAGTGGGTATTGGTGAGGTTTTGAAATGAAGGGAATTGTTTTGTTTTGTTTTTAATTTATTGCAGTTGTCATTCAGCTGGCCTGGGCCGGATTCGAACATGACACTGTCGGGGTATGTGGCTGGTGTCATAACTGCTGTGGTATGGGCACTGAGCTGGGAATTGTTTTTATTTAATGTTTTGCTGTTGGTCAAATAATTGGCACACTATTGTTGGGGGAAAATATGGTATTATCTAGAAATACTGAAGATCTAGATAGCCTTTGCCCTAGCAGTCTTCATTCCTTGATGTATACCCTAAGTGGAGACAGGTACTCAATTGTAATAGATATATGTATAGGAATGTTCATTAGCAGCATTTTCCATAATAGCCAAAAGCTGGAAGGAAAAAAGGTCTAGCTCCAGTTCAAAAGTGAAATTATCACAAAAGAAAGTGAAATTGTGGTAAATTTTTACTGTGGAATGTTACACAGTAATGAAAATGAAGGAACTACAGTCATATGCAATAGTATGAGTTATTCCCACCAAAGCATTATTGGAAAGCAGACACAATAGTATAGTATGATTCTGTTTAACTGAAGATCAAAAATAGCCATAAAACAAAATTTGTTATTTAGGGATTCAGGGCTAGATGGTAAATTTGTAAAACAAGGAAATCAGCACAGATGCCAATTTGAGGGAAAGTTCATGATACAAGATAGAGGCACCTGGGCTTCTAAAATGCTGATGATTTAAGATTTATTTACCTGAATGGTGCTAGCTTTACCTGGGTGCTAGCTTTATAATTACTTATTAAAGGGAACATGTATTTTTAATCCAATTTGAAGATAATTATCTCTTAACTAGAAATTTTATTTGTTTAATGTAATCTTATTGATATATATGGGTTCATAATTACCTTACTGCTTGTTTTCCGTTTCATAGATATGTTATGGTCATTTCCCCCATGTGTATCTTATCTCTTTATTATAGCCATCTTTTGAATTAACCTGGATTTTTTTCTCATTCCCCATTACCTTGTTAACTATACATCTTGCATTGTTCCTTTAGAAGCCATCCTAAGATCATGATATGGATTGTTACTCCTTAGAGTCTGATATGAAGTACTTCTTTTACCATTTTGTAGATAATGCTTGACTTTAGAATACTTTGCCTCTCGATCTTTTGTGTTTCTAATCATGTTAATTTTCATTATTTTTAAATCCCTCAATTTATTATTTATATAAATACTGTCATTGTTCACTTAGACTTACTCACATAGTTACTCCTTCTATTTGTTGCTCTTCATTTTTTCCTGTATTTTCCTCATTTATATTTCCATCTTTCCATCTGGGATAATTTGTCTTCAGCATAAGAATTCCACTTATTGGGGCAGTGCCTGTAGCTCAGTGAGTAGTGTGCTGGCCCCATATACCGAGGGTGGGGGGTTCAAACCTGACCCCGGCCAAACTGCAACAACAACAAAAAAAATAATAAATAAACCTGGCCTGAAGAATTCCACTTATCGGTGGTACCTGTAGCTCTGAGGCTGGTGGGTTCGAACCCACCCTGGGCCAGCAAAAATAAATTAATTAATTTTAAAAAAGAAATAGAAGTCAGAAAATAATGTGACATCTTCCAAGTGCTGAAAGAATCTAACTGCCCACCGACCCATGCAAAAATGAAAACAAAGTGAAGTTATTCATTGGCTCTGGTGCCGTGACCACTGTGCTATGGGTGCCGAGCCAGTGATTTCTATTTCTGTTGTTTTTTAATATAATCTTACTGTTGCTTCTTTGAGAATAATGTCTCAAGTTTGCTTTTAAGATATTCTGCTTACCTTTTGTTTTCATCGATATGCTACCTACTATTAAATGTTAGGTAGCAGGGATGGGTCGTTTGCTTTTGTTGTAATTTATATCAATAGGTGGCTTGATGTCTTTTGCTACCTTTAGAAAATTCTTTTTTTTTTTTTTCCAGTTTCTGGCCAGGGCTAGGTTTTGAACCCGCCACCTCAGGCATATGGGGCCAGCGCCCCACCTCTTTGAGCCACAGGCGCCACCTGGAAAATTCTTGTCCATTATCTCTTCAGATATTGCTTCTGTGCAATTCTTTATCTTCTTACTTTCTGATATGCCACAGTTACATGCTTTTCTGTGTAGTCCATCTATTTTGCTCTTCACGCTTTGGTCTAGATATTTTCTACTAACCTGTGTTCCAAGTGGCTATCAAATTCATGTGTTAAATTCTTTTTTTTTTTTTTTGGAGACAGAGTCTCACTCTGTCACCAAGCTAGAGTATCAAAGCTTCACTCTAGCTCACAGTAACCTCAAACTCATAAGTTAGAGTGAGCCTCCTGCTTCAGCCTCCTGTGGGACTACAGGCACCCAACTAATTTTCTATTTTCAGTAGGGACAGGGTATCACTTTGCTTAGGCTGGTTTCATACTCTTGAATTCAAGGGAACCTCCCAGAGTGACAGGATTATAGGCATGAGCCGCCATGCCCAGCTGTCCACAGGGTTTTCAGGTAGCCCTCCCTCCTTTAAGGTAGACCCTATTTTCTGTCTTGGTGTGTGCTTAGTGACTCACTTCTGGTGAATAGAATATGGCAAAAGTGACCTGTGAGTAGATCATGAAAAACACTAGTTTCCTTGTTCTCTCTCGGATCACTTGCTCTGAGGAAAGTTAACAGCTGTGTCATGAGGACATCAAGTAAGCCATGCGGAGTTCCGTGTGGTGAGCTATCCTCCCAACAGCTGTGTGAATGACCCAATTTGGAAGCAGAGGTCCCATCCCTGACCAGACCAGATGACTACGGCTCCAACTGACATCCTGAATGCAACCTCATGAGGGACTCTGAGCCAGAATTTCTCAACTGCACCGCTCATTATTTACCCACAGAAATGAAGATAATGAAAGTTTAGGTTTTTAGGCCATTATGTTTTTATGTAAATTGTTACACAGCAATAGAATTGAGCAGATTGGAGGATAGTGTGCAATTTTTTTTTTTTTAGAGACAGAGTCTTACTTTGTCACCCTCGGTAGAATGCCTTCTGTACTCTAAATATCTTTCCTCACCCTAAGTCTTTTCACTAACCCAGTGGTCTGCAATCTTTATAAGATTTAGTCTTTTCTGATTTTCCCTCATTCCATGGTGCAGCCTTCTCTAAGAGGAGTGAAAACCTGGGGTGTGTCCTATGGCTCCCCCTCTATTGCTGGTCTTATATTTTCATTTTTGTCATCTCAATAGCAGCCCGCTTTTATTTATTTATTTATTTATTTGCTTGGCTTCTTAGCATTCCTGCTTGGCTGAGCTAACACACACTTTGAGGGGAACCCAGTGGCAGGTTCACATCTCTATACCCCTCTGGGATCTTAGGCCCTCACATTTTGGCTACCACCACAGCTTTCTTGTGCATTTGAATAGATATTTTTATTTTTTATTTTTTTACTTAAAAAGTATTTTTTAGGTCGAGCTCAGTGGCTCATGCCTATAATCTGGGGTGCAGTGAATTGCCTGAGATCAGCCTGAACAAGAGTGAGAACCCTGTTTCTACTAAAAATTAAAAAAGTAGCCAGGCGTAGTGGCATATACCTGTAATCCCAGCTACTTGGGAAGCCGAGGGAAGAGGATTACTTGAACCTAAGAGTTTAGGTTGCTGTGAGCTATGATACTACAGCACTCAACCCAAGGTGACAGAGTAAGACTCTTATCTCCATTAAAAAAAGATTCCTTTTGTTAATATGGCTTTTCAAATTATTCAAGCCTCCATTATAGCTATTCTTTGTATCAATTTTCAAAAAGATTTAGGAAATAAAGGAACTTCTTTTTTTGGTTTGTTGTTTTTGAGACAGAGTCACCTCACCATGCTGACTTAAGTAACCACCATCCTATTTTCTAACACCATAAATTGCTTTTGCTTGTTTTTCACCTTTGTATAAATGGAATCATAGTCAGTGTGTCTTGCTTCTTTTATACCACATTATGTGTTGTGAGATCCATCCATGTTGTTGCTGGTTAGTTCATTCTCATTTGCTGTGTGTGTATAATACCCATCACATGAATGCACCACAATTTAGCTTTTGGTCACGGTCAGTCAAGTGGTTTGCAGATCAGAGAAATTACGAGTAGTGCTGCTGTGAACGTTCTTTTACATGTCTTTGGTGAATGTACATATATAAACTGCTGTTGGACATATCCCTGAGAGTGGAATTGCTAGATCACAGGCTAGGAGTATATTCAGGTTTGATAGGTATTGCCAAGGTGTTTACCAAAGAAGTTGCACTCCCACGACCAGTGTGTGAGATATTTATTACTGCATCTCCTTGCCAACACTTGGTATTATCTGTTTCTTTCATTTTAGCCATGTGGATATATAGCAGTATACTGTGGTTTTAATTTGTATTTCCTTCTAATTACAAAATTAAGCACACTTTCATGTTTGTTAGCCATTTGGATATATTCTTTTATGAAGTCTAAGACTTTGCCCTGTTTTCATCTTGGATTGCCTGTCTTAAGTTTTTTGTCAGATATATTTATTATATAAATATCTTTCCTCATCCTAAGTCTTTCAATTCTTCCGTGGTCTTTTATGACTGACTATACTTAATTTCGTAGTAGTGTTTTTTTCACATGTTCTTCTTTTCTAATGAATGCTCCATCTGTTTCAAATATTTTCTCCATCTTCCAAATTTATAAAACCATTAATCATAGTTATTTTAATGCCCTTGTTTTATAACTCCAGTATTTAGGTTACCTGTGCATCTGTTTCTCTCTTGCTCTCTCTTTTTTATCCTTCAATTGTTAGGTTTTTTGTTTATTTTTTTTTTTTAAGACAGATTTTTCACTATGTTACTCTTTTTTTTTTTTTTTTTCGTAGAGACAGAGTCTCACTGTACCACCCTCGGGTAGAGTGCCGTGGCGTCACACGGCTCACAGCAACCTCTAACTCTTGGGCTTATGCAATTCTCTTGCCTCAGCCTCCCGAGTAGCTGGGACTACAGGTGCCCGCCACAATGCCCGGCTATTTTTTTGTTGCAGTTTGGCCGGGGCTGGTTTGAACCCGCCACCCTTGGCATATGGGGCTGGCGCCCCACTCACTGAGCCACAGGCGCCGCCCCACTATTTTACTCTTGATAGAGTGCCACAGTGTCACAGCTCACAGCAACCTCAAACTCTTGGGCTTAATTAGCTGGGACAACAGGCACCCACCACAATGCTCAGCTATTTTTTGGTGGTAGTTGTGATTGTTGTTTGGCAGGCCTAGGATGGATTCAAACCCACAAACTCTGGTGTGTGTGGCTGGTACCCTAGCTGCTGAGCTACGGGCGCTGAGCCCAATTTATATTCATTCAGTTTTGCCTGTTAGCACTCTTTTGAGACTGCCAAAAATCAGGCCAACCATGGTGGCTCATGCCTTTAATCCTAGCCCTGAGAGAAGCTGAGGCTGATGGATCTCTTGATCTCAGGAGGTTTGAGACCAGCCTGAGCAAGGAGGGAGAGACCCCATCTCTAAAAATAGCTGGGCATTTTAGTGGGCATCTGTAGTCTTAGCTACTTGGGAGGCAGAGACAAGAGAATCGCTTGAGCCCAATAGTTTGAGGTTGTTTGTGAGCTATGATGTCATGGCACTCAACTCCAGGGCAACTGAATGAGACTGTATCTCAAAAAAAAAATAAAAGACTACCAAAAATCCCATCCTACTTTTAAAAGTCTTTCTGTATAGTTTCTTATACTCATAAGTAGCATTGAATTTGAAGTATTATAGCAGCAACTAATGAAAAGAAAAATTAAATGAAGACTATTTAGATTGATAAAGGATATTTACTAATACCAGCACTCTGGGAGTCCAAGGTGGGTGGATTGCTTGAGTTCACAAGTTTGAGATCAGCCTCAGCAAAAGCAAGACCCCATCTCTACTAAAAAATAGAAAAACTGAGGCAAGAGGATCAGTTGAGCCTGATTTGGAAGTTGCTGTGAGCTATAATGCCATGGCACTCTATCCAGGGCGACAGCTTTAGACTCTGTCTCAAAAAAAAAAAAAGAAAAGGTATTTACTGTATAATATTCTGAATATCTGAAAGAGTTACTTAAAATTTTCTTATACAGTAGAACCTCTGTAGTTGGCCACCTATTTTTTTAACATTCAGTGATCTATTTTAATGCAATTTTAATCCTTATTTCAATCTAAATGCAATAATAATCTGATAAGGTACATACATACAAAACTCTATATCCTGAATTACAAAAGCAGCCCATGGGACTATAACTCAAATCCATCCTTCTAATTCAACGATTCTCAACCTATTGGTCGTGACCCACAGGAACTGTATTAAAGGGCCACAGCATTAGGAAGGTTGAGAACCACTGCTGTAACTCCTAATCCTCTATTGGTGAAATTTTAGAACTATAGAAATTATCCTGAAAGTAGTCTTTGGCCACCTTCTTAAGTTGACCTAATTTTCATAGAATAGACATGCACCACATGTACACATCATTACAGTAGGCCTAGTTCCCTACGTTGATCACCTCCACGTGTTAACCAGTTTGCTACAGTCTCTTCTACTGTAGTTTAACAAAATGTAGTTTATCACTCTTTTATCCAATTCATGATTACTATTACCAGTAGAAAAAATATATACAAAACAAAGGTGGCAAGTTTTGTTCTCAGCTAAAAGTGGATAGGCAATCAAATATTCTCTCTTTTTTTTTTAATTTCAGTGGTAAGATAGGGTTTTATTAGACAGAAGGAGTAAAAAGCACCAGAGCTTCTGACAAAGGGAAAGACCCAGGTCGGAAGTCTTCCCAGAAATAAAATATTCTTTTTTTTTTTTTTTTTTCGGCCGGGGCTAGGTTTGAACTCGCCACCTCTGGCATATGGGACCGGCGCCCTACTCCTTGAGCCACAGGCGCCGCCCCAGAAATAAAATATTCTTAATAAGGCCAGGCGTGGTGGCTCACACCTGTAATCCTACCACTCTGGGAGTCTGAGGTGGGTGGGTTGCTTCAACTCAGGAGTTCAAGTGACTAAGAGTGAGACCCTGTCTCTACTAAAGACAGAAAAACTAGTTGGGCGTAGTGGCAGGCACCTGTAGTCCTAGCTCCTAGGGAGGCTGAGGCAAGAGGATCCCTTTAGCCCAAGAGTTTGAGGTTGCTGTGAGCTATGATGATGCCCTGGCACCCTATCCAGGGAGACAGAGTGAGACTGTCTAGAAAAAAAAATTTTTTTAAATATTCTTTTTTTTTTTTTTTTTTTTTGTAGAGACAGAGTCTCACTTTATGGCCCTCCGTAGAGTGCCGGGGCATCACACAGCTCACAGCAACCTCCAACTCCTGGGCTTAAGCGATTCTCTTGCCTCAGCCTCCCGAGTAGCTGGGACTACAGGCGCCCGCCACAACGCCCAGCTATTTTTTGGTTGCAGTTCAGCCGAGGCAGGGTTTGAACCCGCCACCCTCGGTATATGGGGCCAGCGCCTTACCGACTGAGCCACAGGCGCCGCCCCTTTTTAAATATTCTTATAAAAATTTAGCTCTAAATACTTATTTTTGTTTCTTACGTAGAAGTAATGGCAAATGTTACAATATTATTGATAAATTTTTAAATTTCTTTTTATTTTGTAGTCGTATATATTCATGAGGTGTACAAGAGCAGTTTCCCTGTACTGACATACTGTGGTGAAGTCAGGGCCTGCAGGACATGTATCACTAAAGCAACACACATTGTTGCCTTCTGTTGTCCACCTCTGCCAATAAATTTGATATGAAAAATTGTTAAATCAAATCTGCATTTGAAAATGTGCCTGGAAAATGTTGATTTCACAAAATAAAAATTAATATGCAGAAGTATTCTGTTTCTTCCCATGAAGCATTAACAGCTTACAGGAATTGATGTTTTGCTGTAAACAACTCAAAAATTAAAAAGAAATGAATTGTGTCTAGAGATTGTTCAACAGCTCAGGATTATCATTCCCAAGAGAAGTGAAATGAGCCCTACATTGTCCCCACCTGCTGCCTAGGGGCATTTTCCAGGTCAAAGGGCAGTGATGGAGACCAAACAGAGCTAGCGTCACAACATGCCTCATGTTCCACAGTATAGAGGAAAACATGTACACGAGTGAAATGGAATAAATAAAAGACCCAAGTTAAACTTGTAGATGAAATGAAATAAACTTGTATAAATGAAAAAGACATTAAATGGAAAAGTTGAGTGGACAGAATTAACAATGGAAATCAGTGATTTTTAAAAAATTGGTGAAATGGGAATGGAAACTGTTTGAACTAAAACACAAGAGCTAGCACAATGGCTCACACGTGTAATCCTAGCATTTAGGGAGGCCAAGGCAGAAGATTGTTTTAGCTCATGTGGAGCAAGTGCAAGACCCTATCTCTACTAAACATAGAAAAAATTAGCCAAGCATCATTTGGGCACCTGTGGTCCCAGCTACTTGGGAGGCTGAAGCAGGAGGATCATCTGAACCCAGGACTTTGAGGCTGCTGTGAGCTAGGCTCATGCCATGGCACTCGAGCCTGGGCAACAGAGTGAGACTCTGTGTCAAACAAAAAGAATAAAAAGTACTAAAATTAAAAAAAAAAGAACAGAAAAGGTTTTGGCGCCTGTGACTCAGTGGCTAGGAGCTGGCAGGTTTGAACCTAGCCCAGGCCTGCCAAACAACAATGACAACTACAGCTAAAAATATAGCCGGGCATTCTGCCAGGCACCTGTAGGCCTAACTACTCTTTTATCAGTGGTAAGATAGGGTTTCTGGAGGCTGAGGCAAGAGAATCTCTTAAGCCTAAGAGTTGAAGGTTGCTATCAGCTGTGATGCAATAGTACTCTACAGAGGGTGATATAGTGACTTTGTCTCAAAAAAAGAAAAGACAAGACTAATATATAGGTTGACACCTGTAGCTCAGTGGATAGAATGCTGGCCACATACACCAGAGGTGGTGAGTTCAAACCTGGCCTGGGCCTGCCAAACAGCAATGACAACTACAACACCAAAATAGTTGGACGTTGTGGTGGGCGCCTGTAGTCTCAGCTACTTGGGAAGCTGAGGCAAGAGAATTACTTAAGCCCAAGAGTTGGAGGTTGCTGTGAGCTGTGATGTTACTGCACTCTACAGAGGGCAACATGGTGAGACTCTGACTCAACAACAACAAAAAGACTAATATAATAATAAACAGCATCAGAAACCTATAGAATCAAGCAGTTTAGTATATTACTGGGATATCAGTAAGGCTAAGACAGGGGCAGCAGTTTAATATGTATATTACTGGGATATCACTAAGGCTAAGACAGGGCAGAAAAAATATTTGAAGATACAATATCTGAAGTTTTTCCATATTTGATATAGACTGGAAACCCAAAAATATAAAAAAAAAGTTCCCAAGCAGAAGAATCATAAAACCATACAAAGGCACATCATATCAGATTGCTGAAAGTAATGAGGAATAGAACATCTTCCAATAACCAGAGAGCGAAAAGGCACATCACATAGAAAGGAACCAAAAAAAAGAATGGCGGCAGACTACTTACTGTATGTAAGCCAGGCAAACTAGAAGACGTCCCTAAAATGCCGAGATGAAGAGGTGTCTCTAAAATATTGAAAGTTAAAGAGAAATCGTCCAGTGCTCACTTCGGCAGCACATATACTAAAATTGGAACAATACAGAGAAGATTAGCATGACCCCTGCACAAGGATGACATGCAAATTCATGAAGGATACGTTCCTTTCCTTTTGGAAAGATGTTTGGAGAACACTTAGAGATCTAAAAATAGATCTGCCATTCAATCCTATAATTCCTCTACTAGATATATACCCAGAAGACCAAAAATCACATTTATAACAAAGATATTTGTACCAGAATGTTTATTGCAGCCCAATTCATAATTGCTAAGTCATGGAAAAAGCCCAAGTGCCCATCTATCCACGAATGGATTAATAAATTGTGGTACATGTACACCATGGAATGTTATGCAACCTAAAGAAAGATGGAGACTTTACCTCTTTCATGTTTACATGGATGGAGCTGGAACATATTCTTCTTAGTAAAGTATCTCAAGAATGGAAGAAAAAGTATCCAATGTACTCAGCCCTACTATGAAGCTAATTTATGGCTTTCATATGAAAACTATAACCCAGTTATAACCTAAGAATATGGGGAAGAGGGAGGGGAGGGAGAGGGGAGGATGGGCGGAGGGAGGGTGATTGGTGGCATTACACCTACGGTGCATCTTACAAGGGTACATGTGAAACTTAGTAAATGTAGAATATAAATGTCTAACGCAATAACTAAGAGAATGCCAGGAAGGCTATGTTAACCAGTGTGATGAAAATGTGTCAAACGGTCTATAAAATCAGTGTATGGTGCCCCATGATTGCATTAATGTACACAGCTATGATTTAATAATAAAAAAACAAAGAAATTGTCCATTCAAAATGCTACACCCATTGAAAGTATCTTTCAATGAGAGAGAGAACAGGCTTTTTTCTTTTTTTCGAGACCATGTCGCATTTTGTTGCCGTCAGTAGCGTGCCATGGCATCATAACTCAAAGCAACCTCAAACTCTTGGGCTCAAGTGATCCTCTTCCCTTAGCCTCCAAAGTAGTTGGGACTATAGGTACTTAACCACAATGCCCAGTTATTTTTTAGAGTCAGGGTCTCACTTTGGCTCAGGCTGGTCTCAAACACCTTAGCTCAAGCAAACCACCTGCCTCACCCTCCCAAAGTCCTGGGATTACAGGTGTGAGTCATTGAGCCCAGCCTGAAAACAGGTTTATTTTAAACTAACAGAGAATGTATCAATAGACCTGCACTACAAGAAATTTTAAACGCATTAGGCAAAAGGAAAATAGTACTAGATAGTAATTTGGATCTATGCAAAGTAATGTAGAGTGCCAGAAATCACACATACATGGGTGCATAGAAAATATTTTTGTGATTGAAACAAGATGGCGGGCTCACGGTGAAGCGCTGTCAAGGGATGAAAATTGATTTTTCCTAGAAGCAGATTTTAAAAGCGGTGTTTCTTCAAAACATCTTTTTTCATAAGTATCTTGATACACCATGGCTGGAGCAGCAGTAAAATGGGTGATATCAAAGAGAAGTATCTTGAAACATTTATTTCCAATCCAAAATGGAGCTTTATATTGTGTTTGTCATAAATCTACATATTCTTCTCTACCAGATGACTATAATTGCAAAGTGGAGCTTGCTTTGACATCTGATGGCAGGACAATAGTATGCTACCATCCTTCTGTGGACATTCCATATGAACACACAAAACCTATTCCTCTACCAGATCCTGTGTGTAATAATGAAGAAACACATGATCAAGTGCTGAAAACCAGATTAGCAGAAAAAAGTGAACGCCTTGAACAAGGACCCATGATAGAACAACTTAGCAAAATGTTCTTTACTACTAAGCACCGTTGGTATCCTCGTGGACAGTATCACACTCGTCGTAAGAAACTGAATCCTCCAAAGGACAGATGATACTGAGGTTTTCCAGGGAATCGAAGAAAGATGTGCCTCAGATGGCATTTGAGAAAATGCAATGTGGTATATTCATTAATATGTTATATAGTAAAATAGTAATAATAAAATGCCTTCTCGTATAAAAAAAAAAAAGAAAATATTTTTGTTTTCATACAGTGTGTATGTGTATATATATGATTATATATATGTATGTCATGCTATTTCTTACTAGTATTTCTGTGTAAAGGCAACACCAATCAGAATTTGAAATTTATAATCAATATCATTTACAGTACCATCAGAGAACATGATAGACTTAGGAAAACACTAAGATACATTTGAAACCTAACAAGGTATTATTTAAGAAATTAAAACAAACCTAAATAAATGGTGAGATATGCAACTTCTGTGAGTCAGAGAATTTATTATTGTTAAGATGTCACTTCACCCAAATTGTTCTTATGCATTTAATGCAATCTCAATCAAAATCCTAGCAGCCTTTTTTGTAGAAAGTAACAAACTAGTTAAAAACTTAAATGAAAATCAATGAATGATCTAGCCTAGAAGATGATAACAACATACAAAAGAAGAACAAAGTTAGAAGACTTACTCTACCTGAATTCAAGACTTACTATAAAGCTGTAGTAATTAATACGATGGTGTTTACATAAGGATAGATACAGATCAGTGGGCAGACTAAAGAATACGCATGTAGTCTGTTGGTTTACGACAAGCATACCATAGTAATTTAACAGAAAAAAGATTTTCAACACATGGTATAATTATTCTTTATAGAAAAATTGTGTAGCATTTTAATGAGCTTAATGAAATTTGTCTCGAGGTTTTCTCAAAATTATAACTTAAAATATCAAAATCATAAAAGTGGTATCAGGGTTAAAAAGGCAGAAGATGATCTGGCTCACATTATTTTGTAATTATAGGCACTGTCATTTACCATCATTAGTTTAGAAAATGTGTGGTAAATACTGCTATTGTGGTGATATAATAAAAGGTAGTGACAGTTATTTTGTGTGGATTTACTGTAGTCTCAGTGAGTAGGGCACTGGCCCCATATACTGAGGGTGGTGGGTTTGAACCCGATCCTGGCCAAACTACAACAACAACAACAACAAAATAGCTGGGCATTGTGGCAGGTGCCTGTAGTCCCAGCTACTCAGGAGGCTGAGGCAAGAGAATCATTTAAGCCCAAGAATTTGAGGTTACTGTGAGCTGTGACATCACAGCACTCTACCAAGGGTGACATAGTGAGACTCTGTCTCAAAAAAAAAAAAAAAAAAACTGTACTCTGGAACGTCTCACAGGTGTTCCTTCCCTGGCTGATTCAAGGTTAGCATTGATCAGGAGACCCCCGAGACTTGGAAAGCAGAAATAAGGCAGCTTCACATGTTCCACCTTCTCAAGGTCGTGGCAGTGAGATGGAGAGAGGGACATGAGACCCCCCCTCTTCTCTCCTGAATACAGTAACAGGACAAGGGCACAGAGAAGAAAAGAGAAGAGCTGGGCATGCCTGTGGCTCAGTCGGTAAGGCGCTGGCCCCACATACCGAGGGTGGCGGGTTCAAACCCGGCCCCGGCCAAACTGCAACCAAAAAAAAAATAGCCAGGCGTTGTGGCGGGTGCCTGTGGTCCCACCTACTCAGGAGGCTGAGGCAAGAGAATCACTTAAGCCCGGGATTTGGAGGTTGCTATGAGCTGTGTGAGGCCACAGCACTCTACTGAGGGCCATAAAGTGAGACTCTGTCTCTACAAAAAAAAAAAAAAAAAGAAAAGAAAAGAGAAGCGCCTAGGGCAAGCTGACCCCAGGCTTATTAAAAATGTTTTAGTAGGGCACCATACCTGAGGTGGTGGGTTCAAACCCAGCCCCGGCCAAAAACTGCAAAAAAAAAAATTGTTTTTTATAAGGGGGAATGAGATGACTGCTAGCTGCACTATCACCCCCAGACGGGGGCAGAGTGAGATAAAGACTTGAGGAGCTAAGTGCTGTGACAAATTGTTTTACTTAACCACTAATTGCCAGATCTGCTTTATGTTATCTGTCTGCTAAATTGTTACCTATCCACTAAATTGCAAGGTTTGCTTCTGTAAAAGGAGTCATCGTGACCCCACACTTGCTTTTTGCTTCTTTTGCCAGCTTTTGGCCCACCTTTTTGTTTCCTTTGCCGACTTTCAGACTATAAAAACCCCAATTTCAGACGCTTCAACGCTCTCTATTTAGTCTGCCATAGACTTTGCTGAGACAGCCCCACGGTTAATAAAAGACTCCTTTTTGAACTTCTAACTTGAGTTGATGGTCCTTATCTCATGTCATAACAGCAGGACATCTGAGTGACAGCCAGTGTCCACTGTTGCTGGTCTGCTGGTTCAGGGGACTGCAGCGCCTATAGCTACTGTCAGGGTCGCCTCTAGCCTGTCCAAGCACAGAGCACAGATGTGCTGCTGCAAACTTTTCCCACAGTGCTCTGGTCCCACTGCATCAGGGTTGGATTGGGACACGGACATGGCTCCCGTTGGCACTTGCTCCCATCCACATCCAAACCTCTTCCCTAACAGAACAGTCTGACTGGCCAAATCAGGGTGATGCCAGACTCAGCACTAGACAGAGGACGGAGCATTTGCCACCAGTTTTCACTAGCCCAAGAACAAATTCCTTGTTCTGTCTACATATCTATAGCATTGACGGGTACCTCGTGATAAAAGGTTCCCCCATTCAAGGCTAGACAAAAGACCCCAGTTTTCCTAGGCCTGGGGGATTTCATGAAGGGAACACCCTGACCTTTTGCCCTAAGCTGTAGGGACTACATTCATTTGTTTGTGGATAACATTAACATTGAAAACTTGTTTCCATTTGTCAAGTCCTAGCCAAGTGTAAATCTTAAGACCTAATACCCCTGGACAAAGAGCCCACACAGAGTCTTCCCACTTAGGTCTTTTCCCTCTGCCAGAAGCTCTAGTGCTTTTCACCCCTTCTGTATCCTTTCTGTCTAATAAAATCCTATCTTACTACTGATCTGTGGGTTCATTCTTCAAATCCCTGAGACCAAGGATCTACTGAAGAAAGAAATTCTGGTAACATATTATGGGGACTGATGTGGCATTGAAGATCTGTGGTAAGCAATGGGACCACTTACCTCTATTCTGTTTTTCTCTATAATCATAATAAAGGAGATTATTAATTCGGATGCCCATCAGCCCCTAAAAGCACATAGCATGGCTGCCGACCTCCAGGTCATGGACTGGAGGCTGTTACGGAACGAACTTTCTAATTCCTCTTGGCTCCAAAAGAAAGGAGCTGAAGGGAATGTTAGAAGGCTTCTGAACCCATTCTGTATTCACTCCTTTTTTCTGGTTGAGAGCCGAGCAAACAGAAGTAGCACCCACAGGTCCTGGGGTCCCCAGCAATGATTCTGACCCTATGGCACTGGAGGGTCCTGTGAAAAAACGCGCTCTCCCAGCTCTTTTACTATCTGTTCTTGTCCTCTTATTGCTACAGACCCTGCCACTTTCTCTCCCTCCTTGTAGTTTGCATGCCTTGTTTGAATGTTGGTAAAGGATTGTTTTATATATTTAGTTAAGTTTGTACCGGCTCTTTCTGGTATTTTTCAGACGTTATAAGAGTGTTTCAAAAAGGTCTTTTCATTGCCTTTCGCTGCAAAATTCAATTGGGTTTTTTGCATGTTTGAGAAAAAAGCTGAACTATGTTAACAGAGGCCAAGAAATTGGCTCTAAACAAAGGGCAAAATCTGGGCCACCCATAGCCTATGAGGGGAAGCCCAGGGAAACCTCCCTGGGCTACAATTCAGTCTCTTTAAAAGAAAAAAGGAAAGAAAGAAAATCTTTCTTTTTTTTTTTTTTAATTTTTATTTTTTCATTTATTTATTCTTTTTTTGCAGTTTTTGGCTGGGGCCAGGTTTGAACCCACCACCTCCGGTACATGGGGCCGGCGCCCTACTCCTTGAGCCACAAGTACCAACCAAAACAAAATGAAGAAAGGAAGACCCAGCTTGGTGGCTCACGCCTGTAATCCTAGCACTCTAGGAGGCCCAGGGGCAGGCGGGATTGCCTGAGCTCATAGGTTGGAGACCAGCCTGAGCCAGAGTGAGACCCCCCTGTCTCTAAAAATAGCCAGGCATTGTGGCAGGTGCCTGTAATCCCAGCTGCTCCTGAGGCTGAGGCAAGAGAATCGCTTGAGCCCAAGAGTTAGAGGTTGCTGTGAGCTATAACACCATAGCCTTTACCAAGAGTGACAAAGTGAGACTCTGTCTCAAAAAATAAAAAGACATACTCATGATAAAAAACTATTTTCCTTTGTTACTGGGAATGTAGAAAAAGCTTGTGAAAATTATCACTTGTGAGCACCTTGCAACCATTTTTTTTTCTAGGACAGGGCTCATCCCCACTTTGATTGACTGGCATATACTCAATGGCAGGTGCAGAAAAGGGGCTGAAGATGGGACTAGGCTTCTGAATACCTGATTTCTTAGGCTGTGCTACAGGCAAGTAATAAGCACAGGAGAGCCCGGGGGTACATAGTGCTACACTCATAATTGATAATTGTGGCAAAATCAAGACAAGCATGGATGCTCAGGGATTCTAACCCCAAGCATTGGAGGGATGCTTCCTTTTGTTTGGCTGGAAGGCTTTCAGAGTTGGTCAGAGAACACTTTGACAATCTGGGAACACAGAGGGTAGGATTAATTAAAGGGCTGAATGTTTTTTCTTTCTAACATATGGGTAATAGTCTCTCTCTCTAAGACAGTGGATCTCAACCTTCCTAATGCCGAGGCCCTTTAATACAGTTCCTGTGGGTCGCGATCCACAGGTTGAGAACCTCTGCTCTAAGAGAACACCCTGGTAATATGTTCTCTCACCAAGAGAAATTTCATCAGGTGGAACCACTATGGGTCCTAGATACCTGATTTTTCATCCTGTGCTCTTGGAACACCCTGCCAGGCTGTATTCTAAATTGTTGGGATATATTTGATCCCCAGACGCTGAAGAAGGAATATACTGTTTCCTTCTGTACCCAGGCTTGGCCTTAGCATTGACTCTGTAATGGTGAACAATGGCCACCAGAAGGTACTCTAAAATTATGGTAAACAAGAAGAGAAATGGTCTGAATTACCTATGTGTAAGCTTTCTTTTTTCTCAGAGACAAACCCCAACTGTCTAAAAACTGTCAGATAGATCCAGCTCTATCTATAGAGAGATGTCATCACCACCTAGTTGAAACCCACCATCTACTTCTCCCACACCTTCCTGAGGAAGGAAAGAAAACCGGAAGAAAAAATATATTTCAAGAGTTTAGAAAACCTGAAGAAAAAATATATTTCAAGAGTTTATTCTTGTCCTGTTTGGACTCCCAGAAAGCAACTGTATTCTTTGTGTCCCTTGGGTGGTGAAAGGGGAAATGCGTTGAGTATTCACTCCATTTTCTCTGGCATACTTAAAACAAATTAAGGTTAATTGAGGAAAATTTTCTGATGACCCAGATGTTCTCCAAGGGTTAAAACACAGCTTCGACCTGTCTTGGAGAGATGTAATTCTACTACTAAATCAATCTTTAACTTTGAATGAGAAAAATGAAGTCTTGGATGAGGCTAGAAAGTGGAGTCATTTGTGGTTCATGTTCAATGCTCATAGCAGCATGCTCTCTGAGGAAAGGGGCAAAGGAACACAGGGAATTCCCCTTGAGGATCCCAAATGGGACCCTGAGAAACAAGGTGACTGGTGGCACAAACATTTCCTAATTACATTGATCTAAGAAAAAGACAAAGTATTCTAAGTTGTCTCCTATTTACCAGGAGCAAATTGAAAGTAGCCTTTCTTGAGCAGCTTAGGGAGGTGATGAGAAAACACACTGAGTTGACATCCAATTCCTTAGAGAGCCAAATTATTTTATTTTATTATTTATTTATTTTTGAGACAGATTATCATTTTGTTGCTCTCAGTAGAGTGCAATGGCATGACATCTCACGCTAACCTCAAACTCTTGGGCTCAGGTGATTCTCTTGCCTCAGCCTCCCAACTAGCTGGGACTACGGGTGCCAGCCACAACACCCAGCTATTTTATTTTTATTTATTTATTTTTTTAATTTTAGAGACGAGGTCTCACTCTGTCTCAGGCTGGTCTCGCACTTGTGAGCTCAGTCAATCTACCCACCTCAGCCTCCCAGAGTGCTAGGATTATAGGCATGAGCCACTGCACCTGGCAGCCCAAATTATTTTAAAAGATAAATTTATCATTTAGGGAGCAACAGACAGAAGAAAACTCCAGAAATTAACACTAGTACCTGATCATAACTTGGAGAATCTTCTTAAAATGGCCACAGCAGTCTTTTGTAATCGAGATCAAAAGAAGAGGAGAAAAAAAAGAGACAAGGGATTAAAAAGAGAATGACAACTCTAATAATGACACTCCAACAAACAGGCACCATTCAGGGCACAGGGAAGCCAGAGGAGCTAAGAACACGTGCTTCCAAAGTGGTCAGACTGGCCACTTCAAGAGAGATTTGCTGCAGGCAGCACTGCCTGTCAGGCAAGCCCCCAGGCCCCTGTCCAGAATGCAAGGGTGACCACTGGAGGGCAGCCTGTCCCCAGAGGTGAAGGCCTCCTGGGGCAGTGACCCTATCCCAAACTGGACTGAGGGTGCCCAGGGCAGTTTCTCATGGCTCCAGCTTGTGTCATCACCCCTCAGCAGTCCCGGGTCTGCCTCATAGTGGACACTGGAGCAACCTTTTCTGTATTCCTCTCTAACCCTGGTCTTCTATCCCCCAAATCTGTAACTAGACAGGGGATGTCTGGAAAAACGGTTACCAAATTGTTCTCTCAGCCTTTATGCTGCAATTGCAGTGACTGGCTGTTCTCTCACACCTTCCTAATCACACCTGAAAGTCCTATTTCCCTTTTAGGGAGGGACATACTAACTAAAGCGGGAACAACCATTTATGTGAATATGGGAGAAGAACCTTTACTGTGCCTTCCCTTATTAGAGACAGAAATTGACCCAGAAGCATGGGATGCCTAGGGACAGGTGGGAAGAGCAAAATATGCTCAACTTGTCCAAATTAATTTAAAAAATCCTACCATTTATCCCAATTGTAAACAATATCCTCTACAAGCAGAAGCTAAGAAGGGGCTAACTGCCATAATACAGAATCTAAAGCAACAGAAATTATTAATACTTTGCAATACTCCATGTAACACTCCTAGGATTGCCAAAGCCAAACGGGATTTGGAGACTAGTCCAAGACCTCCACATTATAAATGAAGCAGTCATTCCTCTCCATTCTATAGTTCCCAATCCGTATACTTTATTATCTCAAATCCCTGAAAAGGCTGCCTATTTTACAGTGCTAGACTTAAAAGATGCCTTTTTCTGCATTCCTCTTCATGAGAGTTCCCAGTACCTTTTTGGTTTTGAAGACCCCTATGACTTCAACACTCAGCTTGTAATGCCCTATCTCCATTTTGTGCATAGAGCCAGATTTACTCCATTTTGCTAAGGACTTTCAACACTCCCCCTTAAGCTCAGTTGAAAGCTGCAGAGTTTAGCACAAACTGCAAAATCCTGTGAAACCACAGTTCCCCCTTGTAAAGATTCCCCTTACCCTATATGTCTAACCTTGTAGGTGTTAGCTTTTGTGAAACTCGGATTGCATTAAGGACTCTCCTTCCCCTACTGAAATTTAAAAATGGATTTAACCCGTGTTAAATTTACATGGGGGAACCCTGTATCAATTCTCCCACTGCTCGTAGAAACTAATTCAGTGGTTCTCAACCTTCCTAATGCCGCAATGTATTTTCATTGTTAAAAAGGAGTTGTGACCCACAGGTTGAGAACCGCTGCTCTAATTGCTGTTAGGAAAAAAGGATGAAGACTTGATCTAACTGCTTCCTGCTGAACTGGCTGATGATAGAAGGGGGCAGTTAGGATTCCTCTGGAGTAAGGACAATCCAGGGGTCCTCAGTAGAATGGGGCCTTGGACTGGACCATCTTTTCTGTTTGCGGCCTGATGACATCATCTCTGGAAGACACAAATCTGGTTAGCATATTGAAAGATAAAGATAATGGTGGGCCCATGATTGCATTAATGTACATAGCTATGATTTAATAATAAAAAAATAAATAAATACATAAATAAAATAAAAAGAAAGGGGAAGAAAAAAAGATAATGGTGGGGCCCATAGCTCAGTGGGGCTGGGGGTTCGAACTCAGGCCAGCTCAGTAGGCTGGGGGTTCGAACTCAGGCCAGCTAAATAACAATGACAACTGCAACAACAAAAAATAGCTGGGCGTTGTGGCGGGCGCCTGTAGTCCCAGCTACTAGGGAGAGTGAGGCAAGAGAATTGCTTAAGCCCAAGAGTTGGAGGTTGATGTGAGCTGTGAGGCCACAGCACTCTAACAGAGGGCGACATACTGAGACTCTGTCTAAAAAAAAAAAAAAAAAAAGACAGAGGATGGGGTTAATTACAGTGCTTTTGGAGTCAGGTTGGAAATAACAAAGTGATTCTAAAAGAAAACTACAGTAACCCCTTTCCTTGCTGGTTTCTAAATAACGACTTCAAATTTTCTTTAGGCTCACAAGTGTAGGTGGACTGTGCTTGAGTCTCTTCGTGGTCCACTTCTGTAGGAGGTGGTGGTGTTAGGGTGAAAGAAAAGCAGGCCTAACTCTGTTTTGTTGTAACTCTTATTCCTGAGAATCATTGGGGAGGCAAAGGAGGCCTGACTCCATTCTCTTGTTTTGTTACATTTTATTGCTTCAAAAACGGTTCCGCTTGCCTTCCAGCCCATTGCATGGCATTTTAAGCGTACCTGGTTAGAACTGTTAGAATTATTAGTATTGTGTAGAAAGTCACTAACTACCCTTGTGACAACAACCCTCGTGATTATGTTAAGGTGGTCTTCATACCATCCGTATATGATATTGAAATGTTAAAAGAACAAGCTTGACTCCATTTTACCTTCAAAACTAGTTCCTCTTGTTTGCCCTCCTATTGTGTAACTGTAAATGCATTTGCTTGTGATTGTGGCCCTAGTGATTATAGCTGTTTTTGATCATGCCATTTAGGATCCCTACCTGAAAGTTCTCCCTCCATTTACCCCCTAGGACATTGTGGTCTGTACCTATTTTGTAAGGAAGAAAAATCACTAATCGCTCTCGTGATCATAGCATTGTGTAAGATGACTGACTGCCCTACCCTCGTGATTCCCACTACCCCTTTAACTGCTATTTTTGCTTCTTAAATTACATTATTTTATTTTTATTTTTATTTTTTTGCAGTTTTTGCTTCTGTAATAACGCTTGCTTGCCCCCCGGAAAAAGTTTTGCCCTATAAAAACCAGAGCCACAGACAACTCGGGGCTGCTCTCAGAAACCCCATATTGGGACACTGAGGCAATCACTGGCTGGCTCTTCAATAAAAGGACTCCTCTTTAAATTCGATTTATCTGGGGGTGTAGTCTTTGAGAGACTACTGGGTATAACAGTGGGTTTTAGGATTTTACTTTTGAGTGAGGTATCCAGGAATCTATTCCTATAACTTTAACATCAGTAGAAGAAGACAAGAAAGGGACCCTCCCAAGTTGGGGTCAAGGAAGGTGAATTGGAGAAAAGAGTTTTGATCGTAACTAAATCTCTAGGAGAGAAAAGCTCTGTTAGTGTTTAATGTGAAAATGTAGTTTCGAGTATTTTCTTTTTTTTTAACAGAGTCTCACTTTGTCACCCTTGGTAGAGTGCTGTTGTGTCCCAGCTCACAACAACCACCAACTCTTGGGCTTAAGCAATTCTATTGCCTCAGCTTCCCAAGATGCTGGGATTACAGCACTGGCCACAATGCCTGGCTATTTTTTTTTTTTTTTTTGTCGGTTCTGGAAGCATTTTATTGTTGCTTCAAGTTTAAGAACTTTTCACCAATGATGGAAAATCAGCACTTTCAGATCATCTCCCACATGGCCCTACTCAGCTTCTGAATCTTTGTTTTTGAAGACATGTCCACGTATTTCTCTCCCATTCAAACAATCATTCCACCCATGATTGCTGGATCAGTCTTAACCTCCAATTTCAATATTTGGCCTTGACCTAGGAAGCTTTTCAGGACTGTTTTTAATTCAGTGACAATAGCTTCTTCCAGAGGAGACACAGTGGTCACTGTGCACGGCACCTCTCCATGGTGGAAAAGGCAGAAACGACTCCTTGGGTATTGCTAAGCGGCCATTTTCAGCAAGCAGATTCATCAGGTTGGATGTGAGGGGAGAAAACTGCTCTTTTGCCATGATGTCATTTAGGCTTTTGACTTTACTGGAATGTTTCACATAGGGATTCAAAATAGAAGCAGCCATTTTAGGTTCCTTCAGGAGTTGTGATACTCTCAACAACTCCTTTTCTACTTGTTC
Source organism: Nycticebus coucang (assembly GCF_027406575.1). NCBI lineage: Eukaryota > Metazoa > Chordata > Mammalia > Primates > Lorisidae > Nycticebus > Nycticebus coucang. The sequence goes on from NC_069791.1 coordinate 107,809,606, forward strand.
CAGCTTATTCTGTTTTGATGCAGAGGAATAAAGAGCAGTGGCATAGCAACCTTCAACACCATATATCTGAACAGGTGGCCGCACAAGCTTGGCGAATGGCCTAGCCACAGAGGTACTGAAGCATTGCACCTGTCGGGAGATCCCAGACACTGCTGAGGCTGCCATCTTCTCCCGGGTGGCTGTTTTTTTTTTTTTTTTTTTTTTTTTGCAGTTTTTGGCTGGGGCTGGCTTTGAACACACCACCTCCATTGGGGCCTGTGCCCCACTCCTTTAAGCCACAGGCGCTGCCCCATGCCTGGATATTTTTTTCTTGTAGTTGTCATTGTTGTTTAGCAGTCCTGGGCCGGATTCGAACCCTCCAGCCTCGGTGCATGTGGCCATTGTGCTACTGGTGCCAAGCCTTCTTTTTGAGACAGGGTTTGTCACCCCTTTAGAATTCTGTGGCATCACTGCTCATAGCAACCTCAAACTTGTGGACTCAAGTGATTCTCTTGCCTCAGCCTCCCAAGTAGCTCAGACTATAGGCACCCACTACAGTGCCCAGCTATTTTTAGAGATGGCATCTCCTCTTGATTAGGCTGGTCTCGAACTCCTGAACTCACACAATCCACCTGCCTTGGCCTCCCAGAGTGCTGGGGTTACAGGCGTAAGACATAGGACCCAGCCTTAGTTGGGAGGTTTTTAAGGATTTGTTGAAATTTAGTTATAGAAATAATATGTTTTGAGGCGGGTGGATTGTCTGAGCTCAGAGGTTCAAGACCAGTATGAGCAGCAGTGAGCCAGAGTAAGACCCCGTCTCTACTAACAACATCAAAAACAGCCAGCACCGCAGGAGAAAGAAGAAAATCAACAAAAAAGGAGTACTTCAAACAAAGAAGAATGAACAAGCACACTGAAATTAAAAAAAAAAAAAGAAAAAGAAACAATGTTTTACTGATTCTGTAGTTTCTTGATCTAATAATAAATTGTTAGGTAAAAAGGGCCTTCCATATGATAACTCAAATGGGCCACAACTGAGTTTCTGAAGTAAATTTCTGTGTTTTTTGTTTGTTTGTTTTGTTTTTTGAGACAGAGTCTCACTATGTTGCCCTTGGTAGAGTGTTATGGCATCACAGCTCACAGCAACCTCAAACTCTTCAGCTTAAGCATTTCTCTTGCCTCAGCCTCCAGAGTAGCTGGGACTACAGGTGCCTGCCACAGTGCCCAGCTATATTTATTTATTTATTTATTTTTGCAGTTTTTGCTGGGGCTGGGTTTGAACCCGCCACCTCCAGCATATCGGCCAGTGCCCTTCTCCTTTGAGCCACAGGCACCGCCCTACTTATTTATTTTTTGACACAGAGTCTCACTGTGTCATCTTTGGTAGAGTGCCGTGGTGTCAGCTCACAGCAACCTCAAATTCTTGGGCTTAAGTGATTCTCTTGCCTCAGCCTCCCAAGCCGCTGGGACTACAGGCGCCCACCACTGTGCCTGGCTATTTTTTTGTTGCAGTTGTCATCGTTGTTTAGTTGGCCCAGGATGGGTTCAAACCCGCCAGCTTAACCACTGTGCTACAGGCACCAAGCCTGAAATAAATTTCTTATTCTAAGGAGAACAATGGAAAGTAATTTAGATCAAGGGAGATGAGCCTCTTGAGTTAGCTTTTGTAACTGTTCTTTGATTTTTTTCTTTTCTTTTTTTTTTCTTTTTTTGGAGACAGTCTCAAGCTGTCACCCTGGGTAGAGTGCCATGGCAGCATGGCTCACAGCAACCTCCAACTCTAGGTCTTAAGCGATCTTCTTACCTCAGTTTTTCTATTTTTAGTAGAGACGAGGGTCTCAATTTTGCTGAGGCTCGTCTCAAACTCGTGAGCTCAAGCAATCCACCCTTGGCCTCCCAGAGTGCTAGGATTGATTATAGGTGTGAGCCACCATGTCCAGCCTGTTCTTTGATTTTATCATTCATTTTTTTCTACCTTCCCAGAGGACTGGGGCCTCAAGAACAGTGTAGATGATATTTTATGCCCAGGGCTTTAAATGTTTCCTATGTAATAGCTGCTTTGAAGGCAGGCCCATTATCACTTTGCAAACTTAGGAGTCCAAACCTGGGGATAAACTCATGCACTAAAGCTTTTACAACTTCCTGGGCCTTTTTGTCCTGCAAGTGAATGATTCAATGTAATTAGTAAAGGTATTCACAAATACCAGCAAATATTGTACTTTAGGGAGATGAGTACAATCTATTTGCCAATCTTCATCGGAATATTTACCTTGTTTTTGTATACTTGTGTGTGGGGGGGAGGGCTTTATGGTGATTTGAATGATTGTTTTTCTGACATCACAAGTCCTTATTATCTGTTTAATGGTTTCAAATAAGTTTTTTTTTTTTCATGAAAGAGAGCTTTAGCCACTTGGTAGGTACTTTCAGTGCCAAAATGAAAAGACTGATGCAAGGTTTTAAGTATTTTCCATTGACTTGCAGCAAGGAATAGCAAAAGTCCACTTCTATTTTGTAGCCAGCCTGATGGAATTAGTGAATAGTCTCTGGATAAAGCTCATTGCTTTTCCTTTGGGGCATTTTGAGGTGCATGATTCTCAAGTGATTCCTCCCAAATGAGGGGTGCCACAAGGAATTTTCCCCTTCTGTGCTGCCATTTTAGTCTCTTTATCGGCAAGTCAGTTACCTTCAGAAATATCATCTAAGGTTTTTTAGTGTTCCTTACAATGAATAACTGCTACTCCTTGTGGAGCATGAATAGCTTGTAACAACCTATTTCATGATGATATTTTATGAGGAGGAGGGGTCTATTGGAAGTTAGGAATTGTCTTTCCTTCCACATGGCAGTGTGGGCATGTAAAATGAGGAAGGCACATTTTGAGTCGGTGTTTATATATTGACTCGTTTGTCTCTCCCAGTTTCTAAAGAGCAGGTTAAAGCTATTAGCTCAGCTAAGTGTGTGCTGGCTCCTGAAGTGAGAGACGCACTCCAATTACAGCATACTGAGTAACTACAACACAGCCTGCTCTGTGAATTCCTTGTTCTATGAAAGAACTTCCATTTGTACACAAAACCATGCCAGGATATGGTAGGGGGGTTTCTTGTAACTATTCTCTAGCTACATAGGTCTGTGCTACAATCTGTTGGCAATCATGCCCTATTTCCTCATTGGATTCAGGGAGAAAAGTGGCAGGAAAGCGGAGGAAAGTAGCCCAGGTGCACAATCATAGCATTGGTCCTTCTAGTAATAAGGCTTGATATTTAAGAAGGTGGTTATCTGACAGCCAAAGATTGCTTTTTTTTTTTTCCTTTAAGACAGAGCCTCAAGCTGTTGCCCTGGGTAGAGTGCCATGGCTCACAGTAACCTCCAACTCCTGGGCTCAAGCTATTCTCCTGCCTCAGCCTCCCAAGTAGCTGGGACTACAGGCGCCTGCCACAACGCCCAGCTATTTTTTGGTTGCAGCCATCATTGTTGTTTGGCAGGCCCGGGCTGGATTCGAACCCACCAGCTCAGGTGTATGTGGCTGGCATCTTAGCCACTTGAGCCACAGGCGCCGAGCCCAAAGATTGCTTTTTGAATTTAAAAGTCCAGTAAGATCATGAGAAGTATAAATAATTAGGTCTCTTCCTAAATTTAGCTTAGTTGCTTCCAGGGTTAAGAGGGCTACAGCTGCTACAAACCACAGTGTGGCCATCCTTTGGCCATGGTGTCAATTTCTTTACTAAGATAAGCTATAGGTTGCAAAACTGAACCCCAGTGTTGGGTCAAAACTCCTAGGGCAATTCCAGTCTCCTCTGTAATAGACAGATTAAATTGTCCAGTCACAGGGGCCTGTAAGAGAGCATTTTTCCTTTTTTATTTTATTTTATTTTTTCTTTGTTTTTTTTTAGAGACAGAGCCTCACTTTGTCGCCCTTGGTAGAGTGCTGCAGCATCACAGCCACAGCAACCTCCAGCTCTTGGGCTCAGGCGATTCTCTTGCCTCAGCCTTCTGAGGAGCTTGGACCACAGGCGCTCGCTACAATGCCTGGCTATTTTTTTGTTGCAGTTTGGCCAGGGCCGGGTTTGAAGCCACCGCCTTTGGTATATGGGGCCAGTGTTCTACTCACTGAGCCACAGGTGCCTCCCTAAATCATTTTTCAACTGTTGGAATGTTGCTGGAAGTGTTTGGGCCAGGGTCACAGATAAGACCAGCAGTCAGAAAGTACAGAGAAGCAGAGGACTGCAGCTCACTCAGGCATGCAGCAACCTCTGTTTATTTCTTGTAAGCTATATACTTTAGTAATGCAAGGTTTTGCATGTACACACATGTACACATTCTAATAATAAAACCAGCTGGCTACAAAGGGTCTTTATGATAAAAGTACAAAGAAACCACAAAGTTTATTGAACTATTTATTCAGCTGCAGGGAGCAGGCGTGACCTTTAACAGAGCTTCACACTAATTTATCTCAATTCACTCCCCAGGTCCCTTCCAAGAAATTCCAGAGACAGCCAGACTGTGCTTTCAGAGCCTGCCTCCTACATGATTAGCTTTCTAATCGCTTTGGAGGGTCTTCAAAGGAACATCCCTTCATATGAACTCTGAGAACTCTGAGAAGGAACATCCCTTCATATGAACTTCTTCAAGCATAAATCAATGGCACTCGAAGTGACATAGAGGTTGCATTGGAATGTCTTATCTGCTTCTGGTTTCCATTCTAGAGTGACCAGGTGCTCTTTTTCAGCATTTTTAAGTAAAGAATAGGGTGGTCTAACTATTTCATTATATCCAGAGTCTGCAAAAACCTGTGATTTCTTTCTTTTCTTCTTTTTTTTTTTTTGTAGAGACAGAGTCTCACTTTATCGCCCTTGGTAGAGTGCTGTTGCGTAACACAGCTCCCAGCAACTTCCAACTCCTGGGTTTAAGCCAATTCTCTTGCCTCAGCCTCCCGAGTAACTGAGCGTACAGGCACCTGCCACAATACCCAGCTATTTTTTGTTACAGTTTGGCCGGGGCTGGGTTTGAACCCGCCATCCTCAGTTTATGGGGCCAGCGCCCTACCCACTGACCCACAGGCACCACCCAAGCCTGTGATTCCTAAGAAGCCTCAAAGCTATCTGAGAGTTTGAGGTTTAGGGTAAGCCAATATTGGTTTTATTCTTTCTTTGCCCAAGGATCTCTTCCCCTGTAAAGCTAGAGACCTACATAGTGCATGTCAGGCACACATAATTGGGCTTTAGCCTTGGGAACTTTGTCCCCATAGTCAGCTAGAAAGTTTTATAGATCTTGGACAGCTTTGTGGCATTCCTCTTCATTTGGTGCCCCCAAAAGAAGATCATCTACATACTGAATAAGAGTCACAGTGGGATATGAGAAAGGACTCAAGTCCTCAAGTCTTGAGCTAAGGCTTATTCAAGCAAGTGAGGCTGTCCCTAAATCCCTGAGGTAATTTGGACCAGATGAGCATATTTTGCTCTTCCCACCTGTCCCTCGGCATCCCATGCTTCTGGGTCAATTTCTGTCTCTAATAAGGGAAGGCACAGTAAAGGTTCTTCTCCCATATTCACATAAGTGGTTGTTCCCACTTTAGTTAGTATGTCCCTCCCTAAAAGAGAAACAGGACTTTCAGGCATGATTAGGAAGGCGTGAGAGAACAGCCAGTCACTCCATTGCAGCTTAAAGACTGAGAGAACAATTTGGTAACCGTTTTTCCAGACATCCCCTGTCTAGTTACAGATTTGGGGGATAGAAGACCAGGGTAAGAGAGGAATACAGAAAAGGTTGCTCCAGTGTCCACTATGAGGCAGACCTGGGGCTGTTGAGGGGTGATGACACAAGCTGGAGCCATGAGAAACTGCTCTGGGCACCCTCAGTCCAGTTCAGGGATAATGGGGGGTCACTGCCCCAAGAGGTCTTCATCTCTGGGGACAGGCTGCCCTCCAGTGGTCACCCTTGCATTCTGGACAGGGGCCCGGGGGCTTGCCTGACAGGCAGTGCTGCCTGCGGCAAATCTCTCTTGAAGTGGCCAGTCTGACCACATTGGAAGCACGTGTTCTTAGCTCCTCTGGCTTCCCTCTGCCCTGAATTGTGCTTGTGTCATTACTAGAGCCGTCATTCTTTTTTTTTATCCCTTCTCTCTTTTTTTCTTCTCTTCCTTCTGATCTCGATTATAAAAGACCTCTGTGACCATTTTAAGAAGACCTTCCAAATTATGATCGGGGCCTAGTGCTGATTTCTGGAGTTTTCTTCGAATGTCAGGGGCAGCTTGAATGATAAATTTATCTTTTAAAATAATTTGGCCCTCTAAGGAGTCGGATATCAACTGAGTGTGTTTTCTCATCTCCTTAAGGCAAGGGGCTTTCATTTTGCTGCTGGTCAATAGTAGACAACTTAGAATAATTCATAGGCTTGTTCTTGGATCCAGGGAAACCTTCCAGGATACATGTTAGAAAATGTTTATGCCGCCAGTCACCTTGTTTCTCTGGGTCCTAAGATCCTGAGATCCTGTTCAAGATCCTCAAAGGGAACTGCCTGTCTTCCCATGGGGTATCTATCCCTTTCCTCAGGAGACATACTGCCATCAGTATTGGACATGAACCAAAAATTACCCCACTTTCTAGCTTCCTCCAAGACTTCATTTTTCTCATTCAAAGTTAAAGTTTGATCTAGTAGTAGCATTACATCTCTCCAAGAGAGGTCAAAGCTTTTCCCTAACCTTTGGAGAACTTCTGTACACCTATCTGGGTCATCAGAAAATTTTCCTAAATCAACCTTAATTTGTTTTAAATGTGCCGGAGAAAATGGAGTGAATACTCAACGCATTTTCCCTCTCACCACCCATGGTTTCAACCAAGGGACACAAAGAAGAATACAGTTGCTTTCTAGGGGTCTCTTGAAATAGATTCTTTCTTCAGGTTTTCTAACGGTATGGAGGAAGATGTGGGGGAAATAGATGGTAGGTTTGAACTACATGATGTCTCTCTTAGGACTCTCTGGCCACTTGGGGACGTTAGTACAGGTAGGAGAGCTAGACCAATCTGACAAGTTTTACACAGTTGTCTGTGAGAAACAAAGAAATCTTGCACATAGGGCATTTCAGACCACTTCCCTTTTTGTTTACAAAAAAGATCTAACTGAAAAATGGTGTCATAATTTAGAATACCTTCTGGGGGCCATTGTTCACCATTGGAGAGTTGATACTGAAGCCAGGCCTGGATGCAGAAGAAAGCCATACGTACTTTTTTTTCAGCATCTGGGACTCAAACATGTCCCAGTGCTTCAGAATACAGCCCAGCAGAGTGTTCTGGCAGCACAGGCCAGAAAATCAGGTATTGGGCTCTGCACTTATAGCACAGTGGTTCGAACCCAGTCCAGGCCAGCAAAAGGACAATGACAACTGCAACAAAAAATAGCTGGTGGATGTTGTGGTGGGTTCCTGTCGTCCTGGCAACTTGAGAGACTGAGGCAAGAGAATCACTGAAGCCCATAGTTTGAGGTTGCTGTGAGCTATGATGCCCCAGAACTCTACTGAGGACCATGTAGTGAAACTCTGTCTCAAAAAAAAAAAAAAAAAAAATCTGATATCCAGGAGCCATAGAGGCTCCCCTCATGAAAGTTCTCTTGGTGAAAGAACACGTTACCTGCTGTTACCCATTTGTGGGAAAGAACAAATGTCCAGTGCCTTAATCAATCTCATCCTATGTGTTCCTGGGATGTCAAAGCATACTCTGACCAACCCAGGAAGTCTTCCAGCCACACCAAAGGAAGCATCATTCCTGTGCTTGGGGAAGAATCCCTGAGGGGAGTGGCCTCTTCATCCTCTGTGCTTGTCTGGATTTAGCCACAATTACCAGTGTAGAGCTTTATACCTGCGGGCTCTCCTGTGCTTGCCTGCAGCACAGCCTGAGAAATCAGGTTTTCTGGAGCTTGGTCCTACCTGATACTAAAGCAAGTTCTGCCTCCCCCTGCGCCTGCCATTGAGTATATACCTGTCAGTCAAAGTGGGAATGAGCCCTGCCCTGGAGTGACCGGCTGCACCGTGCTCCCAAGTGATAATTTTTAGAAGCTTTTTCTAAATTCCCAGTAACAAAGGAAAATAGGTTTTCCATCATAAGCAGGTCTTAAATGCTATGTTTTCCACCTTACTTTCTTCCCCCAAAGTTAGCAGGACAACAATAATTAGACTCAGTAAAAAAACAGGCTTGAGAGACATTTTAAAAGTTTGCATTAGAATTAGTTACAACTAGCTGAAGTCTTAGACAAAACTGGAATGACTTTGAACCTACACCAATAGATGGGGGGAAAAAAACAAATACCCAGGGTCATTTTCTTTGCCTTCATTATTTTTTTATTTTTCTTTTTTTTTTGAGACAAGAGTTTCAAGCTGTCACTCTTGGTAGAGTGCGGTGGTATCACAGCTCACAGCAACCTCCAACTCCTGGGTTCAAGCGATTCTCCTGCCTCTGCCTCCCAAGTAGCTGGGACTACAGGTGTCCGCCACAATGCCCGGCTATTTTTTGGTTGCAGCCATCATTGTTGTTTGGTGGACCCCAGCTGGATTTGAACTCGCCAGCTCAGGTGTATGTGGCTGGCGCCTTAGCCACTTGAGCCACGGGCGCCGAGCCTGACATGACATAAGGATATATCTTAAGATTTTGTTTTTATTTAATATACTGTTAAAATGTTCGTAAGAGATGGGTCTACTTTTTTCTGTAGGATTTTGTTGTAGAGTTTTGCAAAATGTGTACAAAAACCTTATTTTATTCTGTGATTTTGAACAGATTATGCAGCATTAATGGTTTGAAGGACCTCAGTGGTATGAAGATCTGGTACCAAGAAAAACACCAGTTGATTGGTATCTAGCCTCCCAACTTTTTAGCCATGAAAAAAGAAAAGACTGACATGTACCTCTATTTGCTTAGCTATCTTAGTAGCTATAGAAAAATTAAAATGTGGTAAATAAGCAGTGTGCTCTGGTACACATAATAAATTAAAGATCAGTTGAGAAAAAAAGAATGGAAAAATAAATATCCAATGTACTCCCTACTAATATGAAATCAGTATATGAACAATTACATGTTCATAACAACAATAAAACACTATTATAGTCCAGTTCAGGGGTAGAGGGAAGCGGGAGGAGGGTGGGGGGATGATATATGGCAGGAGGGAGGGTGTGAGGCAGGATCTCACCTAATGTGCATATTGTGAGGGTGTATAGCATTCCCTCTAGTGAGGGGCTCTTCTACAAATGAATCTTTACCCTGGAAGTGAGAACAATGTAACTAAATATTGTACGCTCATATTAATTTGAATAAAGTTAAAAAAAAAAAAAAAGAAAATCTTGTATTAGCGGACCCACACATTTAAATCTGCATTACTCAAGAATCAACTGTACATAGCACCAATTATGTAGCAGTTTTGCCAGAAAATTACATCCGCATTTCAGTAAGACTGAGCACAATGGCTCCTGCCTGTAATCCCAGTACTTTGGGAGCCTGAGATGGGATCATTTGAAACCAGGCCTAGACAACATAGTAAGATCCTATCTCTGTAAAAAAAAATTTTTTAAACTAGTCACACAACCCCCTTCCCCACCAAAAAAAACAACACTAAAAAAACTAGTCGAGTATGGTGGTACTAGCCCTTGGAAAGCTGATGCAGAAGAATCTATTGAGCACAGGAGTCTGAGGGTGCAGTGAACTGTAAGCATGCCGTTGCTCTCCAGCCTGGGTGACCAAGGAAGTCTAAAACAACAAAACAAAACCTGAAAAAATCCATAAAAGCAATATGCAGATTTTGTTTAGATCCCGACTCAAACAAACCAACTATTTTAAAGCCTACTGTGTAACAACTGGGGAAATTTGAACACTGACTAGCTAATAGTTTTATTTTTGAGGAACTATGTTTTAGATTTTAAGGAATTATTAATTTACTTAGTTATAATAGTATTTTGAATTTTTTAAATTTAAAAATACTTTATTGCTAAAAGTTGGTAAAAACTATTGGCGCCCTTAATGATCATAGTTTTTTTGCTGGCATAAGATCCTGCTTAGCTGTTCAGGGCTGCTGACTGCTCAGAGTGATGGTTGCTGAAGGTTGGAGTTCCTGTAGCAATTATTTAAAATAACAGTGAAGTTTTCTGTAACAATCGATTCCTCTTTTCATAAAAGATTTCTCAGTATGACGTTGTTTGATAGCATTTTGTCTACAACAGACCTGCTTTCAAAACTGGAATCAATCTTCTGGAATCACGCCGCTGCTTCTCATCTAAGTTTACGTAACATTCTAAATCCTTTATTGTCACCTCAGCAATGTCAACAGCATCTTCAACAGGAGTACATTTCATCTCAAGAAACTGATTGCTTGCCCTTATCTAATTCAGTTGATAGGGTGAAATAGAAGATTAATCTTTTCAAATATGCATTTGATCATAATTTTTTGAAATGTTAACTATGTTCATTTTTGGTGCATGATGCCAAATTTATCTTTAATCAGCCATTAGAACCTGATACGTAATGACAAATGTTTTCCTGTCTGACCAGAGGGTTGTAGATTTAACTGTTTTTCTTTGCGCATTCTCACTACATTTTCAAATATGTATTTGGACGAAGCTACAAAGTGCTACTGTCGGTAAGTTAACCTTATCTATACATAATGTTCTTTTAGTTGGGTTTTGACAGACTCATTGGCTTACAGGTGCTTTGTAGTATTCTAAATTATTGTGATGTAATGAAATTTTTGAAATGTTTATTTGATTATCTGTTAAAATATAAGAAATTATATAGCTCTGCATGAAATAAACATTTCTACAAGTTAAGAATTTGCTAATTATGTATACATTTTAGTTCATTTGATGTAGATGTAGGTGGTCTTTGTTCCTTATAAATTATGTATACATTTACTTCATTTTACTTTATTTAAAGTAGATGTAGGTGGTCTTTGTTCCTTATAAATTTGTTAGCAAATATTACAGAAGAAATGTTTTGTTTTTTGCAGTTTTGGCCAGGGCCGGGTTTGAACCCGCTACCTCCCTGTATATGGGGTCAGCGCCCTACTCCTTGAGCCACAGGTGCTGCCCAGAAATGTTTTAAGATAAATTAAATATATCTACTTTAGGTTCCAAAAAAAAAAAAAAGAAAGAAAGAAACTGATTGATTGGCTCAGCACCTGTAGCATAGTGGTTACGGTGCCAGCAACATGCACCAAGGCTGGCGGGTTCGAACTCAGCCCAGGCCAGCTAAGCAACAACGACAACTGCAATTAAAAGTAGCCAGGCATTGTAGTGGGCACCTGTAGTCCCAGCTACTTGGGAGGCTGAGGCAAGAGAATAATTTAAACCCAAGGGTTTGAGGTTGCTGTGAGCTGTGACACTACAGCACTCTGCAGAGGGCAACATAATGAGACTGTCTCAAGAAAGAAAAAAAAGAAACTGATTGCTTTGCTCATTCATAAGAAACAATTCTTTATCCTCTCAAGTTTTATCATGAGATTCCGGCACTTCAGACACATCTTCGGGCTTCACTAGTTCTCTTGCCCTTTTTACCACATCAGCAGTGGCTTCCTCCACTGAAGTCTCCAACCTCTCAAAGTTACCAATGATGGCTGGAATCAGCTTCTTCCCAACTCCTCGTCCTATGAATGAGGTCGTATGCATGTTCTTAATGACATCTATGATGGAGAATCCTTTCCAGAGGGTTTTATTTATTTACTTATTTTGAGACAGAGTCTCACTATGTTGCCCTCAGTGGAATGTCATGGTGTCACAGTTCACAGCAATCTCAAAATCCTGGGCTTAAGTGATTCTCTTGCCTCAGCCTCCCAAGTAGCTAGGACTACAGGCGCTGGCCACAACACCTAGCTATTTTTAGAGGTAGGGTCTTGCTCTTCCTCAAGTTGGTCTAGAACTCTGGGGCTCAGGGCAATCCACCCACCTCGAACTCCCAGAATGGTAGAATTATAGGCATGAGCCACCTTGCCCAGCCCCTTTCCAGAGGGTTTTAGATTTACTTTGCCCAAATCCATCAGAGGAATCACTGTCTACAACTATAGCTTTACAAACTGTATTTTTTAAAATATGACTTGAAAGTAAAAATTAGTCTTTGCTCCATAGATTGGAGAATGGATGTTGTGTTATAAGACATGAAAAAAATTAATATTGCAAATTTCCATCAGAACTCTTGAGTCATTAAGCAGGTCAATGAGCAGTAGGTATCAACAGTGGGCTTAGAGTGTTCAGTAAACCGTGCCGTAAACACACATGCTGTTGGCTAGGCTTTGTTCTTCCATCTAAAAAGCACAGGTGAAATAGATACACCATCATGCTTAGTGGCTCTAGGATTTTTGAAATGGTAAATAAGTATATATTTTGGATACGTTTTTAAAAATTGAGTGCCTCACCGGATGTGGTGACTGACACCTGTAATCCTAACACTCTGGGAGGCTGAGGCAAGAGCATCCCTTGAGCTCAGGAGTTTGAGACCAGCCTGAGGAAGAGTGAGACCCTGTCTCTGGGTGGTGCCTGTGGCTCAGCGGGTAGGGCGCCGGTCCCATATGCCGGAGGTGGGTGGCGGGTTCAAACCGAGCCCTGGCCAAAAAAAAAAAAAAAAGAGAAACCCTGTCTCTACTAAAAATAGAAAAACTGTCTGGGTGTTGTGGCGGTGCCTGTAGTCCCAGCTACTTGGGAGGCTGAGGCAAGAGGATTGCTTGACCCCAAGAGTCTGAGGTTGCTGTGAGCTATGATGCTACAGCACTCTATGGAGGGTGACAGAATGAGACTCTTGTCTCACACACACACAAAATAAACAAAAATTAAGTGTCTCTATCTCTTGAGATATATATACAGAGCTATAAATGGGTGAACTGATAGTAATAGATCTGGGAACTACCTGTAAAAATTCAGAGTTGAGTGGACACAGAAGCAGGGCGATGGCAGTGGTTGGATGAATCATGGATGGGCCACAGTTGGTAATGGCTAAAGCTGGACGATGGGTATGTGGGGGACCCTTCTCTACACTTTTTACTTTGATGTCTGTGTTTATATGAGAGTTTTTTTTAAGATTGCCTCATAATCCTTAATGTTCTGTAGTTTCACTTTAATGACTTAGTCATGAATATATCTATATCTTGTTCAATACTTGGAGTCACAACAATCCCCCCAAATAAATACAAGGTCCTGCTATCCAAAAGTGGGAAGGGCATGCCAGGCAGGTACAAATAACAGGTGTGCACTATATAAAATCCTTAAACAATGGGGTGAGTTATGGCTACACCAGACTGGCTGGTGGACTTGACCTATCTGGTAATTCCTGCCAGTTAAATAACACATCACTGCAGCGGTCAGAGCAAAGCTGGACTGGCATCCCCTGGCCTTATCTTGGTTCAGGAGCTAAGACCCCACACTTGGGCAAGTCAGGCTGGCCCAGGCCGTTACCAGGGCTGATTCTGAGTTCTCGGCCGCCTTCTGGTGGTAATGACGATGGCCGCACTGCTCAGACCGTGACAGCAGGTTTTGAGTCGTATCTATGGATGGAAGAGCCTCCACCTGTCAGGCTCGGGTTTGAGTTCCCAGAGCCAAAGAATGGGGTCCGGTACCAATTCGGTGGCAGATCACACAGACACACAGGGATTCTTCATCGCAAAGGCAGAAGCACCGAGTGAAAGCACGTCTCGAAGGAGGGCCTATCTCAGGGAGGGGAGAATACCCTAGGGCCTTAACTCTTCTCTGTTCTTACCTTTATGGATAATGATATGCTAAGCAGTCGGGGGAGGAATAGCTTTTATTTTTCTTAGAAAGAGGTGGGGATTTGTGTGTGTGTGTGTGTGTGTGTGTGTGTAGAGACAGAGTCTCACTTTATCACTCTCAGTAGAGTGCTGTGACGTCACAGCTCACAGCAACCTCCAACTCCTGGGCTTAGGTGATTCTCTTGCCTCAGCCTCCTGAGTAGCTGGAACTATAGGCACCTACTACAACGCCCGGCTATTTTTTTGTTGCAGTTTGGTTGGGGCTGGGTTTGAACCCGCCACCCTTGGTATATGGGGCTGCCGCCCTACCTACTGAGCCACAGGTGCTGCCCAAGAGAGGTGGGGATTTCTTAAGACTCAGGGTCCTCTTCATTTCTAACCTTACAGCCTCACTTCCAGAGGTTGCCAGTGGCGATTGTAAACTGTCATGGCTCTTGTGGGTGTGATGTTGCCCATGCTAATGACGCTAAGCGGGACAAAAGGTCACCTTGTGTTGTGAGCCCCCAGTTCAGTGCATGCTCCAAGCCTGGCAAAGTCCATTACCTCAAGTCCCTGCCTGGGTGAAGAGCTGCATGTTCACGGCCTCCTCAAGTTTGCCTGCGCCTGCTGTCTGTCCCTAACACCTCATCTAGCTGCTGAGACAAGAACTGAAAATATAAGTGATGAAGGTAAAGACATACTATCCTGCAAACGTGTGTGCTTCCCTTGGCAATGAAGGAAGAGAAACTCCACCCGTAGTCAAGAAGCTTCCCCTGAGTCCTCTCAGCGTGTTTCTGCATCCTGTGTGTGGCAGCAGGTGGGAGAGTAACCCACCCCCCAAATACACCTGCATCCTAGAACTCATGAAATTGACCTTCTTTGGAAAAAGGGTATTTGCAGATGTAGTTAAGTTAACCATCTCAAGATGAGATCATCTTTGATCAACCTGATGAACCCTAAATCCAATGTCCTGATACATGACACACAGGGAAGAGGTGATGCCAATGTAGAGATGGAGGCAGAGACTGGCGTGTTGCGGCCATAAGCCAAGGAACGCCTGCAGCCACCAGGAACCTAAAGAGGCAGGAAAGCTTTCTCCATGAAGGCCTCCAGAGTAATACCTTGGTTTTGGGCTTCTGGTCTCTAAAACTATGAGAAAATTAATTTCTGTTGCTTTAAGCAGCTCTGGAAAAAACTAACATAGTCTCCACTATGACTTATTTTTTAAAAAATGACACTGTGCTCTTGTCACCTGCCCCAGAAAGGTGGGTCCTGCTGGGTTCTGTTAGTCACTCACATTGGCTGGGAGACATGTGACCCACCATTAGGAAGATATGAAGCCCTTCATCAGTCATCTCAAGGGGTGATGATCTCACCTCAGTGAGATGTGCCTGACATCTGACTGCCTTATTTTTAAGTGCCTGATGGCAGGCAAAGTGACAAATGCTTAGAGACAGGCTAACAATTTTACATATTATCCATTACCACAAATCCACAACAATAGCGGTAAGGAATTGAACTTAAAACAAAACAATATAGTTTGCCGCTATAATGCAAACTAATCCATTCAGTCAGTTCTGATCTTTCACCCTCATAAGACTTTGGGGAAGGGGTGCCGCTACCTTAGCTTTTTTATTCATGCTAAAGGTTAACAGAATATGCCACCCCAAAATATGTATCTTTGGCATAAGGAATATTTGGAGCTGAAAGCAATTGAGAAATTCTCTGACCTCCCCCGTTTCTGCCTAAAAGCAGAGCATAAATTTTCGTTTGTAAAGATTTTCCCTACTCTTGTACCAGGATGACCAGAAATGGCACTGAGAGAAGTTGACATCACAACCTTTTTTAAACACTGTAGTCCCAACTACTCAGGAGGCTGAGGAAGGAGGATCACTTGAGCCCGAGCATTCAAGAGCAGCTTGGGCAAGGCGCAGTGGCTCACATCTGTAACCCTAGCACCCTGGAAGGCCAAGGCAGGTGGATTGCTTGGGCTCAGAAGTTCGAGATCAGTCTGAGCAAGAGGAAGACCCTTTCTCTACTAAAAGTAGAAAAAATTAGCTGGTGTTGTGGTGTGTGCCTATAGTTCCAGCTAATTGGGAAGGTGAGGAAACACGATCACTTGAACCCAAGAGTTTAAGGTTGCTGTGAACTATGATGATGTCACAGCACTCAACCCCAGATAAAGAGAGACTCCGTCTCAAAAAACAAACAAATAACCCTCCCCCCAACAAAAAGAGCAGCCTGGGCAATATAGCGAGACCCCATCTCAAACAAATAATCCAAACAACCTTTACTAAACCATCTTTATCCACCATTTCCTGGTCACCTTTCCACAATTTCACAGCCCTAGGAGTCCAACTCCCCTTTCCTTGGTCTAGTCATTACTTTATGATTTATTGTTCTTTGTTAAAATGGTGTATAAGCCCCCAGGTCTAACCACTTCTTTGGGTTTTTCCTTTTTTTTATATCAAGTACCCATGCATATAAAATATTAAAATTTTTATGGCTTTTCTCTTATTAATCTATATTTTGTCAGTTTAATTCACAGGCTTTCAGCCACAGAACCTAAGAGGATAAAGGAAAAATTTTTCCTTCCCTACAGTGTGAACTGAGTGGTAGAACTATGTTGGAGTGAAGAGCCCTGCCCACTGGGGTCCAAGTATCAAGCCACACAAAATCTAAAAAGATGGTGACCACAGGAATTACAAGGCCAGCAGGAGATCTTATTAGGTTAGCTATTTAGATGGTGGGGAAGGACAAAAATTAGTTAGAACTCAAATTGCCATAGTCATCGAGATCCTTTTGGGTGTTTCCACAATGATAGCAAATGATCCATTCAAATTCATCCTACAACTATGAGAACACGTAATTGTTTAGGATCATGGGATACTTTCTGAACTACTGACACGCTATCCTGATCTTCACCACAGCTTGAAGTCAGTTCCCTTTGGGCTAATTTTTTTGGGGGCGGGGGTTCATTGAGGGCTAATTGTACTTATCTTATTTCCACATCGGGAAAAAAAAAATATTGTCCCATAAGCCAGGACACTCACCCATCTCTTACTTGCAGAAATACCCATGTCTATCAAGCAGAGAGATATTTGGGGTAGTTTAGTAATAATATTGGAGGCCTTGTTTCAGGACAATAGGTTCTAAATAAAGCTGATTTGGTAAATCTATGGGCAGGGGTTACTTGTAGCAAATTAGAGGCCAAGCTTGGATTGCTTAGATTGTAACCCAGGGCTCCAGCCACAGAGTCTAAGAGGAGAAATCCAAGATACAGAAGGAATTATTAGTTGTGCTAATACTTCAACAACATGATAAAGACTTAAAACGGCCACTCAGGCAACCAAGACTCTATTTTCACTCTTTTGTTAAATTTTCATTCACCAAGGAGTTATTGAACATCTACTATGTGCCAGACACTGTACCAGGCACTAAGATGGAGAACAAGACTAGACGAGTCTCTGCCCTCTCGGGGCTTATCTTCTATTGGGGGACACCAGAGATTAACGGGTTAAAAAAAACATACAAGAGAATTTCAGAAAGCAACATAATGATCAATGAGGACAACCTTTTGCCTGGACAGACCAAGTTCATTTGGTTCATAATCAAGACTATAAGTCAAAACAGAAATGTACAGATCCCATGTTAAGATCAGGGTAACCAGACCCAACTGTTGAGAGAGTAGCAATGTTTGTGTTTAAACCTGGATTCAAGGCTGGGCATAGGGGTTCACCCCTCTGATCCTAGCACTGTGGGGGCCGAGGCAGGTGGATCCCATGATCTCAAGAGTTTGAGACCAGCCTGAGAAAGAGCTGGTTTTAGTAGAGACCACATCTCTACTAAAAAAAAGAAAAAGAAAAAGGGGTCTGTTCCGTAGCTCAGTGAGTAGGGCGCCAGCCACATACACTGAGGCTGGCAGGTTCGAGCCCAGCCCGGGCCTGCTAAACAACAATGACAACTGCAACCAAAAAATAAAAAATAGCTGGGCATTGTGGCGGGCTCCTGTAGTCCCAGTTACTTGGGAGACTGAGGCAAGAGAACAACTTAAGCCCAAGAGTTCGAGGTCGCTGTGAGCTGTGACACTACAGCACTGTACCGAGGGTGACATAGTGAGACTCTGTCTCAAAAAAAAAAATAGCTGGGGCATTATGGTGGGCACTTATAGTCCCAGCTCCTTGGTGGGCTGAGACAGGAGGATCATTTGAGCCACGATGATGCACAGCACTCAGCCCCAGGGTGACAGAGTGAGACTTTGTCTCAAAAAATATATAAATAAAATAAAAATAAACCTGATTAACATCACCCATTTCATCCCTCAAAGACCTGAATGAACAATGTGGATAAATGACCACCAGGTGGCAGCAGTGTCTCCCATCATTTCTTGGGTTGAAATTAAACATCCTTTCCATCCTTTCAAGTTGAAACCACTGGATTTTCCCAACACTGATAAACAACATATTTAAAATATGGTGCAGTGTGGCAAGTCTTTTAGCTAATATCCAATATCCAGGCTCAATGGTCTTGCCTTCCAGCCAGAAAATGATAGGGTTTTTCAAGTACAATGAGACAGAAAGCCAGGTGAAACTTGACATCAGTGGAGATGCTGCTGAAATCTGGGAAGTCACCATTTGTCCCATCTCACCTCCTGGTTCCCTGCTTCCTCTGCTAGAGAGCAAGCCAGGCAGACGTGGCTGGAACATGAGGCTGAGTCACCCGTCCTTTAACAGGTGCTCTGGTTGCTGAGCCAACTCCTCCATGGCGAGGGAAGCGCAGCCCGCAGGACACACCGGCTATCAAGATGTGGCCTGGTTCAGACTGAGGCTCCAGATCCTGCTTGAAACTCCCCTCAACCTGTCTCTCATTAATCCTGTAAGAAAGCCTACAGCCTGGCTCGGCGCCCGTAGCACAGTGGTTACAGCGCCAGCGACATACACCAAGCCTGGCGGGTTCAAACCTGGCCAGGGCCAGCTAAACAACCATGACAACTGCAACATAAAGTAGCCGGGCATTGTGGCAGGCGCCTGTAGTCCCAGCTACTTGGGAGGCTGAGGCAAGAGAATCACTTAAGCCCAAAACTTTGAGGTTGCTGTGAGCTGTGACGCCAGGCACTCTACCAAAGGCGACATAATGAGACTCTGTCTCAAAAACAAAAAAAAGCCTACAGCCTGAACAACAGTGGCTCCACACTTTCTCAGTTCTTCCCTGAATCTCTCTCTTTATGGAAAAATCAGATCAGTACCTCTTCCCCAGAAAGCCCCTTCTGATTTAGTCTTGCTGTTTGTGGCTGAAGCCTCTGGAGGCTTTAGCACTTTCCTAAACTACATTTGACCTGTTATGTTTTATTGTGGTTAAAAAAAACACTTCACATATAAGGAGATCTCTCTTAACAGATTTTTAAGTGCACGGTACAGTATTGTTAACTATATAAACACGATGTTGTACAGATTCCAGAACTTCATTTTGCACAACTGAAACTCTGTACCCATTAAACAACTCACCATTCTCCCCTCCTCACCCAGCCCTTGGCAACCAGCATTCTGTTTCCTGTTTCTGTAAGTTTGACTACGTTAGATACCTCCATGTAAGCAGAATTAAGAGGAGGAAACAACCTAAATGCGTATCAGCAGATAAATGGGTAAAAAAAGTCATATATTCATATGAAGGAATATTTTTCAGCCATAGAAAAATCAAGAAATCCTGTGATATGTACAATACAGGTGAACGTAGAGGACATTATGCTGAGGAAAGCAAGCCCGACACAGAAGGGCAAATACCACACGACCATGACACCTTGGACTGCATCTCAGGTTATAATGAGGCAAGGTTGTTCAACACAGCTGCATTCTAGAATCACCCAGGAAATTGCTTAACAACTCTCATGCCCAGGCTGCTCCTCAGATAAATTAAATCGCAACTTCTGTGGGCTTTGGGCATTGGAAGCTGCCTAAGTGGTTCCAGCATGCAGCAAAGGGTGAGGATCCAGAATTTAGAAAACCCAAGTGTGAGCCTTGAATCTGCCACTTACGTGGGGTGCATGACATTAGCCCAGGGACTTGACAACAATAAAGATGAATAAACTTCACTGAGCCCTGACAGCATGCCCACTACCACCACCCCACAGTTCCTGCCATGGCTATTCCCAGCTTCCAGGAGAAACTGAGAAGTCTGCCCAGGGTCACACAGTCGGGAACAAAGGGTTAGGATCCGGGCAGCCCTCCCAGGGATCTGAGCTGGCTATGGGGCAGCAGGCCTCAGGGGTCCTAGTGAGATTGTTCTTCAAGGTCCAGATCTCACACCTTATTCTGAGAAGCAGGGGCGGGGCGGGGCATTCAGTGTTCTCTTCTCAGCTAAGAGGACAGTGGCCCGGTGGTGTGGCCCAAGGCAGTCTCATGATCTTGTTAACACCCTCCTGCCCATTACAGACCCAGGTCGACTGGGCGTGTGGAACAGCCTCCGACCTCTGCAGTTGCTCCTACATCCACCATTTCTTTCTGGACCAGTCAGAGGCAGAGGCAGACTATGGCAATTTTTTTTTTCTTTGAGACAGTCTCACTCAGTTGCCTTGGGCATGAGTGCTGTGGCGTCATAGCTCACAGCAACCTCAGACTCAAGTGATTTTCTTGCTTCAGCCTCCCAAGTAGTGGGACTACAGGCACCCATTACAAAGCCTGGCTATTTTTAGAGATGGGGGTCTTAGACCATAGCAATTTAACGTCTCCTCTTGTTAAAAAAAAAAAAAAAAAGAATCTGTTATCCAAAGTAACCCCGTTTTGCTGGACACAATGGCTCACGCCTGTAATCCTAGCACTCTGTGGGGCCGAGGCAGCTGGATTGTCTGAGCTCAGGAGTTTGAGACCAGCCTGAGCAAGAAATAAACTAGCCGGGCATTGTGGCGGCACATGTAGTCCCAGCTACCTGGGAAGCTAAGGCAAGAGATCACTTGAACTCAGGAGTTTGAGGTTACTGTGAGCTATGAAGCCAGGGCACTCTACCCAGGGTGACAGAGGGAGACTCCATCTCAAAAAATACATAAATAAATAATAAATTAAGTAGCCCTATTCCAAGGTTACACTTCTTTTTCCTTGCATGTGTTCAAGCCCCTGGTAAAATTACACTATTGTTCTTCTATAAATACGGAAAAGCCATTTCTTCCCGGTTCCTCTGGTCTGTTTGCTCTAGCTGATGACAAATATTGAGCAGATGTGCCATTTAAGCTTTGGGACAGGGAACATCCTGTGTTGTTCTCCTGTATGTTCAGAGATGCGACAACCTCCTAGGAGGGCCTTGGCAGGGGAGACTGTCCTTGGCTTTGCCCTGTTTTCTCTCCATGTGGGCTAAGTACCTTTGCTGGCAGTTTCCAACAGTCCTGGAGCAGCCACCCCATCATGGCTGCCCATCACCGTGACCCTGGTATGTGTCAAACCCTATAGCAGTGGCTCTCAATTGGGAGCAATTTTGCTGGAGCCCCACCTGCAGCAGGGACATTTTGCAATGTCTGGAGATATTTTCGGTTGTCATAACAGTGGTGGTGGTGAGTGTATACAGTTGGCATCTAGAGCACAGAGGCCAGCAGTGCTGCTAAACCTCCCACAGTGCACAGAGCAGCCCCTACAACAAAGCCTCAGCCCAAGTGTCAAGTGCCCCAGGCTGGGGAACCCTGCCTTCCAGCCACATAATGCGAAAACTTCTGAAAGGAAACGTTCACAAATACTTTTCATAACACATTTATTTCAGATGAGTTCAAAGTGGGTTTGTGCTGAAAATATATTCTTTTATTATAGTTAATAATTCTTTTATTATAGTTAATCTCTACACTGACATTCAGTTACAAACTGCAAATTTGTCTCAATGTAGTAATATTCTATTAACAGAAAAACCGTAAATCACATGGCTAAAAATTAATAAATTGAAATAAATTAAAATCATCACACGGCAGTGTTCCGGAAGTAATAGATTTAACTCTCAATTAGTGAGGATTAATGCACATCAGCTTTTGTCAGCTGTGATGGATTTGGCTACATTGAGTGAGCAATTGATACCTTTGCGCAGTGCTTTATTGCCAGGTCGCGTTACCGCATATCACCAGTAGGGGTGCTAGTGTCACTTGCTCTTTCACTTTCTGGAAACTTAGTGTCCTATGTTCAGAGAGCAAATGTGTTAGAAGCAGGGTTTTGGGATACATTTTTCTTTTTTTCCTTTTTTTTTTTTGGAGGAAGGAGTAGAGATTCATACTACACAACAACATGTAAAATACTTCTTGTTCCAATGTTTACTATGTCCAAACATAAAATCAAAATAACCAGTCTGATTTAGATGGATGTAAGTCTCGTTCTTTATTATTATTTTTTTTGAGACAGAGCCTCAAGCTGTCCCCGTGGGTAGAGTGCCTGCCATGGCATCACAGCTCATAGCAACCTCCAACTCCTGGTCTCAAGCGATTCTCCTGCCTCAGCCTCCCAAGTAGCTGGGACTACAGGCACCCGCCACAACACCCGGCTATTTTTTGGTTGCAGCCGTCATTGTTGTTTGGCGGGCCCGGGCTGGATTCGAACCTGCCAGCTCAGGTGTATGTGGCTGGCGCCTTCACCGCTTGAGCCACAGGCGCCAAGCCATTCTCGTTCTTTAAAATTATGGTTTACAAACTTTTTCTTTTCTTTTCTTTTGCTCTGTTGCCTGAGCTACAGTGCAGTGGCACGGTCATAGCTCACTGCAACCTCAAAGTCCTTGGCTAGGCCGGGCACAGTGGCTCAGGCCTGTAATCCCAGCACTATGGGAGGCCGAGGCAGGAGGAACCCTTGAGCTCAGGAGTTTGAGACAAGCCTGAGCAAGACTGAGACCTCATCTTTACTAAAAATAGAAAAATCATCCTAGGAGGGTATGGTGGCACTTGCCTATAGAGTGATCCTTCCACCTCTACCTTCTGAGTAGCTGAGACTATAGGTGTATAACACCATATCCAACTAATTTTATAATTTTTTTTTGTAGAGATGGTGGGGGTCTTGCTATGTTGTTCAAGCTGGTCTTGAACTTCTCACCTCCAGAGATCTTTCTGCCGTGGCCTCCCAAAATGCTAGGATTATAGGTGTGAGCCATCCCACCTGGCCCAGTTTACAAACTTGTATGCTCATCAAAATCTCCTGATAGGCTTATAAAATTCAGATTCTGTATTTAGGGATTTAATAGGTCTGGAGTCAGCATTTTTATAAGTAAAGGTTCCCTAGCTTATAACCTGCTATAGGAGATTATATTAAATGCTTCAATCTTCGTTCCCACTGCTCTCTATCCATTGTGTTTGTTTGTTTTTAGGCAGAGTCTAACTTTGTCACCCTCAATAGAGTGCCATGGCATCATAACTCACAGCAATCTCAAACACTTGGGCTTAAGCAATTCTCTTGCCTCAGCCTCCCGAGTAGCTGGGACTACAGGCGCCCATCACGATGCCCAGATAGTTTTTCTGTTTTTCATAGATATGGATGTCACTCTTACTCAGGCTTGTCTCAAACTCCTAAGCTCACTCAAGCGATCCACCGCTTCAGCCTCCCAGAGTGCTAGGATTACAGGCCTGAGCCACCGTGCCCGGCTTCTTACACGCTCTGAAATGGCCTTGCTATTTTTCTCCCGAAAGGAAGGATTCTATTTCTCCATTGTAACCTGTTAGGCCGGTGTTTTTCAACCAGTGTGCCATGGGAGGATCTTAGGTGTGCCACAGAAACTTTCAAAGATCATTAATTCAATTATTTTCAAAAGAAGTTCAAAGTACAGGATGTATATTCTTTTTTTAATTCTTTTCTTTGATCGACATAATTTAAGTGTGCTGTGGAAGTTTAGCTATAGGTTCAAATGTGCAGTGAGATTAAAACATTGTGTTAGGTCAATAGAAGGTACTAGAAGTGATGGTGTCTGAACTCTTTAAGTCTAGGCCCGAAGCGGGCTTGCCTGTTTCCACTTGTTCTCCTATATCTCTACCATCAACCTGAGATCACGCCTGAGCCAATCCGAGGGAGGACAAGTGACACACAGGACAGACTTGAGTTGCTGATCAGCTGATCATCTCAGCCACAGCCAGCCTTTGTCAGCCAACACCCAGCCAAGCTCAGCAGAGCTGCCCAGCTGCTCTGCTGACATGTGAGTAGTACACAGTGGCGGTACACAGACGTTTGGTGGCTGTCATGCCATGGTTGCTAGCCTATCTACTGCCATCTCGCAAGTGTCCACCATCCACCAGAGCAGGTAGTTTCATGGGAGAGACGAGAGACCAAAGACAGTGGCTTCGCCTTCTGGTGGCCCTTAACAGCTCTTCTCCTCATGTTCCCACCAACAAAGTGGCCACATCAGGGTCTGTCCGCTCCACTTGACAGCATTGTCATGAGAATCAAGCTAAATGACAATGCATATACAGGGGCTTTGTAACCTGGGGTTCTGGATGGGAGCAGCCGGTGTCCCCATGTGGTGCTGGTACATGCCTCCTCTCATTCACCCTCACAGCCTTCCACACTGCCTGGCTGGCTGCCCAGTGCCTCAGTTTCCCTCGTGCAGGTCTTAACTTAAGAGTTACCTCATCAAGGAGTCCTTCCCCCCCTCCCCAAGTGGCTCTCTCCAAATCACACCCTCTTCCTTCACAGAACCTGTGATTGTATTTATCTTTTTTCTTGCTTATTTCCTGTCTCCCCCTCAGTAGCATAAGCTCCATGAGTGTCTGTGGCTTTTCTGACTGGTGTGCCCAGCCCTGTAGAGCACGCTGGGTGAACGGGAGACAGGTGAACAACCCTCAGAGCCATGTTACCCCCATTTTGCAGGTTAGGACATGAGGTTTAACGAATCCAACTGGTTTATTTAAAGTCTCTCCAGTGCAAGGGGCAGAGTCAGATTAGGACTCAGGCCTGCCTGGTTCTCAGGCCCATGAGCTTTACGTGACCTGCTCCTCCTGCCTCCCAGGGAGTGTTTTGTTGGTCAGTGGTCAGAGGTGGACTGGGCTGTGGCATCGACTGGGAGCCAGACAAGCACCGATCAGAACAGAGAACGGCCAATCAAAGCTCTTGCCCCACAGGCGATGAGTCAGGGGCTGTGCTCACGGCTGGGCGCTCTGTAATTAGTGCGCTCCAGACACCGGATACAAGCAGCGTCTGTGGCTACTGTGCTCACACCTCCTCCACACCCCTCCCCCTCAAGCCTAGGCGACCGAATGCCCTGGGGGCTTGGGCAAAGGGCACTGAGGACAGGGCGTGGCAGAAGCATCTGCTCACACACTCAGGTGTGACTAACCCCAAATAGATATTTCCAATCTCCTCTTGGCTTGGGAGGTATTGCAAGGCCAGCTTGAGAGAGGAAAGCCAGTTCAGAACTAGGAGAGTCAGAGCATATCTCACATGAGAAGGGCGAAGGGCATGTGGGGGTTCCCTCAGGACAGCAGAGGGCATTAGACTTTATGGGTCTGTGATGTTAATTGTACCTCCCCAAGGGGACCCATATAAGAAAGGCAAGATTGGAGAGGTGGTGTGGGAGGCTGGATAACAGCCCCCACACACAAAAAAAATGTCCACATTCTAATCCCCGGGACCTGTAAATCTGTTATCAGATGTGATTAAATCAAGGGTTTTGAGATGGGAAAGATTATCCTGGATTATCTGGGTGGACCCAACGTGACCATGGGGTCCTTCTAAGTGGGAGGCTGGAGGCAGAGAGGAGAGGTGAGGCCCCACTGCTGGCTTTGTAGACAGAGAAGGGGCAGTGAGGTAAGAGCCTGGGCAGCTTTGGAAACCGGAAAAGGCAGCCAGTCTCCCCAGAGCCCCCTTCTGGAACCAGCCCTGAAACTGATTTGAGACTTCCAACCAACATGAACAGTAAGATAAGTTGATGTTTTTTAAGTCACTAAATTTATAGCATAATCTGTTACATCAGCAATCAGAAACTAAGGGTTGAATGTAAACTACAAAGCAAACATCACCAGTGGTGATGCACCTAACGTCACGTGGCATCGGATGGGGGCTGGGAACAGGCTGTCTTCTCTATAGCAGGTGTGGTGCCGGTGATCTTTTAGATGTCATTATTAATCTGCTTTCCTGAAGAGGAAAGAATGCAGATCTCAGACCCTAAATCTCCTTCAGGCAATAGTTTATAATATGAATTTAACAGCATTTCTGAAAAAAATTGCATCTACTTTTCAACCTTGTTACTTACAACAAGCGAATCCAGTTTTTAGCTTACTTTCTGATGTAACATTTCCTTTTTGAATACATGTATTATATAAAAAGTTAATTGAAAGAAAAATGTTCAGCATATAAGGTCAGACAGTTAAGTTTGTGAGCTCATCCTGGAAAAAGCGCTACATCCCACATTGCTATCACTCTGGTCACCTTTGAAGTATGCCCCGTGGGAAGCTATGCACTGTCTCTAGCACCTAGTCCATCTTTCAGAGCATGGAATACACAGAGCAAAGAGAACGTAGAGATGGATGAATAAAACATGACAAGTGCTAGCTTAACTGCGGGTAAACAGGGAAGTGACAGGATTTGACATTCTCTTTGTCCAATATCTCAACTTCCTGTGCTGGGGAATTCCCTTCCTTCTGAGTCTTGGTGGGTTGTGGAACTCACTTCCACCCCACACTGAAGCTGCCAGCTGATCATTTCCCAGCTGCCCTTGCAGTTAGGATGGGGTCACCAGGAGTCACCAGAGGCACTACATCAGGCTTGAATTGCCCCGAAGGAGGAATAGCACAGATGTAGAGACTGGCTGCCTAAGACGTTGTTCCTGAGGCAAGCCGTATCATCTCATGATGACAGCAGTGGTTTCCTCACCAAACTGTGTTCTGTGCGACAATCTGAGGCAACCAGGGAGATTTGGTGGTATGCGTCCAAGTCTGGGCACTAACAGATTTTCTTTTACTAAATTCCTTTTCCGCCTTTTTTTGTAGACAGAGTCTCACTCTGTCATCCTGGATAGAGCACTGTGGCATCATAGCTCACAGTGACCTCAAACGCTTGGGAACAATTGATCCTCTTGCCTCACCTCCCGAGTAGCTGGGACTACAGGCGCCTGCCACAATGCCCAACTAGTTTCTACAGACATGGTTCTTGCTCAGGCTGGTCTTGAACTCATGAGCTCAAGCAATTCACCTGCCTCAGCCTTCTAGAGTGCTAGGATTACAGGCATAAGCCACCATGTCTGGCCTCCTTTTCTGTTTAAATCAGCTAGAGTCACTATTGCTTACAACCAAGAACCCTGGCTAATACCATATTTGGCAGCAGATACTGTGCTGCAAGCAGCAGACATTCTCCATGGAATTGACTGAGTGGAGGTGCAAGTCGAGGGCAGAGAGGATCCTGCTTTCCAGGCTGGGAAGCCATGACCCTTGCCTCGCTATTGCAAAACATTTGGTTTACACCAAAATTTGAGAAATGTTTTCTGCAGAGGGCCAGATAGTAACTGTTTCAGGATTTGGGGTCTATACAGTCTATAGAAACTCTGTTTTTGAAGAAGCCATGAACCCTCAATAAATGAGTGGGTGTGGCTGTGTCCTAATAAAGTTTTGTTTACAAAATTAGATGGGGGCCTGGACTGGAGCCACAATATAAGCCTGGTTTCAACTGTCACCTATTACCAAATCCTGCTGCTTCCCAGTTTTAAGTGAATAAAATCTGGACTAATGTGATTTTTAAAAATTAAAAAAAAAACCCGCACCTATTTTATATCAACCATGTATCTGTGGACGTGGCAGTGCCAAAAGAAAGTATAGAAAAACATCAGGACGTTGGCTTGTTCCGCCAACTTCTTACAGCCTCCAATAAGATCTAACAAGAAAAAGGAAATCTTGAGCCAAATACAGCAAAATGGAAAAAAATGTAGCTTTGTTGAGATTCTTCCTGCCTAAGGTCTGCAATCTACATTGATGAAGAATCCAATGATTTGGAGATTAGCTGGAGAGAAGGAGTCAAGTTCTAAACCAAGGGTTGGTGAACTTGATCTTTAAAGCACCGGACAGTAAATATTTCAGGTGTTGCAGGCCACATGAGGTCTTCTTTGCTACATACTCTTCTTTGCATTTTTTTACATTCTTAGAAAAAATTCTCAACTCAGGAGCCATATAAAAGTTTACCTTTGTCCAGGAAGCTGGCATGTTGCTAAACTCTGTTCTACACTAAACAGAGACAAAAAAAAAAAAAAATTAAGCAGAAGATAAAATAGATGAGATTCCAGAAAAAGAAATGCAAGATCCTTTTGAATTCTTTACCAGACAAAGGGGCAGGCCTAGGAATACAGTTGTATTATAAGGGCTTGAAGTTATTGCCGCAGGGCTGCAGCGTGCTCAGAGGCAAGGAGCTAGGAATTCTTAGGCTCAAAACTAAAGACATTGGCAGAACAAACCAAATAAGCCCTACTGGATTCCTGACTATATGATAATAAATGTTGCTTCCTTAAAAGAAAAGAACTTAAAAAATAATTGAGTCCAGGCAAGATCTTGTATGGCCAAAGGAACCCCATCCATGCTGAGAAAAACCTGTAACTACCCAACCCTGAAGAACCTCTGAGACACTGGGCTTTACCCCCAAAAGGAGGATTCATTGTAGCATTGTCCTCCTTTCCCTGCATTCTGTGCTGCACACATTTGGGAGGACATGACTTCACTTTTAGCCATCCATTGCTGGGCCATGGGAGGGAAGCTCATAGCACATCACCCACAGACCCTGGTGTGGGAGACGGAAAATGCAAGAATTTTTAAAATTATTACAAACCTGTGCACAGATGTGGAAAGCGAAGGGATGGTTGGCAGCAGACACTGGAGGCTGCCTGTCTGGTAGTCAATCTCTCTTCTCTTCTCTGAGAGTGTTCTCGGAAGTCTACACCTTAGTGAAGGTGACTCAATCCCCAGCTCAGAGGTCAAAGTTAATCTTAATTAAATGTTAATTTAATTACTTCTGCCAGAGATTGGGCTAAACAGGAATTTGATTTCTTAGACACATAAGACATCAAGAAGGGCTTGCTAAACACGCTCTGGAAAACCTCTTCTTGTTTTTAAAAAGAGACACAGAAAAAGACAATTTCCTTCTTGCTTCATTAAAGCAGGGTTTAGCAAACGTTTCCTGTAAAGAGCCAGCGAGTCAGTATTGAAGGCTCTGCAGGCCACGTGTTCATGTGGAGGCAGCCATATTTAATATTCAAATGGGCATGGCTATGTGCCAATAAAACTTTATTGATGGACACTGAAATTGGAATTTCATATTTTCATGTGTCACCAAATGTTCTCCTTCCCACTTTTCTCCCATTTAAAAATGTAAAAATTATTTTTAGTTCATGGGCCAAACAAAAACAGGCAACAGGATAGATTTGGCCCGTGGGCTATAGTTTGTTAGCCTTTGGATAAGACCAAGATAAGATCTCCATCGGAGATGTCTTTCCAGATGCTTCCCAGATGATTGCCCCTCTCTCCCCACCTCTGGTCTTCATGCTCTTATAATTTTGTCTTACTCCCTACTCTCGTCAAGTACTGGAGCAATGATGAATGAGCAGGCGATCCAAGATTAGAGCCCCCTCAGAATTTAACTCCTAGGAACTTGAAATTGGGACTAAAATAGTCTAGATCGATGCAGGGACAAGTTTTATCATGTCCATACACCCAGCACAATGCTAATGCCTTAATAAGTACACAAATATTTGGCAAACGAATGAATAACAGGCTGATTTCCTGAATGAAAGAAATACAAGCCTGAGTGTTCTGAGATGACCACCATCCACCTGCCACATGAAACAACAAAACCCCCACTAGAAACATAAAAGAATATAGACAATGGTCCCTAGAGAGTTTAGTTTGCAACTCTTATGTGGAGGCAAGGAAATGTGGGTTCCCTAGCCAGTGGTCCCCAACCTTTTTGATACCAGAGACTGGTTTCATGAAAGAGAGTTTTTCCACTGATGAGGGTGGGCATTAAATTCTCATAAGGAGCATGCAAACTAGATCCCTCACATGCACAGTTTTCAGTAGGGTTCATGCTCCTATAAGGGTCTAATGCTGCTGCCGCTGGTGTACAAGGAGCAGAGCTCAGGCAGTGATGCCTGCAATGGGAGAGGCTGTAAATACAGATGAAGCTTCATTCACTTGCACACTGCTACCTCCTATGGTGCAGCCTGGTTCCTAAAAGGACACACAATGTTGGTCCAAAGCCTGGGGTGTGGGGACTACAGAGATAGACCGATAGCTTTTGCTACCTTTGGCATTCCTTTAGCGAAAATTAAAGGGCTTTCTTTCTCTCTGGCTGAATTTTTCAGTTTTCAGCAGAGTATGCTGTAGACAATGACTGATTTGCATCATGACCCCACCTTTTAAAGCAGAGGTCTTAACTAAATACAAATGAAAGAAAAGGACCAGGGCAGCGCCTGTGGCTCAGTCGGTAAGGCGCCGGCCCCATATACCGAGGGTGGTGGGTTCAAACCCGGCCCCGGCCAAACTGCAACCAAAAAATAGCCGGGCGTTGTGGTGGGCGCCTGTAGTCCCAGCTGCTCGGGAGGCTGAGGCAAGAGAATCCCTTAAGCCCAGGAGTTGGAGGTTGCTGTGAGCTGTGTGAGGCCACGGCACTCTACAGAGGGCCATAAGGTGAGACTCTGTCTCTACAAAAAAAAAAAAAGAAAGAAAGAAAAGGACCAGATACATAATTTGTTGGGACCATGGCAAAGGGGCTACTTGCACCAATGTCATTATAAATTTTAAGCAGGCACAAGCAGCTCATTCAACCAAGCATAAGGCCCTTTGACATGTGGAATGGTGTGAGACTGCACAGGTGTGTGTCAACAAAGCTGGCCCCATTACAAAGGCAGAGGGAGAATATCCCCTGACAAATTGTTATCGACTGCTTATTGTAAAAACAGTACATTTCGCTTCGCTCTATGGGCTGGGTGTCTGCTGCATGTGGGCCAGTCCTGCCCACCAGATGGTGGGAGGCTTAACACTGGTGACCGGGCACCACTGGGCTCAACAAAGCTGCCACCTCACCATGTCCAGCCGGCTCTGCCCAACTTGGTGGCCTCCCATGGTTTCTGCAGCTTTTTCTTGGATTTTGGAGGATACCACTGTCTTCCTGGGATTCACTTGCAGCTCGAACCCCTGACTTCAACTATGCCAGTAAGGTTGCATCTTCTGATACATCACAGAACAAATCTATCCTCTGAACAGTATTTCAAATATCAAGAGAAGAAACTGTATTTCTCAGAGTTGTGCTATCACCAGTGAAAACCATGGAGGGGAATCAGGACAAGACCTTGAGGAGGAAAAGCAGCTGTCTGAGACCTTTAAAGTGAGAATCAGAAAAACCACCAATTTCAAAAGACTATTAAAAAATCCTTTGGATCTGTACACCCACACCAGCCAGGTACTCCACCGGCAACCGCATGGCCCTGAGCCCCGCATCCACTGGGCCTCTGCCAGCCCCGGCCAGAAACTCCGGGAGCCGCGCAACCCACACCCTCCCTCCAGAGCCCTCCCAACCTCTGCACGGAGCCCTCCTCCGGCCAGAGACTGCTGGAGCCTTGGGCTCTCTGTGCCAAAGTCACCGGGGCCAGGCACTCCCTGAACCGTGTGCACCACCCCCCTCCCTGTTGCTGGATCTGAGTGTGCCACACTCTAGAGCTGCTCCCACAGCCACAACTCCCTGGCTAGGGCAGCCCCAGAGGAGCTACACAGGGTCACTCCCTGCAACAATAGAGTGATCCCACAACAATAGAGTGATGCCGCCGGGGTCTAATCTTGGAGAGACACCTCTCCAACTCTGAGGATGGCCAGAGGCAATGGTGAAAAACAATCATGAGGCAGAATTAAGGGAAAAACTCTGGCAATATGAATAATCAAAGTAGATCAACTCCCCCAAGGAACAACAAGGCAGACACAGCACAAGATCCCATGCATAAACAAATGTCTGAGATGTCAGAAATCAGATTCAGAATCTGGATAGCAAATAAGATCAAATTAGAATTCCAAGCAGTAATCCAAAAGATGTCTCAAGAATTCAACGAATTCAAAGACCAAATGACCAAACATTTTGACACATTGAGACAAGAAGTTGCAGCCCTCATAGATCTGAGAAATACAGTAGAATCCCTCAGTAACAGAATGGAGCAAGCAGAAGAAAGAATTTCTGACATTGAAGACAAAGCTTTCAAATGCTCCCAAACTCTCAAAGAGGAAGAGAAATGGAGAGCAAAAACAGATCACTCTCTCAGAGAGCTCTGGGATAATTTGAAGAAAATCAATATTCGCCTTATAGGGATCCCCAAAAGCGACAAAGTGGCTTCACAAGGCAGAGTCTCTTCTTTATGAGTTATGAAAAAAACTTTCCAGACATGCCCAGAGATACTGAAATTCAGATAGCAGACAGTTTCAGAACTCCAGCACGACTCAACCCGAATAAGACATCCCCCAGACACATCATAATCAATTTCACTAAAGTTAATATGAAGGAGAAAATTCTGAAAGCAGCCAAGCAAAAGAAAACCATCACCTACAAGGGGAAGAATATTAGAATAACTGCAGATCTCTCTGCTGAAACCTTTCAAGATAGAAGAGGATGGTCATCAACTTGTAATCTCCTTAAACAAAATAACTTTCAACCCAGGATCCTGTATCCAGCTAAAGTGAGTTTCATTTATGATGGAGAAATTAAATACTTTAATAACATTCACATGTTGAAGAAATTTGCCATAACTAAACCAGCTCTCCAGGATATTCTCAGACCTAACCTCCATAAAGACCAGCATAATCCTCCATCACAAAAGTAAACTCACTCAGAAAATTTTGATCAAATCCAACTTCCACAGTTGCAAGAGGATTAAAAATGTCCACCGGACTTTCAAAAGGCTTATCAATATTCTCAATTAATGTGAATGGTTTAAATTGTCCTCTAAAGAGACACAGGTTGGCTGACTGGATACAAAAACTTAGGCCAGATATCTGCTGCATACAAAAATCTCATCTTACCTTAAAAGATAAATATAGACTCAAAGTGAAGGGATGGTCATCTATATTCCAGGCAAATAGAAAGCAGAAAAAAGCAGGTGTTGCAATCCTATTCGCAGATACAATAGGCTTTAAACCAACCAAAATAAGGAAGGATAAAGACGGACACTTCATATTTGTTAAAGGTAATATTCAATATGATGAGATTTCAATTATTAATATTTATGCACCCAACCAGAATGCACCTCAATTTATAAGAGAAACTCTAACAGACATGAGCAACTTGATTTCCTCTAGTTCCATAGTAGTCAGAGATTTTAATACCCCTTTAGCAGTGTTGGATAGATCCTCAAAAAAAACCTAAGCAAAGAAATTTTAGATTTAAACTTAACCATTCAACATCTGGATTTAACAGACATCTACAGAACATTTCATCCCCAAAAAACTGAATACACATTCTTCTCATCAGCCCACGGAACGTACTCCAAAATCGATCACATCCTAGGTCACAAGTCTAACCTCAGCAAATTAAAAAAAATAGAAATTATTCCTTGCATCGTCTCAGACCATCGTGGAATAAAAGTTGAACTCAATAACAACAGGAATCTGCATACTCATACAAAAACATGGAAGCTAAATAACCTTACGCTGAAGGATAGATGGGTCATAGATGAGATTAAGAAGGAAATTACCAAATTTTTGGAACAAAACGACAATGAAGACACGAATTATCAGAACCTCTGGGATACTGCAAAGGCAGTCCTAAGAGGAAAATTTATAGCACTGCAAGCCTTCCTCAAGAAAACGGAAAGAGAGGAAGTTAACAACTTAATGGAAAATCTCAAGCAACTGGAGAAGGAAGAACATTCCAGCCCCAAACCCAGCAGAAGAAAAGAAATAACCAAAATTAGAGCAGAATTAAATGAAATTGAAAACAAAAGAATTATAGAACAGATCAATAAATCAAAAAGTTGTTTTTTTTAAAAGATCAGTAAAATAGATAAACCTTTGGCTAATGTAACCAGGAAAAAAAAGAGTAAAATCTCTAATTTCATCAATCAGAAATGGTAAAGACGAAATAACAACAGACCCCTCAGAAATTCAAAAAATCCTTAATGAATGTTATAAGAAACTTTACTCTTAGAAATATGAAAATATGAAGAAAAATGACCAATACTTAAAAGCACACCACCTACCAAGACTTAGCCAGAATGAAGTGGAAATGTTGAACAGGCCTATATCAAGTTCTGAAACTTGATACACCTATCAACTACACATAATCTCCCTAAAAAGAAAGGGACCAGATGGCTTCATGTCAGAATTCTACCAAACCTTTAAAGAAGAACTAGTACCTATATTACTAAACCTCTTCCAAAAGAAGGAATACTACCCAACACATTCTATGAAGCAAACATCACCTTGATCCCTAAACCAGGGAAAGACCCAACAAGAAAAGAAAATTATAGACCAATATCACTAATGAATATTGATACAAAAATACTCAATAAGATCCTAACAAACAGAATCCAACAACACATCAAACAAATTATACACCATGACCAAGTCGGCTTTATCCCAGGGTCTCAAGGCTGGTTCAATATACGTAAATCTATAAATGTAATTCAGCACATAAACAAATTAAAAAATAAAGACCATATGATTCTCTCAATTGATGCAGAAAAAGCTTTTGATAATATCCAGCATCCCTTCATGATCAGAACACTTAAGAAAATTGGTATAGAAGGGACATTTCTTAAACTAATAGAGACCATCTACAGCAAACATCAGATTGAATGGAGTTAAATTGAAATCATTTCCACTTAGATCAGGAACCAGGCAAGGTTGCCCATTGCTCTTTAACATTGTAATGGAAGTTTTAGCCATTGCAACTAGAGAAGAAAAGGTGATCAAGTGTATGCACATAGGGTCAGAAGAGATCAAACTTTCATTGTTCGCAGATGATATGATCGTATATCTGGAAAACACCAGGGATTCTACTACAAAACTTTTAGAAGTGATCAAAGAATACAGCAATGTCTCAGGCTACAAAATCAACACCCATAAATCTGTAGCCTTTATATATACCAACAATAACCAAGCCAAAAAAAATAGTCGAGGACTCTATTCCTTTCACAGTAGTGCCAAAGAAGATGAAATATCTGGGAGTTTACCTAACAAAGGACGTGAAAGATCTCTATAAAGAGAACTATGAAACGTTAAGAAAAGAAATAGCTGAAGATGTTAACAAATGGAAAAACATACCATGCTCATGGCTGGAAGAATCAACATTGTTAAAATGTCTATACTACCCAAAGCAATATATAATTTTAATGCAATTCCTATTAAAGCTCCATTGTCATATTTTAAAGATCTCAAAAAAAAAAACTTCGTTTCATATGGAATCAGAAAAAACCTCGAATAGCCAAGACATTACTCAGAAATAAAAAGAAAGCAGGAGGAATCACTCTACCAGACCTGAGACTGTACCATAAATCGATAGTGATCAAAATAGCAAGATACTGGCACAAAAACAGAGAGGTAGATGTCTGGAACAGAATAGAGAACCAAGAGATGGATCCAGCTACCTACTGTTATTTGATCTTTGACAAGCCAATTAAAAACATTCAGTGGGGAAAAGATTCTCTATTTAACAAATGGTGCTGGGTGAACTGGCTGGCAACCTGTAGAAGACTGAAACTGGACCCACACCTTTCACCATTAACTAAGATAGACTCTCACTGGATAAAAGATTTAAACTTAAGACATGAAACTATAAAAATACTTGAAGAAAGTACAGGGAAAACTCTTGAAGGAATTGGCCTGTATGAATATTTTATGAGGAGGACTCCCCAGGCAATTGAAGCAGTATCAGAAATACACTACCGGGACCTGATCAAACTAAAAAGCTTCTGCACAGCCAAGAACATAGTAAGTAAAGCAAGCAGACAGCCCTCAGAATGGGAGAAAATATTTGCAGGTTATACCTCCAACAAAGGTTTAATAACCAGAATCTACAGACAACTCAAACATATTAGCAAGAAAAGAACAAGTGATACCATCTCAGGGTGGGCAAAGGACTTGAAGAGAAACTTCTCTAAAGAAGACAGGCACACGGCCTACAGACACATGAAAAAATGCTCATCATCCTTAATCATCAGAGAAATGCAAATCACAACTACTTTGAGATATCATCTAACTCCAGTAAGATTAGCCCACATAACAAAATCCCAAAACCAGAGATGTTGGCGCAGATGTGGAGAAAAGGGCACACTTCTACACTGCTGGTGGGAATGCACACTAATACGTTCCTTTTGGAAGGATGTTTGGAGAATACTTAAGAGATCTAAAAATAGACCTGCCATTCAATCCTATAATTCCTTTACTAGGTATATACCCAGAAGACCAAAAATCACAATATAACAAAGACATCTGTACCAGAATGTTTATTGCAGCCCAATTCATAATTTCTAAGTCATGGAAGAAGCCCAAGTGCCCATCAACCCACGAATGGATTAACAAATTGCGGTACATGTATACCATGGAATATTATGCAGCCTTAAAGAAAGATGGAGACTTTACCTCTTTCATGTTTACATGGATGGAGCTGGAACATATTCTTCTTAGCAAAGTATCTATAGAATGGAAGAATAGCTATCCAATGTACTCAGCCCTACTATGAAGCTAATTTATAGCTTTCATATGAAGGCTATAACCCAACTATAGCACAAGAATATGGGGACAGGGCCAAGGGAGGGGAGGGGAGGGGGGAGGTTGGGGTAAAGGGGGGGTAATTGGTGGGGCCACACCTACATTGCATCTTAGAATGGGTACAGGAGAAACTTACTAAAAGCAGAATACAAATGTCTACATACAATAACTAAGAAAATATCATGAAGGTTCTATTAAACAGTTTCATGAAAATATTTCAGATTGTATATGAAACCAGCACATTGTACCCCTTGATTGCGCTAATGTACACAGCTATGATTTAATAATAATAATAAAAAAAGTACATTTCTATCTTGATGAGAAATCAGCTGACCCTCTGCCGCTGCCACCACCACCACCACCACCACCCCCCAAATGGCAGCATTTCCTTCTGGACATTATCACAGTTGGGAAAATTAGAGTCTGTTGCTCAGGTGGTTTGATTTTAAACTTTATTTTGCATGTACAAGTTTCAGATTATACAAAACATAGAAAATGGACTATTTTAAAGGCACATTAAGTAGAAAGTTATCTAACTACCCTAAAATCACATTTGTTCCCAAACTAATATTCAAAATTCATCTCTAGGCCTTTTCCTAGAATTTCCCCATCACCACAAAAGTGTCCAACTTGCTCTATAAGTAACTTTTAAACTATTAGTGAGTTTAGTAATCCCTCCCACCCCAGCCCCCCACTCAGACAGATTTTAAATTTATGGTACAGGCTCTAACCAGGCTGCTGGGTTTACTGTGTCTCCATACAGGCTTGGAGTTCTCGGTTTCTTCATCTTTAGTTAACACAGAGCGTCCTAGGACTTCAGCCTGTCCGCAAACTGCAGCAGAGCGTGTGGGAGCCGGGAGGTCTCTGATTTTCCTGCACAAAGGTCTGTGTATACAGATTCACGCAGGGCAACAAGTCGAGCATCCTCCAGACTCATTGGTACAGAGACCCAAAATAATTTTAATGCAATGACAAAATGAGTTAGTCCTGTCACCAGCACACAGCCCCTTGATGAAAGAATTATACAGTACTTTATAAAATTGTAAGACGCGCAAACTACGGTTCCTTCAAATACAGCTGTTGTCAGTGTCATATTTGGTCCTAATATTTGCATGTCTTGGCTAATATTGCGTTCATTCTTGAGTAAACTGACAGTAAATACCATGTAAGGACTGATTCTGCCTGTGGGTAAGAAGGTTGGGTGTTTTCTCCTTGATGTCATCGTCTCTTTCCATCTTCCCAAATGTGTGTCATACAGCAGGGAGGTGGCATCTCTCACGTCTCAAAACACCTTGGGACAGAGATGGATGTGGCCACTGAATGCTGTAGGGTAGTGACAACTAGCAGGGAGAAGCCACAGCGTCCCTTCAGGTGGCATTGAACACAGACGCTCACGGAGCCCTGAAGTGTTTTGTGAAGGGAACTTATGCATTTTTATCAGGATTTGCAACTTCTGGTTCTGAGGTGCTTTGTTGGTTCCCATCGTGACTACCAAAAAACTACAGAAAAGACCCTGGGTGAAAAATTTCAAGGG
This sequence comes from Nycticebus coucang, assembly GCF_027406575.1. Taxonomy (NCBI): domain Eukaryota; kingdom Metazoa; phylum Chordata; class Mammalia; order Primates; family Lorisidae; genus Nycticebus; species Nycticebus coucang. The sequence goes on from NC_069791.1 coordinate 107,847,472, forward strand.
AACTTTAGACCCAAATTCCTCCGTGAGGTTTGCATAGCACCCTGCAAACTCTAGGGGTGTAACCTACGCTCTTGCTCACAACATGCCTAATGAAAGCTTTCCGTTGAGACAGGAGGTGATGCATCTTTGGCCCCACGTCACCGTTCTGGGCTGGTAGCCTCTCCGTGGGGTAGAGGTCCTGTCTCAGAGACTGGGTGAGGCCAAGGAAGATATCTGGGTTTGCTCCCCACTGTATTTTTCAGAGTCTGACATGGTGACTCACATACTAAACATTTAATACTATTTGTTGAAAAGAAATGAATAAGTGAATGAATAAATGAATGGGAAAACTCCATCCTGCACTGAAGAGGTGTTCCCGGTGGCCCTTAAACTACTCAAACCAGGTGTCTGCCCAGCTCCACTAGACCTGAGCTGCTGGCAAACTATGAAACTATTCCTCCACTTAGCAGAAGTGTGAAAGAATTTAATAAACAGCACAAGGTCCACACCCCATCCCAGGACACCTCCCAGCACCATGCTCAAAACACCAGCAGAACAAGATACTGGGATGCAAAGAGCTTCTATCATAGATGTTTCTGGGAGGGACTGCATACTTAACCCCCAAAGGACAAGCCACCAAAGCCTGTTTTTCAGCACAGTTTCAGAACCATCTGGATCCTGCCGAGTCAGCCTTTCCTGAGTGGCATTGACACCCCTAAAGCTTGAGGCCCCTGGGTCTGCAGGACCATTCATGGAAGTGTTTTTTAGGGTTCAGCATAGATAGGCACTGTCCGATAAATGTCATCTGCCTGATCTGAATGCCTCCGGGAGCATTTTTAAATAGGATAGGTGGGCATAAAGTAGAGGCACTCATAAAGTGCTATGAGCCTCTATTTTGAATTCTTGGTGGTGTTCTTTGCAGCCTTCATCACAGTGTGTAGTTTCCCTAATTGGTTTTTAATCTGTTTCCTCCACTAGGCTATGAGCCCTTAAGAGGAGAGAGATTATCTGGACAGGGTATCCCCTGTGCCCGCCCAAAGCAAGCAAGCCTGGATTTATGTAGATGGATGAATGGATGGATGGATGAGTGACAATTGGGTCCTCTGAGACTCTAGAAATAGGAGTTAGAGGCTAGCAGCCTTAGAAGGCAGGGCAAGATGAATAGGGACGGGGCTTCCAAGGCAGGTGTGGCTAACAGTTCAACCTGGGACTACAGTTGGGTGACCCAGATGTAAACAGGTATAGTGATGTAGGCTAAGGTTGCCTGCACGGGCGCCGGCCCAACTCCCCATCCCCAAATGACAAGATCTCAAACATTTATGATGCAGTTCTGCTGGTCTGGCTGAGGGACTGTGGTCCCCAACTTTAGTGCATCTAAGCTTTGCCCAAGGAACATGTTGGAAAGGCAGATTCTGGGCTCCGTCCCTCAAACACTCTGATTATGTAGGTCCGAGGAGGGGCCTTATAGTCTGCATTTTTTAAATGTGCTGTAAGGCTTTACATGAAGAGACATTTTGTCAGTCTAAGTCTGACACCTGGGTTTAGGGTCACCATCCCTAAGGCCAGCATGGTGATGTCAGCAAATCTGGGTGGAACTTCTACAACCAGCCCATGACAAGAGGATTGGGCTCTGGTTTGGATATGGATAGAAGGCCAGGGGCTATACCTGCTTCTCACGTGGCACTTGGGCTAAATATCTGGGGAAACTGTCGTCCTCACCTGCACCCCTCCTCACTCTCCTTCAACCACTGACAGATTTGGGAAGGGGCCCTGAGGTGAGACGGGGCCTGGCCTGGCCAAACCTACAGGAATCATGTCCCCTGCAGAGACCTGGCTTTCTAGGTCTCACGCATCCCCTCACAGCCCCACAGTTAAGAAACTTCCTGCTGAGTGTTTCTGGATCTGAGCATTGCTGGATTTTTTTCTTGGCCTTGTTGAGACTTTCAAGTGGGTAGCCGTTCTGAATACCAGCCTTCATAGTCTGTTCTCTGGTCTCAAGAATGCAAAAACTCTTCTCTTCTTTTTTTTTTTTTTTGGCTTTTAAAGGAAACAATATGTTTGCTAGAAAAACCACAAAAAAATACAATTATATACAAAATGGTTATCTGAATGTAGATTCTGTACTGCACAAATCTGCCCCGGCTCCCGGAGGTCTATTTGCGCTTCCTCAGTATCAGGTACATCATGCCGCTGACGAAGGTGCAGGCAAAGGCCACCCATGCCAGGATGAAGGAGTAGCCATATTGGCCCTTTGAGCTCTGGGGATATCCCCCGTCACTACTGTGAATTTCCTGCCGCCTGTCTGTATAAGTGGACGCCGCAATCATGACACACAGACCTGTTAGGAAGAAAAACCAGAGTTTGAGCAAATCATGGACCACAGTGTATCCCTGAAGGTATGTATGGCTGGAGTAAAAGACAAATGTCAACTTTTATTATTTGTAGATATTTATTTTAGTCTGTTGGAAAAACTGCAACTCATATTTTGTGGCAGAAAATTGCCTCCTACCCTACAGCTGTTGGGTTTCCCACTCTTGCTAACTGAACCCACTTTTATTTGGACAACCAACTACCCAACCCAGCGGATAAGCATAGTATAATCCAGGGGTCAATAAACCTGCCCTGGAAGGCCCAGACAACACACTGTTTCAGTTTTTTTTGTGGGCCACAGTCACAACTACTCAGCTCTGATGTTATAGCATGACAGCAGCCAGAGACAGTATATAAATGAATGGCTGTGGCTAGGTTCCAATAAAACTTTATTTTCAAAAACATGTGGCAGGTCAGATCTGGTCCACAGGCCATAGTTTGCCAACCCTTCCCCTGGTAATCCATGCCTGTTAGTTGTTGCACTTTATGGACCAGTTAGGGGCTCAGTTCTGGCCACAGAAAATCCTTCAGTGAAAATCATTACTCCCTGGAAAGAGAAAGGTGAGGGAAGAGAAAACTTTTTGTAATTGTTCTGTTTCCCTTTGCTTACTGCTTTAGATACTCTCAGGGTAGGATGGGATGTCTGTAGCTGTGCAGCCTTTTTGGGGCCACGAAGCACTTATTGCTGACACTCTAAAGATAAGAGAATAGAAGGATGGAAAGCATAGAAGTAAGTGCTCAATGCTGACATTAGCTGCCAAACCAGCTCTGACACTTTCCACCTCCAGGGTATTTATTACATAAATATATAACCATCTTTTCGGCTGAAGTCATCTTAATTGGATTTTCTCTTACATGCAACCAAAGGCATCTCAATTGAAACACTTGCAGTCCCAATATTCACAGACATTAGTGCTAAGCATGAGGGTAAGTACTCTGACTCTCCTGGGGGACCTACCCCTCTCCCGGTCAGGCAGTTTTGGTAGGGGTGTCCATCAAGACACCACACCTTCTCTGGCCAGGGATCAAATATGTAAGACAATCTTCACCAGACTCTCACTCCTAGAAACAGGGATGTAGACAGTGACGCTGCGGGGACTCACTGATTCTGACAGCATCTCCCTGAAGCGACTGTCAGGCCATTGCTGGTGCCTGGATCTTCTTTCCAAGACCTGGTTTTCCAGCTTTTTCTTTGATTCTGGTGAACTACCTCAGGATCCCGTCTCTCACATGAATGAAAGTATCTGTTGCTTGCACCTAAAATCCCTGACTGATAAGGCATCTAAACACTCTGCAGGCTTGGGGAGTAAGGGGGAATGCCAGGACCTTGGACTGAAAATGCCCAGAGGAGTCAGGGAGAAGCAGGTGTTAAGGAAAGAAAACAGGAGATGTGGCTATCATATTGAAACATGGGGAATATCTCTCTCTCACCGCAGGGTCTCGGTCTTGACTAAGTGGCCTTACAGACAAATATAGACAGTAACAGAAAATGAGCTTCAGTTATAAACTCCCCAAGTCTCCCCTAAGCTAAGTGACAGAATTCAATTGCCTTTAATGGGGCAAGTGGGGGATGTCTATACCTCTAACTGGGGGATACAGAAGAAATAAAGGAGGGGGTTGCAGGCACCCCCTCCCTGGGAGTCCTGGGGCAAGTCACGGTCCCTCTTTTGGCCTCATCTGATTTGGATCACTGCTCTCAAAACATTTGGCTCATGGATGGAAGCACAAACTCCTAAGGCCCTGGCAACCCCTGATTTAAGAGGCCTGGGTGGGAACCCAGGGGTGTGGACGTTAGAAAGTTCCCTGGAGGGACTGTCATGGACTCAGGATGAAGTGACTTTCCAGAGTCTTTCCAGCTGAAAACACTTTCATTCTCAGCCAGTGCCTGGAGGCTGGGAGTGCGCTGTCAGTTAACGACAGAGCTCCAGGGGAAGGGGATGCTGAATGTAACCACCCGTCCCACTTTGTCCCAGACCAAGGGTTTCCTGGGATAGGAGACTTTCAGTTTTAAAACAGAGACATTCCCAGGGAAACTGGAACAAGCCTTCATCCTAGTTTGCTGGTGACGCTCCTTGGGGGCTGTCCCGAGGGCTGGCAGGTTTGGACTCTAGACTCTAGACTACAGATTTCTTGCCTTCTTCAAGCTACCCACTCGTTCCTGATTGGAAAGCCATGGAAGGGCTTCTGCGTTTTTGTCATTGGAAAGTTTTAAGCTGTCACTGAGAAACAACAGCAACAAATGCTCACAGTGTCACTTCATCTGGTTTCAGCCTTGCTAAAATTCCTAAGCAGAAAAAAGCACTCTGAGATGTCTGCTTTCTCTAAATTCCTCCAGGGTTAAGGCCGAGTCCTGTTCATCTCTTTACCTTCAGTAGCCTGGACCAAAGTGGGTGCATCTGTCACCCACCAGCCTGAACCCTGTTGATGGCTTCTCACTGGTTTAGGACAAAGATGCCAAATCCTCAACAAGGCCTACAGACCCTCTGGGTGTGGCCACCTCCCACTGTGCTCCCCATCTCCATACTCCCCCCTCTCATACTCATGCTGTCCCCCAACTCCCCCTGCCCCGTACCAGGACAGCACATTGGGGACATCAACCCCTACTCACCCTGCGAGCCCCTCCCAGGCGCCTTCCCTGACCCCCTGACTAAATCCAAACTCCTGAATATGAAACATGCCACCAACTCCCCAGTATAAAATGTCCTGCCTCCTTGCCAGCCGACCTCTCCCTTCCAAGTCCTCAGGGCAGCCCTCCCCCGCCTCCCTCCTGGATGGATGGGAGGGACTGCTGGGTCCAGGAAGCCAGTCGTCACACTTACAGGACATTAGCTGGATGATGGCGGTCAGGACAAACCTCTCGCCCTGCTTGAGACGGAAGAGCTGGAGCAGGAAGATGAGGAAGGCCACGCAGCAGAGAATGGTGGACAGGATCATGGTGGCCTGGACGGCCTGCAGCGTGGGGTAACCTGCAGGCAGAGGGCAAGGGCACACGGCTAAGGACCACAGCCAGCCGGTGCCTGGTGTGCACAGAGACCCTGGCAGCGCGGGAGTGGGGACCACAGGGGACAAACAGGCCAGGGTCCAGCTGTTATCTACACAGTCTGAGCAGAGGGAAGCCACAGTGTCTTCCAGAACCACATCCCTCCCTCATGGACGGGATTTTTTATTTTAAGTACAAATCCTGGTTCCAACTTGGTCAACTGTGATTCCAGAAGTCAGGGTGGAGCCCTGGGAGTCTGCACTTTAGAAAGGTCCCTGGAAGGACTGCCATGGACTTGGGGCTCAGGGGACTGAGTGGCCTTTCTGTGCACTCCACAGCAGCCTGGAAGCATCAGAGAGCAACCTTCATGGGCATGCCTTATGGAGAGAAGGGAAGTGTCTTTGATTTCAGAACAGCCTGGACAGAGATTGGGGAGCAAGGGTTTGAGGCTCAGTACAGGGATGTTTCAGTGGAGAGGGGAGAGTTTTGGGAGACAGAGTGTCACACGAGAAGGACACAGCCATGCACCAGAGGTGCAGAGGAGTCAAGCACATGGGCTGCAGTCACCTTCACTGGCCTCAGTCTCCTCACCTGTAAAATGGGAATACTAACAGCTCCCCCTCACCAGGCTGGGAAAGGGGAGTAAGCTCATCTATATTAAGGGTTTAGAGCAGTGATTTTTAACTGGCTGCCATAACAATTTTTGAAGACATTAATTAAATTATTTTTGAAAGTAAGTATATTCTAATTTTAACTCTTTTTTATTTGATCAACATAATTCTAGTGTGCCATGGAAGTTTAACTAAAGGTTCAAGTGTGCCATGGGATAAAAAAGGTTATAAAACACTGGTTTAGCAGGTGACAGAAAAGAGAAAGTCCCCTGTTGTCACCAGGGCGCAGATTAAAGGGTGAGGAGAAAATGCCCAAGTAACATAGGAAACTTAAGTTTAAGGACAATTTTTCTTTTCTTTTCTTTTTTTTTTTTTTGCAATTTTGCTTTTTTCCTGAAACCAACTGGAGGGAGCATAATTTGTTTTTATCCAGCATTACAATAGGTATTTTTCTTTTTTTGGAAGGAGCATAACTTTTAAGTTCTTTTTGAAGTGTTTAAAGCAGTGGATCCTAATTCATTCTGGCTGCAGAGTAGGGTCACTTGGGGAGCACCTGGCCCCTCCCCAATTCCTTACCTCCAGTGAGGGAAGAACCAGACCCTCCTCCCACCTCGACTCCTTTGCTATGAAGTCCAGGAACCCCAACAGTGACATAGTGGCTGCCCTGGGGGGCAGGGGTGGTGGCAGCTGAGTGGAAAGGGGCCTGGGGAAACTTTTCAGGAGTGTTGGGAATGTTCTCTGTCTTGTTTCGGATGGTGGTTACATAGGTGTTCATGCAGTTGTCAAAACTCATCAAACTGAGCCCTTAAGACAGCGATTCTCAACCTGTGGGTGGCGACCCCTTTGTAACAATGAAAACACATCCTGCATGGGCAGCGCCTGTGGCTCAGTGAGTAGGGCGCCGGCCCCATATGCCGAGGGTGGCGGGTTCAAACTCAGCCCCGGCCAAACTGCAATAAAAAAAAAAAATAGCCGGGCGTTGTGGCGGGCGCCTGTAGTCCCAGCTGCTCCGGAGGCTGAGGCAAGAGAATCGCGTAAGCCCAAGAGTTAGAGGTTGCTATGAGCTGTGATGCCACGGCAGTCTACCTGAGGGCGGTACAGTGAGACTCTGTCTCTACAAAAATAAAAATAAAAATAAAAAATATATTAAAAAAAAGAAAATACATGCTGCATATCAGATGTTTACATTATAATTCATAACAGTAGCAAAATTACAGTTATGAAGTAGCAACGAAAATCATTTTATAGTTGGGGGTTGCCACAACATGAGGAAGGGTCACAGCATTAGGAGACAATAGGAAGGTTGAGAACCACTGCCTTAAGAAGTGTGTGTTTCTGGGGCGGCGCCTGTGGCTCAGTCGGTAAGGCGCCGGCCCTATATGCCGAGGGTGGCAGGTTCAAACCCAGCCCCGGCTGAACTGCAACCAAAAAATAGCTGGGCGTTGTGGCGGGCGCCTGTAGTCCCAGCTACTCGGGAGGCTGAGGCAAGAGAATCGCTTAAGCCCAGGAGTTGGAGGTTACTGTGAGCTGTGTGAAGCCACGGCACTCTACAGAGGGCCATAAAGTGAGACTCTGTCTCTACAAAAAAAAAAAAAGAAGTGTGTGTTTCCTTGTTTGCAAACTATAACTCCATTTAAAAACCAAAAAGTCCCACCAGGCTATACCAAGATGGAATAAATCAGAATGTTGGGCGTTGAGACTAGGCATTGGGCGTTTGTAAAGCCACAGAGTAAATTCCAACGTGGGGCCAAAGTTGTGACCTTCCGGCTTAGAGGGAGGCTTCCCAAATCTGTCCTATTTCAGGAACCATCTGGGATGCTTGTGAAAAACACAGATTCCTGCCCCCACCCCAGAGGTTCTGCTGCCGTCATCCTGGTAGGTGACCCATCTATATTTTTAGCTACAGGTGACTCATAATGATGGCAAATGTGGAAAACATGGCTTTGGGGGAAAAGACAGATGCATGCATTTAGAACAGGGATTCTCAAAGCTGGGAGGTGGGTGCCCATGAGATTCACGTGTGTGGAACCAGTGAGGGTGCACACACCCTCACACCCACACACCAGCGGGACTTCACTTAACAAGAGGGCTATTCACTTTGCTTTGTTTAACTCTTCTAAGGACCTCAAGGAGTTCTCCACTTGGTGCTTTGGTACTTGTATAATACTTGCTAATATCTGGGTTTCAGTTATTCGTTTTGTTTATATTAACATGGGAAGAACGCACAACAGGCTCACAGCCTTCAGGAGGTAAGCTCGCCTCACCAGACCTTTGTAACACCATCTGGTTTTCAATCTAGTATTTTCTAAAAGCTTCCCTTCTTTTACAACAAGTGATACTAGTTTATCATTTATGGTAAAGATGCAAAGTTACCTTTAAAATAGATTTATGTAAGGAAAAAGTGAGGTATTTTAAAAAGCAAACTTTTTTGGTAAAGGGCCAGAAAGTTTATATTTTAGGTTTCCCGCACAGTATGATCGCCTGTCAAACAGTCTATCTCTCTCTTTTTTTTTTTCCATTTTGTTTTGGTTTGGGGTTTTTGTGTTGTTTTAAACTACTCTTTAAAAATGCAAAATGTTCTCAGCTCCAGGGCCAAACAAAAACAGGCCTTGGGCTGAATTTGGCCAGTAGTTCACCAACCCTGTTTTAAAGAAAATAACAAGTAAATTATCCCACGTGGAGGATGTGGAACACGGACGACAGAGGCTTGGAAACCCTGCGGCAGAGCACAGCTAGCTCTCCCAGCTGGCCACACGCGCTGGCCACAGCTGGGGTTTGCAGAGCATGGAGAAGAACGGCTGTTCCCAGGGCCAAGGGTTAGCATGACAGATAAACAGACGGAGGGGAGAGTACTGGCCGTGTCCTGTGGGTAAGATAGCAGGCTTTGGAGCTGGTCACGTTGAGATTGGAATCCTGGCTCCGTCATTTGCTCCTTGGGTAATTTAACCGTTCCATACCTCAGTTTCCCCATCTTCAAATGGGGCCTATGTTCCCTCCCCAACAGGGCTGTGAGATCACCTATGTAAAGGACTGAGACTCACCTCACGGTAAACCTCCCGTAAATGGTGCCTTCTATTGGGATTTTTGCTACCTTTGTTGTCAATGTTGGTACTGTTACTGGGTGCACAGTGCGACTCTGAGACCCAGTGAGTAGGGTCCTTCGTTCCCCAAGTAGAGCTGTTGTATTTGGCAAACAAATGCAAACACACAGACAGAATGCCCAGTTGAATCTGAATATTCGATTAAAATACTTTTTAGCATAAGTATACCTCATATACTTTCTGGGACAAACTCATACTAAAAAAGGATCTGTTGTTTATCTCAAATATCTAATTTAACTGGGTATCTGGTATTTTACCAGTTGCCTGGGACTCCAAAGTGTCCCATCCATCAGTTCTACAGGGAAAAACAGAACCATTCCCTTCACAGTGAAGGAGAGTGGTTAGTGATGCTTTCACAGTGGGATTTTCTGTATTTCAAAGCCCCTTTACCTATTTTAGCTCATTGAAAGAGGAATGTGTCTCCAGCCTGTATGGTCCTCTGCCCCCTGTGCCCTTGATGAATTCAGCAGCCCCCTACCCCCTACCCTCCAGGTGAGGGGAAGAGTCAGGTACCCAAAGACTCACTCCCTGCTCCCTTCTCACTCAGGCTTCCCAGCTGGCTTCGTTCATTCACACTTACCACTAAGGCTTTCGTTAACTTCTGTACAATTGGTGTTGTTGTGGCATATTCTCCAGAGATCTACAAAAAATTCATCTCCTACCCACCAGGCCTATAACATGAAACAGAAACAGAGAGAAAAGCTGTTTGTTCAGTAATGACACAAGCCCCAACTTCCAACGAGGCGTGAGGCGCAGAGGTAAGAGGGGTCCCCAACTGCAGCATGCGTGCCGGTCACTGGGGGGTCTTGTTGAAGGATTCTGACTCAGGTGGGCTGTTGGGGGGGAGGGGGCAGGACTCGGCATTTCTAACCAGCTCCAGGTGATGCCCTCCTGCTGGTCTGCTGAAGAGGAGGCCCAGGCCCTCATAGAGTGTAAGACAAAGTTGAGCTGAGCTGGTGGTAATCAGAGCAGATGGTCATCCCTTCCACCAGAACTACAAGGGGATGCAAAGGTGGAGTAAGAAAACCATGCGATCTAGGCGGGAGGCCTGGGATGGAGGGAATGACCAGACCAGATGGACGGGACTTTCCCGCCTGCAGCCCAGATGCGTTCATTTCCCTCTGCGCTTCTGTAGCTCCCTCCCACCCACCCAACCCCAGATGGTCTTCTTGCTTCTCATCCTCCCAAAGACTGGACCTACCCCCTCCCCATCCAGTCAACAGACATTCACTGAGCTCCTACTACAGGCCCAGAGACAATGCTGAGCACAACTTCAAATGCATCATGAACATCGTCAGGCTCAGGAACAGGAAAAAGCCACCTGCATCTTCCCAGTAAGTGCTGGATGACAAGAACACCCTGGGCGGGGGGTGGGGGGCGATAGGATGCACTGCTATTCGGGGGCACGTGCATTTTCTGCCTCCATGTCTGTCTATCCCTTTCACTAAGTCTGGGACCTTTTCAGGATCCCAAAGGACTGACTAGATGCAAGAAATGAAAAAGGAGATTCTAAAAGAACATTCAATACTGTGTTTCACAGACAGTGGGCCATTTGGATGGTGGAGTCCAGATACCCATAGCATTAATGTGATCCCTGCCTGGGCCGCTCACAGCAGCTTGGCAAGAACCTCCTCAACCCAAATACAATCACTGTCCTCATCTTCCCTGGCAGGGTCGGGGACCAGGAGCCTCTGGAATAGTTCAAATCCTGGCTCTGCCACTTCCTACAGTGTAAACTCCACCAAGTACCCAAACTTCACAGAGGCTCAGTTCCCTACAGGTAAACCAGTGCAAGGAGAGAACCTAGTGAGTGCAGCTGAAGGGAGGATCACAGGAGATGATGTGCAGACAAGGGCTCACCCCAGCCCCAGCCCTGGTAATGGCTCTCTTGGTGACAGGTGTTATCATTGTTATGATGATTAATCAACAAGAGTCCTGTACACAGGTAGAGTTGGTGGCCACTCAGATGGTGCACTTCTGAGTTCTGAGCAATGTTTGTGCCCCTTAAATATCTCCACAGTGTGAAGTTATCAGGATGGAAGCCAGGTCTTGGGATCAGCATATGGGCCATAGATGAGCTCCACTAGAAACCTTTACTTCCTGCCTGGAGAGATACTAATCTATGACAAAGGGTTATTTATCCAATACGTTCCTGCCGTCTGGCTGCAAGCTGGATAGTAGAGGAAAGAGTCATGTGGGACGGCAGGGCCAGGTGGGCTCACAACAAGGGATACTAGCTGGCAGGGAGATATCCGAGGTGCAGGGAGCAGAGGTCACCTGGGGGGAACTGGGGTAGTAGCACTCTGCAGAGGGTGGTTTTGCTTCCTAGGGATCTTTGGTAATGTCCAAAGACATTTTTGGGGGCGGCGCCTGTGGCTCAAAGGAGTAGAGTGCTGGCCCCATATACCAGAGGTGGTGGGTTCAAACCCGGCCCCGGCCAAAAACTGCAAAAAAAAAAAAAAAAAAAAAAAGACATTTTTGGTTGTCACAACCAGAGGTGGGGTTGCTATTAGCATCTACCGGGTAAAGACCAGAGATGCTGCTAACTCCTACAGTGAGCAGGAAGGGTCAGCCAGCCCCAAGTGACACAGTGGCGAGGCTGGGACTCTGACTGAGGGGACAGCTGAATGCACATGACATCCTTGAAGGGCTTCCTAGAGCCAGGCTCCGTGGAGGAATCTGAGATGAGAGGACAAAGGTCCTGCCCTCTAGACCTGCACATGGGATACTCCAGAAGCCCCATCGGTAGGCCAGGAGTCCTCAGTCCGGGGTTCAGAAGATGGGCATGCCTCAGGAGGGAGGACGCCCCCAAACCATGACCTCAGCCCTGCCCCTACTGAGTGGTGAGGTGGACATGGTGGTTCTGTGCCGGTCAGCAGGAAAGGGCACTTACGTTGTCAATAGTGGCGATGAACAGCAAGGCTGCAGAGGTGATGTGGAAGAGGATGATGAAAGCAAGGAGCACCAACATCTTCCCAGGGCACGGTGAGGCCAGGAGTCACGCTGAACGTCCAGCAAGGGATGTGCTGAAGAGGGTGACAGAGAGTCAAATTTGCCAAGGATAAAATGAAATTAAAAATAAGCACATTTGAAGCTAGGCATGGGGCCTCACGCCTGTAATACCAACACTTTGGGAGGATCACTTGAGGCCAGGAGTTTGAGCAGCCTGGGCACGATGGTAAGACCCAGTTTCTATGAAAAATAGAAAAACAAATTATCCAGGCACAGTGGTGCACAGCTGTAGTCTCAGCTATGGGGAGGAAGCGTGGGGAGGATGGCTTAAGCCCAAGAAATCAAAGTTACAGTGAGCTATGAGGGTGCCACTGCATTCTAGCCTGGGTGACAGAGGGAGAGTTTATCTCTAAAAAAATTTTTTTAAATAAAATTTTAGTGGGATCTTAGAAAACAGCTCTTTTCATCTTCCTTCACCTGGAGACTTTACTTTACAAAAAAGTCTGGCATGAAGACTATTCGTTGTTAGATCCAAATGCCAAATATTCCTTGTGGAGAAGGTGGGGTGAGGACCCATGACACTCCCTAATCCAGAAAAGCACTGTGCTTTTTATTATTTATTTATTTATTTATTTATTTTGAGACAGAGCCTCAAACTGTTGCCCTGGGTAGAGTGCTGGGCATCACAGCTCACAGCAACCTCCAACTCCTGGACTTAAGTGATTCTCTTACCTCAGCCTCCCAGATCTGGTGTATGTGGCTGGCGCCTTAGCTGCTTGAGCTGCAGGCGCTGAGCCCATTATGCCTTTTAAACACACCACAGGCACCCAGTCAGGAGAGAGTAGCTCTGTGTGTGTTGATATGTTCCTGACCCCACAGGCACCTGCCTTGATCCCACGTCCCAGGAGCTCATAGTCTGAAGATTCATTATCAGAGTCCCTGCTTCATAACAAAGCATAAGTTATCATAATACAAAAATATTTCCTGGCTCAGCGCCTGTAGCTCAGCGGCCGGGGCGCCAGCCACATACACTGGAGCTGGCAGGTTCGAACCCAGCCCGGGCCTGCCAAACATCAGTGACAACTACAATCAAAAAACAGCCAGGCGGGCGGCGCCTGTGGCTCAGTGAGTAGGGCGCCGGCCCCATATGCCGAGGGTGGCGAGTTCAAACCCAGCCCCGGCCAAACTGCAACAAAAAAATAGCCGGGCGTTGTGGCGCCGCCTGTAATCCCAGCTGCTCGGGAGGCTGAGGCAAGAGAATCGCGTAAGCCCAAGAGTTAGAGGTTGCTGTGAGCCGTGTGACGCCACAGCACTCTACCGAGGGCGGTACAGTGAGACTCTGTCGCTACAAAAAGAAAAAAAAAAAACAGCCACGCATTGTGGTGGGTACCTATAGTCCCAACTACTCAAGAGGCTGAGGCAGAGTTTGAGGTTGCTGTGAGCTGTGATGCCACAGCACTCTACTGAGGGCAACATAGTGAGAAACTATCTCAAAAAAAAAAAAATTTCCTGATGATCTGACCATTTATAAAATGAATTTATGAAATAAATCCTAACTCAAACACCCCTCCTCGTAATATCTATCCCTCATTTGAACAATATCGAACCCTCAAAATACAAACACAATACGTGGCAGACAGCTACCATTTCATTTTCCTCTTGCTGATTGCACAAGAAGACTCCATTTCCCAGACTCCCTTGCAGTCAGGTTGGGCCCTTGTGACTAATTCTGACCTATGGGCCAGAATTGCACAGGATGTTGTTTCCAGGAGAAGGATGAGAGAGCAGGTGTATTCTCCTTGCTTTCTCTCCCTGAAGAAGTAGCGGACATGGTGCAGCTACAATACCTTGAAGCATCACACCTTGGATAGAAATTCCGATTGAAAGATGAAGTCTTCAGATATTACGCCACTAGATTTCGGGGCTTAATTTTTTTACTTTAGCAGGACAGTCTGAATAATGTACAACAGGAGGTAACTCCAAAGTGAAATTGGAAATCTTCCAAAAGAATTAGAGTTGTATTGAAAGTGACATGGCTCAAAAGGCATTAACACATGAGAAGCTGCCTGAGCTAGACAAGTTTGAAATAAATAGGAAATAATTAACATGGAAGATGTAAAAAGAAGAAAAAAAAAGGAAAGCAAAAGGAAAAGCATTCAAAGGAATTATTTGAATATCAAAAGATTAATGTCACACATGGGAAAACTGAGGAAACCTTTGAACATTTTTGCAAACATGACCATGACCTTGATTGATAAAATTGAAAGGTCAAATGAAGATGTCCTTTCCCTCTCCATCTGGTTGTCAGAGTGCAAGTGAAGGAACACTTGGCTCATTCCATAATTGCAATTGGATATTATTACTAACATTTTATAGAAAATAAAATTAATGTTTAGTTTCCTTTTTTAAAAGACTGTCCAAATCATACCTTGTTTTCACTATGATGAAATTTTAGCCCCAGTTTTATTTTTATTTATTTATTATTTATTTTTTATTTATTTAGGGGGTTTGAACCCGCCACCTCCAGCATATGGGGCCGGCGCCCTACTCCTTTGAGCCACAGGCGCCGCCCTTTAGCCCCAGTCTTATTTTTTATTTATTTATTTTTTTATTAAATCATAGCTGTGTACATTGATATGATCATGGGGCATCATTCACTAGCTTCACAGACCGTTTGACACACTTTCATCACACTGGTTAACATAGCCTTCCTGGCATTCTCTCAGTTACCGTGCCAAGACACTTATATTCCACATTTACCAAGTTTCGCATATACCCTTGAAAGATGCACCGCTGGTGTAATCCCACCAATCCCCTTCCCTCTACCCACTTCCCTTCTCCCTCCCCTCCCTTCCCCCTTCCCCCTATTCTTAGGTTGTAACTGGGTTATAGCTTTCACGTGAAAACCCTAAATTAGTTTCATAGTAGGGCTGAGTACATTGGGTACTTTTTCTTCCATTCTTGAGATACTTTACTAAGAAGAATATGTTCCAGCTCCATCCATGTAAACATGAAAGAGGTAAAGTCTCCATCTTTCTTTAAGGCTGCATAATATTCCATGGTGTACATATACCACAGTTTATTAATCCATTCGTGGATCGATGGGCACTTGGGCTTTTTCCATGACTTAGCAATTATGAATTGGGCTGCAATAAACATTCTGGTACAAATATCTTTGTTATGATGTGATTTTTGGTCTTTTGGGCATATGCCCAGTAGAGGGATTACAGGATTGAATGGCAGATCTATTTTTAGATCTCTAAGCGTTTTCCATATCTCTTTCCAAAAGGAATGTATTAATTTGCATTCCCACCAGCAGTGCAAATGTGTTCCCTTTTCTCCACATCTGCACCAACATCTCTGGTCTTGGGATTTTGTGATATAGGCTAGTCTCACTGGAGTTAGATGATATCTCAAAGTAGTTTTGATTTGCATTTCTCTGATGATTAAAGATGATGAGCATTTTTTCATACGTCTGAAGGCCGTGCGCCTGTCTTCTTCAGAGAAGTTTCTCTTCAAATCCCTTGCCCAGCCTGCGATGGGATCCCTTGTTCTTTTCTTGCTAATGCGTTTGAGTTCTCTGTGGATTCTGGTTATTAAACCTTTGTCAGAGACATAACCTGCAAATATCTTCTCCCATTCTGAGGGCTGTTTGCTTGCTTTACTTACTGTGTTCTTGGCTGTGCAGAAGCTTTTTAGTTTGATAAAGTCCCAGTAGTGTATTTTTGAAGCTGCTTCAATTGCCCGGGGGGTCCTCCTCATAAAATACTTGCCTAGACCGATTTCTTCAAGGGTTTTCCCTGCACTCTCCTCTAGTATTTTTATAGTTTCATGTCTTAAGTTTAAATCTTTAATCCAGTGAGAGTCTATCTTAGTTAATGGTGAAAGGTGTGGATCCAGTTTCAGTCCTCTGCAGGTTGCCAGCCAGTTCACCCAGCACCATTTGTTAAATAGGGAATCTTTTCCCCACTGAATGTTTTTAATTGGCTTGTCAAAGATTAAATAATGATAAGTAGCTGGATTCATCTCTTGGTTCTCTATTCTGTTCCAGACATCTACTTCTCTGTTTTTGTGCCAATACCATGCTGTTTTGATCACTATCGATTTGTAGTATAGTCTGAGGTCTGGTAGGGTAATTTCTCCTGCTTTGTTTTTATTTCTAAGTAATGTCTTGTTAGCCCCAGTTTTAAATGGACTGGTATGCACACACACATTTTCTCTTCTCCTTGAGAACCAGTTACATAAACCATACCTCTTTATATCTGAATACCTTAGGGTGCAGGCTCGGTGCCCATAGCTCAGTGAGTAGGGTGCTGGCCACATACACCGAGGCTGGCAGATTTGAGCTTGGCCTCAGTCAGCTAAAACAACAATGACTTCTGCAACAAATAAATAGCCAGGTGTTGTGGTGGGTGCCTGTAGTCCCAGCTATTCGGGAGGCTGAGGTAAGAGAATCACTTGAGCCCAAGAGTTTTAGGTTGCTGTGAGCTGTGACGCCACAGCACTCTACTGAGAGTGACATAATGATACTGTCTCAAAAAAATAAATAAATAAAAATAAACAAATACCTTAGTGTGTCTTTCTGAAAAACAAAAACATTTCCTTACATAACCACGGTGTAATGATCACACTGAAGACAATGTGATATAATATTATTACCATATTTATAGTCCCTTTGCACTTTGCTCCGATTATCCCAGGAACATTCCACATTGCTTTCTTTTTTCTTGGCTCAGGGTCCAGTCCAAGATGAAACATTTTGTCATGTCTCTTTAGTCTCCTTCAGTACAGAATGTGTCCTCAGCCTTTCTTTGTATCTCACAACATTGATATTATTTGAGTATTGACTGTTGTGTAGAATGTCCCTCAAATTTGCGTTCGATGCTTCCTCATGATTTGATTCAGGTTATGTTTTGTTGAAGGAATACAACAGAAGCGTGTCCCACCAGGAGGTACAGTGTATGGCGCTGCTAACTTTGATCACTTGGTTAGGGTCTACCAGATTCTTTCACCGTACATTTTCCCTTTGCAATTAAAAAATAATTCGTGGGCGTGATATTTTTATTGTGGTAAAATACACATGCCATAAAATTTACCATTAGTGACTGTTGTGTGACCGGAGATGCGAACGAGCAGCAGCTTTGCTGTAGGTGTAAACTCGCTCCTGTAATTATTAAGTCCAGAAACAGACTACACGCCCTTAGAGGAGATGAAATGGTATGTAGCAAAAAACTTTATTCCCAGTTTTAGTTTTATACTCTTCCAGGCACGTATACACTTAATCCATTATCTGTTAGTCTCATCATTATCTTCTTTTACCTATTTGAAATTTAACATGAAAGGAAATTTAACTTGAAAGGAAATATTTTGTTATCATATCAATACAATCACTTTGTAGTAAACCTCTTCTTCTAAACATTGACTAATTTCCGAGCAGGGCACAAAGACGAAAATAGCCACAGGGGAACAGAATTAATAGAAGAATATCTTCAAGCATTCACTCAGTTTACTCAGTATGAAGTAATGACTGTGTCCTTCCCTCAGGGCAGAGTATCTATAGACCTCTGACAATGTGTTGTTAACATATGTCAACCCTCTGGCCAGCATCTCTGAGAAAGGGCGTCATGCCCTTGGATCTCAGGCTTCAAGGGTTGTACAGCTTCAGAGAAAAGGCCTAAGGAATTTACAACTCCAAAAAAGCCTAACTCTGTGAGTAACCCAGGGGGGTCCAGGTCTCTTTAAGCCTCTGGAAGAAAAGCAAGTCATTTTCAACTCACACTGAATTTACTTTGTGTGCTGCTTGTAGGATAAGTTTATTTCTAAATATTATCCTACAAGTGACACTTACTACACTCACACTGTTGTACATCCAACATCACTATCAAGTTCTAGAACATTTCATCACCCCTAAAAGGTACTCTGTACCTATTAAGCAATCACTTCCCACTCTCCTCTCCCTCCCCTGGTAACAACTAATCTGCTTTCTGTCTCTAGGGATTTGTTATTCTGGATATTTCATGTAAATGGAATCATACACTAAGTGGCCTTTTGTGTCTGTTTTCATTCAGCACAATGCTTCCAAGGCTCATCCATGTTATAGCATTTGTGGGGAGGTATTTTGAGCTAATGTAAAGATCCTCTTTCTTATGAAACTTTCACCCCAATAGTTTAAGCATCTACTAATATTTCTGAAATAGGATTTATTTAAAATAGCCTTTTTCTGGTACCAACTCACCCACCTCCCCTCGTGGACAGGCACCACACAAACGCCCCACCCTTCTCTGCCAGCTCTGCTGTCTGAACAGGCACATCTCACCCCACGTTCCCTGCCGGGACTGACCAATGCTGTGGGCTCACAGAAGGCCACTCCTCGAGACAATGAACCAGGAGCTATGTGGCTGCAGAACTCAGTCTGGCAGGTCCCAGCTACAATTCCGTGCATCACCACTCAGAAGAACCCAAAGAACCAGTTCAGAGATTCTTCCAATTCTTTTAAAAAGGACAAATTCCCCTTTGTTTTATCCTGCGTCATTCTCAGCAGCCATCGTATACTGCCTCCAAATGGATGCATTTCTTTTTTTTCTCTCTCTCAAATAGATGTATTTCTGACCTTGGGGGGTGGGGGCATGTACCATGCTGAACACTATGTTACTTTACTATCGGGTAGCCCGCCACAATGCCAGCTTCATCAGGGCCAGAAACTCCAGCATGATAATGGCTTCACATATCGTCCAGCTTGGATGACACAAATACATAGGGACACATAACTGAAACTTTCTAGAAAAGAAAAAAAGGGTTTAACCCATTCTTCTCTAAAGCATGGGACTCAAATATTCTAAGGCATGATTCTGGATGGTGCATTGATAGGGCATTAACACGAAATCACATAGAGAGAAAGTCCTCATTCCAATCTTTCTAAATGCACCAAGAAAAAAGACCCAGTTTGGTAGTAGTCTGTCTCTAACCCTTGTCAATTTCTTTTCCACAAAAAGAAAAGGCGAGGATTTTTCATTAGATCACAGTTCGTAGCTAAAATTAAATAACGTTTGGGGGGTTATTATATTTGAGCTTCTTTTTTTTACTAGGAAGTACTATTATTTATAATAGTGGTATAAAATATCCATTTAAAACAAATTTGTTGTTTTAAATGTGAGTCACTTAAGAAAAATGTTACGTAAGTATAAAGGACAGGGGTCTTGCATTAGCAAAAGTCCTGAGGGTGGTTCTCAAGTGCCTGATGTCTGGGAGATGTTGCTTTAAGCCCTGGGAAGGTATTCGGTTGGACTTCAGATGTGAGGAATATACTCTGCAGAGAAAGGGGTTTGTTTTTGTAAAAGTTCAAGTGAGGTCGTGAGTCTGTATAAGAGAAAGGCCTGGGGGCATACAGAGGTACCTCAAGATTGGCTTGAACCTTCTGGCACTGAGGAAAATTAGGGAATAGAGAAGTAAACATCACTCTCCCATAATGACATCTGGAATTCAGATCTCCAGTAAAAGCTAAAAAATCAGTTATAGGACTTGTGAACCCCAGGCATTGCTGGTGACCTCACCAGAGGGCTCTGGGGGAAGTTATTCATAAGCAGAGGAATCCCATGAATCTTTAGGAGGGAATAAAAATGACATTTCATTCCTGCATTTTAAGTCTACCCTCTCTGCCATGATCCCTTGTGCTAGTCTCCCAGTGCCTTTTCTGGAGAGGCAGCCACTCTTTTTTTTTTTTGAGACAGAGCCTCAAACTGTCGCCCTGGGTAGAGTGCCGTGGCGTCACAGCTCACAGCAACCTCAAACTCCTGGGCTCAAGCGATTCTCCCGCCTCCACCTCCCAAGTAGCTGGGACTACAGTGCCCACCACAACGCCCGGCTATTTTTTGGTTGCAGCCATCATTATTGTTTGGTGGGCCTGGGCTGGATTCGAACCCGCCAGCTCAGATGTATGTGGCTGGTGCCTTAGCCTCTTGAACCACAGGTGCAGAGCCAGGCAGCCACTCTTTTCAGTTTTCTATGTATCCTTCCAGGGGTATGTGTTAGGGGGAACACTCATTCCCCACTCCTCATGTTTCCGTGTGGAGAGAGCAACACTAGAGTAACACTCCTGGCTCATTGGAGGGGACATCTGTTGTCTGCTTTCTGAACTGGTGGAGCTCATCCATAAAGGGGTCTCAGTGCAGCGCTTTGCTCTTCCCCACACTACCTCCCTCCGCTCCCACAGAGCCCCAATTTCTTATGGCTGGAGGGTATTGGGGCACAGGTGCATAGACCTGAGAGCTCCAGCAAGCTCCTTTGGCCACAAGTCTAAGCTCCATTTTCCAACCAAACTTTTCTAATAATATCCCTCTAAGATCATTCTTTCCCATTCTTTCCCTACTTTTCTAATAATATCCCTCCAAGATCATTCTTTCCCATTCTTTCCCTACTTTTCTAATAATATCCCTCCAAGATCATTCTTTCCCTCCTCATTCTCAGAATGGTTGCCTGGTGTGTTCCTTTCTGTGCCTGTGACTCAATTGATTTAACTAGTTCCCTACTGGTAGCCATTTAGGTCACTTCCAGACTTTCTGTTACTTTGTACTACACTGCCATGAACACCCTTGCATTTATTTCTTTGCACATTTGCATTAGGATATGAAAGAACAGATATTCAGGAGTGGAGGCACTGAGTCAAAGACTAGCCTATTTAATTTATTTTACGTGTAGTTTTAAAACTTTAATTTACTGCAAAGCACGTGGTAGTGCTGTGTCTTGATCTTCAGAGAGTCTTCAGAGGGTATTCAAGTACTGGGCTAAGTCTTATGCATGATGAGAGTGGGTGGAAAGGGCTCTTTGACTTATGAACATCCCTTAGTTCCTCCAGAAATAGTTTAGGCCCCAGAGACGAGCCTAAGTCATCCCCAGGGCTTTTCCCAGTGGTGTGGTGGCCTTGCCACAACACACACCCACATTGTGCCCTGACCTCTTTGGTGATACTAAAGAGCAAACAACTCCCTGGGCTGCTTGTTGGATGAAGGCTGCCCCACCAAACCCACAGTGGCACTAGAATTAATCCTTTCCATTCACAAAAACCTATCTTCCCTTCAAAAAATGTAATACTGAATGCTGATCTGTCTCCCTCCTGTGCCCCTTGTCCCTGCAACCTTCAGCACTCTGCTGTTTTAGCAGCACTGGCCTGGTCTCGGTTCCCTGGAACATATGTCCCTGGAGCAGTCTCTCTGTCCCACACTCTGCTGGCTCTCAGGCACTATCGAGGTCTCAATTCAAACCTCCCCCCCTCCAAGAAATGTCCCTGACCACAACGTAACCATGCTCCCTTCCACCATAATCTATCCCATCCCCTGGTTTATTTTCTTTGCAGGACTTACATGGTCTGAGAGCACCTTATTTGTTCATTTGTTTACTGTTCATCTCCCCTCTGAACAGCTATTTGCTATTACTTCACAGTTCTAGAAACATAGAACTATAAAGGCCCTTGGAAAACTCAAAGCTTTGATTGTCCAGAGGCAGAAATGGAGGCCCAGGAAGGCTCAGACTTGCTCCCGTCTCACAGAGAGGCAGGAACAAGGCCAGGACTAGAACAGGGTCTCCTGGTCCACTTTCTATCTCAGTGGGAAACCACCCAGAAGGTCCACAACAATCTTTCAAGAGTCAACAACCATTTCCCAAAAGGCTCTATCACGTTCAAGCACAACTTCAGTATACAGTACAAATCATGTTATTTTTCCTTTTGCAATCTTCTCAGGAGCAGAGCAGAATATTCTAAAAGGCCGCCTGAGTTTGGGCATTTACCTACATGCAGGTAGGAGACTGTAACAAATGAGTAGTTCCTGTCTGAAAATCAAAGTCCTATGATACGCAGAACTTATCTTTAAAAATGTTTTGATTTATATAAGACAGGTGATGCTTTTTCTTTTCTTTTCTTTCTTTTTTTTTTTAAGAAAAGATATAATAGAATCAAAAGGCATCTGATGGAAAACCACAGGCTTTTGCCTACCCCAGTCCTGCTCCCTGCAAGCAACCACTTTCAACTCGTTCAGCTATTCCCACTACCACCATCTCTCTATATTTATAGACAATATCCATGTACTTCTATTTCCCAAGTTATTTATTATTATTAACTTTCTGCTTTAGGAAAAGCTTCTCTCGCCATCATTTGCCCTCCATCTTCCTCCTCCCATCATCCCAATACAGTCTAAACTTAGATTAATAATTATCATTTATATCATTACCCAGCAAATATTATATACTGCAGAGTCAAATAGTGTACTATGATTGCGCTTTTTCTTTTCCCTAGAATTTCTAGTAGCCTGCCTTCCTTTCTCTCTCTGTGGTTCCAACTATTTCCTACATTTCTTCAGTTCTTGCCAATTTTTTTATAGTTCCCAGTCTTCTGTTTTAGAACCCCAGAAGCAAAGCAAATGCGTGGTTTCAGTTATGCGCCTGTGCACCTTCTCCAGCCAGTCACTCTCCCAACTCTGCCCTCCCCTGCTCTCTGCCATGTGCAGCCTCAGCAGCTGCTGCTGTCACAAGACAAGTAGGACAAACCATCCACGGATGGTATTCTTCAGGGAAGACAGCAAATTCTCTCCTAACAGTGGTCAGTGCACCAGGGGCTGGCATAACTCCAAGACAGGTGGGAGGTAAAGCAGATATGTGGGGAAGGGGTCATCCCACGTGAAAAGGAGAGTCATCACGATTAGGAGTCAAGTTGCAGTTCACACAGTGCGTCTGGCAATGGGTCTTCACGCCAAACTTATGAAGCTGGCAGAGTAAAGTATCATTATCCCTATTTTACAGATGAGAAACCAAAGCTCCCAAAGGCTCTGAGGCCAAAGCCTCTGTGATTTGCCCACGTTTGCGGGACTGAAACATAAATCCCCGGTTTTCCGATTCCAAATACAAGGCATTTTTCTACTCCCCTCTTTCCTACTCATATGCCCAGGGCCTCATAAAAACCACACAGCAGCCTAATTAAAATCAGGCAAGAAGGCACAGGGTGGCATCCAATCATCTTTGTGTCTTTTACCTTTGTCTGGATTCTCTCGAGCTTTAGGCCAGGGAGGAGGGACTTGCGAAAGCGTCTTCTCTCGACACTGGCCTATTCGCCAAAGTTGAGACATGACTGGGCTAATTAAGAGAGGGCCTCATTAAGAACTATACTTTAGTCTTCATTTGCACCAAAAACAGGGTTTTTTGCATTTTCACCCTGTTAGCTCACTGGCCCTGCTGGAATCATTTGCCGTCATTATGGATCTACTCTGAGATTGGTTTGGATTACAGAGTTTTTCTTGATATTTACAATCATTCACACGTGGCAGGATGGACTCAATTCTGTTTTCTAAACATAGGGTAGTGTATCCTGTTTCCCAGACACTCAGGTGGACTCATAGAGTTCAATACGTTGCCTGGACACCTTAACCTTGGCTCAGGTGCATTGTAGGTACCCTGGTAAGCTGTCTCCAGAGAGAAGGCATTTTATGAAATCCCCATAGAAGTAGTCACAAAAAATAATACAGAACATGGAATATTAAGATTGAGATTTTCTTTTTTCTTTGTTTTGAGACAGAATCTCAAGATGTCGCCCTGGGCAGAAAGCGATAGTGTCATAGCTCACAGCAACCTCCAACTCTTGGGCTCAAGCAATCCTCTTGCCTCAGTTTTTGTTTTTAGTAGAGATGGGGTCTTGCTTTTGCTCAGGCCAGTCTCAAACTCATGAGCTCAAGCCATCCACCCACCTCGGCCTCCCAGAGTGTTAGGATTATAGGTATGAGCCACCACACCCAGCCTAGGATTGAGACCCTCTCCTCTCCTCTTCCCTCCTCTCCCCTCTCCTCTCCTCTTTCTCTCTTTCTTTATTGAGATAGAGTCTCACTCTGTCACCCTGAGTAGAGTGCCATGGCATCATAGTTCACAGCAACCTCAACCTCTTGAGGGTTCAAGTGATCCTCTTGCCTCAGCCTCCCAAGTAGCTGGGACTACAGGCACCTGCTACAGCGCCCGGCTAATTTTTCTATTTTTACTAGATACGGGGTCTCTCTCTTGCTCCAGCTGGTCTTGAACTTCTGAACTCAAGCCATCCACCCACTTCGGCCTTCTAGAGTGTTAGGATTATAAGTGTGAGCCACCGTACTCAGACAGGATTGAGATTTTAAACAAAATTTTTCTGAAAGGAAAAACAATCCGCACTCCTGGGTAGGAGAAGCATCACACAGGTTTCCTCCAGCAGCAACCGGAGTCCTCTGGGCAGCAGAACTGGGGTGTACAGGGCTGAGGAGGAGGAGTGAGAGGGAGGAGGAAGGGGTGCGGCCCCAGGAAGGGGGGTGGGGCTATGGAAATTCTGCACACGGAATGGAACATTTGTGGCTCAGCACATCTCAATTTTTAAAGGTTGACAGGAAGAGGGACAGTGCCTGCAGAAATGTTCATCCTGACCTTGTGTAACAAACAAGCTTACTGAGAACTGGCTCTACAGAGGGGCTGCTCTGCTATGTGTCCATCAGTGCTTCCCTACAGTGCGTGGGAGAGTGTTTATGATGCGTGTGAGTGTGTGTGTGTGTGTGTGTGTGTGTGTGTGTGTGGCCACCGATGGTGAAACAGCCCTACTAGGGGTCTGTGGGTAAGTAAGCCCCCACAGACAGTGTAAGGGTCCGCTCCCATCCTCTCCTTCATAAAAACACTAATCTCCACCCTGGGAGCCCCATGCCCTGCTTGCTGTTGCCAAAAGGAAACGGCTTTGGCACATGCTGCGTTACGTGCAAGTGAACAAGAGAGTGGCCGGCTGGCTTCCCGCGGAGAAAGAACAACGTGCTGTTAGGATGACCGCTCAGTCCACCCAGCTCCATTCCCACCCTCAGGAGTCCTTCCTACAATTTAGACCATTCTCAGCCTGAGTTGGATTCTTTTCCCAGAATTGTGGGCAAAGGGACAATCCCGAGGGGTGGAAACTTTCAACACTGAACTGAGATGTTTGGCAGCTGGGTACCCGGTCAGTCTCCCAAACCAGAAATGCCCCCCCTCATAGCTCTTGCTCAAACGTCAGGGAGGCTCTGGCACCAAATCCTGGGGGAGGTTGTACTGGTGAGCAACCAGGCCACGAGGGACTCCAAGGTCTGCTCTGAGTCAGGCTGGCCAGAACCCAGGCTCCTCCCACTGTCTACAGGACTCTGAGGGGACAGAGGCTTTGGCCTCTGTTTTCAGGAAGACAGAGGTCAGCTCAGCCTTGTGCCCTGATATCTGGACACAAGCCAGCTGGGACTATCAAGGGCTCCATGATGCCCTGGGGATGGCGGAAGCCCATTTGTTCTGGGCTGTCCAGTTTCACACTCCCTGTGGCTGGGGCACTGGGCACAAAGTCAACATTTGGCTCTGTCCGGAAATGGCAGCAGGCAGGACATAGGAATTTGGCAGTGCTCCAGGGCAGAAGCCACTGAGGATGATTCTGTCTGAGTGGCCCTGGGTCTTCTAATCCGTGGCAGTAATAATAAACACAACTTTAACAATAATGACAGCCAACATTTGTCCCTCGTGTGTATACTATTCACTATTCTAAGCTCTTCATATGTAATAACGTATCCATGCCTCACCAAAACACTATGATATAGGTATTATAATTAGGTTCATTTTGTAGGTAAAGAAAATAAGGTGCAGAGAAGTTAAGCAACTTCCCCAAGGTCACACAGCTAGTAAAGGCAAGAGCTGGGATCTGAACTCAGGCAGTTTGGTACCAGAGAAACCAGCATGCAGCCTGGCCTAAGTCAGAATTTCCCTTTCCTTTCAGAGTCCTGCTACTTTAAGGCCTGATCAGGGATCTATCCAAAGTCCTAGGGCCATATCTGGCTTCCCATGCTGGCCACTGGTCATTGCTATGTCATTCTTCCAGGCCCCACATCCTGGGACATGCTTTTGAAGCACACTGGAGACAAGGGAAGCCGAGAACACAAAGTCAGCCCAGAGCCTCAGGCGGAGGCTCTCCCATTCACTGCCTACAGGCCAGACACCTGTCGGCAAGAAACAGCCTGTCGTAGGAACAGACAAGAGCTGCAATCCATTTTGCAGGGGAACAATCAAAGTTAAGCAGTTTGTTCACATCATCCCGTTTGCAGGTGACAGAGCCAGGGCTCAAAGCCCCACCTTCTGATTACTAGCTGATTGCCTCTTCTTTAAAATTATAAAGTGAGAATTTATTGAGTACCCACCATGTACCAACCCCCGGTGATACATGGATGAGTAATCATGCTCTGTGTGCCCGGGGAGCTGCTGAGTCCGTGGAGGACAAGGAAGTGCAGACAGACATGGAGAGACAGACACATGCTGTGACCCTGTGCTGGGTGGGGGCATCGTCGGAAGCCTTGTCAAAGAAGTGACACTGAGCAAGGTCTCTGAGGATGGAGGGGTTGGCAGGCAGTGCTGTGGGGAAAGGGTGCTGCCGGGGAGGGGTGCAGGATATCCCAAGGCATGGAACAGCCCACAGCAAAGGAGAGCACGTGCCTGGCTGGGCGGCGAGATGGGTCACAACTCTAGGCTGGGGGAGAAGCTTAAGTGACCTTAGAGGCCAGAGAAAGGAAAGGGAATGTTACCCTGGATGCTGTGGGGGCTGGGGAGGGTTTGTAAGCAGAAAAGGCGTAAGATCTGCTGCTAGAAAAAAAAAAAATACTCCACAGTATCACCATCAGGAGGATGGAACAAAAGGAGGTGAACTTGGGAAAACTGCCAGAGAAGCCCTGGTGCGAAATGAACAGGGTCTTGACTGTGGTAGGAACAGAGGGAGGGCAGAAGGGAAGGGGCGGAGAGAGCTTCTGGAAGCAGAGCTGACAGGACAGGATTCTGGTTTGATGATCTGAACTCGGATCAGGCAGGAAGAGCTCATCCGAAGGAGAAGGGAAACAGATCCTTTGGTTTTAGAAATGTCTATCCATGAACTACAATCAGAAATGTGTCCAGCGGTTGAAAGTACAGGCAAGACTGTCACTCAGGAGAAAACAGGAGCTAGGAACAGAAACCCTGGCTCCTGGGTGTGGGACAGCAGGCAAGGCCCCTACCCTGCAAGAGGAGGACATGGAGGAGACCAGGCCAGAGTAGGAGGCCACAGGGTGGGCACAGAAGGGGGAGAGCCACCAAGGGCAACAGCAGGATCTGAAGCCAAGAGGAGACCAGAAACCAGGGATCAGGAGGGAGAATCAGCTCCTTGGCAGACTAGGTGACTACAGTTTTAGTGGAATAAACAAAAGCTTGTTATTTTTCTCTCCGTAGCAGCTCTCACAGCTGGGTGTCCCAGTGTGGCTGTAACTTGGGTTACAAATCCACCACAGTGTCTGTGCAGGTTGGCATTTCCAGCACTCGGATCAGCACCTGGCTCTCAGGTGGTGTTCTATGAACAGGGGTTGAATGAATGACTAAAGAAGCCAGATTTCAAGGTGCTAAGTAAGGGCTGACAAAACGTAAAGAAATGGAATTAGTCTTTTTTTCCCCCCTAAGTTTGGCAATAAGAAGAGGAAAAAAAAAAATTATCAAGGAGTCCCTTCCCATAGAGAAAACTCCAGGCCCAGATGGCTTCACTGGTGAATTCTCCCAAACACGTACGGAAGAATAATACCAATTCTACACAAACTGTCCCAAGAAATTGAAAAGGAAGGACCACCACCACCACCACCTTGCCAACTCATTACATGTGGCTGGCATTAGCCTGACCCCAAAACTAGACTAAGACTTTACAAAAGAAAAGACAAAGACCAATATCCCTCAAATATCCTAGCAGAAAAAAAAAAGTTAACAATATTTTTAGCAGATCAAATTCTCTCTTTAAGAAATGGAATCTAGGGCGGCGCCTGTGGCTCAGTGAGTAGGGCGCCGGCCCCATATACCGAGGGTGGCGGGTTCAAACCCGGCCCCGGCCAAACTGCAACCAAAAAATAGCCGGGCGTTGTGGCGGGCGCCTGTAGTCCCAGCTACTCGGGAGGCTGAGGCAAGAGAATCGCTTAAGCCCAGGAGTTGGAGGTTGCTGTGAGTTGTGTGAGGCCACGGCACTCTACCGAGGGCCAGAAAGTGAGACTCTGTCTCTACAAAAAAAAAAAAAAAAAAAAAAAAAGAAATGGAATCTATATCCCCAACCACCAAAACCCCAGCTGGCCTATGATTTTATTAATTAAAGATAGCAAAAACATGATACTGAGTCAATGCTAAGACAAGTCCTCAAGAGGCCTCATGCACATCTATTCTCTCTCTCTCTATCTCTCCCTCTCTCTCTTTCTCACTCTCACTCTTTTTCTCTCTTCTCTCCAACAACCACATGAACAAGCCTGGGCTAGAGACCAGGAAACCAGCTGGAGGATAGACTAACTTTTCCAGCCAAGGCCACCCGAGACCACCCAGTCCCCAGCTGACCTACGAGCTGGCAACAGATACATAAGTGAGCCCAGCTGAGATCAGGAAAACCACCCTGCTGAGCCCAGCCCAAATTGCCCTACCTTAAGAATCATGAACAAAATTAATGTTTTCTCTTTTAAGCCATTTACACTTTAGGGTGATTTGTTACCCACTGAGAATTGATATAGGGGAGACACTGTCTCATTAGATTCAGAGTTCCTCAAGGACAGAAACCATGTCTCAGTCACCTCCCTCAGTGCTCAACATTGCTCAGCAAATATTTGTTGAATATTTGTGCAGCTTTTGTAGAACAGCTAATAACTGCATTCTGCCAATGACTGCTGCTTGACCCTGTCAATTAAAGAGTTTGCTGCTGGCTGATGTAATCCAAGGAGCTCCCTGTAATTATACCACCCAGCAAACCCACACCACAGCCCAGAGAGGATTGGTAGCATAGCTATAGGCACATAGCATGTCAGTCTGAGGGTGAGGTTGATTTGGATTAAATTGCAAGGACTGAGGAGCTGTCGAAGTCCAGGTGTTCCTCACCCTTATACCCATTACATTAATAATGTTCTCTTCTTCACAGAGTACCTTGTACAAGTGACTTTCAAGTAATCCCCAGGAGATCAGTTACACTCAGCTTAATAGCCTTTTCCTTTTTCATAAGTGACAAGAGTTGTCATTTCAGTAGATGGATTTTGCTGGCAAGTTACAGACTGTGCCCCCACGGCCTACAACTCAGCCAGGCCCAAAGAGCCCCCAGACCAGGAAACTAAGGCCCCACCTGGTTAACCTGTAAGTTAACAGAGGTAGAGGACAGAGGGTAGAAGGAAGACAAGCAGGAATTAATTCAAGCAAAATGAGGTAAGATCACAGAGCTGAGCTAGACTGACTGGACTGTCATCCAGCAGCTTAAAACACTCAATGACTCAGTTTTCCCATTTGTAAAGTGGGGGTGACACTGGAACACCTACCTCTGAACTACTGGGAAATAATTAGGTGAAAGTGATTAGAACAGCATGTGGCACATAGCAAACATCATGGATGTGTTACTAAGCATCTCTAACATTCCTGTCAAAAGGTTAGGATCACCAGGCCTTGCCCTTCCCCAGAGAGCCAGCGTTCTCACATCCTGTCCCCTGCCACCATTATTGGACAGGAGCCGCCAAGCAGAAATAAACCACTAGGGCAGTCTCTGGGAGGGAAGGAAGTGCAAACAGGCAACAGGCAGCTCAGGACATGTGGATAGTTAGGGGACATTTCAGGCACTGTCCCAGCTGCACTTATGTTGATGTTTCCCCTGATCTGTCATTCCCACACAGCCTAGCTTACTCACTTTTAAAATATTACATTTTTTAAAAAGAAAACCTTATATCACAACGGGAATGGAAAGTCAGCATCACCTCCCATAAATAGAGAGTGCTGGAAAAAGTAAATACAATGAAAACAAAGCATTGTTATTAAATTCCAGCTAGAAGCTCTTGCTACTAAGCAGTTCTATTTCTTTGCTATAACAGGATGTCACACACGTTTGGGAAGTTTTGAAGACATATTAGCACAAAACCGAGGTTTCCTCTTTGAAGAGGTGAAAGGAATTTAAAAGGGAGTGATTTGAAAGGGATTCTGTTTTACTGAAAGCTATGGGTCTGAGATAGTTCATTTTGTGTATAACCCTGGCTGGGCCCCAGGGTTCTGTGAGGATGTTTGGGGATGAGATTCACATCTGAATCAGTGGACTCTAAGTCAAGTAGATGACCCTCCCTAATGTGTGTGGTCCTCATCCTATCAGTTGAAGGCCTGGATAGAACAAAAGGTGGACTTCCTCCACACAGGAAGGAATTCTGCCAGATTGGACTGCTGCATCAGCTCTTTCCTGGGCCTCTAGCCCGCCAGCTCACCCTGCAGATTTTGGACTTGCCAGCCTCCATAATCACATGAGCCAATTTCTTAAAATAAATCTCTCTCTAAGAATGAGGTATGACAATTAAGTTTGTGAACTTGCCCGTGTGTGCTTACGTTGGCAGCACCATACAAACAACTCGGCAAGGTTTTATAACTTTGGTATATCAGTGTCTCACAGTTGTGGCTGTGTTTTGCTGAGTGGTGTTCATTATTGTTGCTGTGTGGTTTTGTACCTGTGCCATTATGAGAATGTCGTAGCTTGAATTAGAGCAATGAACAAACATGTAAATTTCTTGTTAAAACTTATGGAGAGTGAAAGCGAAATCAGGGACATGTTAGTCCAAGTTTATGGGAATAATGCCATGAAGAAAATGGCAGTACAAATGGATTAAAGGTTTTTCTGAGGCAAGAGAAAGCATCGCTGATGAAGAGAAGTCAGGGCAGAGACTAAAGAGCAGAACTGTTAAAAACATTGCCAAAATTCATCAAATTGTGGATCAAAATCATTAGCTGATTGTGAGAAGCATAGCAGGCCTTGTAAACATCAATACAGAAACAGGAAAATCTTGGCCAATAACTCGTGGCTCTTGTATCACAACAATGCACCAGATCACATGGCACTGTCTGTGAGGGTCATTTTGGTCAGCAAACAAATAGCTGTATTGAAACACCCTCTCTACTCACCTGATCTGAACCCCCATGACTTTTTTCTTTATCAGAAGATAAAGAAAATACTGAAAGGAAGACATTTTGATGACATTTAGGACATATAGGGTAATACAACGACAGCTCTTATGGCCATTCCAAAAAAAGGTTCCAAAATTGCTTTGAAGGGTGAATTAGGCACTGGCGATGCTGCATAGCTTCCCAAGGGGAGTACTGTGAGGGTGACTATAGTGATATTCAGCAATGAGGCTTTAAGCACTTTTCCTAGGAGGAGTTCGTGAACTTAATTGTCGGGCTTCGCACTTACACACCCTCTTGGTTCTATTTCTCTCCAGAACCCTGACTAGTACAGCATCTCTTCATTGGGGTGCCCAGCCCATACGGTCATGCCCCTTACCTGCGGACTTGGAGGGCACCAACAAAAAGGAATCCCACCATCAAAATATCAAGATCAGGGCAGATCTGAAGCTAGCACTGTGGGCAGCATTTCTGAGCTGGGGAGCCATTTTCATGAACTTGGAATCCCATAGTAACCCTTCCCCACCAGCATGCCTGTGGGGGGCTATGAGGCGACCACGCTAGAAAGAAAGGCACGCCTGCCCCTCCCCGCAAATCTCACCCTTCCCACTGGAGAACTTCTGATGCTGTTGCGTCTGCAGTAATGACATTGTCCAGCCATGGAATTGGGAAACTGCCCTAACACAATGGGAATCGCACACTCCTGCAGTCTCAGCTGAAATGCGCTGTGTGGTCCTTACAACCCCCCACCCCCAACTCCAGCCTGTTTCATTTGTACGTGCTCCAGGACAGGAGGAACTCAGCACTGCCCAACACCACATCTGATTATTGGGCCCTAACCTTCAGAACAAAGGTTCCCAAATTCAGTCTTTTGCTTTTTCTATCCACTTTCTAGCATACGTACATGCAATTTAAAAAGAAATCTTTTGGCTCCTTGGGAATGGAAAAATCTCAGCATCACTTGCCATAAATAGAAATTGATTGTGAAAATAAATAGCCCCTCCATTGCCCCTCCCTGCAAAAAGTTCAGAAATTCTGGTGTGATGCTGTTGCCTGACAAAGAAACTAAGCTGGAGACCTGGCTAAAGAAGGAAAACTAGAGCCAGAGGGGCACTGAACACCTTAGCACCAGTTAAGAGTTTCCCCTTGAAGGAATCAGAAGAGTTAAAAGAGAATTGAAAAGGTAGTTGCAGCCAGGCATGGTGGTTCACACCTGTAATCCCAGCACTCTGGGAGGCCAAGGCAGGCGGATTGCTTGAGCTCAGGAGTTCTAGACCAGCTTGAGCAGAAGTGAGACCCCTGTCTCTACTAGCTACTTGGGAGACTGAGGTAGGCGGACTACCCAAAACCCAGGAGTTTCAGGTTGCTGCAAGTTATGATGCCAAGGCACTCTACCCAGGGCAACGAAATCAGACTCTGTCTCCAAAAAAAAAAGGGAAAAGGGAATTGCTTTCACACGGGGTGGCTCAATGTCAAGACTGAGCCATCTGAAAACACTCCAGCATCATGAATCCCCATCCTGCAGCACACAGCACTCTGCTCTCCCTGCCACTGATTCCAGTTCGGTCTTCAGTGGTCCCAACCCCGGGAACCTTGGGGTATGCTGACCTCCCCCTTCTACCTCACACCCCTGCTCCCTCCACTGGCCCGGGGCCTAGCCTGTCTCAGAACCTCTGATGGGACCTCGCTTAACCCTGGGAGCCCTGGTTCCCAGAAACCTGACCTAGACTTATAGAAATTCCACCCCTGAAAGCTTCCTAGGAGGTAGAAGCAAGGATGGGGCAAGAGAATCACCTGAGCCCAGGAGTTGTTGCTATGAGCTGTGATGCCACCGCACTCTACCCGGGGCGACAGCTTAAGGCTCTGACTCAAAAAAAAAAAAAAGAGTTTATAGAAGCATTATTCACCACTGTCATATGGTGTATATTATTCAGCCATAAAAGGACAGATGCTACCCGTGCTACAGCAGGGATGAACACGGAGGACGTAATGCCCAGAGTGGAAGCCAGACGCAAAAGGTCATGAATTGTATCACTCCATGTATGTGAAATGTCCAGAACAGGCAAATCCATGGAGGCAGAAAGTGGATTAGTGGTTGATTAGGGCTGAAGGGGAATGGGAAAAGAGGGGAGGAGATTTCTAAAGGGTATGCATGGGGTTTCTTTTAGAGGTGATGAAAATATTCTAAAATAGACAGTGGTGATGGTCACACACAACTGTGAATATATTAAAATGTAATGAATTGTACACTTTTTCTTCTTTAGAGACAGAGTCTCACTTTGTCGTCCTTGGTAGAGTGCCGTGGTGTCACAGCCCACAATAACCTCCAGCTCTTGGAGCTTAGCTGATTCTCTTGCCTCAGCCTCCCAAGTAGCTGGGACTACAGGTGCCCTCCACAATGCCCGGCTATTTTTGTTGTTGAGGTTGCAGTTTGGCTGGAGCCAGCTTCAAACCCACCACCCTCCGTATATGGAGCCCGTGCCCTACTCACTGAGCCACAGGTGCCGCCTGAATTGTACACTTTAAAGATCTCATTTAAGCTGGGTATGGTGGCTAACACCTGTAATCTTAGCACTCTGGGAAGCCAAGGCGGGCGGATTGCTTGAGCTCAGGAGTTGGAGACCAGCCTGAGCAAGAGGAAGACCCTGTCTCTACTAAAAATAGAAATAATTAGCTGGGCATTGTGGCAGGCACCTGCAGTCCCAGCTACCTGGGAAGATGAGGCAAGAAGATCACTTGAGCCTAAGAGTTTGAGGTCTCTGTGAGTTATAACGATGCGATGGCACTTTACATCGGAGCCACAGAGTGAGAGACTGTCTCAAAAAACAAAACAAAACTCATCTTAAAAAAGATTTTTAAAAATTGGGAAGTTCTAGGCTCAGCAGCTGTAGCTCAGCGGCTAGGGCGCTGGCCACATACCCTGGGGTTGGCAGGTTTGAACCGGCCCAGGCCTGCCAAACAACAATGACAACTACAACAATAACAACAACAAAAACAGCCAGGTGTTGTGGCTGGCACCTGTAGTCCCAGCTACTTGGGAGGCTGAGGCAAGAGAATCACTTAAGCCCAAGAGTTGGAAGTTGCTGTGAGCTGTGACGCCACAGCACTCTACCAAAGGCAACACAGTGAGACTTTGTCTCAAAAAAAAAGAAAAAAATTGGGAAGTTCTGTGTTCACTGGAGGTTTGTATTTCAAACCCTCTGTCTCCCTGGGTCTAAGACCACAAGAACGCCATGACCTAAAAGCCCTCAGTGGCCCCTTATGTGGAAGGAAGGGTAGAAACCACAGGCCAGGAGCTGGGTTTTGAGTTGGAAGGGGCTGATCTGGGCCAGGTGCCCCTTAACTCTCAGACCGCACCCCACTAACAAGCTATCACCCAGCTCCAGTCACATCTCAGGATGCCCCTCAAGGTGGGGTGCATGTGTCCCCATTCTCCAGCCACCTGCCCGTCAGTGCATTCCCAGAGTACACAGAACGTGTGCAAAGGGAGGACATGAAGACATGGAGCGCTCACGAGAACCGTCAGGACAGTTTAGTATCCCAAGGCCAGCGATACTAAAACCAAGCTTCCCCCCAGCCCCTGGGCAGTGGCACCTTTGCACAGGCTATTGCCTTTATCTGCTAAGTTCTTAGATCTTGGTGTGACTGGCTTCTTTTTTCCATTCAGCCTCAATTCGAAGTCACCTACTGGGAGAAGCTTCCCCCGACGTTCCCATCTAAGTGAGCTGCCTGCTCTCAACACCTCTCAGATATATAATCTCCTCTCCGCCTGCTATAATTCTATTCTTCTCTACTCACTTCTTTGTACGGTCTCATCCCTCTGCACCGGAAGCTCCTTGAGGGCAGGGATTTAGCAGTACTGCTAAATCTGTTTCAGCAGTACTGTGGCCCCGCCCAGCACCGTGCATACAAAAATGATCATCTATGGGCCAAAGGATGAGGACATTTTGCAGTCCTCTTCTGTGGGGTGCTCGGTGACAGAAGGTGAAGTGCTGGGAGAATCTCAGGTAAAGGGCCTCGACCTGAAGGCACAGTGTCATCCTTCCCCCGGGAGCCCCACAGCCTCCAGGCCCCAATGTACTTGGGTGGGTGTGCCGGAGGTAGGGCCAGGGTTCCGTCCACAGACTGAGGAGGCTGAAGGGCAGGGAGGCAAGGGGGGCTGGAGGTGAGGACAGCCACGGAGGTTCACAGTCCGGGTGGGGCCCAGCACCAGCAGAGGACAAAGTGCAAAGACCTGCGTTCCCACCAATGGGACTCTGGGGCCAGATCACCTTGTTGAGCAAACTAAAACCTCTTCTTGATTCATGTTCCACCAAGGCTGTCCATGGGCCCCCACTGAGCACAGCATGACATACATGGACTCAAAAACAAACAGCGGCGCCTGTGGCTCAAAGGAGTAGGGCGCTGGCCCCATATACCAGCGGTGGTGGGTTCAAACCCGGCCCCGGCCCAAAAAAAAAAAAAAAAAAACTGCAAAAACAAGGCAGGTAAGGAATTGAGGCATTCAAGATACCATCTGTAGGGCCAGAAAAGATTGTTTAAGCCTTCTCACCTCTGGTGCTATTTTTCCCGGATAGCTGCCATAACCACACACACCGTGATGTCATGATTACATAACTGCTGGTTGGCAGCTCACTGCTTTGTCCCCCTGGGTATAAGAGCATACAAGACCTTCTGCTTGGCAGACTGTGGAGCGCTGGTGTGGCTCCTCAGCTACCATGAGCTGAAAACAGACATGTTGAAGCTGTCCTCGGTGCCTAAGTTACTCTCGAGTCTGCCTGGATCAGAACACTTGATGGTCAGAATACTATCTTTTTAGGCTCCTTACAAACCCCATTTTATAGATGAGAAGATGGATGGGCAGCGAGGCCAAAGGTCACACCACTGATAAGTGCCAGAACTGAGTGTGAGCCTCGACCATCACCCTGCCAAAAGAAGCCCAGAGCTCTCGGGCACAATCAGTTTGCAGCAGCACACTGGGCCTGCAGAGAAATCAGGCTGCAGGAAGCAGAAGAGCCTACCACAGGAGCTTCTAGACCAATCACATCAGGACCTCTTCGTTGTTAAAAGCTGCCCAAGTGATTCCAATAAAGAGCAAGGTTTGCAAACCACCAGGATGACCCTTGCACTGTCCTTAAATGGTGTCATTGTGAGCATTGTCTCACTTCACTGTGCTCTGAGGTCGAGTATCACACCCTCCCCACAGACACACACATTATATCTATTTCATGTATTTACATTTACATATTACTGTGTATTTACATGTGTATGTAAAAGGAAGTGAATAAATCCTTTTCTCACGAAGCCTTCTGGGAGAGGAAACTGGCATATTTTCCCAACACCAAGAATCATCCAGTCCTTGATCTTTTGTTTCCTCCAACTAACCCTGCCCTGCCCTGCGAGGGAGTCACCTGGTAACCTGGGGCAAGTTCTGCCAACTGGACCTCAGCTCCTCCCAGCCAGAACAAGAGGGTTGGATTAGAACGGCGCCCTACCTGTCAGGCCCTGAATGTCACCATCTCAGGTCTTAGGCTGGGGAGTGGCTTCTTCTGCTCTAGGGATTTTCTAGAGCAGAAGAGGGAGGCTCTTTAGTGAAACTGAGAAGGAAGTGAGCGGCGTGGATGCCACAGGGGAAGAGGCTGGCACAGATGTGGGTTTGGCTGGAGTGCAGCTCAGCCTGAGGAGTTCTGGGGAGGGATGAGGCCAGCAGTTTATCCTGCCCCAGGCAAGGGGGCTGGGCTGTCACATGCCCCACCCCCTCCCCTCAGGCTTTGGGGGAGTGTGACTGCAGGAAGGGGGGTGGGAGCCTGATCTCCCAGGCTTTCCTGCGAGGAGCTTCTCGAAATTCCCCAGAGAAGGGGAGGCTGTGCATTCATCATCGTCCCGGGCTGAGGGAGATGGATACATCAGCCCGCCAAGGGAGCCAGGGTGGGTGCCCAGTGTCACCTCCGCCACTATGGTCATTCCATCCCTCTCTGTGCACCACCTGTTCTACTCATTACCCACATTTTTCTCTAAAATATATTAAGCTGCAGTAGATTCATTTTTAAATGCACATTACGCTGTAAATGGAAAATCAGCATCACTTGCCAAACAACATTTCAGTAATACATTCTGAAATAAAAATGAGCATGTTTCAGTTTGTAACACCTCCTGTAGGCTAAGAAATCATCCCCCAGTGTCTGCGCGGTGGACCCCACTCTGGGTGTGTTGATGATTAAGCCTCTTTCAGGCTCTGGCCTGGAAGAATGTGACCCGGGGACACGCTGGCATACACAGGCACTGACTGTGCCACTTCGGCCTGACACAGCTCCAGGCAGAGCCAAATGAAAGAGGGGGAGGAACCCCAAGGACCTCTCATGTCTTTCAAACCCTCCCACCCACCCTGCAGCCTCCAGCCCACTGATCACCCAAGGCTCAGGCCTCCCTTCAGTCTGCTGCCATGCCGGGGGTAGCTAAGGAATGCTGGGGGTGTCCTGGTGAACTCAACAGACGGGTGCCTATGCCCACCAGCCCTTGCCAGGGTTAAACAAAAGCCATCAGGAATAATGGCAAAGAGGATATCTGACTTCACCTGGGGTTAGATGATACCCTTAAAGAAATGGTGTGAGAATAAAGAGAATTTCGGAAGGGAACATTGGAGGAAGGAGGAGCAAGGGAAGAGAAGGTGGAAGCGGTGGTGAAAAAGAGCTGTAGGGACAAAGAAAGGCCAGGGGCCTGGCCAGAGCGATGAAACCAGAGAAGGGGACAACGAGTCTCACCATCAACACCACCTCAGAACCTCAGCCTCCAGAAATTGTGAGTCACTACTTTCAGGTAGGGCCTGGGAACTGGCATTTTATCCAGACTGCCCAGGCAATTCTAATGGGGGATCCTGCCAAGGTCCTTCAAGCTGGATCATGCAAAGCCTGAGATTTGTTGCTTTATTTTAGGAGCAATTGAAACTACTGAGGAGTCATAAGCAGGGGTGGGGCAAACGATCCAGTCAGTTTTGCATCTCTGTAAGATCCTTCTGGACACAGAGAGAAAACAGACTACAGGGGCAGTGGTCAAGGTGCTTGTGCAGTGGTCAACACAAAAGATGGTAGTGACCTGGGCCAAGATGGGGGTGAGGAGATGCAGCTGCATCTACAGAGGGGACCACTCTGGGGGGTGGAAGACCAGCGTGGGCCACTGATTACCACCTTTCAGGCTCTGGGGTTCATTCAGACATGAAATCCATTCATCTGGATTTCAGGACACTTCCCACATTAATAAGAAGTAAGGCACTTTGGGAAGCCAAGGCAGGAGGATCACTCGAAGCCAAGAGGAGTTTGAGAGCAGCCTGGGCAACATAGCAAGACCCCATCTCTACAAAAATTATAAAAACTAGTTGGGCCTGATGGTATGATCTGTTGCTAATTGGGAAACTGAAGCAGGAAGATCACTTGAGGCTGGGAGTTCAAGAGTGCAGTGAACTATGATGATGCCACTACACTCTAACCTGGTTGACAGAGTAAGACCCCATCTCAAAATAAAAAAATAAAAAAAGAAGAGGACTTGGTGAGAGTCCCTTGCCACCTTTTACTCAAAGAAGATCATATTGTCTGATGATCTACACATATTTGTTTTATTTACTTATTTATTTAATTTTTGAGCCAGAGTCTTGCTCTGTTGCCCAGGCCATGGCCTCAGCCTAGCTCTCAGCAACTTCAAACTCCTGGGTTCAAATGATCTTCCTGCCTCAGCTTCCTAAGTATCTGGGATTACAGGCGCCCATCACAACACTAGCTAATCATTCTATTTTTAGTAGAGACAGGGTCTCATTCTTGCTCAGGCTGGTCTCAAACTCCTAAGCTCAAGGGATCCTCCCACCTTGGCCTCCCAGAGGGTTAGGATTACAGACATGAGCCAGCGTGTCTATAAATATTCATAAAAGTGAATGAAGTGAATGAAGGAACAGGGGACAGAGGAGGTTCTCCGTTTCTCTTCTGTGCCCCAGATAGCCAAGGCCAAAGGCCCTTAAAAGATGAGGGTTTCTCTCAACCATCCCACAGATGGTCCTCCCTCCACTGGCACATAAATTCCATTATAGAGGGTGAGTCTCTTTTTGTTCACTGCATGGCGCAAATAGGTGCCCAATATATAAGTGTTAAAATAAATACATGAGAAATGAATCAGCACAATCTATCTCAGAGTTTCCAAGTTCAGGAATCAATAATTTCCTCCAGAATGAATCTCATGGCCTGGGAGCCAGTTTGCAAAGAGCACCCCCCTCTACTCCCCACTTGTCTGTGCGCAGTCCCCCATAGTGCTCCACAAGCCCCATCCTCTGGTCCCATTGGCCTCCGCCTAATGTCTTCAGAATGCACCTGTCACCCCCCTCAGGAGACACCATTTTATTCATATCACAATTACTAAGCACTTATTCTGGGCCAGGTGACGACCTAAAGGTTCGGGCATTACAATGAATAAAAGAAGCTCCACCCTGCACTCTGAAGACAAACGTCCACTACAGGAGTCTGTGGGCCTGGCTGGGGGTCAGGGCACATAATAAGGATGAGATTAAGGCCTTTAGTGCCCAGCCCTCACGGCCCTCAGCCTTACCAAATCCACCCCACTGGGGCCTGGGAGCCTGACCCTGCAGCACTGGGGCAGGACTGGGTGTCTGGGTCTGTCATCTCGGACTGAGCTATTGAGGGACAAACTTGTGCCATCAAGGACCTGCAAGGGCCAAGATTGCTGACTCTAGAGAACAAATGCCTGACTCCCAGGATACCACCAGGACATCTGCAGCCAAGGAACTTTCTTGGCCCAAAAAATCAGGATTATTTTAAGAAGAGGACATACGTGCCAATTTTTCACAAGCGACGCATCAGGGAAATGTGTACAATGAAGCAGGAGAGCCCAGATCAAACAATGACTTGGTCATACATAGGCTGTATAATTTTAATCACGTTTCTTTAACACTCTATTTTTTCATCTATAAAACAGGGATAGTAATTGCGTCTACCTCGTAGAGCACAGTAGCATCATCCCAGCTCACACAAACTCCTGGGCTCAAGTGATTCTCCTGCCTCAGCCTCCAGAGTAGCTGAGACTATAGGCACCCACCCCCAACACCTGGCTAACTTTTCTATTTTTCGTAGAGATGGGGTCTCCCTCTTGCTCAGGCCGGTCTTGAACTCTTGAGCTCAAGCAATCCTCCCACCTTGGCCTCCCTAAGTGCTGGGATTATGAACAACCATGAACCACCATGCCTAGCCACGGTTGTTGTTCATAAATGTGGGAAGGGATGTAAACCTGTGGCCAGTAAGCTGCTTTGCAATCTGTAAGTGCTGTAACAAGATTAACAATAATTATTATTACTACTACTGATAACATTGGTAAAATATAAGCCGCCTTCTCCAACCTAAAATATCAACCTAAAATGTTTTAACACCCAGGTCTTTCTACCTGTGTCCTTGAATTCTCTTCAAAGCCCCAGATTCCCATTCCCAGTGGGCTCCCAGGCACCTTCCCCTGCATTTCACAACTGCCCCAGGAACACATCCCAGGCAAACCTATCATTGGCGCCTCTTCTCCAACCCATCATGCTTGTTAAGTGTTCACAACGTGATGATTCCTGAGTGCTAGATGACAACACCTCAGATCAGTCACCTTGGCCCTGGATTTCCAAGAGTCCCAAATCAGTCCCTCTGTCTGTGGAGCTTCTGCCATGCAATCCATCCCACACCCTGCAGCCAAACACACTGTGGGAGCCGCACTCTCACACATGCACAGGCCCCACTGCTCACTGAATGTAGGGGAGACTAAATTCTTATGGAAGTTTAGTAGAGAGGTAATTGATGACTATATTCTCTTGGTTAGTGATAAGACTTTAGATAAGACTTTATCCTCCCAGTGCAATTCCTTCCCTCCTGTCTTAACTGAGACAAGCACACAGGTCTATTCTGGTGTGTCCTCCCGGACATTCTTCCTCATGTAAACATAATTCATATGAGGCCACAGAAAACACAACAAGAAATTCTGTTTATGTTTACATAAGCGGAACATTTTCCCACATGCCATACAGCCCTTTGCATATTTGGTACACATGGACAAACCTTGTTCTTTGTAACCACTGAGAAATATTTTGCAAAATGGCTAATGGAGGCCAGGCGCAGTGGCTCACACCTGAAATCCTAGCACTCCAGAGGCTGAGGCAAGTGGATAGCCTAAGCTCAGGAGTTCAAAGACCAGCCTGAGAAAAATGGAGACTCTGTCTCCACTAAAAATAGAAAAATTAGCCAGGCACCGTGGCAGGCACCTGTATTCCCAACTACTCAGAGGACTGAGGCTTGGGGATCACTTGAACCCAAGAGCTATGAGTGAGGAAACCTCGGCATTCCACCCAGGGCACAGAGTGAGACTCCATCTCAATTAAAAAAAAAAAAAAATGGCTAATGGACATTTAGGTTGCAAGTCTCTCTCTCTCTCTCTTTCTTGTTCCAACAATGCTCTATAAATATCTCACACCTGCCTCCTTGGCCAGGTTCTCCCCACCGCACTATGGGCCTCCTTGGCTCCCCCAGCTCTGTCTCCCTTCCTGCAAGTAAACCAGCCACTCCCTGCTCTTCAAGTGGGGCCTCTGTTTGTCCCTCTGCCTTCTGTCTGGACTCCCTGGAGCCATGACTGCTTAGGAGAACTTCTTGCAAGCCCATCTTCACCCCTGCAGTCTTGTTTTTTTTTGTAGAGACAGAGTCTCACTTTATGGCCCTCGGTAGAGTGCCATGGCATCACATAGCTCACAGCAACCTCCAACTCCTGGGCTTAAGCGATTCTCTTGCCTCAGCCTCCCAAGTAGCTGGGACTACAGGCGCCCGCCACAACACCCAGCTATTTTTTTTTGGTTGCAGTTCAGCCAGGGCCAGGTTTGAACCCACCACCCTCGGTATATGGGGCCGGCACCTTACCAACTGAGCCACAGGCGACCCCTGCAGTCTTAAGGAAACCCTTGTACACCACCACCAGGGGGCTTCCCTGAAGCCGCAGCTGGTGGCCCTGGGCTGGAATCACACATTATTGGACTAGCATCCCCTGCCCTAGATTACAACCATCTTTGAAACAGGTAAAGCCCCCTTTGCATTGTCAAAGCCAGTATCAGCTCCCCGCACAGAGCTGCCTAATAATTCTCATCAAGATTACAGTGGGCAAGGCGGCCTCTCCCTATGCCTTCCTTTGATTCAAGCAAACCACAACATCTCAAGCCACCTCTATGTACATCAGTATATCATCCCCTCTGATCCTCTGAACTACACAGGCAGGTCATTAAGGTGGAGGAATGATCCTCACTAAAGATGAAGAGACTCC
This sequence comes from Nycticebus coucang, assembly GCF_027406575.1. NCBI lineage: Eukaryota > Metazoa > Chordata > Mammalia > Primates > Lorisidae > Nycticebus > Nycticebus coucang. The sequence goes on from NC_069791.1 coordinate 107,889,738, forward strand.
CTCAGAAGCTAAGTTGCAGGTCTCAGTCTGAACATGGACATTGGGGACCTCCTTGCAAAGAGGGGCTTGTAGAGGGACCTCTAGGTATTTCAGGACGAGTCGCGTTGTTAAGAATGAAACTTGCCCATCTGGGTCCTGTTTTGATACCATCTCCCAAAGGCAGTTACTTTGGTACTAAGATTTTTGCCAAACCCAAGGACCATGTGTGCTTTTTTTTTTAAAGTACTAGAGAGAATTTTTTTAAGCAGAAAACTGCTTATGCTTATTAAGCAAATTCTATCTGTATTTTAAAATGTTTTAAAGCTTAAGGCATTGACTTTCATTTCAACCCATGCAGTAATATCTATGAAACTATGGGTTTATGTGCTGCTTACCTTTCCCCCCAAATACCAACCAAGAAAACTAAGTAATTATTCTTCTGTGTGTTTTTATTCAGGGGCAGATCTTTTAAAATTATCTCACACACCATCAGCAATAACATACATTGGGAAATGTTTGTAAGATTAATGAGAGAACTTTGAGTCATATTTATCCACTACAATTTTTTTTAATTAATTTCCTTATAAGGAAAGACAGTTCACTAGAGAAGTCTGCAATCAGCAAATCAGAAAGAGCAATCTTCAAAGCGAGCAACTTTGCTATGGGGAAAACTTACTATCTTAGACTATGAGCAGTCTGAACTTGGCCTTGGTTTATCCGTCTTTATATTCTCTATGGGGTGATAACTATTGTGCATCCCAGATTTCTCAGGACAGTCTTGGTGCCACTAATCACTTTGGTGACCCCCTCCCTCAGCTCTGGACCCAGAGTCTTAGGAAGCTTCTAGAACAGCGGTTCTCAACCTGTGGGTCGCGACCCCTTTGTAACAATGAAAATACATCTTGCATAGCATATAGTTACATTACGATTCATAACAGTAGCAAAACTACAGTTATGAGGTAGCAACGAAAATAATTTTATGGTTGGGGGTCACCACGACACGAGGAACTGTATTAAAGGGTCGCGGCATTAGGAGGCATTAGGAAGGTTGAGAACCACTGTGAAGCTGATGTCATTCAGCCTGTACCTAGAGGGCAGGACCTGGAGAAATTTCTTACTCACCTTTGGTCCCTTTTAGAGGGTGAGAGCCCGGAAACTCAATTATTCAGTCCCACAACTACTCACTAAGCACTGGAGATAGTGGGTGAACCAAACCAACAATGCCTTTGCACAGGAAGGAGGGAAGGACTCATTCAGCTGGTCCTTCTCCCTACATCCTGCCCCAAATTGGGCCAACATTTCCAGAGTCCAACAGCTGTGCCTGAGAATGACCCTCTGCCTGAGCACAGCTCTTCGTTTACACTCTCCCACCAGGACCTGTGTGTGGAGACCCAGCATTCTGGATAGTTGACACACACCCTAAAGGTCCCAGATCCTGGGGACCTGGGCCTGCAATCCCATTGACCACACTTCCTAGCCATTGAAATCCTCAACTGTGAACCAGATCTAGTTCTGGGTCTGCAGCCAACGTGCTGTGTGACCTGAGCAAGTCGCTCCACCTCTCTGAGTGTCCCTAGATGTTAAGGACATCTTTTGAAGGTCCTTAGGCCTCTGAAATTCCCCGATCTCAGCCTGGGGCGGCCCTGAATGCTGCAGGGCCCTCACCCCTCGGGCTGCAGGCTGCCTGGGGAGCCCAGTGACTCCGTCGCTGTCGTCAACACCTCCAGCCTCCGCCCTGGTGTCAGGTTACTGGCCCTGCACTCTTGCTGGGTGGCAGCTCTGCCTCCGATATTTTTAGACTCCCCCTTCAGCCTGTCCCTAACAAGAGCCAGATGCATCAGATTCCCGCCACAGTCCCACTGAACTTGCTCTTCTCCCGGTTACTCTGCTGAGCCAGACTTCACCACTACATGGGTGAGGAGGGGAGCCTCCACTTCCTGCCACCCTCACTTTATTTCTCATTCCCTCCCTGGACAAGCGGACGCTGTTACCCAAGAGTCCAGCCTCCGGTACTTCCCACAATGCCAACTGCCCTCTTCCCCCATTCCAGCTGCTGCCGCCAATTGCCTGCTTTCCCCAGACACCCCCTCACCTTCCTCCTGCACAGGCAGCCCGACCTTTAACTCACTCCTCTAGGAGAGGCCCGTGCCCCAATCCCAATCCCTGTGCCTGGGTTGTGACCTCCACCACCTCCGCCCCATGTGGTACCCACCCCAGCCCTTTTAGCCCCCAGACACCTGTGTCAGAGGCCCCACTTGGCCACAGAGCTGGACATCGGCCATGTGTTGCAACACACACAAAATTACCTGCCTCCCCACCCCAGGAGGGCAGTTGACCTCCAGTCTCCCAAACAAACCTCACCAATCAGCCAGCAGTCCAGTGCCATGCCATCTGGCCTGGAAAGGCATTTATATATTTTTGTCTCGACAGCTTCCCTTTCTGGTCATGTCTGGTGGAGTTTACTATGACAAAGAGCTAGCCTTGGCTGAGCCCCCACTGACCAGGAAGGCAGCAGAGCAGAGGTGAGGGGAGGGGAGGGGATGCAAACCGACCGGTTAAGCCTCCCTGTGGATTACCTGTTGCTGCAAAATTGAGTTTGTGCATGTAAGCACGTGGCTTTAGCTCCCACTGTGAAGACATCATGTAGGAGGCAGAGAGAATGGGAACCTGGGTCAAACATGCACCTTCATTCCAGAAAGGGTGAATGATAAAGGATTTAAGAACCATTGTGTGTGTGTAGATACTAAATGGATAGGTTCTGTACTTACAATCAAATGTCACAAGCCCGGTTAGCCTTCTTCAGCCAGACCCTGATCTGGGGTGATGCCAGCCAGAGCGGGGGCACCCCCCAGGGCAGTGTCAGCCCCAAGCCTCACCCTCTTTTCAGCCTGGCCCTTCCCTCACCCATGTCACTGGCTGGGCACCTCCAAGGCTCTCCACACACTTGCTCTGGATTTCAGGGACATCTCACTTTCTCCACTTCAGGGACAGAGGCGCCTCCAGGCTACGTGGCCTGCTCTCTGCCTCCTACCCACTCCCCAGTTCCCTGCCGGGGGTGGAGGTGGCCGATCCAAAAACCCTCAGTGGGAAAACAGGTTCCACACCTTCCTGCCATCCCCACGCCCCTCCCTTGGCTGTGGGCTTGGCATCTACCCTGGACCCTGAGGGCGCATCCACACCCTGTTTTCTCCAGAAGGGCCTCCCCACGCCAGTTCCCGAAACCCAACAGGACATCTCCAGGTGGAAAAAAGGGGAAGGCTCAAGGGCCAGCAGAGGTTCAAAGTTTGGTTCTTGGCGCTGAAAGAGCTCAGTGGCCTTGAGCAAACTGACTTGTCTCTGGCCTTGGTTTCCCCACCTGCAACAGAGGAGTGTGCTGGAAACAGCTCAGGGGTGGGGCTCGCAGGGAGAAGCGGGAAAGACAGGTGAGCACCAGTGTACTGAGAACCCCCATCAGGGCCACCCTTCCCTCCCCTGCTCCCAGGGAGACCAGGACCTTTTTCCTTCCTAATTTTTCCTTCAGCTTCCTCATACAGAGGAGAAACTCCAGGGAGAGGTGGCCAGTAACAGCACGCCAGTTCTGGGATTTCACTAACTGATTCAGACTGAAGGGAAAGCTGGTCAGAGCTATCTTTAAAAAAAAAAAAAAAAAAGTAGTAAAATATGCACAACATCATAATTATCATTTTAACCACTTGTAAGTGTACAATTCAGTGGCATTAAATACATTCACAATGTTGTGTAACCATGACCGCTATCTATAACCCAACACTTTTCATCCTCCCTAACAAAAACTGTACCCATGAAATGCTAACTCCCCACTGCCACACACCCCAGCCCCTGGCAATCACCATTCCACTGTCTATGAACTTGCCTGTTCTAGGTGCTTCATAGGGCACAGCGTTTGAGCTGGAGGCTTTCAGTCCCTCCCCGAGTCCTTCACTTAAGATCCAGCTAGTTTACAAGATCAACACTTGTAGTGGCGGACAGTGATCCTTTCTCCAAACCTAAAGCTGGGCTGCCATTCTTACCAAAGCAGGGGCTGGACTCTGTGGCTTGGAGGGAGAACTTTGCTCTATGGTCCAGGTTCAGGTGTCTCCCACTAGTCCTCATTTGGGATGTTCCCAGGGCAGCGCCATGTTACGACCTTAGTGTACTTAAGTACACCCCTAGAGTGTACTGAAGTTGCTGGATTTGGGGAGGGTGTAGAGTCCACCTTCTGACCTCCAGCCTCCCCTTCCTCGGAACCCAGGAGGACGGCCTTGCCTCCTGCAAGTAACCCGAGCCCCATAAGAGGTGGGAGGGAGAGAGGTGTCATCCTAGCAGCTACCCCAGGTCCCTCCACCGCTCCGGACCCACAGAAGTCGCTCCTCGCCGCTCGGGGGCGCTCCGGAGCCACGGGGGCCTCGAGGGGTGCACAGCGGAGGACCAGCCGACCGCGCCTGGGTGCAGCCAGACCTGCCGGCTCGGCTAGAGTAAGGGCGCTGCACCCAGACGCCGGGGTCCCAGATGCGACCCGGGGGACCGCCGTAGACTCGGAGTCGGGCTGGTTTGGGCGAGAGGAGCCGCCCCGACTCCTCCTCCAACTTTTCCCGCTCGCCTGGGCCCCAAAGGCAAGGGAAACTGGCCGGGGATGGCGAGGTGGCGTTCGGGGGCCCAAACCAGCGTGGTGCAGGCTGGAGGTCGGTGGCACCGGTGGCGCCTCCGCCGCTCCCTGCCCCCTACCAATTCCGTGAACCCCTCTCGGTCCAGTAGGTGCAGGGGTTGCGCCCCTGCTGCCCGGAGGCACGCTACCCCAAGCCCCCGGACGGCGCCCCGCACGCAGATTCGGGGCGCGTCCCCAACTCACCGGGCGCTGGCGGCTGGACAGACGGACGGGCTGGGGCGCGAGGGGAGGCCGCCGGGCTGTTTTGAAACTCTGGGCTGGGACTGCGTGCCCTCCCTCCTCCCTCTCGGGCCCGGAGCCTCCTCCCCACAGCCCCCTCCTTCCCGGATCCCGCCTCCGGGGCGTGATGTCAGGAGCCGGGACAGCCGAGGGGAGGGGCCGCAAGAGGCGGAGGGGATCCTTCAGGGAGAGGCCCCGGGCGTCCCCAGCCCTGGCCCGCCTCCCTTCGGCCGACTTTGGGGCGGAGTCGGTCGTGGGCCCGGGAAAGAGGGAGAAAGGCAAACTCCCAGGCTGGGAGTCCCTTGGTCACGCTCCCCTTGCAGGTTTCCATGTTTCCCTCCTCTTCTCGCCCTAACCCTCCACGCCCACGCCACCTCCTCTTCCCCCTTGTCCTTTTGGGTAAGAGGCTTTGGGGCCTGGGCTCCCTGCTCTAGAAGCCCCTTTCTCTGGCACTTTTCACTAATTTCATGAGCTTGTACTTAACCTTTCCTGCCTCAGTTTCCTTTCCTGGAAGTCAAAGTCATAACAAGACCTCTTTCCTTGGGCCGTTGAAAGGAGACCTGAAGGAGTGATACATCCACGGTGCTTGGCACATCGTAAGTGCTCTATAAATGTCAGCAATTGCAATTTTTGTTAACTGACTTGGAAACCTAGCCCTGGTGTGAGGTGGCCTAGCAACCAGGAACCAAGGTCTAAGCTTCCCCCGGGTCCCCCCATTCACAGCCATGTGTACACCCCCTCACACAAGCCACTCCCCATCGACTTTGAACCTGCAATCCTGGAATTTATTGTCCCTGGAAAAGACATCAAAAGACAAGGAACTACCTTTCTTTTAAGACTTAGTTTCCCTATCTGGAAACTGAGAGGACTGGTCTGCTCTAGAGACCCTTGGGAGGATGTGGGGGAAGAGGCCAGAGGAGCCTGAGCCCCATCCTGTGTATGATAATGGCAAAGAAATTCCAAAACAGAGCCTCGACAGGATATTTTTATACTTTTGATTGAAAGGGTTAATGTTATTTACACACACACACCCAAATACAAGGCAATTGACTTAAGCCGCAGACAAGAGAATGAGAAACCCTTTTAAGAAATACTGATTTACTGGCTCGGCACCTGTGGCTCAAGTGGCTGAGGCGCCAGCCACACACACCGGAGCTGGCAGGTTCGAATTCAGCCGGGCCTGCCAAAGAACAATGAAGGCTGCAACCAAAAAATAGCCGGGCGTTGTGGCGGCACCTGTAGTCCCAGCTACTTGGGAGGCAGAGGCAGGAGAATTGCTTGAGCCCAGGAGTTTGAGGTTGCTGTGAGCTGGGATGCCACCACACTCTACCCAGGGCGACAGCTTGAGGCTCTGTCTCAAAAAAAGAAAGAAAGAAAAAGAAATATTGATTTACTGTGATGTAATGGGCTGAGGCCTGAATATCATGTTTATACAAAATATTATCTACATGTTGGCCACCTCTTTGTAAAATTCTGTAATGAATGTTTTGCAAATAAAGCTACATTCAGCTACAATTTCTTTTCTTTCTTTTCTTTTCTTTTTTTCTTTTTTTTTTTTTGAGAGAGAGCCTCAAGCTGCCACTTGAGGCTATATGGCTGGCGCCTTAGCTGCTTGAGCCACAGGTGCAGAGCCAGGCTACAATTTATTTTTTTATTTATTTTTTTATTTTTATTTTTTGTAGAGACAGAGTTTCACTTTATTGCCCTGGTAGAGTGCCGTGGCGTCACACAGCTCACAGCAACCTCCAACTCCTGGGCTTAGGCGATTCTCCTGCCTCAGCCTCCCGAGTAGCTGGGACTACAGACGTCCGCCACAACGCCTGGCTATTTTTTTGTTGCAGTTTGGCTGGGGCCGGGTTTGAACCTGCCACCCTTGGTATATGGGGCCGGCGCCCTGCTCACTGAGCCACAGGCGCTGCCCCAGGCTACAATTTCTTGATTCCCTATGTATGGCGACTTCATAGGTGACGTCTGGGACACCCTGTATTTCCTGATGGGCATCTTTTTTTGTGTGTGTGTGGTTTTTTTTTTTTTTTTGGCCGGGGCTGGGTTTGAACCCGCCACCTCCGGCATATGGGACCGGCGCCCTACCCCTTGAGCCACAGGCGCCGCCCATGATGGGCATCTTTTTAAAATCCTTCTGCGGGGCTTTGCAATGTGAGGGTCTCACTGATCATAGGGATCCATGGAGGATTTGAGACACCCCTCCCTCCCACACACACAAGGCCCTGAAGTTTCCTAGTTGGTCTAGGATCTGACCTGCCAAGTCTCTTTTAGCTCTATAGCATCTCAAGACTTTCTCATCCAGGGGAGGAGAGTGGGGTCTGACTGCTATAAAAGAAGCCAGGCAGGGCCCATCTCTCTCTCCCATGGCTCCATGGAAGACTGAGAAAACCCAAAAGACTCTCCCAGAGTGGACAGGCCACATAGGAGATGAAGCAGGTGCATTTCTGCCATTTGCTGACCACTTAGCTATGCCAGTTCCTTTACAAACATTGCCTTCAGTATAACACAACAGCCCTGCAAAAGAAGTTCCCCCTCATTTTATCATGAAGAAGCTAGGGCTCAGGGAAGTTACGTACGTGATGAAATGGATTTGAACCCAGATTGACTGCATCAAACCTCATTCCCTTCTTTCCACTCTGTCACCACTAAAAGCTAACCATGCTCAAGCCTCCTGCCTTCTGGACTAGTGTTCACTTAAAAGTTTTCTTTAAATTAACTGTTTGTTTTAATATGTTTATTAAACATAGTTTAGTATGTTTATTAAACTACTTTAATATGTTTATTTTAAAAGAAAGCCCTCTATTGCCATGGTAAACAGGAAACCAATGCCACCTGCCAAAAATAGAAGACAAACTTACAAATATAAGTTTGTACGCTACCAAAATATAACAGTGTCAGTAAATGGTAGCCAGTTACTATTGTCAGAAAAAATGTATGAGCCCAAGGTTTAGGGTCTATTAAAAAGGCAGATCATACCTGTATTTAGCTAAAAGAAAAACAAATAAGTAAAAATAAGAAGGCAGATCGTCAAGGTGTTAAAAGCATGCAAGCACAGAGAAGTCTTTGTCCTGTTGTCGCTGGAACTATTGCAAGATCACTGGAAAGGGGAATTGTGTTCTCACTCTGATTCAAAGCCAACTGATGCCTCCTCCCGTATCATTATCTCCTGAGCCACCTGCTGCTGGGGTGTGGTACAGACTGGGAAGAGCCTGGAGTTGCCTCTTTGGGTCCAGGAAAGGAATGGGCCCAGGCTTCCCTCCCTTGTTTGCAAATCTTTCCAGGGCCCCACCTACCTGTCACATTAGCCGGCTACCTGCTGCTCTCCCTTTTCTCTTTATACTCCTGTTCCTCTGGCAGAAACCTGCCTTATACCTGCTTGTCTCTCCTGCTTTTGTTGTTTCAGCAATAAGCTCGAATAACCTCAGTGTGGTGTAGGGGGAAAGTAAGAGCATGTCCAATTGCACTCTGGGCCTCAGTACTTCATCTCCCTATAGTAGTCATCTATATCCCCACCCCAGCTGTAGCCTCATGACAGGTGAACAAATTCCCTACCTTCATCTTGAGCTCAGCTATATTATTGCTTCGGTCACTGAGATAGTAACAGACATGACACAAAGAATAAAAAGATGCTTGGGCAGTAGGGTTTGTCCTCCATTTCCGTGGGCAGAATATGACCTCTAGTAGCCTAGTGGTCCCAGGAAAATGAAAGACACATGGAGTAGGGCTGCACCCTCTGTGACCGCAGCACTTGCATCCGAGACACAGCACTGCTCCAGCCAACACGGCAGACACCTTACTGGGAAATGCATGTTCATTGTTTGCATGCCACCGAAGCCTCATGGTTATTTGTTTCACAGCAATAGCTGGTTGATAAAGGGATCATCTTATATGGAGAAAGAGAGACAGAACTATAAGGAAGGCACTTGAAGGTCTTGAAGGATGGGGGGAATTGGTTCAGGACTGGGGAGAGAAGGTAATCAAGAACTGAGTGATCTCTGTGTGTCCTTCCTGGTTGGAGCATCTGAAGTTCTGCAGTGTTTTGTAACCTGCTTCTGTTGACTCTTGTTCTCAGAAGGGATGACTGAGGATGTCCATGTCCTGGTTTGCCTGAGGGCAAATCTGATCCCCAGCTTTAAGATAGCTTAACAGAACCCAAAGTTGTAGCAGAGTAAGTCATGGAGAAGACAGTGTGGACTCTTGCTCGTCAAGCAGGGTGGTGATTTAAAAAGAAAATGGATGATTTAAGTCCACAAAGCCATGGGATCTTGTAATGAGAATGGATCAAATATAAATGGGATGTAAACTTCACAACCCACTTTTGGTGGGTGGGTTAGTTTAATCTTAACAGATGCCAGGGGTTTTACTAACTTTCATTCAGGAGCCATTTCCTTGGAAAACATACTGGATAATGGGCGGTGGGGGGGGGGGGGGGCTAGTGGATCTGCCTCCTGGTATTCATGCCTTTGTGTAAGTATCTCCCCTGGAGAGTAGGCTGCACTGAAAGACTTTCTTCTAATGAAACGACTCAGATGGAAGTGATGAAATGGCACTTTTATGATCAGGTTACAAAACACTGTGGCTTCTGTCTCCCTAGCAGACACTCTTTACACCTTCCAGGTTTGTATCCTTTCAGGATCTAAGCTGCCATGGTCGACAAGCCCATGTGGAAAAGCCAGGAACTGAGGCTGTCAGTCAACAGTGATCAAAGACCAGAATGCTGTCAACTCCATGTGATGTTTGGACATGGGTCCTCCCCCAGCTGAGCCTTCAGATGAGACCTCATCCTTGCCTTACACCTTGATTAATGCCTTGTGAGAGACTCTGAGGCAGAGGACCCAGCTAAGCCATGCCCAGACCCCTGACCAACAGAAGCTATGAGATAATAAATGCATGTTGCCTTACATAACTAAATTTTTTTTTTGGAGACAGAGTCTCACTATGTCCCCCCAGTAGAGTGCTGTGACATCACAGCTCACAGCAACCTCAACCTCTTGAGGTTGATTCTCTTGAGGCTTAAGTGATTCTCTTGCCTCAGCCTCCCTAGTAGCTGGGACCAAAAGCACCTGCCACAATGCCTGGCTACTTTTTGGTTGCACTTGTCATTGTTGTTTAGCAGGCCCGGGCCAGGTTGGAACCCACCAGCCTCAGAGGTATAGGTGGCCAGTGCCCTACCCACTGAGCTACCAGCACCACCCTACATAGCTAAACTTTGAGCTAATTTATTATGCAGCAATAGATAACTAATGTACAAACTAAGAATAGAATTAATCTCAACTGACTCCACATGGGGCTGGCTAGATTCTAGGTGCAGCCTTTGCATCAGTCAAGATAGGCTGGTTTAGAGTTTACACTATGATAACAAACAATCCCAAAATCTCAATGGCTTACAATTGAGATAGATACAATTGTTGATAGATCTTGCCGATATGATATATCCACTCTGGGTTGACCGTGACCGTGTGTTTACATCATCCTTACTTCAGGACACAGACTGATGGAGCAGCCTCTCTCTGGAATGTTGCTGGTCTCAGGGAAGAGGGAAGGTGGATGTGGAGCCACACAACTGGCTATTAAAAGCTTCTACAAGCTCACATTTTGTTGGCAAAGCAAGTCATGAGGCCAAGAGCCAAAAATCCCCTGCTAGCCATGTTATCTTGGCCAATAGCTTCAACACTTGGGAGCTAACACTGTCTGAATTTGGCTCACAGCTCTCGATGCTTCTTAGCAAGCACCTTCAAAAGCATCCCAAGCAACATTTTCTCTTGCCTACTTTTTCAGAGATGGACCAGGACAAGGACTACCCAGGGAAATCTCACATGTGAAAGTTACAGGAAAACTAGTACTGGGTCCAGACTCTCCATCCACCAACTAAAGGCTGGGCCATCAGCGGTTCTAATCATGGCTCAGTTGGCTGCCATCTTGCCATGAGAGACCTGATTGGGCAGCCCTCTAGTTCTTGCTGTATAAAGAGTCAGGAAATTAGAATTCCTTAAGAGTGGGGTCTGAGGGGCGGCGCCTGTGGCTCAAGGAGTAGGGTGCCAGTCCCACATGCCGGAGGTGGTGGGTTCAAACCCAGCCCCAGCCAAAAAACCACAAAAAAAAAAAAAAAGAGTGGGGTCTGAGAAACATGCACTCTTGAGGCCATTTCCTCCCAGTTGCCCACCTCCACAGACTGGGTGGGCAGGATGGAGACAATAGTTTCCAGCAGAGAAACAAGCCACAGTGTCTTCTGGCTTAAAGCTCAGAGCTCTGGGTCTCGATGCTTCTCCCCATGGGTCAGGGCTCGAGCCATCACGTCAGAGTCTTTTTCCTGCCTCCTTTTGTCTCTGATTTCTGCGCCATAAATGCCCTCAACCTACCGCCATAAAACATCCTGCAAATACAATAAGAATTAACAGTGCAAATACTGTCCAGTTGACTTATGACAGACAGAGGTTTGACTAATCACCAATGGTGGTGACCCAGAATTTCCAAACCTCTGGAGAAACAGCCCAAAATCATGCTGTCTGGGGCTGTTTCATGTATTCTAAAGCCATCACATGTAATGAACACAAAAGTCTGGGAGTAGAACAAACATGCCTAGTTGTGTCTGGGTTTTTCCCATTATAGAAACGTTTGGCATCGTGGACCCCAAACATCTGTCTGCCTCACTCTGATTCCGTTTTCATCGGGAGGTTTGGCATAAGGATAGAACCTCAGAACTTTTCCAGATTTGAATCCTTGAAATATAGTCAGAAAGGGAAACAGGAAGTCGGGGACAGGGGTTGTTTGCCACCACCAAAGTCATCACCACCCAAACGTCTGGAGTTCGTGATAACTCGTATTATGTTCTTGGCAAGTCCCAGAAGAAAGTCTCCAGCATGGTAGGGAGGATGGAGGCCAGCTCTCTTGGCCCATCTTGAGAAAAGAATAGAGTACACTTTGGCACCGAAAAGCTGTGAAAAGAAGGAAAAAGTCCCTGTTACTAATAATGGGGGGGGGCTCTGATTTCCCTGGGATCTCAAGCACAATCATAAATACTATTCCTTCAATCTATAAAAGCATCTTTTGTACTTTTCTAAGTATTTTTAATTAAAAAAAAATCCTTCCCTTCTTTGCTTTCTGACAAACAATTGCCCAAGAAAATAATATTTTTCCAATGATTCACTTAACACATACTTAGTGTGACTCTCCCGTGTGCCAGACGCTGTTTGAGGTACCGGGAATACAACAGTTAGTGGACAAACTTGTCCCCCAAATCCCTTGATCTCATGGAACTTGCTTAACTAATTTTGGTCAGCTGTGCTCATTATCCTGCTGGGACACTGATATATGTTTTGTCTCTTTCCAAGACTACTGGGTACGTGAGTTGCCTCTTACGCTATAAGACTGTGCGAAGGTCTTCATAATCTGAGTGACCAGCCTCGGGACTCCAGCCAGGCTCATACATCCTTATTACTCTTAGAGTCTGGGGAAGTGAGGATGTCTTCCATTCCCACCCTCCTGCCCCACTCGCAGTTCCACAGTTGAAAATTCAAAGAATGACATGGCAGGAAGAGACCTAGCAATTCTCCATCATTTCCTTGCTTCCGGACAAGCATTTAAACCATTCTAGACAAATGAGATTCTTGATCTTAAATGCCTCGTGCCTTGACAGTCTAGAATTCCCTTCCAATGTGGGATTAAAGTCCTTTTGGTGGGCGGCTCCTGTGGCTCAGTGAGTAGGGCACCGACCCCATATATCAAGGGTGGCGGGTTCAAACCCAGCCTCAGCCAAACTGCAACAAAAATAAATAAATTAATTAAATAAATAAAATAAAGTCCTTTTGGACACAGCCTGTGTCTGTTTGCTCATATTCATCCTCCCCTGGGGGTGCAGGGTTAGGCAGCCTCAGCCTCCAACACAGCATGGCATAGGCAGTCCCCTGCGGGACTTTTCTTCCATAACATTATTATTTACGATCTATAATCATATTTAAATTATTTGTGTTATATATGTGCTTTCTTATTATCTTCTTTCCCCAATAGAACACAAGCTTCCTGAGCACAGACGTCTTACCCATCTTACTCATGGGCTTTCACGAAAGTCTGAGACATAACAGGTAAACAATCATGGTTTCCATGAGTCTTTACAGTGTCTTTATGGAAATTAGAAAAAGGTATTTCTTCTGAGCCAATGATTTAGAAAAGGGTAACTTCTCAAGGCACATGGTTTGGCAAATAGATGGCACCTCTGTGTTAAGGGAAACAAAGTCCCTTCCTCCAGGCAGATGCAGCCCCAAGCCAGGCACATAGGTTGATGAAAAGTCTGTAGGCCGGACCCTCCAACTGTGCCTAGGAATCCTTGTGCAGGGCACAAACCATGCAACAAGAGGCCAGAGTCCTGGAATGAAGGAATATTTGATGAATGAATGGATAAATGCAAGTCCTTTGGGGGGATGTGCAGCTTTAACATGTCTGCAAATTGTTTGACACTTGGCCCTTCGAAAAGTTTAGAGTCTTTAACTGGTGTCTGGTCAAATAACAGAATGTGGTGGAAATAACCAGGTGGTTTCCAAGGATAGGTCATAAAAGACCATGCAGGCTTGGTCTGGTTCTCTGGAGGACCTACTTAACTGAGCACCTACTTATCGGCACTGAGCCAGGCACTAGGCCTATAATAATAAGCAGAAAGTAAAACACCTCCGGGCCTCCTAGAGTTTACAGTCTGACGGTGATGGGGTGCGTTACTGTTAGGATGGCCGTATCATTTATCATCCAAAGTAGGACACTTCTGAAAGCAAGAGGGATACTCTTAATGATTGTAGTGGAACGGTCAGCACACAGAACTATCCCAGGGAAGGTGGGACTTGTAGTCTCCCTAACTATAATGAATTCAGTAATCCCTCAACCAAATGTGAATGCTTCGACATGACAGTGTGCTATAAAGAAGGAGGAGGCCAGTGCTCTGTGGGTCTGTAGTAAGGGATGACCCAGGCAGGGACATCCAGGAGGGCTTCCCTGAGAACTCAGGCTTGGGCCTGAGTGCTAAAGGGTAAGTAGGAGTTGACCTGGCACAAAGCCAGGGGCATGTCCCTGGGGATGGAGGGATGGAGGGCAGCAGCACCTGCAAAGGATATGGAGGACAGGAGGGTCTGAAGGGGCCACTGCAGCTGGAAAGGGCAGGGTGAGGGTGAGGCTGGAAGGATGAGAACTGTGGAAGGTTCTAGGTCAGGATCTACACAGTCTGATTGACTGCAGTGTGCTGATGGTTGGGAGGGTGAGGGTGGACTCAGGCAGAGAGAGTCCTGCCTGAGGAGGTGAGAAAGGTAGTAACTTGGAATCCAAGATTCTACTCACATTTTAGAATGGTGCCGGGTCTGGGAGAAGGATAACCCAAAGGGGGTTCAGACATCCTTTGGGGAATGTCTAGAGAAAAATCATTATTTTGGGTGTTCCTCTGGGGCCACATGTGAAGGGCTTGGTGTGGTCCATTGGGGTGTCCAAGATTGCAGAATTTTCTTAAGGTTCTGGAGACAGGCTGGGCTCTGAGTACAAGCTGGATCAATTGAGGTCACCAGGAGGAATGATTTACAGGCAGCTTCTACGTGAGCTGAACTCTGAAGATGGGTTAGTTGGCCAGAAGAGCATCAAGGGTGCAGGGCTGGTTCCCTAGGACACCTGATCACATATAAAGCCTCGTGTATTTACTCTACCTACCTGGCTTCCAAAGGAAATCTTAAGGCAGCCTATGATCAAAGATACAGACACAATAGAACTGACACAAAAGGAAATAAAAACTGCATAGCTGGGGCAGGAAGTAAAAATATGAGCCCAGAGATCTGGAATGGTGAATGCACCTGTGTGCCATCTGGGGCACCTATGGACTATGCAAATCTTCAGGCCCCATGTGCAAAGGAGCTGCTACAGTAGATCTCAGTGGAGTCCAGGAATCTGCATATTTAACAAGCCCCATTCCCACCCCTTGCAAAGTGATTCTGATGGAGGTGATGAATGGACCACATTTTGAGAAACACTGTTCAGGTCCTTTAAGTAACTATGGTGGAAGCAAATGAGCATCAGACTTTTAACATCAGATTTCCTGACACCCTATGCATGATGGTGAGTTGATATCCTATTGTGAAAGGTTTTCTTGGCTGATAAAGGGCTTTCCACAGAGGTGGCCCTTGTGAGAGCATCATCAGCTCAGTTAGCAACCTTGACCTTCAGCTGCATCTCTCTGCTGCTGAAGAGGGCTTTGTGTGAGTCCACCAGTGTGGTAGGGGACAGATACTGTCACCAAGGCAGTGTGGGGCACACACCACTGGAATAACCAGGCTAAGCATATAACTGCTGGAATGGACATGGTGAACTTGGCATTGAGAATGAAGATGTGTTAACACTCCAGCCCTGGACCAACCCCTCTCCCTCCTGGGCAGACAAGGTAGGATGCCAGAACCAGAAAAACTGGGTCATGTAAAGATGTGAAGCCTTTGAAAGCCCCGTGTGCTATGCTCGGAAACTTCTGGAGCATCTCTGATTCTACACTCCTTGCAATTCTGTCTTTTTTATTAATCCTTCCTTGAGTTTCAGCAGCCCCTTCCTTGCTTCTGAAAGGTTGAAACCTCTCCTTACGCACTGAGCAATAGGAAAGAGGTACTGGGGTGGGTGACTGAGTAGGACAGACTTTATCTAGATCATGGCTACTTAAAGTGTGGTACATCAGCATCCGAGGGAACCTGTGAAAAAATGTAGACTCTTGGGCCCCATCCAGAGTTGTTGGATCTGAATCTGCATTTTAACAAACTCTCCAGGTGAATTATCTGCACAGTACAGTTTAAGAAGTGCTACTTTATTTATTCCTTTATCCAACAACTATTTATTGAGGGCCTCCCCAGGGCCAGCCTCTGTACTGGTGCTGTGGACACAGTGACAAATTACAATGGCCTAGTCTCTCACCCAGCAGAGGGAACGATCTGGCGAGGGAACTATAAGATAAATAAGTAAACACACACATACAAAATTACAGGTTGTAGTAACTATTTAGGAAGCAAAAAGAAGACTAGTGATAAAATCATTTTTTTAAAGTTATAAAACAACAGACTTGGAGAGAGCTTTGTAGCAGACGAAGTAGTCACAGGGTTAAAATGAGGAGAGAGATTTTGCATAGCCAGGGAAGCTGCTCTGAAAATGTATCTTCTAAGCTTGGAAGGTGGGTGGTCCTTGAAGAAAGAATTGGAAGATTCTAGAATGGATGCCCAAGTCTTGTCCAAGATCAAGCAGTGAACTAGAACCTGAAATGTCAGGGCTCAGATTTAAGATTCCTGGAGAAGGAGATGGCCCTGACCTGACCATTCAGTGGTACTGGTTTGTGCCTTCCGTGTTCATCTGCAGACTCTCCTTTCACCCACACCAGTGCAACACTGACGCATGAGGGCTCCGTCTTCACAGCCTCACCTCTTCCTTGCGCCAGGGTTGTAAACGTCTGTTAGGCACTCGTCCTAGGGCTTGGAAACAGTCCTTCCATGGCCTCATTCGTGGCGGACCCCAGATGTGGCCAGAAAACTGACAAATGAGGTTTCGACTAACAATAAAGGCCAGAGATGTTTTTCTAGTTTTGTTTTTCCTGAAACAGCTTCTAAATGTTCCGCCTCCCAAGAGCACTCATCCCCTCTCCAGCCACCTAGTTCTGAAGCCACAGAGGTCGCAGCACAAGCCCAGCTCCTGGGCACCTCCTGCCAGCAGCCCAGACACTCCTACCCAGAGCAGGTGGGTGCCATGTGGGAGAGGTGCTCAGCGCTGGGGAAAATCTCGGAAGTTGGAAAGATAGGGAATGGGATAAGGGAGACCTGTTTTTCTCCAACTTTATACAATCCAGGTGATCCCTGGGGTGGGAGGGAGGGAACCGCTTGTTAAAAACTCACATTCCTGGGCCCACCTCTCAAACCTACTAAACCAGAATCTCCAGAGAGGGGCCTAGAAATTATCATTTTTAGAAGTAAGGGGTGGAATACCAGCTGACTTCCAACCAGGTAAGCTAGAAAGACACTGATGTGGAAGTAACAGACCCAGAGAGGGGACCTGACCTGCCCAAGGGCACATGGCAGGTCAGGAACCCACACAGGGTGAGAACCAAGTAAATAGTTTTGCTCTTGGTCCAACAGATTTTCCCATATTCTGGTTGGTTATAACCTTTTCTCAAAAGCAGAATCATTTCCTTTTTTTTAAATTTCGAAGTCAATATTGTGGAGAAGTATAAGTCAGACCTAAGGAGGCAGACATGCCACATAGTAGGTTCTCATCAAATATCTGCCAAATAAATGAATGAATAATGCCTCTTATAAAGAAAGAGAACTCAGAAGTGTGGGTAGGGCGACAGCCTTCAGGTTGAATAGAAAAACATTGTTTTTCTTTGGCTGTATTTACTTTTCCAATTTCCTTCCATTCAGGCTAGAGATTCTGGTTTGCTATTCACGGTGATGGTAAAAAGTTCCATTTTAAAATAAATTTTAGTCATAAACACAAGTTGATTTTTTAACATGAACTAAAATAAAAGGACAGCAAACATTTTATGTAAAGGGCCAGATAGCAAATACTTTTTAACGCCATATGCCATTTGGTCTCAATTACACTCAATCTGTAAGTGGGCATGGCTGTGTTTCAATAAAACTTAATTTACAAAAGCAGACTTGGGATCAAATTTGTCCCACAGACCACTGTTGAATGACCTCTGAAATGCTAGTAACCGTGAAGGTGGTGCTAAGATGACCAAATTCAGGAAACCTGTTCTAGAACAAATCTAGGTTAAGAACAAAGACACAGAGAAATGGAGAGTAAATCTTGGGGCCTCTTCCCACTTGCAGCCCCCAAAGAAGTCAAAGGAAATAGGTTTAGGGCTCCAATTCCTGGCTCTCCTCTTCCTGGCTGTGTGCAGTATCTAGTAACTCAGGACTGGATACAAGGGCCCTCAGCAGACATAGAAAGTCTTCTGTAGCCCAAATCCCTACTCTCCTAGGCCCACCTCTATGAGAAGCTCTGCAAAGAATGCCCCTTTGGGGTGGTGCCTGTGGCTCAAAGGGGTAGGGCGCTGACCCCATATGCCGGAGGTGGCGTGTTCAAACCCAGCCCCAGCCAAAAAAAACTGCAAAAAAAAGAATGCTCCTTTGGTTTCTCATTTGCCACTAGTTAAAATGTAAAGATTCTTAGATGGAGGAACCTCATTAAGCTATTATTGGTCATTATCCCATTAGCTACAAATCAGCCGTCAACACCTTAGCTAAAGTCATTATCATCTAGGTGTCCCAAGGAATGGAATATAGTAGTGGCAGGGCCCAGAGGGGAGTGGCCCATCCCTTTATCTTCTAGGAATGGATAGTGAAACTGAGCTCAGAGAGAAATGGGAAATAGAATAAGGCGGTTGGCATAGGGCTGTTCTCAGAGTTGACCCCACCAAGCTCCTCCTTCCTAAGCTAGTGTATTGGGTACCTACTAAGCACTTACAGCTGTGGCTCACCTGATCCTCACCACAACACCAGGAAGTATGTCTATGGTGCCCATTTTACAGATGAGGGAATGGAGGCTCTGACAGGTTAAGTGGCAAGAGCCAGAACTCAAAGGTGTGTGAAGCTCTGAAGTCCCTTTTTAATTGGTGTATTAAATTTTGTTGATATGTGTTAGATGTACATATTTGGGGGGTACATGTGATTACTAGAGATGTTCCTATGATCAAATCAGGTAATTGGAATACCCAAGCAGCTTCGAATTATTAATGACCACACCCACTCTCTCCTCCCCATCCAGGCGTCTCTCCTCCCTGGCCTCTTCATTCATCTGTCTCCACCTCTCTCTGCACCTGGCTGCCCCATTCCCAGTCCCGCCAGGCTTCCTCCTTGCCCTGCACCACAAGAAGAGACACTCTTAGATTCCAGGGAAGCTCTGGGCCTCTCGAGTTGGTGGTCCCAAACTCAGAGTCAGCACCGAATGGGGCTAGAGAGAGTGGCAGACCAGGTGGTTCCCCATCTGCAGGGTGGGAGTGTCACAGTTCCCTGGCTGGCACCTTCACCAGCCTGCACCCTGCACTCACCCAACCAGTCAGACCATACCACCCACATGCCAGGCAGGTCCTGTGGACCAGCACACAGCATGACCCAGCTTGTCTGCTGCCTGTCCTCGAGGCCAGGTCCCTCCCATCCTCCCACCTCCCAGATGCTCCAGGTGCAGGCATGCAAAGCCTTCTCCATCCACAGCAGAGAATGCTCCTCACAGACTCCTCCCTGGAAGCTTGGGGAGAATGCACAGTGAGGCTCACCCACCAGGCTCCCCACCCTGGGAAGTGACCCAAAGCCTGCCTGCTCCTGTACAGAGTGGGGTTGGAGAAGTTCTTCCTGACAGGGAAGGAAGACCAGGTTGTTGTTCTGATATGGCCTTCTCATCTCTCTCTGGGCCTCAGTTTCCCCATTTGCAAACAGGACAAAGAATTCCACTGTAACTCTCCGAGGTGTTCCCTTGGAGAACTACCTGGACTTAGACATACTCCATTGTCCCATTGATTTATCTATTCAAATATTATTTTTTAAAGCACCGTCCAAGTGCTTAAAGGGCTTGGGGGGACAGTGGAAGGCGGACCATCAGAGGAGGGCTCTCATGGGACTTAGGACAGACAGAGGAGGCAGCAAAATGACCTCAGCTGGCAATATTCACCCTGAAGAAAACACAACTGGAGGATGTGGTAGGCACTGCTCAGTGACGGAGGCTAATGACAAGAAGGAAGGAAGGTCTGGAGCAGAATGTTCCAAGCAGAGGGAACAGCAGGTACAAATGCCTGGGCTGACAAGGAGTTTGCCCTGAGCAATTAAACAGTTGCAGGAACTGGTGAGCAGTGGGGAAAGTGGCAGGAACGAGGTCAGAGGGACGGTCCCTGAGGCTTGTGAGTGCATCAGGGACCTTGCCAGCCACAGAAGCTACAGCGTCTTGCACAACTAGGAAGGAGCTGACATTGTCTTCCTCCTTCAATCCTGGTTTCCTCGGGGTGGGGCTCCTGTTTGGAGGGCCTGGGCCCCTTTTTTGGACACCTCCCCGCCCCCAAGATCTGCACAAGATGGCTAAAGGGTAGTTCCCAAAGGAGAATGGATTGCAGGTGGCAGAGAAAGGAGGGTGCACCCCGAGCAGGCAGGGGCTACAGCTGTCACTCTGCTCTGCTTGCCCTCCACCTCCCACCTAGGGTCTGATGCCTCCTGGGAACAATCCCAGGAGTTCCTGGGACATTTGTGGTGGCACTCATTTATCACTGAACAGAATCACAAAATAGGGGGAAATGCCCAGGAACAAAGCATCCCTGTTGCACTTTGGAGATGGGGAAACTGAGTCTGGGGTGATGAGAACCAGTGGGTCCCAGAACCTTGGGCTTCTGATTTGCCCCATGGTGGGATTCTGCTTCTCTTAGATTCCTAACAGAATCCCTTTCCTTAGGCCCTGCTCTCTGCTGCCTTAGACCCATGCAAGGGTGGCCACAAAATAATGAAATAGATTTTCTGTTCCTTGTGCAACCCAGCTAAGAAGTTTGCCTGGGGAGACACTTCATGTTTCCCACACACACAGCACAGGGAGCTGGCTACACCTGGGTTTGACAAACTGTATGTTCTTGAACTGGTCACTTAACCTCCCTGTGCTTTTCCTTTCTCATCTATAAAATAGGACTACTATTACCTAGGGTTGTTGGGAGATTGAGTTCATATGCATAAAGCACTTATAATAACCGTTGGCATGTGTTATGACCAGAATGGCGATACACAATTTTTAAATCCCTACAGTACCCATGTGTACAGCCCTTTGTCAATTTCTTCTGTCCATTCCTTCACCATTATTTGCCCGCCCTGGGACACACAGTGAACAGGCCAGACAAGGAGTTTACTTTCTAGGGGTAGAGATAGACCATGAGGGGGAAAAAAAAATCAATAAACAAGACACTTTCAATAGTGATAAGTGCTGGGAAGAAACGAAACAGGGGAGAGAGAGTGATTGGGAGAAGGGTGACAAACTAGAGAAATAGCCAGCCAAGGAAAAAGAATTTCATGAAGAGGCTGTAAATAGCAAGTGCAAAGGTCCTGGGGCAGGAAGAGTCTGGAATGAGGGAAGCGGGAGGAGAAATCAGAGAGGCAGGCAGGGGCTGCATCAGGCAGCTCTCATAGGCCCAAGTGGGAGTTTGAATTTGACCTTAAGGACTACAGAATGCCTGTGAACAGCTGAAGCAGTGGAGTGAGTGTGCCAACTTGTTTCCTAGCTGTTGTGAGGAAATGGATTAGAAGGGACAAATTAGAAGGGGAGAGAACAGTTGTGAGGCTCATGAGAAAAGGTAAGAAATAGCCTTTTGTCCCTGTAGACTGAGCACTTAGGCAGGGAGCACAGCTCTCGGCCGGCAGGCTGCTCTCTGCCTGCAAGGCTGCATTATTCCAAGGCTGAGAGAGGAGAACCCCCTAACAACCTGGGTTCCTGGGGCAGAAAGCTAGAGAAGGTGCCTGACTTGGAAGCTGGTCCAGGATCAGTTTTATTCAGTCTGCCCTGCTAGGGCCTCCTCTCTGATCACCTTCCTGCCTCCAGGGAGTGCCCAGAGCAGAAATCCGGCCCTGCCCACCTGGGTTGTACTCCGATAACCTCCCCAAAGGGGAAGCCATTTGTTTGGAAGGAAATGGTACAGAATGAGCAATGGCCACGCTTAAAATAGGGCTGGGGCCTGGTTTCCAGGGCTGAGGGCCCGGTGGCTGAGAGAGGTTGAAAGGTCTCCCCGGGGCTTCTGATTCAGGTCAGCACCACCCTGCCCTGCCTGACCCTGGAGAGCTTCCAGAAGTTTTCAGTTGATGGGTCCTTGGAGCAACACACTAAGCACTCAAGAGCATGGTCACTTTTAATTTTCAGTCCTATGCAGTAGGCGCCTCAAGAATGGAGGCATTGACAGGCTTGGGGTTCTGCCCAAATCCCACTCCTCTCAGCACTCTGGGGAACTCCAGAGGAGGAAGATGGTCACACAGAGGAGTCTTTGGGAGCCACCCCAGAACATGTTACCCTCCCAGGCTTCGCTTCCTCCTCTACTCTGGAGTTTTCTTGTTCCCCATCCTCAGTTCCCCATCCTCACACCTGACCCCGCATGATGGAGGAGAGGGCAGGAAGTTGCGAGTCACAACCCCTGCCTGTACTTTGGCAACACCTGGGGGAGATTTTAAAAGCTACTGCTCCAGGACCCCACCTCTGGCCAAACCAGTCAGGCCCTGGAGAGGGGCCCAGGCCCTGATCCCCTCCCCAGGAGCCCCTAGAGTGCAGACATGCCTGAGAACCACTGCTTTAGAATTTCCCATCCTGTAGTTCTCAGCCCTGATGGATCTGTCTCTATCACCCGGGAGGACATTTTTATAAACCTGCATCTAGACCCCACCAGGGTCCAGATACTATTTTTAACAAAGCTCCCCCAGGTCATTCCCAAGGGTAGTCAGGGTGGAGTAGCTCTGAGTGTCTGGTCTCTTAGTGTACAAATAGGGAAACTGAGGCCAGAGAAAAGTGGTAACTTGCCAAGGTCACATAGCCAGCTAGTGGGCAAGGTAGAACTCAAACTCAAGACCGCAGGCCCCCAGGCTAGCCCAGCCCTGACAGGGTGGTCTCAAGTGATGTCTGTGTGGCACATGTCTGGGGCTGCCGCCTGCTGTGGGAGGCAGAACTGTGTGAGGGACCCCCAAACATGGGTGGACCCTGACAACGTGCTGTCACTCCTGTGCTAATATTGCCTTTTACCTCACTTGGCAAATGGGATTCATCAGTTGACTTATCAGCCAGGTGGATATTTTAATCACACGAGCCCTTTGAAAGCAGAAAGTTTCCTCTGGCTGGAGGCAGAAGGGAACAATAAAATGGCCCCTGCCAACAGCCAGCAAGGAAGTGGGGGCCTCAGACTAGCAACTGCAAAGAATGGGATTCTAACAAAGATCCAGTGGGTTTAGGATTCTATCCCAGAGCCTGCAGATAAGAGCCCAGCCAGGCCCACACCCAGATGAGGCTCGGGAAACCCAGAGCAGGTGCACAGCACACCTGCTGAGTTTGTGGGATTTGTTGAGTGGTCACTGAACACCACTGTGCCTGCTGTCACCGGAGAAAGAGCTGCAAAGTCCTGACTCACAGACCTCAAAACCAGGCTTTCCCTGGAGCACCTGGGAAAGGAGGGAAGATTCCAAGAGAGGAAAAGGAGGAGGATGTTGGAGCCCTTGTTCCCAAAGAGCCTGGGCAGACAGATCAGCCAAGGGGACAGGTGTGAGACAGTGGGCAGGACATGCCTTAGCAACCCCCTTCTGGCCACCACCCGGCCCCTCCTGTTTCCACACATCTCACAGTTCTCTTGGGCACATGTGTGCAGAAAGGTTTGTGAATGCCAAGCTCTGTGGGCAGGAGGGGTGGCGAGGGCAGGGGTTTCAGACACCTGAGATAAACCAGTCCCATTTTTTAGACCCCAGCCCACATCAGAGCAAGATCAGAGGAGTCACTGGAAATGGAAGGCCCCTGCTTGCTGTGCTCCACCTAACACACTAAATCTCCCCAACAAAGGCGTGCCCCACTTTCTGAGGTTTTTTTCTCAAAAGGACACTTTTGCTCATTTGCTCCCCCTCCTTTTTTTTTGAGACGAAGTCTCATTCTGTCACCCTTGGTGGAGTACTGTGCTCACAGCAACCTCAAACGCCTAGGCTCAAATGATCCTCTTGCCTCAGCCTCCCAAGTAGCTGGGACTACATGCATGCCCCAACCATGCCCAGCTGGTTTTTCTACTTTGAGTAGAGACAAGGTCTCACTCTTGCTCAGGCTGGTTTCTAACTCCTAAACTCAAGCAATTCACCTGCCTCAGCCTCCCAGTGTGCTAGGATTACAGGATTACAGGTGTGAGCCACCGCGCCTGGCTCGCTCCTTTTCTTCCTTCAAAAGTCCCAGAGCCTCTCCCCAATCTGACCCCTACTCAAGAAGCTGCATGAATGCACCCCCCCCCAAGCCTGCCCCTCCTTCCCCATGGTGTGGTGGTACCCTTGTATTTCCCTAAGCGCTTGCCACCACCTGAAATCACGTGGTTCGAATATTCATTTGTTCATTTTCTGTGGCTGCCCCTCCCCCAGCCGTGAGAACCTAAGCCCAGAAGGACAGGGACCCTATCAATCTGGGCCAGGTCTGTGGGACTGAGCCTGGGGGTAGCAGGGAGGGCCCCAGGAGGCTCAGGAGGGTGGGGGAGAGGCCCTGGGCAAGGAGAAGACCCTGAGTCAGCTGACTTCCAGATGTCCCCCCACCCCAGTCCCACCCTAAGCTCCAGTGCTCTGCTGAGGGGTGCCTGGGTTCCCGAGCCTACAGCCTGGCCACACTCTCTCCCTGCCCTTGGGGACACTCTGGCAAGTCCCCTGAGTGCTTCTGGAGATCTGAGCTCAGAGAGACAAAGGGAAGGGTGGGGCCTGGTGGTCCTGACAGCTCCCAGGGAAATCTTTCCCCACTCTGCAGCTCCCCTGGCTCGGGGTTTGTCAGACCTGTGTGGTGAAGGGCCAGTCTGCGTGTTTGTTTTTCATCATGAACCCGATACGTTTATAAATTACAATAAAAACCATCAGGTGCCTACAGGTCGCAGCAACTGCTAATTGCTGGGAGAGTTCCAGATTCTTACTCTGGATGCTGCACTTGGCTCTTCATGGACAGGCAGCAGTTTGTGGCAGCTCACAGGCCACACTTCAAACAGGAAAGAAAGCTCTAGCTCCCCCAGTGCCCAGGATGGGTGGGTGAGCGATGGCAGTTACAAGGGCCCGGACACCTACCCAGAGGTAGGGGGAGGGATGCGGTGGTCGGGGAGGGTCCAGCAAGGCAGAGACCTGATGTACCAGGCTGTGTCCCTGACAGTAAAGAGCCAGGGCTGGGAATCAGGGGAAGGAACCTCATCATGTTGCAAACTACGGCAGCTATGCCTGCTGGGTTGGGGACTCTCCCAGCCCACGTGTGTCTCCCAGATCCTCCCACAATCCAGGGGAACCTCCTCTGTACTTCCCAGTGGAGATGCCAGGCTGGCAGGAACACCTGCTCATGACATGCCGGCTAGGTCCGGACATGACAGGGCCTCCTGTCTCTTCGTCCAGCCCGGGAACAGCTGGGTTCAGTCTGTCAAGCCTTTGGGCCCGATGACAGGGGTGGGGTAGCGATACTGTCCTGCCTGGCAGCTCAGATTGCCCTGCCCTGCCCCTCCCCAGCCCTTGAGGAGCCAGAGGGGAGAGTGAGATCGAAACTCTCTCCATTCTTTTGAGTGGTCCGACCAGACCTCCTCCCCCCTCCCCCCCAACTTGGGCTGGCTTCAGTGTGGTTTCTGGGTGGGAGCTCAGGAATGCCTCACCCCCACATCTTGCACACAGTAGGCACTCAGAGTATTTGCTAAGGACACACATAGTCCGCACAGTCCAAAGCTGGGCTACAGGGAGCCCTGCCCCTCCCTCATCACCTCAGGAGCCCTCAGCTGCATTGTTCCAATTCCACCAGGTTTGGAATGTCTCTGTTTACCATCAATGTCAACCTGCCCGGGAGAACATCCAGTTCCCAGAGGCCTTCTGGGGTCTGGCAGGGGACACAAGGCTGAGAGATGGGAGCAGGCCACACATGGGCACCCCCAGCACCCTTCAGGGCCCACTGTGGTAGAGCCCCTCACCCGGGCATGTTGCTGCTCTGGGTCCTGGAATTACATCACCGAAGGGTTTCAGCAGGTGGAGCTTGTGGGGCCTCGTACCCCTCTTCCTGGCCCTGAGCCCCCCTCACCCGTTCTTTGGGAGGATGTAGGTAACAATGGCTCTTGCTGCAAGGAGCTGCCCTTCTTTCTGTGCCTTTGATCACACCAGTCTCTGCCTCATGTGGCATCTCTACCACCCATCTCCACCTGTCCAAACCCTCTCCCACCCAGAGGAGATGTCCCCCCTGGATATAGAACAGACAGTTTGGATTTGAACCTGACCTCCTCACACTGGGTCCCAGGGTCTGTCTTATTTACACTCACCTCCCAGAGATAAACCAAGACACCTGGCCTATCTGCCAAAGCGACCTGGCTTCTGAAATAAGACCTGTTTGCTGTAGGAGGCGCTACAGCAGCCCTGTCCCGTGGAGACTGAGAGGCAGTGGGGCTCCCAACCCAGGGTTACGTCTGCAGCCCCAGAAACAGCTAACGGAGTAGACCCTGGGAATCCCTGGGTCCCCACTAGTTAGCGACTAGGTGACTAGGCCAGGCCTTGCATATCCTAGTTTTACTCTTAGCGCACTTCTTCATTTGAACTTGCCACACTTCAGATGCTCAGTGGCCACAGGTGTCTGTGGCTCCTGAATGGGACAGCACAGCCAAGTCCTTCTGTCTCAGGGTCAAAACTACCCAAACTTGGTGGGATCTACAGAGTGGTTTGAAGTGGGCTGGAAGTGTTATGACTCTGAATCTTCTAAAATGAAACTCACAAGACATAAAAGAGTATCTTAATGAAAAATTCAGCGGCCACCTTCTGAAGAACCCCTCTTGAGTTCTAATCTTCCATTTCCTCCTCTATGAGATGGGGCTAACTGTAGGCTCTCGGAGGCTCGCTGAGGGGCAGTGGGACCCACGTATATGATAGCTAAAGGCTGAACACCACTAATTTCTTTGTGGTGGCATTTAGGGCTAAGCACACAGCAGCATAGAGAAGGGTTAGGTGGCCCCAGGGTATCTTCAGTTCCCTTTCCCACTTGAGGGCCAAATCCTGTCCCCTTGTGAGCAGCTCCTCCTCTCCAGAGGCTTTTCATCTGGGGGTGAATGCACGTGAGCACTGTGATGCCGAGGGCTGATAAGGGCAGAGAGGAAAAGAATCCTGCCCCACTGCTCAGGGTGCATTTGGGGTCTCCCCACTCACGCACCCAGTTTGATCCCTTGTAGTGAACATGGGGTGTTTTGTCTGGCAGTGAATGGGGACAATTTGGTCTCTGTGCCCATCTGTACAGTTGTGCCCCAGCCACTAGGTGGGCAGGCTGGTAAGTCAGGCTGCTTATCTGTAAGCCTTTGTACATGATCACAGCCAGCCCTTTGAGTTGTGACAGGACAGTGGAGGGTCGGCATGGGCTGTGCCCAGCTAGGCTCTGGGGAGAACCAGACGTCAAGTTCCCTCCTCTCAAACCCACCCTACAGTCTGTTTCATCCGAACCTGTGAGATAGGTGGGGAAACAGGCTGCGCCAACTGGGAACCTGCAGTCATGGGGAGGAGCTGAGAAATCCTTAAAGCTTTCAGGCATTTCAGCCTTGGCTCCAGGAAGAAAAGCCCCATGGATAGTCTTGGTGTTGGAAGGTATTTACACTGAGTAAGTTGAGGACAGATTCATCTACAGTCTCTCCGAACCAAACATAAAACCTGAGTCTTTGGACTCCCAGCCCAGTGCTGCCTGCCTGTGGACCACATAGCTATTCTCAGAGTCTGGACATGAAAGTAAAGTTTCTCAAAGTATAGCCTGAGAGTCACCAGGGGGAGAACTCTCTCGCTGGGGGGCAGAAAGCAAGGAGGAGAGAAAGCTTGCTAGATCTGTGCTCTCACAGATTCCCTAGAGAAAACCTCTGGGGCCTAGTTTCTCAAGTGTCTAAAGACATTTCACACACAAAAAATACATAGATTTTCTGCATGCAGTTCGAGGTGTGGCCATGGGCAGTTACCTTCTTGAGACTCAATTTCCATATATATAAGATGAAGGTGTCTGCAAGAACAGTGTCCCTCAGTGTCAAAATCAAACCCTGTGGCTGTGTTTATCCAGGGGGACAAAACCCAGTGGCCCCAGAGCAGGCAGCCACCATGAGTATGAGACCCTGGCAGGGTGTAGCCAGCAGAGGTGGGTGTTCCCGTCCACCCCATGGGGCAGTTGCTGTTCCCCTTAGACCGCTGTTGCCGTGTGGGAATGTGAGCCCAAGGCACCAGCACTTTCTTTTTCTTTTCTTTTTAGGGATTTTTAAAAAATTTCCAAATATTGGGCGGCGCCTGTGGCTCAATAGGTAAGGCGCCGGCCCCATATACCGAGGGTGACGGGTTCAAACCCGGCCCCGGCCAAACTGCAACCAAAAAATAGCCGGGCGTTGTGGTGGGCGCCTGTAGTCCCAGCTACTTGGGAGGCTGAGGCAAGAGAATCGCTTAAGCCCAGGAGTTGGAGGTTGCTGTGAGCTGTGTGAGGCCACGGCACTCTACCGAGGGCCATAAAGTGAGACTCTGTCTCTACAAAAAAAAAAAAAAATTTCAAAATATTGAGGGAGGACAAATATTTCAGTTATGTAGATACCTTGTATAATGCTTAAGTGAGGGCTTATGGTGTGTCTGTCACCAAAATAGTGTTCATTGTACCCAATAGGTAAGTTTGCATTCCACCAGTCCCCTCCACCCCCTTGGGATATCTCACTTCTGATTTCCCAAGAGGGAGTCCAAGAGCCATCTTTCTATATCAACCTTCTCAGTTTAAACATTAGCATCCGGGAACTCATGCCTGCAGTTCCAGTCACTTGGGGGGGCTGAGATGGGAGGATGGCTTGAGCCCAGGAGGTCAAGGCTGCAGTTAGCTGTGATCATACCACTGCATTCCAAATAGAGTGAGACTCCATCTCCTAAAAAAAAAAAAAAAAAGCACCTAATTTTTAATTTTTAAAAAAATTTTAATTTTCCAACTTAAAAAAGTGTGGAAAAACTGGAGGTGCTAGACTGTACCCTCTAATTTTTATGGAACGACAGGCCAAAAACTGATGATGTAGCTGTCTCTAAGCCGTTACCTGTGTTTCCTGTCCTCCACTCAGCAAGACACTCCCCTTCTCCTTTCTTCAAGTAGTTCAACCAGTGACCTTGGGCAAGTGGCTTAGCAGCTTTTTGTGCCTCAGTTTCCTCTCTTATAAAGTAGAGATAATAATAGCTCCTTCCTCACAGTGTTGCTGTGAAGATTAAATGAATGAATTTTGAAGTGTGTGCAGAGTAAGTGCTCAGTGAATATTAATTAGCTCTGCTTTGATTATTCTTAGCCAAAGCAGCTCAAAGGGGGGACAGTCAGTGTCACAGGGGGCTCTCATTGTGGCCACTTTGAGTCTCCTGAAGACCCCTGCTGCTCCTGGGGTTCTCCCCCTCTCTCTGGAGGCTCAGGTGGGAGGCCCTGTGGCCTAAGCCACCCTCATAAGTAAGTGGGGAGCCCAGCAAGGAACACATAGTCTCTGTAAAGGCATAGATGACATTCTGGTTTCACTGTGGTCAGAATACAGCCTTCCCAAACCCTGTGCCCCAAACCATGTTTACAAAGCGATTTTTTGAGACTATCGTTGGGAGGCTGAATGGTTTGGGATCCCAGCTAAACAGTACATGAGGGGAGACCCTAGTTTCCCAGAGGGAGGGGAGGAGAGGGCTGTGAGTTAGAGGCATGCCAGGGAGTGGAGAGAAAGCCGGGGGACAGCTGGCTTCCAGCCTGCCCCATGCTGCATCCGAGAGGTCTTCCTCACACTAAATCCTGGGCCTTCCTTCTCTTGCTGGACATCAAAGTTCACTCTCCTTAACATTCAAGATTTGCTCAGTTGGCCCTCTGTGCCTGGGCTTGGAACTTGACACTGCCTGAGGCCCATTGTGCAGGACGTACTCTCTTAGGTCCAACAGCTGCTCCTTTACTTTCCCCACGGATGGCCTGAGCCTCTCTCCTCCAAGGAGTGCAAGGGTAGGAGGAGGCTCTCCCCACTTTTAAGGGGTGTTGAGTTAAATCATATCCCCCTAAATTTCATATGTTGAAGTTCTAACTCCCCTATTTCAGAATGTGACTGTATTCAGAGACAGGATCTTTAAAGAGGTAAACAGGGCTGGGCACAAAAGTTCACACCTGTAATCCTAGCACCCTGAGAGCCAAGGCAGAAGGATCAGTTAAGCTCAAAAGTTTGAGACCAACCTGAGCAACAGTGAGACCCTCATCTCTCAAAAAAATAGAAAAAATTTAGCCATGCATAGTGGCACCTGTAGTCCCAGGTACTTGGGAGACTGAGGCAGGAGGATTGCTTGAGCCCAGGAATTTGAGGTTACTGTGAGCTATGATCATACCACTGTACTCCAGCCTGGGAGACAAAGCAAGACTCTGTCTCAAAAAAAAAGTTTAATCAGTTAAAGTGAGATTCATTAGGATGGGCTCTGATCCAATATGTCTGTGTCTTTATGAGAAGAGGAAATTTGCACACAGACCTCCATAGAGGGATGATGATGTGGAAGAAGATGGGCATCTGCTAGCCAAGCAGAGAAAGAACTAATCCTGCCAGCACCTTGATCTTGAACTTCTGGACTCCAGAACTGTGAGAAAATAAATTTCTGTCATTTAAGGCACCAGTCTGTGGCACTTTGTTATGGCAGCCCTAACAGACTATACAGGGAGCTTATAGTTCACTGTTTTGGCCTTCATAAAACAGAGGTAATAATGGTCCTTACCTCATAAGGTGGTTGGGAGGATGGAATAAGTTAAGCGCAATGTAAAACAGAGCAGTAATCAACAGGTGCTAGCTGCCCAGGCTGCTATGCTGTCATTGCTGTCTCACCCAGTTGGGACAGCAAGACTTAGAATTGAGAAATAAGAGGGAGGGTACGACAGACAGGAGCTGTGAGCAGCTGATGTGATGAATCGAATAATTCTTACATTTCAGAGATGGGAAGGCCACATGACATCCTCCTCCATTGTTTGATGAATGAGGAAACTGAGGCCCAGAGAGGAGAAGGGACTTACCTGAGGTTTCATTATAAATGGGAGAATACCAGGGCTAGAATAGAACCACCAGGTTGGGTGTGGGTTTCAATTACTAATCAAAGTGCACACCAGTTTTCAGATGTCTGCTTGCATCAGAGCCAGGCCAGCCCTCTCTCAGAGTGCAGGGTTGATTTGTGCTCGTCAGATGGAGGCTGCCAGGAGAAAGCAGTCTGGCCACTGGGGTCAGGGGAACCACTGCTTCCGGCTTCACATTTGCTAAGCTACTAACTCTGTGGGCCTCTCTATGCCCAGGCAGCCAAGAACTTCCCTCATGTGGGAGTTTTGCCCAGAATCTGGGGTTGAGCCAACAGTAATGAGGGGCTCTCCCCAGGACCCTGTTTGGGAGCACGAGAGAATGGAGACCTCATGGGGCTGACCTTGGGGCTGATTGAAGCCATCGGAGCACAGACGGCAGGCAGGGTCTCATTTTCTCTCTGCCAGTCAATGCCCCCTGAGCCAACAGTCAGTCATGTTGGATCCTGTTTGAAGAGATGAGCCCAGCATCGTGGGACAAGAGTTGCTTTCTGAGCCACCTCCAAGCAGACAGATGGTCAACTGCCTTCCACTTAGCTGTGGCCCAGAAGCCCCTGCACGGCTAGATGACCCAGGAGCTAAAGAAACCCGCTCTGAAGCCATCTGGTGTCATCCCTACAGCCCAAACATCCGGCCTCAGCTTGAAATGCTCTCAGAACAGGGAACTCAATACCACTATCCCATAAAGCATTCTGTGCCACGGTGGCAAAGGTCTAAACCAGTACTACCCAACAGAAATACAATGTGAACTTGTTACCACTATTTAAAAAAGTAAACAGTATATTTAAAAAGTAGAAATAAACAAGTCAAATTTTATTTATTTATAAAGTTACTTATTTATTTATTTTTGAGACAGTCTCACTCTCAGAACTATGAGAAAATAGAGTGCAGTGGCATCATAGCTCACAGCAACTTCAAACGCTTGGGCTCAAGTGATCTTCCTGCCTCAGCCTCCTGAGTAGCTGAGACTATGGGCACCCACCACAATGCCCCGCTAGTTTTTCTATTTTTAGTAGAGATGGGGTCTCAGTCTTGGTCAGGCTGGTCTCAAACTCCTGAGCTCAAGGGATTCATCAGCCTCAGCCTCCAGAGTACTAGGATTACAGGCATGAGCCACCACTGCACCTGGCCTCAAGTTGATTTTAATATTTTCTTTTACCCAATGTATCTAAAATGTGGTCATTTCAACATGTAATCAAAACTTAGAAATTTAATGAAATATTTTACATAGTATTTATTGCACCAAATCTTGAAAATCTGGTGTATCTTTTACACTTTAGCATTTCTCAGGCAGACTAGCTGCATCAGTGCTCAGTAGTCACTTGGGACTGGTGGCTAATGAGTCTGGACAGCACAGCTCTAAATTGTGAAGGTTTTTCTTACTCTGAATTAAAATCTAACTCCCTGCCATTTTTACCTGTTCGTCTTTATTTGTCCACTGTGCTTACAAAGAATAAATCCTCTTCCACATGTCAGTTGTTTGGTAATAATCAGCAACTACAAATAAACAAGTGTCATGTCCTTTTAACTCTGTGCCAGCCCCTGTACCGAACGCCTCATGTGGATTCCATTAAAAACCCACAACGGCCATAGAGTGCTACTCTTCAGATGAAAAGATGGAAAATCAAAAGGTCACACAGTGAGCAAATGGAAAAGCCAGAGCCTCTAACTAACGCTGTGCTGTCCAGTAAGGTCACCACTCACCAGTTACGGCCACCCAGCCATTGAAATGCAGCTGGCCCAATCTGAGGCAGGCCACAAGCATAAAACATGCTAGATTTCAAAGACATAGTACTGAAAAACAATTATGAGCATATATTTTTATGTTGAGTGTATATTCAGCTGACGCTGTTTTGTCTCGATAAAATACATAATTATAATTAATTTCACCTGCGTCTTTTTGCCCCCGCCCCCATATGCTGCTGGCATTATATTTTTATTGGACTCTGCTGCTCTAACCTGTTTACTTCTGGGCTAAATATTCTCCATTCCTTCAACAGTTCCATGCATGACATCTCTTCTAATCCCTTTCCCCGGGTGCTTCTTTTGATCAGTGTTTCTAGGAGTGAATGATAACCTGGCTGATTATTCCTCTGTGCTTTTCTTGCTCACGTCCCGTCCTTTGCCCAGTTTGGGCATAAGTGGTTTTCCCTTTTAGCCTACTGATGGTCACACCTCTCTGTAATCAGGACTATTTACATTTATCCATTGCAATGTCACAAATATTTCCTGCAGTCGTTGTTGGCCTTTCAACTTTCTCTGCAGTGTCTTCGGCTATACAGGTTTCTGTTACCGTGCAACCAATGTGCAAAAAATTTTTCTTTTGAGGCTTCTCAATTTTGAGTCCTGGGAAAGAAAGTTTTGGCCACTCTCACATTTATGAAAAAGTGTTGTTCTACATTTTCTCTCATAACATTCACATTTCAACACTTATTTCTTCTATCTAACTGGAATCTATTTCTTTTTGTGATATGAGCAAGGGAGAAGCGTTAATACCCTCCCCCACACACACGTGTAGCTGATTGTCCCATCTGGAGAATAACTTGTTCTTTCCCCACTAGTTTGAAATGCCATTTTGAAAAATTATCTTTTGACTCTGCTTTCTCTTTGTTGGCAGAGAAGTTGGCCACCAGAAGCTCCAGGTTTGCAGCTGACCACCTCAACAAACTCAGCAAAAAGAACTTTCCTCTTCGCTGATAGTCTTAGTAAAACAGTCCCAGGGCTGGTTCCCACTGGATAGCTCTACCCAGCACAGAATCATTTGGGGAATGGAATCTGCTGATTGGCTGGGTCTGATCCACCTGTGTCCCTGAAAAGCTGAGCTAAAGGCTCACTTGAGAAAGGAGGGTGGATCCTCAAAGCAATATTAGGATGCTGTTGATAGAAGGAAGAACAGATGCTGGTCAGCTGAAATGATGACTACCACCGTGTGTATCCTCTTAACCTGACACTGCCCACAGCCTGCCCTGGCTCTATAGGTATCTGGTGTGTTGGGGGGGGTGCCAGGTCCCCTCTGCTCTATTTTGGGTTCCTCCTCAAATATCAGCTAGGGTTATACCTGCCCCAGAAATTCCAGTCTGATTCCAGATGCCTTTTCAGGGGAACCTCCACTAGCCTAGAAAATCAGCCGAGCAAGTGTGGAGAAGAGAGCCCTGCCGGCTCTTACCTAGGACCTCTGTGTAGGTTGCTTCTCTCTGGCAAAAAAGGCAGAGTTCAGAGAGGGCAAAAGGAAGGAAAGATGTCAATAGATGTGGATGCTGTTTACAAACAGAAAGTGGCTTCTTCCTGTGCACTCTGATGCTGCCTCACTCAGTTCCTGCAGGGAGACTCCCTGGAATGCCCCTTCTAGCGTCCCACCAAAGACCCATGACTAAACCCTGGGTCACCAGGAAACAGCCTGAGCATCCAGATCAGGCTCACGTGGAGAAAGGTTTTCCAACACCAGCAGTCTGTGGGCCCCAGAGTGGTGCTGATCTTGGGGGGCCGACCCCTGTGCTTCTACACAGGGATGCCCCGGCCCTTGGCAACTCATGTGCCACAAGGTGGGCACAGCAAGCCTCTCCCTTTCACTCTGAGCCTTCAGGGGAGCAAAATGTGATTCGGAGAGCAATCAGAGAATGATGTCAGAACCCCAATTCTTTCTGGGTCGCTCCCATTTCATCAGCTCCCATAAAGGCCCATGTAATAGTAATAAGCTGAGCAAAACAATAGTAAATGAAAAACACATATAAAATGGGAACAAAACTTTCTTTAGTAAGTTGCTTTGCTCTGTTGGATGTCCCATAATATATCAACTAAACAAAAGCAGGCTGCTTGCTACAGTTTGAGGAATGTCTGAGTTCAATGCTGTGCTCTGCCCCTGGCTGGCTGTGCAACACCTGAGCCTTCTTCGAAACCCCCTTTATGGTACCCACCTCATAAGATTGTTGTGAAGTTTTAAAAATGAATAATTGCAATAAGCCAACAATAATAGCAGCAATGTGTTGGGTGATTATATATGAAATGAACTGAAGCAGTGCTGGGGGTGGGGGGAGGGAGGAACTGGGCATGCTCAGTGAAGCTACACAGTGCTATTAAAAAGCAAACTCAGATTAGTCAAAAATGTATATTGCAAGACCTCTAGAGCAGGGGTATTCAGGCTGCAGGCTGAATGCCGATTTTGTGAGGATTCTTTTTTGCTTAACTGTGGTGTCTGATAGCACAAAAAATATGCACAGACTTTTTTTTTTTTTTTCCTAATCAGCTTTTGTTAGTGTTGGTGTATTTACCGTGTGGCCCAGGACAACTTTTATTCTTCCAACGTGCAGCAGAGAAAAAAAAGTTGGACACTCCTGCAGAGCAACCACTAAAAAATATTTTAAAAGAAATATAATTGATATGCTAAAAAAGGAGAGAATACAGAGTCTCATAAAACCCTCAATTAAAACCAGAGAAAGCAGCTTGGTGCCCGTAGCTCAGTGGTTAGGGCACTGGCCACATGCTTGGGGGCTGGTGGATTCGAACCCGGCCCGGTCCTGCTAAACAAACAATCACAACAACAACAACAACAAAATAGTCAGGTGTTGTGGCAGGCACCTGTAGTCCCAGCTACTTGGGAGGCTGAGGCAAGAGAATCACTTAAGCCCAAGAGTTTGAGGTTGCTGTGAGCTGTGATGCCATAGCACTCTACTGATGGCAACAAAGTGAGACTCTTATCTCCAAAAAAAAAAAAAAACTGCAGAAAAGATTCTTTTTTTTTTTTTTTTTTGAAACAAGAGTCTCACACTATTGCCTCAGGCTAGAATGCCATGGCACCATAGCTCACACCAACTTCAAACTCTTGGGTTCATGGAATCCTTTTGCCTTAGTCTTCCAAGTATCTGGGATAACAGGTATGTACCACCGTGTCTAGTTAGTTTTTCTGTTCTTAGTAGAGACAAGGTCTTGCTCTTGCTCGGACTGGTCTTGAATTCCTGAGCTCAAGCAATCCACCCATCTTAGCCTCCCGGAGTACTAGGATTACAGGTGTGAGCCACTGAGCCTAGCCAGAAAAAGAGATATTCTACAGAAGAACAAGAACGCTGAATACAGGGCGGTGCCTATGGCTCAAAGGAGTAAGGCACTGGCCCCATATGCTGGAGATGGCAGGTTCAAACCCAGCCCCGGCCAAAAACTGCAAAAAAAAAAAAAAAAAAGAACACTGAATACACAGCAGTTACAAACATGGTAGATATTAATACAATTATATAGGCAGTCCCTGGGTTCTGAATGAGATAGGTTCTGTAAGTTTGTTCTTAAGTTGATTTGTATGTATATTTACATTTTACCTTAATGGCCTCCATTCATAAGCACAAGTTATACATCAGTTGAATGTTTGTAACTCAGGGACTGCCCGTATCAATAATCACTTAAATATGAATGGTCTAAATACACCATTTAAAAGACAGATGTAAGAATGGATTTTAAAAAACAAGACCCGACTATATGTTGTCTACAAGAAATTCACTTTGAATATAAACAAATGGGAGCAGCTAACAAATTGGAACCAAATTGCCCAGGGTTGATTGGGCCACTCCTTTTCTTCGATAAGCCTCAGTCTCCTCTTCTGTATAATGGGGATAATAATAGTTCTCATCAAAAATCTGATTAAATGGGCTAATTCACAAAAAGCATTTAGAATAGTGACTGTCATATAAACACTGTAAGAATATGTTATTTTTGTTGTTGTTGTTGTTATCCAAGTGCAGCTTCAGAATAAATTACCTAGCCCTCACTTTCCAATAAGCTTTCTACTTTAAATTTTTCCCTAAATAAAAATTGTAGAGCCTATAGTTTCTTCTTGAGTTCTAAAACTGGGTTCAGATGTATGATTTTCAGAGCCAGTCTTAAAATGAAAATACATAGCCCCTTGTTCAAAATTATGAAGAACTGCAAGATGGTGCCAGCAGAGCATTAACTAGAGTTTGAGGCCCTTCTGAATGAGGAACTCTGTGTGACTGGGTAAGTCAAATATCCATGAAGCTGGGCCTGCTTAAGACCACAGAGTAAGGAGGGCAGAGTTGGAATCCAGGATACAGCTGCTTAGATCCTTCCCCTCCCGAGTTAGGAACAGGCCTCACTCCTCTGGCCATGTGGAACTCCAGCCCAGATAAACCTCTTGCAAAACAAAAAACAAACAAAAGACTGCTTAAGCAAAATGCTCCATGCGGAGCCATGCTGCTTGCTTTCTTTAGAAATCCTGAATCCAGGACTTGCAGGGTCCTGCCTCTCTGGGCTCTGGGTGAGGTGAGGGCCAGATTTGGAAAGGGCAAGGCCAGAAGTAAGCCTGTGTCTGGGAACCATGCTCAGGAGGGCACTGAAAATTCCCTGGTTTCAGGGGATGCTTGCTCCAAGGGGGCTCACGGCCCCCAAGAACAAGTCTCAGCCCATTCAACACACTCACTACCCCTGCACCCTCAAGTCACCCAGTTGGCCTCACTCTCCAGAGGTGTGGGGGAGGGGGCTTCTTTTAATCTCTTGGGTGCTTCATTAGGCCTGGCAAAGTTAAGGGGCTCTGGCTCACCCTGGTTCCTTCCTGCCCTGCCCCAAAGGTCACCACCTAGAGGTCCTTGCCCTGTGGAGCACTTTCAGGCACCCCTCAAGGGAGGGGGAAGCCAACAGACATTGGCATGGTGTAAGTCGTAGCCCCCGCCCAGGGGGTGCCCAGCAATTCCTAGGGAGCGAGTGTGGGCGGCAGGAAAACAGGCCTTCAGTGTCGGCACAGCCCACCCGGCTTTTAAACACGTCGTTTCTGACTCCTTGAGGGTGGGGCCTGACAGTAACCCCTGGGGCCCAGTGACTTCAAGGACAGTTGGTCCCCCAGGCCCTCACATCCTATCCCTGTTTTTCATACCCACCCCTCCTTTCTCATGGAAGGGGAGGGCTTAGGCTGGCTCTGTTGGGTGTGGGCCAGTTGGATTTTGATGTCAAAGACGGAATTCCATCTCAGCCCCGCAGGGCGTGCGGAAGCCTCTGGCCCCTCCCACCCTCTCTCTCCATTCCCCGCCCCCTCAGAATGAACCTCTCCGCTCTACGTCCTGCCAAACTCAGACTCCAGAAACGCAAGCGGCTGGCTGCAGGCAGGGAAGTCAAAGGGGAGGGAAGCTGGGGTGGGGTGGTGGAAGGCTGGCTCCTCTATTGCCCCCAGTCCTCCTCCCCTCACCCCTGCACTCTAGAATCAAGAAGTGTAGGTGTGAGGTGCTTTCTGGCAGAGAGCGGCTGGGTGGAAGGTGTTGTTCCAGTCCAAATGAACACTTGGAGGGACTTGAGAGGAGGGAGGGGCCACATGGCGGGAACTAGGGTGCAGATTCTAGATTGCTGGAGCGAACTCGTAGAATGCTCAGAACAGTGCTTAGCATGACAGGGATGCCACACATGCATATCATAATCGTCGTTGTTACCCTGTTCTTGCCGTGTCCTCAGTTTCCCACAGACGTAAACAGTTTCTCTGTCTGCACCTGACTTGGGAGGGAGATGCCTTTCCAGAAGGAGGTGGCCCCCAGAGAGGGTATTTCTGTCCTCTGCCTAGGGCTCATGGCACAGGCAGAGTCTTTTCCATACTCACCTCTGCCCCTGACCTAAGTTTGGGCTTTATTAATATCCTGTCCATGCTCTCTCAGTCATCCACCTTAGGATTCTTCTTTTTTTTTTTTTTTTTATAGAGACAGAGTCTCACTTTATGGCCCTCGGTAGAGTGCCATGGCCTCACACAGCTCACAGCAACCTCCAACTCCTGGGCTCAAGCGATTCTCCTGCCTCAGCCTCCCGAGTAGCTGGGACTACAGGCGCCCGCCACAATGCCCGGCTATTTTTTGGTTGCAGTAGGATTCTTCTTGTGTACTACTGTTGTGCAGGCAAGTGACATACAGCACACTCAGAATTGATTACAGTTAGTTACTGCAGCTAATTCCATTCATTCTATAGCTAGCCATCCAGCCATCCACTGAATAAATATTTCTTGAGCCTGATCCTATGACAGACACTGTGCTGGAGGTAGGGTTAAATCAATACAATTTAAAAAAAAAAAGAAAAAAGCTTCTCAGGAGGCTGAGGCTCGGCAAGGCCTGAGGCTTAAGCCCAGGAGTTGGCGGTTGCTGTGAGCTGTGTGAGGCCACGGCACTCTACCGAGGGCCATAAAGTGAGACTATCTGTACAAAAAAAAAAAACAAAAAACAAAAAACGGTGAGGCCAGGCGAGGTGGCTCATGCCTATCTATAATCCTTGCACTCTGGGAGGCGAAGGCAGCTGGACTTCTTGAGCTCAGGAGTTCAAGACCAGCCTGAGCAAGAGCAAGATCCCATTTCTACTAAAAATAGAAAGAAAAAAAAATTAGCCAGGCAGTGTGGCAGGCACCTGTAGTCTCAGCTACTCGGGAGACTGAGGCAAAGAGGATCTCTTGAGCCCAAGAGTTCGAGATTACTGCGAGCTATAATGACACCACAGCACTCAACCCCAGGGCATCAGAGTGAGACTATGCCCCCCCCCCCCAAAAGAGAAAAATGGTTCCCACCTCCTATGGGGCTGAGATCAGAAGCAAAGGGGGAAGGGACATCTATCTGCCCTCCATCCACGGTGGGGTTGAACATCGCTCAGCCCCTTCCCCTGGAGTTTCTGACTCTAGAGCTGAGAAAAGGTCAAGGAATCTGTAGTTAAAAAAAAAAAAAAAATAGTTCACTGGCGGCGCCTGTGGCTCAAAGGAGTAGGGCGCCGGCCCCATATGCCAGAAGTGGCAGGTTCAAACCCAGCCCAGGCCAGAAACTGCAAAAAAAGAAAAAAAAAAAAAAAACCCATAGTTCACACAACTCTATTGTCAAGGAAGTTTGGGAAATTGTCTTAGGGAAGAGAATGATCCTAAAGTATACATGGGGTAGGGGGAAGATCCAGCAACAAGATCAGGCAAGGCTTTCCAGGGGGACTGGCTGAGAGTGGTGAGCTCAAGCACAAGCTGTGCACTTGGTGAAAAAAACAGCACGTGCAAAGGCCCTGCAATGGGAAAGTGGAGCTCAGAAGGAATTGGGGCACTGGAGATGTGAATCAGAGTTAAGGGGAGGAGGGTCCATAGCGGCACTGGGGAGCCCTGGAAGGGTCTGTGCAAGAGGGCTGCTGTTAGGGATATTCTGAAAGGTTTCTCACGCAGTAGATGCCTGCACTGGGCCTTCCAGGCCTCACTCCATGCCACGTTCTAGCAGAATCAAGCTTCTCTCCCCAAGTTTGCTGTTCCTATCGGGCCCTGGCTAGCCCAGTTCCTGCCCCTGCGGGCCTGGAGGAGGAAGGAGGGGGAACCCAGGTGGCCAGAGGTGTGGGCTCAGCTCCTCTCCCACCTTGGCAGACTGACCGGTGGCTCCCACCTGCTGTGTCTATCCCAGCGTCCCCTCACACACAGCGTGCGCAGCCAGAGGGAATCTGTGGCTTCCTTCGCCCTCCCAAATAGTTGCTAGGACCCCCCCACACACATTCCACCCACTTCCTCGGCCCAGAAGACATCACCTGCCAAATGCCAGCAGATGTGGCTCGCAGCCCCTGGGCAGGTCCCCGCGCGTCCCCCACCTCACAGGCCCCAAGTCTGAGAGAGCAAGAGGGGGTTGATGAGGGTGGGGAGGTCCTCGACCCCTGGTAGTGGCGCAGGTGGGAGGGGAGGCTGGCAGGTGGGAGGGGAGGCGGGTGTGGGTGGGAAACAGGTGGGCAGAGCCCGCGGGGAACTGGGGTAAGCCAGCACCGAACTGGCCTGGCGCCCAGACTGGGTGTGGGGGACGTAGAGCGGGCCAAGGGGCGTGGCCACCGGGCGGGTCTCATTTGCATACAATCGTGAGGGCGGGGCCGGCCGCGGCGTAATTGTTGCCCTGTGATCTCTGCGCCTCCACCACAGCCAGGGTCCTCCCCCAGCCCGCGGTCCCGCTCCCCACCGCCCACCCGGCCTCATTATCTCTTCTTTGATTAGAGTTCAAGCTCGTAAACCGGATTCCTGGAATCCCGGGAAGACGGATAGGGGAGGGGAGAAAAATAACTCACCCACCTACCCTGCGGACTGAAGAAAATGCTCCAGGGCCTATTTCTGGGAAAACCAAGTCTACTAGGGTTTATGAGATACCAGAATGGGGGTCGGGGTTGGGTAGGGAAGGGGCCATATCCCATCAGCGTTGTCTGCATATTTTCCTTCCCCTCTGTGGGTGATTTGCCGCCTTCATTACCCCACGCCGGGGTCCTCGAACTCTCACCCTTCCTCTTATTCCAGGGTTAGGTGCCCTTCCCCTAGAGCACCACCGCCTTGCTCAATCTGCACGCGGATCGGTGACTCCTGGTCGGCACCTGAAGGGTCTCCTCCTGCCACAGAGCTCTCTGTATTGAGGCAGGGCAGTCGCACAGCTACTGGGCACTCAAGGCCAGCGAGTCTCTGTGTCCCCAACTTTACATATATTAACCACATAACCTTTGCTAAGCCCCTGGGAGTGGAGACTAGCCCATTGTCCCCATTTTAGAGATGAGGAAATGGAAGCACAGAGCGTTTAAGGGAGTTGCACAGTCACTCAGAGGGGGAGCTGGAGAGCCTGCATTTAAATCAAGGCAGAGGGGATTCGGCTTTCAGGCAGTGGGTGCTTTAAGCTCTCATGCCCACCCACAAAGAAGGGGGGAGGGGACTGGGGATGACAGGAGACAAAAGCCCAGAGCATCCTCAGGGGGTGGCTGGGAGCTGGTAGGAGCCAAGGGTGGGGCAAGCCAGGCACCTAGCAGTTAGGAAGTCCTTGGGTTTGTGCAGGCATGGACCCTAATTCACATGCCCCGAGAGTAGGGCCTCCTTACTTGTGTAACGACTTATTGTATAAATTTTCAAGATAAACTTTCCAAAGTTTTAATCATTGTGTTTTCTTGTATCCAATAGAAATCTGCCAGAGTCCACACAGAAATATTCTTAGAAAGGCATAGGATATGGTTTGAGGAAGGGTTGAATTGCATCAACCATGGCTGATCTTCTCTCTGTTTTTAGAGACAGGATCTCACTTTGTCTTCCAGGCTGGAGTACAGTGATGTGATCACAGCTCACTGCAAACTCAAACTTCTGGGCTCAAGAGATCCTCCTGGCTCAGCCATCTAAGTAGCTGGGACTACAGACTCATATCACCATGCCCACCTGAGTTTTCTTTTCTTTCTTTCTTCTTCTTCTTTTTTTTTTTTTTTTTTTTTAAGAAACGGGGTCTCACTATGTTGCTCAGGCT
This sequence comes from Nycticebus coucang, assembly GCF_027406575.1. Taxonomy (NCBI): domain Eukaryota; kingdom Metazoa; phylum Chordata; class Mammalia; order Primates; family Lorisidae; genus Nycticebus; species Nycticebus coucang. The sequence continues at coordinate 107,931,603 of NC_069791.1, forward strand.
GTTCTCAAACTCCTGGGCTCAGGCCAGGCACGGTGGTTCACAACTGAAATCCCAGCACTTGGGATGCCGAGGCAGGTGGATTCCCTGAGCTCACAGGTTCCAGACCAGCCAGAGCAAGAGCAAGACTCTGTCTCTAAAAAATAGCCAAGTGTTGTGGTGGGCGCCTGTAGACCAAGCTACTCAGGAAGCTGACACAAGAGAATCGCTTAAGCCCAAGAGTTTGAGATTGCTGTGAACTGTGACTCCATAGCACTATACTGAGGGTAACAAAGCGAGACTCCGTCTCAAAAAAAAAAACACAAAAATCAAATTCCTGGGCTCAAGCATCCTGTCACCTCAGCCTCTCTGAAGTGCTGGAATTACAGGTGTGAGGCACCATGCCCGGCCTCTTTCTCTTTTTTAAAATTGAGGTGAAATTCAAACAACATAAAATCAACCATTTTAAAGTGTACCATTCAGGGGTATTCTCAAGAAATTCCCAATGCTGTGGACGATAAGGTCTAGCTAGTTCCAAAACATCTTTATCACTCACAGGAGAGGATGGCTATGAAGCAGATGCTCCCTCCTTCTTCCCCCTGACCCTTAAGAGAGAGGTGAACTGAGAGCCAACAGCTCTTACACTGAGTGTCTTGCTTCTAGGTACTGGACAAGCCCTTACGGGACAGGAGGCACACCTCCTCCTCTACAAGGGCAGTTCTCTCACTCATTCTTAGCTAATGGGTTTCCCTCATCTTCGGAGATCACCAACAGTCTGGGATCGAGTGGGGCTGCAGACACCCACTCTCAGGACACACACATACACACCCCCATCAGGCCCAAACCCACCAGGCATGTGGCATGGGAGAGGCCAGTCCAGTACCCCTCAGATGGCCCCTGCTCCAATACTCCTGGGCTCTGCTGCCTGTGGTGCCCACAGCCGTGCCTCCCTCCCGAGGAGCGCCAGGAATCCAAAGCTGCACTGTTGGGTGGGGAGGAGGAGGCTGTCTTCTGTTGGGGGGGGGGGAGCACGTCTGGGGTCACATGGGACCAGAGAAGGTGCCACATAAGGCTTAAAGCCCAGCCCCCAGTCTCATCTCGAGACCAAGAATGTTCTGTATGTTTCCAAGGGAGGAATAGAAGGACTCCATATCGCCCCTTAGGAATTTTAATTGCATGCTTTGAACCTGCCTCCTGGTCCTGTCCCTCCCCCCACCCCCCAGCCTGTGTGCAAGGACACTTGTCCAGAGTGCCTTGGGAATCTTGGGAGCAAACAGCCAGGACTTTGTGTGAGCCTGACGCACTGACATTTCGGGGCAAGGCAAAAAAATGCATCCGCCACCCCCACCCCCACCCCCCTCCCAGTGCCTTGTTGCTGACGCTGGCTGGGAGTGGAAGCTGGGGCACTGGGGGTGCCAGTGAGGTGCCACCTGGGTGCTGTGTGCATGGGCACTGAGGGCCAGCGCTGCCAGCTCATCCTGGCTGTGTCACTATGTGCAAGTGACCTAGCCTATCCATGCCTCCATCTCCTCATCTGCAAAGAGGGGATGGACACAGTCCCTACTTCACATCCTGGGGGATGGGGTCCAAGATAGAGTAATGCGTTTGCATCTTCAAGCATTTCAGTTGTTATCTCCAGTTGTTATCATCACTATCTCCTCCAGAGACTAGAGAATGTTCCGTGTCAGCTGCTCCATGACCAAGGCTGTGGAGTCCTGTTTCTTCAGATACCCTTGTGGGGCTGACCTTTGCCAGTGGCCTTGCCAGATCCCTTTTGGACTGTGGGGCCACCCTAAGCAATAATAATAAGCTTTCCCCTTATTTGGGAAGTTTTGGTCAGCAGTTCAGACCCTGAATTCACATAAATTGACTTAAATCCTGTCTCAGTCATCGATATGCTGTGTGACTATAGGCAAGCTCCTTAACCTCTCTCTGTGCCTTGATTTCCATGTTCATGTTCCAGGACTGAATGATGAGTAAAATGAGATGGTACTTTCTAAATTGCCTAGCACAGAGCAAGTCCTCAATGAATGTGAGCTATCATTCTTGAATATTACTGAATCCCTCTTTAGGTACAGAGTCATAATTAGTCCGAACAATTACCCTACAATGGGGTATTGTTGGCCTCCTTTGATGGATGAGCTGAAATTCAGAACGGCTAATGGCTTTCCCAGGCTACAGAGCTAGTGGAGCCCAAATTAGAGGGCTCAGTTTGAAAGTCCTGCTCTTAACCGTGGTATTATCCTGGCACCTCTCTTAAATATTGGCATAGAAGGAGGATCCTCTCTCCACATCAGATTAGGAGGTCCCCTTCTTCATATTTGCAGGATCTATCAAGGAAAATCTGTAACAACAGAAGGCCAGTACCAATCAATAGTGTGTTGGTTGAACACAATGATATCCGCAAACATTCAAATAATAGCTTAAGAATTATTTGAGATATGTTATTTTTTCTACCGTGTCTTGGTATTGAACTCTCTCCTCATCCTCCTGAGGCTCCCTTGGAGACCTTCACGTGGGGGGACCATTAAACAGAAGACAAGGAGACTGAGACTCATGGACATTTGGGAACCTTCCCAGCTTAAGTGTTTGAAAGATTACTGACCCCATCTGCCTAACCAAATGTTAGCTGCACCTGGTGTTTGGGCCTTTGTTTCCTAGTAGCCCTTGTAAGCAACCTGAGGGCCATCCTGGGGGCCCGTGTCTCCACCACCTACACAGTACCTGTTGCCCAGGTGAAAGCTGACAATTGATTGTCTAGGATGGTCGTAGAGGAGGAGGAGCAGTGGTCACACTCAGGAAAGGTTAGGAAGGTAGTGCTGATGGAACTTGCTGATGGATTAAATGTGGGGTGTGGGAGAAAGAGAAGATTCCAGGATGACTCCAAGGTTTGGGCCTGTGACTGGATGGGCTTTTCCTTAGGGAGGAACAGGCGGCGCCTGGAGCTGAGCATGTGAAGCCGGAGATGTTATTAGGATGGAGGTTCTGGAGCCTGGAGTTAGAAGTTAGAAGAAGTCTAGGAGTCAGTCAGGGATGAGTGGGATTAAAGGAGAGAAAGGGGTGAGATCTCCTATGGGAAAGGCATATTAATATTAAGCAAGAGGAGACTGCAACTGCATAGCCCACTGATGTGTGAGGGTGGTGAAGCATCTGAAAACTATGAGTGTTGAGTCCATGTTCCCCAAATGGTCAGCTGCAGCCCTAATGTAGGAAATGAGCCCCACAGTGGGCATCACTAAACCTACAACCAAGGGGGAAGAGTATGGAGGTGGAGGCAGAGGAGAGACCCCAGGGGAAGGTATGCTGATGGATCAAGGGTCTCATTTCTGGGGTCACCTCAGTAGAATGAAACTGGGCCCTTGGAGGTTAAGACAGCAAGCTGTGGACATGGCTAAGGACGGGGAGCTGGATCCAAGTCCAGTGAGGGCTCAGGTCTCTAGTTACTGCCTCTCCAAGTGGGAACCAAAGTATGCTGGTCTTGGTGGCGCCCGTAGCTCAGTGGTTATGGCGCCAGCCACATACACCCAGACTGCTGGGTTTGAATCCAGCCCTGGCCAGCTAAACAACAACGACAACTGCAACAAAAAAATAGCCGGGCACTGTGGCGGGTGCCTGTAATCACAGCTACTTGGGAGGCTGAGGCAAGAGAATCACTTAAGCCCAAGAGTTTGAGGTTGCTGTGAGCTGTGATGCCACAACACTCTACCAAGGGCGACATAGACTGTCTCAAAAACGAACAAACAAACAAACAAAAAGTGTGCTGGTCAGGTGAAGCCTGGGGATCTTAACCCCATGTCTTGAGTTTTCTTCAAGCCTCACAGCTGATGGATAATTTCATCTTTGTTTGTTCCAGAATTTTTAATCTATACCAAAGCATCATGATAGAAATAGGTCTTTATGGATTGTTTATTGTTTTATTCATCCATGCATTTATTCATACATTTCTTTAAGTGCCAATTTATTTATTTTTTATTTATTTTTTTTTTTGTAGAGACAGAGTCTCACTTTATGGCCCTGGGTAGAGTGCCGTGGACTCACACAGCTCACAGCAACCTCCAACTCCTGGGTTTAAGCGATTCTCTTGCCTCAGCCTCCCAAGTAGCTGAGACTACAGGCGCCGGCAACAACGACCGGCTATTTTTTAGTTGCAGTTTGGCCAGGGCCGGGTTTGAACCCGCCACCCTCCATATATGGGGCCGGCGCCCTACGGACTGAGCCACAGGCGCCGCCCTAGGATTGTTTTCTAATGATAGAGTCTTAAGAAAGACATTCATAGGTCAAGGGATGTGGATATTTTTAAGGCCCTTGATGCATATTGTCAATTCAGTTTCCAAAAGTGTGCACCCCTGGGTGTCATGGTCAATGGTATGTTTAGTGTGATTGCTTCCAAAGAGCTTGCTTTTTTCTTCATCCTACCGCCTCTCCAGGTGCTGGACACTGTTGAACATTCCACTCTTGCAACTCTTCCTGCAATCTCCTTGACATTGCTACTTCTGGATTCTGTTTACCTCGCTCTGTACTCTCTCTATTACTCCCCAGGTCTTCTGCCCACCCCAGCCTCACACTGTACATCGAACTCCTCACTCTTCAAGACTTTCTTTTACCAGGTCACTCGCTGCTGAGGATCTGCAGAGTTCCTGTGTCCCCAGGCACAGCTCCTTAACCTCTGGAGACCCATGACCTCTTTGCACTTGCCTTTCAAGTCCCAGATGTCCCTTAGGTGGCTCAAGCTCCAAACGTGAAGAGGAAGTTGACCCCACCGCCCACTCCATTCCTAGGGGTGGAGCACCTAAGCACCAGCTGCCAGACCTTGGCCTCTTATCTCAGTCTGGTCTTCTACTTACCCCTTACAACTTACGTGCCAAGGATTATGGCTCCAGCCTCATGAATATTTCTAAATTCACTATGTAAATCCATGCTCAGAAGTCCTAACAGCTTGGTCTTCCTTTCTCCTGAAGGGATTATTTTGAAAACACTAATCTGGGCATTTCATATCCCCACTTTAATGATCCTTAGGGCTCCCTGTTGCCTGCAGCTGTGATTCCTTAGGCAGATGCATTCCAGGCCCTAAACAGCACTGAAACAGGTTTGTAAGAGAAGAGTTTTCTACTCCTTCAATCAAACTTACCTCGAGGTACGTTTGAAGTTTGACTGAAGGAGAGTAGCATACCATTAGGTGCTGCTCTCTCTTTGAACAAAAGGAGAAAAGACCCTAGATCTAAGGTCTTGGGCAGATAGTATTATCTAACCAGATGTCATTAGCAATATTTTGCTTTCGACATTTGGCCAAGAAGGTTTCATATTTGCAGTGATGCTATATAATTTGCTGTTAAAATAAATTTTTGTAAATATATTATTTTAGTGTGACATCTAAAAGAAAAGAGTGAATAAATGATAGTATATACATGGTTAACTGGTTATGGTAAAAATTGCAGAGGTGTTATTTGAATGCTTAATTCAAAGTGTATATCAGCATCACCTGGGAGCTTGTCAGAACTTCGATGTCTCAGGCCCATCCCAGACTACTGACGCAGAATCCACATTTTCACAAGGTCCGGGGTGATCCAGGAACCCACAGGAAGCACTGATGTGAATAGTGAAGTTTGGGAAACTGACCTCAGAAAAAAATCTAAAGCTATTTGCCTTTCATGATCTGGGCCCTGCTGACCCTTCTAGATGATTCCCAAGCCTCTCTGAGGGCTTCTCCACCCAAGACCATAGCGTCCTGCCTTCTGCACACTGTTAGTCCCATCCAGAAACACCCTCGACCCCCCTAACCCCGCTTCAACCTCCTCACCTTTAAGACTCAGATCCAGTATTACTTTTCTTTTGTTTAATTGACGTGAACATCACATAACATAAAACTATTTAAAGTGAACAATTCTGTGGCATTTAGTATATTCCCATGTTATACAACCAACTCTATCTAGTTCCAAAACACTTTCTTTTTTTTTTTTTTTTGTGGTTTTTGGCCGGGGCTGGGTTTGAACCCGCCACCTCCGGCATATGGGACCAGCGCCCTACTCCTTGAGCCACAGGCGCCGCCCTAGTTCCAAAACACTTTCATCACTCCAGAATAAAGCCCCAAACCCACTAAGCATCCATTCCCCTCCCCCTTTCCCTGACAACCATGTCTACTATTTGTACCGATGTGCCTGTTCTGGCCACATCATACAAATGAAGTTATACACAGCATGGCCTTTTGCGTCTGGCTTCTTTCGTTCAGCTTACTGTTTTTAGGGTTCATCCACATTGTAGCGTGTATCATTACTTCCTTCCTTTTTGTGGCAGAATAGTATTCCACTGTATGGATCGATCACATTTTGTTTTCCCGTTCATCCATCGGTGGGCATTTGGGATGCCTCCATCTTTTGACTATTGTGAATATTGCCGCTCTGACCATTTGTGTGCAATTATTTGTTGGAGTTCCTCTTTTCATTTCTGTTCATTATATACCTAGGAGTGGAATTGTTGGGCGGTAGAGTAGTCTTATGTTGAACTTTTTGAGGCAATGTCCCTTTTTCATCGAGCTTTCCCTTAACTCTTACCAGCCTCCTGCTGCACACACTTAATTGATTTTGCCTCCGTTTCCTCCCCTAGCAATTCTCCATCCATCAAAGCTGAGAAGCAAACCCAGAACTTCTGCCTCCAAGTCCTACTTTCGTGCACTGCCCCATGCTTCTGATAATACCGCACCTTTGACCTCACTTCATAGATGAGGACAGTAGGGTAGAAATTTGTCAGGGCCCCACAGCTCCTGAGTGACAGAGCTGAGCTCGTGGATTCTCAGGTCTCCACTGTGCTCAAAAGTGGACAAACTGGTTAAAAGAGAGAGAGAGGCTGGGCACGGTGGCTCACACCTGTAATCCTAGTACTTTGGGAGGCTGAGGCGGGTGGATTGCTTGAGTTCAGGATTTCGAGATCAGCCTGAGCAAGATCCAGACCCCATCTCTACTAAAAAATAGAAAAATTAAGTGGGCGTTGTGGTGGGCACCTGTAGTCCCAGCTACTTGGCAGGCTGAGGCAGGAGGATCAATTGCGCCCAGAATTTGAGGTTGCTGTGAGCTATGATGCCATGGCACTGTACTGAGGGTGACAGAGTGAGACTCTGTCTAAATACATACATACATACATACATACATACATGAGAGTGAGACAAAAAATGCAGCCTCCCAACACTCCATCCCCGAGGGATCTCAGTCTGCCTCTTCCCAGGCCCTGCCAGTTCTGCAGAAGGAATGAGCGCCAGATCCTTGGTTTGGGCACATTTATTTTGCCTCTAAATATATATATACACACATATATAATTTTTATCTTGTGATAGGAGGAAAGGGAGAATGTGACACTTTCTTTTATTTCATTTTTTTGCCTTTTCATATTTTATGCCGGGCAAGAAACCCACATGGAACCAGGCCCCAGAGTCCAGCGGCACGGCTCAGCTGTAGCCCACCAGGCGCGGGGTGCAGGGGAAGGTCTTGCGCATGCCCATGCACCTCTCCTTGTCGATGCAGAGCGTGTTGGCCTTGATGGCCAGCTCGTGCTCCAGTCGGGACTTGGTCATTACCAGCAGCTGCAGCGTGTCCTGAGTCTCCCGCAGCCTCAGCTTGAGGGTCTGGAGGGTGTCGTCGATGGTGAACACCTCATTCACCAGCCTGCAGTGAGGGCCACGAGAAGGCACCGGTTATTCAGCTGTTCAGCAGAGACGCACCCTCTGTGCACTGGAAACTGTACCTGGTGCTGGGAGACCCCGGGGAGCAGGACAGACAAGGCTGAGCCCTCCGAGGGGAAAACAGGCAGAACAGGTAGACAGGCTGTGTACCAGGCTGCCGAGGGTGACACGCACAGAAGAGATAGACAGTGAGACAGAGCACAGGAGGACACCGTGACTGGTCCTCAGTATGTTAGACCAACGAGCTGGCCACGGGAAAGACCATCTCCATCTGCACTGCCCAGCATAGTCCCCGCTGGCTGCAGGGGGCTGACCAGCACTGGAAATGTAGCTATGCAACTGACAAACTGAATTTTTAAGTGAATTACTTTAATTCCAAATTTAATTTAGCTTTAGATGATTTAAGTTTAAATGAAATAGCTGCCTGTGGCCGCTGAATTGGACATAGTGCCTTTCTAAAGAAAGAAGCACGTACAAATTAAGGGGCTTGGATTCTGTTCTTGATGCAGTGGGAAGTTGGTGTGCAAATTGGAGCCCTGGGACAACCTCAGGCTGGGAGGAGGCAGGAGGGGAGAGAGGAGATAGGTGAGGAGGTTATGGCCATATCCAGGTGGAGTGGGGTGGTTACTGCCCCCTAAAACCATAGGCTCAAGACCAAACCCCCAGTGCCCGGGACTGTGATGTCATTTAGAAATAGAGTCTTTGCAGGTGTAATTAAAAATCTACAGACGAGATCATCCTGGCTTTTGGGACAGGCCCTAAATCCAGGGACTGATCTTCATACAAGAGAGAGGACAGGGAGATTTGAGACACAGAGACCCAACGACCAGAAGCCATGTGGAGAAGGAGGCAGATGTGGGAGTGATGAAGCCACAGCCCAAGAAACTCCGAGGATTGCTGGCAGCCCCCGGACACTGCTCAAACACCATCACTCGGGAACCACCGAGCATGTGCTCTTAAATATCTGCCTCCTCCCCCCCGATGTACAGCTCTCTTCTCAACATCTCTTCACCTGTTCATGTGGGGTTTCCACCTCAGGATGGAGACATTGGGGTCTATCCCTGGACCAAGACCTGCACTTCCTGCCCAGTTAAGCCCTGGCTTAGTGCTGTGTCATTTGGACGGCTCTCTCAACCTCTCTGGTCTTCAATTTTTCTTCCCATTCTACAATAATAGAGGTAATTGACTCTTCAACTCCCCTAGGAGTAGGGCTAAAGGGAACAAACTTAAAAGCAGCTTAAGGGATTACCATTAGACATCAGGGGAACTTCCCTTGCTGTAGGCCAGGGTGGAAATAAAGTGTCCTGGGAAGCTGGAAGATGGTCCTTTCCATTGCTTTTCTGGGCAGTGAGGTAGGGTATCAAATCAGTATCTTGTTGAAAGAGAAGTACTGCTAGTGAGCCAAGTGTGTACAGTGCTTGGCATAATTAGTGCACAATAAGGTTTATAGAGTGAATGAGCTGCTGAGAGGGGGGCTGAACTCAAGCTCTTCCCACTCCACCAGCATGGCTGTTGGTGCCTGTGGTTCATTCTAGCCACTAAGTTTTGGGTGATTTGTTACACAGCAGTAGGCAACTATACAGTGCCCCTGGCACAGAGAGAACAGAGTGGTCGCACAGCACATGCCTGTGTCTGATGACCTTCTGCTTCTTGGCCTGGCATCATCCCCCTCCACCCCTCTCCCAGGCCCACAGACCCCCTTTCTCAGTCAGCTTTTTACCCCCTCTCCAGTGAGAAGTTCTTAGCTCAGCAGGACACACACAACCCACCCAGCATGGCACTGGTTAGTCCACCCCCAGGGGTCACACGCAAGAAGCTTGCAAAGAGGAAGGTGGGGAGTGAGTGAAGCATAGCTGGGCGCCCCTCCCAGAGGAACCTAAAGAGAGCCGTGAACAGCCAGGGGCCTGGGAGGCCAAATGCCCTTTGCTGTCAAGGGAAGCAGGAAGGTCTCAGAGCACAGAAGAACTCCAGAGTCATCCTCAGTTTAGAAGAGCAGAAGACTGGATGCCCAGGGGAGGCCTTCCAGTGATGGAGGACTATGGGGGACAGCCCAGGCTGGACCTCAGGACCCCCCCAACCCAGCACCCTGTTGAGCTGTGGGACTAGATGTCCTGACTGAGGGAGGGCCCATTTCTGAGACCCACCCTTCCCCTTCCTGGATGTCCCAGGCTTTCCCCCCCCACTGTCCTACCCCCTTTCTCTCACTTGAATTGTGGGATGTCCCGGCACAGCTCCACGTTGGGGCGCCGGGTCCGGCACTCCAGCCGTGTCTGCGCCACCTTCAGCGGGCACTCCTTGGCCATGATGGACCTTTCCAGCAGCATGATGGTGTTCTCCGCCTGGAAGATCTCCTGCAGTGTCTGGGGACACATGGGGTGTCACCACTCACCAGCCCTCTGGCCTCTCCCACTTGGGGCATGGAGGGAGCTGAAGTCAACCAGGTCAGCTCTGATCAGGAACTTAAGCTACTGCTGTGAGGCCTCACTCTTCCTAAGAAACGCTGGGGTCACCATCACTTGGGATAGGCAAGTACCAAGGTTGGGGCTCTAATATCCACTGGAGTCAGCCAATCAGTGTTCAGTGGAGAGAAGAAGAAGGAAGGAAAGACAGGATGGAGGGAGGAGGGAAGGAAGGGAGGGAGGGCAGGAAGGAGGGAAGTAAAGGAGGGAAGGAGGAAGGGAGAGAAGGGAAGGAAGGAGGAAGGAGGGAAAGAAGTTTCAGGAAAAATGGAAGGAGGGAGAGAGGAAGGAAGAGTTTAAGCTTAACATAGATAGTTCAAAACAATAGCCAATCTCTAAAGCCATTTTCACCTGAATTACTCTGGATTTCTATCTTTTTACAATCCAGAATTTATCTTCCTGGTAACGAGGTCAGTAAATAAGGCAGGAAAGAAAGAGGGAAAGAAAGAAGAAGAGAAAGAAGAGGGAGAAATAATAAAAATTTAGAACATTTTCCCCCAACACAATGTTGCCATTGAGCCCTAGACTTCATGAAAGTGCAGATCCCAGGAAGGGGCAGGCGTCTGGGAATGTTCTACCTCTTGATGTGATGGTTTCATAGGTGTTATATATATATAGGCAAAAAATTCATCATCAGAATGTATCAAGCTGTGCACTTTACTGTAAGACTGTTGTACCTCAACAGAAAATAAAATGAAAAGCACCAAAAGGTCAATTACAAGACAAGATTGGCAAAATGTTGGCATTTGCATTGGGTACATGGGAGTCTTTTATATGATTCTTTCTACTTCTGTGGGTTTGAAAATTCTCATAATAAAAAAAAAAAGAATGATGGTCCAGGAGTGGTACTCATGCCTGTAATCCTAGCACTTTGGGAGGTGGCGGCAGGAGGATCGTTTGAGCCTGGGAGGTTGAGGCTGCAGTGAACTATGGTTCTACCCCGGGTAGCAGAACAAGACCCTGTCTCAATAAAAAAAAAAAAAAGAAAGAAAGAAGGAATGAGAGAAGGAATTTAAAAATGGGCATCATCAACCCATGAATGGATCAACAAACTGTGGCATGTGTACACCATGGAGTACTATTTGGTCAAAAGAAAAGATGGAGATTTTACATTTTTTTGTGTTTACCTGGATGGAGTTGAAACACATTCTTCTTAGTAAAGTATCATAAGAATGGAAAAACAAGTATCCAATGTACTCAATACTAATATGAAACCAATATATAAACAACTACACACCCACCCAAAGAGAAACACAAGTATAGTCTAGCAAGGGGGGGGGGGAGAAGGGGGAGCGCGAAGGCGGGAGAGGAAGTGCCACTGGTGGGCTCTCACCTAACGCGCACAATGTGAGGGTGTCCAGCCTGCCCCCTGGGTGAGGGGCCCGACTACAGCTTGAACTTTACCTTAGAAATTAAAACTATGTAACCTAAACATTTGTGCCCTCATATCAATCTGGAAAAAAAAAAAAAAAAAGAACGGGCACGCCAGCCTAGTCCACTACCAGAAGGAACCCCAATCTTGCACGTAGCTGACCATAACACACGCAGAATTGAGACCACAGGGTACTGGATGGATGTCACCTCACTGTGACTGAAATGCCCCTTCTCCACCTGCTGTCACCCAGGGGCCCTTGATCTCTGAACGGTTCTGGTTGTCAAGGTCCCTCACCTGTGAGAAGGCCCTGAGGGGAACCCCATGGTACACATATAGCACCGTTTATCAATCCAGTCATGGGTTGATGGGCACTTGGGTTGTTCTACATCTTGGTGATTGTAAGTTGAGCTGTGTGTGATAAACAATCTGGTGCAAATTCGGGTGGGCGGGGGGGGTGTTACTCTTTGTCAACCACCTGCTAGAGAGAAACAAAGACAAGCTGATCCCACCTGGCTCCGGGGAGCAGTCAGCAAGTTTGATAAATGAATCCATGAGGAGGTGGCAGTCTCAAAGGCACTCGTCTAACATCAGGCCATGTTGCCATGCTGACCCCCCTCCAGTGGGCAGTGCCCAATAACAAGACTTAGGAGCTCAAGCCTAGAAGTCACACCCCCAACATCCAAGAGGACACGTGGCTATGATCAATGACCAGGAAGAGTGCAATTCCACGTGCCATTTGGAAGATCCACTCACCAGCTCCACCGGTAACTTCTCTATGGGGCCACTAGTTGAGAAAAACCCGCCCTTCTATAAACGGGCATTTGCTATTGGGTACATGGACACCATCTTGAAACAGCATGACGACTAGTCATTGCTACCTGGTAACGTCGTGAATGAGGGGTATAGTTCAAAGAAACTACAAGAGAGACCCTACTTGGGAAGTTCCATCATCAAAACCATGGAGGACTAAAGAGAGACAGACAGAAAGAGGCCATACTGCAAAGCAAACAGTGCCATCCGCATGAGATGTGGAGTAATTTATTCTACATTTGTTCAGTACTGTCTACGTTAGTGGTAAGCGACTATGATTTTCAACAGAAAGTCCTGAAGGGACCCTCAGATCACACACAGACAGTGGTATGTTCTCCATTCACGCATCCCCACACCAGAGCAGGAAACACAGATAGCAGAACTGAGTTAAATTAGACCACCCGGTCTAATGGCGGTATCACACTCATTGCCTATCAAGACCTCAGGAAGTTACACATCCATGTCCATATCTGTAAAGTGGAGGTGATCACATGCCCACCCAGTAGGGGTGTTGTAAGAATCAAAGGAAATAATGCATGCGGAGCTCTCCAAGAGTGCCTGGCACATGCTAAGTGCTCGTTAGAGATTAGCTATTGGAATGATTACACTGTATTTTTCTCTTTTTTTCCCCCCACACTGTATTTTTCAAAGACCAAGACATTCACCCTGCATTGTTCCAAGAAGCTTCCCCTAATCCTCCTGACTGAGATAAATCACCTCTCTGGCATGAGCAGAGGTTTGTATCTCCATGAAAGCACCTCACACAGCTGGTTTACAGCAGGATGGGCTCTGTTCCCCGGGGTGTGGGCTGCTCCTGGGAGGGTCCTGGCCTATCTGTGCTCTTCTTTTTCCCTTCTGCATCCCAGCAGCTGTGCCCTGGTCCCCACCCTGGGCCCAGGGTCTGCTCACAGCCTGATTCCCCACCAGCCCACCTCCAAATCTTGTGCCTGAACCTTTGTACAGGATTTTTTTTTTTTTTTTTTTTTTTTGAGACAGAGTCTTACTCTGTTGCTGGGATGGAGTGCAGTGGTGTCATCTTACCTCTCTGTGACCTCAAATTCTCGGGCTCAAGTGATCCTCCTGCCTCAGCCTCTGGAGTAGATGGGACTATAGGATGCATTGCCATGCCCAGCTAGTTTTTCTATTTTTATTTATTTATTTATTTATTTATTTATTTGACACAGAGTCTCACTATGTTGTCCTTGGTAGAATGCTGTGTCATCACAGCTCACAGCAACCTCAAACTCTGGTGCTTAAGTGATTCATTTGCCTCAGCCTCCCAAGTAGCTGGGACTACAGGCACCTGACAAAATCCTGAGCTATTTTTTGTTGCAGTTGTCATTGTTGTTTAGATGGCCCAGACCAGGTTCGAACCTGCCAGCCTAGGTGTATGTGGCTAGTGCCGTAACCGCTGTGCTACAGGTGCTGAGCCTAGTTTTTTTATTTTTAGTAGAGACAGGGTCTCACTCTTGCTCAAAGCTGGTCTTGAACTCCTGAGCTCAAAGCTAGTCAAGAACTCCGATCTTCCTGCCTCAGCCTCCCAGAGTACTGGGCTCACCATGCCTGGCCAGTGTAGGGCTGCACGTGATTAAGGTCAACAGTAAACAAGTGCATATGTCCACATCCACGATCGGTCTGGGTGAACAACAGCAACTCTTGTTTGAGCCCCATCAGCTTCTGGCCAGTCCTTTAGCTTGGTCTAGGAAGGGGGATTCCAAGGGACAGCCTGAACTGGACCTGCATAGCCCATCGCTCTCCATGACTGTCCTTTGCGCCCAGGCTTGCGCTGTGAGTCAAGAAGGCTCTGCCTATTTACAGGCTGAGACACATTCGTGGTCCAGGATGGACCAGACCCTATCCTCCACAAGTACAAACTGTATGATCCCAGTTCTAGCAAGGTGAAACTAATCTAGAGTGATAGAAGTATTTTTCTTCAATCAGTGGTTGCCTGTGGGAGGAGAGTCAGAGAGGAGGGATTACAAGGTAAGTATAAGGAAACCTTTGGGGGGTGGAAGAGTCATTCATCATGTTGACTGTGGCAGTAGGTTCATGGGTGTATACATATGTCAAAAGTCAGTTTCCTACTGGTGGAGTCAAGATAAGCAGGATTACAGGAGGGCAGGGAGGCTGCCCAGCCTCCTTGTAGTCCACCTGGGAGAAAGGCTGGCCCCTCACAGACCACCCAAACTCAGAGTGACTCAGCCCACGTGCTGTTTAAACACTACAACATAGGAACATTCTATGCCTAGTGTGTGAACAGCATGTAACACTCAATTAGGGGAACATTTCTCTCTGAAGCCCTGGGGATTTTCCTCAAAAGGCTGCCCTTGGTGGGAGCTGTGGGAGTGGAGAGTGTACAAAGCCCAGAAAGCACCACCTCAGCCTAATCTAGAAGAAAATAGTGCCCTGTATAGACAAAAAATGCTCTGGATGCTACACAGGCCAGTGTTCATCCTATCTCGCAAGGCAGCTCCTGCCATCTGTATGTCCCTACTTGGAAGCTCTTTGCTGGGTTAGGGGAACATTACTGGGGGTTCAGCTGGTGGTAAGAAGCTGTCAATGGTACCCACAGTCCCTGTCCATTGTGAGCTCATCCCAGGAAGAGTTTTCCAGGAAGCCCCCAGGATTCTCCTTCCCCACTAGCAAAGGACTATTGCTTAGAGGACCCCAGAGATGCCTGTGGCTGGTGACATGAGCACTTCTCTTTGTCCATTTTTCCCACCTCTCCTGACCTGCTTGGAGCTTGGCCAGGCTTCCCTGGAACTTTATAAAAGCCCTGGTCTCCTGGAGAAGACTGGCATTCACTCGTATGTTCAGTCATTTCTTCATTCATTCACTTGTTAAATATTTACAGAGTCATTGATTCAGGCATCAACCCACCCAGCATTCATCCAGCACCTACTTAGCCCAAGCCCTGCTCCAGGCAGAAGACCCAGCAGTGAGAAGAACAGATGGAAAACCCCATTCTCGTGGAGTTGACAAGCTGGCGGATTTTTCACTCTTTCATTTGTTCCTTTATGCAACAAATATTTGTTCAGCATCTACAAGTGCCTGCTAAGAGACAAATGCTTCCCTTTAGCACCATGGAAGCTACAGTCCATCCTACCTCCTGTTATAAACATATCTTTGGTGTGCAGCGCATGGCAGGGAGACAGTGTCACAAAAGGGGATCCACTTCAGTTCTCCTGGAATTCCCGTGTAAGCAGAGGGACAAGGACACAGCCACATTGCGACCACTTATCAAGTGTTTGCTCTGGGCCAGATATTGCACCAAGCCTCTCATGTAGATCATCTCATTATAGGATCAAGCCCATTCTAGCAACATGCCCTGACATCAGATGAATAAATTGAGACTGCGACCTCCTCATCATTTCGTTTTCTTTTCAAACCCAATGACTGCTCCCAGGAGCCTGGTCTCCATTCCTCTCCAGCAAATGGGTAACAAAGAACAGCTCCCGAGTCGAGGGGGGGACACGCGCAAGTGGCTGGCTTTGCTTTCGTGTTTCTCTCCCAGCCACCCTTTGTGTATGGTGAGCGAGCGCGGCTGCCTTTCCATTTATCAAAGTGACATAAAGTGTCTCTTTCAAACAGATGTATTTTGTAAAGTGATTTGATTTAAACACAAATACAAAGTAAAGAAATGTCCAGGAGACACGTGGATAGGGCACTCCTGTGTGCGTCCCAGGTACGCTGTCCACACCGCAGTGAGAGAGAATGAGGTGGCACTGGAAGGAGAGCACGGAGGGGCCGAAGCCACTATGATGCCTCCTCCCTGCTCATCCCCTTTCTCGGGCACAAGGCTGGATTCCAGGAGTGCCTGTTTCTCCACTCCTCTTCCTCTCCCTTCCTATCCACTGGCGTTTCTTGGAGGGGGGCTGCCTGTGGGTTTTCCAGAATTGGCCACCCTGCAAGTGACTAATGTCTCACACTTAAGGCAAATCTGCTCAGGCAGGTATGCATTCCGCAGAAAAAACTTTCCCCATGACCTCTCACCTAACCTGTCACTCAAGCCCCCCAATACCCCTACAATGGGGGACACCTCCTGCCATTAACCTGGGTCCTGAACTCTTGTGCATCTCCAGAAATCCTAAGGTGCAATGACTCAGCTTCCAGAAGCTTGGGGATGGCGGGTCCTGCAAACAGTGCTGTGCGAGGAAAGCAGGAAACAGAATGAGCTCCAGTGCACGATCACTTTTGAGAAAAGAGTGAGTGATTTCATTTCTAACGCTGACCGAGGCAGGTAGAAGATACTTTCTGAGATGTGCTTGGGGGCTGACCTACTGAAGATGCCTGCTGTGTGCCTGTGCACACACACATAGGAACACACATCTACCACTAATGCATACAGCGTGAGCATCTCAAACACCTCCACCTCCCTTTGCAATCACTCACCCCAACCTCCCAGAGCTGGCACATTCCACACATCTACACCAAACCCTGTATGCTCTGACCACAGGGCCTTTGCATAGGCTGTCCCCTTGGTCAGGATGCTCCTCCCCAGATAGCCACATGATTCATCCCCTCACCTCCTTCAAGCTGAGACAAAAATGCCAAGGAGGCCTTCCCTACCATCCCACTTTAACTGCAGCCCGCAAACCATTGAGTTCTTCCAACGACCTGCTTCCCCACTTTCCTTTCTCAATAGCCTCACACCTAACATGCTATGTGTGAGACTCATTAATTTTGTTGTTCATCTCCTAACACCAGAAAGTAAACTTTCCTTCTGGAGACAGGTGGTGGGCTGTTTTTCTCACTTCTGAATCCCCAATGCCTACACCAAATTAATGCCTGGAACATAGTAAATAATAATGATAATGAAAATGTCTACCACTTAAAATAGTGCTTACTGTGTGCCAGGCACTTCTCTAAGGGTTTTGCATATATTGACCTATTAGTGATGTTCCCTGGATGTGTACATACTGCAGGGCATTGGATTAAGACAAGAGTACAGAAAGTGGCACCAGACTGCCACATTCCAGCTCCAGCACATCCAAGCTGGGTGACCTTGGGCAAATGTTTTATACTCTCTGAGCCTTTCTAGTATAGCAGGACTAGTAGCCATTTTCAGGCTATAAGATAGAGGTGAGGCTTGATAAGACAATCCAGCAATGTAGTTAGCACAGGGTGGGGCAGACGGAAACCCTGCTTGGAAACTTAAGCAAGCATGTTAAGCCCTCACTGCCCCAGAATACCAGAGTTTCCAAGATGCAGACACCTCTATAGTCACACTCAGAGCAATGGTGGCATGCCCAGATCTTCCCAAAGTGCATACATTTCTTCCATAAATACATCCTGGAACAAGCCTCAGGATAATCAGGGCCTGTGATTGCTCACGTAACCAGGGACAGACAGACAGACACACACACACACACACACGCACAGAGCTGCTATCTCTCCACCCGGTCCCCAAGTTCTGAGGAGCTTCTCTGGGACTCAGATCCTCCACGGCAGACTCCCTGCCCAGAATGTTAACCTTTCTATTCCCTCAAATCCTGAGAAATAAAAGAAAGAGGCTTCTGGGGCACAGCCTGGCACAGCTGGGAGGGGCCGCTGGGGATTGGCTCAGGGGGTCACCCCATGGGAGGAGTCTTGGCACCCTAGGTCTGGCATCCAGCCCTGCCTCCCTGCCCTGCCCTGCCCTGGAGCAGGAACTATGTTAGGAAAAGGGTGGAGAGAGGGGGGCCTCACCTCACTCCCTTTCCCAGCCTGTAGTTCTGTGCTCAGCACCTGGCAGGCTGCCTGTCAGTCCAGATGAGACCAGACTGGAGAGGGGAAGTCCTCAGCCTTCCACACATGGATGCTGCATCCAGGACGGGTCCCTTCATCTCCCTGAGACTTCTGATGTAGGCTCAAATTCCAGCTTCTGCTCCTACCTGCTGGGTGATCTTGCATGGATCGCAACCTCTCTGTGCCTCATGCAATCTGTGCCCAACATCTGTTAAGCCCCTTCTAGCTGCCAGACATGCCAAAGCACTGGTTCTGTTGTCTAAAAACTAGCATAATAACAATAACAACTTGCCCACGGAGTGTTGTGAGAATTAAATGAGACACAGTGTGTATGTCAACCTGACTGGGTTAGGGATGTCAGATAGCTGGAGACACATTATTTCTCAGTGTGTCTGGGAGGATGGTTCTGGAAGAGATTCGCGTTTGAATTGATAGGCTGAGTGGGCATGTCCAGTGTGGGAGGCAACACCCAACCCACTGAGGACTCAAATGGAACAAAAAGGTAAAGGGAGAGTAAAATCAGAGAGGGCTCTGGGGACTGGAAATGTCCTACACTTTGATCTGGGACAGGGCATCCCAACCTCAGCATCAGCTGACCTATGGGACTGAAATTTCTGAGTGGTGGGTGGGGGGTGTCCTGTGCACTATAGGATGTTCCACCACCTTCCCCAAGTTCATGACAGCCACGTTGCTATTAAATGTCCCTTGAGGGACAAAGCTGCCCCTGATTAAGAGCCACTGAACTAGGTAGTGGTTACACACATGTACATGTAAACATCAAATTCAAGCTGTTCACCAGATTAATATAGTCAAATATCACATGTACCCCATAAATATGCACAACTATTATGTATCCATAACTAAACATTAAAAATTTTAGAAAAAGATTAAAGAAAGTCCCTTTTGCCTCTACCACCCTGAAAATCCATAATTAATTTTTTTTATCCAAAAGGGATCTACCTTCAGAATCATTTAATCCAACCCCTGGATATCGCAGATAACATTCTGAGACAGTAAGTAACACAATGCTGTCACACAGCTGGAGAGAGGCAGCTCGGGTCTAACCCCCCACACCAACGGCCTCCATCAACCAGCATATTCAGACATAATGAAGCCCACACCCAACACCGAGCCCCTGAGCGCTCTGGGTCCTGACTTGCTTATCCAGGAAATGGGACTTGAAGCCTGTGCCTCCTCACTGGAAGGGACTGCAGGTGCTTCTGAGCCAGGTAACATGCTCTGTTTATGCTCAGAGCCACTCCCTCCAAAATCCAACCTGAGGCTGTTACTAGCAAGTTCACGGCTTTGTGTGTGTGCGCGTTGTTTGTAATTTGTCATGTCTACCCCCTTTAGGTTGCAAGAAGTCTCAATACACAGTCTACTCAACTTGGCCATGACAGCAGAAAAGCAGCTACAGACAATATGAAAATGTACGGGTGTGGCTGTGTTTCAAATAGGTGGGAGAGCCAGAGATTTGGCCCTGGAGTCCTTAGTTTTCACCCCTTGTTATAAACCATCCCAAAGGACATCATGGTCCTGGAAGCTGCCCATCTCATATAAGTCTGCTGTTCCTCTGGGTTTCTGGTGTTCATAGAGGAGAGCAATTCCTCCAGCGCCTTGCTGCTCAAAGTGTGGCCTCTGGACTAGCATCACTGGACTCTGAGAGTTTGTTAGAAATGCAGAGTCTTAGACCCAGTGAGCAGCACTCCTCAGGTGATTCATATGCATATTTAAATTTAAAAGTGAGAAGAAGAAAGACATGGTTGGGTTTCTAGTTTTAAGCAGATCTTTCTGGCTGCCATTTGGGACAGGGACAGGGAGAAGTCCAGGAAAACTGAGAGACAGGGAGGCTCACTCCAAGCTGGAGTGAAGCGACATGGGAGGAACGACATGAGAACTTACAAAGGTAAAGTGGGGGGGACTCAGTGACGTGTAGGATGAGCAGAGTGACGAGAGGCCAGGGGTATTCAGGTTCCAGCTTGCCTGCCCCACAAACATCAGGAAGAACCCCCAGAACAGAGCCCTGAGAGCCACCAGCATGAGTCCAAATGCCAGCACCACCACCACCAAGCATTCAGCCGTGGCAGATCAGTGAGCTGGTCTGTGCCTCAGTTTCCCTCTCTGTATGAGGAAATAACAATAGTACGTACTGGTGGCTGTAAGGACTGATTTAGGTCACCCATGTCACGCATTTGGCACTGTGGCTGGCACACAGTGAGCACTCTGTAGCTCTAGCTTTCTCCATCTCCACACTTCCTTTTCGATTTTTTTTTTTTAATGAGACAGTCTCCCTTTGTCACCCAGGCTAGAGTGTCATCACCTCAACCTAGCTCACTGAAACCTCAAACTCCTGGGCTCAAGTGATCTTCCTGCCTCAGCTTCCCAAGTAGCTGGACTATAGGCGCCTGCCACAACACCCAGCTAGTTTTTCCATTTTTAGTAGACATGGGGTCTCGCGCTTGCTCAGGCTGGTCTCGAACTCCTGAGCTCAAGCAATCCTCACACTTCGGCCTCCCAGAGTGCTGGGATTCTAGGCGTCAGCCACCACTCCCGGCCTGCACCTTTGTACTTTCTGTCCGTTCATTTGTCCACCTATCTACCTATTTACTACTTTTTTTCCTTTCTCTCTTTTTAAATTAAACCTTAACGCCAAGAGACCAGGTTTCTCCACCTTGGCACTGGTGATGTTTGGGGCTGGGTAATTCCCCACTGTAGAGGGCCATCCTGAGCACTGTAGGGGGCTCAGCAGCCTTCCTGGACTCCATCCACTCACTGGATGCCAATAGCTGGGAGCACATCCCTCCACTTGGGACAGATATCTCCAAACATTGCCAAAGGTCCAGGGGACAGGGAGAAATTGCCTTGTTTGAGAACCACTGCTGTAAATGTTGACCTATTATTACCAGGCTGTGGGGTGGAGGGGACATCCATTAACGTAAAGCCCAGGATCCAGAGCAAGACTAACCACTGTAACTAAAACCCTGGCTCTGCCTTTACTAGCTGGAGTGAAGTACACTGTGGCAGCGCCTTTAGGCAAATCTCTTATCTTTGGTTTCCTCATGTGTACAAAAGAGCTAATAATCCCTTCTCAAAATTAGAAGGGGAGGATTAGCTAACCTACAAACAGCACCTAGAACTCTGGCTGCGCACAGTAGGACTAATGCGTCTTTTCTTGTTGTGATAAATTCTTTCTTCCTCCTCCTTTTTGCAGCAAAATAGCAAGCTCAACCGTAGTCATCTACTTTCAGCCTTGAAGGGGAAAAGCTGGAGGCAAAACTCACTCACCCTCACCCCGACAGCACCCAGACTGTGGAAAGAGTTGAGGTTAGCACTGGGAATGGTCTCTGGCCATGCACGGGGTGCAAAAGGCAATTGTCAGGTCTGCCTCAGGTAAAATCAACCTCAACTCAGCGGAAAAGTGCACTGATATTCCTGGCTAGAACAGCAATCCAGCCCACAGCTTTGAAAGGGGAAATGTGTTTGGCAGGGTTGATTGCCATGTAAAACTATCTGCTTGCATCTTGTCTTGTGACAGCAAAGAAAGCCTCTAAGGCCAAGGAATTCTTTTTGATGTGGAGGGAAAAAATGGATTTAGCAGTTCCAACAGGCTTTGGGCTTCTGGATGCTTTGTGCAACCTTGCAAATTTATTGTTTTCCAAATTGCACAAAGCCAAGGAGTTTCCAAGGAGATGCCTGGCTCAGTCCAGATTCTCCAGCTTGAGAAGGGGGGAGGCAGCTTGGAATCCTTCTTCTGGTCAAATGATGGAAGATTTTCAAGTTCAGCTAAGCCTAGGAGTAAAAGGAGAAGCACCTCAAAGGGACCCAGCCAGTAATTCCAGTCATGAGGGCTCCAGAGCTGGGATTTTCAACTTCAGCACTGTTGACATTTTGGGCTGGACACTTCTTGGCTGTGCAGACCGTACTGTGCTTTGAAGGGTGTTCAGCAGCATCCCTGGTCTCTACCCACCGTATGTTAGTAGCACTCCACCCCCTGCAATAATTGTGACAAACAAAGGTATGTCCTAGACATTGCCAAATGCCAAATGGGAGCGAGTTCTTCCTGTCTGAGAACTATAATACCACTCCAGAAGATAGATGTTGAGTGAGCCCTGCTCACAGCTGTTTCTGTCAAGTGGTGGCCCAGCTGCCTTCAGACAATACCAGGCCAGGGGGAGTGTCAGCTGTTGAGAGGCTATCTGAGGTCAGGGCTCCTAAAAGTTCCGGAGCAGTTTGGAAGAGGGTAGAGGCTCTCTAATTAAGAGCTACAGGTGCCAAGCCTGTTTTCTTATTTTTTAAGTCCATGTCCCCCACTAGGACATCAGCACCCTGAGGGCAGGGACCTTGTCTGGTCCCACCTCTGGTCCCACTGTTTTATCCCCAGCACCTAACTCTGAGTCTAGCACAGGGGATGTGCTAAGTAGATGTCTGCCATGAGGAGAGAGGGAAGAGGGAATGACACATTTGTTGCATGTATACACCTGGGAGAGACCCTTGGGGGGCTTGTTAAAACTCAGATCACTGAGCACCACTTTTTTTTTGGCCAGGGCTGGGTTTGAACCCACCACCTCCGGCATATGGGGCCAGCGCCCTACCCCTTTGAGCCACAGGCACTGCCCCAGAGCACCACTTTTAATTTGATTTAGTGGGTGCCCCGGGTGGAGCCTCAAAATGTGCATTTCTAACAAATCCCCAGGTGATTCTGATGGCCCAAAGACCACAGTTGGAGAACTGCTGACCTGAACTCCCAAAACTTTGGTTCCAATCTTGGGCTGCCCAATAGAATCACCTAGGAAGGTTTAAAGGCTGTTACTGTGGCCCAAACCAGAATTTTTAGAGGTGAGCCCAGGTATCCAGGAGATTTCAATATGGAGCTGAGGTGGAGAACTGCTCACCTGTACCACTTTATTTGTTCCCCACAGCTGATGGGATTATTCCTTCCTTCTAGATTAGAAAACTGTGATTCAGAAAGGTTAGTTACTTTCCCAAGACCCCTGAGCTATATCATAATTCAACCCAGATACAAGGTTCTTTCATTCCCCTTAACAGGTAGGAAAGCAGACCATGGCCTTGTACCATTTTTGCAGATAATATCCATCAGTCATTGACTAAGTGATGGGCACTGATGCTCTTTTGATGACTATCATTGCTCTCATTTGACAGAGGAGGAAAGTGAGTCACAGAATGGAGGGGCAACCTGACCTCTTTCCCACAGCCAGGAAGGGCGAAAGCCAGAACTGAACCCAGCCCTCTCCTCTGCGCTGTGGGGCTGGCTTGCAAGACGCAGACCACGGAGACCGAAGGGGAAGCTGGACTAGCAGAAGGCAAGCAGATGTCGAGGGCAGCAGCTCCCAAACAGACCAGGGGACAAGGACACAGAGACAGATAAGTCACAACTTGGAAGAAATTAGCAGACTGCCAGGACACACCTGTACCCCGGAGATGCCGGGCAACCTTCTGCCCGGCCAGACAGCGAGTGATGTGCAGGAACCAATCTCAGTGATGGCCCCGCCCAGGGTTTAGGGGCTAGGCCTATGATTGGCTAGCACCAATTGCTGCCGGCAGCGGGAGGAGGGAAGCATTAGAGTCCCTGAGTGGTGGTCCCGTGCACTGTCCTCCTGGCTGACCCGGGTTCATTCTCCCCCTCGTCCACCAGCCCCTGTATTTGCAGCCACCTCCTCAGCTCTGGACCTGAGCTTTATTTTTCTGATTCCAGTGTCCCCTCTCCCATTTGGCACACTGTCCCCACTAATAACCAGTGACACAGCTCCTCTCCTCCAGTCTTCTCCCTGGCACTCCGCCTTTTGACACTACCCTCAGAAGCCCGTCTCTGAGCTCACATGGTCCCCTCATGCTGGGTCTGCCCAGGCACCATACCACAGCCGGACGGACTGTGCTGAAAGCTGAGCCGGTGTGACATCGGCAGGGCCTTAGATTCCTCTTGGCAGTAAAGGAAGCAAGCATCAGGCAGAGACTTACCGGCGCATATGCTCAAGACTTTTCCTGAGAGGTACAACCAGAAACAGCTGGAAACCCACAGACAGCAGGGCTGTGAAGGCCGCATTAACCCTCAGCCGGGGACCTATCGGATGATTGCCTTAAACCTGTCAGAAGATGGCATTTAGAGGTGTGGATGCCTTGGAGAACTGCCCTATTCACCAAGCCACAGGGAGCAAGTCCAGTTTTTAGACTCCCATATTTTTCCTCCCTTTTGGATGCTTGTAGTAAATCAGTCCCTCCTGGCAACAGTCTATCAGGCCAGGACTCACTCAGATCTGGGGTACTTTGCTGGAAATTCCTTCAAAGCAAGATTTCTTGGCTTCTGCTCTACTGCCATTTGGGCTGAGTCCTTCAAGTGCTGTGTGGGGCTACTCTGTGTAATGTATGTTGCTTAGTGCTCCCCCTGGCCATGACCCCTGGATGCCGGGAACACCCTGCCACCTAGCAGAAGCTACCAAAAATGTGTCCAGATATTGACAAACATCCCCTGGGTGACATGGTCACTTTCAACTGGCAATTGAACCCATATGAAAATGCAGATTGCAGAGATTAGAGAACACCAGCCAGGGGTGAGCAGCAGCCCTTGAGGACTGGGCACCCACACAGGACTCGGGGCCCTGTTCTAGAGTCCGTGCAGGGGTAAAACTGTGTCTGGTCAAAATTGCCTTTGCAATCTGGCCAGCCCTGCATTCAGACACCTAGCTATTTCCTTAGTTGAACATGACAAAACTGAGGGTGTTTTCCTAAAGCACAACTGTCACTCTCGTGACGGGATTAAACATGATAAGCTACATTTACTAGTACAGGGCGACAATTCTACCACAATTCCTTTGTTAAATGCAGTTGATGCTAACGGTGCCTCCTTCTTGTTGGCCTAAAGCAGCAGCTCACCACCTGTGGGTCGTGGCCCCTTTTTAATGATGAAAATATATTGTGGCATTAGGACGGTTGAGAACCACTGAAGCTTTCTCTATATAGATAGTGAAAACTAACTGAATGGGGCGGCGCCTGTGGCTCAGTCGGTAAGGCGCCGGCCCCATATACCGAGGGTGGCGGGTTCAAACCCGGCCCTGGCCAAAAAATAGCTGGGCGTTGTGGCGGGTGCCTGTAGTCCCAGCTACTCAGGAGGCTGAGGCAAGAGAATCACTTAAGCCCAGGAGTTGGAGGTTGCTGTGAGCTGTGTGAGGCCACGGCGCTCTACTGAGGGCCATAAAGTGAGACTCTGTCTCTACAAAAAAAAAAAAAAAGAAAACTAACTGAATGTGCACGCAGACCATAACCTACCAAGTGAACGTGCACACGGACATTCACTACTGAATGCCTACAAACTATATAACCCACTGTATTACAATCACAGTGTTTTGACCATCGCAGGTGGCCCACCGTTCAAATCATATTCATATATGCCAAATAACAAGATGCAACCAATCCAACTCCTTTCATACCTCACTTCCGTTTTCTGTGTGTCACTTTTCTTTTTCTCTCTATACATATTATCCAACCATGTGGCAATCCTGCAAGTCCGTGTTCTGGTTCAGGGAGCTGCCTAATGCACAAATCATTCTTGCTCAATTAAACTTTCTTAAATTTAATTTGTCTTCAGGTATTTTTTTTTGACATTCCCAAATTTCATCATCATATTTCCCATGCCCACATGACATCTGTACAATTATTTTAATATTTTTTCTAAATCAAGCATCATTTCAGCTTTTAATATACATATGTATCTGAAATGAAATCTTTATGTTATTGCTGCAAGTGGAAAACTAGTATTGTTTTCCATTAATAGAGGTCGCTATCACAATAGAGAAAATGGGGAGGGGGGTAGTATTCATCCTAGCATTCATCTGTTGCCTTCTAAAGTTCTAAGTCCAAGGATTGATGCTTTATTAGAGAGGGAGCTGGCAAGTGAAAGAGAGGTGGTAAAGGCAGACAGCATTATGGCGATTCTTGCTCCCTGATGCAACAGAAAGATTGACGGAGAGAAACGGAAAAGAAAGGAGCTTTCTCAGCAGGACGCAGTGGTGTATAGTGTGTAAGCTACTGAGGAAGGGCTCCACAGGGCCAGGCGACCTCCACTTCCCCAGGCCTGGGCCAATTTTAGAAACCAGCCATTAGCAGCTTGGCTACAGGTCCTGGTGCTGGAAGGATCGGCTGTTTGCAAACTGCAGAAGCATTTCCCACCCACTCCACAATGGGTTCCAGACCTCCTTGGACAACAGAGCAGTTGGCAGTAGGCACCTGGGACCTTGGGTCACTGGCAGGAGCCCTCACCCCTCAAACACTGTATCTTCCTGCCCAGGCCTTCCCAGGAAGAGGTAGTTTTGCTGGTGCTAATGACTACTTGGAAGTCAAAACCCCAAAGAAACTTCAGATTAAAAGCAAACCCTTTTAAGGTTAAAATTCATAGCCCTTCCATGTTCTGTTTAAACTCTTCCTATGTCTGGCTGCTTTCTACATCCGCTCCCCTGAATTTCCTCTGATACATGGAGCGGAATGTACACACGAGGCAACAGGAACCGGCTGAGTGATGCCGGTGAGTGAGGTGTGCTGTAATAGGGGGCAGTGGGGCCTGAGGCAGACTAGAGCCCCCAAGTCCACAGACAGGCACAGTTGCTCAGCTCCTGGGCTTGTCCTCTGGTGAAAATGTTGGCTCTGCATTGCTATAGCTACCAATTTTTCCAGAGATGCTGGAAATCTGAATTGTTATGCAAAATCTCTATTTTTTTTTTTTTACCATTTTTAAAAAAAAACTATGAGAGTCACATAGAGTTTTAGAAAGTGTGTGTACACTTCAGCTTTATTTGTAACAGCCCCAAATTGAAAATGACCCAAATCAGATGAACGGGTAAGTAGTGCTCTATCCACACCAGTGCATACAAGGTGGTATCTTTGTACAATACAAACTGCTCAGCCGTGAGAATAAATAAACTATGGCTCTCCTAATAATTATGCTGAGGAAAAGCAGCCAAATTTTAAAAAGAGTGCCTGCAATGTGTGTCCATTTATATAAAATCCTAGAAAAATTCAACCCAACCTGGGGGAGAAGCAGGGGAGAAAGAAGACAAAAGGGCACAAGGAACTTTTAGGGTGACGCATTTATAAGTCACTACCTTGACTCAGGTGATGGCTTCATGACATTTATATGTCAAAACATCTCAAAGTGTACACCCAAAATACATGCAGCTAATTATGCACCAAATGTAAATAAACTATTCAAAGAAAAATGTGAAGGCCAGATGATATGTGGGCTAAGTTCAACATCCTCTCATTTAGACTACTCAGTCTGCATTTACTTAGAGCTCACCATGCCCCACGTATCATGTGAGGTCCCAGGGTTACAGAGGTGAGGGGTGTCAAGGAATTCTCATGAGAGCAGCAACACACACCCAGCCTGGGTGAGGTGGACAGTGACCCTCCGACCCTTGGACACTGCCTGCATTTCCCAAACAGAGCCTGTTCTGTGCTCTTCCCAGCTAAACTCCCAAAGTTTTCTGAATAATCTAAAGTGATTGTGTCAGCACCTGTAGCACAGTGATTATGGTGCTGATCACATACACTATGGCCGGCAGGTTCGAACCCAGCCCAGACTAGCTAAGCAACAATGACAACTGCAATAGAAAAATAGTTAGGTGTTGTGGCAGGCACCTGTAGTCCCATCTACTTGGGAGGCTGAGGCAAGAGAATTGCTTAAGCCCAAGAGTTTGAAGTTGCTGTGAGCCGTGACACAATGGCACTCTCCCAAGGGCGACACAGTGAGACTGTCTCAAAAAAATAAATAAATAAAAGCGATTGAACTTTTTTCCTCTGTAAATCTTAGTGGCCTATTCAAGGAACTGATGCCCTCCAACTAGCTGCCAGTTAATCAGCTGGCCCTAAAATTGGAAAAGATCCAAGATCAAAGCAGACAGAGTAGCTACAATATCACAGCAGTAAGGCAGGTCCAGGCAGAACCAGGGGAGGGGGTGAGAAGTGATGAGACTCTGAAGGTAGAACCAACTGGATTTGCCTCTGGAGTGGACACAGGGTGGGAGAGATAGGTGTTCAGGTGGACTCCAAGGTTTGAGACTCAGCACCTGGAAGTAGGAGCCCCTGGAAGCATCTGGAAGCTTCTGGAAGTTGGAGACACCAGCTGAGATGGGGAGGGCTCTAGTTGCAGCAGGCAGGGGAATGAAAGTTCTGGAGATGGCCTTTGAGTATGCTCAGTTTACCATGCCTTTCAGAAACGCAAGTAGAGATGTGGAGTGTGCAGTGGGTCAGAAGAGGCAAGTTCAGGGGTGAGGACTGGCTGGACACAGTGACACTAGTTGGGAGGCTGCTGAGGTGATCAGCATGGCTTTTGGAGAGTACAGCATAGGAAGTGACCATTCTGTCCCTTCTCTGATCACTACATTGCTCCTCTTGGTATCAGTCACTCACCCTGTCCATTTCACGTCTCCTTCTCCCATTTGCTTCCTCCGACTGTAAGAAACCTTACAGTGTGTGTGAGGTGGGAGCGGTTAGCAGGAAGCAGAGAGGGCGGCGCCTGTGGCTCAGTGAGTAGGGCGCCGGCCCCATATGCCGAGGGTGGCGGGTTCAAACCCAGCCCCAGCCAGACTGCAACAAAAAAATAGCCGGGCATTGTGGCGGGCGCCTGTAGTCCCAGCTGCTTGGGAGGCTGAGGCAAGAGAATCGCGTAGGCCCAAGAGTTAGAGGTTGCTGTGAGCCGTGTGACGCCACGGCTCTCTACCGGAGGGCGGTACAGTGAGACTCTGTCTCTACAAAAAAAAAAAAAAAAAAAAAAAAGCAGGAAGCAGAGAAAGGGACTTAACTTGGACAAGCTCATCAAGGCCGTGTTTCTGGGATGGCTGGCTCATGAAGACCACCACTGTCCCCGGCACCTGTTCTCATGGCTCGGACCTCATTTTCCCACTTAGTGACCTGCCCAGGAGTGGCAGAAACCCCAGAGGGACAGTTGCCTCTGCACAAAATTGGCACAGTTTATGAGATGGGATGACCTGGCTTGATCCCTCAGAGGACGCATGTTTAGGCTTGGCTTGTGAGCTTGGAAGTAAAATGCAATTAAAGAAAATCTGATTAGAATTTAAATGACTGAGGCTTGCCTTTTGGAAGGATTTGGTTCCTCCAATTTTATGAGTCTGGAAGAAAGGAAAAAAGAGGAAGGAAGAGAGAGAGGAAAGAGACAACTGCTTACCCAGCTGTTTGTCAGAGCCGCCACACCTTCCTTCCTACGCTCTCCTTATCCACTACTGTAGTTCCCGCATCCCAGAAGTTAGAAATGCAAACTCTCAGGCTCACTCCGGACTTGCTGGATCAGAATCCGCATCATCGTAACAAACTATCCAGCTGATCTGGTGTTTTTTGCACACAGTAAGATTTGAAGCACACTGGTCTATGCCATTTCCTCCAAGTCCAACTTTCCCCTACTGCCCTTAGCATTTTTACCAGATCCTCACACTACTCATAACTTAATTAGCTTAAGCTTTTCTGTAAATCGATTCACTTTTAAAAAACTTAAGTACTTTTATTTGATTTTATTTTAAGACAGAGTCTCAAGCTGTTGCCCCGCTATGGCGTCACAGCTCACAGCAACATGAAACTCTTGGGCTCAAGTGATTCTCTTGACTCAGCCTACCAAGTAGCTGGGACCACAGGCGCCCACCACAATGTCGGCTATTTTGTTGTTGTTGTTGCAGTTGTCATTGTTGTTCTTTTAGCTGGCCCCAGGCCAGGTTTGAACCGCCAGACTCAAGCGTATGTGGCCGGCACCCTCCCCACTGAGCTACGGGCACTGCCAAGTGCATTTATTTATAAAATGAAATTTTACATCACTATTAGCAGTGGAATGGTGATATTCCAGTATTCAAAATCAGTATCATTTGCCACAAATGAAAAAACAAAACAAAACAAAACAAAAAGTGCATGAAACAAGACAAGAGGAAAGCTGTGTTATTTAAACGCTGGCTGGACTAGACACCACTTTGCAGGCCCAAAGTTCTTAGCCTGAGGTCGGCTCTCTTGTTTAAAAGGGAGATTGGCAGGTATTAGAGGAGCAGGAGGGTATTCCAACACTCTGAGTCACCAGGAATGAAGAAGGAACAGTTTTCTCATTTCATCAGTCAGGGATGTTGGTGCTACATTCAGGTAACTCTCAGTGTCATTTCACCGCCAGGCTCCAGTTCCCACAACCTCAGAACAAGCCCTTTCCATAGCAGTGTCCCTACCCCCACATATTCTACCCTCAAAAGGCATTTTTGTGAATTTCTCCCCACATTAAGAGTTCTCTCCCTAAAATTCAACTTGGTAATGGGGCATAGGTCAGGGGTCGTTTAGCTGGACGTTCCCAGGGCCCTGGCTTTCAGAGGAATCAGCCCAAAAAAGCAGCCAAGCACTCTGTGTCCCACTTCTTCAGTCCTGAGAAGTCACAGCTCTGCTGCTGCAGTGCTCAATGTGACCAGGAGAAACCCCAGAACATACAGATACTTCTATATGCTCCTGTAAGGCTGAGCCTCTGGGCAAGTTACAAGGTTTGGGCTATGACCTTGGGGATGGACGTCTAGGATCATATGTAGAACATAGCTGTTGACAAAGCTCCAAGCCACTGTTTGCACAGGGAGCCACCTGGATGTGGCTTTACAGAGTGGATTCCTGTGACCACATGGGAAATAACTGCTTTGCAGCACACATGAAGATGGGGGCCTGGAATTTTCCAGAAATATCTCTTGCCAAGGACAATCAGACTGAGCTCAACTTATAGCAGTTAAATTTTTAAAGGAAGCATTTCAAATCCTCCAGTTAGAGCAAATTGTTGAAAGATAAAATGGTTTCTGAATGTTTATCTTCATGTCTCAACTTTTTTTCATTTTCTTAGAAAAAGGCCATGTAAGATAGTCACCAACCAGAAAACAAATCAGGAAAATGTCAATAGTGTCAGGTTGGGTTTTGGTATACTTCCTTTGGGTGTTAGCTTATTTGCAAAGCAGCTGGTGATTAAATTATGTCTATTAATAAAAATCCATGAGGTTGCAAAAACTCTCTGATCAGCGGTGTGAGGCTGTTACTTATAATTCAAAACTTCCCTGAAGGAATTCTGAAAGAGAAGGGCTTTCCTCCTCCACCCTCCCACCCAAAAAATCCTTTTTCTCTCCATTGATAATATTAATATTTACAGTTACCTTTTATCGAATGGTTACTGTGCCCAGAGCACTGTTCTAAGAGCTCCACAGAGCTCAACTCATTAATATCACAGTAACATTTTCAAATAGGAATTCTCACCCCGTGTCACAGACTAGAAACCAGCTACCAAAGCCAACAAAAGCCGACAATGAATTACGTTTGATCCACCACACGAAATGCCTCATTAAAGGAAAATGCTTTCATAGTAGCCAAAAAATGGAAACAAAGCAAGTGTCCACAGATGAATGACTGAATAAGGAAAATGTGGTCAATACAGACAATAAAATACTATTCTGCCTTAAAAAGGAAGGAAATTCTGACACACATTTCAATGTGGTTGAACCTCGAAGGACATTATGCTAAGTGAAATAAACCAGGCACAAAAGAACAAACACTGTGTGATTCTTCTTGTACAGTGTACCTAGAGCAGTCAAAGTCATAGAGACAGGAAGTAGAATTGTGGTAGCCACAGGTGGTGGGGAGGGAGAATGGGGAGTTGGTGTTGAATGGGACAGAGTTTTGGTTTGGGAAGATGGAAAAGTTGTGGAAGGCTGGTGGTGATGGCGCCACGATGACGTGAACGTGCTCAGGACCACTGAACGGCACACTTACAAATGGGCGAAATGATAACCTTTACATACCTTACCACAATAAAAAAATGGGATTTTGCACAAAAAAGAAAGAAAAGGAGAAAGAAACAAACATCATTAAAAGCATTTGCTCAATCATACATACATCTCTCTGTTTTTTTTTTTTGCAGTTTTTGGCTGGGGCCGGGTTTGAACCTGCCACCTCTGGTATATGGGGCCAGCGCCCTACTTTGAGCCATAGGCACCACCCTATAAACATCTCTTTTTTTAAAAAAAGTTTAGTACATATGCTGAAGGTGGCAGGTTCAAACCCAACCCCAGCCAAAATCCGCAAAAAAAAAACCCCAAAACAACAAAAAAAACTTCAGTACAAGAGTACAAGGCCAGTCACAGTGGTTCATGCACTCAGGGAGACTGAGGAGGGTGGATTGCTTGAGCTCTGGAGTTCGAAACCAGCCTGAGCAAGAGCGAGACCCCATGTCTATTAAAAATAGAAAACTTAGCCAGGTGTTGTGGCAAATGCCAATAGTCCCAGCTACATAGGAGGCTGAGGCAGGAGGATCACTTAAGCTCAAGAGTTTGAAGTTGCTGTGAGCTGTGGTGATGCCACAGCACTCTACCGAGGGGGACAAAGTGAGACTCTCTCTCAAAAAAAAAAAAAAAAACAAAAAAACATGTCAGTACAAACCTCAATGTTGTGGGTTCCTTTCATTCACAACACAGAGATCTAAGGAGTGCCAGGCAGTATACTAAGTGGTGGGGCTACAAGGTTGAATCAGGAGCGATGCTCTGAGGAGATGCAGACACATCAATCAACTGACCAGGAAAATTGCAGTCACCAGCCCAGACCCAGTGCTGCTGCATGCCAGGCCCTGGTTGAGCTAGCGTACCTGCATGAACTCAAACAATCCTTATGGCAGTCATTCTTACCCCATTCTACAAACCAGGAGGTTGAGGCACACAGAGGTTAGGAAAGCTGTCTAAGGTTATGGAGGATTCACAGTCATGCAGGCAGGCTCAGAGTCTGAGAAACATAGTCTAGGATGCAGTGTCCACCCAGGGGTATCGAGCACAGACAAACTGTGAGGGTCAGGAAGGATTCCTGAAGGAAGCAACTTTTGAGCTAACTCCAGAGCAGAGTCAGCAAAACTACAACTTATGGGCCAAATTTGGCTTCCTGCCTAGTTTTGCAAATAAAGTTTTATTGGAACACAGCCATGCTCATTTTTGTAAATACTGTCCATGGCTGCTTTTGCAATGCCTGGGCAGAAACCATATGGCCTGCAAAGTGGAAAACATTTGTCTTCTAGCCCTTTGTAACAAAAGTTTGCCAACCCTGTTCTAAGGGTTAACTGGAAAACATTTGGTGAGATGCTTGTGCCAACTCAGCCTTCTTCAGGCATCTCTCCTCCCCTCTGCCCTCCCCCAACTGATGCCCCTGCCTCAGTGGGGGCAGCCTTCCCCTCTCCACAGATAGAGCTTCCTGAAAGCTCTCCCTGCGCTCACTCTTAACCTCTGCCACCTTTCCATCACCAGGAGGAAAAAGATTGACCTGAGGCTGAGACTGGGTTCCAGTGCCTTCCCTTTCAAACCCCTTTGGAGGCTCCCCACTGTTCTCAGAAGGGAAGTTGAACCTTCATGAGGCCTCCAGGACCCATGTGATCCACCCCGCCCTCCCTCCAGCCTCATCTTGTCACATCCTGTGCTCTTGCTGCCCTCTCTCCGGAGTGCTCGTCCACCATCCTTTGGCTGCCCTACTCCTCGTCTAACAACTCCCTGTGCCCTGGGCCAGCTACTCTACCCAGCATTGGCCTCCCTGGGAATCTCAGGCTCACCCCCTTCCTTCTCCCTCATAACACTGCAGTGATGTCATAGAAACCTATTTCATATGTTTTGGGGAAACCAGGCCAAAGGGTGGCAGACATGGGTGGCCTGAAGCTGCCCCTATAATCTCCATCAAACCTGCTTACATCCCCCCAACCCTCTCCAAATATAAACACAACAAAAGGGGGACTGTTTTGCAAATATGGATGCAAGGTTAGTCCCCTGCCCTTCTCATCTCCACCCAGACTGCCATCCGTAAGTCCTTCCTGGGTATAAATTTTGCAGGCACTGCTGCCTGTTAACTGTTATTGGAACACAGCCATGCTCATTTTTGTATACTGCCCATGGCTGCTTTGTCAGCCAGTTTGCTGTTTGCTGTTGTTATACAGTTTTCTGTTGGCAAACTTTTGCTATAAAGGGCTGGATGACAAATGTTTTCCAATAACATGGCTGCTTCCCCCAAGCAGAATGGCAGTCCCTAGAGGATGGGGACCATCTTTGTGCAGTTTCTCTGTTTACTCCTGGTGCCTAGCACAGAGTCTAATCCCCAGGAGGCACCCACATTTACATTCATGTTGAGCAGGAGGTGGGTGTGTGTGTGAAATAGTGGGGACATCCGTATAGGAGAGTAGCCCAGAGGGCATGCTGGTGTGGGAGTAGCAGATAAGTGACAGAATTGGGCAGTCCTGTCAACTCCTCAAATTCTAAAAGCACCCCAGCCCTCAGCAGGAGATCCTTATACTTTTGAGGGCTTTGAAAGTCAGAGGTTACACTTTCAGAGACCCTGATGTGGGCGGAGAAGATGTGCAGGGATGATGGTCTCTGGGGCTCCTTTATCTATCATTGTCATGCTCTGCCACGTGGGCCTCAGATGGAGAAGTAGGTGCCCTGGGAGCACTGCAGCCTCTTGGGTGCTGTGGTGACAACCTTACCAAGCTCCAAGCTCCGTCCTCAGTGAGTAAGGGAGGACTGACCCCAGGCACTTGGGAGTCTCCCCTTGGAAAAAGCTCACAGCCCCCTCTTCTGGAGTGGACATGATCATAGACCCAGGAAGGGATGGGACCATTTTGGCACCAGGCCCACCAGAGGAGGGTGAGGGTTTAGCAGAGGAGACAGAGGTCCTCAGACGCATCTGCTCACCTTTGCCAGCTGTGTCTGCAGCTTGTTCTTCATGTCCATCACCTCCGAGATGCGGGCATTGAAGGCCAGATTGGTGTCAGTGAACTGCTTCCACATCTGATCCGACAAGGTCTCCAGGAGGTGCTCGGCCTCCTCGCGCAGCCGGATGGAGTTGGCCCGCATGTTCTGAGAGTGCCTGATGTTGTCGTTACTGAACTTGGCCCAGGTCTCAGGCACCGAGATCCTGCAAAGGCACAAGAGCAAATTTAATGCAGGTGAGGAGTGGGGGAAGGGGTGGCCAGTCTGGAGACCTCTGAACCCAGGGTTTCTCAGCCTTGGCAATCTAAGTGTTTGGGCTGGGAAAAATGTCTGTCATGGGGGAAGGAGGCTGCCCTGTGCATGATAGGATGCTTAGCAGCATCCCTGGCCTCTACCCAGTGGATGTCAGCAGCACCTCTCACCCTATTGTGACAACCAAAAATGTCTCCAGGCATTGGCCAATGTCCCCTAGGGGAGGGGCACGGTCACTGTGGAACCACAAAATCCTCATTTTACAGGAGAGGCAAGGGCAGCCTAGGGAAAGCAGCTGGTTTCCAAAAGGGCACTCGGGGAGTTGGCAGAAAAGGAGGGTCCCAACCTCACAGAGAGCTCTTTCCCCTCTCCCTCTCCCCATCACCCAAAACACAGGCCGCATTGGGCACAGTGGCAGCTCAGTGTCCCTCCAACTCCGCGCTGAGCACGTGGCCATGCTACTTTTGCTGACTTACTCATTCAACAATTTGAACACCCGCCACATGCCAAGCATTGTTGTAGGCCTTTGAGATAGAGCCATGAACAAGAAGGGCAGCATCCCTGTTCTCACAGTGATTAATTTCCAGAGGAGGGAGATTGACAACAAACAAAGGAGATATTTACACATTGCCTGTGTGCTAGGAAGGAATTTAGAAGCAGGATGAAAGCCAGACAAACGGAGTGGGGCTATTATGTGCGGGTCAGAGTGGTGAAAGGGAATAGACGGACTATTTGATGAATGTTGAGTCAATCGGGGATTAGAAAATGCAGCAAAATGTCCCCACTCCAACTGTGAAAGGCGAGAAGAAAAGGAACAAGAGCCCTGGAGGGAAGGAGCCATGGGGGACCACAGTACCTGGGAGCCAGGGACGGAATAAATTCCCGACATCGCTCCCCTCCCACCCTCTCTCTTCTGGCCAAGCCCCTTCTGGCTGAACCCGTCAGCAAAGCCCAGGCCAGAGAGCCCAGGAGAGGCCGTCTACAGAGGACATCTTCCTCTGCAGGGCAGCTGGAGAAGGGATCTGGGGGATCGGAGGAGATGAATACATGTCACATCAGCAAGGGCAGGCAGGAAAGGCTTCTCCAGAGGTGGTGGCAATCCAGACAGCACAAAGTGCTTCCTGGCAGAGCCTGCAAATCCCTAAAACAAGCAACTGATGGATCAGATGGTATTTTCGCCTCTGGGAAGCCTTTAAGGAAGGGAATGTATTTCTTTAAGCTGGCTTCAGCTTCTGGCTAAACCAGACTAGGTAACTTCTCAAGGTCTTTTTGTTGTTGTTGTTGTTCTAGAAGTCTCCAGTTCTTAAATAAGGCAGGATTTTATTCGTAGACAGAAGGAAAAAAGAATTCTGTTTTCTGACAGTCCAAGCACACTTAAGTTGTATGGCGAATAGAAATTTTTAAAACCATATATAACATGTGACTGTTTTGACTGGTTTTTGGAGGAATTAAAAGCAGCTACAAACAGGTCTCAGGCTTCTGAAGAAGGGAGAGGGCATTGTGTCTGGTTCAGAGCTTCCATCCAGCCAAGACTTGAGGCTCAGAGAGGTGAAGCATCTTGTCCAAGGCTGCACAACTACTCAACATCCCTGGATACCATTGAAGGAGGAGAGGCCAAGGACAGCAAATAGAAGCCTGCAGATTTACTTTGAGTGTCTGTGTTGGTGCTGGATGGGGCACTGTCAATGTCAAGAACAGCAACCTTGCCCTCCCCCGGAGCAGACAGCTGAGTTCCCCAGAGAAAACAACCAGCTTAATCACATTTCCCTGGGATAATTTGCCAAAGACAGTCTGTCAACTCAGCGGGCAGTGTGTCTCAGCAGGGAGGATATACTTTCTGGAGCCTATATCCTCTAAAGGCAGAGGGGACAGCAGGCTTTTCTGGAGAGGCAGGAAGCCACCACTGCTAAAACACACAAGCCCAATATCCAATGTAGGTGCAGATTGCATCTCTAACATTTGCTGTGTGAGCTTGAGCCAGTTCCTTCACCTGTCTGAGCTTTAGTTTCCTCATGGTAAAATGGGAATGATATACCCACCTCTAGGGTTGCTGAGTGACTAAATGTAAAGCTTTTATCATGGCACTGGACACATAGTAAGCACTTGATGAATGTTTATTATTCACGAGACACTGCCTGTGATGCTCTCAGCACATGTTCAGCACATAATAAGCATCAGGTAAAAGGCATCTACTGTCTTCAGCATCATCATGAGAACTACATACAGAAGGCACAAGAACAGAAGTGCTACTGCAATCAAGATAATCACCAAACGTCCTTTTTAACCTGCCCTGACACGGCCCTGCCTTAAGAAAACCCTAAATACAAGCCCTGAGCTAGCACATCACATCTGGGGAGCAATTAGTCACCGCAAACTGCAGCTCCTCTTTCCAGATGGAGTCATAGACAGGGATTTTAAATAGTGGGCCCCTCCTGGGCATGGAAATCAGAATCTTTGCCAGGCTGCCTGGCAGCCAGGGTTTTGGGGAGGCATCTGTCTGGGAAGAGAGACCCTCTAGGTCCTGTGCAGCTGAGGAGGCTCAAGTCCCCACGGTTTTGCTCACCTTGCCAGGGCCAAGGGAGAGTCCACCCTTTCAGGAACAGGAAGATGGTCTCCAGGAGTTGTCATTGTTGGAAAGCCTAATGGGTCATCTCAACACTTCCATATTTGCTAAGATCCAGAAAGTGACCCAGACTTGGCCAAGCAGACTGCCCCATGGCTCCTTCCCTCCTTTTCTGTGCTCTTCTCTCTTTCCTTCCTCTTTTCATTCCTTCTTTCATTCCATAACTATTTATTGCATATCTCTATGTGCCAAGCATAGTTTGATATGCAAGAGATTTAAAAGGAGAGGGGTGGAACCAAGATAGACAGACCTCAGACTGCCAGTTGGGGAAAGACATCTTAGTTCTGCATGAAATTCCATAATGCTTTGACATGCCCATAAAAATGCCAGGTGTACCGAAGGCGCCCACCTGTAGCCACCACAATGACAAGATGAGGTCATGCAGCAAGCTCTCAATAAACGTTGGCTGTTATTATTCCACAGTGGATTCTGTACTTAAGTTCACACGCCTACCTTCTTACACTCACAGCAGCCCTGGGAAGTAGTACTGTGGGGACCACAGTACCTGGGAGCGAGGTATTGCTGTTTCCCAATTGGGGAAAAACTGTACGTTTTTTTCTTCCAGTGGTAGAGGTGCAGAAACAGGGCCCAAAGAGGTGAAACCACTTGCTCAGTGTTAGCACAGAGGCTAGGATTTGAAGTCAGGCTTTCTGGCCCAGAATTCACTCTTAAACCAATGCCAGTGCCAGTGGGCACCAGCTGGACCTCCCAACCAAGCTGGTCACTTATTTTGGAATTTGATGAAATTGCTGAGCACTGATGGCCGCGCAGCCCTCCCTAAGCCAATCACACCTTCTCTCCTCCTGATACCTGGATCTTGAGCAAAGTGTGGCAAGGACAGAAAGGTGCTCAGCAACACAGCCGGCTGCCTCCCACACCCTCATTTGCTCAAACTGTCAGAGCCTTCCCCTCCAGCCTTCCCCTTGAGTTTATGTTTCCTCAAGTAAATTCTGTTTTATCTTAAGTTAGACTTGGAGACTGTACTCGCTTTATCTTAAGTTAGACTTGGAGAGTGTACTCGCTTCCAACAGAGGAGCCTCATCAACCACACCGCCTCTCACTTGACTGGCGGCATGATACCTCTTTATTGCTCCCGGGTAGAAGCAGAAACCCTCACCCTGGTTGGACACAGCCAGGGCTGGGGACAGAGAGCCTGATACTCACGTGCCGTCGACTTTCTCCACACCATGGAAGTAGCTGATGCAATCCGACGTGTTCCTCAGGTTAAAGCACTTCTCATCGATGAAGTGGGCTGAGCTTTTGTCCTCGAGGTCCCTCTCCAGGGCATGCTGGGCATCTCGGTTATCCCTGCAGAGAGGAAGGGTTCATCCCTGGGTTGTGTACAGCCAGAGTCCCCCCATAAGGTCACACAGCAGCTGATGCTCTGTCCACACCCAGGGCCTTCTCAGGCTTCTTTCCACCGGATGTACCCAGAGCTCCCCACCCCGCCCCTTCTCCCCCACCTCCCTCCAATCCAAACAGCCATGTCATCCTTTAGAACAGGGATGGGCAAGTGTTTACAGTAAATGGCCAAATAGTACATATTTTAAGTCATATGGTTTCTGTCGCAACTACTTAACTATGCACAAAAGCAGTCAGGAATAACATATAAATAAATGTGTGTGGCTTCATTTCAATAAAACTTTATTCACAAAACCACGGCAGGCCAGACTTGTCCCTTCAGGGGTAGTTCGCTGACCTGGATTTAGAAGATATCAATTCATACTTTGGACAAAGCCTGTATGAAGTCAAATCACTTCGAGGGTCCTTGTGTCTAACCCTGTGCCGGGCACAAATCACTTCGAGGGTCCTTGTGTCTAACCCTGTGCTGGGCACAAATCACTTCGAGGGTCCTTGTGTCTAACCCTGTGCTGGGCACAGGGGAACAAGACATGTAGGAGACCCAGCACTGTCTTCAGGTTATTCACAGATCAGTGTAAACAAATACAGAAAAAGAAATATAGACCAGAATGGGAAGGGCAGCAGTGCAGGTGTGAAAAGACTACAAAATAATGAAGAGAAGGAAACCATTGACTCGGGTGACAGCGTGGTCAGGGAGGGCTTCCTGAGGAAGTGTCCGAACTGGGTTTTCATAACAGGAGTGGACGTATCATAGACAAGTTGCGTGGGGGAATGAAGATTCCAAACTGAGGACACCCAGGTGTTTAGGGACAGGTAAGTAGCTCATTAAGGCAGCTGGGTCAGGGACCGGCAGGTCAGGGGCTGGGTGGAGTCAGGGGCTGGGCAGAGTCAGTGACTAGGCTGGGTCAGGGATTGGGAGGAGGCAGGGACTGGGCAGGTCAGGGGCTGGGTGGAGCCGGGGACTGGCAGGGGTCAGAGATTGGGAGGAGTCAGAGCCTGGGCTGAGGAAAGGAGCGGACAGTGGAGCCCCACTGGGGCTTTAGCCTGGAGGGCTGCTTGGTAGGTGACCAGGCAGCTTTGAGCTAAAGGCCGCTGTTCACCACACTCCAGACACTGAGAACCACTTGTTGGTGTGAATACCAATGCTGCAGAAGGACAGCCCTGCAGCCTTCAGGGGTAAGCTCACTTCTGTAATTTTAAGAAATAAGGGCAAGAAACAGACTACACAGCATGGGATGGCGTTATCCTACGCCACTCTCACGATTCCTGCCAAATATCAAAGTCTACTATTGTATCACTTATTTATTTTGCTCTTTTGCAATCACTTTAAAAATACAAATAAGTGCATTTTAAAAGGAAAATTTGCATCCCTGTCTTTAAAGGGAAAACAATAACCCTTTCCATTAATGGAAAAATCACCTCTGACATAAAAATACTATGCAGACACTAACTAAATCCTAGCTGTGATCTATTGCCTCCAGAAAGTTCTAGGCTGAAATCTTTCTGTTTCCTGGTAACTAAAAAAAAGGAGATTAGTCAGTGTTAGAGATACCTAGGCACAAATGGAGTGTTGAGAAGAACTGTCACCTCCTCTGGGTGACATTATGTCCCCACACCACCTGAAGGCAGTGGTCTCCTGCTGGTCTCTCCCCCTTCTATTTCCCCTTTCCTCCACTCCCTGCATCTTTTTCTCTCTCTCTGATCTTTGTTCCGGCTGTCTCTGGGCCTCTGTGTCGCTCCCCCTCTCTCCTTCATCTGTCTCTATCGTTTTGTGTCTCTCTCTTTCTCTCTCTTCTCCTCCCTCCCCACACCCCCCCCCCCCCCATGGATACTGTTTACTGGCGAGGGGTGTCAAGCAGGCTTGGGAACAAGGATATTAAATCCCGATAGTGGGCTCCCACCTATCAGGACGTGCGGGTCATGTCGGGCAGAAGGAATCATGCCGGGGTCCCCAGGGCCTTCCAAATCAGCAGAGCCAGAGAGAAATGTGGCTCCGATCTGCATAATGAACAGGAATGTGGAGCAGACGTGGAAAGCAAACCTGTCAGAGCATTGGAGGTGCGCCTGGGGGCCTTGGGATCCAGGGGGCCAGCTGCCTGGCCCTTGCTGATGAGGTCGGGAGAAGGAGGGAGCAGCGCTGTCTCTCCTACTCAGTCCACAACCGAGGACCAGGAAAAGCCCAAACCTGGCTCGTCCACAGTCAGGAAGAGACTTCTCTGCTTGAGCAGAGTGCCTGGTGAGGTGAGGACACCACCCCACCCAGACTCGGGGCTCAGGCCCCAGAAGAAACCACGCAGCAGGGTGGCCTCCTGAGCAGGTCAGAGAGCTTCCTGGAGTGGGTGAGGACACAGCAAGTTCCGCTCGGCCGATGAGACTCTGGCTGGCCTCGGTTAATTAAGATAATCGCGATACCGCCAGCAGCATATGCTGTGTCCCCAGGAGAGGACAAACGTCCTGTGACACACGAGCCACTGCCCAGGGACAAACGACCTCTGTCCAGTCCTTGCAAAGAGCGATGCCACCCTCCCCAGCTCTCCTCCGGTCCCCCGACGCTCTGCTCAAGGTCTCTCTCTCTTGCTCTTTTCTTCTCGTCTCTATCCCAGCACCTCCCTCTCTCTTTCCCTTTCGCTGTGTCTCTCTCCAGCCTTTTGTTTCCTCTGTCTCTGTGTCACCTCTGGATTTCCCTGTCTGGCGTAGTGGACGCTCTGCCTCTGTCTCCCTCCCCATCTCTGTGTCTCTTTATCTCTTTCTGGCTCTCTTGATATCAGTGCTGATTCTGTTTCTCTCTGAGTCTCTCCGTCTCTGGGACTGTCTCCATCTGCCTCACTCTCCCGGTTCTCCCGCCTCTTGTGTCGTCCTCTGGGTTTGCACAGCAGCCTCCTTGCCCTGGTCTCAGGATCCTTCTCTAGATCCCGCTGCCCATGTCAAGTCTGGAATCTGCTCACTCTGCCACCTCAAACTGTCCTATCTCCCAAGCATCCGCCTTCCCACTCTTCCCAAAGCCATTTTACTATATCCCTATGTCAGTCACAAAAGGAAAACCACTCTCTCGTCATAAATGGGAGATCACCAAAGTCAGCAGAAGAAAGTACAGAATAGAGAGGCCAGGAAAAAATCCACACATTTACAGCCAATTGCTTTTCAATAAAGATGCCAAGAACGCACAATGAGGAAGGGACGACTTTTTTAACAAACAAGGTGTTGGGACAACTGGAAACCCACACGCAGAAGAAAGAACTTGGAAGTTCATCTAACACCATATACAAAGACCAACTCACTATAGATTAAGGAAGACATAAGTGTAAAGCCTAGTGTAAAACTAGTGTAAAAACAAAGTGTAAAACTAGTAGAAGGAAACATAGTGCAAAACCTCCAGGACGTTGGTCTGGGCAGTGATTTTTGGACACAACTCCAATAGCACAGGCAACCAAAGCAAAAATAGACAAATGGAATTATATCAAAGTAAAAAGCACAAGAGGAACAGTCAACAGAATAAAGAGACAGAAATGGGACAGAATTCGTGCAAACCATTGATTCGAGGTTAACATCCAAACTATATAAGAAACTCAAACACCTGAATAGAAAGAAAAGAAATGACCCAGTTAAAAAATGGGCACAGCTATTTTAACACTATTTACAATAGTCAAGATATGGAATCAACCTTAATGTCCAAAAACAGATGAATGGACAAAAAAATGTTATACATATATACGTGTATATTTATGATGGAATATTACTCAGCCTTCAAAAATAAGAAAATCCTGTCATTTGCAACAACCTGGAGAACATTATGTTAAGTGAAATAAACCAGGCACAGAAAGAGAAATATTTAATAATCTCATTTACATGTAGAATCTAAAATAATTGAACTCCTAAAACCAGAGTGTGCAATTGTGGTTAGCAGAGTCTGGGAGAGAGGCCTGGGGAGATGTTAGTCAAAGTATACAAAATTTCATTTACAGAGGAGGAATAAGTTCAAGGACAACATTGTGACTCTAGTCAGTAACAGTGTATTATATTCTTAAAAATCACTAAGAAAGATTGTTAGCATTTTCACACACACAAAAAATGATATGGCTGTGAGATAATGTGTATGTTGATTAGTTTGATTTAGCCATTCCACAATGTATACGTATTTCAAAATACCAGGTTGCACATGATACGTACAGTATACGAGGGCCATAATATGAAATGTAATATGAAAAATAGTATTGACGATGGTTGAATACTTTCCAGACACCCCTCAGATACTACTTTCATTTGCCACTTAAAAATGAATAATTAAATTTAAAAAATACATTAAGTGGGCCGGGTGCGGTGGCTCACGCCTGTAGTCTTGGCACTCTGGGAGGCTGAGGCAGGTGGATTGCCTGAGCTTACCAGTTCAAGACCAGCCTAAGCAAGAACGAGACCTCATCTCTAAAAATATCTGCCCGTTGTGGTGGGCCCCTGCAGTCCCAGCTACTTGGGAGGCTGGGGCAAGAGAATCGCTTGAGCCCAGGAATTTGAGGTTGCTGTGAGCTGTGACGACACAGCACTCTACCCAGGGCAACAGCTTGAGACCATCTCAAAAAAAAAAATACATAAATAAATAAGCTCAAGAAAAATACAATAAAAGAAGGCATGCTGTTTGGACAGCAGTGGCCCTTTGTTAAAATTTGCCTGTTCAATTACAAGTATTTAAGGGTTAAGTGAATTAATGTGGGGGGGGGGTTGTTGTTTTTTTGTTTTGAGACAGAGTCTCACTGCGTCGCCCTTGGTAGAGTGCCATGGTGTCACACAGCAACCTCAAACTCTTGGGCTTAAGTGATTCTCCTGCCTCAGCCTCCCAAGAAGCTGGGACTACAGGTGCCTGCCACCACACCCCACTATTTTTTTGTTGCAGTTGTCATTGCTGTTTAGCTGGCCCAGGCCGCGTTGGAGCCTGCCACCTTGGTGCATGTGGCTGGTGCTGAGCCTGAATTAATGTATCTTTAGACTATGGGTAGCAATAGTACAGGTGTGGGTGGGTTGGTGAGGAGTCGGGGCAGGGGTGCTCGTGATTGCTTTTGTCCTTTTAGCTGTCACCTCTGCCCCTTCTGTACCTGCATCGGCTCTGCACCCCTCCAGCTACAATGTCCCCCTGGGTCTC
Organism: Nycticebus coucang; assembly: GCF_027406575.1. Taxonomy (NCBI): domain Eukaryota; kingdom Metazoa; phylum Chordata; class Mammalia; order Primates; family Lorisidae; genus Nycticebus; species Nycticebus coucang. The sequence continues at coordinate 107,975,732 of NC_069791.1, forward strand.
CCCAGCTTCTCTGCCCCAGCCAAGCCCTTTGCTGTCCAGGTAGCTTTTCTGCAGTGTCTTTCTCCTTTTTATTCTGGATGATTCTTTCTCATCCCCCACATACATTTCTAACCCCCTCAGGGGAGTCCAAGGGTTCCTTGAGGCAGAGGTGACCACTGTTTCTGGAACACAGCAAACCAGGACAGGAGAGCACTCAGGGCTGATCTGGAAGCTGCCTGGCCACTTTGCACCCACCTAGGCTGCCCACGTCCACCCTATAGTGGGAAGGGCAGCTCTGGCCAGGTTGTCAGCTCCCGGTGTTCTCTGCATTGCTGTGTCAAGAGTCAGTGAAGAGGGGACCAGCAAGCAGCGTGCCCTGAAGGAGTTAAAGGTAAGCACCTGGCTTTGGGCAAGGTGGGGAGGCTGCCTCCCTGGGAGCTGAGTGCCAAGGGCTTAGCTATAGGCTTCAAGCCCCGTAAAATTCAAGCCACCCTTTAATCATGAGAGGGGCCTCTTGGCTTGTCATGATACTGATTGCATAATCTAAGAACAAAAAGCTGATTTCTTTTGAAGGCTCCTGGCTCAAGGTGCCCACCAACTCCTTTCCAGAGACATCCCAGCCTCTGGCCTTGATGCCTAATGACATTTCCCAAAGTTCAGAACCTGTGTGTTGAACCCACAAGCCGGGAGGAGAATTCTGTGTTGCTAGGGCCCTCGTTACAAGGCAGCCAGTGCCTCACTGGCTTGGGAGTGCCAACCTCAGTGACATTGTCTCAGTGGCTTGCCATTATGGCAGGTTTTACACCATAGAAATAGGCAAATTTTACAACTCAGGATTTGTTTTTGTTTTGTTTTGTTTTTTCCTGGAGAGCGTGTTGTAAACCATTCACCTGCACACCACTAACCAAAAGAACCATCCAGAGATAAATGAGCCCACCTGGCTTGCCCACAGAACCCTGGGAGTCCCAAAGCAAATCCAAGGAGACAGGAGAGAAAGTCATCCTTACCGCATCTGGATATCAATTCTTTGAGCTAATTTTCTCATCTGTTCTTGGCAACATTTTAGCAAATCTACCTCCTGAAATGAAAAATGTCATAAAGGCAGTGCCCTTAGAAACTCACAGTCCTGTCCCCTAGGCCGGAGCCCTTACCCCTCACCTCTCATGCCCACCCTCAACCCCACAAGGTGAAATGTCATTATGGGGCTCCCACCTCAATCCTCAATCCACAAGACCCCAGGGCCAGAAACTAAGGGTTGATTGAGGACGCCTCACACCCTTGGCCTTACTTTCTTTTCTTTTTATATGCCTCCAGTTTAAAAAAAGAAATTAGCACCTACTGTGTGCCAGTGTTCACGTCTAGATTATTTTTCATTAAATTAAATAGCGTATTTGAAGTAGTACAGCATATGGCATACAGCAGGTGCTTAATGAACACTAGCATTTTAAATTATTATTGGCATATTAATATTATTATGCCCATTTTGGAGATGAAAAGACTGAGAGTCAAATGACTCCATTTCTCCCTGTTTTTAAACTGCAACCCAGGCCCACACCCATGCTTCCTGAGCTCTAAGTTTCCACAAGATGACACATGGCTTCTACTCTCAACAGGAAACTCAGAAACCTTTCTAACAGGGTGGCCCACTTGCCTCCCTCGGGGGCCTGGGCAGACCCTGGAGACCCCTTACCCCAGCGGTTCTCAACCTGTTGGTCACAACGCACAGGAACTGTATTAAAGGGCCGCGACATTAGGAAGGTTGAGAACCACTGCCTTACCTGAATAAGGTTTTTCTCCACATTGTCATGGACCAAATCAATCCCGATCCTTTTCTCTCGATGGTACAGACACTCCAGGGCCACCTGTAGGGAACAGCAGGAAAGAGCGTATTCTCCCTGTCTGGAGACCCTGAGAGGGGATGGCACTGGTCTCCCTTTTCCACGATCTGTTCTTTTCTCTGAAAACCCTGGGTGCTATATGGGACCCTGTCACTGCATTAGGTGGGCTTCTGCCTCTGTTGCCCCTCAGTGGAGTTGTGGGATGCCTTGGCTGATGCATTAGGACAGCGGTTCTCAACCTGTGGTTCAGTCGTGACCCACAGGAACTTTATTAAAGGGTCATGGCATTAGGAAGGTTGAGAACCACTGCATTAGGAGATGCCAGGCCCATGTGGAGAAAGCCGGGTCCTGGGAACGGACTGTAATTCCCAAAGTGTAACGATAAATAGCATAAAACTCATTATAATTTCAGGTAAGATAGCCTGGGCTGCTGTCCTCTGTGTGGCCTCTTGAGCTCAAGCCCAGGCTTAGCCACTTCCTACTATGTGCACTTGGGCAAATCACTCAGCTTCCCCGACCCTGCCTCCCCATCTGCAGATGGGTGTGATATTGGTGCACACCTCACAGGTTCATCGTGCAGGTTAAGTCAGCTTGACACATGTAAAGCACTCAGAATGCTGCCCACAAATACTCTCTGTGAGTTCACATGCAAAGCCCTCTCTGGATAGCTCCTAGTACAAATACTCTCCGTGAGTTCGCATGCAAAGCCCTCTCTGAATAGCTCCTAGTGGGGGCACAGCTTTGGGAAGTGGTCAGGGCCACGTGAGACCAGGTGACCTGGCCACATAGCCCTGGGTCTCTGCTGTCATAGAGACCTGAGCAGAGAAGACAGGAGAAGAGGAGGCACTCTGCAGCGGGAGACTGAAGAAGAACGGCGATTGGCCTCCAGTCTGCAACGTCACGAAGGAAAAGGAGCATTAAGGTCTAGATGTTGGGGTGCAAATATATCTGGGAACTCAGAAAGGAGAGGGAATACGGAGCCCTTCTCTGAGCTACCCGCCATTGAGGTACTGGAGGCAGCACAGTGAACTAGACAGACAGTGTCCCTGATCTCATGCAGCCTGTGTCCCAACAGAGGGGAGAGAACACACATAAAAAAACTGGATCATTCTGACCATGACAAGGGCTGCAGGGACGATAATCAGGGTGCTGTGAGCAGGTGGATGGGGAATAACCTTCACGGTGGCCAGGAAGGAATTCTCTAAAGAGAAGACAGACAAAGACCTGAATCCTGAGAAGCAGAGATGCAGAGGTGAGTGGGAATAGTGCACAGAGAAAAGGGAACCGCAGGGGCAAAGGCCCTGAGGTCAGTGGAGTAACAGGAACCTGTGTGCTAGGGTGGAAAAGGTGAGGCAGAAGCAGTAGCAGGATTGGGGAGGGGCAGAGGAATTCAGAAATTAGGGTGTTAATTTCTGGGATCACCACTCTGGTGGGTGCAGGAGTTGGGAGATCAGAAAGGATGTGGTCACCATTGTCCTGGGAGAAACTGCCTGGATTGAGGGGAAGTTCAAGAGATAGACTTGAGACATCTCTGATCTCTGTGCCACCACATGCCACATCAGAGGAAGCTACATGTGACCAGGCAGAGCCCGGCTTTCCAAATAGGTCAGGGAGAGAGAATAGAGTATAAGGGACGCCAGACGCAGTGGCTCACACCTGTGATCCTGGCACTCTGGGGGGCCGAGACGGGCAGATTGCTTCAGCTCGCAAGTTTGAGATAGCCTGAGCAAGAGTGAGACCTGTTTTGAAAATTAGCCTGGCATTGTGGTGGGCGCCTATAGTCCCAGCTACTCAGGAGGCTGAGGCAAGAGGATTACTTGAACCCAAGAGTTGGAGGTTGCTGTGAGCTATGACGCCATGACACGCTACCAAGGGTGACAGAGTAAAACTGTCTCAAATAAATAAATAAGAAAAAGAGAGAGTAAAAGAAGAAAGTGATAGATTTGGGACACTGCCATAGGTCTTTGAGAAGCAACTTTGACCACCCTCCTCCCAAGAGAAAATCAGGGGTGGGGGGACAGAGAGAAACAGTGGGCCCCCGCTCCCCTACATGGGTTTGCAAATCCCAGAGTGGCAGCAACCTGTGCCAGGTCTCCCAGGGATGTTGAAGGCAGACCTCTACCACAGAAGTCCCAGCCCCCGGGTGGCATGTGTGGCTCAGGGAGTAGGGCGCCAGCCCCATATACTGGAGGTGGCAGGTTCAAACCCAGCCCCAGCCAAAAACTGCAAAAAAAAAAAGAAGAAGTCCCAGCCCCCAGAAAGCGGCAGAGACGCTGAGGAGGCTTCCAGGCAGGAGGTCCCCACGCCAGGGAGCAGCAGCACATCATCCTTTGTGGCCGGCATGAGTCCCATAGAGGCTGCTGGTCCTTACATGGTGTCCACTCAACCCCTTCCACAAGAAACACTTGAATTCTAGCAAATGGGCTAAAAACAGAAACACATGATGGGCTTTCTGGAAAAACATATTCCCTGATAAAAAGGGACAGACCCAGCTGATGTGTTTGCTCTTTGCCCCACCCACACCTTCCTGCATGAGAAGAGGCTCCTTGTAAGGAGGGAGCACAACGTGAAATAGGAAGCCTCCTTGTAAGCCTGAACCATGGGACAAAGCCACATGCTGTGGGTGGCAGAGCAGAGGGAGAACAGCCTGGGGTCCTCCTGGCATCCCGTTGAGGCTACAGCAGCCTGATCTGTCTCCCTCCAGAATTTTCATCATGGCTAAGCCACTGTCACTGATTATCTGTTACCTGCAGCCAAATGCTGTCCTAACTGACCTGGGATGTGCCTGGAGACTGGAAGACCAAGGAAGTATCAGGAATATCCACATTCACATATTCATTTACTATTCAACAAATATTTATTGAATGCCTACTGCATGCCTTTCCCAGTCCTAGGCTGGGAATATAGTGAAAATGTTTGTTTAGACAACAGGCATCAGCACAGACACTGGTCACTAAGGAACCCCACACACAGACCTATAGGTTCCCTGCAGCTGTCTTGATTACATCAGTGACAAAGTAGACAAAAATCTCTGCCCTGGTGGAGCCTGTATTCTAGTGGGGGAAAAAAGCCAAACCAATCAATAATAGAGTGTATTAGAGAGGGAGTATTACAGAGAAAAATGACGCAGTTACAACAGTTCCCGAAACAAACATCTGACATACGTACAGCTCACACTTACTGTTACAGTAAGTCCCAAGTTACAAATAGCTAATTGACATACGATTTGTACTTACAAATAGGGGCTTTGATAGGTAATAGGTAAATGTATCTGTTCCAATTTACATACAAATTCAACTTCTGAGCAAGCCTATAGATAGAGCCTATCTCATTCGTAACCCAGGACTGCCTGTGTCTTAAGTACATGCTTAAGGTCCAGAACACACAGATGCATGCACCCACATGCACACACATGCACCCACATGCACACATATGGCACCCACATGCACACACATGCACCCCACATGCACCCCACATGCACACACAAGCTCATGTGCATGCACATAGTGTCCTGATGAAACTTCTGCAACTTTGATGTAACCCAAGGAGAAAAGAAAATTCAACCTGATTTGTGGGATTATCCTGAATTGTCTAAGATTATATTTTTACCTTAAAAATTGGTCATATAGGCTGGGCACGATGGCTCAGGCCTGTTGTCCTAATACTCTTGGAGGCCAAAAAGAGAGGATTGCTTGAACTCAGGAGTTCAAGACCAGTCTAAAAAAGAGCGAGAACCCCTCCCCATGTCTACTTTAAAAAAAAGAAAAGAAAAATTAGCCAGAAATCATGGCAGGCACCTATGGTCCCAGTTAATCAGGAAACTGGAGTTGCAGGAGGATCACTTGGAGCTCAAGAGTTTGAAGCTGTTGTGAGCTATGATGATGCCATGGCACTCTACCCACAGCAACAGAGTGAGACTGTCTCAAAAATAAATAAATAAATAAATAAAAAGCAGAAAAAGAACTGATCATATGGCTCGACACCTGTGGCTCAAGCACCTAAGGCACCAGCCACATACACCTGAGCTGGCAGTTTCGAATCCAGCCTGGGCCTGCCAAACAACAATAACTGCTGCAACCAAAAAATAGCCAGGCGTTGTGGTGGGCGCCTGCAATCCCAGCTACTTGGGAGCTGGAGGCAAGAGAATCGCTTGAGCCCAGGAGTTGGAGGTTGCTGTGAGCTGTGATGCTATGGCACTGTACCCAGGGCGACAGCTTGAGGCTCTGTCTCAAAAACAAACAAACAAACAAACAAACAAACAAACAAAAAACTGATCATATAATAGGATGCAACTCACACCAGTCTGCAAGGTGCCTGTCACCTTGACCTTCAGCCAAGAGAAGTGGAGAGTGAGCACCGCACCCACCTGGCCGTGGCGCTCACCTGCAGGGGGCAGTTCACCTCGTCGGCGGCGCACTCCAGCCTCCTCTTCACCGTGTCCATGCTGTGGTTCTCGGTCAGAAGCCTCTCCAGCTCGTAGCTCAGCTCCGACTTCCAGAAGCTGATGTCCGACAGCCTCTGGCCCAGGTTCCGGGAGGTGCCCTCCTGCATCTGACGCGTCAGCTGGTCCTTGTCCTGCATGAGCCGCATGGAGTCACCCCCCAGCCGGCCGGCCCACAGCCGGGAGGCCTCGGCCCCGCGCAGCTGCAGCTGGTTGGACTGGTCCCAATCTTTGGGGCTGTAGCGACAGAAGAGCGCCGAGCGCAGCGCGGGCAGGATGGTGGGCGGCCGCAGGGCGCTGGGGCACTCTTCCGCGCAGCTCTGGGCATCAGAGATCTTGTAGAAGAGGCTGGGCCTCCAGGAGTTGAGGTAGCGACAGCCGGGCAGGTAATAGGGCTGGTAGCAGTCCTGGACCATGGGAGCCTGCACAGCAGGGGGAAGGGGGGTCAAGCCGCAGTTCTTCCTGGGACCACAGTAACTGGCGGTCTGCGTGGTCCCAAGAAACTCCATCCTCCCCTATCAGCCCCACTCTGGTAAAACTCTACCCAACAGGGCAAAGGCATCACCAGGAAAGGGGAAAGGGCTTCCCTTAGGGACTAGCAGAACCTCTATGACTCAGCACTGGTGTCATAAAGCCTGGGCCCTTGTTAACTGACAGGCCAGCAGGGGGCATATTGTCCACATTGAACAAAAACCCAACAAATGAATACAATCTACCGACTCAGGATGCAGGAAGTGGCACTTTCTGTGAAGTGCCAACTGAATTGCCTTGCTAGACCTGACTTGGTCCTATGGGAAAAAAATTAATGTAGTCCACTCAGTAGACTCAATTAGCTTAGCACTAATTTGGTCAAGGTTAGGAGTTTTCTTTCTTTCTTTGTCCCCAAGGTGGCATAAAATGGCCCATCCATCATATCACAGAATACTACTCAGCAATACTACTCAAAACAGCAGGAGTGAATCTCAAATGTATTAAGCTAAGTGGAAGCAGCTAGTCTCAGAAGATAACATCCTGTGTGATTCCATCCATAGGATGTTCTGGAAAAGACAAGGGAAGATCAGTGGTTGCCAGGGGCTGGTGGTGGGACCAGGGTTTTCTACACAAGGGGCAGGAGAAAATTAGAGAAGGGATGACAGTCCTGTTCTGTACTTGATTGTGGTGGAGGTTACACAATTAAACCTTTCTGTCAAAACCCATAGAACTTTCCACTAAAAAGTGAATTATACTATCCATAGATTATACTTTAATAAACCTGACTTTAAAAAAATAGAAGGAGGCTATCTGGGCACAGTGGCTCATGCCTGAATCCCAGCACTATAGGAGGCCGAGGCAGGTGGATCACTTAAGCTCAGGAGTTCAAGACCAGCCTGAGCAAAAGCAAGACCCTGTCTCTACTAAAAATAGAAAAACTGGCTGGGTGTTGTGGCTGGTAACTGTAGTCCCAGCTACTCGGGAGGCTGCGGCAAGAGGATCTCTTGAGCCCAGAGTTGAAGTTGCTTTGAAATCTGGTGCCATGGCACTCTATCCAGGGCTACAGAGTGAGACTCTGTCTCAATAAATAAATAAATAAATAAAAAATAGAGGAAGGGATGCGGAGCCCCATGAGGCAGAGACCATGTCTACTTTGCTCACTGTTAAATCCCTAGCATCCAGCGCACAAATGAATGAATGAATGGGTATAATTTCAGAAAAATCATTCAATTCTATATTCTATAACAGTATTTTTACTGTACCAAGAAATCCTCCCTCCCTTTGGCTGTGAGAGCAGCCACAAAGTAGCAAGCTGTTAGACCAGATGGTTGCACAATGGGAAAGAGAAGAATCTAACTCTCAAATGGTCCTTGTCAGTAGAAAATGATGTTCAATGGCAATTTTCTTCCCAATTGCCTAAGACCTAAGAGTGGGAATGAGAGGACTAAGGTGGAGAGGGTGAAGAGAAATAGCATTTCTTAAGCACCTTCTGTACACTTGGGCTTTACATATACTTATTTTCACAGCCAAACTGTAAGAAATGGACACCCCCGTTTTACAGGGTGGGGTAAGACCAGCAAGTGGGCCCTCGCCCCTCTCGGTGCTTGCAACACACACCTTGCTTGATCCTTTAAGATGAGATGTCACACACAGGAGGTGCGTGCAGGCAGAGGGCAGCACAAAAATGGACCAAAAAGATTCAGGGTATTTTTTAAGCACTAAATGTTTATGGTAAAATAATTTTCTGTGCAATACCAAAAACTATAAAGTGAAATTTAGGGTTTCTCCTGAACCTTGGCTCCTTGTAGCTTCTCCAGATAGAACTGTTATTACCAGATTTTCCCGGAGATCTTCTATACACAATACAACATACATGTGTACAAGTATATAACATAAGTAATAAATATCGTATGTACCATTTTCTATATAACAATGGCTCTTGGAGACCATACCATTTCATCTATCTTTTCCTCTTTGGTAGCTGCATACTACTCCATTATTCAGACAGTGCTATTATTTATTTGGCTATTCTCCATAGCTGAGTATTTAAGTTGTTCCCTGGATTTTGCTATTGTAAACACTGCTGCAATAAATATTCTTCCGCGTGCGACTTTTTAAAGTCAACTTTGTCGAGGTCTAATTTTCACCCAGTGAATTTCACACTCCTCAGCACATAGTTACACACGGGCATGCCACCACCCACAACCAGGATTAAAACACTTCTCTCACCCTAGGAAGCCTCTTTGAGTCCACTCCCTGCAACCAATGGGCCCTCCATCCCCGACAAATGCCCTGGGAAAGGAATCACATAGGATGCGGCCCTTTGCGCCCAGCTGCTCTCCCTTAGCAGGATGGTAAATGCAATAAACATCCTTGCCGTGCATTCCTGGGTGGGTGTGAGCATAACTTCAGAAGAGGCTTCAGAATCAATGAGCATAACTTCAGAAGCTTCTGATCAAAGAGCCTGTGCAGTTTTTACTTGGGTATTATCTTGAAAGTCTCCCCTCCTGTGGGCCTCGGTTACATGTTTCATCACCATGTACTTTTTACCTGCAGATATGCTGTTCCCTGGCTTTGCAGGCTGATACTGGCTCCTGATTCAGACACATAGGGATCCCGCCCAGGTGTGACTCCTGCCTGTCTGACATGGCTGGGAGCCCCATTGCTGCGGGTATGAGGGAGCTCAGGCATGAGCTCAGCTCCCAAGCTCCCCACCTGGTGCCAGTTACAGGTTGCTGGGGCAGGGTGGGGGGGAGCAGGCCTCACGAAAGCATGAAGAAGGGCCTAAAAATGTCCTTTGGTGACTTCCAGAGGGGTGGACATCTCTCTGTAGGCTGGGAGTGTCCAGGGCCTCACTCGCTCACCTGGTCACTTGCTTGGAGGATTTGGGGAGTGTGTGAGGACAAATTCCACCCAAAGCCTGCTGTCCACAAAGTGAAACTAAGTCATAAGAGAAACTGAACTTGTCTGACGGTTGGGGCTCTGGTTTGATTTTCTCAAGTAGGGCAGGGCCCCTGGAAGGAAAGAATTAATATCAAATACCTGATGTTTGACTTTATATATATTATAGACCTACATTTTGACAAAACATTATATGTACTTACATGCATGTGTGTTTCCATGTGTGGGTATGTGTATAACCTATGTGCATTTTTTCCTGCTGTAAAGACAGACAAGAATCTATCTCAGGGTCACACAGTGAGTCAGAGGGTAATCTGTGTGGTGTAATATTGCTGTTTAGAAAGTGAAAATTGTAGTTTTTATATGAAATGTTTTACTGAATTCAAACAATATGTGTATCTTTAAAATTGAAATGTATTCTGCTTTTGTTTATTGTGTCAAAATTAAAAATTAACCCAAAATGTAACTATTACTGAAAATGTTGTTGTAGAGAAGAGGAAGCTATTTATTGAAATGACCTCTGGGTGTCAAACACACTGGTATGCGGCTACTTAGAGACCCTTGTCCATTGCTAAAAGATTGTTTCCAAGGCTCTTAGATCATGTTAATACAAAACAAATCTCTCTTTTTTTTTTTTTTTTTGAAACAGAGTCGGTAGAGTCTATGTCACCCTTGGTAGAGTGCTAGGGTGTCAACAGCTTATAGCAACCTCCAACTCTTGGGCTTAAGTGATTCTCTTGCCTCTGCCTCCCAAGTAGCTCAGACTACAAGTGCCAGCCACAATGCCTGGGTATTTTTGCTGTTGTTGTTGTTGTTGTCATTGTTTAGCAGGCCTGGGTCAGGTTCAAACCTGCCAACGCTTGTGTATGTGGCTGGCACCTTAGCTGCTGAGCTACAGGTGCCCAGCTGAAAACAAATTCTGTTTCTTTCTCTTTTTTTTGCAGTTTTTGGCCGGGGCTGGGTTTGAACCCACCGCCTCTGGCATATGGGGCCAGCGTCCTACTCCTTTGAGCCACAAATTCTGTTTCTAAGAAGCCCAGTGGATAGCAGAATCCAACCTGCTGTGGACAATGGAACAGGAGGCTTCATGAGAAGGGTAGGGGAGACCTCTCTTGTCTCCACAAGTGGGGTTCCTGATCCTCTGCCCCCACTTGGCTTCCTGCACTCTGGACCACTCCAGGTTTGAGGTTAACCAGGCCTATTTTACTGACATCTTTACCTGCAAACTGCACAGTCTGTAGACAGCTGCCTCAGCTCCTCATCTGCAAATCTGATGTGAAACCCACCTGTCTGCAGAAGGAAAGCCCCGAGATGTCAGTGACGACCAAGGTAGTGCTGTCCTGGGAACATACTGCTCTGCTCAGTGGGATGTGGTGGCCACTGACCATGGGGGCAACATGGTTAGTCAACTGAGTCATGGAATTTTGAATTTTGGTTCATTTTAATTCATTGAAATTGCCACAGGTGGCCGATGGCTACCTACTGGACAGCACAGGGCTAGAATATTGACACGTGCATAACAACTGTGCAGACCTCGATGAGGTCGAGTCATGCCAGGAGAGGCGAGCGTCCCAACACCCTGTCCCGTGGGTAAAAACAGGGAGGAGTGTGGCGTTTCCCTGCAGGAGCACAGGTCATGCTGGAAAGGTCACAATGTGGGAGGATCTGGCACAGAACCAAGAGGGGGACTTTCCAGGCGTGCTCTATGTACATTTTGTATTTTTAACCATGAGAACATATTACTATAATAATTCCCAGCGTTGATCCATTTAAAGGAATTGCTAAGTGGCTGCAGGGAAAGGAAGGGGGGGGAGAATTGCTGAGTATTAGTGTGGTTTTCTCAACATAACTCAGCCTTCACTGAGCCCTCACTCTCAGCCAGGGGGTGTGGCAGCAGTGTGTACGTGTAAGAGTGTGAAAGGAGGGGGTGTGGCTGTGTGGGTGAGAGAATGTGAGTGTGCGGGTGAAGGTGCATGAATGTGTGTAAGTGATCGTTTGAGTTTGTAGGAGAATGAGTGAGGGGATTTGAACACATCAGTGTGAAAAGAGTGGACGTGAGCGTGTGGATGTGTGAGAGTGTAGGGATGAGTTGCCCGTGTGCGTGTGAGAATGGAGGTATGTGACGATGTGCTTGCTCACATGTTGTGCCTGAGATTGGGCGTGAGCATCTAGGAATAAAGAAACAAGCTCTCACCTCGGAAAGCCCACAGCCGGGGCTGGAGGCAGGTGGGGAAGCACTCCCTGCGAGCCATGTAGTAAGATGACGACCATCTAATTTGCTGGCATTTGACTCAGGGGGGACTGGTCTGTGTTTTGAAGAAGCATTTCCTGGGAGCCAGGGATGGAAGGTGGGTGGCAACAGCTACGACAACAGCATCTCCTGGTTTTGAGCCCTATGACACTCAGTGGCACAGTGGCACTCAGCATCCTCTAACCAGCCATGAGCAGCCAGTCGGCCTGACCGGTCCCTGTTCACCCAGACCAGAGCTCCATGAGCACCACATAAATCGTGATAAACCCAAGAAGAAAGGAGAGGAGAATCTGAGACAAGAGTCATGAGCTCAACTCCAGCCAGCAGCGCTGTGTGGCAGTCTTGGTGGCAGGCAGGGATCTTATCACCTTTTTCCTTTTTTGGTGTGAAATTTCAGAAGGAATCTTTTGGTGCGTAGAACACTGGCCTTAGCTGGCCCCCAGTGATCCAGTAATTTTTCTGGAAATCTACCCTTCAGACATAAACACACATGTGTGCTAAAATGCACAGAGAAGTGTGCACGGTGCAGCCTTGATAGCAGCAATGAAAAACACGGAACTAACAGAATATCCCTGATATGGGACAGCTGAATAAAATTCAGAACACACATTCTACAGATAATACTCTGTAGTATAGACAGAGTAGTCAGAGCCGGGCGCAGTGGCTCACACCTGTAATACCAGCACTCTGGGAGGCTGAGGCTGTTGGATTGCTTGAGGCCAGGAATTTGAGACCACTCTGAGCAAGAACAAGACCCCGTTTCTTCTAAAAATAGAAAAATTAGCCAGGTATTATGGTGCACACCTGTAGTTCCAGCTACTTGGGAGGCTGAGGCAGGAGGATCCCTTGAGCCCAGGAATTTGAGGTCACAGTGAGCTGTGATAAACCCACTGTACTTTAGCATGGGCAACAGAGAGCAATCCCATCTCAAAAAAAAAAAAAAAGCATAAATCAGTCTTGTGCTGCTGATAAGAAAAGTTTTCCAAGATATGTTAAGTGATGAAACCAAGGTACAGAACAGTGAGGGCAGTGCAATACCACCTGCATAGATGTAGATGGAACTGTACACACACAAACATTTCTGGGAGATACACAGGAGATGGTGCCAGACTGACAGAGCTTGGGGCTGGCAGGTGTGGAGTGGATGGATGGGGCACAGAGGGAGACGCTTACTCTTTAATCAAACTATTCCATATATAATATGTGTATAGATAATATTCCTGTATTGTTATGTTTACATATATACACACATATAAACCCACATATGTGTGTTTGTATGAATGAAAACCTAAAGGACTTCCCCCTTCCAGCCAAGATTGAGTAATCAAAGATTAATTTTACACTCCTACTTGAAACAACTCAAGAAACACTCAAAATACCTAAAACAATGATTTTCCAGACATTATCAGGTTGTGAAAGACAGTGATCCCCATGAGGTGGGAACGAGATGAGGTAAGTTCTACAGTTGCCTAGCTGATTGTCTGGAGAAAGTTTCCAGACCTTGGCATGAGCAAAGAGAGTGTCATGAGCTTTTTCAGTTCTCCAGCTGGAGCTGGGAAGGGGCGATGCCAGTGTGGCTGGGTTGTGCAGAGAGAGCCCTGAGCTAAAGAGGGCGCCAGAGTCTTCAGCAGAGTACTCATCAGCCCATGATTGTGAGCAAACCACACCCAGGCCAGGGAACGGACCACCGGAAAGGATCAAAAGGAAAAATATCCAGAGCTCAGCAGAGACTTTCACAGTTCATGTGGCATCAAGCCAAATTCTCAGAAGGGTTTTGTGCTAGCAAAATTAGCTCTAGATTTACACTACTCTGGCCTCACCTAGCAAAGCTTAAAATCAAGTCCCCAAAAGATAAAAAATGTGTCCAAGTAAACTAGCTGTGTCTTAGAAAGAAGATCAAGAATATTTGTAAAACTGGGGCAGTGCCTGTGGCTTAAAGGAGTAAGGCGCCAGCCCCAAATGCCAGAGGTGGCAGGTTCAAACCCAGCCCCGCCAAAAACTACAAAAAAAAAAAAAAAAGAATATTTGTAAAACTACAAAAATTTTTAGGGCTCAATAAGGTAAAATTCACTATGTCGGGCATCCAATAAAAAAAAAATAAGCAGGCATGCAAATGAGCAGAATACAACCCATAAAGGGGGAAACCCAACCAGGCATAATACAGGGAGCAGAATCAGTAAACAATGGCATTTTAAAAGTTAACATAACTCTATGATGTATGTTCAAGAAGCTAGAAGAAAGATTCAACCCATTTTGTGGAGGCATAAAGTTTTTTTCTTTTAATTACTTTAATTTATTTTAAAACATTTAAAATGAATTATTTAAATTATTATTGTTTTAATTTATTTTTAGGACATTTTTAAAAAAGAAAAGCTGAATTGAATTTCTAGATGAAAGATGAAAACTATGATGTCTGAGATGAAAAATACACAAGATGGGATTAAAGACATGTCTTAGATCAGGATACCATAACAAAATGTCATAGACTTGGTGGCTTAAATGACAGACATCTATTTTCTCACAGTTCTCAAGGCTGGAAGTTCAAGATCAGGGTGCTGGCATGGTTGGGTTCTGGTGAGGACCTTCTTTGTGGATTGCAGATAGCTGCCCTTTCACTGTGCCTTCATATCTTTCCTTGGTGTGGGCATGTGGAGAGAGAGAGAGAGGGAGAATATGTGTGCACACACACGAGCTCTGTGGCCCCATTTCCAAATACTATCACACTGGGAGCTAGAGCTTCAACATCTGCATTTTAGGGGGAGATAATTCAGTCCATAATGAGGCAATATTTTCAGAAGAAAATATTAGTGAGGTTGAAGACATAGCAATAGAAAGTATCCAAAATGAAACAGAGAGAAAAAAAAAGTCTGGGGGAAAATACCGTAAAATATCGTTGGGAGAAATTTAAAAGTACCTAAATAGAGAGACATGGTAGGTATGGACCAGAAGCCTCCATAATGTTATGATGTCACTTCTTCCCAAATTAATGGATAGATTCAACCAAGCCCAGTCAAAATCCCAGTAGGGTTTTCTTGTAGAAATTAATAAACTGATTAGAAAATTCATATGAAAATTTAAAGGACCTAGAGTAACTAAAACAACACTGAAAAGAAAACCAAAGTTGAAGAACTTAAACGTTCTGACTTGAAGATTTCGTACAAAGCAATCGCAAGGGGTTGCCATGAAGATAGGTGAGTAGACCAGAGGAGACAGTCCTTTGATTTCCAACAACAGTGCAAAGTTAATTGTGCAGAGAAAGGATAGCCTTTTCAACAAATGTACCAGAACAATTGAATAGCCACATATAAAAGTGAATGTCAACCCATATCTCACATCATACACAAAAATTACATGCAAAGATCAAGTCCAAATGGATTATAGACCTAACTGTTACATTAGTAACACATCAAGAAGGAAAAGTAGGGAAAAAATCTTTGTGACACGCCATTAGACAAATATTTCTTAGATATGATATTAAAAAACAAGACATAAAAGAAAAATTGATAACTTGTACCTCATCAAAATTAAGATCAGCTCTCCAAAAGATACTTTTAAGAGAAAGAAAGGACAAGCCAGAAGCTAGAAAAAAAATACTTTTCAAACATGTAATTGACAAAGAACTAGTATCCAGAATATATATAGTATTCTCTAAATTCAGTAAGAAAACAACCACAACTTTTTCAGTGGGCTTGAAGATTTGAACAGATATATTCTGGTCAACATAATAAGACATTAGGATAGTGATTTTCAGCTGTACCGGGAGAGGATCCTAGTGTGCCTCGAAAAATTTTAAAGATCATTAATTAAATTATTTTCAAAAGAAGTTCAAAGCACAGTAAGTATATTCCTTTTTTTACTCTTTATTTTTGATCAACATAATTTAAGTGTGCCATGGAAGTTTCACTATAGATTCAAGTGTGCTGAGAGATTTAAAAAGGTTGAAAACACCCCATTAGGACAACTAATGCAAATTAAAACCACAATAATATATTCTATGCATTTAATAAAATACTTAAAATTGAAAAGACTGGTTGTACCCACTGTTGGCAAGAATATAGAGCACTTAAACCTCACGTACACTGCAAATGGAAATGTGCAGCCACCTCGAAGAACAGTTTTGATATTTTCTTAAAAGTTAAATGCACACCTACCATTCTACTCCTACATATTTACTCAAGGGAAGTAAAAGTATGTCACCAGGAAGACTTGCACAGAAATGGGCATAGCAGCTTTATTTGTAACATCCTCAAACTGGAAATACTCCAAACGTCCATCAAGAAACAAATTGTGCCATAATCATATGTGTACAATGGAATACTACACAGCAACCAGAGGACACGGGCATCATGCATCAACAGGGGGTAAAACGAAAATAAACAGCCAGATTTAAAAAGAGCACATACATTGCCAGACCAAGGAGTTGGTCTGCTTGTCACCCAAGCCAATCAATGGAGAAGTGAATGAGAGATGAACAGTTTCACTTTTATTTACAGAAAATCCAGCAATTCCAGAGAACAGTGAGGGTATCTCCCCAAAGAGCTGTTCTGCCGTCTTGTTTCTTTTTGTTATTTTCATACCCTCGTCAGCAATGTTACTAATCAGCATAGTGTACATTAAACAGATCACCCCCTTTATAGGTTACAAGGTAAAAATTATCTCTTGCTTTCAAGGTGGCTATATCTTCAAATACTTTTAGTTAAATTAAATTTACGGCCAGTTAACACTTCACTGGGTGCCCAAAGTACCCTGGGTCCTTGACCTGTACCATGGAGTCCAGGTCCCTAACTTACCTATGACAGCAGCCTTGGAAGTGAATGGACAATCTCCAGATATTGGCACGCTGGCTCATCTGGCCTTGTTCGGGCCTAGACCAGCAGTGCCCTGCATAAAATGGCCATTCAAGTTAGCAGTGACTGCTAACAATACTGTATGATCCCATTTACATAAATTATAGAAAATTCATAATAATTTATTGTGACAGAAAACAGATCAGTGATTGGCTGAGACTAGGATCACAAGGAAACTCTTGGGTATGTACATCAAAACTTATCAATTGTACACTTTCAATATGTGTAGTTTATGGTATATCAATTATACCTCAACAAAACTGTTTAAGAAAAACCCCTAGCTCAGTCGGCAGGGGCACTGGCCACATACACGGAGGGTGGCGGGTTTAAACCCAATCTGAGCCAGCTAAACAACTGCAACAACAACAAAATAGCCGGGCACTGTGGTGGGTGTCCGTAGTCCCAGCTACCTGGGAGGCTGAGGCAAAAAAAATCACATAAGCCCAAGAGTGTGAGGGTGCTGTGAGCTGAGCCTTTCTACCAAGGGTGAAATACTGAGATTGTCTCAAAAAAAGAAAGAAAGAAAACCCACTAGGGCCAGGCACAGCGACTCACGCCTGTAATCCCAGCACTCTGGGAGGCTCAGGCAGGTGGATTGCCTTAGCTCACAGGTTCAAGACCAGCCTAAGCAAGAGCTAGACCCCTGTCTCTAAAATTAGCCAGGCATTGTGGTGGGACCCTGTAATCCCACGTACGGGGGAGGCTAAGACAAAGAATTGGTTGAGCCCAAGAGTTCGAGGTTGCTGTGAGCTGTGACATTACAGCACTCTTCTGAGGGTAACAGACTGTCTCAAAAAAAAAAAGAAAGAAAGAAAAAGAAAAACCCTGATACTCACCAACAGCTATATAGTACTTAAAAGTGACAAGCACTTTTTAGAAACTGGTTTTGCTCATATTAACTTGTTTAATCCTCCCAACAATAACACTTTGAAGTAGTTAATGTTGTTATTGGTACTTAATGGAAAAGGAAATGGAGGCATGAAGAAGCAACTTGGAGGCTGTAGATGGGGAGCTGAGCTGTGACTGCAGGTATCTGGCATTCAAGAATCCATGTTTCAGCTGGGCACGGTGGCTCACGCCTGTATTCCAACACCTGGGAGGCCGAGGCAGGTGGATTGCCTGAGACCAGCCTGAGCCAGAGCAAGACCTTGTCTCAAAAAAATAGCTGAGCATTGTGGCAGGCGCCTGTAGTCCCAGCTACTTGGGAGGCCGAGGCAAGAGAATTGCTTCAGCCCAAGAGTAAGTGAGACTCTGTCGCAAAAAAAAGGATCCATGTTCTCTGTATATAACACATATGAACTTTTATCTGTCTACACAGGGGTCCTCAAACTGCGGGCCACATGAGGCCGTGTGATTGTATTTGTTCCCGTTTTGTTTTTTTACTTCAAAATAAGATATGTGCAGTGTGCATAGGAATTTGTCTGTAGTTTTTTTTTTTTTAACTATAGTCCGGCCCTCCAACGGTCTGAGGGACAGTGAATTGGTCCCCTGTTTAAAAAGTTTGAGGACGCCTGATACAGAGTCTCACTCCTTCACCCTGGGTAGAGTGTTGTGGCATCATAGCTCACAGCAACCTCAAATTCTTGGGCTCAAGTGATTATCTTGTCTCAGCCTCCTGAGTAGCTGCGACCATAGGAGCCCACCACAGTGCCCAGCTACTTATGTTCAGTAGGACTTGGTCTCACTCTTGCTCAGGCTGATCTCTAACTCCTGAGCTTAAGCAATCCACCAGCCTTGGCCTCCCAGAGAGGTAGGATTACAGGCGTGAGCCACCGCGCCTGGCCTGAACCTTATTTTTTAATTCAATATATGCTAGGTGTCTACTGTGCATCGATACCCTTGTTAGATATTTTTGCTGGAGCCAAAGGAAGAAGTAGAAAATTCTCTACTCCCAAACTTTGTTTCCGCATTTTCATTGCCTTGATCATAGATGGGGAAAGATTGCCATCTACTGCTGTAACAGAGAACTGCAGCCACCTCCTCTTTTCGAGGGTGGTGCTCACCTGTTGAATTGTTTAACCAGTTCCGCCCAGGTTTTTATCTTGTTTCATCCACTAATCCTTGTGATTTGGGGCCACTTTCTTTGTCTAGGCCTCGGTTCCCCCTACCTGTAAATAAGGATATACAATCTACAACCCTGATTTTACCCAAACACTAATGTTTATTGGATCTTTGCTCTCTGGAAGCCCCATGCTTAATGCCTTCTGTGCCTTAAATTACTTTATCCCCATAGCAACCTCATGGGGAATGTGCCTTTATTACCCCCATTTTACAGATGAGTAAACTGAGGCTTAGAGACATGAACTGACCTGTCCAATAATTCAGCTTATAAGAATTGGAGTGAGGATTTGCGTGTGCATCTAACTTCAGAGTATGTGCTGTAAATCCACCTTGCTCGTCTTCATCATGGAAGTCCATGGTGCCATCACTAAAAACCCTAAAGTGTTTTAAAAACAGGCTTAGACCCCACCCCCAAGATCCTGCTATAATTGGTGTGGGGGAAGACAGCCCAGGTTGTTACACCTGGACTGGGGAGCCCACCTGTAGAAGGTATACACAGGTGTCCCAGAGTCAAAGTACAGGTTTAAGCTTGAAGCATAAACACGTTTAAAAAGAACAGACTTTGTTTGAACCCATCAGCCCTGGTATATGTGGCATCCTAGCCACTGAGATACGGGTACCGAGCCAAGGAAATAACAGATTTAAATTTAAAATCTTCTTTCAAATTTATAGAACTGAATAAGTACAAAGAAAATGTACACAAAATTTCAAAAGCTAGTTTTTGTCAAGTTTATGGCATTCATACTCTGGAACTTGTTAGAACAGAAAACTATGCTCAGACTTTTGGAACGCATCATATTCAAGAAAGAGGAAAGTGGTCAGTGCCCCAGGGAGGACACTACTGAGATCTGGAAGGCCACCGAGGACTTCATAATGGCTGGAGAGGCGAGGCCCAAAAGATGGCTGTTTCTGGCAGAAAGGCATGTGTGAACCACAGTAATGCTATTAGCAAGCGAAAGGCCACTGGTTCTGTGCGTAGACATTCTGGTGGCACTCAGCAAGAAACGAAGCTAGAGGGGTAGAAATGAGACAGAGAGGCCACTGAACAGCATTGGAAAATTGAACCTTATACTGGAGCCACAGGGAGCCGTTGAAAGTTTGTGAGTAGCAGAGTGACTAGATCTGATTTGTGTAGGGAAAGGATAATAGCAAATGTTCAACAATATACTAAACAAAGATATTTGCACCAGAATGTTTATTACAGCCCAATTCACAATTGCTAAGTCATGGAAAAAGCCCAAGTGCCCATTGATCCACGAATGCATTAATAAACTGTGGTATATGTACACCATGGAATATTATGCAGCCTTAAAGAAAGATGGAGACTTTACCTCATTCTTGTTTACATGGATGGAGCTGGAACATATTCTTCTTAGTAAAGTATCTCAAGAATGGAAGAAAAAGTATCCAACGTACTCAGCCCTACTATGAAACTAATTTTTGGCTTTCATATGAAAGCTATAACCCAGTTATAACCTAAGAATGTGGGGAATGGGGAGAGGGAGGGGAGGGAGTGAGGAGGATGGGCGGAGGGAGGGTGATTGGTGGGATTACACCTGCGGTGCATCTTACAAGGGTACATGTGAAACTTACTAAATGTATAATATAATTGTCTTAACACAATAACTAAGAAAATGCCAGGAAGGCTATGTTAACCAGTGTGATGAAAATGTGTCAAACTGTTTACAAAACCAGTGTATGGTGCCCCATGATCGCATTAATGTACACAGCTATGATTTAATATTAATAAAAAAACCAATATACTAGTGCTAGTGATAGGCAACTGATGCATTACTGTTTAATAAATGAGTTTCTGTATCTTTAGCGTCTGCAGCCAGGTAAAGTTTTGTTAAAATTTGTGCCAAACCTGTAAGCAATGATAGCCCGGTAACAATGAGCACATTTTAGCATCCAGATCTTGGTTTCTAAATACAATTCTGTGCGAAAAGCAATAAGGGGTCCCTAGAGCAGAGGTTCTCAACCTGTGGGTCTCGACCCCTTTTTTCCATTTGTAACAAGGCGGTAATTAGGAAGGTTGAGAATCGCTGCCCTAGAAAAATGGCTGCGGCAGGAAATAGAGGGAAGCCTGAAATATCTCACTGCATCACAAACCAAGAACATGCTCAAGCAAGCTGGATTAGCGTCCACAGGACACAGGAGCTGGCCTGAAGAGGCTTCACTGGCCAAATTTGGGGGGAAACTGACCGGAAAAAAAAAAAAAACTATTCTAAAACATAGAATTAAAAGAATCCAGGAGTCCATAGTGAGTCTCATCAAAAAGGGGGTGGGGGAAAAGACAGTTCTTTACAAAGGAATGCCCTTTAGTAAATGTAAAGCTAACAGACAGGGTTGAAAAAAGAAATCGCAACTCTGCAAACACAGACAAAACTGATTCAGGCAATGCCGCCCAAATTTGGCCAGTGAAACCTCTTCAGGCCAGCTCCTGTGTCCTGTGGACGCTAATCCGGCTTGCTTGAGCATGTTCTTGGTGTGTGATGCAGTGAGATATTTCAGGCTTACCAGTGGAAGAGGATACCATTTACTAGAGAAATGGGGCAGACACTACCAAGGGGTCAAGCTTCACATCACCAAGGGGACAAACGGGCAGGTCTCCTGATGAGATACAATGGCAAGTACACATCATCCAAGTGTGTTCTGGCAAAAAAGAATTTTTAACCTGAATCTAAGGTTTGAGGGACAATCAGATAAACCAAGAGTATGGAATATTCTATAAGACCCGGGTCTGGATTCGTCAAAGTTATCATTGTGATGAAAAAACTTCCATAAAAGGACGGAAGAACCAGGTCTGAGTTAAAGGAGACTGGAGACAAAGAGATGTAAGAGAAAGTAATTTTCGATTGGATCCAGGATGGACAAGTGAGGATATCTGAATATAAACTGTTCATAGTTAATAGTATTGCATTATTATTAAATTCCTTGGGTATGAAAATGGTGGGGCGGACAATGACACCTCTGTGCTAAAGCGACACGCTTAGTATCTAGGTAGGCATCCGCAGCTCAGTTTAAAAAGAAACAAAAACAAGTCCCACCCTACCGCACGCGGTTCGCGCGTGCGCACAGTCCTCTATTATCGAGACTTATTTCGCGCGGCTAGAGAATCAGATTGCGCCCGCAAGGCGGAAATGCACGTGAGCAGGTTCCGGCCATCGCGTCGGCAGCACAGGCGGCGGAATGGAGGAGGTACCTCACGGTGAGCTCGCGGAGGGGGTGTGGGTGGCTGGGCTGAAGGCTCATGAGGTGCTCTAACTGTGATCTTGTCTCTTCGCAGACTGTCCAGGGGCCGACAGTGCCCAGGCGGGCCGAGGAGCCTCATGTCAGGGATGCCCCAACCAGCGGTTATGCGCTTCTGGAGGGGGCGCTACTTCGGACCCGGGTGAGGAAAGGGAAAGGAAAGGAAAGGCCCCCTCAACGGGAAGTGAAAGGGGCCAAGCCCGGAAGGGGCGGGGGAGAAAGGGGACGGAACCTGAAGGATGAGTGACTGGGCGGGCTAGGAAGGAAGGTACCCTAAGAGGGGCGGGGCTAGAGAAGGTGGGGGCGTGGTAAAGTAGGCGAGGTGAGGGCGGGGCCTTTAAAAGGTGAGGAGCGGGCGACGGACTCGGAGAGGATGGAGGGCGGAGCCTGAAGGATCAATGACCAGCTAGGAGTTCGAGGGACCTTAAAGGGGCGGAGCCCGAAGACAGCGAGGCGTGGCAAAGTCTGCTGAGATGAGGGGCGGGGCCAGAGGTTTGAGTGACTAACAGGCTACCTTCCAGAGAGGCCGACCGCAAAGGGAACAGGGGCTGAGCTTTGAATCAGGGAGCTCGCCGGCTTACCCTCGAAATCCTGGCTCTGCTTGCTACTTTGGACAGAATTTTCTTCCTTTGAGAAGCGATGTTTCCATTCATTCAACAGAAAATTTGTGTTAATCTCCTCTTAGGCACAGTGCCCTGGGCTATTGACACAGCTTTGGTCACTGCCCTGGTGGAGCTTGGTTGAATAGGGGAGACAGAAACAAGTGAGCAAGTCGCTAACTCACTACAGCCGTGAGTGCTATCCAGGGTGAGAGGGCTCTGAGAACTGACTTGGAAGAATCGTAAAAACTAGGAGGCTGGTGGAATTCTTGGAGTTTGATGCAAACCGTGATTTTCAAGAAGAGTCTTAACCTTTCTTAGGCATTGGTTTTTCATCAAAAATGGAAAGAAAAATAGTTAACCTCTGTCAACCAAAATGAGAGAATGCAGCAAGAATTTCTATCAGTCGAGGCTGATGAGCCAGAGCTTGAGGGAGCATGGAGAAAACACAAGTCATAGAAATCTCTCTGCCCTGTGCTCCCTGGAGAGGTTTCTGGAGGCTCAGTATTTATATTTCTTTCAGAGGGGAAAAATCATGAATGAGTGGGGGGAGAGGAGGAGGCAGTGAGGCAAATGGTTACATTCTCATGAGAATTTAGGCACCCAGCAAATCTTTGCTATACATAAGGTAAACATTCAAAAAAAAAAATAAGAGTAAAAGAAGAATGAATCAGGCTAATGCGGAAGGTAGGTGGAGGTCTGATTAATCTCATCCTGATAAGCTTGAAATGGACTTTGTCAGTGTGAAACTTAACAGACCTGAGTGTCCTGGGTAAGGAGTTAAGCGTAGGTTGCAGGCCTGAAGTTACAGTTGAGCTGTTCATATTTATGGGAGGCTAGACATCTTGAAATGTTAGGGGCAAACAAAGAATTTACTTATGAGCAATTTGGGGAAAGATGACAATGTTGCATCCAGGATTAACTTTTCCTTTGGCATACGGAGTTCGGGCCATCCTGGGACTTTTTGTTTTCCTTTATACCTCACAGACTTGCTTTAAGGATTTGAAATAAGATGAAATATTGAAAGCACAGTCTATGTATAATGGGTGATAGTTTTAATTGACTGATGCTTATTATTAAGGACCTGCTATTTGTCAGGGTTTCTTAACATCAGCACTATTGAAATTTGGGGTCCGATCACTCTTTGTTGTGGGTGCTGTTCTGTGCATTGTGGGACAGCAGCATTTCTGGCCTCTGCCCACTAGAGGCCAGTAGCACTTCTTCCTGTGACAACCAAAAGGTCTCCAGTGCCCTTGGGATTTTGCCCCCAGGTTGAGAATCTGCTGTATGTAAAGTTCTCTTCTTGGAGCTGCCCTTATGGAGATTATGTCTAGTAGGGCAGACAAGACAATTTCAAGTGTGATAACACACTTTTTTTTATTCCTGCCCTTAAGGAGATTATGTCTAGTAGGGCAGATAAGACAATTTCAAGTGTAATAATACACTTTTTTTCTTCATAGCTCTGTTACTACCATTGACTAAGCTATTTCAGGGATCCTTTGAAACAGTCCCAAGGATTTAGCTCCTTCCAACTCAGAAGAGTGACATTCAGGATTTGGTCAGGGATTTCAACACCTGAACTTTGGTTTTCTTTGCAGCCATAGAAGAAATTAAAGAGAAAATGAAGACCGTGAAACACAAAATCTTGGTGTTGTCTGGGAAAGGTGGTGTTGGGAAAAGCACATTCAGCGCCCACCTTGCCCATGGCCTAGCAGAGGATGAAAACACACAGGTGAGACACCAAGAAAAATGAGGAATGCTCCTTCTGTCTGAAGTTCATGATGGCTTTAGAGAAATGATTGCTTAGAATGAGCTGAATTGGCCTCTTTGGAATCTTGATGTGTTACCAGACAAAGAGGATCTGGCTGCCTGTCACTGTCAGCCAGTTACAGAGACAGGGATTAGGTCCACCAAGGTTTATTGTTAGAAGGCCAGCAATTTGGACAACAACAAGAGTAGCCTCTCAACAGAAAACATCAAAGTAGTCTTCACTGTAACAATGCAAAATGTTTAAACAACATAAAAGTAACCTTCACTCTAACAGTATAGCAAAAGAAGTAACCTTTACCCTAACAAAATATCTAAGAGAATCATCAAAGGAAACAACATAATATCAAAGTAACTTTTGCTCTAACAATATAGTGCTTATTGACTATGTGTGACTGCCTCTCCCAAAACATCCTCACAATCAGGTGAAACCCTTTAGCTGGATAATCTTGGGAGGGGTGTGGGAAAGAATGTGAGCTAAGCACTGTTAGGTCAGCTGTACTGCTTCAGCTTAGCTTCTCAGACCGCCTCTTGTAGGCCACTCTTCTGACCTCAGGTCCTTAAAGAGAATGAAGAACTTGCCTAGCAGTCAGAAGAAACATGTCATTGGATTCTCTGGCCAGGAAAATGGATAGCAGGTGTATAGCTTTCCTAGCATGCCGATAATTTGTTATATTATGTTCAGATGACTTTTGTCTCTTTATTAACCCGTTTCTGCTTTGCTCTAAGCGAGAGGCCTGTAAACCATAGCCAGGAGGCCAAATGCAGCCCATCTCCTGTTTTTTTATGGTCTAGGAGCTAAGAATGGTTACTTTAAAATTGTAACATAGGTACCTCCATATCCTTGATTTTTATCCACAAAGCCTAAAATATTTAATATTTGGCACTTGCATAAAATGTTTGCTGACCCTCACACTGGGCCCTTCCTTTCCACGCAAGTATGCAGATGAAATATCTGAAAATTCAGATTACCCACTGCTGCTCTCTGGATCTCATCTTTAATAAAAAGTGTGGCAGGTAGCTAAGAACACAGGACATCTCAGATCCATATCCTACCTCCACTGCTGTGACCTTGGATAGGTTACTGAGCCCACTCTGCCTTAGTTTTCCCATCTGTAAAGTGGGATGCAGAGAACTGAGTGGGGTGATGCCTGTAAAGCCCTTAGCCTGCTTAGCAAAGTGATTACTCAGTAAATGTCCCTGATAGTAGTCAGAATCAAGCAGGTTCAAAATATTCTTGTCAATCCTTTGTTCTATTAGTTAACAATCTCTTGTCATTCAAAAGTCAGATTCGTACCTGCTGGGAAATCTGCTTTCTCAGGAATATTCCATTGTAAGCTTTCAGGAATATTCCTTTTTTTTTTTTTGAGACAGAGTCTGTCTCTGTTGCCCTCAGTTGTGTACCGTGGCATCATAGCTCACAACACACTCAATCTCTTGGGCTCAAGAGATCCTCTTGCCTGAGCCTCATGAGTAGTTGAGACTACAGGTGCCCGACACAACACCTGACTAGTTTTTCTATTTTTAGTAGAGAAGGAGTTTCACTCTTGCTCAGGCTGGTCTTGAACTCCTGAGCTCTGGCATTCCACCTGCTTTGGCCTACCAGAGTGCTAGGATTATAGGTGTGAGCCACACCAGGCCATGTCAGGAATATTCTTAGTAGCTCTGGAGACAGGCTTTAACTCAGCCAGTTGCCAGGTAACCACTCATGAGTAGACAACTGTTTACATCATTCACTTCCATGAAATTACATTCTGAGGTCCTTGCTGCAAACATGCAGCAAGTATATGGACGTACTTTGCAGTATGTTGGAGGTAAAGCACACTGTTCAGTGTCGAAATGTGGCTAGATAAGCTATATTTATTTTTGCAGTGGTAGTTTAAAAAAAAGTCAGCATTTAGGAAAGTTTTCCTGGACGAACCTACCTTCTGACAGTGAACATCACTGTCTCCAGATTGTGCACCATGTTAGCACGTGGTAAGTCTGAATATGTCTTGCTGATGAAAGTTGAGCAGCACAGATTTCTGCCTGCCCCCAATCCAGCAGGACAGCGGGAGAGACCCAGTCCCTCTCCTGCCTGCCATATGGTGGGAGTTTAGCACTCCCTCTGTGCTAGGTCATTCCATGTTAGCACTTGAGGCAGGCAGGTGTCTGTCATCTCATTTGTAAAGGGCCTTACTAAGATTGAGGGAGTAGAACTGGAAACACCCCTCACTAATCACAGGCAGGTGAGGGGTGTGTAAGTTGTGAAGGGGGGGAACCCCGAAAGCAGTGGTTCTCAACCTTCCTAATGCCGCAACCCTTTAATACAGTTCCTCATGTTGTGGTGACCCCCAACCATAAAATTATTTTCGTTGCTACTTCATAACTGTAATTTTGCTATTGTTATGAATTGTAATGTAAATATCTGATATGCAGGATGTATTTTCATTGGTCGCAACCCACAGGTTGAGAACTGCTGCCCTAAAGGGTAAGTCTGAGTCAGGAGAGTCACCAACTCCCATAAATTACAAATTTATGATCTTGCTTTGTGATCTGAGAGGTGAACTATCATTAAAAGGTCAGCACTGGGTGTTTTGAGACTGGAGTATTTGACGCTTATCTCTAGGGCTTATAGACTCCAGAGTGGGAAGGGACCTTAGTGATTTCAAAGCCCCTGTTTCAGATTAGGAGCTCAGATACACAAAGCCTACAGAGGAGAAGATACTTATGCACAGCCTTGGAGGACCAAAAGCTGGCACCAGAACCCTCTCCCCTGCCCTCTTCGGAAGGGGAAATTTGGGCTAGAGGCACAGATTGGGCTCCTGTAGCCCTGCAGCATCCTGCCCCTCCAGTGATGTGGGCAGCAGAAAGGTGTCAACAACCTCTCAGGTACTGCCATGGAGTGAGTGCACTGGGTCTATTTCCTTCATCCTTGCCTCCTTTCACTCAAGATGGACTCCCTTGGTTATGAGGAGTGTAATTCTGTGGAAGGAAACTGATTAAATTGGTCCCAGAGTAAAGGCCCTGGAGACCAAGGGCTAGAAAGCCAAAGGAGTTGAGGAGAGACTACATCAGGATCATAGAGATGACACAATGTCCCATATTGGGAACGGCTGTGGATCATTAACACCTCAAGGTCAAAGAGGGCAGAAGAAGAGCAGTTTTCAGATGGAACTCCTCACTCTGGGGTGCTCTCCAGGTGGTCCAGTGGTTGATCTCATGGGTGCAGTTTTTCTGCCCACAGGGTGGAGGTGTGAGGTTAGGTTTGTTGAGAGGATTGAAGAGGCAAGAAACAAATTTGGGGCAAGTTAAAAGGTTACCAAGAGGTGCTGCACTTTGGATCTGAGACATTATAGCCTTCAACATGAACACGAGCCTGCTGTTTGGAAGGCTCCTGAGGGCTGTCCCAGACCTGTTTTAGAGTGGGCAGCCAGGTGTTCCCGGGTGAAAGGAGCGTCTAAGGCTGTGCCTAGGTCACTAGTAAAGGGCTTTCCTGGATTTTCTTCTTTCTTTAAGTTTCTGTTTTGATAGTTTAGCCTAAGCCCTGGCTAACCTTCAGGATCACAGGAAAATAGGGCTTGGTCAGAGCCAGCTAGAGATTTCTGCTCACCTGGCCTCATTGGGTAGTGGAAAGTGCTGGTCGGAAGAACTTGATTTATGTCCCAGCTCTTTTCCTTGCTCATTGAACAAGTCACCAGCCCTCTTTGGACCTGTGTTTCCTCTTCTCTAAAGCAAAGTGATGATACCCACCACCTTGGCACATGGCAAAGAGGGAGTAAACAGTGGCTGAACCTGAGTCTCCAAGTGACCTGACCCCAGGTCTATAAGATCATTCGAGGTGACCTCAGCCATACTCAGAAGGGCGTCAGTGTTGATGAACTTGGAGATGGTTGTTAATACTCTCATGAGAGTCCAACTGCTTTAAGTCTGACCCAGTTTCTTTTCTCTCCTGTCCTGCTCCTCTCACCCTGTTCCCCTCCCAGCTTGCATATCTGGGGTTTGTGCATTCAGCCAGTTCAGCTCTGTGACTGCTCTGGTCTCTTCGTGTTCCCCAGGTTGCTCTCCTGGACATCGATATATGTGGGCCGTCCATCCCCAAGATAATGGGATTGGAAGGAGAACAGGTAATAGCTGTGTTGTAACATTCAGGAAATTATTCTTTTAAAAGGAACTGAATAGTACTGAGCTGTTAAACCTAAACGAAAGGTAGACAGAGCCTGCAAATTCTTATGTGGACTTGATGAGCCGAGATAAATGTTCCATAGTTCATCTGACTACAACAGCTTTGAATTGTGGGGGCAGGATTGTATATAAAGTCCGTCCATAGCATTTGAGAAGCACTGGTGTCAATGCCTTTGCAGAGAGGGAGGGAAACAGCAAGTGAAATGCAGAAGTGACACGGAAACTTAGCTCTGATCGGGAGCACTAGACCAGGGTTTGCTAGGAGTCTCTACCCTGGAAACAAGGGAATATTTCTTCTGCTTTTGTGGGCTCCCCTGGGGAACTGAGACTGAGGGGCGGTTGAGGGACGTGGGCAGAGTTGCAGCAGTGTAGGCAGAAGCTGGACCCTTCTGCTGGTTGGCCAGAGCTCTCCAAGAAAGGATTCTCCCAGGGGAGGGCATGGAAGGGAGTGAAGCGGGAAGTGTCCCTGCAGTTTCAAGGTTGGTTTATCCTTTAATTGGTATTTGGCCCCATTTGGATGCAGTGGTGAAACAGGCCAGTGGAGTCCCCTGCTTGCGTGGCAGAGGGCAGGTGACGGATTGCACAAAACTAACCCAGGGTAAGGGATAGGGCAAGGCAGAGGGGCTGCTATGGGGAGGGGTGGCATTTGAGCAGCCAGTGAAGGGAGGGACCGCTGTGCAGAGAGGTGAGGAAGAGCATTCTGGACTGAGGGGACAAGTGCTGGAGCCTGACCCTGGCTGTCCTCACATCCTTGGCAGAGTGGGCAGTGATGCTGGATGGTGGCTTGAGGCAGATGGGGGCAGGCCTTGCCATTGGTTTGTGAGGGAGCAGAGAAGGGGAGTGATGTCCCCCATGGTTGAGCAGAGCAGTGGGATCAATCTCCCCATCAGTAACACGTTTGGTAGTATACACACCCAAAGTGGGTATAAGTTACTTTAATCATACATGAGTATTTTATAGAAATAGAATTTTTTATTTTATTATTTTTTGAGACAAGAGTCTCACTTTGTTGCCCTATGTAGAGTGCCCTGGCTTCATAGCTCATAGCAACCTCAAACTCTTGAGCTCGAAATCCTTTTGCCTCAGTTTTTCATTTTTAGTAGAGACAGGGTCTCACTCTTGCTCAGGCTGGTCTTGAACTCCTGAGCTCAAGCAATCCACCTATCTCGACCTCCCAGAGTGTTGGGATGACAGGCGTCAGCCACTATGCCCTGGAAATAGAAATTTTTAAATGATAAGATAAAGTCAAAGTTCTAGTGTTTTCCTCTCCTGTAACATGATGTTGGATCATCATGTTACCCTTCTTTAAGACAAGTGGACATAGCAAACAGGTAAATATAGAAGTGAATAGTTTTGTGTTTTTTTTTAAAAGAACTTCGAAGTCAGTCATAGAGGACATGTTATATGGTTCTGCTTATGTGAAATGTGCAGTGGGCAAATCCAGAGATGGAGTGGATGAGGGCCCACCTAAGGCGAGGGGACGTGACGGGGCTTGGACGGGGCTAGCAGAGGGTCAAGAGTTTCTTCCTGGAGTCTTAAAAATGCCTTAAAGTGATTGGGGTGACAGCTGCACACCTCTGTGAATATACAAAAAGCCACTGAATTACACACTGGCAGTGGATGGGTTGTGTGGTCTAGGAATCATACATATCTCAGTAGAGCTGTTGAGAAAAGTAAGACTTCGGGCGGCACCTGTGGCTCAGTGAGTAGGCTGCCGGCCCCATATGCCGAGGGTGGCGGGTTCAAGCCCAGCCCCGGCCAAACTGCAACAAAAAATAGCTGGGCGTTGTGGCGGGCGCCTGTAGTCCCAGCTGCTCGGGAGGCTGAGGCAAGAGAATCGCTTAAGCCCAGGAGTTAGAGGTTGCTGCGAGCCGTGTGACGCCACGGCACTCTACCCAAGGGTGGTACAGTGAGACTCTGTCTCTACAAAAAAAAAAAAAAGAAAAGTAAGACTTCATCAACAAAAATAGACTTTGATTTTAGCTCCCATGTATTGCTCTAAAAAAGTCTAATTTCTGAGGCTGAGGTGGGATTGGAAGTAGTTCAGCTCCTAGTTTTGCCATAAAGAGGTGGCACAGGTTGGGCCTTGGGTGTCCTGAGCACCTGGAGGGAGGGGTCTGGGTCTCCACCTAGCCCCAAGGAGCTTCCCTTGGCCCCCGGGGGCTGAAGCCCCAGCCTTTGAAAGGGCAGGCTTTAAGTCAGCTGTCTCGATGAGGGCAAGTCCCTCTACTCCTGGGCTTCTGCAGGAGCAAAGTCATAGCTCCACCAATACGTGCATTTTTCTCAACACCCCCCCCAACTGATTTCTATTGCTCTTTTAAGATACCTCAGATCCAAAATTATATTTGAACTCAGGTAACTTTGGTTCACTGACTAGATATGCAGGCAGAGTTTCAAAATAACCCAACTTGGAGAGCAAAGGAATTATATCTTCCAGTACCCACATCCCAAGCCATTCACACAGTGTTACCACCTAAGATCAGGAGTCATATTTTATAAAACTATTTTCCTACTTTGTACAGTTTGGTCATGAAGTGTGTCCAGGATATACAGTGTCTACAAATGGTATTGATGCTCGTGTCTCCACAGGTTCACCAGAGTGGCTCAGGCTGGTCTCCAGTGGTGAGTTTTCATCTCTTTGTTGAATTTTCAAGGTAATGTGTGTGGGTTGTGTTTGTTTGTGTGATATATTTGTGGTGGGTTGGCGACAGCCCACCTGTTTGTCAGTTCACAAATATTTATTGAAGCATTTGTTAAAGCACAGGGGTTCCCATTAAGACCTGGGATTGTCAAACTTTTGGAAAAGGGTAGGATGATAAATATTTTCAATTCATAGCTCAAAAATAGTAATATGTAACTGAATGACCACAACTGTGTTCTAATAAAACTCTATTTACAAAAACAGACGGATAGATTTGGCCCCAAGGGCTGTAGTTTGCTGGTCCCTGGTTCAGAGAGTTAAGAAAACAACATTTATTTATTTCTGCTAATTTT
Source organism: Nycticebus coucang (assembly GCF_027406575.1). Classification (NCBI taxonomy): domain Eukaryota; kingdom Metazoa; phylum Chordata; class Mammalia; order Primates; family Lorisidae; genus Nycticebus; species Nycticebus coucang. The sequence continues at coordinate 108,007,297 of NC_069791.1, forward strand.
TTTTGTTGTGTATGTGTTTTGTTTTGGTTTTGGTTTATTTTTTGAGACAGAGTCTCACTATGTTGCCCTGGGTAGAGTGCCAGGGCGTTACAGCTCACAGCAACTTCAAACTCTTGGGCTTAAGCAATTCTCTTGCCTCAGCCTCCCAAGTAGCTGGGACTACCGGCACCCACGTGTGTCCTGCCTCGTCCTGATCCCTCTCTAGTACGTGGAAGACAACCTGGGCCCGGCTTTTTTTTTTTTTGGTTGTAGTTGTCATTATTGTTTGGCAGGCCCCAGCTGGATTTGAACCTGCCAGCTCCAGTGTATGTGGCTGGTGCCCTAGCCACTGAGCTACAGGCAGCAAGCCTTGTTTTTGTTTTTTTGAGACCAAGTCTTACTATGTTGCCCTTGGTAGAGTGCCAGCTCATAGCAACCTCAAACTCTTGAGCTTAACGATTCTCTTGCCTCAGTCTCCCACGTAGCTGGGACTACAGGTGCCCGCCACAACACCCAGCTATTTCTTTTGTTGTAGTTGTCATTGTTGTTTAGCAGGCCTGGGCCTGGTTCAAACCCACCAGGCCCATGTATGTGGCTCAGCACCACTGAGCTATGGGCGCCGAGCCTATATATGTGTCTTTTGTTTGTTTGGTTGGTTGGTTGATTTTTTTGAGACTGAGTCTCACTAAGAGTGCCATGGCTTCAGCCTAGCTCATAACAAACTCAGGTTAAGCTCTTTCTACCTCACTCTCCTGAATAGTTGGGACTATAAGTATGCACCACCACCATGCCCAGCTAATTTCCCTATTTTTAGTAGAGACTGGGTCTCACTCCTGCTCAGGCTTGTCTCAAACTCTTGAGTGCAAGCCATCTCCCACCTCAGCCTCCCAGAGTGTGAGGATTTCAGGTGTGAGCACAGTGCCTGGTGTATTTCAGTTTACTGTCATTGCAGCACGTAGCTACGTAGCACCTCTTTCACAGGTCCCCCCACATATGACACCTTCTTTTCCAAAAATGATTTGAGGGTGTAAAGAACGAGTGTACTTATAGGTCTCATGGTAAATTTGTCCCCAAAAAAGTTTTTTCAGCCAAACTCAGAAGACATAGGGAAGTGCCTGTGTGGTTTTGAGTAATGTCTATCCTGCCTCGTCCTGTTCCCTCTCTAGTACGTGGAAGACAACCTGGGTGTTATGTCGGTAGGCTTCCTGCTCAGCAGTCCTGATGACGCTGTTATCTGGAGGGGACCCAAGAAAAATGGTTTGTCACTCTTTTTCCTTGTTTCTCACATTCTTCCAGGTGCGTGATTGCTCATGGTTTCATCTGCACCCTGTCTTGTCAGGGCCACGGTATTCTCATCCTGCTGGGCTTCGTAGTGTTTTCTTTTTAATCATGTGGTTGCTTCTTTCTTCACGGGCTAACGAGAACTAATAGAAATGCCAATTTCAATTATGTAATTTTTAGTATCTGTTGTGTGGTTTTCTCCCCTTAAAAGCTATTGAACCCTGAAATTATTTTTATCTTGGTTTCTTAGTGGCTTACTTGCATCAGAGTGAGCATCGTGTGAAGTGAGATCATTGCCAGCCTGCCGTAGCAGTGATCCTGCGGGCAGTGTCCTCAGCCTGGGCACTATTAATATTCTGGGCCAAGTAAATCTTTGTTAGGGAAGGTGTGGACTGTGGCTCTGCATGGTAGGGTGTTTGCAGTGTCCCTGGCCTCCACCACAAGATGTCACTAGCACAACTTAGCCTAGTCGTTACAAGCAAAAATGTGTCCAGGTAAGGCAGTCTTGCCCCCGTTGAGAACTGCTGGTTTAGCACATGAACCAAGCGCATGTAGAGATTACAGACTGCTTTTGTGAAGAGAATCGTAAGGATAGAAAAGGAAGAAAAAACAAGTGTCAAGCCTGCAATTCCTCGTGTAGGCATGATCAAGCAGTTCCTCCGTGACGTGGACTGGGGAGAGGTGGACTACCTCATCGTGGACACGCCACCCGGGACGTCGGATGAACACCTGTCGGTTGTGCAGTACCTGACCGCGGCACGCATCGATGGGGTGGTGTTAATCACCACTCCTCAGGTGAGTGGGCGCCCAGGTGGGGCCAGGTGCAAACCGTGCTCTACACCTCGGTGTCTCTCTGGTGCAGCTCCCAGTGCCTGGTCTCATGGTGCCGCTTCAGAATATGTGTTCTGTGCAGCACCCACCTTGGATCTGCAGAAACCTCTAGTTAAAACTTTATCTTTGGCCCAGGCATTTGCACTTGACAGATAAATATTCCATGATTTTGTTGTTGTTGTCATCGGCAGATTAATAGGAGGTGAAAATTGCCTTTTAAACTCTCCTTCAGGAAATCAGGAAAATAACTGGTGCTGTTAGAATTCAAATTGTTCTGCATGGTCATGTCATCCCTGCCATGCTTGTGCGTCAAGCCTCCTGGTCTGCCATGCTTTTTCCATTCACATCTCAGGATGACTTAGGAAATCTTTCCCAGTTTGCAGGAGAACCAGCCTGGGTACAGACAGGGATCCTGGGATAAGCTGCCACTGGCCTTGCGCCTCCCTGGTGCCACTCCTGGTGAGCCCCCACTGAGGGAAGTGATAGGAGAGACTGTGTCTCAGGTAAAGCCTGTGGAGGACACTTACAGGCAGGACTGTGATTACTGTGGATCTGGGAAACCAAGGGACTGTCCTGTTCAATAATGTTGGACTTCCCTATGGTGTTCTCCTGTGCTCCTGAGAAAGCCCAGGAGAGGGAGTTTGCTCTCGTCAGCCTGAATCAGTCAGGACAACCCCACAGCCCTCCCCATCCAGCACTCTCCAGGCACCTGGGCAGTCAAAGGGCCTGGCCCTCCCTTGGCAGCCCCTGCAGTTCACCAAGGAACATGGCTGCTGGATGAACGCACAGTGATACAGCCAACAAGTGGCAAGTGCAGCACCCATAGAAAGGGTCTCATGACAGAACTCGTGTGCACCGGAACAATCTGGGGCTCTGCAGAGAGGGGTCGAGGGGCATACAGAGGGGCAGGACACCAGTTGGGACACTGGGTGGAAGGGGAGGTGGCCTGGTCTCCAGCTGATGGAAGTGGAGAGAAAGGTTTGTCCTTAGAGATGTCTTCTGTTTTTAAAAGAGAAGGTTTTCAGGCCACCCTTAGACCTGCAGCACCACCACAAGGGGCCCCCCAAAGACATCATCAGAAAGGAGAGAAGTCTGGTGGGAGTGCACCCCTGTGCTGTGGATGTCAGCAGTGAGGCTCTGGGGCCAGGCACATGGGGGCTCTCTGCCTGCTGCTTGGTGTCACTGCAAACCTACGATTCCTTTAAAAAGTAAGATGTGTTTAAAAACCAACAACAACAATCTAATTGGCACAACCTTGGCTTCCCATTTATCATAAGAGAGCCTAGAGTCCCCTGGGGCTCAACAAGGGGCAGACCAGTGGGGCTGCCCTTCACAGGGGCACGGGGACACCTTCATCTTATGGACACTTTGTACACAGCCTCCCTGGAAAAGGGCTCCCAGCTGGGATACCCGCCTTCTCAGAGTCCCTCACATCTAGCACCGACCCTGGTAGGTGGCTTTGGGGGTCATTCTTGAAAAAAGAACAGCAGTTATTTGCAGAATGCCAGGCAGAGAACCCCAAGGGTGCGATAAAGTCAGTCACTCTACCTTCTAGTTACACCCGTCTCTGTAACCCCAGCCTGAGGGCCAGGAGTCACATGTCTGTCTCAGGAGGGCACAGGCTGATGGCTGCGAGCCCCATGGAAGCCCAGGAATGGCAGAGCCACAGGTGTTAAGGAGTCACCATACATGACATTAACAAGCTGTCACTGCGTGTAGGAAAATGAGGGAAAAGAGGGAGAGGACCACACAGGGTACGTGGTGATTAATCACTGCAAAATGAGCACTCGGAGTTTAGGAGTGAATTTGAAGCCATCCAAGTTGAGTAATAATATTCCTTATGTTAGTCCATAATGTTACTTGTGTTCATAACAATCTAGATTGGGGGCCAGCAAATTTTTTCTGCAAAGGGCCAGATAGCAGATCTTCAAGGCTTTGTGGACCCCGTGGTCTCTGTCCTGGCTGTGCAGCGGCTGTATGGGGTGAAGAAGACATGGACAGCACCCAGAGGGATTGGCATGGCTGCTTCCAGAAGAACTGTATTTATAAAACCAACCAGCCAGGGGTGGCCCACAGGTTTGCCAAGTCCTGGTCTGGAACATAGTGTGCACTGTGGCTCCACACAGTACATTACAGGAAGGCGGGAGATACTTAAAAGGTCACCTTTCTTGGGCGGCACCTGTGGCTTGAAGGAGTACGGCGCTGGCCCCATATGCCAGAGGTGGCAGGTTCAAACCCAGCCCCGGCCAGAAACTGCAAAAAAAAAAAAAATGAAAAGGTCACTTTTCTCTAGATCCCTTGCTTGGTATTTGGCTGTTTGAGTTTATCTTGTCAGGGTTTTTTAATAAATAAATAACGCTGCAAATGGGCCTTAGCCCCAGTGGGCACTAAGCATAATAAATACTGAGTGGAGGGCACTCTTCTCTAAGGCCTCATGATGCTCAGTCTGCTGCATTGTGGCCATCCCCTCGGCCACACGGACACTCCGTTCCTTAAGCTCAGACTTTGGAATAACTGGCCTCTCTTCACCTGACAGGAAGTGTCACTCCAGGATGTGCGGAAGGAAATCAACTTCTGCCACAAAGTGAAGCTGCCCATCCTGGGGGTGGTAGAGAACATGAGCGGCTTCATCTGTCCCAACTGCAAGGTGAGAGCACGTGGCTGGCAGATGGTCTAACATGACCCCCTGTCTTGGTGGTTGAGGAAACAATAGGAAAAGTTCTCTGGAACCGTTTTCTGCTTTCCCTGCCATTTTGGGAAATGGTATCACAATTAAAATCCTCTCTTGCTGACTGAAGGAAAATTATTATGGTGTTTAAACCAGTTTTGTTTTTTGTAGATTCTTTTTTTTTTTTTTTTTTTTTTTTGAGACAGTCTTACTTCATTACCCCTCTTGCTATGGCATCACAGCTCACAGCAACCTCAAACTTGGGCTCAAGTGATTCTCTTGCCTCTTGCCTCAGCCTAGGAGGGGAGTAGAGGCACCCGCCACAACACCTGGCTAGTTTTAGAGACGGGGTCTCACTCTTGCTCAGGCTGGTCTTGAACTCAAGAACTCAGTCTATCTGCCCACCTCGGCCTCCCAAAGTGCTAGGATTATAGGCGTGAGCCACCGCTCTCTGTTTTTTTTTTTTGGTTCTTTGTGTTGCATCTTTGTGATTCTGCAACAAAATCACACTTCCTCCCCTTTTAATTTGTCTCACAGAAAGAATCTCAGATATTCCCTCCCACTACTGGCGGTGCAGCAGCCATGTGCCAGGACCTGAATGTGCCTCTCCTTGGCAGAGTGCCTCTGGATCCACACATAGGTGGGTGACACATTAGCCCCCCCCCACCACCACCACCCATTGCTTAGTAGGTCCTTCTTTCCCTGACCAGCCCCCATGGGTATGTAACGGGCCAGACACAGAGGGATGATGGGGCGTTGGAGCACTGAGAGGCCATAGGAGAGAAGCCATGAACCACGTGGGCAGGTGGCCACGTGAGTGAGCCTCAGGGAGGAGGGGTGGCAGGGCCAGCCCGGAAGCCTGGGGTAGAAATTGGTGGGAAGGTAGTGGCAAGATTGGAGAAGGGGTAGCTGCAGGGGCCAGGTGTGGAGTCCTGTCCTACAGAGGGCAGCATGAGGGGCCAAGGTGGAACTCTCACAGGAAGAAGCCCCCCAGTCCCATCTCTTGAGAAGTTCAGCACGGCCTCCTTTGTGGTCAATGCTCAGCCAGCCCTGGGGCTCCCAGTGAGCACTTGTCGCTGGCCTGCAATTGGGGGCCACATTCCATGAAAATGCTCTTCCTAAGTACAAGGGGACACCAGGATCCCAAGATACGCAGCCCCCATGAGCAGCCCCAGAACTGAAGGAGGGATGGCAAACCCAGTTTGCACCCAACCCGTGCAGGGCAGCAGCTTGCTGAGCAGTGTGGGCAGGGCCGCCATACTCCTTAAATTATCACCCCAAGTTTCTGTCTCTCCAAGTTAACAGAATTGAGCTTGGGTAAGGTTCCCTTGCCTGTGGAGGGAAGTCGAGCAGTCCCCATGAGCAGCAAACCTGGTGTACTGCTAGGTTTGAAGGATGATGCTTGAGAGAGCTGGAAAGGAAGGGCGGAGCCAGCCACAGTCAGCCCTGCACTGTGCTTGGAGCTTGGACTTCATTTGTCAGGGAACGAGAAATTTTGAGACATCTGAGCCTCGATACCCAAGTGTGCCCAAGAGCAGGAGGTCTGTGGGCCAGGCCGGCAGGAGAGGAGGCCAGGGTGAGGTGTGAGGGCACACGTGGAACATGACAGCACCTGACGGTTGAAGGGAAAGGTTGTCTGTGCCATCCGGCATGAGCCCTGGGAAGAGTGGTGTCCCTCAGAGACAGTGAAGTAGCAGAGGTGGGTTGAGGGCAGCTGGTCTCTCTGAGGTATTGTGTCTGAGGGGCAGGAGGCCTTGGGTTGGGGGGCAGTCAGGAGAGGGTGCGCCATGTCCCTCCAGGTGAGAGTCAAGGCCACAGAGTGGACAGGATTACCAAGGAGCCGAATTTTGGGGGGTGGCTGCCTTGAGGAAGTGGGAAAGAAGAAGATGCGGCAGCTACTCTGAGGATGGGAACAGCCCTGGAGGACCTCAGAGACCCTGGATACCAGGGTATGTTTCCCAAGATTCTTCTTTTTTTTTTTTAAGAGACAGAATCTCACTTTGTTGCCCTCAGTAGAGTGCTGTGGCGTCACAGCTCACAGCAACCTCCAGCTCTTGGGCTTAGGCGATTCTCTTACCTCAGCCTCCTGAGTAGCTGGGAGACTACAGGCACCTGCCACAATGCCTGGCTATTTTGTTGTTGCAGTTTTGGCCGGGGCCGGGTTTGAACAGACCACCCTTGGTATATGGGGCTGGGGCCCTACTCACTGAGCCATAGGTGCCACCCTCCCAAGATTCTTCTTCCCTTGTTCCCTCATCCAAAAATACTTCTCTGGTGCTTGCTTCAGCAGCACATGGGCTAAAATTGGAATGATACAGAAAAGATTAGGATGGCCCCATGTGCAAGTATGACACAAAATTTGTGAAGTGCAATAAACAAACAAAAACAATCGTTTTGTGGTATGTGGCTTCCCGCACAAAATGCAGAAAATTACAACTGCTTTTTCAGCCTTCTCTAGTGTGATAAAACACCAAGCAGTTTTTTCACTGACCGGAAGTGGTGCTGAGAGCTTCCCTTATGTTTTGTGAGAGCAGGTACCTCCCCTGAAAGCCCTCCCCAGAGGCAGAGCAAGGGCAAGAGGGTGTACCACAGCAAGCCGGGCTGCATGCCACCGTCACTGTCACCATCAGCCTGTGCCTTACTCTAGGCCCCCAAGATGGAATTGGGAAGGCAGGAGGTCTATTAGTGGAGGTGCTTGTGAGAGGAAATGAGGAGGGAAACCTCATCATCCCCAAGGATCAGCTCAGCCTGCTGGAGCATCTTGGCTGCTATGCAAGGAAATTGGGCACGGCCACCAGGGCATCCTCAACATCTCCCAGCAGCATGCCTACCTGAGTACCCCTGCTGGGCTCAGTTGCTGGCTGGGAACAGCATGGCCTTGGCACAAATGTGGAAAGGGATTCTGGAGCATAGCAGCTAGGGTGAGATCAACATCATGTCTTCATGGCCATCATAGTTGCCGCAGCTTATAATTTTTAAAGAAAAGCCAGGAACTGGCTGGCTGTGGTACCTCACACCTGTAATCCTAGCACTCTGGGAGGCCAAGGCAGGTGGATCATTTGAGCTCAGGAGTGTGAGACCAGCCTGAGTAAGAGTAAGACTCCACCTATACTGAAAATTGAAAAATTAGCCAGGCATTGTGGCAGGCATCTGTAGTCCCAGCTACTTGGGAGGCTGAGGCAAGAGGATCATTCAAAACCAGGAGTTTGAGGTTGCTGTGAGCTAGGCTGATGCCATGGTACTCTAGTCTGAGTGACAGAGTGTGACTCTTGTCTCAAGAAAAAGAGCCAGAAACCTGTATCTTTAGCTAAAATCTCCTGATTACTAAATGATGGCTACTAAGTTCATCTTTTAAGAAACCCTATATATGCTGATCCACCAAACCCGTAGGGCTGTCGCTGCCATGGACAGAGGGAGGTGACTGGGCCTCTTATCTATCCTGATGTGGTTGTTCTTCCAAAGGCCCCCCAACCTGGATCTTCCACCTCCCTCGTGCCTGGCCTGGCATCAGATCTGGCCTTTCTTTTCAAGGCCACTTTTCACAAAGGTGGTTCACAAGAGCTGACCACAAGGCAGAGGAGATCCCAATGGCCATTCTGAGCTAAGAGGGCACAGTCCTACATGATAAGTGACATATCCCCAGAACCTTACCTCAAGGGAATGTCAGAAAGAAAGGGACCATCCCAGAAAGTGCAGAGCCAGGGCCGAGTGACAGCCAGTATCTGGCAAGTTCCCTGGGGACCAGGTAGGAAATAGGCACCTTCCCAGGAGCAGACAGATGGAATGAGGGCACACATGACAACCACTCAGGGGATATGGTGGCAGAGAGAAGCAGGTGCTGCCTCCCTGGGCTGTGGATCCCAGTCCCTCCCTGGCCTCACGTGCTGAGGATCATAGGAAGGGCTTGCAGCTCTGGGACCAGACATCCTGGCTTCTGATCCCTGCTCTCCATGAGCTGTGGAACTTGGGCAAGTTATTTTACCTCTGCAGCCTCCATGGCCTCATCTATAAACTGAAGGTGATAATAGCACCTGCTTTGCGGGGGCCGCAGGGGATGGAGTGGGAGGTGCCTGGGCTCAGGCTGAATGACTTGGTGGCATGTCTGTTCTGCAGAGGTGGTTGTCTGTACACAATGGTCGGCAGCAGGGGGAGCTTTAGTTAGGATGAACACAGTTGTGTCGGGGCTGTGGAGTCCTCTGGGGAAGGGAGGCCTGGAAGGGCTTGAACACAGGTAAGGGGTGGGGACATAGGAACCCAGGAGACTGTGCTGGGCCCAGGACCTCCCAGACCTGGGCCAGCAAATGTGAGTTCGAGGCTCCCTCAGCTGGTATCACCCTGGTCCTGGGCCACCTGGGCTCCTGTCCTGCCTTCCCCACAGGCTCTTGCCTACTCTGTTTCCCCATCCCCTGAAGCAATGAAGTAGGGGAGTTGAGGGAATGGCCAGTACAAGGTGGAGTCCTGGGGTCCACTTGAGGTGGGGAAGCGGCTGTGGCCAGTGCAGCACTTGGCCCTGTTTCTCCAGCATTGCTCAGGGCCTGGGGAGTGGAGCGAGCGATTGGCAGAGCAAACAGGAGGTAAGGAATCTGCTGAGAGTGGCCCAAGGCCCCGGCATCATGGCTCCCTGCTCTGCAGTAGCACAGGGTCCTAGGACAGCTGTTCATGCACAGGACGGGGCTGTACATCTAACATTTGTACAAGAGCAGCAGATCAACTGGAGTCTTTGGACCACCTGGAGAAAGCAGCAGTCCAAGAGTGTGCACTGAATGTTCCCATTTGCGTTTTAAGCGTGTGTGGTGTGGTACTTCTGCAAAGACGCCTAACACACTAGCAGGCCTTTGTGTCCTCATTTTTTGTGGATATCCTTTGTATCTCTTCTTTTAACCATGTGCGTTCCTTATCTCTGTACTCAGAGAACTAGTTAGTCTCTCAACATGCAGTCTCCTGAGCCCACCTGAGCAGCTGTATCCCTTCTCTGTGGGGCCCTGGAACTCACATTTGGCACACACCACCAAGGATTTAGCTGAGCTGCAGGCTAGCTGAGGGCCTGCTGGAGGGAAGTGTGACCAGAGTCCTGGAGACCCCGAGATCTTTCCCAGCTATATTCCTCATCATGAGTGAGGCGCCTCAGGGTCCGTAGACGTCCCCTGCTCAGCCTAGACCCCAGGGTCATGTTGTCACTGTGTTTTCCTTAGGGACTAAACTGTCTTTCATTTGTTTAAGGTAAGAGCTGTGACAAAGGCCAGTCATTTTTGGTTGAAGCGCCAGATTCACCAGCCACCTTAGCCTACAGAAGCATAATTCAGAGTAAGTGTCTAAGTGAGTCTGGTGACTGCAGATGCCTACGGGGCTGGAGAGGGACAGAAAGGAGCATGTGAGCTGGATGTGAGAAGGACAGCCTTCTGTTTAGAATCAGAAATGGCCACTGCCACCAGCGTCAGGTGGGGATAGCAGGGTGGTAGGGCCTGACGTGAAGCCAGGAGTCCTTGAGAAATCACCCTACCCCATTAGTTGTGAACTAATTCATGGTTTTAAAAATATGGTGAGAGTGAAGTTTATGACACAGGAAATATATCTCAATAAAGTTGTTAAAAAATTAAGAAAATAAACCCTGGTGAGCCCACCTGGTGCAGGCCAGATTTAGCTGACAGGCTAGGATTTAAGGCAGAGGTATCAGTTGTTAAAGCCTCTTAGTTTGTCTGGGTTTTTATTTGCCTAGAAAAATGGAGTTAAGTGCAAGCAACAGCATTCTCCAAATTCTCCATTTATAGATTGGGCCAATGTTAAGCCTTTGGCTATTGGTTATAACCATGGTGGGCAGGGTGAGGTATTTGGGTCACTTTAGAAGATTCAGGGGATCCCAGAAACAGGGCATTTTATGGGATTAGGCTGTGGGGATTCCACCCCAGTCAAGGTGCTGCTGCCCTCAGCACGTGGCTGGGCTGCCTAGGGGCAGACAAGTTGCAAGTGCTCTGTGGCTCTCATCTTGTTTTCCAGGAATCCAAGAATTTTGTAATCTCCATCAGTCAAAGGAAGAGAACCTCATCAGTTCCTGACATGAGATAATGCTGACCCCAGCAGTCTCTGAGCTGAGGAGCTCGCCAGGCGGCTGCACACCAGTCAGGCCTGACCAGCGCGGGACAGGGAGGGGCCCCACAGGCAGAAAGGGACCCGATGCTGGTGTGGTTTGAAGTCACTTCCTCAGAGACACTTTAATCATCTGATGTTTGTACACTTTTCTTTAGCACATATGTAAAGGGCATTCTTTACAAATGTGCCATTTTAAAAATAAAAACGCCTCCATGAACCTCCAAGGCCTGTTTCACGTAAAAAACAAGCAGCTGTGGGACCGTGGGATTCTGCTCCGTTGGAAGCTTCTTCAGTCACAAAGTCCCATCTAAGCCATTTCTGCCTCTGAAGACAAGCCTAATAAAAGAGCCAAAGGAAGAATTGTGTGGCTTCACTGCAGACAGTGTCACTGTTTCAAATAGCCCAGTCCAAACAGTTCATCAGGTTGAGGAAAAGTCTAAACAGCATTAGAGCAGCACTGGGTGTGTTCTCCCGTCTGTGCATGTGATATAGCTGGGTGCAGTAAAAAAACCCTTGAAAAGCCCTTAAATAACCCATGTAAGACAGAATTTGTGGTCTGTGTATATACTTAGTATAGTAATGTGTGTATAGTATATCCAGTAATTTCCAGGTTTTCTTGATTACATATAAAAAGAGATCTAGCCTCTAGAATCATCCTCGTTGCCATCACATGCTCTGTGTTTGGGAAACATAGGAACTGAGGCCAGCAGAGAGGAGAATAAACTCCTGCTTTCCATCCACTCTGGGGCATAAAAATAGAAGAGTGGGCAAGTCCCTGGCTCTTCCTCTCCTGCCTTACACATGTGGCCATATTTGTACATGAGGAAGGTGGAACCCTCTTCTAGAGAGCAGGCCCAGTGCCAGTCTGGTTCCTGCTTAGCTGGGTTACCTGGCCACCTCAGGGGACAGGGAAAGCCCACCCAGCCCTCACTCTCCTGTGTCCCAAGAGCTGCCACTCCAGACTCACCTAACGCTGGTGAATCTCCAGCCCCTCAAGACCAGGCTTCTGAAAGTCACTTGAGCAGGCCTGCAAGGGGAAAAGTCAATTGTGGCTTTCTGTCCTTAGATGGGAATTGACTGATCCTGCTGACTTGAGGCCTGAGAAAATCCACAACATTCAGAAAACCTGTACAATTGGTTGCTTGATGTCATGGCAGAAAGTGCTACTGTTAAGATGGCTCAAACCATTTCATGATGAATCTGATCAAATATAAAAGTTATTTATTTCTCACTTCTAGAAATACCTGCTCAGTTAAACACAAAGCACTTTGTAGGCCAGGCTCAGTGGCTCATGCCTATAATCCTAGCACTCTGGGAGGCTGAGGCAGGTGGATTGCCTGAGCTCACGGGTTCGAGACCAGCCTGAGGCAGAGTGAGACCTCATTTCTAAAGATATCCAGGCATTGTGGTGGGCGCCTGTAGTCCCAACTACCCAGGAAGCTGAGGCAAGAGAATCACGTGAGCCCCAAGAGTTTGGGGTTGCTGTGAGCTGTGGCGCCACAGCACTCTGAAGCTGATGTGGGCAACAAAGACTGTCTCAAAAAAAAAAAAAAAAAAAAGAAAAGAAAGCACTTTGTGATTCTTTCCTTAATTATGTATTTTTTAAAAATCACTTAAAACTAACAGTGGCAGTCACAAAAGGACTGTGACTGCATTTATAGAAGGTCAGCAGTCAAACACAGATGGTAGAATGGAGGGTGCCAGCAGCTGGGGGAGGGGAGAGGGGGAGTTAATGTTTAATGGGGTCAGAGTTTCAGTTGGGGAAGATGGAAAAGTGGACATGGATGATGGTTGCATGACAGTGTGAATGTACTTAATGCACTCAACGCTTCTGGACTACATACTTTAAAGTGGTAAATTTTATGTGTCTTTCACAATTAAAAAACAAAACAGTGGCAGCCCAGCTGATATGGAAAACATTACAAACTGCAGTGCCAACTGTACTTTGAGCATCTGGAGGGGAGTGAGTGGTCCAGGAGTTAGACCATAGTGACTCACCGTCTGGAATACCGCCTGGGGCAAAAAACTGGATGTAGCCTTGCTGAGGTCACTCTCACCTCCCATCTTACAAAGGATGTAGCCATATAGGTTCGCAGCTTGGAGAGAAATCCCAGCGATCACAAGAGCCTGTACTCAGACAAAGCAAGAGAACTTTCTGAGAGATTCATAGAAATTTTTTCAAACCCAGAATACAGGCTCTGGCCTAAAACTAAGAATGGTAATAGCCAACCTTCCCTGAGCCCTTAAAGTGCTTGTGGACACCTCTGTTTCATCAGCAACCCAGGGAGGAAACTGAAGTGCAGAGAATCAAAAGCTGCCCAAGGTCACAGAGCTGGAGCGTGTTGGAGCCAGGATCCAAACTCCAGAGGCCACACTTTTTATTACAATATTATCTTACTCCGTATGGAGATTTTGTTTTCTCATTGAATGGACTAGATCAGGGCAATGAATTATGATGCCTCTGGCATAAAATTTCAGAACTCAAAGGTAAACTTATTCCTACCTAGAGGGGCTCCTTGACCAAGGTAAAATGTCATATTCTTTTTTTTCTTTTTCTTTTTCTTTCTTTTTTGAGACAGTCTCAAGCTGTCACCCTGGGTAGAATACCGTGGCATCACACAGCACACAGCAACCTCAAACTCCCGGGCCTACGCTATTCTCTTGCCTCAGCCTCCCAAGCAGCTGGGACCACAGGCGCCCGCCACAATGCCCGGTTATTTTTTTTTTTTGGTTGCAGTTGTCATTGTCTGGCGGCCTGGGCTGGATTTGAACCCGCCAGCTATGATGTACATGGCTGGTGCCCTAGCCGCTTGAGCTACAGGTGCCAAGCCGTCATAATTCTTTTTCAAAAAATCTCCCTTCTTTTCAGCGTTATTCATAAGAACCAAAAGGTATAAACAGCTAAATGACCATCCACTGATGAATGGATGAATGAAATGTGGCCTCTTTATATGATGGAATATATTCAGTCATACATAAAAAGGGATGAAGGCTGATTCCTGCCACAGCACGGATGCACCTGACATTGTGCTCAGTGAGAGGAGTCAGTCACAAAAGACCACATGACTCCACGTATCTGAAATGTCCAGAAGAAGCAAACCCGGAGAGATAGAAATATTAGTGGGTGCTGAGCACTGGGGGAACAGGTAGGTATAGGAGATGAGAGCTACAGGGAACAGACTTTCTTTTGTGGGTGATGAAAATATCCCCAAATTGATTGTGTGGTGATGGCTCCACACCCCTGTGACTACACTGGAAGCCGTGGAACTGTACATAATGGGTAAATTATATGGAATGTGAATTATTCCTCAATAAAACCGTTACATCGAATCTATCAAAAACAAAAGCCTCTTCCTGAAACTGCTGGTTTTGTAGATGTCAAAGTGGCGTCCAAGTCGAGGCCTTGCCTCACCAGCCACTTCAGCTTCAGGGAGAACAAGGTGCTGAAGAAGAGCACGATCCAAATCATGGGGCAGATGATGAGGCCGAGCCAGAAGATTCGCGCTTCTGCTTCCGTGGCAGCAATGTTGTTTGGAGAGACCTGTCGTGGAGAGCAATGTGAATACGCAGGAATGGCTGCCCACGAGCACCTCGCTTTTCATTCATCTGACGCATGTGTAGCACTTTGCTACATGCATGCTTCAAAGGAGCATCAAGAACAGTGGGTTTTGTGTAGGGCAGAAATGAGACAGGCACACACAAAACTCCAAAGAATACCTTCCTGGCTTCAAAAATCCAGCGGCTTTTCCCATCTTCATCTATCTGGTTCCACCATCGAAGTCCCACCATGAGTCTCCCAGTTACATTCTGAGGACAAGGGACAAAATGACTGTTGGCAGGCCCTGGGCAAAGCGTCATCATCACTATATTGATAAATGAAATAAAAGCCACCAATTCATGTCACACTCGTACTGGGAGCAGGAAGAAAAAGGGTATTGATCTGTAGTGGTTTCTCATTTGTTTTTGAGGCTTCTGATTTTTTAACTAAGCTAATTTTAAAACATGATACACTTTCCTTCCCCCAAATATGTATACAGCAGACCCTCCATAGCTGACCACCTCCTTACACTGACCACCTCCTCAAATTGACCTAGTTTTCTTTTTTTCTTTTTTTGAGACACTCTGTCACACTTCATAGCATGCTATGGCGTCACAGCTCACAGCAACCTCAAACTCCTGGGCCTAAGCGATTCTCTTGCCTCAGCCTCCTGAGCAGCTGGGACCACAGGCACCTGCCACAACACCGGGCTATTGTTTCGTTGCAGTTGTCATTATTGTCTAGCAGGGCCCAGGCCGGGCTCAAACTCACCAACCTGAGTGTAATGTGGCTGGCGCCTTACTCACTGAGCTATAGGCACCAAGCCTGACCTAATTTTCTTATCAGTACTATAGGCCTTGTTCCTTATGTTGACTACCCCTGTATGCTGACCAGTGGTCAAATTAACAGAGGTTCTACTGTATTTATATATTCATATTATACATATTTTCAATATATTATATATATATCAATATATATGTAAATTATACCAAAAAATCCAAAGCCATAGGGGGTTGTCACTTATTTATGTACATATGTGCAACCATGTCACTTGACATCTGGAAGCCATTTGTTACACCACTGCATTTTTCTAATTTTAAGTGACAGTGGCTTAGCATTCTTGATTATGTCTCAGCATTCTAAACCAAAATACCTCTTGTTTGCATGTGCTTTGGGAATATCCCCCTCTGAGTTCTGAGCAGAGGGCCTCACCTTCACAGACCAGAAGTCCAAGGACAGGAGGACCAGCACAGTGACAAAGCAGCCCACAAAGCTCCTGCTGAACCAGTCGCAGCACACGTAGGTGACGATGGCACTCACTCGGAAAAACAGGTGGAAGAAGGTGGCCAAGGGGTGCCTAGAAAAGAACCCGAGGCGCCCTCACTCCAGGTGCTCACTCCACCTCTCAGCCTTGCCCAGGTCATTAGCATCACTCAATGCAATATTTTCCCCAAGCATTTCAAGCGGAAACTTTTCTCTCCCTTTCAAAGAATCCAGTACTTTCCCCTAACTAGATTCCAAATATCACTTGGCCTCTGAAATACAAGCACCATTGAAGTGAAACGTGACAGTGGTCACTGCCTAGCAGCAAAGGCAAGGGTTGGATTTTCCCACTAGTCACTGAGCTCACGTGCAGCCCACGGGGCAGCCATCTCGTGTCATCGGGGATGGGTGTTCCTGGACAGAGGGAAATCATTGGGACTCATGAATCAATCAATGGTGCACTTGAATGCTGGCATCTAACCCAGGGGGAAGATGGTTCTTGTTCACTGTGCCTTCCAACACAGACCTGGCCGGAGAGAAGAGAGCAAGCCAAGGGGAAACATGCTCATCCTACGTCAGATGTGTTCGGTTTTTCAGCGAGTCTGAAAGGGCTGAGACACTTTTCATTTAAAGGATCACAGAATTATCTAGACCAGATAACAAATGCTTACAGGGGTCAAGCAGGCGATGGCAGGGGTTATATAGGCCAGATAGGAGACACTTGGGGCTTCCTAATCCTTTCTGTGATGTCCCAATTTTGATAGAGCACAAAAGGAGAGATAATACTCAGTTACAATCAGGAAAACAGCAGCATAAGCCCAGTGGCAATGAATAGAGCACCTCAGCGCTAGGGAAGAACAGAGGAGAGGTGACTTGTTAGACCAGGCAGCTGTTCAAACCAGACCCAGCACTGCCAGGTCTGAAATTTTCACAAGAAGCCAGAAATCCAGACTTGCAATGGGAATCTGATTTTAAATGATAGAAACTAATCCTTTTAACAAAATATCACAGGCTATGTTTCTCACTGGCCTGCAGGCTGTCAGCTTGCAACCTCTGGATTGGAGTTACAAAATACTGTGGGCTCCTTATAATGAGAGGTCCAGGGCAGAACTGCAGGGGAAAGAGACTCCTGGTTCCCCTAACAAGAAACAGGGTCTGAGTAAGCAAACCAGAGGCACCTATGAAATGGTGGGGTTCCTGACTCTCAGGGAACATTAGTGAAGATGCAGAAGCAGAATTCCTAGTGACATTCTACATTTTATTCTTGGTATTGCAAAGGAAGAAGAGCCCTTCACCAGAACCATTCTCATCTGTGCCTTTCAGCAGAGGGGCTCCCATGGTGGCCTGGATGAAAACCAGCCCTGGAAGTGCACTCAGCATTTAATAAATTAGATACGGTCATGCAGAACTTCTTTTTCTTTTCTTTTCTTTTCTTTTTTTATTAAATCACGCTGTGTACATTAATGCGATCATGGGGCACCATACACTGGTTTTATAGACTGTTTGACACATTTTCATCACACTGGTTAGCATAGCCTTCCTGGCATTTTCTTAGTCATTGTGTTAAGACATTTATATTCTACATTTACTAAGTTTCAAATATACCCTTGTAAGATGCACCGCAGGTGTAATCCCACCAATCACCCTCCCTCCGCCCATGCTCCCCCCTCCCTCCCCTCCCTCTCCCCCTTCCCCATATTCTTGGTCACACAGAACTTAAAAACATCTTGAAATAGTCCAGAGGCTAAGACTCTTGGGCATTTCTTTCTCCCTTTTCCCTCAAACGTTATTGAGAATTTTTCAGCTATCTGCATACAATTTTGTCCCTTGCCCTAAAGATAAGTGAATGTTCTTCTAATGACTGAAAGTTCTTCCAGGGCTCAGACCATGTTTAAGATACTTTTTACATCCCTAATAGCACCTGGCATTTTAGATTCTCGTAAAATATATTTGGTATGTGGAATCTTGTAATCGAGTCAATGAGGATCACTGGGAACATCTGTCTTCTTTGTAGAGTAACATGGAGGTAACAAATCTATGTATAGATTTTAAAAGAGGTCAGAGCATGACGTAGGTGTGCAGATCGAGGATAAAACATGGAAGTGAATGTGTTCAAATAAATCCCCTGCCCACATACTTTTTTTCTTTTTGTCTGTGGTTTTCCTGAAATAAAATGTAGAAAAAATTCCAACTGTTGGAAGCTTCCATGTAGCTGGGTCCTGATTTAACTACATGGAAGATACAATTATTATTGAAACAAAGCCCAAAACACAAATGGGCAGGATACCTGTGTACTTTTAAATGTTGCCTCAATCCTGTCTTATGGAGGCTCCTCTATTCTGCCCACATCTGGAGTTTGCCCAGCCTGTGCCCCCAGCTGAGACAAATGTCTCAGAGCAGTTTTCTAGTTTTAAGAGTTTTGAAGGCGGTGGCTTCAGCCTGCCCCCTCTTGCCCACTGTAGGAGCTGCTGTCCTCCAGACTCCTCGGCAGCACAGAGCACGCTCCCATGCCACCCATCACCTTCACTTCCTGGCACCACTGATTTCCAAACCCCCACCTGGGAAGCTGCCCCTTGCAAGGCAAACAGCACAGCAGTTATGCCCATGAGCTGCATGAGCCTGGGTGTCACACAACCAGGGTTCTGGTCCTGGCTCCAACCTCTGAGAAGCTCTGTGACCTTCCCTAAGCTATATAACCCTGCGGTGCCTCAGAATCCTCTTCTGCAAAATGAAAATGCTAACAGGAGCCACCTCCAAGGACACTGGAAAGATACGTATGGAGTGCCAGAAGCACACGCCACGCTCAATCCTGGGCAACAGCTGTCACCATCTCTGCCCTTAGCGTGGTGACAACAGCTCCACCACCAAGAGTCAAACTGTTAAAATTCCCCCTTATGACCACAACTTTCTTTCACTCCTGAGGTGCCTACTTTTCATCTTTGCGGGGATCCCCCAAGGCTCCTTATACCTCCATGTTCCCACAGAAGAACTGTCATCCTGCCACACATTAATAGGTGCTATTTTCTACTTAATATCCACTACCCCCACCTCCCACCTGCCAGCCAGGTAGAAACTGGTTATGTCAAGAAGGGGAGATAAAATGACATGATGTTGAAAGGCAGAAATAAAATTACTCAAAGTGTTGCTGAGATGGGGAGATTCTTAATGGGCTTTTGTTTACCTTCCCTCTGTTTGTATATCCATGTACACAGTCTAGACCCTAGGACACCTACTGTCTTCCTCTCTGGAGGAGAATACAGTAAGTTCTCAGCCTTGAATGTGCATGAAAGTCACCTGGAGTCATCTTACACTGTGCATTCAGGATGGGACCTGGACATGAATCTCACAAAGGAAAAGTGTGGCTCTATACTGGGTCCGTAAAATTACAACCCAATTTGGCCCACTGCCTGTTTTTATAAATAAAGCTTTATTGGAACACAGCCAAACTCCCTCATTCACTGGCCTGCAAAACCAGAAATATTTATCCAGATAGTGGTCCAACCCCCTACTCTAGATCAGCAAGAACAAGGTGGTGACAAAATTAGGCTCCATTCATTCCAAACAAACTCACATGAAACAAACTGCCCCTTCCTGCTCCCATCCCCACCAATCTACTTTGAAAGGCTGTGAGGAGGTTGCTGCCTGCCTGGCAGAATGAAAGGATGGTGCTGAAGTGGGGACAGTGTTCTCTCTGAGGGGGGAAGCAGGTGGTGCTGAGGTGTGGGGATCCCTGGTATCTTGATCTCCTACACACACATGTATAAAAATTCCTGGGACCTTGCACTTACAACCAGTGAGCTTCACTTGATAAATGCTACCCCTTAATTTAAAAAAATAGTTCCTGTTCAAAGCCACTGACTGAAGACAAATCTTTGCAAGTCACTTTCAGAATTTTACATGTGACATAATCCAACAGTCACATTCCTCAGCATTTACCCAAATGAGAAGAAAACTTACATCCCCAGCCAGGTACCTGTGATCCTAGCACTCTAAGAGGCTGAGGTGGGAGGATTGCTTGAAGCCAGGGGTCCAAGACAAGCCTGAGGATGAGTGAGACCCTGTCTCTACACAAAAACACAGAAAAATTAGCCAGACATGGTGGTGCGCATCTCCTGGCTCCTCGGAGGCTGAGGCAGGAAGATCATTTGAGCCCAAGAGTTTGAGGTTGCTGTGAGCTAGGCCGGCAATAGTGCACTCCAGCTGGAGTGACAGAGTGAGACCCTATCTCAAAAAGAAAAAAAGAGAACTTATATCTGCACTCAACAGATAAGTGTTTACAGCAGCTTTGTTCATAATCACCAAACCTCAGAAGCAACTAAGATGTCCTTCAGCGGGGGGAGGATGATCTGTCAAGCCACAGAAAGGCACGGAGAAGCCCAGAATGCACATTGCTTAGTGAAAAAAGCCAGTCTGAAAAGGTGCATGCACGGACAGTACCGTACAACATTCTGGACAAGGCGGGGCCAGGGACGGTACAAAGATCAGTGGCTGCCAGGGGCTCGAGGTGGGTGCTGCGGGGGTGGAGCACAGCGGGTTTTTAGGGCAGTGAAACGGCTCTGTGTGATACTGTGGTGGTGGGTAGATGGTAGTGTGCACGGGTCAAACTCAGAACAGACAACAAGAAGAACGAGCCACACTAATGCAGGATGTTAGTGGGGGAGAAGGGGAATATGTAGTAATCCTCTTCACTTTCTCCCCAATTTACCTGTAAACTTATTAAATAAAACTGCTCTAAAAAAATCGATCCCCAGGGTGGTGCCTGTGGCTCAAAGGAGTAGGGCACTGGCCCCATATGCCAGAGGTGATGGGTTCAAACCCAGCCCTGGCCAAAAACTGCAAAACAAACAAACAAACAAACAAAAAAAAATCGATCCCAAATTATACAGGTGGGTGGACATGGGTGGGGAGTGTCCATCTAGACAGTGTCCACTTGGGAGGGCACAGTGTCCAGAGGCATAGACGAGGATGAACAATTAAGTTTGTGAACTCATCCCAGAGAAAGTACTGCACACCTCAATGCTGAGTGTCACTACAGTCACCTTGGAAGTGCTCCCCTGGGCCCTCTGGGGGCTGTAGTGATACTCAGCAATGGAGTAGATAGCACTTTTTCCAGGATGAGTTCATGGACTTAATTGTCAGACTTGGTATATCACCTTTCCATAACTCCTAAAGCAAGTTTCCCTTGGGAGTGATGAGGGGGAGAAGTCGATTCCTCCTAAATTCAGCAGTGATCTAACAGCATTTTTTAAAGTTGCTTTTTATTTAATCATTTAAATTACTTTGAAAACCACACTCCAGTTTTTTTGTTTGTTCTTGAGACATAGTCTCATTTTGTCACCTTCGATAGGGACTATAGACAACCGCCACAATGCCCGGCTATTTTTAGAGATGGGATCTTGCTTTTGCTCAGGCTGGTTTCGGACCCGTGAACTCAGGCAATCCACCCACCTTGGTCTCCCGGAGTGCTAGGATTACAGGCATGACCCAAAATGCCCGGCCTCACACACTCCGGTTTTTTAAGATCATCTTCAACTTGAATCTTGCCAAACATTGTATTTTAAGTTTTGTCATCTTTCAGACATTCTGGGAAGCTTCCTGCCCCTGGGATTGGTAAAGGTCTGAGGAAAAGCATTATCTTCCCTTCTTGGTTTTCTGTGCTGCTAAAAAAGCAGCATCTGAGATGATGTTAGTGGGGGTGGGGAGTGGTAAAGATGAGTCTTGGTGGCTGGAGCAACGGGACCATCAGGTTCACAGTTCTCTGTAATTTTATGTAAATTTGAATTAAAAAATAGAAAAACAAAGATATCTGCAGAAGGAGCCTCAACTTTGCATTGAGACAAGATGCCTTTCAGAATAAACCAAGCCCATAGTTGATATTCTGGGTGTCTAGGTGACCCATCTGTACTCCAAAAAACATATATGTATATTTTTTTAGACCTAAAAATCCCCAGTTGAGTAACTGGCCATCACAGCTGGATGCATGAGGAAAATTCCAGAAAGCAAGTCCTTTCTTCTGGGCTCATCAGTTCTTTGCAAAAATAAAATAAAAAAGAAAAGAGCTACCCCTTTGTGGAGTACAAATGTCCAAGCCTCCCCCACAGATCCAGCGAGAGCTAGTGAGACCAGATCACATGCCTGCCCCATCCCTGCTAGGGACACAGCCCTGGACAAGCCATTCTGTACCTCCTGTTACCCACCTATAAATGGGAGACTACTGTTCAACTCAGATGCCTGGCTTCTGGAGAGAAAATGCCTGCAAGGAGGTCGGGGGGGGGGGGGATCAGGTGATTGTGGCCAGTATTACTCTACTTATTGCTTGTCTCATTAATAGTCAAGACGTTTGAGGGCGGAGGAAAGAGAAAAACCCTGGATCGCTGATGCTCTTTTTGGATGCCCTTTGCTGGATGGGTGTTCTTCCCCCATTGTGAAAAATAAGTAGGGTGCTGCTATTTATTTCTTCAGCCCTGACACCCACTTACAGTCAGGTGGCTTCTCTGCTAACAGTGGGGCACCATTATGAAGGTGCTGGGTGCAGAGGGACCCCCAAGTGCTGGAGGAAGACTGCTAAGATGATATTTGCCCAGAAGAAATAATTCCTGTCATGTCAGCCACCATCTACTCCCCTTATCTTGGGAGCTTGATAGTACTGCAGAACCGGGCCCCCTCCCCCATCTCCTGAGCCAGAGTCTGCATGTTAAAAAAGATCCCCCAGGTGATCTGTATTGGGTAACAACTCAAGAGCCCCCTCTATTCCATTTTCAAGATGAACCCAGTTTTAAGAACAAAGCAGAAAGAACCCAAGCCTAAAAAAGCAAAAATCCCTATAAATCCATCAGGATCACTGAGGGGTCTGCACAAACCCAGGGAATGAAACTTCTGGGCTGAATTTGATTTTTTTTTCTCGAGAATGACCCAGATACATCATCAGCTCCATCATCCTTCCCAATTCTGGCTCCTTGCTTCCAAGGACAGCAAATCTTCTCTGAGAGCCAAGCCTGCACGGGGCAGGTTTGGGGACTATTGGGAGGTCAGAGTAGAGGCTGATCACCAAGTGCTTGGAGTCTCCATACAAAGGTCAGCACATGAGAGGTTTATGTGTGGAAGTAAATCAAAGAACAGACTTCCCTCTGGTGGCCACAGCTTTTCCCTCTTGTTTCTGTTCTTTCTTTTTAGAGACCTCCCAACTTTAGAGGCTGGGCATGCTGAGTATCGGCGGCGGGGCGTGGGGTGGGGTGGGGGGGAGGGGGGGCAAGTCGTGGACCAGGAGTGAGAATCCTCACCCCTCAAGCCCCACCCCTGGGGACTACAGAGGAACCAGCACGGCACAGCTACCGCCTGCTCCTCCAACTCCCTGTCCTGATACTTCTGGACTGGTGGACCAGATCCTTTTAGTGAAAGCTCCAGAGTTTTCAAAAGAAATGGGTGCCCAAAAGAATTGAAAAGAGGTATCCAAACAAAAATGTGTACACAGTATTAACAGCAGCATTATTCACCACTGCCAAAAAGTGGAAATTCTCCGAATGTCTATATGCCAGCAGGTGGATGGGGACACAGAAGTGGTCTAGGCAGGCACAAGGATATTTATTCAGCTATAAAAAGATGAAATTCTGGCCAGGCACAGTGGCTCACTCCTGTAATTACAGCACCCTGGGAGGCTGAGGCAAACAGATCACTCGAGCTCAGGAGTTCAAGACCAGCCTGAGCAAGGGTGAAACCCCATCTCTACTAAAAATAGAAACCTAGCCAGGTGTTGTGGCGGGCACCTGTAGTCCTGGCTACTTGGGAGCTAAGGCAGGAGGATCGCTTAAGCCTAAGAGTTCGGGGTTGCAGTGAGCTATGATAATGCCATGGCACTTAGTCAAGACAACAGAGTGAGACTCTGTCTCAAAAAAAAAAAAAAAAAAGAGAGAGAGAGAGAGGCTTGGCACCAGTAGCTCAGTGGTTAGGGTGCCAGCCACATACACTGGGGCTGTTAGGTTCAAACCCAGCCTGGGCCTGCTAAACAACAATGACAACTGTAATAAAAAAATAGCCAGGCATTGTGGTGGGCGCCTGTAGTCCCAGCTACATGGGAGGCTGAGGTAAAAGAACTGCTTTAGCCCAAGAGTTTGAGGTTGCTGTGAGCTGTGATGCCACAGTACTCTACCCAGGGCAACATAGTGAGACTTTGTCTCAAAAAAAAAAGAGAGAGATGAAATTCTGACACATGGCCAGTTGGACAGACCTTAAAAACATGATGCTGTGTGACAGAAGTCAGGCACAAAAGGACAAAAATGGTTCCACTTATATGGTGTACGTGGGATAGTCCAGAGTCAGAGACAGAAAGTGAAGAGGGATTGCCAAGGACTTGGCGAGGGGATGGGGGCAGGTTGCATCTAATGGGGACAGACATCAGTGTTTCAGATGGGGAAGATGAAAAAGTTCTGGAGATGGATGGTGGTGACAGTTGCCCAACAATGTGAATGTGCTTAGTATCACTGAACTAACGGTACACTGAAAATGGTTAAAATGGTAAATTTGATGTAATGCAGATTTAACCACAATAAAAAAATGAGAGAAGTGCTGATACATACTACAATGTGGATGAACCTTGAAAACATTATGGTAAGTGAAAAAAGCCAGATGTGAAAGGTCAAAAGTCACATGATTCGAATAGGCTGATCTGTAGAGACAGAAGCACACTGGAGATGGCCAGGAGCTGGGGGAGAATGGAGGGGCTGCTAACGGGTGCAGGGTTTTCTCTTGGGAAGACGAACATGCTCTGGGATTAGACGGTGGTGAATGCCCTAAATGCCACTGAACCGTGCACTTCAAAATGGTTTAGATGGTTGATTTTATGTCACATATGTTTTGTTGCCATTTTTACAAAGGGAGGAAAACGACAGGAGAAGGAAAGGCCCCGACTTCGCTGGCTCTTCTTAGGAAGAAGGCCCCAGGGACAAGTTCAGACCCAGCTCCAGCACCGAGGTACTGTGTGACCCTGGCAAGTGAGTTAGCCTCTCTGTGTCCCACTTTGCTCATCTGTAAAACGGGATGATCTGAGTCAGAGCTGCTGGGCTGCACAACCCCAGGGGGTGCTGTTCAGTCAAGTCTGTGACTCGTATTCCTCAGAACAGTGCAGGATGTGCCCTGCGACTGCACACATCACGCCAACTTCGTGGCATTCCTGGGAGATCGCATGAGAGTAATCACGTCAGGGGCTCAGGATCCAGGATCCCAGATCCCGCCCAGTGGGCAGCCAGCGTTCAATCATTCAATAACATAATCATACATTTGCATTGGGGTGTCGCCACTCCACCATTTTCCCTTTGTAGGACTCAAAGCTTCTCCATGTATGAATTTCTGGATGGTCCTGTTAAATAAAGATTTTGATTCAGGGATGAGGCCTGAGAGTCTGCTTTTTTTTTTTTGAGACAGTCTCACTCTGTCGCTCTGGGTAGAGTCCTATAGCATCATAGCTCACAGCAACCTCAAGCTCCTAGGCTCAAGTGATCCTCCTATGTAGCCGAAACTATAGGTGCCCTCCGTAATGCCTATTGTTTTAGAGATGGGGTCTCACTCTTGCTCAGGTTGGTCTGGAACTCCTGAGATCAATCAATCCCCCCACCTTGGCCTCCTAGAGTGCTGGGATTACAGGCATGAGCCACCACACCCACCCAAGAGTCTGCATTTTTAACCAGCTCCCAGGGGATGCTGGCCCAAGGACCACACTGAGGATAGCAGGTACAGAGAAATGCGGTCCCCTGGATTAACTAGGGCTGCTGTTCACAAGGCACCACAAAAGTACTAGTCATGGGTGACTTAAAACAACAGAAGTGTATTTTCTCAGTTCTAGAGGCCAGAAGTCCAAAATCAAGAGCTATTACTGCATGAGTTATTTCCTGATTTCTGAGATTAGGTTATCAAAGCAAGGTTGCTACCTTCTGGAGCCTCTGAGGGAGAAACGGTCCCATGCCTGTCTCATAGCTTCTGACAAAAGCCATCCCTCCTTGGCACCGCTTGACTTGTAGCTGTATCATTCCGATCTCTGCCACACTGTTAAGGTACTTTATTGTAGCAGCAGTCCATTTCTCTGGTACCAATTTCTGTCTTTCCAGGTTGTTTTTATTTTATTTTGTTTTTTTGAGACAGAGTCTTACTATGTTGCCCTCAGAGTGCCGGGGCGTCACAGGTCACAGCTACCTCTAACTCTTGGGGCTAAAGCGATTCTCTTACCTCAACTTCCCGAGTAGCTGGGACTATAGGTGCCTGCCACAATGCCCAGCTATTATTTTGTTGCAGTTGTCATTGTTGTCTAGCAGGCCCAGGCTAAACAGGTTCGAACCTGCTCCCAGGTGTATGTGGCCGGTGTCCTTAACCACTGAGCTATGAGCACCAAGCCTGTGTTGGTCAGTTTTGTGTTGCAAAAGCAGGATACCATAGACTGGGAAAATTATAAATAATAGAAAGTTGTTTCTCATAGTTCTCAGGGCTGAGAATGCCAAGATCAAGGCCTTCACTGCCACAATGGAACCTTGAGTGCTGTGTCCTCTGGAGGGGAGGAACATTGGTCCTCAAGTGGCAGAAGGGCAGAAGACCCAACAGGCACTCTGACAAGCCTCTTTATGAAGGCATTAAACACACCCATCAGGGCAGGGTCCCCACAGCCTAATCACCACTTAAACATCCCACCTTTTTTTTTATTTTTTTTTTTGCGACAGAGTCTCACTTTGTCACCCATGGTAGAGTGCTGTAGCATCATAGCTCACAGCAACCTCATACTCTTGGGCTTAAGTGATCATCTTGTCTCAGCCTCCCAAGTAGCTAGGATTACAGGCATCCACCACAACACCTGGCGATTTTTAGAGATAGGGTCTCGCTTTGGCTCAGGCTGGTCTCAAACCTGTGAACTCAGGCAATCTACCTGCCTCAGCCTCCCAGAGTGCTAGGATTACAGGCGTGAGTCACCTCACCCAGCCTCAAGATCCCACCTCTTAACACTGTAAAAGACAACCCATGTATTTATTCCTTCTTTGGGTGTGACTTTCTAATAGCCAGCCTCAGAGATGACCCTGGGTGATCCTGACTGCCTAGTATGCACACCCTATATAACCACCTCCCATAATGAACCAGGGCTGATCATCAGCATGGCCAACAGTTACATCAAAAGTGATTATATGTCATTTCTGAGATTAGGTTATCAAAGACATGGCAGCTTCTGTCTCGATCACCATCTCTTGTTCTACTTGGGGCAAGTCAGCTGCCATGTTGAGAGAGCAGCCCTATGTTGGGAGGCCCACATGGCAAGCAACTGAGGCCTCCAGCCAACAGCCATGTGAGGGCGTCATCTTAGAAATGGCACCTCCAGCCCACTCGGGCATTTGGATGACTGCACCCTCCTGAGACCCTGAGCCAGAATCACCCAGTTAAGCTGCTCTGATTCCTGACCTTCAGGCACAGTGTGAGATAATAAATGTGTGTGCCACTAAGTTGGGGGAAAGTTGTCATGCAGCAATAGCTCACTATTATAAGCTCTCATGTTGAAGGGTTTTAACTCTGTACGAGGCATGTTATATTTTTTCAGGAGGTTTCATAAGGTGAAAAGGACAAGGAGAGTTGGATTCCTCTAAGAAACAGGTGGTGAAATGAGGGGCCCCTGCCTCATTTGAGAACTGTGGGTAAGGGAAGGAGGCCATGAGGGCAGCTTCGCTCACACTCACTTCTTTTCAAAAGGACGCTCAGAGCTATTAAGTGAGAGGGAGAAAAGAGCAGTGAGTCCCAGAACTGACTTTCCAGAAGCCTGGAAGGAAAGTCAACCAGCAGGAAGGCACTAAAGCCAGGCGGCAGTCCACAGGTTGAAGAAGTTGCAAAACCTTTTTCTTGTTTTCATCCTTGTGCTGAGTGGGGTGAGCTTTTTTTGGACTGGAAGTAGAGCGTAGATTCACCCAGTTAAGTCCCTTTTTGGTGTTTTTTTTTGTTTGTTTTTCTGGAGAACTACTATCCTGTTTCCCCGAAAATAAGACAGTGTCTTATTTTAAGGTGTGCTCCCAAAGATGCACTAGGTCTTATTTTCAGGGGACGTCTTATCTTTCCTGTAAGTAGGTCTTATTTTCAGAGGATGTCTTATTTTCAGGGAAACAGGGTAGATTCTGCTAGACGCTGGGCAGGATCTGAAGGTATCAGGTAATTAACTTAGTCTATTGCCCGGCTCTTGGGAACTTCAGTGTCCTCATCTGCAAAATGGAGAGATTCCTATCTTTCCTTATAATTTTTATTTTGACCCTTCTAATGTTTCTGGAATGAGGATGTGTCCACTAATGACCGCAAACATTTAATGTAGTGTTTATTTCCCACCCCTGCCTCCAAAAGCTATAACAGATCCAATGTACTTTAAAATGTATGACATTTTTAGCTGGGCATGGTGGCAAACATGATATCCCAGCACTCTGGGAGGCTGCGGCAGGTAGATTGCCTGAGCTCAGGATTTTGAGACCAGCCTAAGTAAAAGCAGGACCCTGTCTCTTCTAAAAAATAGAAAAAACAGCCAGGTATCATGGCAGGCACCTGTAAGCTACTTGGGAGGCTGAAGCTGGAGGATCACTTCAGCCCAGGTTGCAGTGAGGAACAATGACACCACTGTACTCTACCAGGATAAAAGTAAGACTATGTCTAAAAAAATAGAAAGCATTTTAGAAACAACAGCCATCCGTGGGACAGCCTAACTTAGGGGTTATTTAATGGGAGAACTGAATGAAGTCATTTTAATTCATTCAGCAAATCTGAAATCACTACCACAACTTGGCCTGTGGGAGTCTCATTAAACTGGTTTATTCGTTTATTTTGTAGAATTGCTCGTGACATTTTTAAAAATATTCTTGCTTTTTGTCAACAAAAGGAAGTTCCAGATCCAATTTGGCTGGCTTCTACATCAAGACTTAGAATCAGCAGCCTCAGAAGGAGCCCTGGGTTCTTTGAGCTTAGAAGAGAATTAAAGATCAAAACTGGGGGTCTGAGATAATAGGCAAGGGTTGGTGGAAGGCAAAAGCATGCTGTTTCTGGGCCACTGTTAGTAGTGACAGAAGAGCTCAAAAGAAGAAAATGTACTTTTAGGACACATCATTTCTGCATTATCTCTGCCAAGAATCATAACATGAATCTAGTCACGAAAAAAATCAGATAGACCCTAGTTAAGGTACCTTCCTCAAAACAGCTGACCTTTACCCTTCAAAAATGTCCATGTCCTAATACTTCTACACTGCTGGTGGGAATGCAAGCTAATACAACCTTTTTGGAAAGAAGTTTGGAGAATACTCAAGGAACTAAAGTAGACCTACCATTTGATCTTTCGGTTCCTCTACTAGGTATTTACCCAGATGATCAAAAATCATTTTGCAGGTGGCGCCTGTGGCTCAGTGAGCAGGAGGCCAACCCCATATACTGAGGGTGGCGGGTTCAAACCCAGCTCCAGCCAAACTGCAACAAAAAAAAAAAAAATAGCTGGGTGTTGTTGACAACTACTCAGGAGGCTGAGGCAAGAGAATCACCTAAGCCCAGGAGGTAGAAGTTGCTGTGAGCTGTGACGCCACGGCACTCTACCGAGGGTGATAAAGTGAGACTCTGTCTCTTAAAAAAAAAAAAAATCATTTTGCAACAAAGACATTTGCAGCAGAATGTTTAATGCAGCCCAATTCATAATTGCCAAGACATGGAAACAGCCCAAGTGCCTATCAACCCATGAATGGATTAACAAATTGTGGTATATGTACACCACAAAATACTGTGCAGCCATAAAAAAGATGGAGACTTTACATCTTTTATGTTTACCCGGATGGAGCTGGAACATATTCGTCTTAGTAAAGTATCTCAAGAATGGAAAAAAAGTATCCAATATACTCAATACTACTATGAAATCAATATATAACCACCTACACACTCATACCAATGGTAAAACATAACTATAGTCCAGAAAGTAGACGGGAAGAAGAGAGAGAGGGGAGAGAAGGGGTGGGAGGAGGGTATTTGGGGGACCTCACCTAATGTGCATGATGCAATGGTACATTTCAAACCTATTAAGAAAAGAGTATAATTGTCTTACCACAACAAATAAGTAAGCGAGGGGATGGATGTGTTAATCAGGTCAATGTAAGCATTTCACATTATGTATCAAATCAGTACATTGAACCCCATAAATGCATCAATGTACACAGTTATGATTTAATAAAAAAGTCCATGTCCTGAGAAATAAAGTTTATGAACTGTTCTAGAATAACTAAATGCAATGGCAATCCTGTATTTTTTTTCTTTTACTTGGAGAAAAAATTACGTGGGAATCGAATATGAACTGCAAACTAGATAATGTCTTTTTTGTTGTTGTTGACACAAGAATCTCTCAGGCTAGAGAGCTGTGGCATCATCACAGCTCACAGCAACCTCAAACTCCTGGATTCAAGCGGTATTCCTGCCTCAGCCTCTCCAGTCACTGGGAATTTAGGCACACACCACAACATTCAGGAGGCTGAGGCAAGAGGATCACTTGAGCCCAAGAATTTGAGGTTGCTGTGAGTTACAATGCCATAGCACTCAACCCAAGGTGACAGAGTGAGACTCTGTCCCCCCTCCGAAGTTTAATAAATTGAGCAACACACATTTACTGAGCACCTATCATTTACCAGGCATAGTACTAGATCAGAGCACAGTGAATAAAATGGACCAGGTTCTGCCTTCCTAGATGTCACTGGTCTCTGCCATGGAGGCAAAGAAACTACAGAACTATTTCAACATGGTGTTAAAAGTGTCACTAATAGGATAAGCAGAGTCACAACCAAAACATTCAACTGATATGGCATGGTCACGATCCAATCAGAATGGCCAGTGGGGCAGAGTCCCGTCAGTTGGCCCTGGTGTCCCCAGGACTAACCCTTTAGTTGCAGGGCCTTGCCCCAGGGCAGGGTATCCATGGGGCTCTTGACTATCTACTGATATTTAACAAACATAAGGACCCAAAAGATGGACATGACAGCTGACCATCAGCCCTGGGGTGGACACCAGGCCCATGGGGACTGAGAGGAGAGGCTCCTGGCTTGGAGAAGGGAATGCTGCTTAGGAGAGATGAGGACCGAGACCTAAAGGACACAGGGCTTGCTCAGGGGGTGACGTATGTGTTCAGGAATGAGTGGTGATGATCACACAACCTTGTGAATGTACTAAAAGCCATGAACTGTACACTTCATAGGTGTGAATTTTATGGTATATGAAGTCTGGGGATGAGCAGGAACATGGAGGCTGAGGGTCTGCACCCCTGGATGGCCTTGGACATCCACACACACAGCCTGACTGGAAGAGCTGTCCTAGTGCAAACAGGCCCCTCAGTCACCTAGGGGTGGCTTCAAGAGGTTTAGGGAGAAAACCACAAAATCAAAGCAGAACTGCAACTCCAGGCCTCTCACACTGGGGTGATATTTCCTCCCCGCTGTCTGCAGGGGGTGTAATGGGGGATTGCAGACTCAGGTGCTCACAGGGCCAGGCAGGGCTGATAAACAAACCAACCTGCTAGGGGACGGCCAAGGCTCTTCAGAGAGGCAGGCCACACCACTTAACTCTAACAGTTTTTCAAAATAGCCAGCAATCCAGATTTAAAAAAAAAAAAATTACTGATGGGAAATTCACACATCATAAAATTAACCATTTTACAGCAAACCATGTAGTAGCACAAAGTGAACTGCTCATCTTGTTGCCCCAAACATTTCACTTCAAAGTGAAACCCGGTACCTGTCAGGCAGTTTTCCCCCAACCCCTTCCTCAGGGCTCCTGCAGCCACCAATGTGCCTCAGTCTCAGTGGGTTCCTCTATCCTGAGGACTCCAGATTTTCAATGTGTTCTTTTCTAATTTTTAAATTTAAATTCAAATTCATTTACAATATCATCCTGGCCTAAGACAACAGTCAGAGGCTTGGAGTCAGTCTGTTGACTGTCAACTCACAACTTCTACTCTAAAATATTTTAAAGCCCAGGGGAGAGATACATCTGCCTTTGGATTCAGGGAAAATGCCAGGATCCATGAATGTGATTTATGGCTGTCTCTGAGTCATCCTGGATGCCACCTCATTCTAGTGAGGAGTGAGGGGTGAGCCGCTGGTCATGGAACCCCAAGGCTGAGCACCCAGTCAAACCTCTCCAAAGACTGCCCGTCAAATGCAGACAAAATTCCACTTCTCTACTAGGCTCTTCAAAGCCCTACATGATCCCTCCACAACCAAATCTCCAACTGTCTTCTCATCCCCCTCTCCCCCTTTCGACGCCCTGACTCTGACAATCCCCAGAATGCACTAACTGCCTGCCCAACCTCAGGACCCTTGCACATGCTATTTCCTTTCCCTAAACTCTCCTCCCATAGATCTCTCCATGCTCAGCTCCTCCTCCTCATCCAGGTCTCACAGACATCTCCCTCTCCGGTGACTTCCCTGACCTAAGCATGCCTTGCTCCTGGGTCCCTTTTTATCACATTCCCTTTCATAGCACTTACCTCTCTCTGAAGTTACTTTGTTTAGATATTTGCTTATATGTTTATCATCTTTTTCTTAATTATAATAGAATATCAGCTCCATGAAAGCAGGAAACTAGGCTGCCTGGTTTCCTGTGTCCCCTAGAACAGTGCTTGGCACACAAACACCCTTGAAAAATTTTTGTTTGGTTTGAAAAATAAATGAATAAACAAAACAATAAACCAGTGGTTCTCAAAGAGGTGATTCAGTGTGGCCCCCAGCAGTGTCTGAAGACACTTTTGGTTGTCCCAACTGGACCGGGGTGGGGGCCGGTCCTGGCATTTACTGGGCAAAGCTGCGGGTGCTGCTAAATAGCTTCCATGCACAGGACGGCCCTCACCACACAGAGTGACCTGCCCCAAATGTCAACAGTGCCAGCCCTGGGATAAACGAGTAAATTAGGTACTCTGGGTCCATGCAGCCAAGCTACTGCCCAAATGAGGCCTCAAGGAACCATCAGTCCCCTTCCTGTCCCCAAATGCCTTTCTCAGATTGTGTGGGTCACAGTTCAACAGAAAGCACCCTTCAGTGATTTTGTTGTGGACACAGCTTATACAATAATTTCATGTGAACAAGAAATATAAGGAAGGGGAAGTCAAGCTGTTTTAGATGTGAGGAGTTAATTTCAAAATATGTAATGCCGAATGCCGTGACCTAATCAAAGAGAACTGAAATTTGTCTAGTTCCTTGATTCTGTGGGTTATTTTCCTTGGTAATCATGGGTCTTCCTTAAAATTAAACAATTAGCTCTGCTGAGACCTGCTTGTGTATCATATTTCTATCTTTTCAAAACAGATTTTAGAGGGCTGGCAACAAACCATGATCCCACCCAAAATAATAACAGTGTTGAGGCAGAGGAACTGTTCCCAAGTATGGGGCCAATTTTGTATCGTCATTTACATAGAAAATAAAAAGTACTCCCCAGGGTCAGCATAAGATGGAGCCCTGAGCCTGCTGTCCCCACAGGAAAGCTCACCCCCAAGCACCTTGCTCTGTATTAGTATCTGACCCCTCTAAGCACAATGTAATGTGAGATACCAACTCAGAGCCAGATTCCAAAGGTTTAACTTCCTTACATTAAAAAAAAAAAAAATTGTTTTGGGCGGCACCTGTAGCTCAAAGGAGTAGGGCACGGGCCCCATATGCCGGAGGTAGCGGGTTCAAACCCAGCCCCGGCCAAAAACTGCAAAAAAAAAAAAAGTTGTTTTAGAAATGGAGTCTCACTATGTTACCCAGGCTGGCCTTGAACTACTGACCTCAAGTGATCCTCACACCGCAGTCTCCCCAGTAGCTGGGACTATCGGCAGGTATCACCACTTCCAGCTCAGATTTCCTCCTTGAAGTGTCCAAAGGTGATGTTGGGCAAGCTCAGCTCTCTCTTTGCCTCAGTTTCTTTACCCTTGACTCTGATAAAATGACAGTACCTACCTTATAGGCTTATAATGCAGATAAAATGAATTATCCTAAGGAGAACAGCTGGCATAGTGCCTACATGCAGTAAGTGCTGGAGAAATGTCTATCATCATGATTTCTCATCCAGTATAACTTCCCCCAAAGCAGCCAGCATTTTTATCTGGGGCTTCTTTTGAGGACAGCTTCTATATCCAACATGGGAAGATAAACTCATTGTGGAAGACTTCTTGAAAGACAAAACATCACTTGATGGAGCTAGTTAGGAACCTGCAGGGTAGTTTCCATTCCATGTGAAGCTTGCTGGAAGGCCTGGCCCTACTAACATGTGACTTCTTGTCCTGTCTGAGACCAGGGGACCATTTTCTCAATTTGCAATACTGATCAAACCCTGAAAACCAACCAGCTCTAACAATTGGGACCAAAATCAGATCCAAGAAATCTGTCCAGGGCAGGAGGAGACTGTTCTACTTTGGGTGGAATCCTTTGGGTTCAGAGGAATTTTGTGAAGACAGTACCTAGAAAGCATAAACATAACTTTCACAGGAGGGACAGTTTCCAACTTCAGGGAAAACCCCAGTGTGACATCTCGTTCCAGCCAAGGACATACCTCCACCCCAGCCCAGGACATGGAGGTCCTACCAACAGTCAGAATAATTGGTGCCATGTCCAAAGCCCATATATGGAGTCAGGGGCTAGTCTCGTCACACATGTTCATCATCTAATTTAGTTTCTACATGACCTTATAATAAAGCCAACATTATGCCGTGCCGTGCTCATTATTCAAGTTCAAGATCACTGTGAGTAGGCTGGGCATGGTGGCTCACACCTAGAATCCTGGGACTCTGGGAGGCCAAGCTGGGTGGATTGCTTGAGCCCAGGGGTTTGAGAACAGCCTGAGTAAGACCCCATCTCGACTAAAAATAGAAAACTAGCCAGGCCTTGTGGCAGGCGCCTGTAGTCCCAACTACTTGGGAGGCTGAGGCAAGAGGATTGCTCAAGCCCAAGAGTTTGAAGTTGCTGTGAGCTATGATGCCAAAGCACTCTAACAAGAGTGACAGAGTGAAACTGTCTCAAAGAAAAAGGAAAAAAAGGATCACTGTGAGTAGAGAGTTAACATCACGCCTGCCCAGGAATGACCTGTGCCTGCCATAGCACTGGGAATTCACGGGGATTGTTCTGTTTGCCTGCTCAGTGCCTCAGGCTGGAGAAACTGTGAGCTGGCAAGCAGGCCTTGGGCCTGGGTGAAAAGAATCATAGAAAAGGTTGGTGTGAAATAGAGGAGATAGCTTCTAGGATTCAGCATGACCCACACACTTTGGCTCTTACCCATGGCAGTCAAACACGGCCCATATACATGGCAGAACAAAAGTAGCTGGGGTGGGGACAGTGGCTGGATCTCCTACTGAGCAGAAAATGCTGTGTCCCTACCTTGCATCCTTCTAGAAAGCTAAGGAAACAAAGTTTCATATGAAAGCTCACATGTGTCTCCCAAGGTGTCCATCAACTCAAACCCATAACCACACTGTAGGGTGTAGTCACTTGGCTGGGGAACACATGATTGAGATCCAAACCTCGACCAGGTTCCTCCTGCTCCTCAAGGCAGCTGAAAGCCTACAATATTCACTATAAGTCGGTCTGCTAAAACAGAGTTATCATGTGACCTTCTCTTGAGATACATGCCCAAGAGAAGTGACACGTACCCAGTGTTCATAGAAACATATTGATGAGAACCCCAAACCCAAACAACTCGAATGTCCACCAACTTACGAAGGGTTAAACAAATTGTAGTATCTCCATACAATGGACTATTACTCGGCCATTGAAAGGAATGAAATACAGATAAATACCTAAATATGGGCAAACCTAGAAAATACAATGCTAAGTGAAAGAAGAAGTTAGACCAAAGGACAAATACTGGACAATTTTACATGTCATGTAGACTGGGCTGAGGGTTGCCCAAATAGCTGGTAAAACATTTCCGAGTGTGTCTGTAAGAACATTTCTGGGGGAAAAATCAGCATTTCAATCGGCAGACTAAAAAGAGATGATGTACCCTCACCAATGAGGGTGGGCATCACCCAGTCCTTCAAGGGTCTGAACAGATCAAAAAAAGCAAAAGATAAGGGAATTTGCTCTCTCTGCTTGAGCTGTGGTATCCATTTTCTCCTGGGCTCAGACATCAGAGCTCCTGTCTTGGGGCCTATAGACTCTGACCAGAATTTATACAATAGCCCTTCTGTTTGTGGGCTTTGGACTCATACAGAGACAGACACCATTGGCTGCCCTGGTCCTTGGACCTTTGGGCACTCCACCAGCTTGCCCAGGCCTCTTGCTTGTTGTGGGACTTCTCAGTCTCCATAATCATGTGAGCCAATCCCTCAAAGTAAATCTCTTTCTATATATTTGTATATATCCTACTGGGTCTGTTTCTCTGGAGTACCCTAACACATGCATTTCTCTTATATAGAATGTCCATAATAAACAACTCATAGAGACAGAAAAGTAAGTGGCTGCTAGGGTTTGGGAAGGGGAATATGAGAAGTGATTGCTTCATGAGTAAAGCGTTGCCATTTGGGATGAAGAAAGAGTTCTGAAACTAGACAGAGTGATGATTATTGCACAACCTTGCAAATATACTTAAAACCACACTGAACTGTACACTTGAAAAGGGTGAATTCATGGTATGTAAATGAATTTCAATTAAAAACACACACACATAAGACCACACTGAAAGCACAGGCAACTAAAGTAAAAATAGACAAATGCAACTATATCAAACTTAAAAGGTTGTGTGTATCAAAAGGTGTATTCATCAGAGCAAAAAAGCAATCCCATGGAAGGGAAGAAGATATATACAAGTCACATATCTGACAAGGGGGTAATATTCGGAATATATGATATAAAGAAATGAACAACAAAAGAATCAGATAAACTGCTTTTAAAATTGGCAATTGCACTTGAATTTCTCCAAAGACGATATACGAATGAGAGTTAACCACATGAAAAGATGCTCAGTATCACTAATCATTAGGGAAATACCAATCTAAACCACAATGAGACACCACCTCGCCCCACGTAGAATGTCTACTATCAAAAACATGGAAAGCAGGCTCGGTGCCC
Source organism: Nycticebus coucang (assembly GCF_027406575.1). NCBI lineage: Eukaryota > Metazoa > Chordata > Mammalia > Primates > Lorisidae > Nycticebus > Nycticebus coucang. Next base: position 108,043,997 of record NC_069791.1, read on the forward strand.
GTAGCACGGCGGTTACGGCACCGGCTACATGCATCAAGGCTGGTGGATTCGTGGCCAGCCCGGGCCAGCTAAACAATAATGACAACTGCAACAAAAAAATAGCCGGGCGTTGTGGCAGGCACCTGTAGTCCCAGCTACTTGGGAGGCTGAGGCAAGAGAATCGCTTAAGCCCAAGAGTTGGAGGTTGCTGTGAGCTGTGATGGCACGGCATTCTACATAGGGCAACATAATGAGACTCTGTCTCAAAAAACCAAAAACATGGTAAGCAACTATGTTGTCAGGGATGTGGAGAAACTGAAACCTTTGGACACGATTGGTGGGATTGTACAATGGTGCAACTGCTACAGGTAACAATATAGTGGGTCCTCAAAAATTTAAAAATAGAACTACAGTATGGTCCAGCAATACCACTTCTGATATCCAAAAAAAAAAACAAAAAAAAAAAACTTGAAAGCAGGGTCTCAAAGAGATATCTGCACATCCATGTCCATTGTCATACTATTCACAACAGCCAAGAGGTGGGAGCAGCCTAGTTGTCCACGGAGACACAGACAAATGTGGACTATTCATGCAATGGACTATTATTCATCCTTTAGAAGGAAGAAAATGCTGCCCCATGCTACAACATGGATGAACCTTGAGGACATGATGCTCAGTGAAATAAGCATAATGACAAATATGTATGGTGCTACTTTTATGAGGTGACTTGAGTAGTCAAATTCATAGAGACAGAAAGTAGAATGGTGGTTACCAGGAACTAGGGGGAGGAGAGATGTTTAACGGTGCTGAGTTTCAGTTCTACCAGATTAAAAAGTTCTCTTTTGCAACAGTATGAGCAAACTTAACACTGCTAACCCATTCGATTCAAAATGAGTAAGATAGTAAATTTTATGTTGTGTTTTATCACTATTTAAAAAAAAAAAGAAATAAATAAAAAGTGAGCCCACTAGGGGAAAACACACACAGCACCAGAGCTAATATTTCTTCCACCCGGCCAGCTGTGTGCTGTGGAATCACATCCTCCACTGATCCCATCAGAAGCCCCACTCCCACACTGCACTTCACTGACCTGGAACCAGGGACAGGAGCAAGGACCACATCTCTATCCCCAGGGCTTAGCCCAGCACTTCACACCCAGCAGGTGTTAGATAAATTTTACTGAATACATTGTACATCACCCACTTGGTGAAGTCAGGCTGGTACAATTGTCCCCATTTTACAGTCAGATCAATGGAGGCTCTACAAGGCACAGTGACCTGTCTCAAATCACAAAGCCAGCAAGTGGTAAAGGAGGAAATAGATGCAATACCCTAGCCTCTAGTTACAGCACACCTTCCATAGTACCGCCTCCCCTAAAGGTCCATCTGGAACCCATTTCTAGAATGAACTAGAAATAACAATTTTCAGCCTACATTAGTAATTCTTAACTTCTTTGTATCATGGACCTATTGGATAATCCAAATAAAATTTGGACCAAAGTCCATCTGTTGAGAAACCCCTCCCCACACTGCTCTCTGGGTGAGTTCATTTATTCTTAGGATTTTAGACCTACCTCTACGTTGCTACACATCAGAATCAACTAGGGGTGATATTTTCAATTCACATTCCCAGGTCTGCCTATCCCCTGTGACCCAGGAGTCTGCATTAGGCATACGAGAGGATTCTGGGATGGTGGCTCTCAAAAACACACAGCGGCTGCCTCCCAGATCTGACTGCAGCCCTGATGACTCCCTAGCAGAGCCCTCCTAGCAGCTGCCCACCCCAACTACTAGAATGTCCTACCACAAGCCAACAAGGACCACTCTGAGCTCACCTCCCTTCCCCAGTAAGTGTGCCTTTGCCTAGGTCACCAGACCAGAGCCTGGGCATCACCCTTGACTATTCCTGTCCCCAGCCCACATCCTGACCACCTCCAACCAGGCTGGCCTTACCTCCTGCATGCCTCTGGCCCTGTCTCTCCACATGCCTGCCAATGTCCTTGTCCAAGCTCCCAGTTTATGCTCCCTTCTGCTGCTTTATTAGTCCTCTATCCTGCAATACTGATTATATCACTGCCCTGTGCAAAATTCTTTAGTGGTGATCGAACTCTAGAAGTGCAACATGCAAAGCCAGAGCCACATGTGGCTATTTGGTTAAAATTAAATAATGTCAAAATGTCTGTCCCTCAGTTACAAATTTCAAATGCTCAGTAGCCGCAGGGACCACCATACTGGATGGCACAGATACAGCACACACCCATCATTGAGGAAAGTTCTAGTGGACTGTGAAACTCTAGAATTTGGCCCATGAGCCACCCAGAATCTGCTCCCAGCCTCTATACAGGCCATCCCCCAGCAGCCCTGTCCTTGGGCCATACAAACCACTTTCAGCTCCCTAAAGGCATGACCCTTCCCCACCTCGTTATCCTGGGGTCCCAGCTCAGCTGTCACTTCCTCCTCTGTCCAGGATAGGGGCCAAAGCTTCTGCCTATTACAGCATTTAAAACAAGTTGTACATCTTAGCTGGGTTGCGGTAGTGGCAGTTCCTCTCCAAGCTTGGCAATGCCTCCCAAGGACAACAAGAAGAAGAAAGATGCCAGAAAGTCAGGTCAAGAAAGACAAAGACCCACTGAACAAATCTATGCACAAGGCCAAAAAGAAGTGCTCCAAAGGCAAAGTTCGGGACAAGCTCAACACCTAGTCTTGTTTGACAAAGCTACATATGACAAACTCCATAAGGAAGTTCCTAACTATAAGCTTACAACCCCATTGGTGGTGTCTGAGAGACTGAAGATTGGAGGTTCCCTGGCCAGGGCAACCCTTCAGGAGCTCATTAGTAAGGGACTTATCAAATTGGTTTCAAAGCACAGAGCTCAGGTAATTTACACCAGAAATACCAAGGGTGGAGATGCCCTAGCTGCTGGTGAAGATGCAGGAACAGCATTCAACCAACCATATATTAGGAAAAATAAAACTTTATTGAACAACAACAAAAAAAACTAAACTAAAACAAGTTGTAGCAGCTACTCACATGCCTAATCCCTTCCCCCAAACCAGTGGTTTCCACCAGGGGTGAGTTTGCCCCCCTTCCCCTATAAAGGACATCTGGCAATATCTGAGATTTTACTGGTGGGCTGCTACTGACATCCGGTGAGTAGAGGCCAGGAATACCACTAAACACCCTATCATCCACAGGACAGTCCCCACAACAAATTAGTACTTGGCCTAAAATGTTGGGAACATTGAGATTAAGCAACCCTGCCCTAGATTAGGCAACTCTGAAAAGGCAGGGGCTGTGTCCTATACACTGCATACCCCTAGCCGCCAGCCCAGAGTCAGGTGTGTGGTGGGTTCAGACATTCTGTATAACTCATCACCCAGTATTCCAGTTCTCCTACAGTATCTTCAAAATGGTAGGATGAATAGAACCCCTCCCCCCACCCCAAATATCCAGGTCCTAATCCCCAGAACCTGTCAATGTTAATTTATATGGCAAAGGACTTGGCTGACATGATTTAGTTAAGGATCTTGTGATGCAGAAATTATCCTAGATTATCTGGGTAGGCCCCAAATGCCATCACAACTGTCCTTATAAGAGAGAGGCACAGAGAGGCTTTACACATACAGTCACACAAGGTTGCATAAGGATGGAGCAGAGGGAGATGTGAAGATGCTACACTGCTGGCCTTGAAGATGGAGGAAGGGGGGCGGTGCCCGTGGCTCAGTGAGTAGGGCGCTGGCCCCATATACCAAGGGTGTGGGTTCAAACCTGGCCCTGGCCAAACTACAACAACAACAAAAAAATAGCTGGGTGTTGTGAAGGGCGCCTGTAGTCTCAGCAACTCGGGAGGCTAAGGCAAGAGAATTGCCTAAGCCTGAGAGCTGGAGGATGCTATGAGCTGTAACGTCACGGCACTCTACCAAGGGCGACAGCTTGAGACTCTGTCTCCGAAAAAAAAAAAAGAAGAAAGAAGAAGATGGAGGAAGGGACGACAAACCCAAGAATGCCATCAAGAGCTAAAAAAGGCAGGGAACAGACTTTCTCCTCCACTGTCCCCACAGGCAGTGTGGCCCCACTGATATCTTGGTTTTAGCCCAGTAAAACTGATTTTGAACTTCTGGCCTTGGAACTGTAGGAGAATAAACTCATCTTAACCATACGTTAGACGATGATTTGTTATAGTGGCCATAGGAAATTAATACTCTATTCCATTCTGGGGTTTCTTGGATTTGAATCACAGAATTTCAGATAAAAAAACAAACAAACAAACAAAAAAACTACAAATAAAAAACAGAGACTTTAAAAGGAATGGAATTTAGGTGTTAGGGTCCCACCCCTGTTGGCTCTGACAGCTGGAAGGAGTGCCTGCACATGAGCCTGGGTGTTTCTAGACATGGCAGTTTCCTGGGCCAGAGACAACCACGTCCATTGGTCACTCCTCACACCTTGGTCCTGCTGACTTCTGGGATGCTGACGGAGTCAGGCAGGTAAGTGACTTGACCCAAGACAAATCTGTCTGGCTGCAGGTGCACAAAGATTAAAATAAAAATCAAGCCCTTTCCCACATTTCCAGCCACTGAGGCCTTTCCTTCACCTTCCAACATAGCCTCAGCACCTGCAGTTTCCTTCAGCCCGGAACACTTTTTCTCTGGAGCCTCCAATGGCTATCTGCTTCTTCTCCCGATTCAGATCTCACCTCAAACATCACCTCCTCAAGGTCGGGTGCAGTGGCTCATGCCTGTAATCCCAGCACTCTGGGAGGCTGAGTCAGGCGGAGTGCCTAAGCAAGAGCCAGACTCCATCTCTAAAAATAGCCCAGGTGTTGTGGCAGGCGCCTGTAATCCTAGCTACTTGGGAGGCTGAGGCAAGAGTTTGAGGTTGCTGTGAGTTATGACGCCACAGCACTCTACAAGGGTAACAAAGTGAAAGTGTCTCAAAAAACAAACAAACAAAAACCACCTCCTCAGAATGGTCCTCCTAGATTACACTAAGGCAAGTGGCCTTCCAGCTTACTTTCCCCTTCATTGCCCAGCTGACTTTCTCATACTCTGCAATTAACCTTACTAATCTCTTTGTTTGCCAAGGCAATGTTAGCTCCGCCCCCAATCCCCAGCGCGTTGCAGACTACCGGAGGGCAGGACCACGTCTGATGTGTCCACGGGCGTGTTCCTAAGGCACACAGTCGGTGCTCAATATATTTTGAATGAATAAGTGAATGAATTTGTAGCTTTGGGGAATGAGTACCCAAAACTGAATTCCAACATACCTGATCTTGGCTTTCCTAAAGGCCAGCTCCTCTTCGTTGCCAAAGTCCAGGGACACATCCTCAGTATCGTCCACCAGGGCCTGGGGAGACGCCAAGAGACCGTGGGAGCCCCCACCCCCAGCACCATCCCGCCGGCCCTGCACTCCCGGGGGGTCTCCACTACGCACCTCGCTGGGTTCCCAAGGGGTCCCTCCGAGCTGGCGGGCCCCTCCCCTTCGGCTGCGAGGCGAGGCCTTGTCCTCCCTCCCGACCACCCGGGTCCAGATGGCTCCGGGCTCCGGGCTCGGCGCGTCCCTGCTGCCCCCGGCTCCTCCCAGCGCCAGCACCCCCGCCGCCCTACCTGCTTCATCCCGCCCGGAGCGCACCTGGCGCGCAGGCCCCAGACTCCGCGGGTCGCGGCCCAGGGGTTCGGATGCCTGGAGGGCAGGGGGCGAGCGGCGCGCGCGGAGGGTCTCCACGCTGCGCCCCCGGGGCCGCCTCCGCGCAGGCCGCCAGGTGGGGGCGGGGCGCGCGGGCCCAGAGCGCAGTCGCGGGCGCGGGGCCGGGTGGGAGGAGGGTCCCGGCGGGGCCGGCCCGGGGGCCCGCAGAGAGGACGCCGGCGGGAGGGCTGAGGCCGCCAGTGGAGGGCGGAGGGCGATCCTGGGAGTAGTGGGAGCGGGGGTGTCAGCGAGTGTGCGATGCTCTGTGAGCGTCAAAGGAGCGAGTGACCAGGGAGCGGACGAATGTTGGCGCCGGGACGCCGCTGCCGGGCCCTGGAGCCGGCCGGTGATTGCCCGCAGTCTGCGTCCAGAACTCGGGCGTTCGTGCGGAGCAGATTCCCAGGCCCGGCCCGGGGTTCCAGCGGCGGGACCCGAGCCCTGGCGTCTGCCCTTCAGCCGGCGACGCTGCTGCGGCCCGTTTCGGAACCGTGGGGAGATAGGCCTGCCTGGGGTGCCAGGCAGGCACCGAGCACCAAGTATTGTTAGTATAGACAGGGATAGCTTTTCTGGAGGTAAAGGTCTCCCTGGTGTCTCACTGGAAAGAAAGTCTGTCACAAGGTCACTCCCCTCTCTCCCGCCCACCCCGCCAGGGACAAAGGGCTGAGCACGAAGACCCCAGGGCCTAAGGTTCAACCCGTTCCCGTCCTCTCACCAGGGCGGTAGGGCCTCCCTCTTACCCCTGGTGACCCCCAAAAGGGCCGCTGGGCCACTTGCCCCTGAATCAGTTTACCTCCTGCTGGGCCCCATGGGTGGGGCTGCCTTGCCCTCAGATCCCTGAGACCCTGTGGGCTTTATTCCCTAAGCTTACCCCACAGGGCCTGGCAGGTGTGTGTAAGGGAGGGGGCTTTCTCCCGCGGCACAGAATGCCATCTTCAGGAGCCAAGACTTAAAGCAAGTATTTGCCAAACTCTCCTGCAATACCAGTAGCTTCCAAAAGCCCCACTGCCCAGGTCACACTATAGACCAGCCTTGGTAAATCAGGCTCTTTGCAGGTGAAAACAGCGTTTTTGAAGCTCCCAGTCATTGGGCACCAAAGTAGAGAACCTGTGTTTTAAATTGATGCTTCTCACTGGTCAATGCAAATGAATCACCTGGGGGTCCGGATAAAATGCAGGTGCTGGGGAGGGGTGGGAGTCTGGGTTACTCTCATTTCTAACAGCCCCCAGAGGAGGCTGCTACTAATCTTTGGACCACCCTTTAAGTCATAAGGCTGTAAACAACAAAGGCTGAGTTGGCTGTTGTAGGCCTAAGCAGGCTCCTGGGGCAGAAGTGTCAAACTGAGAGGCACACTCCCCCCAGGGCCTCCTAGGAGGCCTATGAAGGGACATGGGGGAGGAAAGAGCCTGGTGAATGCAGCTGGCCTTGAAAAGCCGTTGCACAACATTAAGGGGCTTTTCCTCTGACCCTGAGAATCACCAGCCCAGCCATTGGTGTCTGCTGAGTTGGGGTTCAAAGAGTCCACCGAAGTGGTAAGAAGGTGGGGAAACCCCCTTGGGATTCCCATTTGGGGCCAACTGTCATTCTCAGCCATTAGGTTGAGGATGCCTCCAGAAACAGCCATCTGGAGAAGGCTCTACTCTCCTGACCTGTTATGTGGGGTTAGAGGGCTAAGGCTGTGGGTTATTGCTTCCTAGGATAAAGCAGCCTCTTTCCACACAAACCTGGCCAACCCCCTTTGGGGTCAGCTTACTGAACCTGGAGGGTGCAGAGAGAGCCCAGGGAATTCATCCTGAGTTCTAAAACTGGTTGTAGCAAGGCTGGGTACAAGGCTCACAATCATAGTACTCTAGGAGACTGAGGCGGATGGATTGCTTGAGCCCAAGAGATTGAGGTTGCTGTGAGCTACAATGATAGCACAGCCCTCTACCTAGGGCAACAGACTGAGACTCTGGCTCTAAATAAATAAATAAAACTGGCTGCAGCAGAGATACCTGTTATGAAGTAGACTTTAGGGCCCTACTCTAGGCCCTCTAAATCTGCAGGGCTGGGGCTGGACTTTTTTTTTTTTTTAAGACCGAGTCTCAAGCTGTCGCCCTGGGTAGAGTGCTGTGATGTCACAGCTCACAGCAACTTCAAACTCTTGGGCTTAAGTGATTCTCTTGCCTCAGCCTCCCCCCCACACCCACCACAACACTTGGCTATTTTTGTTGTTGTTGTTGCAGTTGCCATTGTTTTAGCTGGCCTGGGCTGAATTTGAACACATCAACCCTGGTGTATGTGGCCAGCACCCTACCCACTGAGCTACGGGCACTGCCTGAGAATCTGCTTTTAATAAGAACACAGGGGTGCTGGTTAGGAGCTGGAAAATTGGGGAACACTGACCTTCTCCCCACCACTGCTCTTTGCTGGTCGTGGCCCTAAGGGGTTTCAAGAGCAGAGCTGCCAGGAGCAGCCCCATCTCTGGTCCCTGCAGCTGGGCTCCCTGCCCCTGGATCCAGAACAACCTGGAGAAGGGCTAAGACAGCCACTGGCCTCAAGATGACCCCTGGAGGTCAACATCTGGAGTTAGGAACCTGGCTAGAAACATGACAGGGTGACCTTGGGCAGGGGACTTCACCTCTCTGGCTGCAGTTTCCACATCTGTAAAGTGAAGCCACATTCACAAAGTGTGGGGACACATACTTGGCAGAGAAGATGCAGGACTAGAGAAAACACATGCCAAATGCCCTTCTCAGAGCAGGGCGCAGGAAACAGTGGCCCTGGTGATAGAGGCTATAGTGATCAGCAGAGGGTTCTGAAGTCTGAGAAAGCCCCGTGGGCCAGCAGCACACAGGACAGGACTGGAGCCTCATGTCAGACCAACCCCTTCCCCTGAGGGACATCTGTCCTCATGGCAGAATAGACCTGGCCTCACACTGGGTGCACCCATGACAGATGGCACCCTGGACAGAGATGCACACACAGCTCTTCCCTCTAGGGACCCCAGCAGCCCATGCCTAGGAGGCAGGGGCCTGAGTGTGACTTCTGGTGAGTGTAGGTCAGGGAGCTGAAGCCCAAAGGCTGGAGGAGTATGGCCAGGGGCAGGCAGGAGGGGTTGGTGTGGCTGGGCCATGTTGGGCCCTAACCCAGGTGGAATGTTTGACTCTTTAGCTTTGGATTCCACTCCTAGGCATGCACCTGAGAGACTCCAAAATGTGTTCACCCACAACCTTGTACACGAACGTTCGTAGTAGCATCATTTGTAGCTGCCAAAAGGTGGAAATAGCCCAAATGTTCATCAATGGAAGAATAGAAAAGCAGAACGTGATCTGTCCAAATAGTGAAGGATTATTATTTATTATTCCATAAAAAGGGATGAAGCACTCACACAGGCTACAGCATGGATGAGCCTCGAAAACATCTTGCTGAGTGGAACAAGTTAGCCATAAAAGGCCACGTGTTGTTTAATTCCATTTACATGACACGCCCAGAATAGGCAGCTGCAGAGTCGGAGGGTAAGTAGACTAGGGGGGTCACCAGAGACTGGGGCGGGAGGGAGAGGAGAGTGGAGGGGAACTGCTCATCAGCAGAGAGTTTCTTTGTGGGGTAATGAAAATGTTCTGGAATTAGTGGTGATGATTGAACGACCTTATGAATATACTAAAAATCATTAAATGTTACACTTTTTGGTTTTTTTTTGAGACTCATTCTGTCACCCTGGATGGAATGCTGTAGTATCACAGCTCACATCAACCTTGAACTCCTGCATTCAAGCGGTTCTCCTGCCTCAGCCTCCCAAGTAGCTGGGACTACAGATGCCCACCATAATGCCCAGCTAGATTTTCTATTTTTAGTAGAGAGGGGGTGTCTTACTCTTGCTCAGGCTGGTCTCGAACTCCTAAGCTCACGCAATCTGCCTCAGTCTCCCTGAGTGCTAGGGTTATATGTGTGAGCCTCTGGGCCCAGACAATTTCTTAAACCTGGGAGCCTCTTGCCCACGCTCTTTTCTTGTTTGCTGAAGGAGCCAGGGCCTTCTGTCCTTTGTCTCATCTCCCCGCAGTCTGTGTTATAGTGGTGGCATCCCTGAGATGGAAAACACCATATTCTCAGCCTGCCTGAAACAAATGTGTCCCATCTGGCATCCTGAGAAACCCATCCTACCTTACCCTACCCTACCAGTCGGTAGTTGTCGAGAGGGCAGAAAACTTGCCACAGAAATGCCACTGCAAGTTTGAGGCTGGGCGGGAGCCAGGGAGAGTGATAAACACAAGGGCTGGACCTTTTCTGCAAACCGTTAGCTGGATGAATGGTGGCAACTGGCCCAGAGTTCAAAAGGTTCTCCACAAGCAAGGTCCTGCCCTTAGGCATTCTGAACTGATTGCACAGCTGGCTCAGCGATTGCTAGCAGCAGCGCCCTGTGTTGAAGTGAGAGGAGGAAATGGGACTCTACCCTCTGCCATGCGGTTTCTACCTTCACTCTCCCATTGGGTGGATGCTAAATTCTCACCCAGGGCCCATAAGACTGTGGCAGGACCTGCTGCCCTCCACAGGCTGGCTATAGCCACTCTGTTCCTGGCACACTGGCCAGGCACAGCCCATCCTCAGAACACACTGCACCTTCCCCTTCCTCAGGGCCTTTGCACGTGCTGTTTCCCCTGCATTGAAGCTGCCCCACAGTGCAAGCTGATTTTTTCACAAGGCTAGAAACAGAGCAGCTCTGAGTGGCCCTTTGTGACCTTCTCCCTAACATGCCATCGACTACTACCTTTATATTCTAGCTGTTTCTGTTTTGAGTTCTTGAGAGCTTTTCACAGCTCTCTCACCTCTTTTCTGTTTTTCCCCATATTTGGTCATTCTCATTCTCTCTTGAATGTCAGCACAATGAGGGTAGGACCCTGTGCAAAATTAATATGGCTGGGTTCCCTGATTCTTATTTGCTAGACCTGGCAACTTCACCAGAGAGAAAGGAGGGCCATTGCCAGGTGCCAAGCAGGCAGATTTGAGGGCCTGGTGGGATCTGGGGGGTGGGGGGACTGCCATCATGGCAACACTGGGCTGAGGGTGAGAGGGGGCTGCTGGCTCTGGCATAGCAGGTATGGAGGCTGCTGCTTCCACTCTGCCCAGTGGGGGAGACAAGAGTCCAGTCCCATGTCTGACACAACTCACCCCTGGCTGCTTAACTAATCCTCTTGTACCAATTGCCCTCAGCCTGCAGGATAAAGAACCTCTGTGTGACTTGGAGCCCGGCCTGGTTTGCAGGTTGCTTACCTGCCCTGTGGCTCTGTTTCTTCACCTTTAATGTCCTAAAGATGCCAGCCCCTCCCTCAGAGGGTGGTGTAAAGATCAACCATGGATCCATGAAAGGTGATCAACACAGTGCCAGGCACGTTAGAGGTGTGCAGTGAATGTCATTGCTGGCATTGCTTATGGGCCCTGGGTGGCCTTGTCTTATGGCCAAATCTTCCTGAGTTTCCCTTTCTGAGGCTCCGTGCTGCTTCTGGTATGTGCTGGAAGCCTGTTCCCAATTTGAGTCTGTCTTTTCCTGGTTGGGAAGGTCCAGTACCAGCTGGGCACTCCCCTGAGGGGAAATTCTAGACCAGAGGACAAAAGAGACAACCAAGGTTTGATGTGCCCCCTCACCAGGGCCTGGAGGAGTTGGCAAACAGGCCAGAGAAAGCCTCTCATTGCTCAAGAGCTATAGGACACAGGGCAGAAATGTCAAGCCAGCAGGGCCTTTTCCGCAGGCAGCTGGGAAGGTGGCAGTGTTTGTTTCCCAACAGGCAGGATGCTCCTGGAACCTCCAGTCTCCTCTAACAGCAGCAGGCAGAACTCAGCCAGTCCTTCCCACAGGTCCAGTGCTGAGAAGGTCGTGATGCTGGTCTCCCCCACCCCCAGCAACTGGAGGTCCAGTGGGCTGTCCCTACCAGAAGAGGTGCCCTCACCAGGTCCTGCTGAGCTGGGATCTGCCAGCCTTTCCCTCTTCACCTCCTGCCACCTGTTGTCTGACCACTCAAGCCCTTCCTACCTCAGGGCCTTTGCACTTGCTGTCTCCCTGCCAGGGAGCATTTTCTCTCCTGATTTGGTCGGGGCTGAAATATGAAGTCTCCTCCCAATGGGTCTCTCCTGAAACCTAGCTCATGTCCCACCAGTTGCTCAGTCCCTCTCAAGGGTCTAGGATCTAGGTCACAGCCCAACATTTCTGTTCCCTTTCTAGCACTTTCTATGATCATTAATTCTCTTGTTTTCTTATTGGTTTGAAAAACTTTCTCTTCCCCATGCCCCCACGAGAGTACTATCTCCATAAGTGGACTACTTCTGGGTACAGTGGCACAGTGCTGGGTACACCAGGGGCATTCAATTAGCATCCAGCAAGTGTACTCACTGGAAGAGGTGAATGACCCGGAAATGTGCCCAGCAGGGAACCTCTGCCCAGTCCACAGACAAAGACCTCACAGCTCAGGGGACATGGAGCCCTGGGTTCTCTCCTGGGGGCCCTGGTCTCAATCCAGGTCTCTCTCAGACACACAAACATGTTCACATACACACACACACAGATACACCTCCCAGGTCAGGCCTGTGCCACTTACACCCCCAAATACCCTGCCCTGCATGTCAATTTCAAGGACATATCAAGCCATGAGGTTTAGAGCCCAGAGCACCTGCTATCAACAGCCTGGCCCTCCACCCCCAGGAGGCTGTGATGGGGTGTGGGGCAGGGACTAGGTTGCTCCAGAGCCAGTCTGGAGGTCCAGGCTTGTCTGGTATCACGGAGAAGGAGCCCAGGCTAGGGTCAGGTGCCATCCTGGGAGGTCTGCCAGCAGTCAGGGAGCCACCACTTACGGGAAATGCTCCACTGAGAAGAAACGGTGGTGAGTTGTTTTGCCTGGGCCTGGGCCTGGCCACTGTCCAGACTGGGTCAGGAAGCCTTACACCACAGGGCCAGCCCACACTCAATTCTTCCCATGAGCAGCTGGACAAGGGCTCCACAGGCACAGCTGAGAGGCAGCCTCTCCCCTCCCTATTTCCTAGTTACCAAAAATACACACAAAAACAAACAGTAGTTTGTGAAACATTTTAATATATTGGGAGGCAGCCAAGTACTAAGAGCAGACACTTGCAGTCATTTGCTTGGGTTTGAAGTTCAGCTCCACCTCTTATCCACTGGGAGAAAGTTAAGCATTTGTACAGGCTACAAAACCTCTCTCAACCTCAGTTCTCTTGAGGGAAATGAGAACCATGGTACCTGCCTCTGAAGGCTGTTGGAAGGGAATACAGGGGTCAATGCTCTGTCACATGCTCAGCACACTCCTTGAACATAACAAGGGTTTGCTAAATAAGTTACATCAATCTGCCCCAGTGGCCACCCCCGTTGTTAGGAAAGGTGCATGAGATGGTACCCATTTTACAGATTGAGAGACGGAGGCTCAACCAGGGGTAGAATCATGCATAGATCTCAGGTCTCCTGCCTACTGCTCACGGCTCTTCCCAACGTATAAAGCTGGAGTGTGTGGACTCTGCAAGTCCGCCCTTACCTTGAGGTTGTAAATCGCCAGCCCCAAGGCCAAATCTAGTCTCCAGACATCTTTGAGTTGGACTTCCGTAGTTTAAAAGAAACAAACAGAAAACAGAGTGCATGGGGTTGATTGCCAATATTTAAAAATCAGATGTCAGTTTTATTATTTTTTTGAAATCCACATTTCCATGTCTCTTAAGAAACTGGAACATTAGGGTGGGAGCTGAGCTCTGCTGCCATTCTTGGTTGGGGCTGAGACTTCCATTCTCTCTAACCCTGGCAATTTTGCCACAGTTCCTTATAACCCACTGCCTTTTGTGGGAGTCCCAGGAGGCAGAACTCCACGCGGCGACAAGGGTACATGTGACCATTAGGGGTTAGGCAGTGTCGCCACAAGGGAGAAGGAGGTGGGCCGAGAGAGAGGAAGGACGAATAGGGGTATAGTACTAGGCAAAAGGCCCACGGCTGCCCTGACAAAGCATCTCCAGCTGAGTGGCTTAAAAATCAGAAATTCATTGTCTCACAATGCTGGAGGCCAGAAGTCCAAGGTCAAGGAGTCTGCAGGGCCGCATGCCCTCTGAAAGCAAGGAAGGGTCTGTCCCAGGGCCTCTCCTAGCTTCTGGCAGTTCCTAGTCTTGTGGCGGTACAATCCCCTTTCCACATGACCTCTCCTTGTGTGCATGTCTGTGTTCAAATTCCCCTTTTTATGAGGACACCAGTCATACAATCCAGTCATATTCCCCTACTTCAGAATTAATTAGTCAAGAATCTCATCTGTAACGACCCTGTGCCCCAATAGGTATAGGAATGAGGACTTCAACATATGAATTTGGGGTGGGGGGGACACAATTCAGCCTGTAACAGGGAGTAAATGTGGCTCACCCCACAGGGGCCTCTGGAGACACCTCAGAGTCTCCTGTGGAGGTGGGGAGGGAGCTGGGGAATTTATACTCCTCCACCCATCTGGCCCTTCCCACTGGCTCCGACACATATAGGCAAAGCTGGTCCCAGAAAGGTGGGGTTTTCCCCTAGTTATGGGGCACAGGGGCTGCTGTCGGGAGTGAAGGTTCACTGGGACTGTCCCAGGCATGAAGACGGGAGGAACCTGCCAACAACTGCTATGGAGACGCTGCGGACAGAGTCTCCACATCTGCCACCCACTTACTTGGTGTGGCTTTACTAGCAGGGCATCCCTAAATGAAAAAACGAGTCACTGGTCTCTCTGTCTTCCTTTCTCTCTATCCAGGCCCCACCAGCCAGGACTGGAGCTGCCAAGGAGGAGAATGGGCGACACTGCCCTCCTGTGTCTGTGTGCACGCTGACCCGGCCGCGATGGGTACTGACAGCAGGTGCAGGCAGCCAAGCCCTCACCTGCCAGAGGCCCAAGGAGAAGCGGGGCCTGGCTGGAATACTGCCCCCTGTTGGTGCTCAGAATATCCAAACAACTCATGAAATGCACCATCTATGTGCAGAGAGGGGTGTCAGAAATGAGGCCACCTGGGAGAGGACGGGGGCCCTAGAGTGTCTGTTAGACTCAGTGCAGAAGTTGGGGCCAGAGAGCAGCAAGGGCTTGGGCACAGCATGCAGGAGTGCCAAAATCAGTTGCCAGGTTGCCGCCTTGGCACTTAGGCGCCTGTGTGCAGTGCCCAAGGGCCCAGGCATTCTCGCCAGTGGCACCTGCTGATATGATAGCACAAAGAAGGAGGCAGCAGCTGTCTGGGAATGCACAGACTTCTTCCCCAGCAGGAGCCTGGGACTGGTGGTGATGACAGCCTCATCCTGCGAGAGCACCAGGCTTGAGCTAGAAGTCCCAGCTTGGCTAGCAACAATGGAAGAGAAATCTGCACCTTGTCCAGCTCTGCAGATGGTGGCAGCAGTAGAATGGCCTTGGCAGCACCCTTTGCAGCAGCCACAGTGGTTTCGAACACTTGACTCTAAACCCACCAGTGGTTTAGGGTGGCCAAGGCCAGCGGAAGTGGAGGGGATGTGCTGGCACTGCCAGTGCTTGTGGAACCACCTCATGGGACACTCAGGCCTCAAGGTCCCCTGGAGACGAGTGAGCCCAGGGCCATGTACCACAGCAGTCAGGCACCAAGACTCTTGGAATCAGACGAACTGGGTTCAAATCCTGGCTCCACCACAGCTTGGGGCATGAATTACAGCATGACTTAATCTAGGCAGTCCCAGGTTTACGAACGAGACAGGTCCTGTGAGCTTGTTCTTCAGTTGAACTTGCGTGTAAGTGGGAACAGGTGCATTCACCTATTACCTATAATAGCCTCTGTTTGTAAGTGCCAGTTGTATGTCAGTCAGATGTTTGTAACTCGGGACTGCCTGCATACCTTACATTTTCTAACACAATTTAGAAACGTATCTCTTGTTCATGGAGCAGTTCTGGGTTGGTGTTGAAGGTGGCAGGGCAGTTGTCTTCACTTGAAAGAACCTCGCTCTTTCTACCTAGGGCTCCACTCTGCCCACTGCTGCCTTCCACATCCAGAAGGCAGAAGAGGAAAGAAAGTACAAAGGGGTAGACCGGCTCCCCGGAAGAGCACAGAGCTGCTGGGGAGGACCACATCACGTGGCTGCCCCCAACACGGGGGCGCTGGGAAATAGAGGCCAGGCTTGAGCTCGACCATAGTCCTGTTTTCACAGAGGATGGAGAAAAGGGTTTCAGTGGCTACCTATTAGTGTCTTCCGCAAGGTGAATTCCCAACTCTGCGGTTCCATCTCCTCCACTCTGAAAGGGGAATAAAACAGTCCTTCCTGTATAAGGTGCTTAGCACAGTGCCTGGCAGAGGGTATGTGCCCTTGAGAAACAGGTGTCCCGTGTTACGGAGCCTCTGGAGCCTCCTCCCTACCTTGGTGTTCTTGATTATATTTGCGGAAGGAAACTTTGAACCAGGCCGTACGTCTTGGCACCCAAACACATGGGGTCTGGGTACACAGCTATTTGGGACATTAACTGAGAGGTAACCATGCTTGGATTCCATCTGGGGAAACCCAAGCTTCTGCCATTATGAGGCTTTCTCAGATCTGGGGACAGACGGTCAGTGTGAATGCTGAGTGATACTATGTGGCCAGTTACAGAAAATCGCCAGTCATTTCCTGCTTCCCAGAGCCTGGAATGAGATAACCAGCTGGCCCAGGGCTACTTGGACATTACCAAAGTCTCTTGAAGATGGAATTTCATTTCTCAGACTCACTTGGTCTTCGTACTCTCAGAGATGGCATTCATAATTCATAATTTTAGCTCAGTTCACTTTGGGAAAACCCAACCACACAGTGGAGACCTTGAGAAAGGCCCTGCCCTACATTCTGTGGGGCCGGGCATGGCCACTTCTGCTTCTGTGTCCTGCCTCCCTGTCCTGCACTCACTCAGCTCACAAGTCACCACCCTTCTGAGGGACTCTAGGCAGGGCCTGTTGGCCTCGTTCTCCAGATGGGAAGCTGAAGGCCCAGAGAAGGGTTGGGACTGGTCAAGGCCACACAGCTGGATGATACCATCTCTCCTCTGTCCTTCTGTGCCCCTCCCTACAATCTATCCAACGGTAACTGGACCCTTGAGTAACTTCTGCTCAAATCCTTAGGGAGGCTTAACCTTGTGCACACAATCAAATCTCAGCTCTAAGTTACAGAGCCCTGGAGACTCTTTCTGACTCAGCTCCTGCCACCTGCCCCTCCCTTCCCAGCTCAGGCCACACTGCCTGCCGCTCTTGGTGGGAGCTCTTGGAACACATCAAGCTGTTTGCTGCCCTGGGGATTTTGCCCTTTGCATCCTCTTAGCCTGGTATGTTCCCAGGATGCTTGTCACATGACTGGCTCTTTCGTACCCTCAGGTGGTGGCTCAGATGTCACTTCCTGGAGCTGCAATGGTCAATACTCTACCAGGACCATTCTGGTCCCTCCAAATACCTCCAGCTCTTTGCCTGGGACCTTTCCAGAAGCCTCTGGGCCTGGCTGCAGAGGCTAAAGGGGCCAAGGTGGTGAAGCCTCCAGAAGTTTCCCCCAACTAATGACTTTCCAGAGTTGACTTCTGAACACCTAGTCCCCACTAGGTGGATAACTCCTCAGGTGGATGACTCCAAGGCTCTTTTTCTACAGAGTGTCCCACTGGTCTGGCAGGATTGAGCTCCAGATGCCTACAGAGGTGACCTGCTCAGTTGTGCCCCCCAACTGGCCCTTCCCCACCCACCTCACGTCCATCTCTGCCAGCACTTCCTGTCTGCACTCCAGTACCCCCACCTCAGACTTGGCTTCTGGGACAAACCCACTGTAGCTGTAGTGAGTTGAACTATTGCCCCTAGAAAGATATGTCCATGCCATTCCCCTAACTTAATTGGAAGAAGAATCTTTTTTATTTTGGTGGGGGGAGACAGAGTCTTGCTAGCTCACAGAATCAGCCTAGCTCACAGCAACCTCAAACTCCTAGGTTCAAATGATCCTCCTATCTTAGCCTCCTGACTAGCTGGGACTATAGGTATCTGACACCACACTTGACTAGTTTTTTTTATTTTCAGTAGAGACAGGGGTCTCACTCTTGCTCAGGCTGGTCTTGAACTCTGAGCTCAAAGGATCAGCCCACCTTAGCCTCCCAGAGTGCTGGTATTACAGGTGTGAGCCACTGCACCTGACCAAAATTTCTATTGTTTTAAGCCACCTGGTTTGTGGTCATTTGTTATGGCAGCCCTAGCAAACAAATGCGTTATCTAAATAGCTCTATGTCCCACGTAGCCCATTCATAATCACTGCGCTGAGTTCTTTCATAATCGTTGCCAAGTATCCAGGTGGTTTCTTGTTTACCATCTGTTTCCCCCTCTCTATGCCTGCCCCTCTACCTCAGGTCCCCAACCCTGGGACAGCACCTGCTCCGTAGTGGGCCCCTACGTGTCATTGATGAGGGAATGAGCCCAATCTGATAGTCCTTCTCTACTCCCCCTCAGCTCAGCAACTTTGGGAGCTAGAAGAGAAAGATCTACCCCCAGCTAACCCTTGGCCTGGCCTCATCCTCACCAAGAGGAGCTCTCAGCCCCATCTGCACATTAGACTCCCTGGGAGGTTTTATTTTTTTCTCCCACAAGATCCGCGTCCAGCCCCAACCTAGAGTGGGTGGGTGAATGGGTCTGAGGTGGGACCCAGACAGGAGTATCCTTGAATGGCTGCCCAGGAGATGCCGGTGCACAGCAAGAACCACCGGTTTAGGGGTCGAGGTGGGGAAGAACTAAGATAGGACCCAAGTGCTAGGGCCACCAGCCATCCCAGTGTACCCGGATGTCTGTGATGCGGGACTCGTGGTGCTAAAATAGGGACAGTCCTGGGCAAACCAGGACGAATTGGTCACCTAGGTGTTCCCCAAGCCACCTGGACGAGGATCCATCCAGCCTCCCAATGGCCCCTGCCCCGCCCACCTCTAAAGGTCAAGTCCCTCGGGATCTCCGCTGCCTTGAGGAGACGCCCAGGAATGGCTGCTGCAGACCCAGAACATCAGAATAGAGGGGAAGGGTCACAGGGCTCAGGTAACTGATGCCGAGGAAGAGCAGTCAGCTCCCCCACCCCCAATCACTCCAGGTGGGTGCAGTTCCAGCGGAGGGAGCTGGATTTTCCCTCATGGTTTGCGGGCGCTGCCTAATCATTCTGAGAGTCTTCTGGGGTCAGGCTGGATTTGTTTCCACCTCAGTAACCCCCACCTGGGCCCAGCTCGTAATAGGTGGTCAGTAAACAGAGGTGGAATGAATAAAGGCATGTGAGGAATCATGTCAGCTGAACAACAAAGCTTCCTCTATCCTCCATTCCTCCTGCTCTGCCACAGTGTCAAACACAAAGAGATGCTCAACACATGTTTGTTGATTGAACAAAAGAAAATGTTAAAAAAATTGTTTTTTTCAGACGGAGTCTCACTCTGTCACCCTGGGTAGAGTGCCATAGCATCATCATAGCTCATAGCAACCTCAAACTCTTGGGCTCAAGAGATCCCCTTGCCTTAGTTTTTCTATTTTTAATAGAGACAGGGTCTTGCTCTTGCTCAGGCTGGTCTCGAATTCCTGAGCTCAAGCAATCCCCCTGCCTTGGCCTCGCAGAGTGCTAGGATTACAGGGGTGAGCCACTGTACCCAGCCAACAAAAGAAAACATTGACAGCTTTTCCAAAGGGCCTTCTTATTCATTCCAGCCTCTTGTCTGTTACCCTGTTGGGGTTTTGGGGGGCTTTCCATCACACAGCTTGGTCTGAATGTTTGTTCGTTCAACTACATGAATAAATTAAACTTTTCTCTGTTCTCCTGTTATACTACATGTATGGCAAAAACTACTAGATGATCTTAATACATGTATCTTCTTGCATTGAAAGAGAATTTTTAGCTGGTTCATGGCCCAGTCAACTAAAGACCACCTTTCTCGACCTCCCTTCAAGTTAGTGTGGCTATGTGATCAAGCTAGTAGAGTGAATTGTGCCACTTTGGAGTTATGCCTGTCCCTCTGGTGGAATGAAGTCCTGATGACAGGAGCTGAAGCAGCCATGTTGGATCATGAGGTAGAAGCCATGAGGAAAGATAGGGAAGCCACAAGAGAAAACCTGGATCCCTGCATCAAAGAGTCGCCTTGACTGTTCTGCATGTCTTATAACTGGACTGTTATACAACAGAGAATATAATCCTACTGTGGTCTTTGTGATAGCAGTCATCATTACATCTTACTTTATTTTGCATTGTGCAAAAATGGGATGATTTAACTTAAGATGTTGGTTCTGACCATGTTTAGGGAAGCACCTTAAGGAGACAGGCAGTCACACAAGCTCTAGAGGAACAGAGACTGGGCATGATGAGAGGCTCCCAGGACAGCCAGGCAGGGAGAGAGGTCTTCCACATTAAGACACTAACCATAAAAACCACAGTTTCTTTAGGAGCCCCAATCTAAAAGCTGCGTGCTCCAAAAGACATGCTGCTTTGTGCCGTGATGCTTCTCTCAGGGCCCAGAGAGGTTAAGCAACTTGACCAAGATTCCATTGGTACATGACAGAGCTCTAAAGCCTGCACTTTCTTCTGAACCACACTGCCTCAAATCCTGGGGCTAAACAATGAGATACCATTGCACACCTATTAGAATGCCAAAATCCAGAACACTGACATCATCGAATGCTGGTAAGGATACAGAGCAACAGGAGCTCTCTCATTCATTCCTAGTACAGCCACTTTGGAAGATAGTGGCAGTTTGTAACCAAACTAAACTTACCCTTATCATACAACCCAACGGTTATATTTCTTGGTGTTTACCCAGATGAACTGAAAGCTTGTGTCTACACAAAACCCAGCACATGGATGTTTATAGCAGCTTTATTCATGAAGGCCAAAACTCAGAAGCAACCAAGATGTCCTCCAGGGGGTGAATGAATAAACAAAAACTGTGTTGTATCCAGAAGTGGAATATCATCAGTGGTACAAAGAAACGAGCATTCGAGCCATGAGATGACCTGGAGGAAACTTAAATGCATGTTACTAAAAGGGGTGTTTGATTCCAATTATTTGATATTTTAGAAAAGGAAAAACTATGGAACAATAAAAATACCAGTAGTTGCCAGGTGTTAGGGGGAAGGGAGGCATGACTAAATAGAGCACAGAGGATTGGGGGGTGGGTAGTAAACTGCTCTGTGTGATGCTGTAAGGATGGACACACGTCATTTCACATTTGTCCAGACCCATAGAATGTACAACACCAAGACTGAGCCCTAAGGGAAACCACGGGCTTGGGGTGATGGCATGTCAGTGGGGGCCCATCGGTTGTAACAAATGTTCCAGTCTGGTGGGTGACGTTGACAGTGGGCGGGCTGCGCATCTGTGGGGGAACTCTCTGTACCTTCCACTTCATTTTGCTTAGGGGAGCTCTCTGTACTGACGTTGACAGTGGGCGGGCTGCGCATGCTTAGGGGAACTCTCTATACCTTCCACTTAATTTTGCTGTGAACATAAAACTTCTCTACAAGACAAAATATATTTTAAAAAATATCCAGGGGCTCAGTTTGAGAAGCAAGGTCCTGGCGATGGTCCTGGCATCTGCCCTCACTGCCCATTAGGGGTGCCCTAGTGTTGTGGGGGAGGGGTAGTGTTGGAGCCGGATAGCCCAGGCTTGCCTGCCTTTGATGAGCAGCAGGTGACCCTTGGCAGACTCAGGGGCAGTCGTCTCTGAAAAGCCCAAGATTAACGGGTTAATGTCAGCCTTCTCTGGGGTCTATTCAGGGGCGTGGTGTGTTCAAGTTGGAAATCTTAGAGTTTCTGCCAGCCCAGGTTTCTCAGCTGTGGCACTGTTGACATTTGGGGATGGGTACCTCAATGTTGTGGAGTCTGTCCTGCACATTGTAGGACCCAGCATCCCTCATCGTAGAGGTGCCAGAAGCACCTTCCCTTTCTGTTTTGACAACCCACAATACCTGTGGACAAAGCCAATCACCCACCAAGGGCACAGTGCTCCATTTGAGAACACATCCCTCATCACTCTCTGTGTGTTCTCTACAGGTGAGGCCCGTGGGCTTACCTGGGGCTTCACAGCACCTCAGAGCAGCCCGTGCAAGATGGAGGGGCAGCTGCCCTGCCCACGTTCCTTGGCACGTGAAAGCTCAGCACAAACACAGTGTCTGCAGGCTCCTTCAACCTGTGTGGGTTGAGAGGGAGGCAATGGAGAAGACCAACAGCCCAGCTCCCTGGCCATGAGGAGGGTTCAACCTCAGTTGCTCATCACCTGGTTTGGTTTCCTTTTCTTTCTGGGTTTTTCCCACATAAACTATTCCCACCCACATCCTGATCACAAGATCTGTTTTTAGGGAACCCAATGATTGGGCCCATCTTGCCTGTATGTCCTACCCGCATGATTCTCTGCCCCAGCTTGTGACCCTGTGTCTTCCCAGGCCTGAGAAGCTGGCAGGTGTCTGTGTTTGCCCAATAGCTGGGGTCACCTGGTGGGCACCAGTGTGTCCCTGCTGGCTGCGGCTGTCTATACAGCATCCATTCTCATCAGTCTGGTTACCTGTCTAATGCTGATGTCCTGGTGAACTTCTAATAACAGCTTTTTGAGATATAATCCACACCATATAACTCACCCATCTAAAGCGTACGAGTCAATAGATTTTATTTTTTTATTTTAATTTTTTGAGACAGTCTCACTTTGTCACCCCTGGTAGGAAAGCCGTAGCATCACAGATCACAGCAACCTCAGACTCTTGGGATCAAGAGATTCTCTTGCCTCAGTCTGCCAAGTAGCTGGGACTACAGGCACCCACCACAACGCCTGGCTATTTATTTATTTTTTAAAGATGGGGCCTTGCTTTTCTTCAGGCTGGTCTTGAACTCATGGAGCTCAGGCAATCCACCCACCTCGGCCTCCCAGAGTGCTGGGATTACAGACATGAGCCACCGTGCCCAGCCTTCAATGGCTTTTAGTATATTAATAGAGTTGTCCAACCTTCACCACAATCAATTTTAGAACATTTTCATTTGTTGAAAGATATCTCGCATTGCTGAGCTATTATTCCCCAAACCCCTCTCTATGGATTGCCCATTCTGGAAATTTTATGTATTAGTAAATGAAATTATACAACACGTGACCTTTTGTGTCTGCCTTCTTTCACTTAGCATAATGTTTCCAAGGTTCATCCATGTTACAGCAGGGATCGGTATTTCAGGTCTTTTTATTGCTGAACAAATATGCCATTGTATGGGCAGGCCGCACTCTAATTATCCACTCGGCAGCTGATGGACATTTGGGTTGTTTCCACTTTCTGGCTACTCCAGCTAACGTTGTTAGGGGCATTCGTGTACCAGTTTTGTATGGCTGACCATTTTTCATTTCTCTTGCTGTATATCTAAGCGTGAAATTCCTGGGTCCTATGGTTACCCTACAAACCTTTTATACTTTTTGAGGAACTGCCAGACTGTTTTCTAAAACTGTACTAAATTAAAAAAAAATTTTTTTTAACAGAAGCATAACATACACACAGAAAAGTGCAAAATTAGAAATGTCCAAACTGAGCAGTCCCAAGGAACCAGCACCCAGTCCCAGAAACAGTCCCCTTGTAGCCACCTCCCTCAAGGGGAACCACTGGCCTGCCATCTATTCCAGTTTCCATTTCCTTTCTGGATTGTGAATATTCTCCTGGGAAGGGTTGGCAGCCCATCATAGTTGTCTCCACACTTGCTCCCCAGCACAAGGGTCCCCCCAAGGCTCAGAGGATGCTTTTCCCCACCCCCCAGGGCTATTCCTATTGTTTCTCTGTTTCTTTCAGTTTATCACAGTGGCCTGACCAGGTAGCTGCCAGAAGGAGGCAGCCCCCCCCCCCAAGCCCTTTCCTCCTCTCTTGCCCTGTGGGAGGTGGCAGGAAGGCCAAGGAGAGAGGACAGCCTCAGGGTGGGCACTGGTGAGAGAAGGAGCCCCCTCCCAGTGCTCCTGGGTGGGAGGTTATGGAGCTTCCCCCTCCAAGCCCCTCGTGCCTTCCCACCTGCTGGGAGTTTTAGGGGGTTTCTGGAGGTTGCAGAACCAGGGAGACATTTTCTAGAGTTCCCAATTGCAGCCTGATTGTATGAGGCCGGAAACAGGCCTGGACTTGGGTTTGAGCTGCTTCTCTGGCTGGGATTAGGGCACAGGTACACTCCAGATCATCAGCACTGCTTCGGGGGCCAGGTGGCCTGACTGTGCTTGCTTCATCTGACGTCAGAACTCCCTTTAGAGCTGGACATCTTAGGTATAGTTGGACACAGCAAGGAGGGAGTGGGGACTGTTTACTCAAGGTAAAGTGGTGGCAGGACCACTGTTTATGCCGGGAGAGGCCTGAGGAAGCAGGTGTGCTGGCTGGCTTCTTTTGCTCTCTGGAGGGGCTCTGCTCCCTTCCCTGTCCTTCCTCACTTGCAATGGGCACAGGGGCTCACTGCAGGAACCCCAGCAGCAGAAAGGCCCAGTGCCAATAGGGAGCCCAGGCAAGAGACTGCAGAGTGGAAGGGAAGGAGTCTGTGGTCTCCATACTTCTGGCTCTGTTCCCCGAAGGTAAGCAAAGCCCACACTAGCTAAAGAACTGAGAACCAATGTCAGTCAGTAAAACTACTGCAATAGGGGAGTGTCTGGCATGAACCAAGCTTCATTTTCCCATAATAAAAGGCTAGGGTATGCTAAGGGCAAGGCAGGAAGGAGCACCAAGGGATCCACCTGACCCTTTCATCCATGTGACGAGGCTACTTGGATTTGTTAACGGAGTTAATCTGGAGGAGAAGCAAACTCCCCCTGTCTCTGTGTCCTGGGCATAGGCTGTAGCAAGACACCCAAGGCCAAAGCTGGCGCTTCCCTCCCATGGGGACTGAGAACTAGAAGCAGATTTAGCTCCCTGAATCTTTGCATTTCAAAGAGACCTTGAGGAAACTGTTTGGGGCAGTGGCTTTATGTCTCAAGGGGCAGAGAAGGATATAGAGCATAGGGTTTCTAAAGTAACTGTTCTAAGATGGGGCTTAGGGGCCTGTTGATCAGGTTGAGGCTGGAACTAGCAGTAAATTCTCCGAGCAGTGTGAGCATTCTCAGGTAGGTATTTTAGGTGGGCCCGGGGTCATCTTAGCAACACAGTTTTAAGACCGTGGCTGTTAGAAGCCATTTAGAGTTTGTCCAATCTCTTGGTGCAGAGATTTGAACAGGAGATGCTGAGAGTTCTGCAGACCTCACCTCCCTGAAGCTGCTATAGGCTTCATGCCCAGGAAGACCTTCCTTTTGTCATTACTAGGGTTGCATGTGAAGGACTCTGGGCCCCTGGGGTGATGGGGCCACAAGAGGTGGGAGCCTGAGCCCCTGACTCAGAGTATGGAGGTGGCCTGATTCAACTTTCCATCAAGGAGAAATCAGCTGCTCTCACAGTAAGCCCCTGAGCCCCCAGCGGCTGGTTGTTGCAACAGTTGGTGTTACTAACCTAACTTGTGATGTCCCTGACTTCTTGGAAGCCTGTTAGACTATTTATGTAGCGTGTGTCTATGCTGAGGCCTCCTGTGTCCTGACCAAGGCCTCTATGTGCTCCGTGTTCTGCAAATACTGATGGCAGCAGGGCCCAGCACGGGCCTGGATGGAATGACAAAGGTGTTCTTAGCACATTTCCATCTTAGCCCTTCCCCACCCTGGTCTCTGGGAAACTAATGCCTTCAGCTAGAAGGTTGATGTATTACCCTGTTAAAGAGACAATTTGTAGGTTTAACAGTGAAGGCTCAGACAGTAGGAATTCAGGGAGACAACTTTTAGCAGGAGCATTCTCTCTCTTAAAATTACTCCACTTCCTGGTTGCACATGGAAATCACTTGCAGACCTTTTCAAAAATAAAAATGTGTAAGTGCCTCCCCAACACCCATGATTGTGATTTAGTTGCTTTGAGGTGGGTCTGCTAGATTTAGCAAATAAAAATGCAGGATGCGTCTTTGCATGGGACCAACTTATACCAAAAACTCCCCCAGTGATTTGAAAATGTAGCGAGACCCGAGAACCATTGGTCTGAGACAATGCCTCTCAACCTCAGCACTACTGACCTTCCAGCCAAACCATCCTTCAAGCTGGGGGCTCTTCTGTGTACCGTGGGATGTTCAGCAGCATTCAGCAGGGATAGCACTCTCACCCCCAGTTATGTTAGCTAAAAATGTCTGTAGAAGTTGCCAATGTCCTCTGGGGCACAGTCTCCCCATTGAGAACCATTGTCCTAAATTCTCCACTGAACCCAATGATTTTCCCGCTTTTTCCCTCTCTCCTTCCTCTCTTACTTCATTTCAGTTTCTCTGGGGCTTATTTATTTTTCTCTAATTGGCTCAATTCTTGGATCCTGTATAGCAGTGGTTCTCAAAGTGTGTTCCCAGGACAGCAGCATCAACATAACCTAGTAATTTGCTAAAAAATGCAGATTCTCTGCCCTGTGGCTCAGTCGACAGGGCACCGGCCCCATATACCGAGAGTGGTGGGTTCAAACCCGGCCCCGGCCAAACTGCAGCAAAAAAATAGCCAGGCGTTGTGGCGGTCGCCTGTAGTCCCAGCTACTCAGGAGGCTGAGGCAGAAGAATCGCTTGAGCCCAGGAGTTGGAGGTTGCTGTGAGCTGTGTGATGCCACAGCACTCTATCAAGGGCCATAAAGTGAGACTCTGTCTCTACAAAAAAAAAAAAAAATGCAGATTCTCCCACCCAGGCCTGCTGACCTAGAAAATCTGGGGTTGGGTCCTTGGGGGTAGGGATCATGTTAAAGGGCAATGACCCTAAGACCCATGTTTTTTAATGCTGTTTCCATTTCATGGAGGTGGGAATTGAGGTGTCATGAGGCAGAGTAAATTGCCCAAAGTCACAGAGATTTGAACCTAGATCTATGTGTTAGTTTGTCAGGGCTGCTGTGAGCACAGATTGCCACAGGATGAGTGGATAATGACAGAAATCCATTCTCTTGTAGCTGGGGAATCCCGGAGTCCAGTATCCAG
This sequence comes from Nycticebus coucang, assembly GCF_027406575.1. Lineage (NCBI taxonomy): Eukaryota > Metazoa > Chordata > Mammalia > Primates > Lorisidae > Nycticebus > Nycticebus coucang. Next base: position 108,070,605 of record NC_069791.1, read on the forward strand.
GTGTGTGCAGGGCACGCTGCCTCCGCAGGCTCTAGGGCACGATGTGCCTCACCTCTTCTAGCTTCCCGTGTCTGTGGGATCCCTGGCGTTCCTCGGTTTATAGAGGCTTCATTTCGATTTCTGCCTCTGTCTTTACACGGCCTTCTCTGATTTCTGTGTCCTGTGTCTCCGTGCCTCCCATCTTCCACTCCTTTCTCTTGCGGGGACACCAGCCCTCGGGTGTGGGACCTAACCCAAATCCTGGATCATCTTGAGATCGTTAACTTAGTTAAGGCTGCAAAGGTCCTGTCTCTGATTCAGCTTGCACTCGCAGGGGCAAGTCTCAGGGTTAGGACTTGGTCAGGTTTTAGGGACACAATTCAACTCACTACCCTCTACCTTCCTCCATTTTTTCCATCATTCTGCTTTTTGTATAGGGCAAAGGAGTGGCCAGGGTAGGAAACCTGGGCAGGTACCTAAGACAGGTGGGGTCTCTTTGAATACCCAGGCATCTAACAGTGTTATGCCCACCGCGAGTGGAAGCATAGAGAAAATGCCAGCATGCTGAGTTCAGATTTGGTATGGGGTCCTGTATCGGCTAGCTGACCAAGAAAAGGTTCACATCTAAAAAATTCTTGGCCCCCTATAACAAAGGAAGGGAGGTTTTATACCTTTTTCCAGTTGAGGCAGGAGGGAGTTAGGTGGAATCTTCGCAAGGTTAGATTTACAGGGTTGGGGGTTGGTTAGTTACCAGAGGAATGGAGGATAGCAATGCAGTTTTACAAGGGTCTGCTGTGACTCTGGGCTAATCACCTGTCCTAAGAGATGTTTAACAGCCCATTTCTGCACGGCCTACCTGCTAAAGGGGGTGCTGAAGGGGAGAGGGAAAGAAAATGCAAATTGGGGTCCAGTTGGCCTTTCCACAGGTGTAATGCCCAGGAGTCTCTCAAAGACCACACCACCAGACAAGTCAAATCTAAAGAGGAGTCCTTTTATTGAAGAGCTGGCCGGAAACTGCCTCTGTGTCCCAACATGGGGTTTCTGAGAGCAGCCCCGAGTTGTCTGTGACTCTGGTTTTTATAGGGCAAAACTTTTCCAGGGAGCAACCAAGCATTATTACAGAAGCAAAAACAGCCGTTAAAGGGGTAGTGGGAATCACGAGGGTAGGGCAGTCAGTCATTTTACACAATGCTATGATCACGAGAGCGATTAGCGGATTTTTCTTCCTTACAAAAAAGGTACAAACCACAATGTCCTGGGGGGAAGTGCAGGGAGGGACGCTTACAGGTAGGGGACCTAAAGGGCATGATCATAAAAAGCTATAATCACTAGGGCCACAAATCACAAGCAAATGCATTTACAGTTACACAATGGAAGGGCAAACAAGCGGAACTGATTTTGAAGGTAAAAAGGAATAAATAGTAAAATGGAGTCAAGCTTATTTTTGTAACATTTCAATATTATATATGGATGGTATGAGGATGGTATGAAGACCACCTTAACATAATCACAAGGGTTGTTGTCACCAGGGTAGTTAGTGACTTTCTGAAAAATACTAATAATTGTAACAGTTCTAACCAGGTACACTGAAAATACCAGGCAATGGGTGGGAGGCAAGAGGAACCCGTTTTTTAAAAAGCAATAAAATATAACAAAATAAGAGAATGGAGTCAGGCCTGCTTTGCCTCCCCACTGATTTTCAGGAATAAGAGTTACAACAAAATGGAGTTAGTCCTGCTTTTTTTTCACCCTAACACAGGGGCTCCAGAAAAAGAGAAGTGAGAAGCCAGAAAGGAAGAAGTTATCAAAGAGATTTTCCTAGAACTGAAGATTGCAGGGCAGTGGCTGCATGGAGGTTCTTAAACCATCTTCTTCTGATGAATGAGGTGGGACAGCACCCTGATGATATGCACTTGGCAGCCAAGTGGGGTGGAGTAACAGGAATTCTCAAATTTGCCACAGGTGGCCTTTTAGTAGATATAAATTCAGACATCCATCAGCGCCATGTCTGGCCTTGGAGGTGGTAAGAAAAAGTCCTTGAAGCAGCCCAAGCAGCCGCCCTAGGGAAAGGACAAGGAAGATGAGGTGTGCATACAGATGCAGAAAGAAGAGAGGGGCTGAAAGTGAAGGCCTCGGGGAAGGGCCCCCTGGCCACAGGTAGAATTAAGATCTGGCAAAGCAATTCCACTCATAATATACTCAAAGAGAATTGAAAGCAGGGGCCGCAGATACTTGTGTGCTGATGTTCCATTGCAGCGTTACTCACTGTGGCCAAAAGGTGGGAACAACAATATCTGTGTCCATCAACAGATGAATAAATAAACCAAATGTGATGTGTCTATACAATGGAATATTATTTAGTCTAGCAAGGAGTGAGGTTCTGACACTGGCTACACATGGATGAACTTGAGGACATCACACTGCGTGAGGTAAACCAGACACTAAGGAACAGACAGGATCCCACTTACTCACATGAGGCATCAAGAACATACCAGTTCACAGAGACGGAAGGTAGAGAAGAGGTTACCAGGGGCCTTGGGAAGGGCAAGTAGAGAGTTACTGCGCAATAGTTACGGTTTTTGTTTGGGATAATGAAGTTTTGGAAATAGTGGGAATGGATGAACAATATTTTGAATGTAATCAATGCCACTAAATTGTACATTTAAAAGTGGTTAATGAAGAAGCTAAGGAAATTTCACCCCAAAATATGATTGCTTGGGATAAAGAATATTTTGAATTAAAGGCCTTTCATGATCAGAAAGCACTGGCCTCCCCTCTATAAAACCTGAGTAACTTGATTTAGAATCAGAAGGGGCTGCTGACTTCCTTATTGCATACGAATAGACCTGGCCCTAAGGTTATTTAAAGCATGAGATCTGTCTCTCGGGTTAATCTACAAATCAATCTGTTTCCCTCCATCTGTACATTCTCCCAGCAGCCACTTCCTGCACCTGTACTTTCCACACTCTTCTCCCTTCCTTCTAAAAGGCAGCTATGAAGGTCTCTGACCACCACTGAGAGTTTGGGTAATCATTCCTGTGGCTCCCCCCATGAACATGGTATTTGGAAAAAAACCTCTCTTTTATTAATCTACCATAATTGTTGATCTTTCAGCAAACCAGACAAAGGGAAAAAGGCAAATTTTGCCATGATCACTACGTTAATATGGCAAATTTCATATTATATATATTCTACCCCAATTTTTTCAATTAATAATTTAATATACCAAAACCATTACATGTACAAGTTGGGTAAATTGTATGACACGTGAATTATATCTCAATAAAAGTGTTTTGTTTTGTTTTTGAGACAAGAGTTTCACTATGTTGCCCTTGGTAGAGTGCTGTGGCATCACAGCTCACAGCAACCTCAAACTCTTGGGCTTAAGCAATTCTGTTGCCTCAGCCTCCCAAGTAGCTGGGACTACAGGTGCCCGCCACAATGCTTGGCTATTTTTTTTTGTTGCAGTTGTTATTGCTGTTTAACTGGCCCAGGCTGGGTTCAAACCTGCCAACCTCAGTGTATGTGGCTGGCACTGTAACCACCGTGCTATGGGCTTGGAGCCTCAATAAAGGTATTTTTGTGTTGTTTTGTTTTTTAAGAACTCTGATAAAAGGGTGGCCCTGTGGCTCAAAGGAGTAAGGCGCTGGCCCCATATGCCGGAGGTGGTGGGTTCAAACCCAGGCCGGCCAAAAAAAAAAAAAAAACTGCATAAAAAAAAAAGAAAAAAAAGAAATCTGGGTGGCGCCTGTGTCTCAGTGAGTAGGCCGCCGGGCCCATATACCAAGGGTGGCAGGTTCAAACCCAACCCCGGCTGAACTGCAACAAAAAAATAGCCAGGCATTGTGGCTGGCGCCTGTAGTCCCAGCTGCTCGGGAGGCTGAGGCAGGAGAATCGTGGAAGCCCAAGAGCTGGAGGTTGCTGTGAGTCCTGTGACATCATGGCACTCTACTGAGGGCGGTAAAGTAATACTCTGTCTCTACCAAAAAAAATTTAATTAAAAAAAAAAAAGAAATCCGATAAAAGTAAGTTGTTCTTTGTGCCTGAGGCGATGGTGATCTTTGTTTGCTATTTAAAGGTCTGTATTCCCTGCCATAACATCTCCTGCCACCTATAGCTAAAAAGTAGTGTTGTCTTAGAGCCTAGTGTGCATTTAAGAATAAATTTTCATAAAAAAGTCATACAGTGGCTCATCATCTCTTTATTTTCACTTAGTCATTCCTACCTTAGCTGTGAATTAAAGTACAACCACCTGAGAATCCTCCCAAAGTTTGCTCTTTGTTTTACCCTAAATTCTGTATCACTTGGAATTAAAACAACTCATTTTTTAAAAAGCTCAGACATTGTCAGAATACAAGCAATGTTAGTAAGTAGAGCAGACTTGCGCAAGGCAATAGAGAGGAGTGGAGACTGCGTCCAACTGAGGAGGTCACAGCCTCTGTATTAGTCTGTTCAGGCTGTCATAACAAAGTCCGCGTGGTTTAAATAACAACTTTGTTTCCTCTCAAGCCTGGAGACTGGAAGCCAGACATCGAGGTCTCAGTATGGTTGGTTTCTACTAAGGCCTCTCTCCTTGGCTTGTAGATGATCGATTATCTTCTCCCGTGTCCTCTCATGGTCTTTCCTTTCTGTACGTGTCTGTATTCTAATCTCCTCCTCTGATCAGTCACTTCTTTTGTTGTTGTTGTTTGGTGAGAGAGAGTCTTGCTCTGTCGCCTAGGGAAGAGTGCTATGGTGTCATCACAGCTCACAGCAACCTCAAACTCTTGGGCTCCAGGGATTCTCTTACCTCAGCCTCCCAAGTAGCTGGGACTACAGATGTGCACCACAGTACCTGACTAGTTTTTTCTATTTTTCAGTAGAGACAGGATCTCGCTCGTGCTCAGGCTGTTCTCGAACTCCTGAGCTCAAGCAAATTGCCTACCTCAGCCTCCTAGAGTGCTGGGATTACAGGCGTGAGCCATCACTCCAGGCCCTGGTCAGTCGCATTGAATTAGCGCACACTCTAGTGCCCTCATTTTAACGTGATTACCTCTTTAGAAACCCTATCTCCAAATACATCATGTGCCAAGATACTGGAGGTTAGAGTTTCATCATATGAATTTGGGGAACAGGAAACTCACTTCAGCCCCCTACCACCTTCCATGGCAATACTTTTACATTAACAGTGATTCATTCACTTTGCAACCACACGTGTCCCCACAGAATGTTGGTAGGCTCTGCTGAACGCATTAGTGGATTGAAAAGTGGTAAGCAGTAGATGAAGCTGACTCCTAGCTGGGCACAGTCTGGCTTTGCGGGAGTTTGGGGAATCTTTGTCCCCTGCATAATTCAAATTTGGAGAAGCAGATTGATGCATTTATTTGGAAAAGAGAACTTACCCCTGTGGTTTCTCCATCTTGGGAGGAAGTCCCATTAAAAAAAGGAAAGACAACCAACTTGTTTTTGAAATACTTTCTCCCAAAATATTTGAAATACTTAGAATTATCCCCTAGATGATGCATGAAGGCAGAATTACCAGGGCTGAGTCAGCTCAAGGCAGCTGTTCACCCCACCCATCCTCCTTGGGTCTTCCTCGGGGTCTCTGATGGTCTTCACACACCTCTCTGAAGGTGGCAGCTTCCTCTGAGCACTCATTGAGTGCCTGCTAAATGTAGCACCTTTTAGGAGTAGAAGACAGGGGAAAAGAGAAGCATGTAAGTTTTGGAGGGTAAACTCTAGGCTAGCTCAGAGGGCAAACTCTGAGCTCTAATGATGGTTCTTGCCATTTTGTGGTGTGAGATTACAAACAAGTGACTTTGCTGCTCTGAGCCTCAGTTTTTCAGTTTGCAAAATGAGGATGTGCCTTACCCACCCTGCAGGGCTGCCGGCGGTTCAAGTGTGAAAGCTTCCAGGAATGTCTGTGTGTGGTTTCAACACCCATGAAGGCCAGAGAGGACGGTGTTGTCACCATTGCTGGCAAGACTGAAAATCTGACCATCATTCAAGATTCACACCTGAGATGAATCTCACTGAGTGTGAAATCAATATCAGAAAGGGCATCCCTCAAAGACATGGGGAAGTAGACCAGAAAGGCAGGAAACTGGGTTTCAGTTCCAGTATATGCTCTGAGCCACACAAACTGCTCTACTGTGTGTGCCACAGGCTCCTCGCCAGTAAAATGGTGGTCAAAATATCTACCTTGCAGGGCCAATGCAAGGTAATTATAATGACAAATACTAATATGTCATGGACACTTACTAAGTGCTGGGCTCAAGGGTTTCACAGAATGTTTCTCATTTGAGAACCAACGATGGAGATTTATTTCTGCTTTCATTTCACAGGCTCAGAGAAGCCAACTAACTTGCCCAAGGTCACACAGCTTTCAGACTGTTTGCCTGGCTCCCCACCATGTGCCATTTGATCTGTGAACAACTTTTGCAAGATGTCAAGCTTCCAGCGAAGCTGCAATATTGTTAGTGACTGCAAATGCTGGGGATGAGCACAGGGAACTGGTGAGCCTGGGTGGCTTAGTCTGGGAACCCTTCCTGGAGGAATCAGATGTGAAGGCAGGTTGTGAAGTGAATTAGGATTATTGGGTCCATGGTGGAGGTCTGGTGAAGTAAATATCAAGGGCATATGGATGCTATTTAAATGACTAGATGAGATTACCCAGGGAGTAAGTGTGGTTGGAAAAAACAAGAGGGGCCAGGCGCAGTGGCTCATATCTGTAATACTAGGCTGAAAGCTGAGGTGGGAAGGTCTCTTGTGTTCAGGAGTTCAAGACCAGTCTGAGCAAGAGTGAGACCCTATCTCTACAAAAAACAGAAAAATTAACTGGGCATGGTGGTGGGCACCTGTACTTCCAGCTACTTGGGAGGCTGAGGCAGAAGAATCACTTGAAGCCAGGAGTTTAAGGTTGCTTCGAGCTATGATGACCCCACAGAACTATAGCCCAGGTCAATAGAGTGAGAGTCTGTGTAAAAGAGAAGGAGAAAGAGGAGGAAGGAAGAAAAGAAGAGAGGGAGGGAAGGAGGGAAGAAGGAAGGAAGGAAGGCCCTGAGGTCATTTGAAGCACAAGACCTAGCTCTCAGGTTAATCTGTGAATCAGTCTGCACCCATCTACACTCCCCCCCCCCCGCCCCCATAGCAACCACTTGCTACACAATACTTTCCAGTTTCTCTCCCCCTCCCCTTCTAAAAGACATCTTTAAAAACCACTATCCCGCCGGTGCAGTGGCTCACGCCTGTAATCCCAGCACTGTGGGAGGCTGAGGAGGGAGAATCGCTTGAGCTCAGGAGTTCGAGACTCACCTGAGCGACAGTGAGACCCCGACTCATGAAAAAAATGGAAAAACCCAGCCGGGCGCCTGTAATCCCAGCGGCTTCCAGAGGCTGAGGCAGCGGGGTGCCCGCAGCCGGAGTCTGAGGTTGTGGTGAGCTACCACGCCCACTGCACTCTGCTCAGGGGCATAGGGTGGGACCCTGTCTCAACAAAAAAAAAAACCACTATCCCTGAAACTTTGGGGAAATCATTCTTACAGTTCCCCCCATGCACATGGTATTTGGAAATAAACCTTTCTTTTAATGTACCATGACTGTGAGTTGGTCTTTTCAGTGAACCAACTTTGGGGGAAAGGGCAAGTATTCCCAAGACCCCTTTAAAATATTTAAAAGTCAAGTTGATAACAGTATGTATAGAATGATATACAAATATTTCCCTCAATGGGAGAGAGACCAAGAGTGAACAGAAGGATTTTGTTTTTCTATCAATGTCAGGGAGAAGAAAGGAGATAAGAACAGCTTAGACCCAACTATAGCACAAGAATATGGGGAAAGGGCCAAGGAAGGGGAAGGGAGGGGGGAGGTTAGCGTGGAGGGAGGGTAATGGGTGGGGCCACACCTACGGTGCATCTTAGAATGGGTACAGGTGAAACTTACTAAAGGCAGAATACAAATGTCTACATACAATAACTAAGAAAATGCCATGAAGGCTACGTTGAAGTTTGATGAGAATATTTTAGATTGTATATGAAACCAGCACATTGTACCCCTTGATTGCACTAATGTACACAGCTATGATTTAACAATAAAAAAAAAAAAAGAAAGAAAAAAAAGAACAGCTTAGAGTTTAATACCCTCCTTTTACAGATGGAGCTGTTAGCTTCCAGGGGAATAAAGCCAATTCTAAAACCCCCTCATTGAATCCGAGGCTGAGGAGCGCGGGAAGAGCTAATTCTTACCTATAGGTCAACTTTCAGGGGCCCATGGAGATGGCTTCACCCAAAACTGGGTTTCCCCAAACACATGACTCTTGAAATCCCCTAAGCTCTCCTCATTGATTGGGGGGACAAGAGAGGTATGTGGGCAAACACCATCTGCCTGTGACAGCTAAGAGAACGCAGAAGCATCTCCTGGCAAGTAAACCGTCTGGGCAGCCTTCCTGTCACCTGAGGCAACTGTTATTACAATGGAAACTCAAATCATGCCCATTAAATGTTCTCCCAGGGTTTAGCTATGTCAGGACCAAGTTAGAGGCCTAATCTCATTCTTTCATTCATTACTGGGTGCTTAAATCTAATGCCCTATGATGGGCATTGGGAACTGAAGGGTAAATAAGACCTAGTCCTGCCCGTCAAGAACTCACCATCTAATGTGGGAAGGTAGATAGTCAAATAGGGAATTATAATTCAATGAAAGGACTTAGTGAAAACTTAAGTATTCATTATCTAGCCTCTGCCCCTTGTGTGTAAGCAAGAGTCATCATTATCAGAAATTGTTAATAAAATATGTGGTCATTTGTAAGTTTAATTCTCATACATTTAGTCTTCATGTCTCCATGAGCTCCTCTTGGCTCGAGTTCAAGTGGTGGTATGTACCCTTCACCCAGCTCCCTCCGATGGTAACATCTCACATAACCTCAGTGCATTATTAGAACCAGAAATTGACATTAGTCCAACAGAATTAACTTGACTAAAGACCAGCCAAACTCCTTGCTGAACACCAGAGTCTGGCTCTGCCTATAACATCAACACCCTTTTTTCTGGGTGTTAGTCAGACTGTCTCACAGTATGTGTGATCATTTATAAAATGAAATCACCATCCTTGCCACGTTATAGAATTTTCTGAAGTCAATGTAAGTGATATCGGAAAACTATTCAAAGCACCCCCAAAGTTATTGACAAAAGGGCACCTCGCAGCTGTCAACTAAGAAATAACTGGGTGGGTGGCACCTGTGGCTCAGTGAGTAGGGCGCTGGCCCCACATACCAAGGGTGGTGGGTTCAAACCCAGGCCCGGCCAAACTGCAACCAAAAAATAGCCAGGTGTCATGGTGGGTGCCTGTAGTCCCAGCTGCTCGGGAGGCTGAGGCAAGAGAATCGCGTAAGCCCAAGAGCTAGAGGTTGCTGTGAGTCCTGTGACATCATGGCACTCTACTGAAGGCGGTAAAGTGAGACTCTGTCTCTACAAAAAAAAAAAAGAAAGAAAGAACTGGGTAAAAGGAAATTGACAAGAAGACTGAACAGGTGGTTGAAAGAGGATAATTTTATTATGAAAAGACAATGAAAGGCCCATTGGGAAATTGGTGGCATCTTCGAATAATTTTGTGAAAATGACTCTCTGTGTGATCATGGTATTAAACTTGTAGAAAAAGATGTCATGTAACACTTTCAAACAAATTTTTATCAGAAAATTACCTCTGAAATAAAAGGAATATATATTAGCCCTGGCTTTATACTCTATTCATTTTAAGAAAGTGCAATATTGCAATTATAATTTGGACAGCTAAAGACAGAAAAATATTCATAAATTTTAGTTTCACTTAGTTTCATCTTTAAGGCAAAGTCTCAAGCAAATCCTTTCTTTCCTTTCAGTATTGACTATGAAATTTTAGTCTTTGGCCAGGTGTAGTGGCTCACACCAGTAATGCTTGTACTCTGGGAGGCTGAGGCTGGCATATTGCCTGAGCTCAGGAGTTCGAGACCGGTCTGAGCATGAGTGAGATCCCATCTCTAAAAATAGCTGGGTGCTGTGGTAGGCACCTATAGTCCCAGCTATTTGGGAGATGGAGGTAAGGGGATCACTTGAATCCAAAAATTTGAGGTTGCTTTGAGCTATGATGCCATGGCACTGTACCAAGGATGACAAAGTGAGACTCTATCTCAGAAAAAGAAAGAAAGAAAGAAAGAAAGAACGAATGAACGAACAAAAGAAAGAGAGAAAGAGAAAGAAAGAAAGAAAAAGAAATTTTAGTCTCATTCCAACTGGATTCACTTTTACTTGACTTTCTCTGGCACTAATCATCTGTGAAGATTAAGAATCTCCTTTGCAGGGCAAAGGACATAATAACTAGTTCTGTCCGGGAAATATGAGGAAAGGCTTCTGGTAAGTAACATTTGGGCTGGGTATTGAAGGATATATAGGAGTTAACCAAGTAAAGATGAGGGGGAAAGCTATGCAGTTAGAGATAATTGTACATATAAGTCAACAAACCAGAAGGATGGAAGGGCATACTTTCCTTTCAGATGCTGTGTGTGGGCAATGCCGTGGTTGCGGCAGAGTAGATGTAATAGAGTAGAGAAAATTCTGTGTGACAGATGAGACTGTGGAGATGGGAAAGAACCGAACTGAAGAGCTGATACTTCTTCCCCAGGCAGTAGGGAGTCACTGACGTGTTATGAGCTAAGGAAGAACATGATGAGTATTGTGGTTTAGAAAGATTCCTTTACCTGCTGCTGGGGATAATTCTGAATGCAAGAAAACAAACTTTAGGGGCGGCGCCTGTGGCTCAAAGGGGTAGGGTGCCAGTCCCATATGCTGGAGGTGGCGGGTTCAAACCCAGCCCTGGCCAAAAACCACACACACACACACACACACAAATAATAAAATAATTAAAAAAAAAAAAGAAGAAGAAAGAAAATAAACTTTAGAGAGTGTGGTTAAGATACTCTTGATTAGGCTTGGCGCTCATAGCTCAGCGAGTAGGGTGCCAGCCACATACACCGAGACTGGTGAGTTCAAGCCCAGCCCAGGCGTGCTAAACAACAATGACAACTGCAACCAAAAAATAGCCTGGCATTGTGGTGGGTGCCTGTAGTCCCAGCTACTTGGGAGGCTGAGGCAAGAGAATCTCTTAAGCCCACGAGTTTGAGGTTGCTGTGAGCTGGACTATAATGCCAAGGCACTCTGCCAAGGGCGACAAAGTGAGACTCTGTCTCAAAAAAAAAAAAAAAAAATACTCTAGATTAGACCACTATGTGGAGTCAAAGAGTGAAAGTTGTAAGCAAGATCCATAGGCATTAGCAAAAGCTGAATTCAACTACACCCTAAAGGAACTTAACTGGACTCCCAAGCTTGAAGATCACCTACAATAAGCTAATAAGGAAATGAATAGCTCACAGTCAAAACAATCACACACAGAGAGAAAAAGAAGCATAGGACCATGAATGAAAACAAGTAGAAACAATAGACAGCAGAAACAGACCCTCAGACTTTGTATATCAGAACATAGATACAAACCAAGTTTAAAATTAGAGGTGTGCTGGGTGGCGCTTGTGGCTCAAAGGAGTAGGATGCCAGCCCCATATGCTGGAGGTGGCGGGTTCAAACCCAGCCCCCGCCAAAAACTGCAAAAAAATAAAATAAAATTAGAGGTGCGCTTAAACTAGCTCATGTTAGCTCATCAGAGCTGACTGCAAATGCCTTTCCCAATTCCATGTTCAACAATATCATGCTGTTAGTATGAAATTGGACATGATGGGAGTACTCGTACCATGGAAGCTGACAACCATTATAAATTAGGGATTTTTTTTTTAAAGAGAGACTGAGCCAGTTGTTTAACATTTCCTAGAAGACCACTGACTATATAGTGTGTCCTAAAAGTCACTCCTAAAGTCACCCTACATAGGGAAAGTGGGAAATTGTAGCTAAATGTACCTTTAGCTACATAAGTCATTGTAAAATCTTACAAAGAGGTGGCCAACATATAGAAAATATTTTGTAAATATTTTGTAAAATTTTGTAAGGACTATTTTGTAAGTAAAGGCACAGTTACAATTTCCTATTTTCCCCATGTATGACTACCTTAAGAATGACTTTTGGGACATCACACTCTATATTTAAAGCCTGAAAGAGAAGCCTGAAAAAAAAAATAATAATCAGGCCGGGCAGGGTAGCTCATACCTGTAATCCCAGCACTATGCGAGGCCAAGGCAGGTGGATTGCTTGAACTTACAAGTTTGAAACCAGCCTGAGCAAGAGCAAGATCCCATCTCTACTAAAAATAGAAAAACTGAGGCAAGAGGATCACTTGAGCCCAAGAGTTGGAGGTTGCTGTGAGCTATGATACTATAGCACTCTACCCAGGGTGACAGATTGAGACTCTGTTTCAAAAAAAAGAAAAAAGAAAATAATAATCAGGGATCAGCAAATAAGAAAATATAAAGAACAACTGGGCATATTTCACAAGGAACAAAATAGAACTTCTAGAAATGAAAAATAAAACTAAAATGAAAATTTAGTAGATAGATGAAATGGCAAATTAGGAGATTTTCTTTTCTTTTTCTTTTTTTTTTTTGAGACAGAGTCTCAAGCTGTCGCCCTGAGTAGAGTGCCGTGGCATCACAGCTCACAGCAACCTCCAGCTCTTGGGCTGAAGCTATTCTCTTGCCTCAGCCTCCCAAGCAGCTGGGACTACAGGCACCCACCACAATGCCTGGCTATTTTTCTGTTGCAGTTGTCACTGTTGCTTTAGCTGGCCCTGGCCGGGTTGGAACCACCAGCCTTGATGTATGTGGCTGGCACCCTACCCACTGATCTATGGGCACCACCAAATTAGGAGATTTTCTGATTCACTAACTACAGACAAGAAAGATACATTAAAAGTGATAGGTGTAACATAAAGCTAATTCTAGCTTCAGAAGTAAATAATAGAGAAAATGGGAAAGAGGTAGTAGACACAGGCAGATCTTAGTCTATATGTACGTGCACCTACTCTGGAGGACGTTTCTCTCTTAGACCTTGAGATAACATGACTTCATAACATAGAACAAAGTGCACTCTGACCTGGAAACTTTGACCTTAGGTTACTAAATCCAATTTACCTGCTTTGACTAGTTAATCTATGTCCCACTGACATTTCAGAGCAGAGCTGGTCTACTGCCCTGCACTGCGCATCACAATCTCCAAGTGATGCTTCCTGGTTTTCTCTTAAGGTCAATTTCCCTCTCAAAGAGATATTTATAGTGCTAGTCTCATGCTTTCCTGTCTCAGACGAGAGGCTTACCTTGTTTGGTTTTAAAAGCTGTTGAGATATTTTCAAGGGACTTTAGGTTTAGCTTTAACTAATAAGGCTGTGATTTTCCTCATTGTTTTGTTCCCAGCAGTGCCCCACTTGAGTTAGGCACTCAATCAATGAGTGAATTTGTTGGATAGCTACTTGCCAGAGGTACATGTTTTTTGTTAACATGTGATGAACACCATTTCTCAGATGAAGAAATTAAGGCATATAAAAGGGCATCTTCAAGCTTGTACATGGTAGAGCCGTGATTCAAATCTGCAAATACTAATAAAACCTGCCACTCCTTCTTGTCCTATGGTTGGCTGTATTTTAACACTGCAGTTGACTTAGAATAATGTTATCGCTGCCATAGGTTATACAGTTATATTAGTATACACCCATTCCACAGGATAGAGAGAATCCAAAGTCCAGGCTTAGGTCAGGAAGGAAACAATTCCCTTTACTATGATGGTGTAAACTTATACTTTGTGTTATCTGAGATCCTTCAGGAAGCAGACATCAAGATTGGGAAATTCCCTCTGAGAATTAATGGGAGAGAGAGGAGGAATATGAGAGGGCAGGGAAGGCAGATCTGACCCTTGAGGGGAGAGAGAGAGAGAGAGAGAGAGAGAGAGAGAGAGAGAGAGAGAGAGAGAGAGAACAGGAGGTTCTGCATGAAGAGCCTCAGACTGCGGGGTAGCCCTGAGAAGGCTCAGCCAGGCACTAGGGAGCCCACATAGATAGGACTTAGAGCCCACAGTACTTAGAAATAATGAGTCCTTGTTTTATTGCCACATTTAGTCATTGCCTGGGGACTACCTGGGAAGCACCTGGCATCAATTGACAAGCTGAGAAAGTGCCTGAAGTCACCCATGGCTAGGGGATGTCCACTGGCCACCTGCCCCATGGCAGGGCTCTTAAAGAGAGCTGAGTGGTACATCTCCGTCTGCCACAATCTTGATCATTTGCAAAGGACTTGAAGCACCCTAGCTCTGCGACCAAGGCAGAGGTTGAGCTTACAATCCTGTAGGCTTTAACAGCAGATACTCCCTGCTTAAACCCTGGCAGTTGCTGGCTGTGTGACTTTCATAGGACGCCAGACGTCTGTGAGCCTCACCTTCCTGTAACTCCCCAATTCCTTCTGTGTTAACCTCCTGTTACTGGTCGGTCCCCTCTACATGAACCACTGGAAGAAACAAATGATATTTCCACATCGGGTCAAATTCCATGTCCACAGGCAGTCCCAACACCCCCTTATTAAAAGCGTCCAGAGGAACCACATAGACATGTCATGATTTTGGTTCTGAATCTTCTTCAACTTTATAAATCAAGGTAATAATAAGAATGCCTACCTGTAGGCTATCGTAGAGAATGCTGAGTTGAAGTAGGTGATGTATGGTGCCAGAGGTGCAGGGGGATAGTATTTCTGTTGGAAGTATGGAGATGGTGGAGGGGATGGAAATCATGAAGGTGGTGGTGCTGGTAGTGGAGGGAGTGGTGGGAATGGTGTTTCCAACAGAAGTGCGAGAAATAGCAGTAGCAATGACGGAGGGGATGGAAACCACGGTGATCACAGAGGTAGTAGGGAGAATGTGGAAGTAGCAGAGGAGGAGATGGTGGCCATAATGGAATGGTGAGAGAGATGGTGATGCTGACGATTGCGGTGGTGATGATGGGAGTGGTGATGACGGTGGAGGTGAGGATGGGGGTGGTGGAGGGAGAGAGGGTGAAACTAACTCCTGTACCCCACTTGGCCAGGTCTCCTGACTCCCGCTTTTGGCCCACAGGAGCCACATCCTGTAGATGACATACCAGTCCCTGCCCACTTTCTCCACTGCCCCAAGTCACAAACCAGGAGTCAACTCATGTGCCTTAAGGGGAAACCCAAGAAACAAAGGTAGCTGTCCATATTCCTGAACAGTGGCCAAGGTGATTCAGACTGAGATGCAACAGCCCATGGCCCAGGTCTGTGGGCAGACACCGCAGCCACAGGGACTAGCCGGCTGTGCCTGAGGACCCAGGGAGCTAGTCTCCCCAGCCTCTCAGGGGGAAGGAGCCAGCCCAGCAGGTGCTGTGCTCCTGGCCTTCTTCTCCTTTTGCAAACCCACTGCCTGGTGTCCCTCCCAGGTTCTGCAACTCTACTTCTTGGGGCTACACCCACAGAGCGAGATGGTTAATGACGACCTTGAATTGTTTTTGGTGATTGTATACAGACAGTGCCTAGCTCCCTGCTCTTCTCACTGAAGAAATGGTGTCTGAAGTTTTGTATTATACCATCGACCTCCAGCTAGAGGAGCAGGCGTTAGAGAGAAGGTGATTGCCTTCAGCAGGTAGGTGCCCTCAGGGCTGCCGGAGTCCTAAGCCTTGACCTGGAGAGCTAGAGATAAGCATTTTGCATGTGACCACCTGCACTTCTCCCTTGTAGTGGACCCCTCAGCACCCTCTCTTTCTCCTTTTTCTAGCCTCAGGTCACAGGTTTCTTGTCCTTTAGGCCCTAGTACAGGGGTAGGAAAACTTTCTGCATTAATTTAGCTATAATCAAATAAGGCCACGTTCAAGAAACTTCAGTTAGATATTCTGAAAAACATACGCTATTTTATAAAAATCTAACTACTATGAACTTAATAATTTCAAAAAATGAAAACTGTTTGTTGTCCTGTGGCTCAAAGGAGTAGGGTGCCGGCCCCATATACCGGAGGTGGTGGGTTCAAACCTAGCCCCAGCCAAAAACTGCAAAAAAAAAAAAAAAAAAAAAAAAAAAAACACAAAGAAAGAAAACTATTTGCTAATTTAATTTAATTCATTTATTTTTGAGACAGAGTCTTACTTTGTCACCCTCAGTAGAGTGCTGTACTGTCATAGCTCACAGCAACCTCAAATTCTTGGGCTCAAACAATTCTCTTGCCTCAGCCTCCTGAGTAGCTAGGACTACAGGCGCCCACAAGGCCCAGCTATTTTTAGAGACAAGGTCTCACTCTGGCTCAGGCTAGTCTGGAACCTGTGAGCTCAGGCAATCCACCTGCCTCCGCCTCCTTGAGTGCCAGGATTATAGGCGTGAGCCATCGCTCCCGGCCCTGTTTGTTAATTTTAAAGTTAACTAACCTTTTAGTAACTTTGTGGTGTCTGCATCTTTGTTGAAAAGCATGAAGGTCCCCAGTTTCAGCTGATCCTCTAGATGGGTACCAGTCACATGTAACCTGACAGGCCATCTTGATTTGGAGTAGGTAGGAGAAAGTAGATTCAAAGCAATAAGTGGTTGAAAAACAGGGAAGCATTTTTTGGGCAGGCAGCCTAAGGAATGGGTATTCTACCACATTTTTATATATTTTAATTGGGTCTTTCTTAGCATCAAACAATGACTTTAAATGGTCATTGTTTGAGAACTCAATCAATTCCCCCTGCAGTTCTTTAGGTGTGTTGGTGATAATCACTAAAATCAACTTTAGTGATCAACTTTTAGGTTGAGGATGAAATGCTAATTTGAGCTTGAAGTCATGATTCTCAAACTCAGTGAACCTTTCATCATATTCTCTAATAGGTCTATAATACCTGTGTATTCTTTAAACAGTTCACATTTATCATCCTGCTCATCAATGACTTTTGCTAAGGGAGGAAAATGTCACACTCTACTGAGGGTGACAAAGTGAGACTCTGTCTCAAAAATAAATAAATTAATTAAATTAAATTAGCAGTTGAAGTGTTTTGAAAAAAGATACCTTTTTTGAAATACTTGGATTTTTTGCCACATATCCTATATAGACTTAGTTTTACTTGGAAAGAAATGTTCAAGTCATTTTGATTTGACATGATATCACACAGAAATTCCTGTAGAAATATGCTTTAAATAATTTACATTGCTGATTCTTTTCTTCATAAAATTTAACTATATGTTTTCACAGATATAAAATTCTGGCCCCTATTACAGCCAACAACTTTAGAAAGTTTCAGCAAATCCACACTGAATACCTTGTTCAATTTAAGCATTTTTGTTTGTTTGTTTGTTTAGAGACAGAGTCTCACTTTATCACCCTCGGTAGAGTGCTATGGCATCACACAGCTCACAGCAACCTCCAACTCCCAGGCTTAGGCGATTCTCTTGCCTCAGTCTCCCAAGTAGCTGGGACTACAGGCGCCCACCACAACGCCCGGCTATTTTTTTGTTGCGGTTTGGCTGGGGCCAGGTTTGAACCTATCACCTTCAGTAATCAGGGCCGGTCTCCTACCCACTGAGCCACAGGCGCCGCCCTCAATTTAAGCATGTTACAAAACTGTGCCATGTTTTCATTTGCATGGATATAGTTGACAATACTTTCAACTTGTTGCAAAGTGTCACTTAAAATAGCAGCTTTTCACAAGTTGCCGAAGTCTACACCCACATAAACATCCAAAGGGCTTAACTGACTCTATACACGGATACGGAAACAAGAAGAAGGATATTGATTAAGAAGAAATTATAGATATCACAGTATAATTTGTCACTGTAAGTACTATAAGGCCTTCCTCTTAAAGAAAGACCTTCTAATTCTAAAGCTTTAAACACAGTATGTAAAAATTTACCACTAGCATCAAAAGCATTCAACTTAGTAACAGTAATCAAATAATTTTTTTTTTTTAAGTTGGGGTCTTGTTCTGTCATCCAGGCTGGAGTGCAGTGGAATGATCATAGCCCACTGCAGCCTCAAACTCCTGGCTTAAGTGATCCTCCTGCCTCAGCCTCCCACGCAGCTAGGAGTATAAGCATGAGTCATTGCACCAAGCTCAATAATTAAATAATTCTAAGAAAGGTAGAAAGCAATTGAAGCAGCTTCAAAAATACACTACTGGGACTTGATCAAACTAAAAAGCTTCTGCACAGCCAAGAACACGGTAAGTAAAGCAAGCAGACAGCCCTCAGAATGGGAGAAGATATTTGCATGTTATGTCTCAGACAAAGGTTTAATAACCAGAATCCACAGAAAACTCAAATGCATTAGCAAGAAAAGAACAAGTGTGAGGGAGGTGGGGCGGATGGGCGGAGGGAGGGTAATTGGTGGGATTATACCTGCGGTGCATCTTACAAGGGTACATGTGAAACTCAGTAAATGTGGAATATCAATGTCTTAACACAATGACTAAAAAAATGCCAGGAAAGCTTTATTAACCAGTGTGATGAAAATGTGTCAAACGGTCTATAAAACCAGTGTATGGTGCCCCATGATCGCATTAATGTACACATCTATGATTTAATAAAATAAAAAAAAAAAGAAAAAGAAAATAACAAGTGATCCCATCGCAGGCTGGGCAAGGGACTTGCAGAGAAACTTCTCTGAAGAAGACAGGCGCACAGCCTACAGACATATGAAAAAATGCTCATCATCCTTAATCATCAGAGAAATGCAAATCAAAACTACTTTGAGGGTGGCGCCTGTGGCTCAAGGAGTGGGGTGCCTGTCCGATGTGCTGGAGGTGGCGGGTTCAAACCCAGCCCCAGCCAAAAACCACACACACACACAAAAACTACTTTGAGATATCATCTAACTCCAGTAAGATTAGCCCATATCACAAAATCCCAAGACCAGAGATGTTGGCGTGGATGTGGAGAAAAGGGGACACTTCTACACTGCTGGTGGGAATGCAAATTAATTCGTTCCTTTTGGAAAGATGTTTGGAGAACACTTAGAGATCTAAAAATAGACCTGCCATTCAATCCTACAATTTCTCTACTAGGTATATACCCAAAAGACCAAAAATCATGTTATAACAATGATATTTGTACCGGAATGTTTATTGCAGCCCAATTCATAATTGCTAAGTCATAGAAAAAGCCCAAGTGCCCATTGATCCACGAATGGATTAATAAATTGTGGTATATGTACATCATGGAATATTATGCAGCCTTAAAGAAAGATGAAGACTTTACCTCTTTCATGTTTACGTGGATGGAGCTGGAATATATTCTTCTTAGTAAAGTATCTCAGGAATGGAAGAAAAAGTATCCAGTGTACTCAGCCGTATTATGAATCTAATTTATAGCTTTCATATGAAAGCTATAACCCAATTATAACCTAAGAATAGGGGGAAGGGGGAGAGGGAGGGGAAGGAGGGGAGAGGATGGGCGGAGGGTGGGTGATTGGTGGGATTACACCTGCGGTGCATCTTAGAAGGGTACATGTGAAACTTAGTAAATGTAGAATATAAATGTCTTAACACAATAACTAAGAAAATGCCATAAAAGCTATGTTAACCAGTGTGATGAAAATATGTCAATTGGTATATAAAACCAGTGTATGTGCCCCGTGATTGCATTAATGTACACAGGTATAATTTAATAATAAATTAAAAAAAAAAAGAAAGGTAGAAAGAAACTCGAATTCGGAATGGAATTCAAACCCTTCAACACCTTCCTATGGTCCAAATAGTCACTGCCCCTGAGGCAAGTTTAATTCGGTCATTTTATGCTGGGAATTGACAATTTAAAGACATTAGACTTTGATACACATGTAGACAAGCAGTCTTTTCTTTCAAATAATCAGGGTTTTTTTTTTGTGGAAAAAAGGTCAAAGAGAACCCTGAGGGCACATAATTTATAACAATTCTGGAAGGAGTTACAGGTGGGCATTCATAAGTGCCAGTGTCACCAAAGGTGTGGCAACTATACTAGCAGCTAAATTCATGAGAAGATTCCAGAGTACCTGTGTCTGAATTACAAATCCTTAGCAACTGGTTTTAAGAGTTTCTTCTCTTTGGCTAGGTGCAGTGGCTCACACCTGTAATCCCAGCACTCTGGAAGGAGGCCGGAGGATCCCTTGAAGTTTGAGATCTGCCTGAGCAAGAGTGAGACCCCGTCTCTACTAAAAATAGAAAACTTTAGCTGGGTCTTGTGGTGGGCACCTGTAGTCCCAGCTACTCAGGAGATGGAGGCAGGAGGATGGCTTGAACCCAGGAATTTGAAGGTGCTGTGAGGTAGATTGAGACCACAGCACTCTAGTCTGGGCAATAGAATAAGACTCTGTCTCAAAAAAAAAAAAGAAAGAAAATTCTTCTCTTTTTTTCTAAAAAATCAAAAAATATATAACATATATTTCTCTTATCTCCTGAGAAATATAACAGTGTTGGGTCACAGCTTATGGATTTACTTTTATTTATTTATTTATTCATTTATTTTGAGACAGAGTCTCACTATTTCACCCTCGGTAGAGTGCCATGCGTCACAGCTCACAGCAACCTCAAACTCTTGGGCTTAAGAGATTCTCTTGCCTCAGCTGCCCAAGTAGCTGGGCCTACAGGCTACAATGCCCAGCTATTTTTGTTGTTGTTGTTGCAGTTGTTTAATTGGCCCGGGCGGGGTTTGAACCACCGCCCTCGGTGTATGTGGCTGGTGCTGTAACCACTGTGCTACGGGCGTCATGCCTGGATTTACCTTTACACAGAACACTTCCCTGCTATGAAACTGAAGGAGAGAAAATCATAAGACTCTGCTATTCAGCCTTTAAAACGTGCTTTCTATCCCAGTGCATAATTTATCTGAATAACTTCAACTGAACAGACAACAACTTCCTTCACTTCGTTTAGGTCCTTTAAGTTTAATTCATTAAAACCTTATGTACTCCAGAATGTTTATAAAAGACATTCATATCTCTTTTTGTGTTGATTTTGTTGTTATTGTTGCAGTTTTTGGCCAGGGCTGGGCTCAAACCTGCCACCCTTGGCATATGGGGCCGGTGCCCTACTCCTTGAGCCACAGGCAACACTCTGATTTTTTTTTTTTTTTTGCTATCACAAACAAAACTGCTTCATACATCGTAAAGCACATGTGTAAGAATTTTCAGGGCGTACACACCAAAGAGTGGCGATCCCGGGTGTTATTTAATTATTTAGCAGGTATTGCCAAATATCCTAGGTGATTGCAGCATCCTACATGCTCTCTGGAAGAGCAGGAGAGTTCTCTTTTTTTTTTTACACCCTTAACATTTTTACGTCTCTGCTGATGCAAGAGAGCTTCAGCATGGTGCCAGTCTATCTTTAATACCGTCCTACCTTGTTGGTCACCCATTGTTACAAGGAGAGATTGGACCTCAGGATCAGTATCTTGAGCAAACAGCAATCTAAACTTTTTATTTTATTTTATTTTATTTTATTTTTTGAGACAGAGTCTCACTCTGTCACCCTGGGTAGAGTGCCATGGCATCACGGCTCACAGCAACATCAAACCCTTGGGCTGAAGCGATTCTCTTGCCTCAGCCTCCCTAGTGCCTGGAACTACAGGTGCCCGCCACAACGCCCAGCTAGGTTTTCTTTTCCTTTCTTTCTTTTTTTTTTTTTTTGATACAGAGTCTCACTTTTGTCACCCTCCATAAAGTGCTGTGGCGTCGTAGCTCACTGCCCTTTTGAGGCAAGTGATTCTCTTGCCTCAGTGTCCCAAGTAGCACTCACCACAATGCCCAGCTATTTTTAGAGATGGGGGTCTTGCTCTTGCTCAGGCTGGTCTTGAATTCTTGAGCTCGGGTGAACTACCCACCTCAACCTCCCAGAGTAAGCTCATCCACCTGCCTTGTCTTGCCAGAGTGCTAAGATTTCAGGTGTGGGGACACCGTGCCCGGCCTTCGGCTAGGCTTTCTATTTTTAGTAGAGATGAGGGTCTCACTTTGCTCAGGCTGGTCTTGAACTCTTGAGCTCGGGTGAACTACCCACCTCAACCTCCCAGAGTGCTAGGATTACAGGTGTGAGCCACTGTGCCTGGCCTTACCATTTTACAGTTCCTGTGTGTTTGTTACAGTTGCCTACTTTTCTTCCATGAAGAATACTGACTTCCCAATTGTGGTAAAGCTATAAAATTTCCTTTTAAAATAAATTAAATTGAGTCAGATTAAAGCAAAATGTTAGGTAAATAATAGGTCAGAGTGCATGTGATTTTGAGGGAAAAAGATCATACAGGGAAACTGAGTAACAGAAGATGGGAGAAATGCTGCATTCATGATTAATTGTAGGGGAACATCGCCGAGCTCTGAGATCAGTGGGTTCCGTCACTAGGTACCACCTTCCTAAAAACTATAGTATTTCAGAAGTGAAAGAAATTCCAGGGATCATGCAATTCAACCTACGTGTTTTGTGGGTGACGAAATTGTGGTCCAGAGAGCAGAA